>NC_080633.1:38236317-39486317 GCF_027579445.1 Ammospiza nelsoni | reverse complement strand
TGAGATAGAAAGTGAAAAACGCTAGCAGAAATGCTAATGTATCAACTTTTAAGATGATATGCTATGCATACACAACTCCCTTTAAATCAATTTTCTTAACTACAATTTTGTAATTCAAATGCCTGAATTACACAAAGCTGTTGGCAAAGGTAAAATTATGCTGTTTTGAAGAAGACATCAGTAAAAGGTATGATTTAACATACTTAAAAGTAGCTTAACATCTACATGTACTACTGCTGAATTTCTCCCTTTCTTACAAATTTCTCCATCCCTGTATCGCCTGACACACACACCCCCCTATTATATCCTATACTTTGGAAAATGCATTCCTTAAGGGAAAGTATGGAATTTTGCACATAGAGAATCCAGTCCAACCCAAATGAGGTCCAGGCTGGCAGAAGCTTGTAGCAGCTTCTGATACATGCTAAATACTAAGAATAGAAACCAGCAGTGCTTTCACAGCTCCGTGACAGTGTTTGCGTGGCTAAAATTAAACGCGAGGTCTATTGATCCACAGCTAGTTTTCAGTGTCAGGCAAATTCAAAAGTGAAAGAAAAGAATGATGACCTTGACACAAATGTGATTGGAAAAATGGACTGGCTGGGAGGAAAATTTGTGTTTTCCCAAAAATTGAATGTGTAATCCTCCAAACAGACTTGTGGCTAGGCGCAAGAACATCAATTGAAGTGTGACATCAGCCAATTACCTTGGTTCTTTAACACTCATCCTGCAGCCCCTCCAACAGGAGGGACACCCTTCATCATCCTGGCTAGATGTTCAGTGCAGGAGCTCCAGGAAGAAGCCTGACACAGCAGATACAGAAAGTTTAAGTTTACTCCTTTCATTGAGTAGATACACCAAGGGGATTTGACTTGTAAGGACAGAAAGTGGATGGACACACATAATGAGTTACTAAAAATTGAAGTCATATTTTGATTACTTTTATTTGCAAATTTTTCTGGAAAAGAAACCAAAGTACATACCTAGTTCGAGTACCAACAGGCTCAAGGTCATGCAGAAGAATATAATTATCTTCATAAAAAATGGAGGCAATATTAAAGACACAGTTCTCTGTATGAACTTTGTGAATGGATGAGTACATCTTAAAAGAGCCGATGGCGAGAGACCTTCCTTTTGCTCAGTCTATGAAGTTATGCCTGAACCATATAATATTAAGGTAAGCACTGTTTGTAGATGCAAAATTACTTTTTGAAGGGGTCACAAATTCAAACACAGCACCTCAGCCTAGCCCAAAAGCATTCTTTTTTTTATTACTCCTTTTTAAATGTTTATTTCATACACATTTACCACAGCTCATTTCAGCTGAACAGAACCCCCATGTTTGTGATTTTTGCCTACAAGAATATTAAATTTCTGCACATCTGTCTTCTCTCTAGGGGTTTCTCTAGGGAATATAATAGTCTATTTGTTTTTCTATTGATCTTGTATCTAAATACTGTTTTCTCCTTTCAGAAAAAAAGAGAGCTGCCAAAGAATCAGTAGTGTCACTGTGAAAATGTTTTTCTTAGCTGGATGAAATGATGGCAGAGCAAGATTGGGAAAAAATATTTTTCAAATCTGTTTTAATAAGCGTACTTCCAGATAGGGATATGCTAGATATTGGTCTAGGCATGCCCCAGGCCTATGATCCATCTTTCATCCTTTTTACCAATTTCAGACTGACAGCTAAATTAGCTCCTGGAAAAGGCTCCCGTAGGCAGTAACCAATAACCTGCCATCCAAGGTAAGTTGCAACAGTGAGAGGCATAGGAAAAAAAAATGGAGATAGAAAGAAAGCTGAATTTACATTAGTCAATAAGAAAAAAAAAAAAAAAGAGAATACAGAAAGGATCAAATTCTAAAAAAATAAAAAATTAAATAAGTCATGCTGGAAAGAGAAATAGAAATTGTGATTTAATGTTATGTTAAGCAATAGGCATAGACTGACCTCTTAAAATATGACTAGCCAGTCTTTGAGTTTCTGTAGTTAGTAAAACCAGTGAGTTTACAAATACACAACTGCAAATGGAAGGGCTTTCTCTTCCTATAATATTTAGGCTTACTACCACATAGTTACTGAGATGTGTTCATCAGGAGAAAATAGTTGGTCATAAAAGGCAAGATATCAACAATCTTTTGAAAGACAAAGCTCATTTTCTTCTCAGGCAAAATAAAATCCTCAGCATGGGAGAGTTCACATTACAGTGCTAATAGTGCACATGTGCTGAATTATTTAAAAAATAATAAAGATAGGAGGAATGACACATCCACCGGTTCACTGACAAAGCAGGCAGTTTAATATTTGCACAGTATCTGACCAAGTAACTTGAGCTTATTGAAGCTGACGCTTAACATAGATTTCTGCATGAAAAATAACTGCTGCAAACACTCTGAATAAAGTCTTTCTGAAATGGGCTTAGTGAAATCTGAACTTGCATTTTATACTTGCATTTGTGTAATTTTTGTCCATCCGACTCCATGATAGGCAAATCATAGTTTAAAACCAATGACTTTGAGACAATTAATGATTTTGCTTCATGGTAGCAATTTCCCTTAATGTTATTAAAGGCACAACATAACATTAGAAATTCGAATTAAAATTATAATTTCAAAATAGGGTGCAGTACTCTGCTAAGCACTGTTAACAAAGTTTCTTCTGTTTCATTCATATAGATAGATAGATTCGAATTTCAACAGACAATCCCAAAATGTTAACACAGATACTGGCAAAAAATCCCTTTTTGTTTAGTGGGATGCCACAAAACATGACAAACCCATTTTGTTGCTCACTGCAACTGTGTGTCTGCGTTTGAAAAGCATGCTTAAATTAAAGATACAAAGAAATGCCTGGGGTTTCATTGCATTGCAAATGTAAAGAAAGACTGATTTTCTTCAAAGGAGGTTGATAATAACCTACAAACAGCAGGTATTTTCTGCTACCAGCATGTAGCTGGCATGTCATGGCTAGTACATCTTTAATCATAATAATGAGTTCTGTGGTAATCATGATAAAATATGTTTTAACTGACAATATTTTTACCTGCCATTACTACCCTCTACTGAGAATTAGCCAACTTCTTTTCTTTTTCATTTTCTATAGCTTTAGCAGCACATCTCATTGAGGCAGCAGAACCATTAGCTGGATTACTATTCTAAAAGGTTTGCTAGTTGTCAACATTTAACTCTTAAATATCAATTTAAATACTGAGAAATTCAACTGACTGCTGATAACAAGGAATACACATAAAAATAACAGAATGGTCTGGAAAAATAAGGGAAATTGCCATTTCTTTTCCTGCAACACGCAAGCAGTTTTTTAACTCCTTTCTCAAAGAAAATAATTTTTTTTCCTGCCACAGTTATCAAAGAATCATAGAATGGTCTGGACTGGAAGGGACCTTAAGGATCATCTAGTTCCAACAGCCCTGCCATGGCCAGGGACACCATTACTAGACCAGGTTTCTCAAAGCCCCATCCAGCCTGGCCTTGAACACCTCCAGGCAACCACAACTTTTCTGGGCAACCTGTTCCAGAGCCTCACCACCCTCACAGTAAATAATTTCTTCCTAATATCGAATTTAAACTTAACCTTTTTCAGTTTCAAGTCACCACCTCTTGTCTTGTCACCACACGTCCTCGTGAAAAATCCCTTTCCAGTTCTACTGTAGTTCCCTGTAGGTACTGAAAGGTCACAATGAGGTTACCCCAGAAATTCTCCTGTAAGTTCCCATTTTCTCTTATGTGCATTTTCTCTGAGATGTTTCCCATGTAAAACTAGCATATTTCTCTTGTCTGTTGGGAAAAAATAAATAATCAGACCCATAGCAAGACTCTCTCTTGTCCTACCCTGCCAGCACCAAAAAAGGGCCAGTTACTCTCTCCTCCAGCAAACATCACATCCCTCTCAACCCAGTTATTAAGAGCACTCAATTTTTGCATCTCCTAACTGCAAGTAGGAACACAGTAGTTTACCATAAGGACACACCAGCTTCCAGCCAACTCCAGAAAAGCTGATTCTCCTTGAAATGTAGTGGATGCCCTATCCCTGGAAGCATCCCAGGCCAGGTTGGATGGGGCCCTGAGCAACCTGATCTAGTGAGATCTACCCACTACCCACAGTAGGGGGGTTGGAACTAGATCATCTTTAAGGTTCTTTCCAAACCACCCATTCTATGAAATGTCACCTTCTTCTTTCAATATAAAAATGAATACATAAAAAACACCTTCTTCCTTTTTTAATTAAAGAAAAAAATTAAGAGCATAATTAGAGAAATATCACTGAAATTTCACAAAAAAAGTGGAAGTTAGAGAGAAGTGATTAAACTTTTTTTTAAAGCACAAAAGAGCTGCCCAGTAAAACATCCTGAATGGCAGAGCATCCAGCATTAAAAGCTGAACCAAAAGTAAACTCAATGTCTAATAAACTTCCCCCCCAGTCCATGATAAACAAACAGGTGGCTATGAATAAATGCAACCTCTTCCACCAGGCTTGTAGAGGATTATTTGGAAGGGAAATCGGTAGAACTCTTATGTGCAAACCTAAAATGGCTTTGAGTGCTGGGGATGAACTCAGCATGGGCACTGAGGCTCATGCAGCACAAATATCTGCTCCACAGCCTGTTTCAAAAGCCTGTGCCAGACCTCAGGTTCCGGGTTTGGCCAGGAATGAGTAAATTTTCTGGGACAGAGTTAATTTTTTAAACCACAACAGATCATCACAGAAGAGCCCCTGATGTGTGGTTTTATTTTTTCTTCTGCCACTGTCCCCACAGTAGTGCCAGCAAAACTCTTGCTACCAGCAGTCCAAAAGAATTTATCTGACAGCTGCACCCTGGTCACAGCACTTCCAGGAACCTGGGCATCCATCCCAAATCCTTTCATAGATAGGAACCAACTTGAGCAGCAATGGTGAAAGATGAGGTGAGAGCAGACTATCAGAGGTGGCAGCTTGGGCTGAGTATCCTACCCCATCACCAGTCAGCCCTTTACCTGAGCTTTTACAAGCCTCAGTGTGCTGCACTATTTATTTATTACTAAAACTTTCCACTGCACAGCGGCAATAGGAGCAGGGCTAGAGACAACACTCTTGAGTTATTCGGACATGATGGTAGCACAGCTTTTTTCAATACCTCAGCTATTTTGTACAATGTAGGAAATAGAAATGCACCAGAGCAGCTAAGACCTCTGAAGGAACAAAGTACTTAAAGACTAAACTATGAAGAAATAAGCATTCTAAATGAGTGCCCATTTCAAAAGCATTTTTCTTTTGCCACTTACTAAGTTTGCAGAAACCTGCTGAAAGGATGTTTCTCTGTTACAACCTTTAACTCCGAGTTCTTAACCACACCATAGATCATAATATTGTCATTCTTCACTGTCACCACTGCGTCAGCAGCTGTTTTTGGTCTCACAAAAAAGGATTTGACCTTTGGGATGGACAGGAAGCTGAAGGAGCAACTTTCTGAAAAAATAGCCTCCTGTTTACATTTGCCTTGTTTAGCGAACAATTATCTTGGGAGACATAAGTAATAAGCATGTAAGTTTACATAAGCAGAAGTGTCATTTTGATAGCACTAAATATGAGTGCATGTCAAGCTGTCGGTAACGGTGCAAACTATAAAATGCTGACCTGTATTTTACCAATAAACCCCAGGAAAATGCAAATGACAAGAGCAACAGCACAGTCTGTCAGAATCTAACCCCCATCTATCACAATGAGCCTCATCAGCAATGACAGCGAAAACAGCAGCTGCCATTATTTTATGACACAATTTTTAGTGGTATTTGTTTACAATTGTATGTTTAATGCTGGTGAATTCAGACCACGTTTTCTATGATCTAAATCAAGAGTGCCAGCAAGCCTCAAACTATTCCATATATATGCCCTAAATATTCCCAAATACTTTAGTTCTACTATAGTCAGCATTAAGTTTTCTATATATATTTGTGTGCTGAAAATAAGTGCTTCATATGAATGAATCTGAGAAGCAGTAGGGTGAAGTACATGCAGTATAACATTTTATGAGAGTTAGATGTTATGTTAGATAACTCATAATGGCAGAGACAAAGAAACTCAGCTCTTTAAAATCTTGTATTCTGCTGAAGTTATAATGCTATTTAAACATATTGCAAGTATTTACACTTATTGTCAAGAAAATCTTAGTTTTAATGAAGCATCACTTCATTTTCTGAGGTTTGAAAATATGCAAAAATCAAACATGAAGTATAATAGTTTTTTCCAACTTTGTATTTCACACTATCTTCACAGTGATATTTAAATATTTTAAAGGGCTGTAAAGGTGGAATGTACAATATCCAATCAGGAAACCAACCTCAAGAGCACCCCTGAGGGTGTACTTTAATAGTACAACAGAACACTATTTTATCTGCTTGGAAGAAAATACTACTGTTTAGAGTCCATATAGTCACAGTTTTATATGAGACCTAGAGAAAAACTACATACATTATGGAACAGATTTACTGCTATATACGTGCATATCTCTTACATTTGCATGTATTTATTATTCAGCAGGTTCTGTAGACCACCTCTATGTTGCAACTCAGTTCACTACAGGATAGTAATGACACTGCCAACAAATGCATCCCCTGAGAGTACTCAGGGAACTTCTCTTAGTTACAGCAAGTCTCTTGAAATACCATCCTAGCTCAAGGAAAAATTTAGCTCTTTATTTACTTAAATTTTAACAAACAACAGGAACAAAGAGCACAATGCCAAATACCCACGACTGTCACCACACCTCCCAGGGTGGCGTGTTCTCTTCTATGTCATCTCTAACATTACCAAATGTAAATTAAAGAAAACACCCAAATCCTCACTGGACTTTTTCATGATCCTGAAATGCAAGAAGAATAATTTTTGGATTGCCATCTAAGGTGGGGTGAATACCTCATCAACCTCAAGGTGCTACAGAGCAAAATCATATGCAATGTTCAAAAGTACCACAATGAGAAAAAAACACACACCTAACCTGCTTTTAAACAGTTACTAATGACTCAAATTACAGAAAGCTCTGTCAGAAGACAGACATGCAAGTCATCTGCCACAGCTCAGCAAAATCCTGTGTGCAGGCTCTGTGGTCAGCTTTTTTTTTTTTTTTTTTTTGATCCATTTCCAGCAAAAGATGGATTATGAAACATAACCCCTGCATTTAAAAGTCCAATGGGACTGCTGTGATAACACTACCTGTCTTACTGCTTAACACACACCATTGTGTTTTGGTTTCCCCTGCTTGGGCTTCTTTTTGCAGCACAGATGTCAGGAATATTTCTATTTAATATCTGGCACATTTTTTTTCACTGAGGAAAGTGAAAGGCCTCCACAGAGTGAACCAATGTTCACTTTTTTACTTATAGAACTTGACTTCAACTTTCCATCTGTCTCAAGTTCATCCCCAATCGGTGTGCTGAGACAGCAAAAGACTATGGATTAACCATCTGTCTGAAGAAAGCTGAGATAATGTGCCATCCTACACTTGGGAGAGGATAAAGATCCAGCATGACAATCAATGCAGATGTACTCTCATAATGGATTTCACTTACTGGGATGAGTTTTGTTTAAGCACTAGCCTTAGTGATCACTAAATCATTAATTAAAAGTAAAAAGTTGTATCTTGCCTTCAGCAAAGTACCACACTGCACCTGACATCAGCACAGTGTGAGATCAAACTCAACTCTACTCCATTTCTACTCAAGACTCAAGCCAACTCTCTTTTTCTGTTCCTTCTGCTTTTCAGTGGCCTTCAAGACCATCTCATAGCATCCAGCTCACCCTGAACACAGGTCTCCTGCCTCTCTTCACTGCAGGACGGTCACCACTGTCATTTCAGCCATGTCCACTGCCTTCCTCAACACCTTCCTCTTCCTCTGCTCCTGCTCTCTGTTCTCCCCAGACTTCTCCGCCTGTCATGCTGGGCTTTCTCCTTCTGCCTTGTCATGTCCTTGCATCTGCTTCTCCAAGACTCACTTACTCTTTTTTTCTCTCCTCTGAGCTGAATTTTGTCCTCTTGTCACGTAACTCACTCCCCTTCATCACAAACTGGACAAAAAAAACCCCAAAAACAAACAAAGCAATAAATAACCCTGTTCCTGGCAAGGTGCTTGCTGCCATCCCATGTTTATTTGGTCTGAGCTCCTTCTCCCAATGCAGGCCTTGTCTACTGACACCACAGTCCCTTTGAGCACAAGGACTATTTGCTGTGGGGTATTTGCACACTGCCTGGCACAGAAAGGTCCTCCAGTACCAGCATCATTTCCTTATCCCACAGAGCCAGTGTCAGAACACTACACTGATTTTTAATGCAGCTCATCCAAGGAGAACCTACATCCTTTTCTTTTCTTTTTTTTGTTTTTTTTTTTTTTTTTTTTTTTTTTAATATGCTTTCTAAACAACAAAACAAGTTGTTGTAACTGTAGGCACAACTGAGCATGCAAGGACATAGGACATCCACACAAGTGTTGGACACAGGGAGCATTATTTAGCATATCAACAGGCTAGTCAAGTAGAGGCACCTTGTACCATTCCCATCTCATTCCAAGGGAGGTGAAGTAGAAAGCCAGCTTGTGTCTCCAGCCTCAGGTAACGGACATCCAAGACATTTAACTGCCTAGCACAGATTTATTCGTCTGATCCTACAAAAGTATCAGCCCAACTCATTCCAGATGGGTGCATACCCAGGTGCCCAAATTTACATAAGCAAGCACACAAACATGCTCCTGCACAGACCCACGCTGCCCACACAACAAGGAGCACAGCAGACCCTTAAAATATCTGTTCCACTTCTCTCCCACCTCACACACGGTTAAAAACTGCAACCTAATTATAATTCATTGCATATTGTTCTGCAGAATAGTTTGGCAAATGACAGCTGCTAGATAAAAACATATCTCCTTCATTACTTTTCAACAAGTTCTCATTTGTATTCATCTCCTCTGTCCAGATGAAATGACACTGCAAGTCAGACACACCTGTTTGACAAGAAGTGAGGTCATCTGGGACATGAATTTGTCCTCTTACATAAGAAAAGGCCTAGTCACAGAATAAATAATAAGAAAATAATAATAATAATACACATCCATAAAGCAGTATGATAGCAGAATTGTGCAAGAGTGGTGGTCCCACATAGAAAATACAGTATAGTGAATAGTTTAATAAAAAAATTAGAAAAACATAATTTTAAAAAGTCAAAAAAAAGCAAAAGCTTGAACAGCAATGAGAGACAGACAGATGAAGGAAAGAAAACATCCTGCCCACTACGACACCAGCCTCAACATCTGCAGTTGCTGAGGAACAGAATTTATTAAGGCAAAGTAAATCCTCAGGGTGAAAACAAGTTCGAAACATACTTCAACCTAAGGAAAACAGGATGCTTCTCAAGCAAGGAAAGCAGTTTATACTTCAGAGAACAAAAACAACTGTATTCATTTGTCTTACTTGCCAAGTGCCATAAATTGAGCCTCTCCAACTTTAATTAGCTGTTTAAAATATTGACATTTAAAATAGTTTTATCTCTACTTAATGAATTATTTGTCACTTATAGCCCTATGTTTTCTCCTTTATGAACCTGAAAAAAGCACCAATATGTTTCTCTTTGCTTAATAGAGTGTAAGGAGAAATAGGTGCTCAGAAGGTAGGTGTTTCCCCATCATCTCAGGCTTTTATTCAGACTAACTGAAAAAGAATCTTCTGCTATGGCTGAGCCCTTGGCTTAAAAGAGTTCAAAAGTTGTACTGTCACATCTTTAAAAAAATACACGTACTATAACTAGCAAGTTTGCAAAAAACATGGTAATACTTGTAGCAGGCACATACCACATCCATCTGAGGACTGGCTGAGGACAGATTTGGACCAAGACAGACTCAAATATTGGCTGGGGAGAAGAATCTCCAGCACCACCACTCTGTAGCCACTTTGAGCATGACTAAACATTCAGGTGGGATGCTGCTTCTGCAGTGTGCCCAACAAGCACCTCCACGACTTTCTTTCCATGTGACCATCTCTGCAGTGCTCTCTTTCCCACATAAACTCCACTGGGGCTCTTCCTCACCAGCAAGGCGCCAGATTGCTGCAACACACCTGCACAGAGACAGTGGCCCCCAAGAGCAGATGGCTCCTGCTCAGAGAGGGGCTTGTGTGAGATGCCAGCAGTGTTGATGATCAAGTTCTGCTGCCTGCCAGCGAATTTCCAAAGAAAATGTCACGCTTTTGATCTACCTTGCCTGGTGCTATACATCTGTAGCACTATTTCTTTCTATTTCCTTTTCTCCTCTTCTCCCTCACACTCTTACCACCCCTCCAGCCCCCACTCCCCTGCAATCAATCAGTAGTCCTAAGCTGGAAACCCCTTGCTGTGAATTGGATGGAGATGCTGGTAGGATGTGATCCTATCCAGAGTCTCAAGTTTGTGATTCCTTGGATGCTTTGGCTACTAAACTCTCCACTTGTGTGTACTCAAAGCATGCTGCAAGGCCAGTCTCACTTTCTATCCTGAAGACCGAGAATGTTTCAAGCTCATTTTGTTTGCCACTGAATATCTGTCATAGAGAGATGAGCACTCCTTTCTATTTCACTGTTCTCTGTACCATGTATTAATTACAGGAAGGGCATCCAGAACATAGCTTTGGTCTCCTTAATGGCTTTTAGAAATATAAACACATGAAAACAAACATTGGATTTTGTTCTGTACATAATCCTGACCAGCTGTGACTGAGCTTTATATAAACCAGCTTATTTGATAGACTTCCTTAATGAGAATTGCCTTGTAGTGCAAATCATCTGAGAAGGTAGGACAAAAAGCAAAATTCACTTTCCTCTGTGCTATGGTGTCATCACTTAGAAAAGGAATCAACACAGCAATTAATTATTTTTACACACACACTCTCATCTGAAGGACCGGCATGACCTAGTACCAGACAGGTAACTGCAAAGTCTGAAAATTCACAGATGTGCAGCATATTTATGGAAACAATCCAAAGACATTTGGCTTAGGGGAGGCAGGAAAGGGAAGACCACCAAAACACTTTGGTCTTCTTTCTGAAGATTAGCTGTGTGCCCACCTGACCACATGTTAAAGCAGCATTTCTTTAATAAAAACAGAATCTTAACCCTGGAAAATTACAAGATTCGATACGGAAAGCGTCAGCTACAGAAGTTGCAGCTGTGGACACCAAAAGCAAACTATGAATCAAAACTAAAACACTCGCTAGGCCAGGAAACAAACTATCTGTGTGAGATGCCCAAAGACTGAAAGGCAGAGACTTTCTCATTAATATCAAAGCAGCACTTACCACATCCTGATCCAAAAACCAAACACGAGGTGCCACGCTCTGGACACACACACACCAGAGTTTCATTCTCCAAACATGAAGAATATCCCCCATAACACTCCACAAGGTCAGGAACAGGTTCTCCTGACCTAGTGGGTGGCAAGAGGTGGGGCCATGGACAATGCACATGGACTGGAGCACTATCTGCTCCCTGAGCAAGAAGAGCGTGGCTCTACCTTCAGCCACTCCAGGGTGGGTATTGTCCGTGTCACGTGTGAGACTGAGCAAGAGGGGCTGGATCTGGAAGCAAGGGCAGCTTCATGGAAGCTGGATTTGGAAGCGATGGCAGCTTCATGGAAGCACAGTAAGAGAAATGCAAAGTTATACCAGACAAGACCACCAGCAAACAAGGGGGCAGTGCTGACTTTTACTGAGGAGTGATGGAGCTTCATTTCCTTAACTCTATCTAGAGGGAGGAGGAAAAAAAAAAAAAGGGAAAATGACCCCCCACATCCCTCCATATACCTTCCAGTCTTAAAATGTCACCTGAAAAGGAAGTTGATTTTACTTCCTTTTAGAAAATTCAGAAATGTCTTTTCATAATTACTAAATGTGAAATGGTTGAAACCTCAGAAGATGATTTGTCTCTCTCCTACTGTTCTACTAGTGGAAGATGGCAGGAGGGCTGGAAATATATTTTCTTTAAGGCTCCTTTCAAACCAAACCATTCTATGATTCTATTTGACAAAGACACAGATGTTTTTATTTTACTTTAACTTACTTAAAACAGAATCCCCAAATGAAAAGAAATCACTTTACCTAGCAGTAGCATCAGATGACTCCTCCTTCCATTACTGATGCCAACTACAACATGGAGGGCAAAAATGGCCAAGCCCTGAAAAACAGGTTATTTTTTCCAGCCTACCAATGGCTTTTGTGCCTTTTTCCACAGTACAGAGGCTTGAACAGACAAGACTCATTCTCAAAGTCCTTCTTAGCCATGCTACAGATGAAAAAAGATTTTCCAGTAGGTTATTTAATCCATGGCCCACCTATAATTACTCATGCACAGGAAGAGAAACTTCTGGTTTCAGGCTTCTGAAAGCAGGTTAATGAAAGTGCCTTTGTTTGTGGGGAAATAGGGAGCAGGGCAACTTGCTTAAAACGGTACATTTTTGCCATATGTAGGTAGAAAATAAACCCATCCATCAAGGATATATTAAAAATAGATGAAAACTGGCTCCAGACATAAGATTACTTGGTGAAAATGCCAGAATAATGGACATGGATTTTTTATTCGATCAACTCTGAACAACAGGGGAGATTAGTTTATGCAAACTCCACAGAACAAGGCTTTATTTCAGAAAGTAATCCTTCAATTTAGCCAAGATTTTGTTTGCTCAGAGACACAATGGAACAGAAGAAAAAAAAAAAAAAAAAAGAAAGAAAATATCTGGCATACAGAAAGACAAGCCTGTGTACTGCACTTAGAAACAATTAAAGATGTGCTTTGCACCAGAGTAAAGCTTTTAACTACTGGAATAGGCAGAGCCAAATCTCGTATTTTGTGCATACAGTTTAAACTGCCAAACAGGGTTTATGTACCGATTAGTGGAGATTATGTAGAGTGGTACAGCCATTTTTTAAAAATACAATATTATTACAAAGAACCCCCAGAGGTTCATATGAAGATGGTCTCTATTTCATAGACAGTAAAATCACTGAGGCATATCATCACAGCAATGACTTACTACTCCTGAAGGAGCCAAGGGAGTCAAGCTCAGGGCTGTTAATGCGGGGAACAACCCTCCCCTGCAACTGAACATGCAGAAACCAGTTTACAGCTCAGATCAGGTTTTTACTGGACTTTGACTGAGGTCTTAACACGTCTGCATCGCCTGTCAGCTTCATCCAGCTTTTCTAAGGAATTAGGACAAATTAAAAACACCTAAAATATTTCATTTAGGAAGTCTCTACTTCTTGTCACTCTAGTAACACCACTGGTGGCTGTAAATCTTCACCAGTCTTTTGGGAAGAGTCACTTTCACAACCCTACCACGTGCAAGGGACAGTATTACACACTGGATCATGCCCTTCTGACGTTCAAGTTGGGATGTCTCAGGCCTTACTTTAGTACTTTAGTCTACGTTCAGTATTCTGATCAATGTAAGGATATTTATCTTCACTACAAATACAAATACTTACATCACTTAACAGCTCTAAAAGTTTTTTTTTTGGGTAATCTTCACTTTGTAAAACACATTTAACATGATTAAAAGGCATCAGCAGTACAAGAGCACCATAATGTAAATGTAACTGGATTTTAGCAGTTCATCCAAAGTGGAAACTACAGCATGTTTATGAGAAAACAAACACATTTTTCATTAAAAGCCCTTCTCTACACTTTGATACCCACAGGGAAAACTGAGGTGTTTTTTGTGGACATCAACAGCAATGCCAGCATTACTCATTACTTCAGCAAATACTGTCATGCTTGGATGTCACCTGGATCATGTCCCACCTCACCTAAACCAGGCAGGTCACTGCTGTGTGTACTCTAAGTGTCCCTGGTACATTACCCTGTGCAATATAAAGGCACAGATACACGTCCTAGCAATGACCACGTGCTGTGCATGCAGTATACTCATCATTGCCATGTCTTCTCCCATCCCTCCAGCACTCCAGGAAAACTCCTTGGAATATCCTGCCCTCCTGCTTCTCACCTCATCTTACCACCATCTACTAACCACCCAGGCAAACCAAGGAAAGCAAGACCAAACTGTATTTTATGAAAATACACACTGAAGGCAGCTGCCCATCACCACCCCATGCCTACTTTTGGGTGCAAACTCCACAGGCTCTCCAGTCTCTGTTCCCACACACAGAGGGCTTCTGAACCCCATGGAATGAGGATCAGTACTTTCAGCTTAGCACAGAACATGCAGGTAATATTTTCAGTTGGCACAACAACTTAACTACACTATGTTTAAGTATGCACAAAACTTATCTGAGTCTCTGTGTTCTACCTCAAACCTGAAATAGAAATTTATCATCAAGAAAAGTACATGATTTATGTAGCTGATGGTACAATGCACACCAAAGTCTTCACAAAGAAGGCAAGCACCCTCTTTGACCAGGAGATTGCACAGATTACAAATTAAAAATACAACTGTAGTTCTACCATTGCTGCTACCGTCTCATTGCCAAAGAAGAAAAGAAAAAAATATTTTTTTGGGAGGGGTACAACATACCCCATACAACATAGGAGAAATCTAGACCTGAGGATCACCCCACAGAAGAACAGTGATAGACTGAAGAAATGTCTCTGGACTACTGACTGAGAAAGCCTCCTTGAGTGAAGCAGCCCTGGAATAAAAAACATCCCTGAGCTAAGGGACAACACACAGAAATGAAAGATGCAACAAGCCAACAATAAAGATAAAAAAATGTTTGCCAATTACTGCTCATTTTTTTTGTAGCTGGCTGCAAAGAAAAGCAGTCCAAGCCAAACACACTGACTTGGAAGAGATCTCTTTCCAGCCTAGGTACCAAGTTATAACACAGTTTTCAGTAACTCCTTATTTCTTTGGTGCATCCAAAGGAGAACTAACAGGAAAATGTGCTTTTTGTTTTGCCCTCTCTTCTTCTCAAAATTATTAATACTGTTCTAATGCAGGTGACTTTACATCACTTTCAAAGAGAAAAATTAAATTTTGTCTATCATCTTGTGACAGGAAAATACCAAGGCTGTCAAGAAATAAAGTGCATGGTAAAATCATCCTGAAGATAAGCAAATGTTTAACACAGCCCTGTCCCAGAAGGAACAAGCAGGACGCCCTGGAGAGCTGCTGCCACCTTCCCTCTCCTGGCTGGCAGGAGCACTGTCCAGGTGCCCACAGCACTTTGCACCAAGAGACCTGGCCCTCCTCTAGCCACAATCAGATGCTGAAATAATTCCAAGCAAGATTTTCCCTACTCACAATTTTGGAAAAGCAATTCCCAAACCTGAAGGAGTTCTCCATTTGAAACACACCTTTGGGTCATACTTTTTCCACGATAATGAGTTCAAACAAGATTACAGCTCAAGCAACAAAACACTGGAGCACTTTAGACAGTGGAAAACAAAGAAAAATAGACACCACATGAAATAAACTGCTGGGCTCTGTGTTGCAGTGGACTACAAGGCCAGGAAGAGAAATGCTGTCAAACTTGAAGGGAAAAGGGCATCAGGCAGGTAATAGCACTATTTACAGAAAAACACCATTTATTGAGAAAAAAGGGAGCAAGTGCCTAAAACAGAGAGTCCTTTATTGGGCTGAAGAAAAGCACATTCACATCAATGTCAGCCACCAAACAGGCTGCAAGGACTTTATGTCAGGCCCTACTGAAGGCTCCACCATAGAAGGAACAAGGAAAGGGGTTGCTTTTCCACTTCAGCTGAAATTTTTTCCCTGGTCACAGCAACACCCTGCTTTATTCAGTCTGCAGAGCAAATGTTTGCTAAATAAAGCTAATTGAAAACTAAAATGTGCAAAAATATAGCCCAAAAAACTTGTAGGACAAATACTGGGGTAAATGAACACATGAATAACAAATTTCCATAAAAATACATGAAGAACAGAAGAGTCAGTTTCAAATTTCTAGGAGTTCTTCATATGTGGCTAAGAAAGTGCATAGAAAAGAAAATGTAAATATTTCATGTATTGTTAGCAAAAGCAGTTGTGACTGGCATTATAACTGCTTAGCTTCTTATCCTGCATAATATCTGAAATATTTCTTACCATCAAGTCACTGACCTACAAAAATACCAGAAGAAAGCAAAGGCAGTGGTTTTGACTACAATTCAGAATATGGATTATGAAATTATAAGTAGATAAGATGCCTTTTAAAAGTGAATTATATGGATTTAGAGCTACTTCATAAGCCTATTCAGAACTCTTCAATAGTTTGTGTCCTAGTGCTTCTCTTCCTTGATGCAGAAATAAACTTTTTTTCCTTTCTATTCTGATTTCCAGCAATTGAATCTGCTTCACACATCAATGTTAGCATTCCCATGAAAAATTTTCCTGACTGACAAACCTGCTATGGGTAAACGAGTGATGAGACAAATCCAGATTTCCCTCTGAGCAAAAAGGTTTCAGGCCAACATTCCCATTAAACTATGACAAATTATGGTGAAACGTTGTGTATGAACACAGGGATGAATACGAAATGAGATCAGCTTTGTTAAAGTCACCACAATAAATATAAGATTAATCAATGAATACTGGGCATTTACTGCTGAGCCTTTAAAGCTGTCCTACTGCAAATGCACTGCAGGTACTAGAAAGATACCCAGACTTGCTATAGATGCAAACAGGCAGTGCCAATACTGACTGTAGAGAAAAATGCTCCACAAGTCACAACTTGGAAAGGGAAACCAGTGGTGGCCACAAAAATACTTAGGATAATGAAGGCACAGCCACCACTCCATCCCAGCAGTCATCCATCCAGGCAGTGGAAATGGCATGGAGTTTGATTTCCCCAAAATGTGAACTTGAAGGCAATTTACTACTAAACTCATGGCTTAGGCTTGAGCCTATGCACAGGTCAAAAGCAGAGATACTGAGCCCTGGAGAGCATACTCATGACTAAAAAGAACATAAACCATGACAACTATCTTTCTTGAAGTTCAACCATGGAGGGAACCACCTTTGCTGCTCTCACCCCAAAAGGGTACTCTGCTCTGTTCAACATTTTGGTATGGCTAAAATGGGTTTCCTTTATCCCCAAAGACCTTTCTTGCTACATAAGTAGCTCACCACTTTCAACTCTTCAAATAAAAGTTTTTTAGGTGATCACAATCCCCCTAAAACGGCACAGTGGAGCAGTTCAGTGCCATACCACAACACATGAGGCAGGAACCAATAAGTTCATTCTGCTAAAACTACTGCTGTAAGATGACAACCAGGCAGAAACAGAGAGCAGCAAAATACCTAAGTAATATTTGACGGCTAGCAGAGAGAACAAAAAAAAAAAAAAAAAAGAAAAGAAAAAAGAAAGGGCTGTGGAAAACCAGATGAAAATCAACACTGCGAGCTACTGGCTTGAAAATAAACCAGCTTTCCACCAGCCAGCAGGAGCAGCAGCAGCGTACTTGCAAGTCACCAAGATCTCAGTAGGGCTGAAGATTTGTTCCTTGCGGTGCTGTGACCCATCATGGCACAGTTCAGCGAGGCACCAAGGAGCTGGGTCATGCGATGGGCAGATGCACGTGGGAGAGAAGCCCTGGGGCTGCCGGAGCTGCGCGGCTCCCGGAGTCCCCTCTGTGACCAGTGAAGCACAGCAGCGCTCCTGCCCCCAGCTCCTGCAGCCCGGGGAGAAGGGGCAGGCTGAAACCTGGGCTCCTAACCTCCTTTGGATGGATACCTGACACACTGAAAAAGTCAGGTCCTTCTTCTTTAAAAAACAAAACCACAAAAAAAACTCACCGCTTTAAAATGTTAGATTTACATGCGCACCACACAAACAATGCAGAGAGACAGAACCACATTCTTTCCCCTTTCAAACTAAACGCCACATCACCTGTTTTCTTAAAGCCATGCCCTAATTTGATAGATGGAGAAACTGACTCCCTCTGTCCTGTAAAAAAAAATGAAAAAAAGACAAAAAAGAAAAAGAAATTAATACTAATAATCCAGAGGATTAGGGCTCAGAGGTCAGTGCATAACCTTTTAATGAGCAAGGTATTTAAAGACTGATGACACAGTATATTTTTATTCTTCAGTAATTCAGTACAGAAGTTTACATTGATTGCTTAAAAGGCCATTTGATTTTATTTCCCATATTTAATTGTTCTTAGTGCCCAGTAAATGGGTGGCTGAAGAAAGTAAAGGATAATTTTATTCTTCTCGTATCATTAAAAATACTGTCAGCCCAACTCACTCATTCACACGCCCTCTGCATGCCCTTCATGTTTGCACAAAACCATGTGGATTATCTGTTTTTCATTACCACCAAACCCGAAACCCCCACAGTGCTCAGCCTCTCTAACCTGAATTAAACGTCTCACAGGTGCATGAACAAAAAAGGAGGTATTTTACCATTCCAAAGCAGAACTTTATTAATATGACAAGGAAAAACCATAAGGCTTGCACAATGGAATTTTGTTTTACCTCAGAATTTATATCTTCAATGAAAAAGGGCTGCCTGCTAAGTCCTTATGTCTTATCATGGCTTGGATCTCCTTAGATCCTGCTCATTGAGCAAGAGCTGCAGGTCCTCAGACATGCATTTAAACACATGGCACAGCTATATGCCTAAAGTTCAGCATGTGCTTAAATTAGCTCATCATCTGCTCATCTTTCTCCTTGTCAACAGAGAACAAATGTGAAAGACATAGGAAGGGCTCTCTCGCCTATCCAGTATTTGTTGTATCTCACAACACAGTTAAATTATGGCACTCAGTGAACATCGTGACAACTTCCTAGGTACAAAGTTATTTTTTGATTTCCATGAATTATGGAGTTATCTGGACGATAGACACAATTCCTAAGTTGCTATTTATGCAACACGCAGACAGTGTGGGTATTTGTTGAACCCACCTACATACTTGCACAATTCCAACTCACCAGAACCCGAAACAAAAAAAACCCTCTCATTTTCTAGTTTCTCTCTTCAACATTTCTATGATGTAAGAAATTATTATCACCATTTTCCATCCAGGCAGCTGAGATACAAAGAAATATGGTTTGGATTTGCAGAAGGTTCTGAGGAAGTTTAAAGCCCAGATCACCTTATCTTAATTCCTAACATGTTAGCCTTACTTTCAACAAACTCAGAAGGTGAAACTGTTAATGCCATTGAACTCAACAGGATATTTTACAATGGTTTCAACAGTGTCAGAATTTCATCTTCTAATGCCAGAAGAATTTTTATCTAAATAAAATCTGGGACTTTTTCTTTATAGCAATTCACAATATTTTATCACACACCTCTGAATTACTGAAAAGTTAACTTGATTCACTACTTAATTTAAAGCAAATCTCCCTCAGTGGAAAATACTGGTTCCTAACAACAACAACCAAAAAAAGTACATAGCATACAACAAATTTCATCAAAATTCATACATGCATATAAAAGGCAATTTTTCAAAGCAATTTTCATGTACCATTCAATATTAATGATCTCAAAGATCATCCCTGTAGAAAGGACTATTGAAACATGAACAAAAAAGGAAATGGCATAAAATATCTTTTGAAAGATAACCATGTACAGTTTTTGAAATGCAATCACATAGTTGAACTAGTACAATTTATATTGGATCTGTAATCTACTTAAGTATTTATTGATTGACACCATGACAAAATAACTGTTGCCCTAATAGGATTCACATCCAACATTTTTTAGGTTTTCCAAATAGTTCACATGGTACATTTACATATAAATCAATTAATATTGACTGATTGATCAATATATGCACAGTATGAAAAAGAGTTTTGGCGGCTTTATGTTCTCCGCAGAGCAGCTTTACCTACTGATGATTAATTTTAATTTACTTTAAAGGATTCTATTGCACTGAAACTTTAATTAAAAACGAAATGAGATAGTCTATAAAGTCTGCATAGCATCAATTACCTAGACTTGATATCCTGCACTTCGCCTACCCTCTGTACATATGGTTTCTGTTAAAATAATTGGAAAGCACTTCTGAACAATGTCACCCACACATCTATTCTAAGAGTGAGAGGATATATTACCATTAAACATCACTAATATTAATAAAGAAACAATTAATTCTTCATTATCTATTTCTAAAATACACCATCAGACTCCTCCAGTTCAAACACAAATAAAATGTTACATATGCCTGTCAGTGAAATGGGTAATCATCATCGTTGCTGTAATTTATACTGCTTTCTCTAGTAAGTCTAATGCCTCATTTATTTATAAGGCTTTTCGGCTGACATTATAAATAGCCTCTTTGAAATATTAAAAAAAAAATCTAGCTCTTATTAAGCGAACTCACATACTTCCTGTCAACTCTTTCCTTATAAAAAGTTGATTTTAATTTGCATTGCACATTTTTTGGTGAACAGGCAACATTCATGTTTAAAAATGTTACTGTTTCATTAAAACATACAAAATAATACTTTCCACTGATTCATGTATGTATATTAAAAATATGTGTTTAGCAGATTGATCTCAATCCCAAACTAAGAAGATCCATACAGAAAATTATTTGAAAACTGCTGGTGAGCTTACAGTAGGAGTAAGTCTGCTCAGCAGCTAGTCTGATTTGAAGATCAACCCTACCAATGCTGTTCTGGATCAGGGACAAGAACAGTTCAATGTTTTAATTATTGAAAAAGCATGGAATAGTCACAGTCCTACTCCACTGCAGCCAGCATCAGGTTACAAGCCTCTGTGGTGTCTCTGGCACACTGCCTGGACTATGTACTGCTATTTGTAAATTAGACACTTGTGTAGGAATGTCAATTTAAAATATCTTTGTTTAAATGAGCCTGATAAGAGATGACCAGATATCCATTTTATATGACCACTAAATAATTGCATTGCACCCAGCCAGCTTGTGAATTTTACAGGACAGCTAATAACAACCTACAAGGTAGCTTGTGAATTCAACATTAAAAAGAATAAAGCCATCAAAAACAATAAAAAGCATACTCTATAAAGCTGTAACAACAAAAACATCAAAAAAGTCAACTACCATCTATAACAAGAGCAATCTCTGAGCTCTCCATTTCTGAGAGTAATGGAGAGTCTAAGGTGCCCCTATCAATCCTGCTAATACAGCTCCAGCAATTATTTTCCATACTCTACATCAGTAAGTTAAAATATGTTTCCAATGCCTAACACAGCAGTCATTAAAGTTTCCCCTGGTTCAATCAGCATAACTAATGATGCCACATAATAACAGAATGCAATCTCTAATGAAAAGCCCAACAAAGTCTCCCTGCTACAATACTGCTCGTGATTTAGTATTCTCAACTTGTCCATCCTCCATCTTTTACTCTGTGGATATTATCACCACTCAGAAAATTACATTTCAATGAACTTGTCAGGAAATAAGTAATAAATTAATCAGGCAGCATAAACCAATTACACTCATTTTCTGTGTATTTTCTTCCAGGGCCCACGCACGAGTGCAGTACTGGCCGCACTGGTTATTCCTGCTGACTGCTCAGAAAGGCTGCAGGCTGTGAGCAGGAACGCTGCTGGAAGGAGGGGGAAAGGCATCTTTGCTCTGCTGAAGCCATCACAACTCCTGTTGATGCCAGAGGACATCCAGCACCAAAACACTGCTATTTTTAAATTATTTTTTTAAAGTATATACAAATCTCCATACAAAACTGAACCAGTTCAGGAACTTTGAAAAGTATCACAAAATTCCCAGTGTGAAAACTTCCAGCACCTCAGAAGGTTTGCAAGTGTGGCCTTGTCTATTTCTAGTAGTCAGCAGTGACAAAGAAAGGTGCCTACAAGGCTTAAGTTTTTGTTGTTATGAGTATTTCAAAGTCACATTTGGGAGTATCCAAAGCAATTTATGCCAATGACCATGGCTAAACGGAAGGAACTGAAAGATCCCAACACTGTTTGGGCAGCACCCAGCTGTAAGACGATCTCACTCTTCCCTCCAATTGCTAGAAAAACCTTTAATACTGATATGTTACTTCTAAACATGGGAAATGAGCAACAGGACCATGTAAAGAAGCAGTCAAGAGCTCCCATGCTAACAGATTCAATTTGGATGCCTCTTGCTCCAGGCTGTGTGAAAATTTGGGAAGAGCAGCACACTGGTTTAGCACCTCTTGTTTAAGGCATGATGTCCATCTTCACAAGCAAGAGAACCAGAAAGATTTTTTTCTTTTTAACAAATAAAGCTCAGATGCTGAAGCACAAGGCACACTCTGGCATGGCACAAAATTTCACAGCAAATTATTCAGATGCAAAATCTGAACAACACAGGCTAGTGGTCCTATAGAGGTGAGCCCAGGTGACACAAAATGGCACAGAAACTCCTTGTTTTACAAGGAATGCGAGTCCACCCATTTACAGCCTTCAAATGGATTTAGCCAGACTCCAAATAGATGCACTTTCAAATAACAACTTTCCACCAACTGCTTTTGTTGATATATAATGAAGATTTTATGAATACAAACACACTCTTCCCATGTATGAAATATTTCAATGAACTCTTAAACTTAGTCCTGCAAGAGTAATTATACAATCATCATGCACCTGCCAGACTCTAGACCCTCACAGGGCACCGACATCCTCTTTGTGAATATTGTCTGTGCTCTGTCTCAGCTGGGAAAAGATCCAAGTGGGTTAAGCTCTGGGAGCTCATTACCATTGCCTTCTTGAAGGCTGAATATTGCTTAACCTTTCCCCTGCAGTCTGCATAAAATTCCTAGAGGGCAGTTTGAGACTTATATGGACAAATTAAAAGTGGAATTTATTAAGACTGGAGTAAAATAAATTGAAATAAAATGAAATAAAATACGTCATGATACGTAACCTCATATTTGGCATGAGGTAGGCCAGAAGTGCAGTAAAAAATTAAGTTACAGCACTTTAAAAAAAATTATCTACCAAGCACTTTTGCCACCAAGCTAGCTGCCAAAGTAATATCCCTTCATGACTTTGACAATTCTTTTCTTTTCTTCATTTATCCTCACAACAGACATCTCCTACCAAGAAGTCATGTGCTCTCCTACTCTTGCCTATACTAATTTCAGAGTGCATTTATCAAACTTAACAGTTTCAGATCCTCTTTTTTTTCCTTGATTGCCCATTTTATGTTATCATTCTAAACACCTTTATAAAGGTCGAACCCAAAAAGCTCATAAATTCACAGCATCGGTCAAGGACGTGAGAAACTGAACTGGACATTGTACTTTTCACTTCCACTTGCAACAGCATGGAATAATGCTCACAAGACAGGATTATTTGAGCTTGTTCAGGTACTGGGAGCAGTGAAAATGGAGCAACACAGTCCCTGGCTGGCTTGGAGATAGGCTCTGCTGTGTTCAGGTCTATGCCCATGGCACGCTTTCTCCATAGCTCAGGCAAACCAGACAGGCCAAAGCTCATCCTTTGCCCACTTTGGGTGAAGTCACAGCTCTGACCACAGCACAAGTATCTCTACAGACAGCACATCTGACACGTGCATCGTGCTGCCAGGAAAACATAATGGAAAAAATAGAACAGGTAGTCCCATTCTATTAACAGAAACAAAAATGGATCAGCAGCACCCACACATCCCTACAAGGACTGCAGGAGACAACCCCATCAGTCAGACCCCATGTGCCATGGTGGCAGGGGCAGCATTTTCAGTTTTTTGCTGATTTGCAGTAGGTTTTTCCCAACATGTTCCAACAGCAGCCAGCCCCACAGCCCCAGCAGGATTTAGAGAACCTGCGCTGCTCAAACCTTTAACCCAGTTCACTGCAGCCACAAGCAGGAAAGCTTCAGCAAGCCAATGGGTCTACTGCAGAGATAAAAAGTGCTCACAAACCAGTACATTCTGCAGCACAAGTTCATTTTGCTACCCCTGGTTCATCTCCATGCCATAGAGCAACAGCCTTTTTAAGTAAATCTCTTTTCCAGCCAGCTTCCATTTTCATGTGTTTAATTTCCTTGTATTATCCCAACTGCACCACAGCAGGTCATACTAAATGATTTCTCTTCATTTTCTTTTTTTTGGTTCCATACATTTTCATATACTTCAAAAGCAGTGAGGTAGTTCTTGTGCCCCATCCTTTCACCCTCCATTAGCAAATATTTAAGTCTTTCAAATTTGTGCTGTGAGTCCATACTTCCAGCACCTGAAGTTTGTTTAGTCCACTAGCTTTCAGAGTGTAAGCATCCTGATGTCAAATGCTGTATCTTACCTTCCAAAGGAGAATATAACTCCAGTTACACTCACTTCAAGGTTTTTCTATTCTGGGAAACAAAGCAAAACAAACAAAAACAAACAAATGCACTATTTTCCCCAGTTGCCCTTAATTTGACTTCACTATGGTCCACATTAACAGAAACAGCAGCTAAACTGTCTTTGAAACTTTATTCACCATAGCCAGAAAAAAAGAGAAGGAAAAAAAGACTGGTGAAATGCCTTTAAAACATGCTTTAATCTAGCTGGAATGCCATAAATTGCTTCCAGATGTGCTCCATACAAAAGTCAATCATAGCTATTTATACTGACACTCTACAGTCCAAACAATCTGAATCCAAATGCCATGTCTCTGCTACAATAAAGCTATAAATGTCAGTCTTGTTGAATCTGGAGAGGTGTTGAAGAGTTCATGCTAGTTTGCTTTCTGGGCTATTTGTTAGCCAGCAATTATTTTTAAAAAAGGAAAAAAAAGAGGGGAAAAAAAAGGAAAGGAAACAAAAAGAAACTTTTAAAAAAGTCCTTTCCTTGCTGAGCTGTTCTTAAAGCACACCTGACACCTTCCAATCATGACCTTGAAAGTGCCACAGGTTACAAGTTGAAATTCATTTCATAAGTTAGAAAAATGTAGTGCTTAGGCTCTGAGCCAAGAATAACTGAAGGGCTTGGCAAGGCTCCCATGCCCTCCCCTAGAACGAACACACACGTAGTACACCTGGGACTAAATGAACTGGAGTACAGTAAAATGACACACTGGCTGCAATAATACTTCTATTCAAAAATCTTCCAGGGTATTGGGGGAAAAAAAAATAATTCTTGCTGTATGGAAAAAAAAAGAAAAAAAGTTTGGAAACTGTACCCTCATCTGTTGTTTTGCATGCAACACACAGCCATTAGAATCAAAGTAGTCTTCACCTGGGAAAGCTGAATAACGACCAGCATTTAAATGAAGAGCTGACCTATGGAGTTATTCCACACTGTTTCAGGGAAATGTATTATTTTTGTGTAGTCTCCACAGAATTTTCTCGTTCATTTTTATAGACTTCATTAAGACCCTTTTCCCTCCCTTGCAAAAGTGCACCTGCAGTTCAATTTATGTATAAATGTTCAGAGTTTTAATTCTGGATTTTTGTAAGTGAAAGACAACAGGGAATTTTCTTATCATTGCTTGCAGATTGGGGATTTAAAACATTTCAGAAAAATCACAACATGTAATGACTAGTCTTCAGTTCCCTGCCTTTTTATTTCCCTTGATGTTTGCCTCCTACTCCAAAGATTTCCTCTGCCTTCCCTCAGCTCTTTACATTCTTCCAAGTCCGAAAGACCATCCCTAAAATGGAGCTGAAGAATATTCCTCCCTCCTGGGTTAACCTATACCATGGACTGCCATTTTTAACCACAAAGGTTGAGAGGAAAAGGCAGAAAACACACATTGAAATTATTAAATTTTGATCTCAAACTTTCTGAGAAGGGAAGCAAACTGTACAAGACACAGTATTTCAAGATTCAAACTGTGTGTGTGTGTGTATATTCATATACTGAAAAAATTGAATATTTTAGAACAAGATTTGTGCTCTCAGTTCACCTTACTGGAAAACTTCAGTTTTTAATAAATCTCTTCAGCCAGAGGTTATACAAATGACTACAGAAGCAGCAAACATAACACCTGTATTTAAGAACGGGGGAGGAACCTATCTAGTGAACTACTGAGCTATCAGTCTGGCCCAAACACTAAGCCAGGTTTTGTAACCTAATTTGAAGGAATGTAATTTCTGTGTAATTGCAGGGGGCTGGAGCAGAGATAAGCAAGAGAGAGGCAGAGAAGCTCTTCAAGTTAAAAGACAATTCTGGCATAAGAAGAAAAGATTAAAGCTTGGCTGCGAATTCACTAAGAATGGAATTCACAAGCACGTGCCTAACCATGAGGAGGGCAAGATGCTCCAGCCACTGTCCCGTGGGAATGAGATGGAGGAAAGCCCTGCCACATGGGAGACTGAGAAATTTACATTACTTCAGTATCCAGCAACAGCAGGGGATAAAACTTGGTGATGCACAAGCTGCCTTCCTCTCCTGTATCAGCTTACATTCATGCATCTATCTTTATTCCTGGCTGCTACCAGACAGTGAGGAGTTCTCATTGCATTGGTTCTCCAGATAAAGACATTTAAGTCTTGTAAGAAAAGCTTGGGAGCTGCTAAAGCCATAAATAGAGGGTACCAATACCATTTTTCATCGACATCTCTCTATCAGTGTATTTCTTCTTTTTCTTCCATCCCTGCAGTGATACCAACCTTCAAAAACCTTGACCTTCCATGAACCTTACTACACAAAGCACCATGTTATTGTACATCCTCATATGATCAAAATTTATACCAAAAGTCCTTCTCACATCCTACCTCACTGTGAAGGCCTTCCACAGTCTCTCTGAAGCCTGCCCATGCATTTTTAACATTTAAAGACAAACGCACACCCAAAGGAAGCAACTAATTTACTCTGTGTCCATAATCCTTACTATATTCTCTGCACCAAAGCACAGTGCTCTCCCCTAAAATGTGCATTAAGCCTTCCATTTAGATGCCAAACCTTCTGAATATAGAACTTAAGAGTCTTCTCATGGAGCACCAGCCCCACTCTGGGATACAACGAAGTAAAGTAACTATGACAATAATAATAACTAACACTAATCACTATCATTGGCCCTAAACTCTGTGAATCTGTTCTGCTTTTGCAGCTGCGCTGTTTCTTCTGAGGCACCAGTGGTGCTGCCAGCAGCCTAAATGTTAGTATTAATTCAACCCACCCTTCCTATCCAACAAAAAGTAGCCTATCTCCAGATCTGCATAGCTTCTGCATTTGTGATGGCTGACCCCCAAAAAGAGATAGAAGGAGAACAAAAGTCACCAAAGTTACCAAAATATACAATATAGCTACTGTTTCAAACAAACAGGTTTGAAGCCAATATAATTTCTAACAATATCATCCAATGTTTTATTTGCTTTAAAGTTGTCCTCCTTTATTGGAAACAATAAGCCTTCCAAAACAAAGCAAAATAACACAAAACAAAAAAAAAAATTTAAAAAAAGAGAGAGAGAAAAAACATCCCTCACTTCATGTTTAAAATTATTTACTATAGCTTTAAAAGTAACAAATGAAGCACTTGAGTCTCAGATGTGCAACCAGTAGGGAGTTGGCTCGATGCATCAGTTTTTACACCTCTTGCAGTTAAATCAGAGATCCAAATGCAAAATCTAGCACTCAGAGGTGAACTTATAACACTCCCTGGAGGAGTGTGTCCATAAACCATTCACTGGATTACACTCATCCATACAGTACTTTATTTTATAAATCCACTCCCCAACAAAAAAAAAAGTAAAAAGGGAAGGGAAAAAAAGAAAAGAAATCTTAACTAAGGTGAAGTTAAGGTTGTATAAACTATATATCATTTTTGTCATCACATGTCTAAATCTCTGCTTTCCTTTTTGAGATTTCATTAGTACAACTTTCCGGTGTTTTTATCTCAAATGGATTTGTTTCTCCAAATTTTCGTCTTGGCCAGCAAAGGGATCCAAGAACACCCAGTGACATATGTGGCACGGCCACGCGTGGCGCAGGAGCACTCCCAGGCCTTTGGGGCGTTCTCAGCACAGCTACAACACTTTCAAAAACTGCTGTGCTGACTTTTCTGTGGAATGTCCTCAGTGACAGCTTTTTGGGAGTTTCACATTACGCCTCATGTTCTTATGAGTCTTCCAGACATGAAGTCTTTCGCAATGGATTTCATAGAGTCATGGAAGCAGTCAGGTTGGAAAAGATCTCTAAGATCATCGAGTCCAGCTATTAACCCAGCACTGCCAAGGCCACCACTAAATCGTGTCCCTAAGTGCCACATCTAGACATCCCGCAAATACCTCCAGGCTTGGTGATTCAGCCACCACACTAGGCAGCCTGTTCCAACACTTGACAACCCTTTCTGTAAAAATTTTTTTCTTAATATCCAATCTAAACCTTCCCTGGTGCAACTTGAGGCCATTTCCTCTCATCCCACTGCTTGTTACTTGGGAGAAGAGACCAACCCCCACCTGGCTACAACCTCCTTTCAGGTAGTTATAGAGAGTGCTAAAGTCTCTCCTGAGCCTCTTCTTCTCCAGGCAAAACAGTCCCTGTGCTCTTTCAGCTGCTCCTCATGGGCATTATGCTCTAGAGCCTTCACCAGCTTCCTTCTCTTCCCTGAATGTGGTCCGGCTCCTGGAGAGTGTATGTAAACGTGCATGCATTGTGTGTGCATACCCACACGCACAAACAGGTGCACACAGACACACAGGAACACACACACACAGACACACAGGAACACACACACACAGTCTGGGGCTAGAACTAGAATGGGTAAAGATCAGTGTAGCTTCACTGAATTCAAAGGAATATGCATCAGATGAGAAAACCTGAGGACAGTGAACCTGCGTGATGGCCTACTGACTATTTCAAAGTTGACAGAACATAAAAAATGTGAAGATTTCCGAGGTCCTTCATGATTAAAAAAAGGAAGCACATGCACTAGTAACAGAAAGAGTGGGAGTTTATTCCAATAAATACCATTCTCTTCACTGACTAACACACAGCTTCTTCCATGTCTCTTGTTTTATTAAAATTGCAGAATGGGTGGCTTCTGTGGCTTAATAGCAGTGTTTGATTAGACAGCCTCCACTGACCATAACTTGTTTCTCTTTTGGAATATGACAGTTATCCAGATTTTCTACATTTACTGTAATTTCTCAGCTATGTCTGCATGGATTTATGCATGTTCTTTTGATTCTCTACTAGTTGTACACCACAGTCTAAAAACAATCATAAACACAGTTCTTAAAATGTGCATTAAGTTCTTAAGAATTTTTTAGCTGTCTTATAAAGTGACATTATTAAAAGAAATATTTGCAACTTTCAAAGTTTGAAAACTTGCCATAATGCTCACCTCCCCCAGTTCAACTCAAACATAAAATGGAGTTCCTCTTCCAGTGGTTCAAGTTCATTAAAAATGTAAATAAACAAAAAACTCAGTTCCTCTACGGGTTCATCAAACTTTGATCAAGGCAGAGATCATTTTTCACACCATTATCTAAAACTGCACTCACAGTTCACCCTCAAGCCCCTTGCCTGCAGCCATGAAGATACACTCTTAGAACATACTGGATTTGCCACTGGAACGGCCAGCTCTCACAGATCCATTTCTTGCTGCAATGGGGATGGGATCAGCAGCAGGATCAGCTCACCTGCAGCTTTGCCTTCTGCTCCAGCTTTGGCTGACTCCAAACAATGGGTCAAACCAACAGCACTATCAGTGTCAAGTTGACCCATTGCACAAGCCCACATCGAGGAAAGATGTGCTCTGAGAATATGCAAAACTGTCTACAAACTCAATTAGTCAGCACACATAATTATGCCCCCAAGTGTTAAGAAACTGAAAAGCCTTTTTGGTTATAAAATACATTGGGAATCTTAATGTTATGGTCAGTAAGACAACAGACCATTATTTATGCTGCATTTTATCTAGTCCTTGAATGCAGCTCCCCCATTCCTGATGTAAGATTTTCATCAGCCATTATACAGCTGAATGGGAAAGCCAAGCCAGAGAACCAAACCCACTCAAAGACACACCACATTAATAAGTTGACAGCACATGCTATAAAATACAACTGCGGGCCTCTTACGTGAGTCACAAACAGTAACTTTTACAGCAGGACAGTCAATAAAGAGCAACCACCACCCCAAAACATTAAGAGTGTCTTGGTGAGCAATAACAGGTAATGGTTTGTTCGTCTGTTTACTGGCCAAGCTCTAGAGAATAATCTTCTCCAATTACACTGTTCTCACGCATCATGCCATACTTCAGTGACCACATCTCCGTGTCAATGGTTTTTAATTCTTTTATCTCCCCTAATCTTCTCCTTTAAAGAGCTACCCTAAGTCTTTGCTTACATCATTCTGCTGAATTTCCATTACCACGGAAAAACATCTGCCCCTATTAATTTTTTCAGTGTACTTTTGGTATGTTATTGCTTTTTTTAAAATCAACTAATAAAATCATATCAGAGAGTTTTTCAGTACAGCCTAAGCAAACACTGGTGTATGACTACAATGAGATATAGTACAGTATGCAAGAGAAGTCAGAGGCTGAAATGAGAATACAATTTCCCATGAGAGAGTTCTATGTTCGAGCCATTTAACTTTAAAACTAGTTCAATATTTGAACAAGACACTATTTTATTCCCATTCAAAGTTTAAACACAGATCACTTCGAAATCAATCATAAATTCAAACCTCTTTATTTTAGAAACTGCTTCAATATTTAAAAGCTTTCTTTCTCCCTTTAATGTAACTGCACCTTCAAGGCTGCAGAAGCAGAACTGACTTTGAGATCCTTAAGAGCAATGCTATTTTCCTGCCAATACATACAAAAGGCAGTTCTAGGAAAAAGAAAAAACCCACAAAGGCGAGGCTGTGCTTTGCTTCAGAGTTTAAGAACAAAGTCTGGACAAAGAACACACAGCCTAGTCTTCAGCCCAAACTAAAGTAAATGAACTTGGTGCGGGTGCTTTTCAGGGCACACCACCATAACTCCTTGTTACTGCACCGCTTTTGTCCTCACCTGGGTGTAAGGAAAAACCAGATGAGTGGGATCAGTGTAGACGAAAACCAGCCCTCCTTTAGGATGGTACAGAGTGAGAAATCTGCAATTCAGAGGGAGGATGCAGAGCCCATTCGTGGCCCACACGGTGGCTGACAGTGCAGAAATGGACGGCTCCAGCTCTGCGACACAAAAAAAATATTTCAGCCTGGTGAAATTGCAACATTTCTCACCCATATATCATTTCCTTGTGATGATCTTAAGAGTTCTTGGGGGTGGATGTTACATTTGCTTGTTTTTAAACCTTAAAACTCATTCTTCAGATGGGCAACATACCATGGAGAGTCAGTGATGGAGAAGTGAAAGCAGGCGAGTTCCAGAACTGTGTCAGTGTCAGCTCTTTGGCACATGCCACTCTCATCCAACTAATTTCAGTACCAATTTGTTTCTAAAAATTATCTTTTGTGCCCTCATCTTTGTACAAAGCTCTTTTTCACAAGCCCAGAGCATACAGCTCAGCACAAATGTAACACTACAAAAATACTCATATCAAGTAGAAAAGACAAACTGATTGCTCTAAAGCAAACAGATCTATTAACCTCAGAGCTGCCCTACTCTGGTTTCTGGTCAACTACAGTCTTCACAATCCAGTTAGAAGATCCCTTTAAAAAGGATTAAGCATCTGTACTATTAAGAGATCACAGAACATGAGAAAGAATTAGTCTGTGTCTTTGTGATATCAATGCATTTAACCACCTATGGCTTTGTATGAATCCAGTAAGTATTATTTGGCTCTATATATAGCAACATGATAGACCTGGCTGCATGGGTAGTCATGCTGCTGCACCAGCATCTGAATGTCACCTTTCCCAGGAGAGGGCAGCTGTCATTCATAACCACCTCTCCTTAATTGAAAAATGAGGGGCCCCTATTTCCAGGGAGCCATAGGCCAAGAGCATTAGGCAATAAACGAGCTTTACTTTTTACGTACCTCCAAATAAAAAGAAGTCAGTTGTAATCAACACAGCATTAACATACTGTCTTGTAATATTTCACATAAAACATGTCACTGAAAACTCAGTATTGAGCAGGAAGGAATTTGATGAATCAAGCAGATGAAGCCAAGATGTAGTTATTAGATGCATTACATCTTTAGCACATCATCTGTAAAAATGTCCAGGGTAAACTAACGCTCCAGGGGAAACCTGACCTTTAAGAGGCTCCCTAATACTACATCTAAATTAATGTCAGTGACAGGCACTTCAATCTAAAATAGCAGGGTTCTTTCATTCTATCTACACTATCTATTCATCCATTTATTTGTGTGTAAATGTGTGTGTGCATAAATGGATTTGTGTCATTCTGCCACTGGGGGAGTGGGTGGGGGACAAAAAGAGCTCATCGATTTTTTTATTATATTATTTCTACTCCTTACTGCTCCTATGCATATTGTTAGTTTTGCAGGATTCATTCAGAATCCTTCCAGCATAAAAAAGGGTAGGAAAATTATTTTTTATAGGAACTAAGTATATTTCTCCAAGGAAGTATCAACCTTGAAAAACAAACATGCTTAAACTAGAGCAAGATGGAACTCTTGCAGCAATCAATAGAACAAGGAATTCTGAATTTGTTTTAAAGAGCTGGGCCAGGCTCTGACATGACCAGTGGTCAAGATAAAAATCATAATTGAGATCAATTCTGCTGTTTCAAAACAAAGCAGTGAAAATAAATTCAGTAGAAGATGCATTTCTGCCTTGAAGGAAAAGAAACAAATGAAAAATACACTGCAAAATACTGATCATAGAATAAATTCATGGCTGTTAGTCAGATCAGTGCTAACTGTAGTGGCCAAACCTTCCCTCACTTCTATTTTTCATTCCATTTTGGAGGTTTTATGACCAAGGGATGAGGCCATTGCAAGGCAGCCACCCTGATGACTTTCTTCCCTTGCCGATACCTCAGAGAGGACCAAACCCACCTAGACCTGACCTCCTTCCACTTCTCAGAGACAACTGCATAGTGGTGTTTTCAAGAGATATGTCTTCATGCAAAAGAAGCTGAAACCAGTTCCTTGATGCAAAGGATTTACACCTTGCTCTGAAATGAGGACAATCACATTAGCTAAATCCTAGTGAAGTAAAATTGTTAAGTCCTTTCACATTTTGTTGATCAAGAAACCTTTTATTGGAATATTTTTCTTTTCAAACTTCTAATTGGTCTTTATGCTGTGGTGAGCTACTTCACATTTTAGTTACTTTATGTGTGGTTATATTTTCTTACAAAGACACAATTGATCAGGAATTGCCATAATCCCACACAGAGAAGTAGTCCTAGAAGCACTGAGTGCATAAAACATTAATGTCAGTAGTGTAGACATGACAAGTTTCAACTCTCCTTTCAGCTAAACAATCTGCCTCTTTCATACTAACATCACTGCTCAGCCATGGGCTACATAAACAATGTCAAACCTGGTTTCAATATAAAGTGAGCACATTAATGTTCCCACTAATATACATTTCCCAGTAACCACTCCATTAGATTGCTTAGTTCAAACTGATATCATATCATATAACATATCAGCCAGCTCAGATTCACAAGCTCAGAAGAAACAGATATTCTAAGTATTAAAAAAAACCCCTTTCTCGTGTGTGCTCAAGAGCCCTGCTAATACAAAAACTCCCATGAGGCTCTCAAGAAAACATGCCTGTGTGGAACACAGCCCTCCTCTGTTCAGTGAGAGGGTTTTAAGGTTTTTGCTTTTTTTTTATTTTTGGATGATGGTCTTTCACTTAACTTCTTCACAGAGACTAAGTAAATGGATACAAAAATAAAGAGGTGCTGTTCAGAGCAGATAATCCTTTCTGTAATCTCAGATAATGTATCCAAGACCAGTGGATCCAGAGATGTTTCTCTTTAACCTATCCCCAAAGCAAGCCAGTTGTGAGGCTAAAAAGTTGAATGCACATGATGCAGAAATTCCCTGATTTAGTTCACTACAGACCCTCTGATTATAAAGCAAGACCCTATCCCAGACACATGAACTTTGTCTTTTCCCTCACACCCAGTGAGAGCACAGCAGCATCAGTCTCAGGGCAGAAGGACCTGAGAACTGCCCCCTGCAAGGGAACCTCACGTGAGCCTCCTTAACAAGCCCATGGTCCCACAAAGCACATGCTGTACGAGCAGCGTGCTGCAGACAACATGACTGTGGCCTCCCATGTCAGCCCAGGTTACAGGGTGGTTTATTATGGGCTGGGGACCAATATCCTAGGAGCTCACACTTCCAATTTTCACGTTCAGCAGCTGGAAAGGCAAATATCCTCAGCCAGAAAGTTCATTAACCTTGAGATTTTCCACGGCCGGATTTCTTCAGTATTGCAGTAAGATGCAATTTTACATTTGGGTTATGGGTTTTTGAAGTATTTAATGTAGCTGGAAGCCAACAAATACCAGCTAACCTTATCCCTGAGCTTGATAGTGTGTTGTGCAAAATATAGCCACTTTGAAATAACATGGCTTTAAAACTGTTTATGCTTAACGCGGTGAAATTAAACACACTGAGTCAGACATGCTAACTTTTCTATGTTGTTGAGTAACACTTAATACCTTAAAGAAGTGAGAAACAGGAAAGAGACTCGGGGATTTAGAGAGCAGCAGGGAATTTCCATAAAGCCATCTGATTTCTCAGAAGAAAAAGAATGAAGGTTGAAAGTGAAATTGAATTCATCCTGGAAATACGTAATGCATGCCCCCCAGTAATCAGACAATGGGGAGCACTCAGCATAGATAGAGGAAGGTCCAATCAATCTTAAATGAAACAATACCCACTCTGAAGTTCTCTGACTCTTCCAGGTTCACTAAACTTGACCCAGAATACATAAGTCTGGACTGGCACTGATCTCATAGGGCACATCCTCAGAAGGTGTAAATCTGAGCAACTCCACTGACTTCAAAAGTCTGCTTAGCCTCTAGCTCCAGATGTCTGTCCGCAGTCATGAATTCCTAATTTCACAATACTTTAACACACCTAAAAGAGCAGCAAAGGCTAAAGTTTTTGCACTTGTTGTTAAGTAAACAATTACTTAATATGTTAAATAAAATTAATAGCTGAAAGTATTCTACATATTCTGATCAGCAGTTGAGATTTATCCCATACATTCAGGTTCAAAGTAATTTTGCTTTGGGCTTCAAAGCTCACTTTTAACTTCAGCCAGCTACCACTGTCAAGTTTCCAGGATAAAGTTCAATAAGGTTTACTTTCTAGTAAGAGTTCAGCCACTAACCTATGCCACACACTTTTTCATGTGCAGTGTGCCTACTGAAATGCAAGTCTTCAGAATATTGTGTTATGTCAGTGAGAACAAGGTCTGGCAGAAAAACCCCGGTCAGGGCTATTTCAACCATTCAACAGCCCAATTACTTATAGTATGTTAAACCTTCCAGCTCCATGAATGCAAAGCTGTTTGCACTCAGGCAGCCAGCGTTGCACTGATAGGGTTGTACATCGTGAATTATTTTGTCAAAATACAGTGTTTCAAATATAATTGCCAGAAGAGATGTAACATGCAGGCTTGCAGCCTCAAGTGCAATTTCCTGGCAACTGCAATGGTGCGAGCGTATGGATTAACACATGAGCAATTCCAGTTAAAAGTGATGCAAGTCCATTAACGTTGGGTCTGACTAACATCCCCTCATACACAGGATTCCTTGAAACCGGAAATACAATAAATTAACATGGAATAGATTCACTTGCAACATTTAGTATACAAGCGAAGATGCTACCAATTAGCTGTCTGTGTAACTCATTTTGGAAGATGGCATCTACTTTTTCTTTCCTTATCAGACTAGAAAAAGAGCATGTCCTGCAAGGCCTTCTCAATCTGCTGAAGTATGTACTCTAAAAGATGCCCAGAAACAGGATTCAAAGGTCCTTACCATGCTCTGTTATTCTGCAGAGTTATGAAAAGAGAACACCAACCAGAAAGAGAGTGTGTTAGAAACTGTTCTTCCTACAAATTCCTCCATCTCAACAGAAGCAGCATTTCAGGTACTTTCTGCCTGTACAATAAAGAAATAATTTTCCATCGCCACCATCAATTGATTTTTCTGAAATTTGGGTTCAATTCACCTTGCATCATACACTCCTATTCTTTCAAGAATTACAGCAGCATGCTATGAAAAAAATACAGAAATAATTACAAAACATGCCCCAACAACAGCATATCTTATGTTCTAGCTGGTGAATCACACCAAGCTCTGACATAATCACCTCCAAGGTTGTGCCTCTCCTACTAGCCATGTGCACAGTAAGCTGGTGGGACCTCAAATCATCATGGGCTTAGATGAAAAGACAAAGCAAAAATCTGGATATACTCTTTTTTCACAAAGTCAGGAAATAATTTGTGCAAGAGGAAGAAAAATTAGATACCGCATCTAGATACATCACTGAGTGGGATACAGAGTCCAATGCTGGGGAAGTTGGGAGGTATTGCCAAAGAACTGTTTTGCCAGAAACCAGCCAGTTATCAGTTGTCATTAAGCTTTTTGATATCTGACACACATGGAAAGCATGCTACTTATAAGTATGCAATTATGTTATAGAAGTATTCCTTTTTTATTTTACCCCTTCCCTTTACCCATTTAAATATGTTGGTTTGACTAGACTGAAAAGCAAAGTCTCCCTCAATATTAACAGAATAGATGTGCTACAAAGTGAAGGTGTGCCAGACTGCTTGTAACATTTCTGCCATCAGAAAGTGATCTGAGAAGGGTATAGAAAAAAATTTGGTGTTCCTGTGCTATATAGCTGTAGGTTCCTATCAGGAACTTGATTCTCCCAAAAAGGTATAGAAAGAAACTGAAACACACAAGTGTAAACAGGTGTGAGGATTCAAAACCTGCTAATTTGCTGTGATTCACTAATAACTGAGCAATGCTGTTGCCTTACTTGTTAATATTTTATTGGAGACCATTTCCTTGAAATGGGATTGCTACAACCCATCAATTCATTATTTCAGCACCAAATTTTAAAAGACACCTATTGTCATCATCTTTTGTCTGGTTTTGGCCATTTAAGTCTAGCATTGAGGGTTTCCCTCCCACACATACCATTCTAAGCAGCATCATACAATCTTCTTCTGCCACACCGCTTGGAGATTTAGGGGATCCACAGGAAGGAATAATCTGGTTTATCTAACCCATAGTGCAATTGATTCCACTTGGGTGGCTGACAGAGAGCTCACTTTTAATCTGCATCAATATTTCTTCCCTGCCAAAATGCCACTGCTGAGGTGCCACCAGCAACGTGTGTTGTGTAATCGAGACCACCGTGCTCGGGGCAGGCAGAAAACTGAAGGCTCCTCTGTGCCATGCAGACATGCCTACACTTGGAGAGGCAAAGCTGACTGCAAACTGCTTGAGCCACTTCCCTGTGAATTATTTTTACTTCTGTGACTTGACTTCTTAATTTCCTCTCCCTCTCTTTTCAAGCTGATGCTGTAATACGGTCACACTGTAGAAATCTCAGTCAGTGCAATATTCTGTGGAGCCACACAGCCCTCTGATATTTAGGAGGCTGCTCCTGATTCATCAAGGCTTCCTTGATGCCTTACAACGTCTTGGCGAGGTCACAGGGTGCAGGCTGCAATTTCCTTCACCTTTTTATTTGTATTAATCAGGAGTTTGGGGAGCGTGTATCCCTGTGTTTCCTGGCCGGCTCCAGGCATCACTGCATCACAGCGGCACCTGGTGGGACGGGGCAGGGCTGGAGCGCGCCACTGCCCGCCCCGCAGCCCCAGCAGCGCCCAGACATCCACTACAAAACCAAAATTAGCCTTGCTTTGCTCTGGCAGGCCTTTCTAACATCTGTTGCTGTGAAAAGTTCAGAATTAATATCACTGAACCCTACCCTGGTATTTGCTAAAGAGATGCAAAATGCTGGATGGGGAGCAGACTGCACAGTAAGCCACATCTTAGAAACAGCCTGCAACCCGAGGGATCTGGGAGATGCTGCACACAGCACCAAAAGGAAAAAATAACCTGATAAATAACTCATCTCCAAGGCCTCTCAACTTTTGATTCATTAGCCATCATTAAAAATTTATAAAAGTATATTAGAAGTAAAGCTCAGTTCAACCACCCACATGTATTCTAGCAACACTATGACACATTGAGCCCTTTTCTTTTGATTACTGCCTTCAATCTCATCATTTTTATTTTATGGGACGCAAAGCATCAAATTCAGCTTCAGAAATATAATGTTCAAAATATAGTGGCCAATAAATGTTTCATCTTTTTCACAAACTAGACCTTAAAGAGCTTCAGTTATTTATTTTTATAGCAGCAGCATACATAAGTGTATGACACAGTAAAGGATACTGATCTCTGAAGACCTCAGATTATCTTATACTCCAGAAAATCAATATCAAATCCTGTGTTTATGGTACTTTTCATTATTTATTTTAGAGCCTAAGGAAGTGGACAGTGGAGAGTGCCAGTTTTGTAGAAAAAGAACCCAGCAAAGTTGCAGTCAGATTTATAGGTCAAACACTACATTACGAAAGAAACCATTTGCCCCCAAGAGCTGAAATCACTGCTGTTCACCATAAGCAGAACACTTTTATTAAAAGTCTGCAGGCTGTTGCTACACCTCCATCTAATTTACTTCAGTCCTTACACCCTGGCCCACGCAGAGCCTGTGCAAGGTGAGCAGGGGCTCCCACACAGGTACAGCTGCCTTGGAGAGGCACTGCAATCTGCAGAGTGCAGCTGGAGCTGAGGGTGTTGCTGCGATCTCCAGATGCTCACACACCTCAGCATCGATGCAAATGAACACCAGGCATGTCAGACTGTGCCCGCTGCTTTCAAGACTACCAGCACTAGATTAATTTTTCAAAAGTGCAAGTCCATGAGGCACATGAGAAGAGGGGGGGGAAAAGGAAGGAAAAGGAATGAAAGAAAAAGTTTAGAGAGCTTCAATCCTTGAAAACACTTGGATGCATAGAGCATCCAAAGACAGAAATAAGGATTTTTATCTCTTAAAAAAAATCCACTCTGCATTGTGATTGCTGAGCCAACTGAAGAAGAAAACTACTAAGTTAGATCTGTATTAAGTATAACTTTAAATCCCAAATTAACTTAAGGAGGTTGATTAAGAACAGGAAGAAATAAAATCTTAAGGAGCGGACAAATTATCCTAAAGAAGTGCTGGTTTAAAATGCAAAAAAGGGCCATTAAAGTGAAAGGGGCTCTTACTATCTCTGACTGTGCTCAACATACACTTAGAGCCAATCTCTCACTGCTATAATGATTCCAACACCGTTTTCCTGTATCTGAAATAAAAAAATGTAAAAGATAATTCTGATTGTAAGCATCCCTCTTTTCCCCTTGATTTTTCATATCAATATTAAAATGTCTCAGAAAAATAGTATTGCTGCTATATACAATAGTACTGCATACTCTTTATATTAAATACTGTGATCTGATCTTGTGATAAGCAGAAGGTATAGATATGAAGAATTGTTAGAATAATTACAGGCACTGGAAGAGTCCTGCAGGATAGGGACTGACGGGAATCCTTTTTAGCTTTAAGATGAGATATCTAATAGAAGGCATGTTTGAGGTTTACATGAGACATTAGACATTCCTATTTATAACATACAATTAATTTGTGGAATGCACTGCTACCACAGCACACTGACATCAAAAGCGCTGCAAAATTCAGATAAGGTTAAGATAGATAACATGAAAATCACATGTTGCACCAGAGCAGATTTAGGAAACATGAAGGATTTCAGCCTTTTTGCTACACAGCACAGACCAAAATCTACTGACACGATTTTTAAAAAAATTCAACAACACTATTTGAAAGTATATTTATTGTAGGGTTTTATGCACTTTTGTTTTAAATACCCAACTCCAGCCTGTCTCAAGAGAAAGGACAGCTTCTTAGATGGACCACTGGTTTGATCTGGTATGGCAAGTCCTATATTCTTATGCTCCTACCAGATAATCGGCAGTGATTTGAGTGACAATGGATGGGTACCAATCCTAGGGAAAAAAATATTCTATCATTCTATTTCTCAGTGCACTGAACTGAATTATGTTAGGTTAAGTGTTGTCACACTGAATAATCTCATGCTGTATCACATGTCCAAAGACACATCTCAGTGTAATGTGTAGGACAGCGCACTCAAATTTGCTACAGATGTGAACTGAGGGGTGAGGGGGAATATAAACTTGAAGTCTAGTACAACTTACAGCATCTACCACAGTAGTAAAAACCATGTTAAAATATTTTAATTCAAAATGCTGTCTGACTCCAGAAACAGAAATTGCTCAAAGATATAAAACACTTGTCTTCCACCTCTCCTCAGCCTATCTAACTTCATATAATCACAAACTGTGCTTAATGTCAAAGAAATTCAAAGGCATCTCTGATTAAAACACTTGGGAGGGTACAAGTGAACAGAAGAGCCCTTAGCTTCTTGGAAAAACTTAATCATAATAGGTCAATGCTACAAATTCATTACTCTGAATTAAAGTATTTTATTTTGTCTATTAAACACAAGAACAAGCTCCCACAAGAGTCAGGAGTAATAGTCTCAAGTTTTCCCCACTCCTTGGACATTCAGGCTTGGTTTCTCTAACTTGGGTCTTTCCATAGAAAAGATGGGATAAATTGTCTCAACTGCCTCTGAGATTACCATAATTTTTCATGGAATACAAAACAGGTAGGAAAACAGAAGACCCATGTGCCTACAACCCACACCACAATGCTCAAATGTTCATCCCTCCACATGAATAATTCTGTCTGCTAGTATTGCTCCTTTTTGCTACTTATGGCCACTAATTACAAATTCGAATAATTTTCTAAAGCACTCTTTTTGCAAAAGAGTCACTTTTGCAGAGCTTTCAATTTACGTATGACAACTATAGGCAAAAGAACCCCACCAAAACCTCCCAAGGCCCGTCCTCTATTTAGACAATGTAACATGTTTAAGATGAACTCTTTCATATCTAACCACTCAAAGTCCTTGGATATCCTTAGTGGCTTTAATCGCACATATTTCCAAACAGAAGCTGAGCAGGCATGAGCAGAGGACACTTCTGCACATGAAGGAGCCTTCTCTTGGTGACTACCCAATGCAGACATCCCAGCCACTGTCCCCCAGACAGGAGAGCCCTGTCCCCAAGATGATGGGTAGGTGGCCATGGATGCCAGACAGGAGAAGCACTGTGTAAGCCACTGCCAGTCTTCCACCTCCCTGTTTCCAGGGGATTATGTGCAGACAGCTACTCACATCTGGCAGCTTGGAGAACTGAGACCTGAGACTGTATTTTAGTGTTTGCTTTTCAAATCATGCATTTAAAACAAGAATTTGAGGACTCCATAAAAGAAAGGCTTTTTACTAGCTCCTACAGCCCCATAGCTAGTAAGTCTCAGTACTGAGATTTCTCATTTGGCTTTTCATATGTTAACACTGAGATTCTCCAAAAAACATCTTGAGATTTGATGTCTGACATCTCCACTTGCTTTGAGAATCCTCATATCATGCACAAGAGAGTTTGACTTTAAAATAATAGTTCCTTATTATTATCGCATTCTGAAAGATTTTTATTGCAGAAGTTTATGTGGCTATTTTGTTACCTGCTAAGAACAACAGGTCAATAGTAGCCAAGAATTCCTTTCAAGGTGTAATTCAGCAGCCACCATGACTCGTCCCATTTTCTGCCATGGCAGTACTGCCATTTTGACCAGCTCTACACTGCCTTTGCTCTGCAATGCTGCAAGTAGTTCACAAATAAACAAAATGTTGCTGGCACCATCTGCTCCTTGGAAACCTGCCAATCATCATCCAAACCACTGAGAGGAGCTTGTGCTGGGATTTACTTTCCATCCATCCTTTCTGGAGGTTTGGCTGCTGCTGCTGTCCCCAGTAGCCCTACCAGCAGCTGTAAAGTGAGCTTTGATCCATTTGTGGGGGAAAAAATCTGCAATCTAGTAAAAATTTCCATCATACTCATTGAGATGACCTCTTGTCTCCTCAGTTTACAGCACATGTACATCACTGGGTCTGCAATGACCCAAAGTCATGGAACATTTTGTCCTCAGTATTTATAGCTAACCTGAACATCATGAACACAAGGAACAGATATAAAAGGTGTATTTTGCCAGTGATGAAATTCAGCCACTTTTGAAAATGGCAGAGCAGATCTTAAACACACAGAGTCCTTCATTAGTGTTTCAGAGATGAAGTAGGGGCTATGGTGTATGAATTTCATAGTTGAGAGAAGATAGGAAGCTCACAAAGGACAATGTCACCAAATTTATTCCACACAACAGAGTTAACAAATCTCCTTATAAAAATGTTAAAGGATTCATATGTTAAGATATCTCAATATTGGAGGGGGGAAAAAAAAGAGAAGGTAAAGAAAAGAAAAATGGGGCAGTGTGCCGTAATGCTACCGGGAAAGAAAATCCTCCATAAATTCCATACTGACACTGCTAACATTTATCTGAAATGCAGTTTATTAATTTATCGTAATCAATAATAACCAGTTTATGAGATCACAAATGCACAGTTCACCTCATTTATACTTATTTGTAATTTATGCACACAAAGCATCATTTTGTTCTACTATTCTTCACACTACAGCTTGTTTGGGTTTTTTTACTACAATTGATATTGCATTGCTAATGCCTCTGTGAGTTTCTATTTACTGTAACTCTTGGCTGCTTGTGTACAATGGCAGCAGGCTCTGGCTTCAGTGCTGTGACATATCTATTTAATTAACCCAGCTGTTCTCTCTACAGTGTGAAGCACCAAGCAACGACACCATACTGGAAAGCACAACTCATAAAACCAAAAAAAAAATTACAGTGCCACTTGGAAAATGAAACACAAATAAAGTCTGCTCAGAAAAAAAAAAATACAGATAAACACATCCCTGTCTGCCTTGACAGGCCTCTGCTATTCAGTGAGATACTGCACAATGTCGCTAAAGACTTTCAGAAGTACCATTTCTTATTTTAAATCCACCTCCTTCATCTTGAATAAAATTAGCAATTTATTTGCATGTGATCAAAAATGGACCATTTTCTTAAAAATAAAAAAAATTCAACAGCAGGCCTTTCCTGGTGGCAGTGTTCTTTTACCTATGCCAACGTCCATTCTTAAAAGTGCTTCGGCATAAGACATAAAATAGGAACATCTCCCATTGCAAGCTGATACTGCCTTTTCCTTGAAAGCTCATAATATCAAAATCAAACAAATTGGTCTGTTTATCAAACTGTCACTTTGCAGCATGCTGAAGGGAAGGAGGAAAAAATAAAGCATTCACTGAAGTTGAAGATCATGCAGCCATTGCACATGAACATTACAATAAATATAACTTAGAAAAACATCTCCTGCCCATCATGAGCTGGCCTCAAAATGAGTCAGTTGTACCAATAAAAAAAAAAAAAAAGCCAAAAAAGAACAGCACCATACCCAGTTTCTTTGAGATGTGCTGTCTACACAGACACACTGGATGTGAAAATCAGTTCATTGCTTTGGAAGAACAGCATCCAGTGGAGCTATATCCATATTCAAGGGTGCCTCCTGACCATTTAAGGGTGCCTCCTGTCCCAGCTCCTGGCAGCTGGGACAAACGAGACATGGCAGCTTCAGCCAGTGTCTCCAGTCCTTCAGCAACCTCGAGAGCCTCAGCCCATACCCAGATGGAAATTAACTCAGTTACATCAAGTGAGAGACTGCTTGCTCTCCTTAAGGGCTGTCAGACCCTTCCTGCATTTTCAGCTGAGAACTGAGGAGGCTGTCAGTGGTTCCTGGACCGAGGGCACTCATACCACCCATGCCAAGGCACTCAGCACACACCAGGCAGGGTTTTCTTCACCCCACTGCTGAGGAGTGCAGAGGACAGCCCTTTTTAGTGATGTGCCTACCCTGTGGGCACAATTGTGTCATGGAATGAAACCTGGACAGTTCATTTCAAAAGCACTTCTAGCCACTGATTCAGGGTAAGGCTACCATGAAAAACTTCCCAAATGCTCTAGAATACAAGCAATTCAAACAGATACTAGTACAGTGATACAGTCTGAATATGATTTATTGAAGTTTAAAAAAATATTATATTTTATATATTGATGAAAGGATCTAAACCTTGCAGAGTTGCTGTTCTCACAGTAATGACAAGTAACAAGAGAAGCTAAAGTTGTCTAACATCACCTGGCATCTTATACTCTTGGCTATTGCAGCTACAAGAGTTCCCAGGATTTTAAGTACAGCCCTGGTGTCTACTGTCATTAAATCTATGTAATACAAATATATATCTAGTGTAGTGTTACACACACACTCACCTCTATAGGTAGACAGACAGACAGGTACAGGGCAACTTGCCTGTAAACTGAGAGTGGAACAAAAATGGCAAATTTCTACCTACCACAATCTTGTTTCACACGCTGAAGTCAAGATCCAGATGAGGAAATCCTATGCTAGTATTTTATTTCCTCAAGTATCTGAACAACAAAAGTTTCTTAAAATACTTCACCCAGGGTACCTATCCAGAAACCTGCAAATTAGGAGAGATGCACCTAAATCTATTTATGGTGCAAGGTGGAACATGAACATGGAAGCCAATTAACCGAAAGGAAAAACATTTCGATTGATGTCGACATTCAAGGCACTCAAGAGACTGCATTCCCTGCAAGTTAAGAGCAGAAAGAAAGAAACAAGAAAAAGAATTCTCTATTAGAAGATCATCCTACAAATGTAGACCTAGAAATGTACTGACCTTTCCTGTGACCCTTTCAGAAAAGTGATTTTTGTGAAGTCTTTGGTTTTGTAAGCACAGCATTTTATCTCATTTCCCAAACCCACAATATGCTTTGTAGCTCTTCCCTGAAACAAACCAATCTACACAAATATTTCAAGCTTTTTTAAATACTCACAGTTGTTCATCACTGCAGTTCACCTTTAGCAGTACCTTCTTGTAAGATAGTGCTGCATGTCCTCATGACCCTCTCAACTTCTTTGGGACCACCACTACATGACACATCAGTTCACTAAATAATGCAATTCAGAATCTCCAGGAAAAGACAGATGCAACTTTCATTTTAACCAGACTGACTGAGTCTGTCAGTGAAATCTCACTCAGCCATTCAGATTGGCACAGTTGTTAACAATGGATTTCCCAACTATTAAATCCTCAAGCTGATCAAAATCCTACTTCACCAGTGGGGTGAAGTAGAATCACATTCCACAACACTACTAATTGGTTGTCTTATTCCTACTATTTTGTAGGAGGATATAATGGTGATCACTCTACCAAGAAACAGGGCAAGGAGCAGCTCCTCAGAGCTTTCTCCTTTGCCTCCATCAACTATTGTTTACCATCTTTCACGACTCAAGAACTTTCTCTTCACAGTGGCAAAATTAATACTTTGCCCAAGAATCCAACCTGGTTGCAAATAATTAGTTTACATAAAGAAACTGGAACACTTGATTTATGGCACACCCAAAACCTACAGTCGACCCTAACATCTGATTTGTGTCTGCAATATTTGTCTGCCATTGCTGGGCTGAAAAAAAACAGTGAAAAAACTGCTAAAAATTACATAACAATGTAATTTTTGTAGATTCTATACAGGACAGTTAGTGACACATACTTCAGCATGAATCATGAGAAACAAAGATGAAAACAAAAATGAAAGCCAGGTTAACAAAACATTTTGATTAGTATGACTAAAAATGTGCTTTTTCCTAAAGCAGTTCACCCACTATACTTGAAAATGGAAGAATCAAAAGAAAAAACTACTGCTGTCAATGCCAGAAAAAAAATTAAGAAAATATTCAAAAGCAAATAAATCAGAAAAGGAATACTGAAGATTCTTGCATGCAATAACAAATCTGCAAGGACAAGCAAAACACTAACACTGAACTGAAATATAACTTTCTTATTATGGTATCCTTAAGGGGGGCAACTAGTTAATGACCAGTTGTTCCTTCAAGATAAGGAACAACACTGTCTCCACCTTAATTTTAGATTTTCATCCCACCATTTCCTTGCCTAGGTATTTCAAATATGTTTACCTTCTGCAGCATTGCAGGGAGGTAAAACTTTCCTTTCTCGCTAATTTTTGTAGTTGTCCTACTTAGCTGCAAGCCAAGCACTTGAGGTTCAACTCTAGAGCAAACTCATGCTACTCTTAGCGCCCTGACCCCATTCAAACTGAACCTGCAAGAATATCCTGACTTTTTCTGCTGATGGAATATTTCATCAGTGAAGAACAAGGCACCACAGACCATCTCTCTTCCTCATGTGCTCCATTATTTCACCACCCTGACTGAATCAGCAGCAAAAGGGAACTACCAGTGAGCACAGTAATTCCTAAGCAGGTCATCACTGCATTTCAGAGGCGAGGGCAGTTTTACAGAACACAACTCCTTCGCATTCTGTAGTGGTAGGAAAAGGTTCTTTCCTGAGCCCCGAGCCAGGCCAACTGGTTCATCCCATAATTACTGTATTGTTATGCAGTAACCTACCCCAATTTCACTAGGGTGCCATAAATCAGGCCTCACATTCAGGGAGGCTGTAAAACCATCAGTGGCAGATAGCCTGTGTCCAGCTACAGTCTAGTGAGAGTGCTCTGAAAAAACTGACAGTAGGAAACTTTACTGCTGTCATCTGCTGACCAAGGCGAGCACAATGTTTGTGATGCAAGGGGCTGATGTCTACCAGACACCCAGGAGGGAGCTGAGGTGCAACCTTTTGCTGCAGAGGTCTCTCTCGGCATTCACTTTTATCAGCTCCAGTGCAATATTTTCAAAATCTCCCCCTGGGTGCTGTCCTTCAAGCCTTTTCTAGGTATCCAGTCTCAAATTTGATTTTCCTCCTTTTATTCTCCCGATTCTTCAAAGATCATTCCAGAAAGCTGATTCGATTAGAAGTCTCTTTTAATGTAAGCAATTCATCCTCACACACGCAGAACTGTTGATTCACCTTTTCTTTAATTTCATTTTGCCTGACTTTCATTTGAGCTATCTCAATTTTAACCTCTGTTAAAGCTCCATCTACCTTGTTTACTGTTTCTTTGATTTGAAAGATCTCCTCCATTAAGTCCTTAAGCGACAACTCCGTGGCCATTTTTGGCTCCAGCTGTTTGTCAGGAGAGGTCAGCCACTGCCTCAGTCTTTTATTTGTCTGGAGCAACATTCAAATTGTTTTCAGAGCAATTGTTTTCCTCTTATTTCCTGCCATCTCTGTTTGAAAATAATAACGAATTACCTCAATTCTAAGGAAGGTTTCATCCCTTTACTTCATTATCAAGAGCAGAGAGAAAGGCTGTTTCAGAGGTTGGCACCCTGCACAAATTTCCTCAAGTCTTGCTTGAGGAATAAGAGTGCAGCAACAGTGAAAAGTTATCTTCTACACCTATACAGGATCCTGCAAGAAAGCACTTGAGGCTTCAGAAAATTCACCTTCTGAAAATCCTGCCAGGAAGGTAAGTATCAGATCTTCTGAAAAAGAGGGCCAGTAGCAAAAATACTTAATTTAAAACTTGCATACTAAAAGTTCCTGGGGTTTTTTCCTCTTCTTTTTTTTTTCTTTTTTTTTTTTTTTCTAGCTCTAGTTAGCAGGATCAGTTCCTTAGCAGGACAGGAAGCCTGAGGCAGCTCTGGAAATAGGTTTCCTGCCTCGATACAGAGTTGCCAGACTATCTTTTCTCCTCTAAACACATACAAAATGTGCTCAAAGGAACGCATCCAACACACAGAACTGATGAAAGAGTAGCTTTAGATCAGAGAGCCAGCCTTTCTCAAACAAACCTTTATACTTTGGTCTATTATTTCATGTCAATAAAGAAGATACAGAGACTTAAGGTGTGTATTTAAGTGAGGGGGTTGTTTGTTTTTACAAGTATCTTTACTTTAAATCATATCCCAGCTGTTACTAAGCCCACCTGAGAATTAGCATGCTGTAGATTAATATTTTACCTTAAAAATGTAGATATTTTTTCATTTTGAGCACACTGTTCCCTTCCCCCTCACATACACAAAAAATGTCACACTGAGATTCATGCACAACCCTAAGACACAAAACCATATTATTTTGTATGCCCTCCCAGGTGAGACATATCCTACCTTTACTGGACACTTCTCTTTAAATGATATGAGTCCTTATCTATAGGAACCCTTCCCCTCCATGTCTGAGCTGAAAGGCTGGATAACTAGCTTGTGTGTGATGCGCTATCTTTAAGGCAGCTAATCTGAAGTGAAAATGAATCTCACACTTACACACTTTTTTCCCAAGTGGACTCGTTTCTAGTTTTAACATTAAATTTCTATTCCATTAAGGAGTGAAGCTGTGTGTTTATTAGAAGCTGTTTTTCTAACACTACAGAATCTTGACCATGTAAAAGAAATGTTTCAGTATTACCTATAAACTGTTTTTGCAATAATTTTACTACAGTATTGTGATTTTCTTACATTACAAACCTGTGCTTCTTAGAAAACAGAAATGCAAAGTTAGATTCCTAACCTACTAAAGGACACCTAGCCGTACAGACTCAAAAATACTTAAGTGATTTACAAAACTCCACTGAATTAACCTGACAGGCAGTTTATATTTTTGACCTTTGACTTAACAGAGGCAAATATTTGCAGAGAGAAGATGGGTTATCAGGCTCTTGCATATACAATCTCAGGCCAGCTTCTTTATAAGAACGAAACTCCAAATTTATCTTTTTCCATTCCAAATGAGCATTTTAACACCTCCCACAAGAAAGAGTGTCTTGATGTAAAGTCTTAATATATACTCTTCATCAGAATACCATAAAATTTTTCAGTAATAATTACAAATCTCTAGAGTAGGAATGGAGTGGGGGGAAGAAAAAGGAATATCAGTGTACATAAAAAAGGCTCACCACTTTTGCTTTAATCTATAATTTAGCAAACAAACAAGTAAATAGTAATACTTTCTTCTTCTAACGAATGAACACACAAACGTTATCTCTCCCGGTGCAATCTATTTGGTATGCCATAAAACAGAAGACAAGCCAGCTGGGTCTTGAGTCCCATTCTCAGTGGGGCCCCTTCCCACTGGGGCCAGAGCAGGGCAAGGCAGGCTCTGTGTCAAAGAAACCAAGCCCAGATGAATGCAGGCCCCAGCACAGGGGCTCCATAGCTGCAGCCATCAGGAGAAATCCAGAACAGGATGTAGGAAAACTGCACAAGCTGAGTCTAAGGAGGCCACATCTGGATAAAAGATTAAATGTAAGTGTGCTGTACACATAGAGGACAGAAAAATAAAATTACTGGGACCTAAACTGAGACATATCACAGTGACAACGCAAAGAATAAACAGCAGCACTATGAGCTATGTTTGCTTACCAAGCAAGGAATGAAACTTCATGAAAAATTATCATTTTAAATGACCATAATGCTGGGATACAAAACCAGCACATTTGCAGACTGATATTTCTAATCTTTACTTAATGTCCGTAGAAGCGATTGTGTAAAATAAACCACTAAAAATTCCTAGCCAAGCAAAAAGCCAGATAATTTAACTTCCTGGCTTGGCTTCCAAAGACTAATGCAAAGTTTAGTAGCTGCACAGTCAAATAAATCTTTCAACTACGGCTTTTTTTTTTTTTTTGAGAAAATGGTAAATATGGTATTTTCCATATTATATACCAGAACTACAGTCACAACCCAAGAATGTAGATCTTTCAACCATTCATTACAGAAAATATTGCTTGAGGGAAACTGCTTTAAACTGATTTATGTGGTAGACACCCCAGTCAAATTGGACAATGTGGCAGATGGTAATGGATTTATGCATATTTATGTAGCATGTATTTACTTGTCGACTTTGTTATCCATCTTTTGCCCCTTCCAAAAGTAGATGGCAATTTATAACAACTGCGATGCTGTGACTGGCTGACACTCTCTTTGCAGCCCTTTCCTCTGGACAGGCTAAAAAGCAGCATCCTTTGTGCAGCTATTTTAATTGTTTTACAGTTTTATTACAAAACATCCTGTCTGTTACACTTGCTTCCTGAGGCTATCATAACAATGTTAGTTGCCAGTGCTTAAACCTGCCTCAGGGTATCTGTTTTTGCAGTTACAATTAAAGTCAGTACGTAGTTCACCAACATGTTAACATTAATTTGTCTTTTAATTTATTTGACCTTTTAAACTAAGCAAGTAACTGAGGTGAGGGATGCACAAAGTTCAGCTACTACACACTTTTGCAATAAGGTGGTTTTAGGTTCTTTTCCATCAAAACATTCAAATGATCAGTTGCAAGTGCTTTTGCTTATTCCAAATCTCTTCAGAAAAGGCAAAATATATTCACATTGCATTTAATATGCATGTGTTTTATATAACACTAATGCATATACCACTAGTATAATCTTCAAAATTCATAACAGAGCAACTGAGCAATCTGAGAAGAGTTTCTAAAACCTTGATGCACTAAAACCACTGCAACTCTTACAAATCCTTATATTATCAAGGATTGTTTACAGAACACATCAGAACTGATGCCAAAACAAAGAACACAAGGAACCAAATTATCAGAAAGCAACAAACTGCTTTGGTTTTGGAGTCATTTTCTCCTGCAGAGATGGCAAATGTAAAAGAGAGAGAGAGAGAGAAAGAAGAAAAGAAAAGAAAAGAAAAGAAAAGAAAAGAAAAGAAAAGAAAAGAAAAGAAAAGAAAAGAAAAGAAAAGAAAAGAAAAGAAAAGAAAAGAAAAGAAAAGAAAAGAAAAGAAAAGAAAAGAAAAGAAAAGAAAAGAAAAGAGAAAGATGTTATCAGTGACTTCTGGTGCCCTTTGCTCTCATTGAAAAATGCAGTCCTATATCTGCATGCCTTATACTGGTCTCTAGAATTTGATGCAAAACCACACAGGGACACATTTCAATATGTAAGATAACTTATATATGCAAATACCATTTTAAAAAGCTGTTATAAATAAATGTAGCTTTATACTGATCACCTATTAATCTAAAATACATTTAAGCAAGTCTCCCAAGCTGCAGGAAGAACCCCCAGACAAAATTTCAGGACCACTTTAAGCTAAGTCTGAGCTGTGCTGGCACAGCTCCCCCACGCTTTTGGTACCATGCCCTTTGCCTATGGGCATCATTGTGAGCTGCTGAGTCTGTCTAAAACCCTGATGAGAGGGGTACCACCCACATCAAGAGCACTCCCTGGTAAATTAGACGTGGGGGGATGGTGAGGAAAGACTCATCAAATGGTCATTTAGTGTCAGAACCATTCAAGCTCAAGCAAGAGGCAGCAGAGAGGGAGGGAAGCTTGGGGAAAAAAGGCTAAAAAGGAGAAAAGACCAAATGAAAACAGCCACTACCATCTAATAAAAAATTAATCCTCATAAAAATGATAGGAATTCATTCACTCCCTCCTGGTTGATTGAAGCATTTGACTCCTTTTCTCACAAACCTCCCCCATGACAACCAAAGCTTTAAACTGCTATTGCCATCTTCCTCCCGAGTTCCCAAACCTCTCTCAGCTGCAAAAGCCCTTACTCAGCTGTGCTCCTGAGCATCTACAACCTCCAGGCTTCCTTTTTCTGCAGCCCAGGCATCATCAATTAACACAAATAATTGCACCAAAATGACAACAAAAAAATGGTTTTTTTGGATGAGGGGAAAGAAAAAAGGATGTATTAAAATACAAGGGATTTTGAGAATATTTAATTTTGGCATCAACAATAGAAATGCATTTTGCATCTATGTGATTCAATTTTAACATCTGAATAGTGCATGCTATTCTTAGAGATACCGAATGCCACTGAAACAAACACCCAAATTTAAGAAACAACCAACCAGCCAAACCAACCCGGGCCAGTTATGTATCCTTCTGTTTCCCATGTGCTGCCAGCAGAACAACCAAGCTGCCATGGGATTTAGTGCAGCGAGCTGTGGAAATAAGAAATCAGGCTGTACCTCATCTAAGCACTGAGGCCACACAATATGAAGAAAAATGCTACGGCTGGAAGTGGTTGTCGGTCAATTACTCACCCTTTAAAATCCTATTATCTTCCAATTCTGCCGAGGAAAAAAAGGCACTGCTGAACACAGAAAGGCAGAACAAACACTATCTTTTTAACCAAATGTGTCCAAAAGAGTTTGTCTCTCCATATGCTGCCAGTCACCCAGCTGAAAAGCTTAGTTCTGACTGGGTGGCTCACAGCACCAAGTGAAGTTAATGGTATTTTAAGAAGAGAGGTGTATGTGGCAATATTTGACTTAAGGCTGTTTAGCACACCGTGGCTACAGAGTAAGCAACAGAGATGAATTCTAGATAAAGCAGATAAAAAGAATGCAAAACCTGGCCAAAAGAAAGACTAACGCCTGCCAGGTAAAACGCAAAACTGTGTGTCAAGAATAATATTCAGTAATGAGGCAGCAAGACAGATTCAAAATATATTTCTAGCAGAGTGGAGGATCAGTGCTCTTGCCATTACAAAAACCTGCTTGAGTGCCCCCACATCAGTGTACCCCTTTCACACTGCTAAAGGCATGAACTACGATACACAAAGATTTATCAGGTGCCATTCTGCACTGGACAAAAAGAATAAACTTTGCTCTGGTTTAAAGAATAAAGCTTGTGATAGAAATGTGATAGACTCTTTAAGAAGTTGACCATCTACAGGGTATTCATCCCACAGTCTGAACCCCAAAAATCTCCACAGCATCCCTCCTTCTCCTCATAATTGCATATTGACAACAAAAACATTTAACACAATCAAAAGGGGGCCACTGCAGAGGGACTGAGTTTTCCCCTGCCCTGTGGAGATGAGACTGCATCATGTACAGCCTGAAGGGAAGCAAAGGAGACCACAGGGTCCTGCACAGCTCTCCAGGGCTGGCTGGTCCACAGGACCACGAGAGAAGGAAAACAACTGTGGAAAGGTGTGTGCTTAAAGCAGCTCTTCCCTGGCAATATTGGTGTGAGGGATTATTTCCCAGGGACAGAAGCCCTCTGCTGGTCAACGCTTTTTGTAAGATGATTTACAGCAACTAAATGCACACAGGTTTTAATTTGTCCCTGGTTTTCCTACAACAGTAGAGCCATGAATGAGAAACACAAAAGCACTCTCCTTTTGAGGAAAAATCCACTAACCAGAGTACAGCAATCAAATCTTTTTTTATTCTTATTAACTGGGTAACTTCTGTTTTGTTATTTCAAAAAAATGCTGTTCACCCCATGGTTAAATATGTAATCAGTTTCAAATAGTCTTCATGACTTAAAACAGTGCCGACATCACACATACACCACACCTCTTTCACTGTTCACACAAAAATGACATGAACTATTCAAATAAAACATGTTACTGACATAAGTACTCAACCCTGCAATTTGTTCTCCAGCACATGTATTTAATATTTAAATGCATTAAATTTTTCAAACTTTTAAATATTTAATATTGCTATTACACATCTGAATTGTATTTTAGGTTTTCAATATTATGTATAAGCATAAAAAAAGGCATTACCTCACCTTCCCACAAAATAAGAACACTGGTCCTTAAAGTAAAACAAGTCCAGTTTTGGTTTTGACTGTGAGCAGGCCTCCTAGATGCAGTACTGAAATTGGTTAATTGTATTTTTAAGCCTATTTTTGGTACCTGTTCAAAAGTGGAATTATTTTCCTGGGAGGCATAGGTAAGTAATAATGTTTTTAGACGCATCCCTCAAAGTTCAGCATAAAGAATTAATTCTTGATTTCTTCAAAATATCAAAGGCTTGTTTCAGCCAAAAAAAGAGCCTCTCTAGACAAGTCAATCTTCGAATACACAGACTTCATCTTGCAAACAAATACACAAACACACACAGGATTCCTTGTCTCAACACCACTTTACAGCTCTTATTATTTATTTATTGCTATTACTGATTCAGTCAAGAATCAGCCTTTACAGTCTAGTGCTTTACTCATGCACCAAGAGTCAAGGTTGATCCTGAACCCTCACTGTTTTCATTACAAGTTCATCATCTAGCATCTAACAAAACTCTGGGAAAAAAAATTAAATTTTCATCTTCACATTCCTTAGTCCAAAGCTCTTAATCCATAATTTTGCAGTTCAGTGCATTTATGGTTAGCATCTTTAAATCTACTCAAAATAAAGAAACCAAGGAAAATATATAAATAAAAGACATCAAATCAGGTGCAGTCCAACAGATGCAAATTTTGTTATGTGGTGGAAGCAGTATATTTCTAAATCTATACCAACAACCAAGCAGTAAATCAAAGCAATACAGACCATCTACAAAAGAGACACCTACTACTAAGATACCCTTAAAAATTATTTTTAAATCCAATTCAGCAGGATTCTTATAAATTAAGCTAATGCCATCACAAATTAATTACAGAAGACTTCTTCTGTCAAAAAAGGCAGAAGAAGCCTGGCACAGCACACCACTTCTGCACCTGTGTAACCCTAATCAGCTGGTCAATACCAGACAAGTCACTGCTTGGCTGCCAATGTATACTTTGTATGTCAGTCAAAAACTCACATTTATCTATGTGAGTCAGGAAAACAGAATGTTTATCCAACCAGCTCAAAAATTCTGGCTCACAGGTACCAAAATTTGCCCATGTATCCAAGTTTAGCTAGCAGCCAAATTCTTTTTCCGCAGGAAAAATATGTGAATGAAAATACAACAGGGATCTCCTAGAGAAGATGCAGTAGCCTGCCCTCAAGATCTGAATGACCTACAATAAAACACCCAGTTCATCACTCTTGTTAACAAATTATTACAGCTGCAGCCAATAGAGCTCATTCATGCGCGCTGAATTCAAGTTGCTGATACCTTAAATCTGTTATTTTCTTATTTCTTAGCCTCTAACTCTATAACCCTAGGCAACGAAGCTCTCTCTCCTATGCATTTCCTGAGTGATTTTCTAGAATTTTTTTTCAAAGATAGAGAGAATTTCTATTAAATTATATTACACTGACAACCACTCACATCAAGAGGAGGACTGATTTTTCAGGCTCAACACCCAGCCTTCTTTGAGGTGATCACAGGGAGCAACCACCATGTTGCTGTCCTCCAGACCCCAACCAGATGAGAAGGAAAATGCTCTGTTCTCCTTGCAGGACAGAAACAGAAGTTATGGGTGCCAGCCTAAGATCCAGGCAGGAATTTGCAGAAGCTCTTTCTGCCTGCTCAGTCCAAGCTTCCCACTCCTCCTTTCCCTCAATGCCCTTGGGTGCTACTGTCCTCCATGTTCCAGAGAAGGAAATGGATGCAAAAGATCTATTAAATAAAGGCATCGCACCCACACAGGGTGTGGTTTTACAGAAAAGGGCATTCTCAGACACTCTGCAAAAGGGCATAACTTCAAAACATCATTTTTAATAATAATTTATAATAATAATCATAGGACAAATCACATCCTGTGGAAAGTAACTTGTACCACATCATATTCCCTCAAGGATACTCTACTTAGCTGAAAGAGCTTAAAACTGTAACTGCAATTACAACAACATGTTAATACTTAAAACTCTTTTAACCTAGCTCATCATTTGATATTTCTGACAAAGTACTTTCTGGACATACAACAAACATCTTGTGCTGGCTAAAAAGCCAAGCACCATCTCAAAGATTCAAGTTTATGAAAACCAACAGATAACATTTATACTTAATTTTGAAGATTTAAGACAAGACTGATGTTTCCACTTACACTAAAACCACTATTACGGGAACAAAAATGCAGATTTTAAAGCCTGGAGAAGACTGGACATCAGTAAGCCAAGCTCTTGGCAGGACAGTTACAAAGGGTGGAAGTTATTAAAAATAAATTGCTGTAAGCCTTAGTCCAAAATGTCTTATGAAGCAAAAGCACAGTTTAACCCATATTTCATCAGAGCAAATCTCCCTGAACAGTGGAAGCTGAGAGCAGCATGCCAGACCTACAGCACTAAGCTAACCAACCCTAGGACAGGTTCTTCAGCCCAACATGGAGCTGCATTAACTTCAAGAAGACTTTTGAAGGAGTGAGATGTCCTTAAAGCCTGTACAAGTGGCACAATCTGTCCCTGCAAAGTGCTGACCCAAAGCCCTGGAGCCTTAGAGGATGAGCAATGTGTTAACTGTATTAAATTGTTACGGTATTGACATTTAACTACTTTTAAGCAGTACATGTCAAAGAGAATGAATGCATCAGTGCTGGGGAACCCAGAGCAAGGCATGGTTCGTGGTGACTCTGTAGAGCTGCAGTGAGAGCACTAAACTGCAGAGACCAGGACCAACCTCAGAGAGCTCCACAACAGGCACTGAGGGTGAGGCCAGGGAAAGCTGACACACGCATGCAGAGACACAGGAGGAGATAAAGGATTTCACTAAATGGAGTGACTCACATTGAACAGGCTAAATACAGAAGGAAAAATTATGCATAGATCCATTCTGAAACAAATCAATCAAACTGAACATTATTCTCCATAATGTATAATATGTGCCAGCTGAACAAAACAAAATATAAATACCTATTAACAAAAAAGAGAAGTTCAGTCGAAAAGAAAATCATGCCAAGTACCATAAACAGATCAGTGTATTTGACAGTATAAAACAGTATCTCTCATGGCAGTGCTTAAATCAGTTATAACTGTGGGAGCCCACAGCTCTTGTGGCACAGGGCAGCCAGGGTGTCTCACTAGGGATTGTGCCAAATCACAGCCCAGCCTTGTCCTGCACACAGGCACCAATGCCACCCATGTGGGCACCTCTCCAACATGGACATCAGGTTCAGGTTACTACTGATCCTACTTCATTCCTGCTGCCAAGAAGTATAGAGAGTCTTCATCTTAAATAGGAATAAAATTTACAACTATTAATGAGGCTAGCAGAACTTAACAGTGCCAGAGCAACATAGGGTTCCCTACTGTTCCTCCAAAGTCATTAAGTAATGAGAATTTCTGATCACTTTAAGGTAGATTTGAAGTACCTTGAAATCCACACTACTGCATGCAGAGTAACTGGAGGGCAAGTCACATGGATTAAAAAGGAGAAGCTAACTGCAATTCTAAAATTAACACTGATACCTTGGAGATGCCTTGTATCTCCAATGCAGCACTGGGAAATTGTGTTTTTATTGTAGCAAAACTAATGATCCACAAATACGCAAACACTGATAAAATTAAATTGTATCTTTTTTAGAGGCACAACTTAGCAATGTGCTGCTCTGTATTTATCCCTCTGGAGTCTATCTCTGCCCCTACACATTTTGGTTTAACTCAGGTGGTGAAGGTCATGCTTGGTTGTGACAATATTTCAAAGCCTAATACTGATTCCACAGGAATGGTGAAGAAGTTTTAAAAAAAGGTGAACTAAGAACCACGTTTGGCAACCTAATTATGGGGCTATCATACATCAGGTTTCTCTATTTTCACATACAGATATTTGATGCAGGTAAAAAAAAGGAGGTGTGCTCTGTTGAGGCTCCAGTGATGCTTTAACATAGCATAAAGTTGAAAGATAGTAATGAACTAAATAAATCTATGTGAGCAAATCTCTTTAGGAACTTAAGTAAATGTATACAAGTGAGTCAACCTGAAGCTGCTGAGACATCTCTGAGCTGCACCACTCAGTCCTGTCATGGTGTCACTCTAGCAAACTATTTTTTCAGCATAGGTGAAAGGAGAAGAGGGAAAAAGGAGATGGAAAAAAGTGAAGGCCAGAGTTAAGAGAGAAATATGTTTAAGTGCCTGATTTTACAGTTCACAACTCATTTTGTTTTTGATAATTCCACTTTCTTTGTTTCTTCAATCTTCTTTAAGACCATATGAATTCATTTTCTCCCCCTACTTCCTCAATTTCTTTGCCTGCATATCCATTAATTTCTCTTTTACTTCTCCACTCAAGTTTCTCTCCTATTCTCTCCCTTTGTGATTTTTTCCAAGTCAGTGGCCCTTTCTTATTTTTCTTTTAAAAATTAGATCTTCATTCCATGGTTGCTCTCTCCACTCCCCCCCCAAAAAACCCCACCAGAATATGTTCAATAAGTTGCTGTACTAAACCAAATATTTCCTTCATGCAAGAAACATCTTTGAGGGCACCAACAGTCCTGTTGGAGACAGGACAGCAGTATTAAAGCACAGCTAATTAAGTATCTTTTCCTTCAAATTCCATATGGACTCTACTTTTACCATGATTAAGTAAGACTCATCATGGCAATTATCTTCTGGACTATGAACAATATTAAAGTGTAGCACATAATATTTCTATAAAAGCACATTACAAATTGATCCTGAGGGTGGGAGCAGTAATTTTCCTGTCTACACAAACTATCTTAAAGTGCAGTTAAGAAATCATTTCACAGGCTCAAACTATGTAATAAGATGAAGGTAATAAGCATGACTGAGACACAGAGGGAACAAATTATCTACTGGCAATATGTCCCACAATTGTGACTGGATAAAACAGTTAATCTGCAGCTGAGCAGAAAATGTATAATCTGAAGGGATTTCTTCATTTAAAATAAAACAATCTGCTATCCTTTGATAAAACAGTAAGAACTTTCGGTCTTACACAAACTACAGTAAACAGCCCAATAGGACACACGTCCAACAGAAAAGGAAGTTCAAAAGTTACTCAGTATCTCCAGCATTAAAAAGTTCCTTTAGTTGACTAGAGAATACAAGCTAATAAACATCTGGTATCATGAAGATTCCTCTCCTGCTCACACATACCTTTCTGCTGATACAAGAATCCAGAGTTTCTCTCCTATTGCTCCCTCCTGTCTTACTTGTACTCACCATCTCAGCTGTTACATTGAATTAATAATTTGGTTGTAAAACCAAAAAAATTGTTTCATATGAAGCAGGTACTCAAAGTTCACTCACAAACCACGGGTGCTTTTTCACATGAAGTTAAATCATACTCATCTTTCACAGACAAAGCATCTGAGATTTAACTATGCAGAGTAATCTTTCAACACAATTATTACTAATTGCTTCTTGTGATTCCATTTTCCAAACGTGTTCTGACAAGAAATTAAGAAAGCAGTGTAGGTGAGGTCTTAAAAGTGAAAGCCAAAAGTAATATTATAATTTAAAAACCAACTTTTTAATACATTAGATTAAAAAAAGCCTTTCTGTACTTAAGCAGACAACATAAAACAATTTAGATTGTGCTGAAGAAGATCTCTACACACAAGAGAAAAATAGAGTATATGATTCCATCATAGAAACTACAGACACAGCCATTAAAATTGTAAATGTCTCCATTTGCAGTCCCACAGGGAGGCCCTCCACAGAAACACCCCTGGAAGAGCAGAGCAGAGTTTTTGGTTTTCTCCCAGATTCCATCACCCTGCCGCTCACAGATGCTGCACTGCACAGGCACAAGCACAAACATCAAACTGGGCTGTGCACACTGCAGGCACTGACTGCAGTGCCACACAGCCACATCTTGCTGAGGGGAAAACAGGCCAAGCAATTAAATATGCATCAGCATTAAAGCTAAATAGACAGAAATAGCTTTCAGACATAATTCTGGCTTACCAGCTCGGCATGCATAACCTGCATACATATTTCATTTTTAACTATGAAGACAAAACTTTTGTACAGTATACTTTCTGTGACACTGTCTTTACTATTCTATGCATCACTAAGACTTGGAGAAAAGAAAAATGACAGTGTTAGCACAAACTAAGCTTTTGTGTACTAAAAACTTATTCAAGGTATAATTGACTTTAGAGATAATACCTGTCCAGTTAACACTAATAACAAATATCGCATAAAATTCCTTCCTTGGTGCTTAACCCTCCAGTACACAGCTCTCACCTTCCCCACTCTCTTTTTTTCCTTCACCTTTTTTCTTTCAGTTAATTCCCAATAATATAATCCATAATAACATGAATTCATAATAAAAGGCAGGCCTGTGAGCCATTCTGCCTCAGAGCATCATCCACAGCACACCAAAAAAAAGAAAAAAAAAGAAAAATGGGCAGAAACATTCAGTTGTAGCCACACATTTAGTGCTTACTTCCAACAGCAAAATGAGGCTATCTGCATCCCACATTTCATATGACTTAATATATAATAAATCTCTGGCACTTCCATAGGTACAAAAAGGAAATTCTTTCTTTCCTGCACTATGGCAGCTCAGAGTAGTCTGCCAAACCCTTCAAAGTGTCAGCAACCTCTTATAGAGAGATAAAGACAATGGATAGCCCTACCAAGCTGCTAACATCTGTTCAAAACCTGCAGCTTCTCTTTTCTTCTTCCAGCACTTACCCAAGCTAGCATGCACTTGCATAAGTCTTTAAAGCACTGAACATTTAAGCATGTCACAATTCTATGATGTCTCATTTATATAATTAGTTCTAACATATGGCCCACAATCAGAGTGGGAAATCTAAAATATTCTTTGGGAAGCTGTCAAACCTGAAGGGATATATTTTTCACTAAGTGAAAAGAATTAAGTATGCAAATTCTGCTTACAATAGGGATAGGGAGGAAATAGAAATCTAGCCCAAAAGGCATGCCTGCTCATTGCATCAAACATGGGTTATTATGCTCTGTACCTGTCAGAGGCAGCTCAAATCAGAATACACAGTGACACGCAGAGAAGCTCTGAAGTCACCAGGATTTTAGCAGCGCTGTGGAAAACCGTACAGTAGATAAAACCAAACCCACTGTGAAAATGCCAGCTATAATTAACACACTGGGCTGAATATGGATTCAAGGCAGATTGTGTTAATCCACATCCTTTCCAGAACTACAGCTGTTCCCTGGACTGGGACACCTCTGTAACATCTGTAGCAAGTAACACACCATGTGCTAGCAGGCACCACTTTCCTGCAGCCTCACTCCAATTCCTCCTTCAGAGACAAAAGCCCAACAACTCTAAAAACCTCTGGACTAAAATTTAATTCTCCTTCACTTGTTTCTGGCCAGGAAAGCAGGATGTGTTTCAATTGTGGCATCACTGTGAGCAGTGGCAGTAGCCATCCTGCTCCCAGCACTGGGAATGGCCAGCTTGGAGAGAACCATAGCCAGCATCCACATCCTGACAATAGATTATCTCACTTCCCTGAGGCCCCTTCAGGATCAAAAGTTGCACCTGTTACTTATCAATGAATTATTAATTAATCAGTTGAACAGATTCAGGTGAAAAACTCCTGGAAATGCACAGAGGAGCGTCCAGTGTCAACAACAAACAGAGCACCAGGAGGGCTCCCACAGCATCCAGCTTCCCTGGGAAGTTCAACTGGCTTTCCCACACATCAAAGGAAAGGGAATAAACTGCAGCAAAAATAGACAGCCTATATGTGCAACTAATAACTTTGCTCTTCAGTACAGCATTATTTAGCATGGAAAAAGAAAAATCCAAAATCATCAATGATCCCACTGTAAGGAAATAACATGCTCCAAAATAGTCATCATTCACTTCAGAATAAGCACTGAAATATGGAACCAGCTATACATTTGTCAAACAGTTAGTAGGAAAGTCAAATCTCTTCAGTAAAACCCTTTCCTAAAGGCAACTTGAGCAATGTAAAAGCTCAGTAATTTGTCTGAATAAAATCCTGCACCCTGTGGTTAAGAACCTGCCAAGCAAGCCAAATACACTAAACAAGCAGAGCTGGCATTTGACATGTCTCTTTAGAGTGAGCTGTGACAAGTTACTAATGATCTCACTTAGAAAGCAACTAATAGTGTGCTGTAAAAGGTATAAAGCATGGAGAAACCTGGTAATAAGGACCAAATGCTGACTTGAGATGAACAGCTAAAACCATTTTCCATGAATGACACTGCTCAGTTCAGCTCTAAACCTGTCCCTCCAAACGTTCTGCACCTTTTTGTTGTTAGGTGGATTCATCCCTAACAACACTGTAGGCCTAAAATAGTGCTCTATATGTGTGAACAGCAGTATGTTGACATAAAATTTGTTTTAAATCTTAGAGTGAGCCCCAAACGTGCCACATTTGCCTACAGTAAGAGCTTCACAAAGCTGGAAAACTGGCAGTTGTGAAAAGGAATTAGAAGTGTTAACAGGTACAGAAGAAAAAACTTAACCATTGCACTCCATGCAATGCCAAAAAATGTCCATGAGAAGGGAGATCACCAAAGGAGGAACCACTTGGACTAGAGACAAGTTTGTAAAGCCATCATTAGTGATTTTCATTAGTGAGTGCAGGCATTTCCACTGCCTGGGAAAAAAAAAAAAAAACAAAAACAAACCAACCCAAACAAACAGAAAAAAGCCATCTAGAGATGAGAATAAGAAGACCCATGCAATGCAAAGAGTTATCCTCTGCAAGAAAGCATATGGGGCCTTCCTCATTATTTTAACCACATTCAAGTTACAATTTAATTTAAATTTTCCTTGCAGCTCATTGAAAACGCTGTCTGAACCATCTCTCCCAATTTTCATAGGTGGAAGGAAAAATCAGTACTAAGCTGATGTCTTATTCAGATAACTCATTTTTTCTAAAATTATTACCACTTCTGGTTATCTAAGTGTTATACAACATCAAAGATGGAAGCTGGTTTGCTGTGACAGGAAATGAAACAGACCCAAAGTTTTCATATTTGCACTCAATTGCTGAATGAGAGCAACTGCATGGTAAGGTGATGCAACCTGACACAGTACTTTCAACCCTGCATTTTCCTGGTCTGTGTCTGTCAAAAAGGCTCCTTTTCCTTTTCTTCCCAGTCCCTTCCCTCCCCCAGTTTCAGTTCTTCACTTTTGTGTCTTAGGTTGCTTGGCATTAATTAGAATTATTAAAAGGAAGAGTACATAAGGAGCCAAACATACAATATATCATATTTTTGATACCAATTTCAGTTCTTTCAGGCATTTTTTCCCAGTATCCATGTAGCACAGATTGCCTCTGCTAGAAGATGAGAGTTAATGGACAATCAGGAAGGCACGGTGAACCAAGGTCACAGAATTAAATATTATTTAAGAGCACAATATGCAGTGACACAAATTACATTTTTGCAGGGAAACAGCAACATTAGCCTCAGAGGAAATGAATGATGTGCCTCCTTCCCACTGTTAAACTGTTCTTTAATAGAGACAAAGCATGAAAAAGGATGCAAATACTTTTAAACACAAAGGAGATTACAACCTAAGACCTTAAGCCAAATCTTTACTTGTATTAATAAGGCTGCTTTACATCACTGCAGTAGAAGAAAGGGATCCTTAAGACCTTTACACTGTCAAGGCACCAGGACTAGAAAAAAAACACCTTTAACATAAATGAAATAATCAGACCTAGCCGGATTCAAATCTAGGGAAAATAACATACATTGTTTACACAACAATAATGTGCATAATAATACTATATTAAATATTATATAACATGTTATAGAATTTTATTTAGAAGTAGGGCATGCAGGTAATTACTCTCTTTTTTCCTCCCTTAACGCGTGAAGAGGAAACAATATTTTCAGATTTGTCTTAAAACCTGAAGGCCAGAACTATCAGTAGCCAGGGATTCTGATGCCTTAAGCTACTTAAGAGAAACACATAAAATTAATTTTCTGTGCTTTCAAATATAGCACTAAAAGCTAAATGAGCTTGTTGAGTTAGCTTGCTCCTTCTCATCTTAGCAGCCTTTCAATTCCTTGTTTTGATCATTATTTTACACCTAAAGACTATTCACATATTTGACATGCAAGCTTCAAGTCATTTTGGCATGGCCCAGCCAACACAACCAATATTTAGTCAGTTGTGTTACTGCTTATTTAGAAAATGCACGAGGTAACTCCCCCAATCACATAAATCATTACATAAATTCTTCCCATTTAGAGAAGCACAAAGCACCCCCCAAAAGAGCTTAAAATTTGACTTTAAACACCCCACTAGGTATCACAAAAAATATGTTTCCACTAATAGTTACAAAGGAATATTACAGATAACTGCAGTGAGACTATGGTAATTCAAAGTCAGTGTAGAAGCTTAGTTTTAGCATCAGCAACAGCCACAAACAAAAAAATGAGCATTTTTCAATGACAAACATTAATGTTGATATTTTCAGGAAACTTGGGGGGGTATTCTTTGTAACTGAAAATAATTTTGGACCTTCATTTCCAGAAGTGTACTTTACTCCCATAGCATTCCAAAGGCCTACAAAACTTCATCTTACATTGGTGACTTCTGGACAAGAAACCAAAGCCAACTGAAAACATGCCTGAAAATAACCAAGTGGCTTTGTGGCCAAAATCAAATTACTTTTTGTAAGGGCTTCCATTTTTAGTAAGGTGAGTTATTTATAACAAGAAAGAAAGTAAATTCTATGTACATTTTATGCAACTCAGAGTTTCCAGTGAGTGGAAGCACATCTTCAAACATCATGTCAGTAAAATAATATGCAACAAAAATATCCATGGGCTCCCAAAAGGAAAACAAAAACCTCCCATAACTATCACTTTTGTCTTCAGATGGTCACTTTCCTCCCTTTCTTCATGCTTCCATTGTGCTCTAGTCAGAGAAGTTGTTTTAAGGAGGCTTTTTAGCCTTGGAGTACTCTATCACAAAAAATTATTTTTACATGGTCAAAGCCAGTAGAGCACCTAAACAGTCACAGCTAAGTCCTTGATTAGTTCTGTTAAAACCAATGAGGAATGAGTGAGCTTAAAATTAGTTTCCTATGTAAATGCTCTAGAACAGGGTTGCAATTTCATCTCTTTCCAGTTTATCAGGCAATTCCTGCTTCTGGCATAAGATACCTGATACCTTCACCAAACAGCGTAAGTAGTAACATCTTTTCCTGTAACTTCCTCAAAAAATGGGGAAAAGTGCTCTCCCCCATATCTTCAGTAATTTTATCTTTGAGAAAAATTTTAATTGTTAAAAGGGAAATTCTCAGCAACTTGCCTTTCTTTAAAAAAATTACATGCCAATAAAAACCAATTATTTACAATTAATTTCTGCCTGATGAGAAAAAGATGATCTGAAGATCATCTCACAGCACTTATCAGCAAGACGTGCCAAGTATCCTTTCATGCCCTGCTGTATTTGCAATACCCCTGAAGCCCAACCCTTGCTATTGTTCCAGTGAGGCAGCTGGAAGGGCAGGTAAAAGTTACAAATGCTGGAGAACTAGCCAGCTAAAGCATCCAGGGCTTGAGCCTGAAAAGAACCAGCCCAGCACATCATCTTTCCCAGAGTTTCTGGCCCATCTGATCAAACACAGCTGAATTTCAGGACATTGTACTCACTGAATGCAGCGGTACGAAACAGTATCCCTTGGAAATACAATGATCCAAGAAGTAAGATTATTTATCATTGTGCTTTACAAAAGGAAGTTTTTTGGGAAGCAGCAGGAGGCTTTCTATATAAAAAAATCTTTCTTGATTGGCTCTTTGATATTAACAAAGGAGTCTATTTCATCCTCAGTGTGAGCACATAGCTTCCCGTTAAGCTAAAAGAAGTTGCACATGCACACAGGAGAATTTACAGCATCACCTCTTGCAATAGCATCCTTCAGTTTTCACAGGGCTCCACCTGTGGTTTTTCCTGAAGGGAAAAACACCTAGCATTTTGAAGTTAAAGGCAGATACTGTATCTGAAGGATGGAAAATCATGAAGCTGCTAAAGCTGATCAGCCCCACAGTCTCAGTCCAGCCAAACCTTCTGTGCAGTAAGGTATATTTTCCATTTATTTATAAGCACATGCAAAGGAAACAGAGGTCTGTAAATGGAGTCAGACTTTGACTTCATACATGAGCTGAAAACACTTGCACTGAGGAATAAGCAGAGGAATTCAGTATCAGCTAATTTCTACTAATTTTGAAGAAGAAAATAATACTTATGTTTAAGTAGGGCTGGCTATGCAGCAATAGTTTCACCTTGTATAAATGTGAGATCTTCCAACACTAAAAAGCTACAACCTCGCTACAGTGATAAAATTCTACGAAGGAATCACGGGCAACATTATGCTCAGGGAGGTCACACACCTCCACTTCCACCCCGCACAAATTTCCAAACCAGTTTTAGTATAATCATGTGTTTTTGACTCCACTGCTTTTCCCTCACAAAAAAAAGAAAATAAAAATCACATGCTACTGTACTAGGATTGCATTTTCCAAATAAATGCGAGTTGTGGCTGAAATGCTGATTACCCAGAAGAAATCCTAACAAAAGCAAATGTCATAAACTATAACTATACACTACACAATATATGCAGTTTCTCTGTAAATGCAGCCCTGGCCACGAGAACAGGAATGTCTTTGGAGTCCCATTACATATAGGAAGAATAAGATATTTATGAATGGGCAGTAGCTGCTTGTGCTCATTGTCCTGGGAGAAGCATATATATTCATAACAGCTAGTGGACTTGAATAAGTTCCACATATTTATTTTGTTTCAGAAGAATACAGAAGCTACACCACAGTCCAGGATTTAAGGCTCATCCAAACCACTGTCAGTTTTCATGTGAAGGGAAAAAATAATTCACAGTCAGTTCTCACATAAAAGTATGCACTCCATCCTGGAACACACTTTTGACAACTGTGTAGTGAATCCTTCGTGGAACATACTATTTGGTATGACTCAAAATCTGTTTTTCTTAAGGGCACTTCCATGAATACACTCTCAATTACATAAATAATGTATCACTAGATTTTTGAGAGGCTTTCATTATTCAGAAATAAGTCTTCTTCTGTGAATAAGCACTTCAAAAAAATAATCTTTTTTTTTCTTTTGCCATTTCTCCCCTTTTGAATTACTAGAAGCTTGAGACTTAGGTATTCACAGAAGAGTTACATACTTTCTCTTCCCTGCAGTTGCATAAAAAATAAGAATTCTAAAAAAGAAAGACAGAAAGGAAAAAACAACTGAAAACAGTCAAAATAGAAAGACACAGGAGAGCTGTGGTCTATCAAGGTAACCTTTGGTCTTAACAGTGCCTACATTACCACAGAAAAGGAGGGCATTCTATAAGGCACAAGTACAGAATAACTTGCCCATAGTACACTTCAGATTTTTTTCCATATAACTGAGTTTTAAATCACTGTGGCGAGATATTCATCCTAACTTCTGTTACTGTATCTATTCTAATTAGCCATGTAAATGTCAGTTTTCCTTTTTGAATTTATGCATTTAGACCAACATATCTAGTTTGCCACAACTTCCCAAAGTTAATGAAGCATTGTATAAAAAACGCCCACCCTGTTTAAATCAGTTATCTCCACTTACTGCCTTTGAGTGTAGTTCTTTGTTCTTGCTGTAAGTTAAAGTGCATCATTTATTTATACACACCCCCCCACTGACTGCTCATCCTCTAACTTAACTATGCTGGTTTTATTTCTGTCAGTACCTTGACACAAGAAATTCCTTCCAATGCCACAAAGCACTTCTGCCCATCCTGCAGTTCTTCTCTATTTTCATTCTATTTTCTTAAAAGTGATTCACAACTAAACAAATAATCCCTGCTATAAAGCAACATTGTTATAACAAAAGCAATAACTACTAACTAGAAAATACTGTCATTGTTTTATAATTTTTTTTGTTGATTTCACCTTCTTTTTATTTGGGTTTTTTCCTAGAGAGACAGACAAAAGCCTAACTTGCCAGCTTTTCAATTGCAGCAAATGTAGTCAATTTAATATTCAGCAACATGCAATTAGGTCAAATTATGTATTCAGAAGTTTTTACTTGGATTTGTTAGCTGCAAAATTTCATCAACCACCACAGTGCCTGCTCCCTATGATTTGCTAGACATTCCCCTAGTGTTCCTCAGCCTTCCTCCAACCCATTTTCTATCACCCACTTATTATACGTTCCCTTTATTCATCTTTTGAATTGCTAAATAAAACCAGTATTCTTAACATCCATCCTGCTACTCATATTTCTATATCTTCCCATTAATCTTCTATGACGTCCAAGTTCCAAGTGTCCATGTGGCTCTGAGCATGGCACACACCCTTGAAGACAGCAAAACTTTTCAATTGCACTGTACCACAACTCCTCCAGAAGGAGAAGTTCCACTAAGTCTGCCTCATGCTTCTTCATTCCATATTCTGAAATGTTTCTTACAGGAGAGCAGTTTTGGGTAAAAACTTTTTCAAAGTCTAGAGGAAAAAAAAAAATTGCCCTTCATTATCTTCTGACACAAAACAGTAGTCTAGATTAGCTTTAGCTATACCTGTACCTACTTCATTAGGCCTAGTTGTAGAGAGGCTCATAACAATCTATTATATTCTATCATGTTATACACCTTTCTTTGCCATTCTTCCCAGGAGAATCCTGCTCTGAACTGAGAAAAGGGCCACAGACATCCTGTGATCCAGCAAACCCTTTCAATAGGCAGCAATACAACCAAGGAAAGGAGAGGTTATGCTTTGATATGAAAAATCAAATTCTCGCAATATTTCACTAAGCTTGTCTGGATGCTGCTTCCACCACCAACTGATACATTTTCTTTCTTCTCAGTCCTTAGTTGGGCAATCCAAAAGTGGGGCAACAAGACAGCTTAAAATACTACACACAAATTAACTTCACTCATTTTCTTGAAAAGCCATTTGTCCCAAAAGGCACTCTTCTAACCTCAAAAGCCTGCAAATAGCAATGCTTCTGAGAGCTCACATGCATCCCACACAAACAGGTATCCATTTAAGTGCCAGCTCACAAATGCACCCAAGATTGTAAAGAAAGCACTTCCATTCCCAGGATTTCAGCAGGTTCTTTGGTACACTAAATTGTTACCAGCCTACAGTCACATATTGCTCCATTGGGTCAGACACAATTTTATAGCAGCAAGTGCTACATTTACACTCCATTCTCACTGCTTTTCTTTGTCTCTTTTTGAGGAGGGAATTTCTTCCATGTTTTCACAAACAGCTTGTTCTTGGTTATTTTAGCTACTGTGTTTCTGTCTAAAATCACCCAAAATCAATGATTCAGAAATACTTCTATAGGAATATTTTTCTTCTAAAAGCACAGCATCGTGCATTCATTTCTACCTTACAGCCTTCTAAATCTAAAATAGCTTTAAGGTATAATCACAGCTGTAAGCCCAGCATCTGAATACCTCCAAGAAAGTAACCCATTTCACCTCTCTAGTACTTATTATCAGCGAGAGCTTTAAAACATCACAAGTGTAGGCAGCAAACCACAAACATTACTGAAACTGAGAAGTAAAGCCATCCAGTAACTTAAAATGCAGACTGTGCAATCCTAAAACACTTAAGGAAAGAAATTCTGAATTGAATATTTTAGAAAAAGAATGGTACATTATTTCATTTCTAGAGTGGATCAATACAGTAAAAACTGGATGTAAAAGTCACATTGGCTGCAAATATGTAGCTTCCTTTCTTCCTTGAACTGTCACTTTACAAACATAGATTGGTCTTTCAGACTTCATCTAGTGAAATGCCATCTCTCTGCCAATCTTGGTCTACAGTTTTTATTGTGCTGCTACAACTTAACATTCACATCCTTAAATATTAAGTTTATCAGCCCTGCGACTGCAAAGTAGCAATCTTAAAATGCATAACCCTTATGAACTAATAAAAATCAAAACAAATAACAGAACAAATACCGCCTTTTAATTTATTCTCAACTTAAAAGTACTTGGAGACTAAAATAATTGTATTTTTAATTCTCTGGAAAAAATAAGGAAGTCATTGTGCATTTGATTCTTGAACATCATTGTTGGAATTTCTGCAGAAAAATAATGGTTCCTTTTTCCTGCCATCTGCTAAGTACAAAATGTGAATTATCTAAGCCCATGTGAATCTTCTGAAAGAAGGACTCTAACCAAAAGTCTCCCTAAGTCTTCTTAATAACACTTGATAAAAATTGTTGACAAGGATGTGGATCAGGCTTTCCAGCTGCCCTCCCAGGAAGCTGTTGTATCATGGGTCTGAAATTGTTCAGGACAGAGATACTGATTCTTCACAGACTGTTTTCTAAGGACTTACTGTAAATACAGTTCTGATCAGATTGAGACAAGCAAACAGTTCCCTTTCCTTCAGCAGTAACAGAGGTTAAAAACTCATCCCCAAGTTCTCTAAAGAGTGTACAATCTGGTACTGAACAGATCATTTCATTCTTCACTACTCAAAGGCATTTCAGCGTGAACCCATTCCCACTCATGGACAGACTCAACTAAATACACATTCAGTGCCACCGACACGAGCTGAGGCTTGGATCTCATCACCAAACACACGCATTAAGTTCCCTCACTGAACATATGCTTTCTGAATGGGGACTCAGTCAATTCATACATCAAGATGCTGGAAACAGAAGGGCACATTTGCTACATGAATAATGAGATAATGAAGATGCTGAAACATTACAAAAATACCACAAGCAGAGTTTCTGTCCTGAAGCAGACAATGGCCAATGTCCTAGCACAGGTTCTGCTGTGCACTTCTTGGGACTCCTCCAGGTAAAACCACTTTCTGTAAGACCAAGCTCTTGGCTTGGTAGAAGTCTCACTCCTGTGCAAGCAGTACCAACTATAGAATAAAGAACTAGCAATAAACCAGGTGAAACATATTGGTCAAATTTTCAACCATTCAGACAACAAATTCTCAGATAACGAAAATGGCAACTTGTCAGCATGAGTTTTCTTTCTTACACTTAAAAGACAAAACACTCCCACCACCTCCAATTTTCAGGTAAAGCCTAATATTACAGATGAACTTCCTATCACAGTGAAACATCCTGACACCTAACTGCAGGATCCTTTAATGAAACAAACAACAAAGGGATATAGTGCTCCTAGTTTTCCATTAAAAAAAGGAAAAAGCTGATTTCATCTGCAGGGAGTCAGCTACACTAAAAGTACCTAAAAACTAACTAGTGTCCATAGTTCTATAAATCAGGTTTAAGGAAAAGAGACAAGTGAAAAAGCAACCACTGAAGTGTTCGCAGAAAAATTTGGATCACACTGCTCAGGGACATCAGTTTTACCAAAAGTAAAAAATGATTTGAAAAGGAGAAGTTTTGTTACTTTGGAAGGAAAAACACTTTTGCATAGGTAATACACAAACTTTTAACAGGCCTAGTGCGATCCAAAACTTAAGGGTTTCCTCTGTCTTATATATTATAAAGTTAAGGTTAGTTTTATTAATGTTTTGTCTCTGGTGCAGAGCAACAGCTCACAACCAGAACAGGTCTGTTGGTCAAGGCCATTTTCACACCTTAGGACAATGGCTTTGGTCTAATCAAAAGGAAATGCTGCTTCCTAACATGACAAACTATCTTTTTTGACATAACAGACAGAACCGTTGCTTCTCTCTGAGCTCAATCTTTATTTCATCGTCACTCTTATCAGATCAGTGCTGGTGGCAATACATCAAATGCTTAGAATTTCAATGAAATTGCCATTACAAAGGCTTTCAGGGGTTTGCAAATTTTCTCTGGGCACAGAGCAAGACTGGGGTATGCAGCAGTCCATCCCACATTGCCTGCTCTCCTGATTTCCCAGTGTGATCAGAGCAGGCTCTATGCTCACCATCTCATCCTGGCATTTGGTGTTTTTGAGTGTCACCCACTGGCTGGCTTCATATTTTGTTGCAACTTGGAAAGGTCAGCAGCCAGTTAGCAGCTATAAGTTGATAATAAAACTATACATACACACATATATGGTTCAACCACCTATGAAGTATTTTCATGTTAGCCATTGTTATGAACAATACAAATTATTTATAAGTTAGTTATATAACAATCTATGCTTATACTAAAATACATCCAAAAATACACATAAAGACACACAAATACAACATACAATATAATTCTCAGCATTTTCTTACTACATGTAATCACATTGATAGTCAAAAGAAGCCAAAAATTGAAATGTCACATACTGGGTATTTGATCTTTTAAAAAATCACATCTTGATGGTGCCTCCAGTAATTCTCTACATAACTTTACCCATTTTTGTTCTTTTCAAAAAGCTCTTCCTCTTTTCCTTTAACACAATGTTAAAATTTATCCAATTTCAGTACCTGGTACCAGTGAGCTGACTTTGCAAGAGTGCCTTACTGACAGCTCATCTCTTACACATATGTACTGCTCTGCAAACAAATAGAGCCAGAGGATGCTGAACCAGTTTTCTGAAGCTACCATTCCAGAAACACTACAAACAGCTAAGAAAAATATGGCTGCATAATTTTTAACAAAACAATATGGAACCTGATCCAATGCATTAATGGTCCATAATGCTATTGAACAAGACTACAAGAGAGACACTTTACTTGCAGTTGCTTGTCAGACAATTACTCTCTGCTACTGTAATACTTCATGTGCATACTTCCAAGGAAGACTCATGAACGCACAGGTTCATTAAGGGAATGAGAGAATCGATTGTAAAATGGAAAAGGCCGAGTGAGGGCATATTTCAAAGAGATGAATATGGTACACTCCATTATGTTGTAATCAGCCTCTCTCTTTCATCCTAAGAACTGTAATAGTCTATCCTAATTTTCAAGGAAAAAAAAAATTCTCACTGCCTGCATCGTACCTTCATCCCAAATACAGTGAGGAATTCAAATGTGCTGCAGGCAGTTTCCATTTACCATGGTCTTTGGAGCAGACGGTATTGATGTTGCTGACCATTTTTCTCTTTAATAAGAAAAACATTCAAATGCTACTAATATTGCTGCCTTGGCAAACCACATTTTATAGATGGGACTTGCCCTGTACATGACACATAGAACATCAATCAAGGCTGAATTTTATTTCAATTTATTATGGTTGCTGTCTAAATGAAAAAATGCTTATATCGTTAAAATGTCTTACAATATAAATGTGCAAATGATGTAATCACCCATTTTGTGAGAAAATTCTGATTTTGATTAAAAATATCTACAGTTGAACATCTAAATATTTAATAAATGTGGAACAAAAAAAACACAAGCGCATTAAGAAACCACAGTAATTGATATCTGGTGTAACATCATGGTTTTATGCTTGATAGCTTTTATCTTTAGAAGATGAGTTTATAAGGTCTTCTTTTAAAATAGTCAGACCTGTTTTTTTCTTCAAATCATTGAGAATAAATTACTTCAATCTTGACTTCGTTCAAGACCTCACATATGTGGTTTTTTTCAAGTTATCATTTATCACAGTTTGCTTGCTATAGCCAGCTGTCTCCAGACTGAACCTGGTGGCCTGCAAAAGCCCTGCAAGCCTTCCAGATACACAGCTCTGGGCACCACACAATTACCAAGGGGCAGAAAACAGCACCTTGTAAGAAGAGAGACTGTACTCAATTCTGTAATTGACTGGAATTCACAAACCTGTCCCAGCTACTGAGACAGAATTTAAGGCTTGGCAGAGTCCCACTGGCACGCACCACATGGGACATCCCCAGGAGCTGGCTGGGATGCTGGCTCTCCCAGCTGCTGCCTCCAGCATGGCACAAAGCCACACACCCAACATCATGTCCCTGCCGCAGAGAGCACTGCAGATCATCAGGTCAACTCAATGGCAGTGAAAATGCATTAAACTCTCATATTCTCTATCATCAGCATACCGCTATTATATAAATACACTACTCCCCCATTCTTGAACAGCCAGCTCCTTCTGCTGTGTTTATTTGACAATACTCTAAAGTCCAGAGCCTAAATGCAATGCATCAAAGAATAATAAAATGTTACAGAAGTTCACAAGCACATTGAAGACCAGAAAATAAATCCAAACAGTTTCTACCAGAAAATGAGAGTTGGCAGACTGTCAGGCAACTGATTCTGAGCCCACCTGGAGTACTGTGGGCAGCTCAATGGCCCCCAGTAGAAGGAGGAGGATATGAGGGCTGAAGCACCTCTCCTGAAATGACAGGCTGAGACAGCTGAGGTTGTTCAACCTGGAGAAGATGAGGCTCCACAGAGATCTTAGAGCATCTTCCAGTACATAAAGGTGGCCTACAAGATGGATGGAGAGGAACTTTTTACAGGGGCATGTGGTGACAGGACAAAGGGTGATGACTTTAAACTGAAAGAAGGTAGATTTAAATCAGAGGAAGAAATTCTTAACTGTGAGGATGGTGAGGCACTGGAACAGGCTGCCCAGAGAGGCTGTGGATGCTCCATCCCTGGCAGTTGATCCCCATCCCCATCCAAGGCCAGGTTGGACAGGGCTTTGAGCAGTGTGATCTAGTGGAAGGCATCTCTGCCCACAGCAGGGGAGGTGGGACAAAATGGTCTTCCAGGTCCCTTCTACTCCAAACCATTCTGTAATTCCATGTTTTCCTTACTGGGACAAAAAGTATCTAAACCAGATATTGGATCCAACAAGCAAAAGACTGAACTGCAAAGGCAGTGGTTTAGCAGTATTGAAGATGTGGTGAGCAAATGTAGTACAGCTACACACTGCTGCCTTTGTCACGCACAAGCCCCAGCATCTTTCATGAGAGGGAAACTTCTTGAAGGTTTTTGCCTTGCACAGAATTTTATCATAGCCAAGAACTAAGGAGCAATTCCAGTTTGGCCTTTAAAGAAGAAAAAAAAAGGATAAATAACTGTAAATGAAAGAAGTGTATGAGAGAGCGACATGACAGATAAGTGGACTTTCACAACATTGCATATTGTAAAGTTTGCCAGAGTGTATTGAAAGAAGAGTCAGTATCCTGATTAAATCACATCCTGCTGCAGCTGTCCAACTTCATAGCTAAAGTATTCATATTAACTCCATTAAACAATTACAGAAGGAAATACAAAATATTATTAAGAGTATGTTGGCTTTGTGCTTTTTTTCAGATTTAATAAGAGATAAAATGCTCCCAACTTTAAAGAGTGATTTTTTGTGTGTGTATTCACACCCTGGAGGCCGCAAAGCAGTTGTCCTATGGAAATCCTGCAAAATCTAAACTTTACTGTACATTTCTGATAGACATTTTAGACAAGAAAGGAAGGATATTTTAGCATTTATGGAGCTGGCCTGACATTTAGGGGATCTCAATTTAATTTCCTTGTCTGCAAGACTTCCTTCATAATCCCAGACAAAGTAAATCATTTTCCTTTCCCTAGTTTCTCATCTTCAAAATGGAGCAGACCATTAAAGTACTTGAATCATGCAAGTTTTGAAAGACAAAAAAATATCGTTTTCTTTTCCATTTTTCTTTTTCCATGGTTAGAAATTTAACTGAAAGCTCAATCTTCAAAGGCTCCAATTGTATGCTATTTTGTTCTCAAAATCAACAAAACACACTATTTATAAGTAAAACACTTTGTATGTTGCAGATCTTTGTCACTGGAGAGTCTTCCATTTTAAAATGCCTGCTCTGTGATAAGAAAAGATATTGAAGAATGAGCACTGGGAAAGTTAATAAACAAAATGCATTCATGGCCCATTACTTCAAATAACTTTACTATATAAATAGTCCACTCATCAAATAATGGCCTCAATTAACATTTAATTCTCAGACAAAGCATTTGTAATGTACTGCAGGGATTAAAAGTTCTGCATGAATATCACTATCCTGGAAGTGCCACTACTCACAAGAGGAGTACTGACATATTTTCCACTTGATTAAAAACAGTTTCTAGTCTTTCCTCACCCTGCTTCTCTACTGACCTCCTGGTCCTAGAAGGACCCAAAGAAAATATATTCTCTACATAGGAGCTCCCAATTCTGATGAAGACAATCAGCCTTGCTTTTAAAATCCATAAGCACACTAATGCAGCGTTACTAGAGAGGAGAAAACCAAGCAGGCCCTTTGATTTTGTTAAGAAAGCAAGTGATGAAAATTCCCTCATGTAATGCATGCTTCAATCCTTTTTACAACAAGGTGGAACAAAGCAAGCTTTTCACAGAATATTCTCAGTTGGAAGGGACCCACAAGGACCATTGAGCCCAACTCCTGACTCTGCCCAGGACACCCCAAGTGTCACACCCTGTGCCTGAGAGCACTGTGCAAACACTTCTGGAACTCTGTCAGGCTTGGTGCTGTGACCTGGAGAGCCTGTTCCAGTGCCCAACCACCCATTGGTGAAAAACCTTTTTCTAATATCCAACCTAAACCTCCTCCGATACAACTTCAGGACATTCCTACAGGCCTGGTCACTGGTCACCACAGAGAAGAGATCAGGTCAAAAAAAAAAAAAAAAAAAAAAATTTAAAAAAAGTTAGCACTGCCACCCCCAGGAACAAACATGAGGACATGACCAAAGCAACAATGGAAGAGCCTGGCATTATTTGGACACTGAGACAGTGATAAGCACTACAAGAACCGCAGAGATGCCTGGATACTTGCTACTTGGTATATCTAAATGTGAAAGACCTCCCTTCACTCAGCCTTCTTGCTGCTAATAGTGAAAGAGAGTATCTTTGTAGTATGTGGATGCTTTTATCCTGCAACACAATGACTGAGCCTTGATGAGAAGATAACCAAGTCAATTACTCGAACACCAACAAAACACATTCTAACAATGACTGCCACATTCATGGTGTCATTTTCAAAACTGACTCCAGTACATTCAGATTTTTTTTGTGTCCTGTGGGTTTTACCTGAATCCTAATGAAATTAACTGCTAGAAGAAACCAAGCCAGTACAAGCTACCAGATTTCAAGGCATGATGCAAAATCTGCTGAAAAAGTCAACAGATTCTTCTACTAGAAGCCAAAAAGGAGGAAGGCTAGAAAGCTCCTGGAAATCTAAAATGAACCTCGTTGTGCTTTGATGGTGAAGTGACAGAATAAATAAATAAAAAATATTAAGAGCTAACTTACAACAGAGATCTAAATATAAAATCTTGCCAAGACCCATTATTCTCAAAATGTATTTTAAGTCACGTTAGGACTTCTGCCCGTGGGTTCATCTAAGGCACAAAAAAAACCCCAAAACAATTCAGTGAAAATGAAATATTCAAAAAAATAAAACTGCTTCTCAGCCATTATTTGCCTCACAAGTATTGTCTTACTTTAAATTTACTGCTAATACAGTATGTTAGCAGTTGTCCTTAATAAGCTCTGCATACATCCAAGAAAAGTGCACACACTGACAAAGATGCTTCTAGTTTTGCACAACACATGGCTTTTTTTATACGGTATGTTCTCTCTTGAAAACTACTCCCTCACAAAATGAAAATTCAGCAGAAACTCTAATAGCTTTCATATTTCAGTCTAATAGGTAGCATGGCATTGCACTGCCACCCACCTTTGCTACAATATTGCACAGCACATTTAACAGACATTTGCTTCCTTCACTCAGTCCTTATGCGCAGCTTCTGCAGGACCTTAGTATTAACATTTAACAGAGTCTATGAGCATAAAGCACATTTATGAACACCTGCTAGAACATTTTATTTGCCTTAAGAGTTTTATTATAACTGCTAAATTTTCTTGCTATGCTTTATGGGCCAAATCCTGGTCCAGTTTTAGCCTCAACTCCCACTGACTTCAACAGCACGCAGATTTGATTGTATGTGGGTTTCCATACCAATTCAATACAGCTTTAAAGAAAATGGGATCACTGGTAAGCACAATACTGAATAGAAAAAAACAGCACTTAGCAACTCTAAATATCCACTGAACACAGCCTTCAAATGCAATTAAATAAACAAATAAACCCCACACTCCCAAGTCTGTAATCTCCACACTGCATTACAAAACCCAACCCACACTGAGGCTAGAAGTACAAGGTATACAGGTCAGGTATCCCATCCACAAACAGCTTGGTGGGATGTACTACCACCAACTACTCCCTCTCACATCACTCACTGATGCTCCTGCCACCAAAATTTGGTTGTCTGTATGAAAGCCATCAAAGGCCAGAATGCAGCCACGTCATGTTGGCCACCTTCTACGACACATCCAGTCACAGCCCTCTTCAACAACACCAGATCATCTGGAACCAACCATGCAGAGCCAGAAGTTGCAGCTGATGAACAAGAGCCCAGGGAAGATGTTCCAGAGGATACCCTGCCAGAAGTCTGGCTGTTCCAAAGATGTTCTCTACAAGTGATCTTCTTCTTTACCATCTTACTGGAGATGTTCCTAACACCCCTGTGAGACTGAACATGACTATACAGAAGTAACACAGCTCCTCATATCTCAGAGAAAAATAATAATAGAGGACAACAGGAAATCCACATGGAACTCCTCTAAGAAAATTTAACCACATTTGAAATGACTTAAGAGTTTACTTTGCCCACTGTTGTTAAAAGTCCAAAAATAGTAAGATAGCTAGCAAAGAATAGACAATATGGCAATGTCACATCTGTTTCACAAAAGCCTGACAGTAAATGCTTGATTCAAAGCATACTATTAAGCCCCCCAAAATTCAAGCAATTATAAAAATGAAATTACAGACACAATGATGAATGACGACAAACGAAACGTTAACAGATCTAGCACCATACAAAAAAAATATTGATTTTCTCTGATTACTACTTAGGTGATCAGAGTGTATGAGGTCCTAGTTGCCTGCTTGCTCTAGATTTTATTAATGCTTCAATATCAGACACCCAATTTGGAAATCAATGCTTACTTCATCATTTTTCTCTGAAGGATCCTATTATTCACAATTGATTTAACAGAAATGAAAGGCTTACCATTAACAAGACCCAGCTGCTGACACTTCTTAGATGAATTATTGAACTTCTAAGAGTGAATTAACTTAACCATCACCAAGACTTATTGTCTGATGTTTCTCATACCAAAGTCAGTGTATTTATAATTACAGAACCAAGTGGTAGAAAGTAACTTCTTTGCTGCCTCCTCCAACACCATACACCCCAAGTAAAAATTTGGCTTTGTAAAGATAAAAATATGAGTTTTGCACCAAATTCAGTCAGTTGGAGCTTAGTCTCTAACTGCCTTTCGACACCCTGAATCTTCATTTATTTCTAAAACTCATAGGTCATTTCAAGGTTCAGAAAGAAGAAATCCAATTTATGGCAAGTTACATCTTCTGTCAATGAGATTACTACAGTCAAAGCTCCCTAGGGCTGCTCATGCCCTGCCAGAAAGCCTACAGAAGACTATTATTAATTCCCTTTAGGTACAAAATGAAGAACCACCTTATGAATTGAGATAAAAGTAAAAAATATTACGCTAGTGCAAGTAGAAGCAGTACTACCAGTCCATGGCAAAAGCAGTGTAAATGTACAAAGCAAGAGTTTAAAACCTGCCATCTCAGCCACAGGGCTGTCTCTTCTCAGAACATAAATTCATCATGCCCATTTTCCAGTCTAAGAAGGACTATGCACCACCCAAGGTGAATTCAATTCCTCAAGTAAGAGCTTTGGCTCTGCTGAATGAAAAGTTCAAAACCAAAAAAAGAGCTGGAAGGTTTGGAAGGGCAGATGATCACACCAGCCTCTGTTGCATGAATATGAAATCCTATGCAATTCCCAAGCAGGTACACCACTAATAATGCTCTTCACAAGTCATCCTTGAGAAGTGGCAATAAAGCCCTGAGTGCCAACACACTGCCCAGCTGCACTGACCCACAAACACATTAGTGTCAAGAGCACAGAGCTGTGCTAGGCAATATGATATCCTTCAGCCACTGACAGAAGAACCACAGCTGCCTGGTGACGCAGGCAGAACAACTGCTCAGCTGCCAGAACAAGTGAACATTTCAGGTCTTGGTAGACTTTTGGCTAATCTGTACTACCTGGCTGAATAAGCCATCAAAATGCTAGAATGGCACCTGCTTTCCCCTTTAGCATTCATCACACTTACAGAGGTCAGCTTATGGTTATACTTACCTCTGCAACTGCTCTGAAAACTTCAGCACAAGACCAAGTTCAGACTCCAGATGCAACACATTCGGGAAGTCTTCTGGATTAATAACACAATTTTTTGCCTCCTTTTTATTGCACAGAATAGTGAGATAACAGACCTGCTTATCCTTTTCACACAAGCTGAAAGTCAACAACTGTCCAAAATCACTAGGGCCTCTTCTCAAACCTCTCAGCGGATTTGAGTGCTTTCACACTGCTAGAGGCAAAACACCTGGGCCTTTTTTACCAGGGTTACTGTGTGAGGAAGACGGTCTTGGAGCAAACCAATCACTTTTTGAATACCGTATTTCCCTCCCAACCCCTGTTTTAACCCCTATCTTACTGAAACTAATCTGAAAATTCTGCTTCGGACATCGGACAAACACTTTGAAAATTAAGAAAAAGGGGAAGGAAAGAAGCTTCATAGACAGAGTCTCCAAGATCATAGGAGATCATTTCCTACATTAGGAAAACAGATCAAAATCATAAATTATGATTATTTTTAAAATATTTAAGTATTAAAAATTTTCAGTCTGCCTCTTCTCTAAAGAATAACACTTTTGAAATGGAAGGTGGTTGGCCATAACTGAAACCTGCTTAAATTTGAGATCTGCATAAAACATCTCAGCAAGTAGGTTATCTTTTTTTTTAAAAAAGACATGGACCTTGGCAGATTTCCTGCTTTTCTTACACTCATTTCTTCCAGTACTTCCCACATTGTGAAATAACTCTTAATGCTATAAAGACAGTGCAGACTGCAAAAATTGGTCCTAGTGGTTCCAATGGGAGTGACGTGGCCAGATTTTGGCATTCAACAAAGTTTCCATTTCTACATAGGTTTCATTTATTTTTCAGTTTAAAAATAACACCATATTTTGGCATGTAACTAGAGCTGCTCCTGCAATTCAGAAGAAATAACACTGCTGGCAAGCCTCAAATCTGTTCCAAGACAAAAAACTGTGTTGGCAGAACTTTTTCTAAAAGTTGTTTTTGACTAGAGGCAGAATTCAACACCAGCATAAATGGAGAAACTTCAGTGAAAACAGTTATGTTACACATTAAGTTTATATAATGCGAATATATTTAGCTGACATGGAATTTAAATTCTTTTGAACCAATTCTGTTTATCTTCTACACGTACATAATAACTTAGCACCAAATTCTATGATCATTCTTCTGTGAATACTCTTTTCCCTCCTACATAAATGGTACTGTGCTATTTACAAAGTACCACAACCATGCCACACATTTTTTTAATGTAAGAGTTATCCAATTAGGATGTGGTGAAATTAAAGCTGCAAGATCTATATTCCTGCATCAATTACAGGCACAGAAGAAAATAACATAAATCTGACATTTCACAACTTCTGAGGGTTTGATTTTGCAACCTACTTTCTAAAATACCTTTTTTGCACGTCATACCCAAGGATTTTTTTAGAACATGAATACAGTTAACCAATGTACAGCGGTGCTTCATCAACACAGATCACAGCAAGATTTCACTCCCAACTCCATTGTAGCACAGACAATAATGAAACCATTCAATTACCAAGACAAAGATGCTCATACCCCTTGGATATTCAGGATTTGGCTGGTTGATGGATGGGACAAAGTACTTACAAGGAAACCTGTACTATTTTAGATTAACTGTTGAGAAAAAGTGAATTGAGTTCTTCTTGCCAGAGAGAGGGAGAAAGTTACATGACAGTGGCAACAGGCTGCTTCAATTCTCTTGAAGAAAAAGCAATACAAAGCTTAAACATGTATATATTTCTAAAGCCAAGTTCTAAGCACAGCTTGCTCACTGTACCCTAAATACAGTTGACTTAACTCTAAATACAGTTGTGTGAGTATTGCATTGAACATCTTCGGTGTTTTGCCTTTTTGTCAAACTATGCTTTTTTTTACATTTTGTTATACTGTCACTGAAAAAGAAAATATAAAGAAATGTAGACTGAATTTATTTACCTTCAGATTCTTAAGCATTTGTATCCAATGCACCACAATTCATTAACTGCTTCACAGAATTCAACTAAGCACAACTAACATACCTTTAAAGGTCCCTTCCAACCCAAACTATCTTATGATTTGAAACAGTTGATTGTACTAGTCAGTCTGCCTACGTGTAAAGTATCTTTTCAATAAAATATACCACTCTAGATGTCCATTGACTTAAAACTATTCAACAAATAAAAAGAAAGGTAAGAGGTGATACTTATGTTCAGACCACAAAATAATGCAGTTAATTTCACCACCAATATAATTAATACAATGACCAGATAAGTACAGTTAGAACTCCGAATAAACTTAATATGCTTTATATGTAAGTAAAAACTAAATAGAACATGAATTAAACTTGAGGTCTAGAATTCCAACCAGTAGTCTCATTGAGAATAAATTACACAAAATTTTCAGCATAGTGTGCCTAAGAATTGATGTCACAAAAATCAGACCTTCAGAAATTTAAGGCAAATTTGCCACCAAGGAAAACACGTCAATCATCTTTTTATTTCCACTGTAGAAATGTACTACAGGTGTTTCAGAAAGACTTTGATTTTCAAAAATAAGTGGTCTGTTTCTTTCCATACATTACCAAGTCTAACAGAGGCACATTTTTATTTAGGCTAAATCATGCCTTATGGGATACACTTAGGAGGAGGAAAAGAGGACATACAACTGGCATTTGAGACATATTGCCAGTACAAAGCTACCAAAAGCACACAGCAGGGAGCATATTTTGGCTATCCATGAGCAGAATAAGCATGCACTCCTTAACCACTGCCAGCTGGCATTTGTTTCCAAATACAGAATGCTCACTAGGCAGTTTGGAGACTGGACATACTCTTAACCTTAACTATGCTCCCATAAAAATGTGATGCTGAGATACCTCATTAACCATGCCTCTCTCTTAGCTGACTGCCAAATGAGAGAGACTGAATGACAAACAAAAAGGATACATTTCTCCCTCTGCACAAAAAAGCACTTAAAGTATATCCTAACATACTCAAGTACTTACAGTAGAAGAAAGATTTTAAGAGTGCTGGAAGAAAATTCTGCCAGAATCTCAAAAAGCGGAAACACTGCCACGCTCTATTGTACATAGATAGAAAAAGTGAAATCCAGAGGCACAGAGTAACAAGAAAACAGCAATGTATAGAAGGAGTGGCTGGCACTGTGATTATAAACTGCACTACCATGTTTAATACAACCTCCAGCACTCCTCACAACAGACGCTCCCTGCTTTATGTGCTGGGGCAGATTTGTGGGTAGAAGATTAATGTCCCCCTCCATCTGTTAATGACTATATAGGTCCCCTGGGCTTTGCACCAAGGGTACTTTGCCCTTAGGATGGAGCAAGAAATGGGAATCTGTGTTTGTTACAACATGCACTTACTATTTCCAGCAACACTAGCAATTGCTAGATGTGTATATTATTTCAACTTTATCTACCAAAACCATATTTTATCATGGTAGCTCAACTGTGGTTCCAAGTAGATTTTCAAAGAGATCAGTTAAAAGGAGAACAAACCAATGGGGGGGGCACTTTTCACTTTCAAAGTGCTTTCCTGACACATAGAGCCTGCATCAGTATTTGCCCTGTAAGTGCTCTATTCATTTAACTTTGCACTAGTTTCAAAGTGACTCCACTTTTTGGATTTCCCTTTCTCTGTCACTGATATCCTGCTGTCATGGACCAAGCAACTCGCAAGGAAGAAATGTACCAGACTGCCATGCAAAGGAGAGGGCACTAATTAAAGTTTTCATTTCCTTCAGGGGGTTCTGAGAGTGGATTTTAACTTACCCCTGTTAACTGTACCTTTCCTCCTGAGACCTGGAGGCCAGTCAGAAGCAGCTTGACACCAGCACAGACTTCGTGGACCTAAGCCAGTTTGATATCCTGGAAGAATACAGGGAAAGAACTGTTACAAAAATGATGTTCTGAAGGAATGAGGCAAACATAGTCACCACTAGAACCATGATACTCAGAGCAAAATCAGAGAAAATCTTAACAGTATCTCCAATATCCATAAATGAGAAATCAAAACCAGAGCTTGCTTCACTAAAATCTCCAAATGTGGTATCTCAGGTTTGTTTCATGCTTCCTTTCTTCTTTTTCCCACCCCTACCAATTGCAACACTGACCTCAATTCCATCTCAAGGAAGAAATAGTTGCCCCTGCCAAAATTCCCTGTGAGCACCAAAGGGAATTCCGGGGGCAGCCAACCATGTTTACATTAACACCAAGCATATTTAATAAACTTCTCCCTGTTTACTCAGCTCAACTTTGGAAAAAGCTGGAACACCTTTGCAGCTGAACCATCCACACAAGAATATTCTACCCTCTTTTTGAAAAAGGGAGATGCAACTTCAGCACATGACCTCTACCAATCCTTTTGATCCAACTGGGCACTGTTTCTCACAAACCATTCCTGCCCAACAAGAAAAGCAGGACAAGACCATAGTCAAAAAGGGAAAAGAAAGAAAAATGGAGAAGAAATTGCTCTGTACTGTCCATCATCTTCAGCAGAGAATTTCCTGGTCTCAAATGCTGCCAGAGTGAAGAACCTGCAGCCACAAAAGACAATTTTTTCCCTCTATATCAGCAGCAGTACAAAACAATGAGTGTTGAACTAACAAAGGGGTCTGCCTGTCTAGGCCTTAGTACTCATACTATTACTCTGAAAACACTTCTCTACTGGCTTCCCAAATAAGAAAATACTCCAAATCTAAGATACACACTTAATGTTGTTAAAATTCATTGTAAAACACAACCAAAACATCCAGCCTGATTTGTATATATTTTGTTTCTGTAACGCAATATTGTTAGAATCAACAGAGTTGCTCCCAGATTTCTCATCTGAATCTAGTGATATTTAGCCTTGTTCTTATGCTTCCTTAAGAAGGCATGCATTCCACCTTTCATTTAAAAATTAAAGGAATCATCTTTTCCTTTAATCTTTGTACAATAGAGGAAAACGCATTCTGAGTATGATTTAAATACACAGAGCAGGTAAAAGGGATTCAATGCTAATATTTCTTGATTAAGTCCTTCTCAGGTCCTTTTGGAAGTCTGACTTAGAGACAAAAAGTTTGAAACTCAATGCTAAAAAAATAATAAAATATATAGAGTTAAGAATATTAAAGACAAAAGCAAAAGGAAGGTAAGGGATAGAGCAAAGAGCTGCAGTTTCCCTTTCCTGTAGGGAGTACAAGATAACACATCTCCTTCTGAGCAACAGCTTGCTTTCCTTAATGTGCCTCCTCAAGTGCCATCCTATGGCCTGCACAGGTAGGCAGGCCCTGGAGAGAAAAGCCACTGAAGTCTGTGCATCCTACAGAGCACTGACAGCAATCATTCAAGCTTTTATACAAGCCCCTGTACCTCTGCAGAAAGGCTGCTCTCAATCTGGCCTCCAGAGAAAATGCAGCAGCCTAGATTGATAACATCTACTCACCCTGCTGCTGATTAGACAGAGACTGTCTCTGACAGACTTTCTCAACAGCTGAACAGGAGTGTTTAGCCTCAGCCACAGCTAACACATCTAGCTCAACCACTGGGAAAACACATTTAACGTCAATTGCAAAAAAAAAAAAAAACAAACATATCTGTTTGTGGGAAGAGCAGGGGAGTTACTGTTGCTTATTTGTGGAGAAGAAGGGAGGAATGTATCAGGTCTGCACACATACACAGACTCATGTCTCACACATGGGTACGGGATAACAAATACAGCTTGTTCTCCACTACAGAATTTTCCACTTTGAACATATAGACATCAATATACAAAGTTCATGTTATTTCAGTGAGATACCTTTTGAATGAATAACGCTGGCAAGATGACAATTCATGTACCACACATTCTTTGGTCATCACTAATTCAAGGACAAATTGAAGTCTGAAGGCCAAATCTATGGGGATTTCTGGTGACATCACTAAGACCTCACACAGATGCCTGAGACAAGTAGTGCTGGTATTTTGCCCACCTTTGCACCAAATTAGTTCTGAGAAATTACTCAAAAAACAGTCAAACATGATGCCACAACTAACAAGAGTGAGCTCCATCAACAAGAGTACTCTCATCACATCAGGAACAAAGGACATATGAACAATCAATCTTAGAAAGTTTCAGTAGCCATTCTGTCAGGAAAAAAAAAAACCAACAACCCAATATTTCTTTATCAAAGTATAAGTTATCAAATTTAGTATGTTATATACCTTCCCAGACTTGTGAAGAACTCACCAACAGTACCCACAGCCAAGTCCAGCAAAGACTACCACTTGACCTGTGTCACATTTATTTTCCAGAGTTATTCTCAACACACAGCAGGAAGGCTGTGACTAGTCAAGGCAGCAGCAGCACTTTGCCCCACAGTTTAAACTTGCTCCTTTGCAGGTGTTCTTTATCCATTTTTATTCAAAATTAGCTTGGCCACGAGTACTACACAAAGGGCTCCTCTGATCCCACAAACAGTTCTTTTGTCCTAGGAATATAATTTAAAAGACTATTTAGAATAACTTTTACAATACTTATTTTCTCTGCAGGAAATCTTCTCACAGAATCAGAATAATTTAAGCTGAAAAGGACCTCTAGAGGCCATGTCCTCCAATTCCCAGTCAAAGCAGTGCTGATCTCAAAGTTAGAACAAGTTGATCAGAGTCTTGTCCAGTCATGTTTCTAAATCTCCAAGGTCAAATCTCACAACCTTCACAGACCTCTGGTCAGAGTTTAACTATTCTGATTGTTAATTCTTTTTCCTTATGCCCAGTCAGAATTGCTCTGTTTCTATATGCAACAACTGCACCTCACGCTTGCTCTGTACACCTCAGAAAAGAGCACTGTTCTCTGTTCCAAATTAGGAAATGGAAGGCAAAAATTCACCTTCATCTTCTAATCTCCAGGCTGGAAAAACCCAGACACCAACTGAAACAAGGTGGCTGCTCCAGATTAAAACTCTTTAAATTATTTATGAAAATGTAACAAAGCCTTTCACATATCTCACCTGCATCATACAACATTACTTTACAGGTCCCCTGAGGCAGACAGGACCATTGGTACCTTACTTTCTGATCCCAAAGAAAGCTCTGAGGACAACCTCAGAGGAGCAGCAAGCATAAAGGATTTGATAAGATGATGAACAGAGTGGCATCTCAGATCACCTAAACACTCTGGAACAGCACTTTTTTAAGAGTACAAAGAAAAAAAAATCAACATTTAAAAGAAGTTTAATGTGGTTTAGAATGTAGCTATAGAGCTTCCTGCAGTTGACCCCAGAAAAATAAAAGACGTGATGTGTAACTTCCTTTGACTTTTCTTTGAACTCTTGATAGAAGTTCCTGCTTTAAATAGCAGGATTTTTTTATTAATTGCTTTTACAATTTTCATTAATATTTCCAATAGTACCTAACACTAAAATATCTTCATGCACCAATTCCATGGATTAGAACACCCTCTCAAAGAAAAACAGTTTCTAATCTTTATTTTGAGATAGGGTGCACTGCATTACTTGGATGAAATGAGCAATACTCGTCCCTCACTTGACCCTGTTAATTCCAAAGCATTTGCAGAGAATCTAGACATAGGTCAAAACAGATACAAAAAAAAGGATACATAAGAAAAAGATCTGTTACCCTGAGTTACTGAGAGCACAATTCCATGCATGGCAGCACAAAGCCTGCCCTCACAGGGCATGAATCAGGTTTCATTCAGAGACCCAAGGAAGTCAGCTTTCTATACAACTTCATAGGATGTTCCCCATATGCAAGAATGGTTTTAATAAAGATTTTATTTATTATGTATTTAGAGCTTGTCATCTATTACTTGGCTACATATTGCTGCCACAGGGAGAAGCTTTTCATATCTGCCTAGATAAGACCTAAAACCTCTGAAATCATGACTGCCAAACACTCCAACAATCAGCAGCCCCAGATCTTAAGATTAAGCTGTGGAAGTTCAAAACCTGTACCCTTAGCAGATGCAGCAGTTCCACCCAAGAACATAACATGCATTAACACTGAAAAATAGCTGTGAAACTATTTATACAGACAAACACACCTGTATACTCATTTGTGCATACTGTTGGCAGAATTGTGCATATTACACACATGCCCCATACTACACACATGACCTTCAGCAATTTAAGAACAGTAGCAAACAGCAGTGTCTGCAATATTCTGCATTCATGATGGAAAAGCCATGGCAAACACACCAGAGCTGTCACACGGTGATGGCACCTCCAGAGAGGGACACGAACACACACACTGGCACAGGACTCAACTCAGCTCTGAAGTTTCCACATGACCTGGAAAGGTTTTGCCATCACCTATGTAAGAAAAAGAACAAAACCCACTCTATGTGCAAAGCTTTTTAATGCCTCCACAACTGGCACTTTCACATCTCCAGGTTAGGGTTTTCTCCCCTCCTTTCATCCTATCGTCTCCATTCAGCTTATGTAGAGACCACCTCCAGAGTGCCATGCTAATTAGCAACTGCTTGCACTCTTTATTAAAACTAAAAATAACCCCAAAAAACCTAGTGAAAAGAAAAACTGAATGAGCACATATGCATTTCATCATTTCAGTAATATTGGTGTTATTTTAATTATACTTAAATAATTTTAATTGTGATCTGAGCAGCAGAGTAGCTATAATTGTTGAAAAATAGAGTTATAAATGAAACATAAGGTCTATTGCCTTACAGACTTGTTATAAAGTGCTACAAAAATATAAATGTCTGTAATCAAAACTAACAATAATAAGCTCACTGTGTAAGGACAAAACAAAGAGGTGAACAGTAGAGGAATGTTCAGCTGGTGTAACAAATGAATCCAAAACCTACAAAGTATAACTTCAACAAACTAAACAAATATTTAATAAAATTAAGTTCTTTTTACTTTCACTTACATGAGTAGGTCCTAAAAAGAGGGAAAAAAACATTCTTTATAGTTCTACAAATTTTCTGTATTTCCAGTAGTTCATTGGCTTTTTCACAATGGGCCTTATTCTGTTTCCTTATGTCTGTACTTCCTGTATGTTCAGCATTCACCAATCTACCTTGAATACAAGCTAAACTATAGATTACAGAAAATGAGAAGTTCAGTGACTCTTCCAGTCTGAAAGATTTTCCCAGTACTGTAGCAAACAGAATACTGCACATTGCTTTGTGGGAAGGGAAATATGATTTAACTGACATTTCATCAGTGTCTTGGGAGTCAAAGACCATCTCCTATAATATTGAATATTTAATTAGAACACAACCTACAAATAAGAAAATATTGACCATAATTTTCCCCAGTATCTTGCCTAAGCTGTAACAATAGTTTGCACTTGCAATATTCACCACAGTAGACTCCATTATTATAATTAAGATCAGCTAAGCTGTTTTAGGTAATTTCAATAGCTACTGTCTCCTCCTCACAGATGAACAAGAGAGAGTCAATGATATTGAAAGACAACAGATTTAATGCAGATAACTTACAGAGTTCAATACCACAAAATATTACTGAAACAACAGGTTATTAAACCAGGCAAGATATTAAAGCCTTGTGCATAAGATAACCGCTAGCTAAGAAGGGCTAGAAAAACTTCCACCAAAACAAAATCCACTCTGTAACTGCTAATAGCAGCTGGTTGACAATGGCTGGACTTTGTATTGCATCCCACTGAGGACTGGCAGCTTTTTTAATCACTGCTTGTATCACCTACTAGGAGAATCCCACCGTGGGGCACAAAGTAATGGAAAACTAATCTTTGTCTTGAAAATACCTGTATTTCTTGTGTGAAACACCAGTATTAGCACAGATCTGGTTGAACCTGCTTGCAACTCTGATTTTCCATGTGGAAACGCACAGAAGTCAACAGGAACTCAGTTTATGCTACCTACCCACCATATCCTTATCGACAGAAGTGTGAAAATGGATGATCCCTTCCAGGCACACCTGGCTCAAACTCCTACTGTACACACCTACAGACACTCATAGCTAGGAATTTGCTGCAATAATTCATTTCTTTCTACAGAAACGGGGATAAGTGAGAACACTGAGCCTTCTACACCTCGCCCACACTAGAGACCCACTACCCCCAAAACAAACTCTATCAATAAATCCCTTTTACTACTGACACAGACAAAATTACCTCAGCAGAAAATGAAAAAGCAATCCTTGGTGGTGCCACTCTTTCTACGTAGAGAGAACCCAATTTTCATGTGTAACATAATGCTATTGGGGTGAATTAGCCTGAAAATGCAAGAGGACTGAGACTTCTGCAAGAAGGTGCAAAAGAGATGCAAAGTACCCAAAGTGCAACCATCTGCGGTGGAGCCACTTTGGATTTTTCACAACCACACTTAGTCACAACATAATGACAACCCAGGTTGAAGCACTCCAATTTACTAACATCATGAGACTACTACAGGAGGACAAATCCTGCAACCCTTCATCTAGCAAAGTATATTTTGCTGGAAGCTGACCCACATAAAAAGCTGAGGATCAACCTTCTCTGATCATTAAAACAGACACAGACAGATGCTGACACAACAAGCTCCTACCCAGAGCTTGATTCATAAAGGAATGATTTAATTAATATTTCCAATCAAAACCAGCCTTCTTGGTTAAAAAACAAAGCACACACTAACTCCTGATGCTCTTATTTTAAGAGCAATGGTTTTTTACTCAGTTTTGCCTCCAACTCTTCCCAAATGACATAACCAGAACTACAAACAAGTGATGTCCACATAGCAACTTCTACCACAATGACACAACTGATCTAAATTTACACTGACACCACTTTACCTTAAATCAGCTTCTCCCACATGCACAGGCCTTTGCACTAGGTATCCAATTCCTTCAGTCAGCCTTAGCATCATATATAATTAACCTATGCTTGCTGAACTTCCTCATGAGAACTCTTCCAAGAGAAAGAGACGAAGAGCAGACTCAGTGAATTTCCTTTCCTTGAACTGTCCTGGTGGGCATCTTTTGGATCTAGCACAGTCTTGGACAATAATATTTTGTGTTGCTCCATTAACTACTTTGCTTTCAGAATCCGTGCTATTGTTCCCCTTTCTCTTCAAAGCATAAAGTTAGACAGCATTTATTGCCAGTAATTTAGCCCTTCATATTTTGTTACACGCAGCTTGCTTAAATGCTATTAAAAGCATTTCTCAGCCAAAGGCAAAATATCAACACTATCCAAACCAGCAAAATTCTGCCACAGATTCAAGCGACCAAATTGTCACTCTACATACAAACAACAGCGTGCCACTAGAAAACACCAGAAATGCATGAAGAGCATCCCTATTACCTTCTTGCATCAACGCCTGTGACACGCACACACTGGGTTTGCTAACCATGGATCGCTCCCTGGCAGGCAGCAGAAGGGATCCAGCAGAGCCCCACACCGCCAGCCTCACTCACCCAGAAGTAATCCCTGCTCCAGCCGCACAGCCACCGCGTCCCAACAACATCCTCCGGCGAGGAGGGGAGCCGCAAAACTGAACTTTCGCTCCCCAAAGGCGCAGGAGAGCCGCCCTGCACGCCTGCCCGGCCGCTGCCCGAGTTACCGGGGCACAGGAGCAGCGGGAGGCGAGGCGCGCAGCCGGCGGGAGCGCGGGCACCGCGGCTCTGCTGCGCAGCGATGCCGCTCACGGGGCGCACATCGCCGGGCTCTGCTCCCGCACACCGAGCCGCTCCGCACAGCGAGCGCTGCCGAGACTCACTGCCTTGTTTAACCACACCAGTAAACACCAAGTTTAGTGGGGTTTGGGTTGGTCTGGGTTTTTTTTTTTTTAATATTCCGCCGAAACAGCCGTTCATTCAGGCCAACGCCGCCCAGCAGGAGAGCAGCCGCAGCGGCGGAGAGGGTGCCGGGCTGACAGGGTCCCGAGCACAGCCCGGCGCTCCATGCTCCCAAACCGGCCCCGACGCGCCTCGGGCGCGCTTTTGTCTGCGGAGGAGAAGGCACGGATCGCCCGGGCGCTGCCGCCACATCACCGCGCTCACGGGCTGCAGCCCGAAACAGCGCCCGCGCCGCCGCGCGTCCCGCCGGGCAGCGGGAGGAGGTGCCTGGTGCCCCGCGCTGACCCGCTCCGAGTTGCTGCGGGGGCAGCGCGGACGGGCGCGGAAGGCGGCGCGGGGGGAGCGCCGCGCCAGCCGGGACCGCCCGGGCGCAGCCGGCAGCGCGCCCCGCTCCCCTCCCGCCTCTCCCCGCGCCGGACGCGGCAGGCAAGGAACCGACCCCGACCCCCGCCAGCCGCCGGCAGCCCCGCGTTACCTCGGCAGCCTCCCGCTCCCGCCGCCGCCCCGCCAGTGCCGCCGAGAGCGGCGGCGGCAGCCCCGGACCCCCCGCCCCGCCCCGCCCCGCCCCCTGGCGGGGCCGCGGGGGCTCGCGCGCCCCCTTGCCGCGCGCGGGGCCCGGGGGGCGCGGGGCGATTCCCGCCCGCGCGGGCCGTGAGGCGGGAGCGGCACTGAGGGGACAGCGGGACTGAGGGGACAGCGGGGACAGCGGGACAGAGGGGATAGCGGGACTGAAGGGATTGAGGGGACTGCGGGATAGCGGGGGCAGCGGGGACAGCGGGATAGCGGGGATACGGGGGATAGCGGGATCCCTCCGGCGCGCTTCCCGCCCGGAGCTCCGCCGCTGGGGGCAGGTGCGGAGTGGGACGGGACACGGCACCCCGGGCTCGCCCCCTGCTCTCCGGACGCTGCCAGGCGCTTCCCAGATCGAGCGCGGGCACCCCCGGTTGGAGCAGCCGTACGCCCGTCCCTCTTTCCGCCCAGCGCAAGGCACCGGGGCGCGGGATGGGCTTACCCCTCCCGCCGACCGCTCACCTCACGAGTGCTCTGCGTTTGGACTGCTCTGCCCGCAGCCTCTGGATATAGTTGTTCTTCCATCAGACTCCCGGCGCGGCCCCCGTTGGTAACACCTTCGCTGCCGATGTGCCTCCTCTTGCCTTGACGGCTGAAGTGACTCTCCGTGCCTTCTGCAGGTGTGTGTGTCCGACGGGGAGCAGAGCATGCAGTGAGAAACGTTAGGAATTCCTGCTAGGGAAGAAATCCCGCAAGAGGGAGAAAAGGTGTGGTGATGCTCAGATGGGCAACGGGCTCCAAGCCTTCCGTCCCAACAGTACAGGAACTGTCTGGGCCTTCAGCATCTTCTCAGCTGCTGATCATCTCAGCTTAGAGACTGCAAAATCTTCAGGAGTTAAAACAGACAAAACCACCCTGAATTCAGGTTTTTGACAGCTGTAATGAGCACAAGGAAGAATTATGTAAACAGTATTAAGTGTTAATAAACACATGTCAGTGTTAGGCACTCTTGTGTAGAAATGTTGGTAAAAGCCACAGTGAAAGCTTTAGTCATAATGTCTTTTTAACTTTATGTAGCTGGTGTAATAGGCCCTGTGCACTGCTGTTGCCTCGACGGAAAATCATTACCCAGTAATGGATGAGCCAGTTCGGAAGGAGTGCCACTGGGATACTGCACACTTTCATTCAAAGATGCTATGTATTAGAGGAAGTAGCAGGAGACCTGCCAACTTTCTCAATTTAATTATTAAACTGTCAGTTCCTGACTCCTTGTTTCGACTTCCTGAGGCAACATCTGGCTGTAATAACAAAAATAAATAAATAAAATAAAATTTGATCATTCACTCAGCAGCATTCTCTTTGCAATGTCCTTTTTACAGCAACTTTTATGAAAAGCTCAATATGGGGGATCCAGACCCGGCATCTCTCTGAAGTCTCCAAAAGCAAAGACAAGAACAGTTTCAGCTGTGATCCTCAAGGCAAAGATGTGCAGAAGGCTATATCATATACTTGAGCCTTTTTTCAACGAGTCTGGTGGTGTGTGTTTTAATCTTCCTAATCCTTCTTTTATTCATAAGAACATCAGCGGGTTTTTTTCACTGCATGAATCTGCATGATATGACTCTGGGAGATTAAAAAAACCTCTTTTGCGAGCCAAGAATTTTTGCATTTTCATCAAACATTGCTTCAAAAGGGTAAAGTTGGTTTCAGGAAGAAAAAAACCATAAAGGATATCAGATTTAAATGCTACCAAATGTGAGCAAAACACTGAAGAGAAGTTTTGAAATATCTGAGACTGTGTCTTCACGTGCCCCCTGGATCTGTTTCATATGATGTGACAGCTTCAGCTCACAATTTGTTATGGCAGTGGCTTTTGGAACTGAATGCCTCTTTTTTTCATATCCTCACTCAAACACACGCACACGCTTACGAAAATATGGATCTATATATGTACACATGCACACGGAGAGACAAATACAGAGTGACTCAGCTCTGCATTCTACTTGCTTAATCAGTTTCAAAGCTTCAGCACTGTTCCCCTGCCTTATTTAAAATGCCTAAGGCCACCTTTCCCACGTTGCTTATTTCAGCGCTGGGGTACAGAGCCTTTGACAAAGCTGGGCCATCTACCCTGCCTTCTGCGGGTCACCCTCTCCTAAAAGCCTTTCTGCAGGTCAGGAGGTCAGCCCTTCCATTAATCACACGGCAGCTTGGGATTCAGCATTCACCCTGCACACTGGTCCTAGGGAATCCTCAGAGACCTTTCTGCCTGGTGGTCACTTGGGGCTAAGGAAGGAGATCAAGATCTGGAGGCAGAGGTCATGCAAGCCCAAACTGCAGAGAGATGGTGTCAGGAATGCTGTGGGGTGACCACCATCGCCCAAGCACTGTACAGTGATTTTGTCTGCCCCATGCCATGGACAGATAAGAGCTGTAGCAGCTCTGCTGGTGAGTACTGGTCAGGCGAGTATGGCAGCAGTGCCTAATTCAGTGCCTCCATGTATAACTCTTTCCCTAGTGCTCCCAGAGAAAGCACTCCTGGTTTTCTCCCTTCCATCAAGAAGTCAGGTAGACAGATCAGGAGAGTCTGAAGTCAATGTTGCTGTCTTTTGGGGTTCTGTCAGATTTTTTACATTAGGTACTTGGTCGTCTTTCTCAGAAGTTTCCTTCTTCTCATAGCTTGGAGGAACTTCTGGAACATTTTATTGATTTCTTAGCTGCTCTCCACTGGAACTCCTCATAATTCCTTGCTTCCTAAGGCTTCCTTGGGTTCTTTTTCTTTTGTATCCCCAGTTCAAGCAGCAGAAAAGCTAACTATCCTGTTAAGTAGGGCAGCCTTTCTTAAATCGTCGAAAGAACTCTGGATAATCCTTTCATACCTGTCTCCCATCTTCAAGTGAAATGACTATGCCTCTTAAGTTGTCATAGGATGGAACTGAATACTTATATAAATTCTATTCAAGATTCTCCTGTTTTCCCTACAGTTCATGACAGATCAGTCAGACTCTTCCTTTAGACTGTAAAGAAGAAAGAAAATAGAGAGAGGGGAGAGTGTTCAAAGTGGATTTTCTGGTCAAATTCTATTTAACATTTTTTCTACTATTTGCCAATTCCCAGGCCTATGGTTTAGAATTATTTTTTAAAAGCCACCTGGGGTTTAAAAAAAAAAAGGAAACAAATCCTCAAAACAAAATGTTTCAAAATGCTCTGGACCAAAGCAATGTCCCCCAAGACAGCAAAGACTATCCTGTGACCAGATGCAGCCTTGAAAACTTCTGTAGGAAGTGGAATTTATACTATAGGCAGGAAAATTTGTACTTCTGTACATTAAGGAGTCTATAATCAATTTCCCTAGCTTTTGCTCAGGAGATCCCGTGACTACTTCTGTACATAATACAAATTCAGAAGTAAAGAGGAAACTATGCAAAAAAAGAGCAAATCCTTCATGAAAAGAAGGTCAAAGAACAGTTTAACACAGAGAATTTCACAATCTGTTGGAGAAGGTCAATACATGATGAATAAGACTACACCAGATGTATTTGTATATTTACAAATGTGAAAGCAGAAATTAAAGTCTTATTAAAAGTAGCAGCTGTTAATTGCCAGCCTCACATATAGACACAGGCTTGGAGAGACTGTTAATTAACTGAGTGAAAAAGTAGAGGAATTTCAGCTCTGAGTTACTTGTCATGGCCTTAAGAATTTTGGTGAGAGACTCTGATTCCCAGGTGGATCCTGAGCTGGATAATATTTGTTGGCTATACGGAGGCAATGATGTCTATCTGAAACAGAATTGCCCATCCATAAGGATGTGCTGATCCACTAGGGTCAGCATCAGCAACTATTAAAGCAGGCTGACATAAAGAGCCTCCCAGATATCTGTTTTCATATAGTCTGGAGACATCAGCTCGTATAAAACTGCAAAATATTTGAGACTCAGAATGTAAAATTGCTTTCCTTAATGAAAAGCTTCCTTTACTGAAGGGGAGAAAAAAATATCCTTCAGGATTTGAATACCAGCTAGCAGACAAGAAATCCAGAATCCCACTAAGCATGGAGCACACTTACATGAACATTTGCAACAGCCAGCACTTAGCTAAGGACATGATAAAAATCCCAAGGTGTTAATAATAACAACAACTCAATCCCTAGCAATATTCATAGGTTGTTGATTGGGGTTTTTTTTCTGCAAGATACTGGCAGGAAGGAATATGGAGTCTGTGCACAAAATTTAGAGAATTAATTTTGTGTCTTCTATGTTTACTAGGTTACAGAGATGATATTTTACCTTTAGAGATGAAAAATAAAGCTGTGCTGCACTCAGACCATCATGCAATAATAACTGATGGTGGCAGCTGAGATTATGGGAGCATCTGCAGCTACAAATACTCATCTGGGACTCCTTTAGGCTTCTGTGTATCATCTGGTCTTCTATTATCTCCTTGGGAATTAAACTAAGCAACACATGGGTGCCATGATTTCTGAATGCTTGATAAAGGAAGTAAAAAATAAAGCTAATGAAAAATCCAGCCAGTATAACTGATACTGTAAAACCACCTTTACTAGCTCGGTAATGACTTAAGAAGGGCATGCATAAAAGACAAAGAGCAAAGGCGTTAGAACAGCTAACCCATTTGTTACCTGACCGTTCTCTTCAATGGTAATGAGAAGATTGGGAGAGATAATTTGGTGCATTGTGTTTAAAGAACAGCTCTTCGAGGTTGTCCCCGGGATGGATTGCCAGGGAGTATCGGGTTGCAAGTGTATGGTAAGACAATATGAAGAACATGGGAGGAGCGTTTGGTGGGAGTAAAAAAAGGTTGTAAAGGTCTCTTAGGATGTAAGGTTGCAGAAAGGAAACTAGTTTGTACGAAATCATGTCGCCTTGGCATATAATGAGTGACAACGAGGTGGAACCCTGATTACAAGGAAAAAGTGTACGACAGAAAAATTGTTACAAATACAGAGGTAAACAAAGAGATCTGGCTAAAGTACTTCGTGTACTTAGCTAACAAGGAGAAACAGCTTGGGTGGAGAAAAAAGAAAAATGTAACTTATGGAAAGACAGAGGTCTAACTCGAGCTGTGTTGGTATTTCTGGATTTGTTTTATACATTTATGATAATGTGTAATCCCTCCAAGATTTCTGCTAATCTTCTCTTGGTGGAAATTATTAATCTAGTAGCAGATCAGTGTTATTTGAGGGGCTGAAATTAACAGGGAACCCAAGTATTTGACTGTGGAAGTGAAGTATTTCAGTCTCGCAAAGGTCCTTACAGCTCATCACGGTCAGTACAGAATTCACAGAACACATGGATTACTCTGCCTGCTGCTTTACAAAGCACTAGCAGAAAGACGTTACCAGAAATAATGAGTGGAAATGAGTCTTGCTGCTAGCATGTAACAGCAAAGTGAGCTTCATGAGAGGATTTGGAACCCAGCCACCAAGGGATGAAGGAGTGGGGACAGTTGCACATGTGCTGGTGAAACATTGCATGGCAGTCTGGTCCTGTAGGCTGCGTGTTCCGGCAGAGGAATCCGAATGGCTGCCATAAGTCAAAGCTTTAGACATCTTCAGACAAGCATGAGCTAGTGTCTGTCCTGCAAGTAATGGAGGGGATGTACTCTGTAAATCACACCAGTGATCCGAGCTTAGAGTTCTGATCAGAGAAGAACAACAAATCTGTGTTACAAAGGTCCCTGTGTCATCTTTTTAAGTAATACCACTCAGCCCTCAACAATCCAATACCGTTCTGATAAAATTATTTTTGGATTCATGCTTCCTGAGATACTTTCCTATTTGTCAAAAACTAGCAAAGACTTCTGCTCCTGCACAGGTGCCAGATGCAAAGGACTTTTATGTCAGGGACCTAGGTTAATATTTCAAAAATCATACCAATATACGAGTCGAATGCAAGCATGCCAAACATAGGATTTAAAAAAAAAAAGGAAGGACAATAATAATAGTTACAATGCTGCAACCAAATAATGGAAGACTGAATCAAGAGGAGAACTTAAAAAAATTGAAGTTTTCAGCATAGCACATGCCCAGCTACTGGGTCTGGCCCATAAGTTACATACTCTCTCTTGCTCTATAATTGTAGTCCATCTACAAATTTCATAGTCTTGGTAGATGGTAAGCTTCCTGGTTTTCTAGAAGTTTTTACAATATTTGAATTTGTGTTGCTGGTTAGAATTCTTGTAAAATTCAAGAGATAAAAAGCTGTAATAATCACTGCAAGTGGTCACAGGGAGATATGTGTGTCAATAAATATGTCATTTTTAAGTGTGTATATATATATATATATATATAAATTTCTACCAGCACATATAGAAGTTCTTGTCTGCAGTGTCTTAACATACTTGTCCCTGGCTCTGCTTTCTGAATTTAGTCTCTAGGGCAGATGTTCCGTCCTACAATTACTTCTAAAATGACATTTCTATCTGTAGTCCTAAGTAAATAGTGTGGAGTATAATAGGGAAGGACAGTTTTAGGTGACTTATTCTAACAGTTGCTTCTTACATTCTTTTACAAATTGGTTGCTGCATGGATGCATATATTGCACCTACCTTCATCAGCATCTTACACATCAGCAACAAATATCTCATGGAATAGGGAATCAAGAGTGGCAATTGAACCCACTGTTCAATTCAACCCACTGTTGGAGAACCTATTGTTCTCCAATCCTTGACATGTTGCAAGTGAGTGGCATGGCTGAGGGAAAGATTAACAGGTAAAGATACCACAGGTCCCTTGCTGCTGTGAGTTGTTGGTTCATTACAGGATCTGCTCTGGGTTTGTAAGCAATCCTGCAAGCACTGCTGAGCCACAGGGTACAATTCATTGACTGAAACCTAGGATTCCAACCTCCTTCTGGAGAGGTGTCTGAGGATTAGGAAAGATACCCTAGGGCATCTCATATTGTCACTCAACACTTCAGTAAGCCTTTAAAGTCTCCAACTTGGAGTAAATTTTTAAACAAAATATCTAGATGCACTCCAGCCTTCTTTTTCAGAGAGTCACATTGAATCTTAAGTATTTCATTCTTTTCTGCTTATCTGGAAATAATTATCTCCAAAACAATACAAACAAGTTAGCAAACAAACAATACCACTAGGGTATTTGTAATTGAGACCTTAGGCATAATTGTTTATCTGTGGAGGATAAAACACAGCTATTTATCTATGTTAACCTTTGACTACTTTCTTAGTCACATGGAACAGCTTATTAAACCAGAAAGGGTGGTGCATAGAGGTAATAGCTACTCTGAGGAGGTTTGCAAAATCACTCTGTCACTGTTTCATTCAGCCCGATGAGGTCAGAGCCTTCTAATTAAATTCAGTGAGTTCAGCCTTCAGTCTGCACCCTCAGTTGTCATAAACACGGTTGATATTTGTTATTATTTATGCTGTATTACTTCTCCCAGGGTGTTTGGGGTTTGTGCATATACAGGAAGAAACAGACTTATAGCTATGGGGATAATATGTGCCTTCCTAACTCCAGAAAATATCCCCCTGACCACTAGGCTTGGTAAGTGTTACTGACTTTCATCCACTGCTCATATCTGACTGTAATTTGCTGTGGAGTGTTCTGCTATAGCTTTCTATAAGGACTAATATGAAAATTGCATTGAATCATATTCAGAAATGAAAATAAAGGGGGAAGGAATGGGCGCCAACAGCTCCACAGGCTCAGCTGGAAGAAGCACCCCACCTCTCCCGGCTGGCAGGGCCAGTGCAGTGAGAGCTCCCTCTTCCGTTGCAGATAATTGTCATCATCCGGCATGCTGTCATTTTAACCCCAACATCTGGTTACCTGGTAGATTTTGTCATTGCCCTACTTAACTTACGTTTCCATTTTAAATTTACATTATTCTTTTACTGTTTGCTATTGTTTTCCTCTGTGCCATTGCTTGGGCTTTCTGCTGATTAACACAAAAATCAATATCTCTTCTACAGAAAAAGATCTGAATAAGCTGAGTGCAATAATACAATCATCAGGGCACAATTTAAAGTAAAACAAAGCAAAACAAAAGAGGAATGTACAACATATTCAGAACAGCCTTCTCTGTGGCCAGTTGTAAGAAGGCATCTTTGGCATTTACGATCTTGGTGAAAGTTAGTTTAAAATGTCATCAGTAAACCTGGAATATACTTGGAACAATTAATAATACACAAGATTTTTTTTAGTTAAGGAATTTATTTACTTCTTTCATCTCAATATGCTTCCAAGGTGAGTGTGAAACTTGTTTATCTGACAAGGTCCAAGCATAAGAAGGAATTTTTAAGACTTGGCTTTCAAATGGAATAGAAAATAATTTCAAGAAGAACTATTTATGTTGGACATTGTGTTACTATCTCCCAATAATCTGCCTCCTTCTGTGTTGTTATCTCCTTCTTTTCCCCCAACTAACTGGTTCTTCAGCATAAGTCTTTAGGGAAAGAAGAGTCACTTGCTAAATCCTTTCACAGCCCATAGCACAGAAGGGTCCTGACCTGAATGGTCTTTGGCCCTCGAATATTTTACGAGAATTTGTGACTTATTTTTCTTGTTTACAATATATAATGGAAAACTTCCATTGTTCTCATGTTGTATTGAAGGTTATTTTTTATTCCAGTTAAATATGTCTTGGTTGCTCTCAGAGTGCCAGATTCTCTGAGATACGTCAGATTCTGCAAAACAATCGTGACACAGATTACACAGTATGCTAATGGTTGTGTTACAGTAAGACGTGAGGAAATAGTGCACTACTTTAAAGTCTTACAGTGACAGCACAAATGACACACCATGATTTTGTTTTTGTTTGGACTCTGCTGGGTAGCAAATGTCTGGAACAAAAACTCTGGGTTTGTCTACAGGCAGTTACAGTACTACCATCAGTATATGCTCTTGTGTGTTTGCCTTCCTTCAACTCTGACCAAGGATGAGTGAGCACCATTTTGAATACAAAGGCACTTCAATTTTCATGCTTATTCAATCCTGGGCCTCTGCTGAGACTATGCTAGTAAAAATGCCACATATAAAAATGGTTTTATGATACATGTTTGTCCTCAAAAAGTCTGGCTGCAATAGTAACCGATGTGTCTGATGATAGAGCATACTTGCGTGTTAGAGTGAGAGAGTGTATGTATTTTCAGGAAGATTCAAACAAAATAATGGGGACAAACACATTATTTGAATATTTTTCCTTTTATATTTGAAAATTCTGGACAGTGAAACCATCAATTTCTCTGCTTGCCACTATGTGTTTTGAGTCTAAGCAGCCACAAAATTCTCTGACCACTGAGATGACCAAATTCCTTCCTGAGTGTAGGAGTTCAAGTCAACTCCACTGTCTTATATTTTTACATCCACAAATTTATAAAAAATGCTGTATTTTTCTTATAATAGTATTGCCTTCTCCATTTGGTTTTATTCTTCACCAGTGAAAATGCCTTCAGAATTTCTTACAAGTGATATGCTGTAACATATGGTAAGATTTCAGAAGTTTATGTCCTAAATTTCCAGGCAGGGAGGCAAGCAACATAATAGTCATGAGTGTTTCAGGAAACAGATCTTGACCACACTGGATATTTAAGGTTTCATTGCATCTAAAAAAACAAAGAACTCAAAAGAAGTCCTCCTCCTTTTCAAGTTTCACATTTCAATTTACAGCTATAGAAGTCAAATTTAGTTCCATTTTCTCCACATATAAACCTGGCATGGCAGTGTTATCCTTTTTGCTGGTTCTCCTTCCACATTAACCTTTTAATTCAGTGGTTATCTTCAATTAAATTTGTGAAAAGTCTCAAAGATGTAAGTTTGTTACAAGTTCTGTGAATTTAATGACTAGCTGGAGAACAGAGACTTCGCTGTTGGTGCTGCTGAGGAAAAGAAATTCTGTCATGTGGGATTTGGTGTTTGGTAGCACATGGGCCCATGACCTGGCTGCCCACTCAGCAACTGCCAGCCAGTCCTGCCAGACTTTTCTCCACCTGGAGGCAAAAATAAAGTATAAAAGGGTGACACAGGAGGGAGCTGATGGTCTGGTGGATACATCAGGGAGGTTTTGCAGGAGGTGAGTTAATGATCTGAAAAGAACAAGGGCAGTAAGATAAGGAAGAGGCAACGACAGATACAACAGCAGAGGGATTATGAAAGAGGAAAGCCAGCTAGCAGAGGTGATTTTGGAGAAGATGTAGGACGCTAGTGTATAGGAAGCAAGGCTGTCTTTACAACCTGCTTACTGTAAATGTAATTGCTTGTAGACAATAGGAGACAATAATTGTAAATTACAAAATGTAGTGCATAAACTGTAATTTATATATAATATGAGACAATATCCTCACTGTTAACAGGCTTGAAGTTTAATATCTTACTAGATTATCATGCCAATAACGAAGTTTCGTTATTTAAAAGAGATACATTATAGGAAAAACAATCATAGCAGCAGTATTCAAGTACTCATCCACAAGTACTTTCCCATGTTTCCAAGCTGTTGGTTGTTTTAGAAGGAAATATAATTACATTAAATACTTCCCTGTGTTCAAAAACTGAAATAGCTTGGCTTTCCACAAGATTATTAGCCTGCAGTAAACATGGGTGAGGTGCTCAGTGTAAACACAACTGAAACAGAATGGTCAACACTATCTCATTAAAATGAAGACTGCACAGCACAAAACACTGAAAGACATTTCTCTGTTATATAAACTATTGAAGAATATTCATTTACCCATAGCTCTAAACCAATGGTATAAATTTGGTTAGAGTACCTAGATTTCCCTTACTCTAGTTCAAGATAAATACTTTGCCTCCTCAAAACTAATCAATTTTACCAGTGGGACTGGATCCTTTTACCAGTAACATGCTGGCAGCTCTGAGGAACAGCGCACTACATTCAGACCTAAGGGACCCTGTGTATATACAGCGCTGTCACAGAGAATACCTGACTCTCATTTCCCTGCACCCCATCTTGCTTGCTGGTTTTTTATCTAAGCAACATCATATTTAGGCCAAGTATTACAAAAAGGGTCTTGATCCGAAGCATGGTCAGGCGCTGGAAGAGGCTCCACAGAGAAGGGGTCACAGCACCAAGCCTGACAGAGCTCAGGAAATGTTTGGACAAAACTCTTGGGCACGTGGGTGACTCTTGGGGCTGTCCTGGGCAGGGTCAGGAGCTGGACTTCAATGATCCTTGTGGATCCCTTCTAACTCAGGGTATTGTGTGATATTTGCTAAAGGAATCCAGAAGAAGGATATTTCATTAAATGTAGGAGAGCTGTGGTCAACAGAATCTAAATTGAACATCCACTGGGAATCCAAGATACACAGGTCCCAAATAAAATGAAGAACTTCCATTCCAATGTAATTTCCAAGGCAATATGGCCCAGTGAATGCTGGTCATTTACCAGAATGTCAGGAAGAAAAATTAGATGTGTAGGTGAGCACCTGATAAGGAGTCTAGACACATGATGGCTTTCTCCATCAAGAGGGATTCAAAAAGTTACAACAAAGCAGTTAAATTTTTTCTTATTCAGAAGACAGTGGTGAATATTCCGGGATATTCTTGCTGAATGCCAGCCCACAGATCCCCTCTGGAAACCAGTAGCTGTAAGAAAATAAAGGTATTCATAAAAATAGGTAAGGAGAGAACAGGAACTTGAGCTGTTGATGTGCAGTTAATCTCAAAAAGACACAGAAACAGAAATAAATCTCATGGAGAAATGGAAAATACTTTTCCTCCTGAAAAATGGTGCTAGCAATAGAAAAGTTATGTGAACAAATAATGTACGTTAGACAGTGGAAAAAACAAAGATATTTGGGAGAAAGAAACACTTCCTTTAAACCTTGTGCTCATTTTTTCTTATGTATTTTTAATATGAGAACAATAAAAATTACATTGCCCAGTCAATGCAGGTAACATTTTCCTAGAATACAGTAGAGTAGAATTTGTGCTCATATCTGTCTTAAAGAAAGGCTGTGTTAAGGAACTTGCTGTATAATAAAGAAATTTACTTTATGGTTAGACAGAAAATACATGTTGTACAGGGACATTTTATACTATGTATACCATTTTGGTTCTCAGAATGTAAGTCTTGCACTGGACCTCATGCAAAAGAATAAATTCAGAGCATTTCCTAGTCACCACAATAAGGATGTATTTAAAATGTAGGTACAAATTCATGCATTTTGAAGAGTGAGGTAGGCTTACAGCAATATTCAGCTAAACTCACTTTAAATGCCTCTTTTTATCAGTGACCTTTCCTTTAGAATTTCTGTGATAACACTTGGGGATATCACATTAAGTTTCTTAGTATAAAATTGAGCAGTGAACAGACTTTTAGAAAGATTATGGTGCTAGAGGGATATTTAATGGTGAAATCACTTACTGTAGTACTCATTTCTGAGAGCAAAGGTCTGAAGTGAAATGAATTTGGTGATCTTTGATTAGTCCTCGTTGGGCAGAGGTCCATGTCTGAAGTCAGCTATGTGTATAATTAGGTATAATTTTTACATCTGTTCAATAGAGGTTAATTGAACTATCACAATAATTGAATTCCAGTACTTCTGATTTTTTCTATTCCAAGTGTTCCTGTGAGATCAAAGCCAAGTATTCATCATCCAACACATTTGTAGGAAATTCCTGTTGCATTCAGTATTTGGTTTGTGGGTTAATGCAGGGCATTGGCATTTTTCAAACGTCTAAGCACAAATACAGATCCAAGCTTTCAAAATAAACAAGCGAAAGAAAGAATAAAATGCATGCTACACATAAATTCATTCTATACTGAAAATGTCTCATAACTTAAAGAAACAGTCAAAAGCATATAGGTTAGCAACAGACAAATTGACAAAGCTGGAAAAATCTAATAATCCTACTCATGTATTTTGCAAAGTTTTCACTCTTCTTGTGGTGGCATTTTAGATTCAGTTTGTATTACTCATATTCAGTAAGTAAACACTTTGCATTAACATTGAGCCTGAAATAATACAGCTTTATTTTTTCCTAGAGTCGCAGGTGTGCAAACACATGACAAAAGCATATGCATGAATGCTGTGTGATGTGAGCAGTTACACATATTTTACAAGGGTACTGTTCACTCATTCAGAAAACTAACAGGGTTTTTTTTTACTGTTTTCTTATGAGAAAAAAATAGGCACCGTGATGAACAGCATCCAATTATACATTCATCTGGGATTCAACATTATTGGATTATTTTTGGCTCACTACACTTGTCAGACCTACTCTTTAATTTTTTAAGGAAACCTTCTCATTTACTGACTTCAGCATTTATGAAGAATACAGACTTATGATATTGAAGTTCTCCGACCATTCAAATAGGCAAGGTACTGACAAGGTTTTCTTTTACAGAACAGGAAGGAAAGGTATTGTCCATACCCATTTAACAACAGGCTTCTCAGTGAGGACTGTCCACAGAGGTGTCAGAGATGATCAAGGAGTGCAATTTCACCAGAGCTACTTCAGAAATTTACACAGCATATGAAAAATCATAAAAATTAAAAATATTCCATCTGAAAGCAAACTTTTAAAAAAAATTAAATACTGCCGTATTGTCTCAAGGGCTTTATGAACATTAAGGTTGAATGACCCTGATCTGTCAGCTTACTGGACTACTTCTCTCACGGTACACAGGTTTGATATTAGCAATGTCTCACTTTGACGTAGCATGGGAGTTGTGGGAGTTACTGTCTCTCTGGGGAGTCCAGATATAGTGGAAAATAGAGGTGAGGCACAAATATATCACAACTATTAAATTAAAAATTCAATTTTTTATTTCATAATCCTCTCAAACTATTGAGCTTTTTGCTGGTGAATTACTTCTTTTTTAACTAAAAGTATAAGGTTCTAAAGGAAGGTTGGCTATCAATCCAGTTTTCTTTTAGCTACCAAATAATTTTCTGAAGAAAGTTTCATTGAATGTTGTCCCTATTAGACAAGGACCAGTGTTACTACCCAAACCAATCCAAGTCTGTAAGTGGTTGTCTCATGAACTTTTAGAGTCAGTCAGGCTGGTAGACTGGTTGCAGTGGTGTTTCTGTTTTAACAACTGGAGTCAAGAACAGTGCAGAGTTTCAACAGTGCAGAGAATGCAGGACTGATCCCTACAAACACACTTAACCTTTTTTGCAACTAAATCCCATAAACCAACTTTAGTGGTGCAATGAAGTTCATTGTCTGCTAAGTCATTGTGAATCATAAAGTCCCCATTTGTGTGGTATAAATCAACATAACTATTCAACAATTAAATCTACAATGAATATATTTTTTAAATTGCCAAGCATTATGTTTCATTTTACAAGCTTGCACATGCATTCTTTACAACCTACTGTCGTGTAATGCTTTATAAATGATACTTGATAAACAACAGCTGTATAATCTTAGAAATATTCATCAAGAGGCACATATATCCATGGTAAATCACTTTTGACTTGTACAATGCTGGTGGCTGGCATATATTCTCCTAACTGCTTGCACGTGGAACATAATAAGACATGGCGCTATACTTCTGTGAGACAAAAATACATTCAGAGAACATACTAGGGTATCAACTGCAAGCAAGAATGAAAAATATTTGTCAAGTGCACAGTTGCAAAGTGTAAATCTCACAGTAGATGCTATATTTATGCAACACCACTATGCATGTTTTGCATAATAATGGAAAATAACATCTATTTTCAAATTGGGCTTCATTGCACTAATTTTCACAGTTTATTGGCACTGAATAATAAAGCTTAGGGAAGATGTGATATCAGGGATTGGCTTTGCTCTCCCATAAATTAAGCCAAGCTGCAGCTGCTGTATTTCTCTCAGCTGTTAGAGTTCTACTAATTCCCCAGATTATGTCATAGTTTATTTCCTATCTGTTATACACATTTCAACTTTCAGAAAAGTCCTTGGGAGGCAGAATATAAAATAAAAGGGTTCGGGTATACTTTCAGATGCTTCTCTGTGACTTCTGCAGAGCCAGATACAGCAGTTCATATGTCAGTGAGTTTTGGGGAGGAAGAGATAAGGAGAGAAGAACATCATTCACATGCTGATGGCAACTGGGTACTGATGCTGTACACAGCAGTGGGACTAAAGAATTGAAGTGCTCTGTGATTGCTACCTTTGGGCTCTGTGCTGAATTGAATTGCTCGTTATAGCAGCCTCCAGCTTTATTGAGGCTGCGCAGTTTCTATTTAACATTTACACTATAAGGTTACAAGTATTGTTCAAGAAGGACCATTTATCTTTTGTTTAGTATCTTCTGAGGAAGCCAAAGTCTGAGGTACAAACTGTGTCTACTCCACTCACGCAGCAATTTCCATGACATGGGCTATGCTTATTTTTAAAAATCATGGATAGGATTCTTCTCACCTAATCTAGCAAAACACGCCCAATGTAAACCCCTCAGCTAGGCTTCCTCTAATACCCAATGGAGAAAAGCAGACCAATTAATCCCATCCTAAATACTACCTGAGAAAAGAGGATGAACCTCCCTGTGGAGGGCGTACAGACTCTAGAGGCAGCCTAAAAGGTTTCCTTAGAGTAGAAATACTTTTTTTTTATAGGGTAGTGTGAAGTGAGATGAGTGCAGCCAGCTGTGTCCCTTTTAGTGTCTGTGCAGCAGCCATCCCCCCAGCACAGCTGCCCTTAGCTACAGAGCACATGGGGGTTGTGTGCATGTGGCACAATTTACCCCAGCTGTGCAAGTGAGATTTCATTCAGGGAAGTAGCTTAGTTTACCTGATCTGCTGTGTCTGCCTAAAATTAAGACCTTGATTCATGAGTGTGTAAATAGCTTTCATATGTGCTACACGGAGCAGTAGAAAACCTTTTTTTCCATCATAACTTGACAGGATCTGGAGTTGTTTGAGGAAGATGTTGCTTGAACAGGCTTTCTACTGGTTGTTTGTATCCATGATACACATTAGAGGAATTTGCTGTCTCTGCTGTTCTGCATTTGTGTCTGTGTTAAGCCAAAATATCTCAGGTTTTTGACAGAAGTTGGCAGGGTCTCTTTATATCCTCGTATCTCCACTATGGAAAGAGGAAAAGCTGGAGCATATCTTTTATTCACTTATAGAGGCATAACTTAGGCAGGAGCTCTCAAGAAAGGAGGTGCTGCACAGGAAGTCTCCTGGCAGTCTAGTTAAAGGATGACCTTTGGGATGAGGGGAAAATTGCATACTTCTGAAACAAATGCTAGAAAACTAAGGAATTTTGCTCCTTTCTCAAGTTTGAATTTGGAAATATAAGTCACACAAGACAACAAATTTCTCATCTTCCTTTCTTGCTCACTAGAAGTTCTTATTAGGAAGCATAGAAAGTACATATTCTTTGCCCTTTTTTTAGGAACTTTGAGGAGTTTCTATTGAGGAACTCAAATAAATTTATTGGCACATTCATCTGTTGTGTTGGCATCTCTGGTTTTATCTGTGCATTGTGTCTATGTCTGTTTGTGAACAGATACGTGTCCCTCCAACCTATTTAGACCTTTTTAAACCTTTTTAAACAATGTGCTCATCAATAGTTTTTCTTCTTTTCAACATTTCTGTAGAAACAAAGACCGGATATATTAAGCCAAATCCAAGAGCAGAAGAGATCTTACTGGTCTACATTTCTGTATAAGTGAGAGCAAGTAGTAAAAGTAAAAAAAAAAGTTTAAAAGTTTCTTCAGTTAGGCACAGGCTAAATTTACATTTTGAAAGCAGCAGAGTGAATACTTATGAGTTAAAGTTGTATTTCAGCTCACTATTAAAGTCACCCTGCTAACGACACAGAACAAAAAAGCTTTACAGTGTATAGTACTACTGATTAATTCTTAACTATAGAAAACCTTGCCTTCCTGGTGACATGAAGGTTTCCAACAGAAGGCAAAGACAGGTACTTATGAAACAAAACATGTAGAGGCATCTTTTTCCCTTCTATTCTATTCCAGGTTTTGTTCGTTGTTTGGATTTCCTGAAACAGAGGCAACATCTGTAGAATTGTGTTTAAATTCATTAATGAGCCTCTTCCCCAGGGACTCATCTAATCCTTTTCTTGATTCATTTTAATTTTGGTCTCCACCCTGAAGCAATGAGTTCCACAGTTATATGATGTATAAAAGCATTTTCTTTTGTTTGCTTTAAAACTGCTGTTATCTGAATGTGCTCCATTTCTTAATGTGATGAAAAACAGTGAATAACAATTCACTACCTACACTCCTGAAATAATTTTTTGCTTTTTAAATGTCTGCCATGTTTTTAACATAAAATGTGCTGTTGGCTTTTTTGCCAAGATTATTGCCATCTTTACCTCTGTTTAGTTCTACTGAAAGGCTTTTGAAACAGGGTAATTGGACTTGTATGCAGCATCAAATGTGTTGCACATATGAGTTTTATTAAGTTGTTTTCTGTTTTGCTCTCAGTTCCTTTCCTAAGAAATCCTAACACTGTAGTTGGCACCAGTTATGCCATCACCTTGAAGATTATCTTATAGAATGAACCCCAGTAACCCTGGATTCTCTGTCCAGGATAGAAATAGTTCATTCAGAGCCCATTCTTTTAGTATTCAAGACTGATTTACTCCAAATGCATTATCCTGCACCTATTGATAATGAGCTTTATTTGCCGTTTTACTTCACTGCTCTTTCCAGTGAGCTCTGGAAGTCCCTGCTGTCTTACACCTCAGAAAGTCCCTCTGCCAGGTAGCACAGGAGAATGATGAGTTATACAGATCCAACTACAGATATTTAGGGAACTTGCTGGTTGAGAAAGTTGACCATTTACAGCTATTCTTTGTCATCTGCCTTTAAGTCATTGCTAATCCTTGGCAGCAGCTTCCTGTTAGCCCCATGGTAATTTATTTTGTAGAAACCTTTAATGAAGAAATACATCAAAAGCTTTTTAAAACCCCAAGTACTCTAAAGCAATAGGATTGCTGTAATCCACATGCTTGTTGAGAGTTTTAAAAAATTCAAATACATTTGTAAGAAATATCTTCCCTCACTAGAGCAGTGTATTGTGCAATATACTCTGTTTGTCCAGATGTCTATTAATCTCATCCTATATTACAGTCTGACCATTTTGCCTGTACAGAAAGCAGACTTGCAGTCTAAGGATCCGAGGTCTCTCTGGAGTCCTTCATAAAGATTGGTGTCACATTTCCCACCTTCTGTTCCTCTGGCAATAGGTTAGACACCACTGTTAGTAGTTTAGTGATTTTATATTTGGGCTCTGTTATAAATCTTCAGTGAATACCATCTGTTCCTGGAGATTTCTTATTGCTCAGTGTGTCAATTTGCTCTAAAGCCTTTTCTATTGACACTTGAATTTGAGCCAATTCCTCAGCCTTATCTCCCATAAGGAATGACTGATATCAGGACCTCATTCTCTTCTGTAATGAACACGATGCAATAAATTAATATAGCTTTCCAGCAATAGCCTCATCTTCCTGAGCATTCCTTTCATACCTTGATTGCCTATTGGTCCCATCTGAATCTCTGCCAGGCTTTCTGGTAATGGTATGTTTGAAAAAAGTTTTATTAATAGGTTACCTGTCCTTACTGTTACTCCTTCAAATCCCTTCTGGCCTGTCATACAGCATCTCTGTATTCGGCTTTCTGCCATTTATACTCCTTTCTCTTCTGTTTGTTTGGATGCAGCTCTCAATCTTTACTTCTGACAGCTTTCTCTGCTTTAGTATTTAACATAGGCCAGGTGATTTTTTGTTTCTATATTTTTAATGATTGCATATATTTTCTCTGTATCTCTAATATAGAACCTGTCTAAATTGTCTTCCTGAAAGTGTTTTACTCCTCTGATGGCTGCTTTTCATTTTTATTTCACTCTTTCACCATTTTATATTGTTTCTATTTTTAAAGGTTTTGGTATTGTGGCACATTTGGGACCTTTCCCCTTGCAATAATGAGGATAATGATTGTGGTCACTATTAGGGGGTTCTGTATGAGTAGATATCTGTTCCCTGCGTAGCTGCTTCATAAACCAGTCATCTCTGATACCAAAAAATGTTCTCTCAGAAACAAGCATGCCTAGAAATAACATTTTTTAGATAAATTAATTTGTTTTCAGAAAGTCTACTTTCATTTGCAATAGAAAAACAGTTACTGGGGAGGAAAAAATGCTACCCAGATTTAGACCTTTTCTACCTAAATTTACAATAAATTTATATGATGTGGATCATACTATCTGCTACATAAGTACAACATTTCAATTGTTGCAAATTTTACTTTTTCCTTAGCCCAGCGTAAGTCTGATAATTTCAGTGGATCTGCTTTTCTGATTTATACTGAAGTCGAAGTAAGATCAGGTCTTAAATTTGCAGATGCACCTAAAAGGGATACTATAATTTGTAATAGTTGCAGACATATGCACTATGTGGTCATTTTCAATCAAGCTTTTATTCCCTCTGCTTTCTTTCTTCATAATTGTTTTAAATTGATGGCTTACATGATGTATTTTCCAGTGAAATTACCAATGAGACTCGAGAACTCCACAAACCTGACTAGCTAACTTTCACCTTCCCTGCTAATCTGTGTACTTATGAAGGAATTTAGCCATAAATCAGCAATAACTATTAATAGCTATTTTAGCCAAACCAAATGTCATCCATTCACTTGACTTCCGGTACCAACACAGCCAAAATGCCACGGGGTGATCAGGAGACGAGTGTAAGTGCTACACAACAGTGCATTTAGTTTTTCCATTTGTCATATCATGTCAACTCAGACTCTTCAACATCTTGCCACTTAAGATGTAAGCAGGAATAGCTGTCAATATAATCTTCAGGACATCTACAAACAAATTTAATCAGCTGAACACAAGGGTGACTAACAAATTCCAAAGAGAATCAAAAGTCTTCTCTGGAAGGAGGAGCGATCTCAGTGCTTTGCTTTGGAATTTATCTGTGTCACTGCCCTGCAGTCTTGCACTAAGTGCTTTCTTCTGATATTTTGCACCAGTGGACATGAACCTCCACCTGCATGTTTTACCAGGAATCCCATTCAGTCATAACAGGTATCTCAGTACCATGGATTTCCACACAAGAAAAGTATTGAACGTTACGGAGTTACCAGAGAAATTTCAAAACAAAACTGTTTTAAGGGTAGAAATAATAATAAGAAATAATAATTTAAAAAAAATAGATTCTGTGGAGTGAAACATTGCAAATGATAGTAACAAATGGAACTTTCTCCAAATTAAAGGCATATTTAATTCTGGTACTGTTCCCATCATTTAGTTTCTTGTGTAATGTGAAAGAGATTTTCTTATAGAGCTAAGAGTATTTAGTTAGTTGATATTAAAAACCTAAGAAGAGGTAGCTGTGGAACCTCCTTCCTGCACTAGAATTGATATTGCTCAGTCATGGGGGCAACTCTTATGTTTCTATGCCAAGTCAGCTTCTCTCTTTACACCAGTCTTAAATGTTCAGGAGTCTGAAGGCAAGAAGATGCTTTTCTTACTGAATATTTTGTTGCAGCAGAGAGAAATTCTTTCTGATCTGTGACAGGTACTGGCACAAAGTTCTGGCAACCCAAAGCTGATAAAAGCCAGCTCTGATTATGCCAGTTTCTTGCCATCAAATGTTACGTGCTTCTGTCATTCCAAGTAAATCCATCCAACTCATGAATCATAATCTATCACAGGTTGCTTTTATCTTTCAGATTCCAGTGATATCTATTCTCTACTTCTGCTTCCTGCTCTTATACCTAGTATAAATCTTATGTACAATTATTACTTAACTATTCAACTGCTTGCTTGGTTTTCACATGTGCAATTCAAATTAAATGACGAACAAGTAAAAATGTTCCTGAAATTTTATTTTTACTTCTGTAAAGAAGAGTTAATTATTTTGTTATCTCTACCAAAACTTTTGTCCAATGTCAGAAAAAACTGTAACTATTTTTACTTCTTTCTTGAATGAGAGTGTATTTCTTGGACTGTATTGTGTCCTTTTTTTTTGTCTTGTTTTTGTAATGAAGAGGGGATTTTTGTTCAATAATGTAGATCATTACATGATATTACATTGGTGTAATTTAGCCCTGGCAGCTGGTAAAATAGGACAAAATACAAAAATACATTGGTTCTTTTTAATCTTCCATAGACCCTATTACTGATGTTTTATTTTTCAAGAGAGGGGAGTTGAAGATTTTGGTTCCATTTAGTCCTTATTCGTTTGTTTATGCACCTTATCAAGAAGAGCTGTTCCCTAAGTGTGACATTTTTGCTTTATGGATGCTATTGACAAGAAATGGTTGAATTTCATACCATCATTGCAGCCTTCCTTTCCTTGAGCCACTAGGAGTGACACAGTTTCTCTCCAGTGGTGCAGTCTCCTCTAGTTCTAAAATTTGAGGTTTGTGCACAGCAGTTTCAACAATATGTACAAGTATTATGACTACTGTATTTTATCAGAGGTAGGATATTATGAGAGGAAGGGGCTGCTTGTAAAAGAAATTACAGTGCATAGTGCTTTGGCTCTATATCCTGCAGGTAAACTGACTGATATTTTAATTTCCTAGGACTCTTTTGAAAGCTCTCTAAATGAAGGTTCTGAAGAAAATACATAACTTTGGTTATCATATTTTATGGTTATTACTGTGTACACATTAAATGTGAATTAATGCAATAAAACAGTACATTTCACATAAAAAATACTATGAATTTCACTGCTGTTGCTGACAGGGCACATGTATCAATGTAATTATGGGTTACAAATCGTTGGTAATAGAGGCAGTGTTACAGTTTTTGAAATTTCCCCATTTTGTGAACTCAGAAAGAATGCTGCAGCTTGTATTTAATTTATCTTGTCTGGTAGGCCTTTCAAAAAAGCAATATTGATGCTGGATTTATCTTTAGTTTGATGACAGTCAGAGTAAATAAGCATGTGGAATGTACTGGTGCCAGTGAAAATGTTGGGCCTGGCTCCTCCCTGGATTAGTTTGATGCTGTGAAACCATCACAGACAAGTGAACAGAAGAGCTCTGAGGCTTTTTGCCTCTGCAGGACACTTACAGGCCTGACACATCAGGGAGCTCTCTGTTTAGGACTCACTACATTTACTTCAGCTCCACATATTTGTCTGGCGATGTCTGTACTATGTTTGTTTTTCAATAAATCACTGATCAAAAATGTGTCTTTTAAAGCATTTATGCAGAAGAACAGTGAATCTTCAAACTCTACTATTCTGAAGATAGCAAATAGCAAAATTTGGTGTGCCCATACCTACATATCTAAGAACTTGGATGAACAACCAGTTATGGTGCCTTAAACCACTGCCAAATACCCATACCAGATGCGTCTCCTGAGCCTGCTGAGAATCTCTAGCACAGGTTGAAGCCTGCACGTTTTACTTCATGCTTCCCATAAGTGAAAAATTTGTAGTTAGTCAGTTACCATGGCTCCACTGAGATGTAATATCCCAAACAGCTGGGATAATTCATCTGTACATCTGAGCCTGTGAACAGGATATTCATTTTATTACCATGTTATTTGTTCTACTGTGTCATTCATTCATTGCCAGTTGAAAATCAATATATTTTTCCTACCTTTATGCTTCACATATCTGTCTAAATACCACTTTTATACTCTTTTACATCATCCACAATCATACTTTGTCTTGCTGCTACGTATAATTGTGGAATTTCCTTCCAGTTCTGATCTTCTGGTCTTTCAAATCCCTCCTTCAGTGTCAAGTCTTCCAAAAAGCTTACCTATGTTGGTCCATTAAGAGAAGAAATGCTGTCACAGCCCTAGTGTTCAGAAAAATACAGACACCCTTGTACCTGAGGAGTACCCTAAATGAGGAAGAGGTGGGTAAGTTTATCAGATGTACCACTAGTTTCCAATAAATGAAGAGCATTTCTTTACACATCAGTGCTAGAGGTGAGTTACAGTACAGCAATAATAAAAATCCTGATCAAGCAGATGAGTAGCTGGTTGAATGGGACTGTGGGAAAGGAGCAAGATTGGATGGGGAGGGGAAACAAAAGAGTCAATCTCAGCTAAAAGAAATAAACTGGACTGAAATTGTTAAAACTGTGGGAAGCTGGGTTTAGATCTTAGTGACCTCATTCCTTTGAATCATAGGAACATTTAGGTTGGAACAGTCCTTTAAAATTATCAACTCCAACCACTAAACTAACTCTACCAAGCCAAGCCCACCACTAAACCACGAGTGCCTAAGTGCCACATCTGCAAGTCTTTTAAATACCTCCAGGCAGGTACTCAACTACTTCCCTGAGCAGCCTTTTCCAATGCTTCAGGACCCTTTCACTCAAGAAATTTTTCCTTATATCCAAACTAAATCATCCCTGGTGCAACTTGAGGAGTTGAGAGAGAAGAGACCAACCCAAGAGACCACCTTGATACAACCTTCCTTCAGGCGGTTGTAGGGAGTGAAAAACCCCAGCTCCTTCAGCCACTCCTCATCAGACTTGTGCTCCAGACCCTTCTCCAGGTTCATTGCCCTCCTCTGGACATGCCCTGGCACCCCAGTGTCTTTATTTTAGTGAAGGGCCCAGAACTGAGCAGGATTCAGGCTGAGTACAGGAAGATCATCATCCCCTAGTCATGCAAATCTCAGAGTCCCATTTATTAAAACAGCTATTATTTGTTTCTTCATTGTAAGAATAAATGATTAGAAAGCATTCAAACTTTAAACCAATTAGGTATTATAACAGTATAAGTACTTCAAGAGATTAAACATCTTCTATGAATATATGAGCAGTTTCCTTTCCAGCTTAGAGTCCCTTGTCAACACTTTCAGTACCCACCAAAGACCCAAGATGCAGATGGTCAGCACCTGCTTCCTTCAGGCATTGGTTCAGCTGTACACAGTCCTAAGTGTACTGTCACTGCTTAACAAATACATCATAAATAATTACTGTAATTAATACTGAAGCTACTTCCTTGGGCTACTCATGCTTTCTGTGTCAGTTCTGCTGCATGTAATAGTGCTAATCTTTTAGGCTAAGTAGCTATTAAATTCTTTGAGTTTGGTGAGTTGTTTCCAGCAGCAGAAAAAATTAAATATCATTAGAAATTTGCCTCATATTTCTATTTATCCTCAGAGAATTCATCATCAGTTCTCGCTTGTCTGAACACATTAGGAATCAGTCAAAGGGAGACTGCTCATAATCCCTAATCACCATTTCAAATTTTCTACCTATTCCTGAAACATTGTCCCTTAGCCACACTATCATGATTCCTTTGCTATCTTCTGAGCTTTCCTGCTGCCTTTGTGGTGACATCTGACTCAAATATATTTACAAACAAGTCAGAACACCACTCGGTCTCTGTATTTCCATTCAGACTCCAGGGAAAACTCATAATTATGTACATCTACAGATATTTTCTCCAGTAACAAATGTAGTTTAAAAGGATCCCTCCACTATCTCCACTTTTTTACTTGTTTCTATCCTGTTTTAGCCCCTCCATGCTGCATTAAGTCCTCTCTGAATTACCAGTGCAAGTGTTTATGGGATTATAGTGTATGCTTGATCACTGACACGCTCCAAGGTAATCATTCCTTTTCTCATATTTGCAAACCTTCAAAAAAATTTAAAAGCACCACAAGTGGATTTTTTAAATGTATTTGCCTTAGCACACAACCTTACTGCCCAACTTGCAATGGTAGAAGACAAGGAAGAGCAGAAACAAACAGGGGCAAAGGGTTATTTTGTCTGCTGCTGGGAGGAAAAAAAAAAAGCAATACCAAAACACACCCACAGCCCTCATAGCTCAGTGTTTATCCCAACCTTGTGTACTGGTTTGTGATTGGGACACACTCTCATCTTGTTCTGAAATAAAGAGGAATGTGACTGCTACCTCATTTAACCTGACTTGAAACTAGCAATTATTCTTACAAGTTCCAAAGGCTTGTGATGGCCAAAAGATCACAGATATTCTCTGGGAACCAGCCCACCTCTAATAGACCTGCATCTCACTGCATTGGACTCTGTTTCACTAAAACTAGTTGCTATCAATTAGCTATCCTGTCTTTCTTCTTAGTTTCTATGGGCAATCTGAAAATATCATGGCAGAGGCTCAAGAAATAAAAGGGGACAATTGACTTTGATGATATGCTATGTATTTTGTTACTTTTAGAACTCTTCTTTGCCTTAGGGATGTTTTGTTATTATCACTGTTGTCAGTTCTGAACACTAAAATTTACTGTATTTGATGTTAAAATCTCAACTCAAGGTTGTAATATCTATAAAGAAAATATTGCTATAAAGATTAAACTCTGAAGGGGTTGTTCACATCCATGAGCAGACAGTAGAATAAATACTGAAAATCTTATCTTCTTCTATTTCTCTGAGAAGCAGGAAACAATATGAAAAACATTTATTTCTATTTGAGAGCAAATACTTTTAACAATACATAATCATTATCAGTCAATACTCAGATGTTGATAGTAATTGCTTGGGAGATGTTTTTCAAGATGACCTTTAAATGCCACAGTCCTAAGCAATGATGTACAAAGAATATTCTTTCATTTCAATATCTACTAGGAAAAAATTAAATTGCTTTTGAGCATAAGCAATATGTATGATAGTGGGACATATCTACACATTGGGTCACCCTGCACAGTGAACAAAGAACAGGCTAACATTCTGAATTTGAAATTACCACCTTTGGGCATGGCATTTCTTGCTGCAAACAACCTTCAATTCTTTACTCTTTAAGTCCAATGTCAATGCTTTTTCTATGATCCATCTCATTTTTTCTCACTAGCACATTAAACACACTATACAAAAATATTTTCCCAAATACAGTCCTAACACATTAGTGTTTGCCTAACCTAAGCAGCAAGATTTAGCATGAATTTTACAATTTTATCCAGCTATGAAACTAATAAGATCATTCAGAATCACATTATTCATATATTTTCTCAATTTTGGAGCTGCAAAATTCTTATATTTGTTATTATATTCAACAGAAGGAGCTGAGATGAAACTTTCTCTATGGAGAAGGTACTTGGTAATTGCCTTTTTAGAGTTTTTTGCACCTCCTTTTGAATTATTTCAAATTACATGATCAATATTTGATGCTGGCCATATTTCATTGAAAAGAATACTGTGGGGTCAATAAGTCTCACTACTGTTGAGAGTATCCTGTATGTATTGGCCAAAGCTTATATGCAAATGCAGCTTTTTTTCATTCAAGTATCTATGAAGTAATTGCTGTAACTGATTAATTCTAAAATAAAGAGTAAATGTGAACTTAGACACATACAAGCTGCGTATTTAGTCTTTTTGAGGTAGTTATATTTGTTGAAATATGGTATTTCAGCAGCAGAAATACTGCTTAGGAAGCAGATAATTACTCTTATAATAAATCAGATGATCTTCAGAATAAAATGACATTCACAAATGAGAAGAGTGTCCCCAAACTCTGGCTGTTTACCAAAAGAAAAAGAAAATATCTGTAATATTCCATATTGCAGAATGAAGCACATGAGGAGTGGGGAAAACTAATTTTCTGAAAGTGGGTGGAACTGACACAGTTTTGGTTTTTTTCTTTTTTCCTTTTCTTTCAAATCTCTCCTTTGCATTTAACTTCCCTTTTATGCCACTTTACACCCAGTAATCTGCAAGCTCTTTTAAATCATTAATGAATGAACCAGGCTGAACCAGGCCTCCCACTGATTTTATAAAGCAGGAACATATAATTAGGCTAATTTACAGGAGAAAGAGCTGATGCACTGGAAGGGTGAGTGACAAATCCAGAATCCCGAAGGACACCCAAACCAGAAGCAGTTATAAAACCCATGCCTTTTAACAGCAAATCTATTTTTTTACCCCATCCACTTTTGGAGTAGTTGTACAGGAATGGGTGCTAATGTAAAATACCAGCTCCTCCTACAAAGGGAGTTGTGCTAAAGTGCTGGCCAACTAAAAGCACTTGTCAAATTAATAGGATGAACAAGTTTAATAGGGTGATCAAGTTTATGCCTTCTTCCCTCAGCACAAGCTTAGGCATGTAGGATCCAGGCCTCGGATCCAAAGCTGGCAGAGGGAGATGCCCCAGTGCCTCTGAAAATCAAGGCCTGTTTAATAAGATGACCAAAAAAAGAATCTGCTGCCTGGACTTTTAAAAAAGATTTTACTTAATGGTCATTGAGGAAAAGGAAATAAACTAACCAAAGTACAACTCAACACTTATCTTAAGTGCACTGTGAAAGCTGCATTGAAGAGATAAAGTAGTCTCTGTGACTCAGTAAAGGCCTCAGTTTTTGTCAATCCTTTATTTAAAGCTCCGCTGACCTAACCACATAAAGGAAAATAATCTTCAACCTATATTTGTGTGATGATTAAGTCTGCATGAGCTCCAAAAGCAGCCACAACTGACAGTAGAGAAGAGGGTCTGGGGATATTCAGCTGTGATATGTTGCTTCTGTGAAGGTCATCTCTTCTTTCAATCACAGTGAATGATTGACTCCACGTGAAGTTCATATTGCACGACGTACTTTCAGAAATGATTCATGTTAATGGTGTATCCCAAGGGATTGATGTTCAACAGAAGCTACATCTCAAGCTTAAAAAATGATTTAGCAATGAAAGCCTACAAACCAAAGCTCACGTAGAGACATTTGATGGTAAACATCAGAGAATAAATACAACTAAGAGTCATAAAATTGGATGGACAATAAATCTGACTGCTTAAGACCTTTTGGGGCTCAGATCATAGAATCCAACATCACTTACGTAGCCATTCCTAGATTCAGCTGTGCATTTTTTCCTGAGATGAAAACAGAAGACATTTTCAGCATTCTGACAGGTTGGAGCCACTTAAGGAAGTAGCTATGTCAAAAAACATAACAAAGTACAATTCTGAGGAAATACAACTCCCCCAACACTACCCTCTCTCCTCATCTCAGTGTTTATGGGACATACTGGCGCTGGAAACCCTTATCCATATTTGGAAGCATGGCAATGCCACACTCAGGCTGTGGCTGGGAGCAGAGGTGACACACTGTGCCTTTCTCCCCAGGAGCCACCGCTCCTCTGCCACCCCCAAGGCCAACGCTCTCACACTCATGGGAGTGTTTATTGGGTAATGTTGAGCACCTTAGCACACCCCATTATAGGAAAGACCAAATTATGCCAAGGTTTCTCCATCAGTGTTTCTCTCTGAGCCAGCTGTGAGTTTTGTGAGGAGACCTGGTGGCTGGCAGCCTGCTGGAACTACGGATGAGTGCTTAAGGAGGAGATTTGAGGCTGGAAGTCATGCAAATGTCTACTCACATCAGGACAAGGTTATGCAGAGGTGTTTTTTAATTACTATTCCAAAGCATTTTTTTTGTATTTTGTCAAATGTTGACATTGATGGGGGAAAGGGATTGTCCTTCACCAAATATAAATATAGAAATCATGACATCAGAAAAGAAAATGTTACGTGTCTCAGCTTTCAACTGAAATGACATTTGAGAGGGATTTCTGCTGAGGAGGGGTAGGGTGGTGTTCTGTTTGAGATTGTCTGAGTTTACATAGGCATAAGCAAATAAGTGGATTTTTAAAGATCAGGTCAGTAGTTTTAAAGATTATCTTGGTAGATATTTGTTGCCTTTATTAATATGTTATGGTAGGACTATAAGTATTTTTTCTGTATTGGGCACAGAAATGTAAGTTATCTTCAACTTCTGTTGTCCAAATAATACACCTAGCACCCTAAGCTTCAGAGGAAGTTATACAAACCTCACAGCCAGTGAGTGCTATGTGATAGCTATTTACCATTTTTAAAAACCACTATTTATGATAAGTCTATATAGTCTGGATATCTATATGATTGTTCAGTCCCTTTTTATCTTTCTGAGTTCTTAGTCTCAATGACTTCTAATGATAGCAAATTTCACACCTCAAATACTGAAAAAGTGTTGAGTTTTTTGCTGCTGGCTTGCACCAAATGGCTCCTTCACTTTAGAAACAAGCTCAAGCTGTGGGTCCCTGGCTGCCTGCTCCAGAGCACACAGTATTGCACGGACTCATGCAGAGTGAGCAACTTTTATCATCTCCGGGGAGATTCTTTTCTTTTTCCCTCAGCAACCTCAGTGGAAGCTGGGTGACACACAGCCCACTGTGTTACATCTCCATTCCTCCACTGCTCTCCACACTCATGATTGCACAGTCCCACAGCTGATTTGCTTTTTCAGCTGCAGTTGCCCATTGGTCTGTGTACAGTGCAGTCCTGGATCTCCTTTAGATGATATAATCAGCTTAAAGCTTCCCAGGTTCAACAGATTATTTTTCTTTGCAGCTGGATTTCGATGTTCTTTGTTATCACTGTGACTTTTCACCTATCTTATTGAAGTGTCTTTAATATTCTCTACAGTCCCCTCAGGTCCTATACAGGTATACAACTTAGTCCCCTCAACAGACTTTGTTGAAATGCTATCCTTTCACCTTTCCAAGTCATTAATGAACTCATTAAACATCATGGCACATCATAAGGAACACCTGGGGCAATTAATCCACCACTGTGATGGGATCTGGTCATTTAATCTTACTTGTTTTTCATCTCTAATCAGGTCTAGACTGCAGCAATGTTAAAATCTTATATTTAAAAGGTTCAAACTGTGTCTTGACCTATCTGTTAATGTACATTTATTTCATATTTATAATTAATTCCCCTAGGACTAAGAATAATTGAAAGGCAAAATTCAAAAATCTGTCTAAAATTCTAAAGCCCACTTTGAAAAAACTCTACCAAATGGTCAGCCTGCTGTGTTATTACCTGGTTAAGCCTTTTACACAGGTGCAGTAGGAACTGTACAAAAAATACTTTCTGCTGCTTAAAATATTCCTTTGCCCGATACAGGGCCTTATGCTGCCTTGTCCATCTACTGCTCTAATTTCTGTGCATTTTTTTAATCTCTTAGCATTTCATTTGTTCTAACTAAATGGAATGCTTCAAATCTACCATAGAACTGAAAGGTGGATAACATGAGAACATAAATAATTTGTGGAGCAGAGACAGAAATCCAGGATTCCCCTGTCTCAAGAGATCAACAACACCTCTATCTCTTGATTAATGATCAGAGGAACAAGAAATTTATCATAATTCCCCAGTGATCTCTGCCCTGATGTTTATCTGTCATTTTCTAATTACTTTCTTCATGTGAATATAGCCAGTTTTATTAGAGCAATCTCATATTTCTAAAACTCTTATCTATAGTCAGACTGTCTTGTACTGTAATTTTTCATACAATTTTCACATCTAAGTTTTTTGTTGTTGTATGTTATAGGATACAAATGAAACTGCCAGTTTTGCCTACTTTTTGAACAATGGCATTTCTGAGTTTCTATTTTTTAAAACGTAAGCTGATACAAATTTTTCCAAGTATGGGCAGACAAAAGGCAAAACAGCATCTCAGAATGGATGCATATTCTAGTTATTCTTCTGCCTCCTGAGAAACTGCCCTCAGGGACAAGGGAAGACAGGCTGAGGGGTTGTTCAGCCTGGAGAAGAGAAGGCTCCAGGAAAACCTCATTGCTGCCTTTCAGTACCTAAAGGGGCCTGTGAGAAAGGGAGGGTGAAAAACTTTTTATAAAGGCCTGTTGCGATAGTTCTGAACTGGGCAATGGTTTTGATCTAATAGAGGGTGTATTTAGGTGGGGTATAAGGAAGAAGGTTTTTACAAAACGTGTGGTAGAACACTCTTTGAACAAGTTGCCCAGAGAGGTGTGGAACTATCAGGGTTTGGTTGGTTGGGGCTCTGAGCAATCTGGTCTACTTGAGGATGATCCTGTTCATTGTAGGAGGGCTGGCTAGATGACCTTTAAAAGATCCCTTCCAATCCAAACTGTTTTATGATTCTATGAATATCAGGAAATAAATCAATTAAAAAAGGAAAGGAAGAAATGAAGAAAAATAGTCTTCTTAGAAATCTTGAAATTACCTTCTTTTAATCCGTTCTTCATCAGAATTCTTTAAATTTTCTAGTTTATTGCTAACATGAAGATTCCGTTTTCTCCTAACTTTACCACAAAAGCCCCTGCTTGGCCTCTCTGAAATCAGAAACTTTACTTCATCTACTAGAACCTGCTTTTTTTTAGCAAAGAATAATATGATTTTAGTTGTATTAATCACCTCTGCTGAGCTTCAGTAGCTCCAGCAAGGTTAGTAAATGTGTAGATATAATGGGCCTGTAAAAACATTCCCTATTTCTTTGAGAGTTGGTGATTATTTTTCTTTGTCTGCTGTATTAACCAAGTAATGATTAATGTTGGCCTGATAAGTCTTACATAAAAGTGAGACATTAATTTTATCTTTATCATTATAAGGCTGTCTAATGTTGTGAATGGCTGCAAGAGGTCTGAAAAGATTAAATAATTTTGAGAGAAGGCTAACCTGTCTGATCTAAAAAAAAAAATCAGGACTATTTTAATTATTTCCTCTTCTTCTAGAAGATATGTGAACTGCAGCTGAGATTTATGTAGTTTACATTTTTTTTCTGAGTTGCATTGGCCCAAAGGGGGCTGCTTTTCTTCTTGAATAGTTAAAGCATACCTTTCATCAATCTTTTTCTCTTTCTGCCATTCCAGGGCACCTATGCATGTTGTCCAATTTACACATTTCAAGGTGGAACAGGGGAAATATGTACCCAGAAACCTCTTGCTTTGAGAATACTCCTGAAATACCATTTGTGCTCCACTGTTTACCTGGGCAGCCTAAGAACACCCCATGATCACAGCCTCTCTTAGATAAAGTAATTTTCTTTGGGTGAATGTTCTATAAGCACAGTAATACCCACATCCTGCTACTGGTTAATTCAGTGGAAGAGTGACCCCGTATTTTAAATATTATTCACAGGCATCCATTCAAACTCACAGTGGGAATCTTCGAAAGCACAAATGGAGCGTAAGTCTCAAATTCTTTTTGACTTCCAGCAGGACTGAGACTCCTTGTGGCTCACAACATCTTCCATAACCAATAAAATGCCAAGCTAAAAACATTGCACTGCAGTGAGGTTGACTTATGCTGAAGATAAGACAATGTTTCTGAGTTTATTGAAGCTATTGTTTTGGGTGATTTTATAGCTTAACCTTCAGTAAGTGTTATGAACACCATATCCTTTAAGATTAGAGGGAGAAGAAATTTATCTAAAAGATAAAATGCCTGATAAGTAATGAAAAGAAAATGTAGGTTTTGTATGAAGTTCAAGATTTAATGCATACAAATGTGAACTGCCTTGGTGTGCTTATTGTAGCGTCTGCACTAGGACACATTTGCAGAGGAGAGGGGGCAAAGGCAGAGGAGGTTTCCCCATGAGCAATGCCCTGTGAGGTGCCTGACACATGGTGGGGATCTAGCTGGGCAGCTCCCCCTGTCTCTAAAGCACACTGAAGCTGCACCCAGTCTTAGTATCCTTAATTGGGGTATTTCAGTTTATTGTACACTAATTAGATAGACCTGTTGGTTGAAGAAGAATCAACACCCCATAATTACTTCATTGTAAAATGTAATGAGCTTTGGAACCTGGCTTACTGTAAAAATTGCAGCATAATAAATAGAGCACAGTTTTCCAACTATAAACCAGCAGTGAATTCTGTTAGTGTATTTCTTCATGAAACATGTTTATGTGATAGTCTTCCAATTTTATGGCTGAAGTTTATCACCATAAGGTGCATTTCATGACAGCCAAATAACTACATTCAGTTAGACTTGTCACCATGTGCCTTCAGTATCAAGACACATGCTGATTGTATCAAATAGTGTTGACTGTCTTTGGCTGCAAATAGAAAAGATGATTACACTGTTCTCTTTAGATGTGATGTAATATTATTCACCTCACTAAAAACTGAAGGTCAAGGTTGTCTAAGAACATGAGAAAGATCATCAATTGAAAGCTTCATAATGTGATGATAATGCACTAAGAGAGACAGCAGTAGTTTTACATTAATATTTCTGTGATTTCTTATGCACGAGGCACTGCACAGCCTACAAACTAAGCAAGTGACTGCTGGTACATTTATACAGAAAACAGAACAATTCCAGGAATTCTGATGCTACCATATTTTGCAGTCACTTATTTATCTCAGAAAGGTCAGTAAAAACAGTTTACACTCTTGTGTGAAACTCCAGCAAAGGATTAGCACATTAGCAATGTATTTATGCCAGAATGTCATTATCATCTGCCTGAGCCTGTGAGAAAGCTCAAGCAAAATAAGGGACTGTGATGGAATCTAGTGAAGTAGTTTTAAGGAAAAAGAGTTTGCTCAGGATCATAGCCAAGCCTTGTAAAACCACTGGCAACACAGTTTGTGCTGAACGTGGGCAATGGAAACGCTTGAACCTCCTTCCAGTAGTAAACACAGAATGCCCAGCACACCATGGCGCACACTGTGGGATTTGAATAGAAGCAGAAGACCCACAGTAGCTTTAAGGGGAGCTGATTTCTGTCAGCGGCACCTCACGCAGGCCGGGCATCCCTGGATGAGAGGCAAGGGGAAGGCAGGGTGTGGAATCACGGGGTGCCCCTCACCGGAGCCTGGTGTGGGGATGGCTCTGGCTGCCATGGCAACCACGAGAGGAGCTCCTGCTCTTTGCCCTCAGCTGGAGACACTTGGCCCCCTGCTGCCCTGTCGCCTGTGGCCCTGTGGCAGCCCGACACTCACCCCACCTCTCTGAAAACAGCGGAGATCCGGGAGACACAAACTGATCTCTGGTGGGTCTTCAGCTCCCCGCACTAGTATGTGAGAATAGGAAAATTCAGACTACAAACACAGCTTGTATATTGACAAAATAATCATAAATAATTAGAATGTAATCTGCTTTGAAAAGACAGTTTAGTCTAATTTAGGACTGGATACAGAAATATTTTTATGGTAGACGTTGAATGGCACTGTGAAAGCAAAGGAGGGCAGGCATTTTCATCCTTAAAATGTGTCATTGTAATCCTTAACTTCATTTAGCACCCCCAGCACAAGGATAATATATAATCTACCTAAATAATCTTCATCTAATAATACTGATCTATATTCTTAACATCAATCACACCTTAGTGTATTTTAGTTTAGGAAAACACATAGAGCCTGGAATAATGACAAAAGTTGAAATGATCTTCTCTAGAAAATGTTGTATTCAGGGATTAATTTAAATGAGGTTTTAATATAGATTTTATTGCTTTAATTTTAATTTTTCTGTTTTGTTAAATGAGAGTTGTCCCCTTAAGAACACATTAAGAAAGAGAAACAAATCATCTTACTAAATAATTTTGATAAAATGTCACCCATGACGGTGCTGAAATTTTGGTAGATGTTTCAAAAGATCAAATAATATATTGGCATGATCATCTCAGGTTTTCCTTTCAATAAGCAAAGGGAAGTATAAGGAGACATCACAGAAGTTTTAAAATAGGGAGAAGGAAAGAGAGAGAGAAAGTAAATACAGTGAGAAAAGTGAAAATGAAGTCATTGGCAGAAGGGAAGTAAGAAGCAGAGGAGCTGCCGAGCGAGTAATGAGCTAGACCCACAGAGACATGGGTGGGTGGCTCAGCTGGCAGCTGCTGATGCTGCTCAGAGCACCTCTTGCCCCATCCCCATGCCAGGGGATCTCTGTTGGGTGCCTGTTGTTTCTCACCCTTAAATTCTTAACCAGCAGGTATTCAGACAGAGATTCCTTCTTCAGATCACTCAACACCAAGATCTGCATTGTGGCATCAGTTTTCCTGGCAGAGTGGTTTTATAAATGTGAGTTCATAGAACTGCAGCTGAAGCCAGTGACGGCTGCAGGTGCTCAGCCGTCTCATCCCCTATCCTTTTCCTTTTCCATGCACCTGCCCCTGCAAGGTGCTCTGAGGGTTCAGTCTGAGTGAAAGAGAACTGAAAAGCTCCAGACACATTGTAGCTTCCATAGCTCCTGTCCTGCTGCATTCCTGCACCTGGAATGGTGTTTGTCCTGTGTGGGACAAGGAGATTGTGCTGTACCTGTCTGGGCACCTAGACATGGTCAGGGACATATTTTGTCCTTGGCAACCCTTCAGAGAGATGCAAGCTGGATTACTCATGTGGATAGAGTGGCAGTATCACTCCTTGAAGTAGTTACACAGGGGAGTTTGATTTTCTCGTATAAGTAAACCATTATATTTAAATAAAAACCATCTCTTTTTTCTTATAGCAAACATGTTCCATGCAGGCTTTGTTTATTCCCACAAAGGGGCCAGAGTTCAAATTTGTGTAAAAATATCTGGTGATCAGAAAGTGTTTGTTTTGTCTTTTTTAACTGAAAACAAAAGACTGCATGGAAATTAAATAAAAAAAAAACCCCAAACACTACTATTAAGCTTTATTGCTAATAACCCTATGCATAATAATCAGTATTTTGTCCTCCTGATTGTGTTTTCCTATAATTTTCAAAGGGCCTAAGTCAGACTATGCAGTCCTTATTACTCTAAATGCATAACACTGTCTTCTAAATTCCCTGTAACTATTCAAATAGCGGCTCAAAAAGACAAATTGTCTATCACTCCAAAGTCTTAAAACAAAACAAAAGGCACCATATTGCCACTTTAGGGACACATTTGTTGCCTGCTGTTGCTATTATATATGTCATTTCAGTCCTGCAGTTAGCCATAAACTACATCTTTTCTTTTTCCAGAGAGAAATAAGAGATGCCTGAAGGGAAGCAAGAATGGAAAGCATCCTTAAAATGACTGATTTACAATTGGTAAGAAGATACAATATGAAAATTATAGCTTTCTGAGTGTGGCACATGCCAGGTTTGTGCAATGCTCTCGCTTTAAAAGCTGCCCCACGGGCCAGTGGGATGGCTCAGAGGACAGCATGTGCAGCTGTGTGACAGGGAGAGAGGGACCCCAGGCCGTGGTCTCAGGACAGGCAAGCAGCTCCTCTCAGGGGATGAGCTCATGGGGCACCTCTGCTGCACACAGCCCCCTGCAAAAAAGGGAGACTGCAGCACCCCACCTTTCTGCAGCACAACTGGGAGTGGAATGGAAACAATAATGAAGGCCCCAAAAACATCAACTGAGAGGAAAAAAGGCCCCTGTGATTCAAACCAGAGGCTGTTTCAGGAAGTAAGCAGCCTCTTAGCATAAAATCCTACCCAAGTTCAAGTAAATGAAAACCAATGCCTATTTTATGTGACTGTGAAAAGCAAACATTGAGAATGCTATTTTTAGGCTCCTGGGATTTAGGAGTCTGATGTTACTTAATCTGTGTTAGCTCCTGTGCAGCTTGGTCTCTAACTTAGGTTGTTAAATAGGATCCATCCTCAGCTTCTGCAGTGCAGGGTGGTGCTCTCAAGCATCTACCTTTATCTGGAAGGTGTAAGAGGAATACGAGCATTTTGTGGTGTATGAGATGCTTTACTAACAAACAAATGTAAAGTGTTTGGCCTTTTTACACTCAAAGCCAATAATGAATAGGGGAACTGCTGATTCATTTTGCATTTTAAGCAAAAAGCATGTCCATTGTGTAATTCTGGGGAGAATTTGGCCCAGTACCAGGGCTGGTATGGTGTCTGGCTCAAATACCTTCAGCAAAATAGAGATGGGTGCCTTGAGTCTGTATCTGAAGCTTACTCAGTTTATTTCATAATCCAGTATTTCATAAAAATCCTGCTACTTCCTACTAGCATAAACAATTCAGGATTGTGTTGGACTATCACATCTATTATTAATTAAAATGCTTATCTTCCATAATTTCAAAAACTCCTCTTCAACACCTTTTGTATTTTTGCTCTCTGGATTTTACTGTAGCATGGGATTCCATATTTTTCTTTCATCCTTTATGAAAAAGCACTTCACTTTGTGTTCTGTTGGTTACCTGATTATTTCATTCCATGCCCGCTTGTTCTGATCTTATCAGAAACAGAAATGATCCTTTGGCAGTGTTGTTCTCCAGTCACTCAGGACTGCAAAACCTTTTCTATAACTTTCATGCTCACCTTTAGGATTAGCTACTTTGAATAAAGCAGAATCATCTGCATTTTTATTCATTCCATATTTACAATGGTTTGCAAGTAATTTATGTATAGTACAGATCTCATATGTAGCCTTCCTCTACTGGGCATCTCTAATTTTTTCCTGATATTTTTTAGATATTGACATTTAATTTGACATTAATCCATTACAGGATCTTCCCTCTTACCAAGTAATAAACTCTAGTACTCCAAATATATATAGATTTTCTTTATTTAAAAATCTGTTATTCTATAGGGAGCTCCTAAAGCATGGAGCTAGCTGCACCAGTGTCTCCAAGAAGCAAAATTGGTTTATTACAGCTATAAGTGAGCTACTCCACAGAGCTTTACTAATAAGTTGCACAGTGATTATCACTCTGGTGTTCTTATTTCCCCATCACATGCTGGGATGGTTGTTTAAAAGTCTTGTGAACTTGTTTTGAAAAATGATCCTTGTTGCAGTAACCCAAGAGTATAAAACAGGGTGACATTACAGTTTGTGTGTCTCCAGCTTTAATTTGTATTTAATAACCTAGTTTTTGTTAAGTATATTAAATTTAGTTGACTTTTAAAAGAGCACCCACTGAGTTTTATGCACATGCAAATTGTATGTCTGTTTGCTATAGAATTAAACCCTCAATTATAATGACAATAAAGATGTAGTTATAGTTTTAATAATCAATTATCAAATAAGTATCCTGATTAGTGCTTGAGATTAAGTTAGTGATTAAAAATTCCCTTATATGGGAGCTTCAGGAACGGGTTTTCTTAAGGAAATTGATCCTCAGACCCAAAGAGGAGTACCTGGATGCAGATTAATACTTAAAAAAAAAGATAAAAGAATTTGCTCTGATATTTGCACTTGTTGCCACAATAAAAATAGCAGGTTTGTGTCAAGATTCCTACCTGTATCAACGATCATTTAATCTGCACCTGTTAATCAACTGTAAATGGGAATTCAGTGTTACTTTTTGAGCTGTTCATGAGCAGTTCTGTGGTTTGAGACAAATATCTTCAATTTCTCCATGGGCAAAGTGGAAATAGCAGACAGGTACTACCTATAGATGCTGTAAAAAATGCTCGAAGGCATGAAACAGGAAGAGATAAACACAAAATACCGCTGGGCTGAGGTGTAACTGTGATTGAGCAAAAGGCTTGGGGGATAGGAAACCAAAGTAGCTAAACTATTTCTCTGGCCTTATTGCTAATTGGCTGGTGATCTTGGGTAGTGTCAGGTGGGAATTGCATATGAGACCTTCTTTACAGGGTGTTGAACTGCACACCTCAGTGCTCTGTACTCTTCTCATCCTGTATCTAGGCCTGTGGCATGTTTTAGTGAAGCGCTTGAAAGGCAAGTTTGTTCACTATTTGACATTTTGAGCTAGTTTATTTTCAGTACATTGTCAATTAAACCTCCAATGTTTTCTCATTTTTGTGTGCTGTTCAGAGCATCAATGTTTGCCTTGTTATTTTCCCCCTAGGAAGATTGCCTTGTCTACTAATTCGAATGTTTTGGTCTTTTAATCTACATGGATTTTAATGAAAACTCTTTTGACTGTTAGTTCACAGATTTTCCTTGCATTAAAAAGAGCCTGAGGTTTTTTCCATTGAAGTAATTTTCCTAATATGGTGAGAAAATGCCAGCATCTAGAAGCAGTGACTTAAAAGGAATGAATTAATACTTGAATGAAAATAAAACAGGATACTAATTCTGATTATGCAAAAATTTTCTATACAGTAGTGCTAAAACCCAGTAAATCTAAGAAGTCACATAAAGTTCTTAGACAATAGACTATAGAGAAATCAAGAATGCATGTAGAGATTGAAAATTCCTGGAGAGAGCAGTAATTTAGAGGGCAAAATCTATCATCTGGATTTGGGAGAGCAGTGGTTTGGAAGTGTGGAGATGGAGTCACTGATTTTGGAGAGCAACGGCAGGAAGCAGTGAACAAGCATTTCTTGTAGGTTCCTCTTATTTTAAAAAAGTCACATCTGGCAAAGAGATCTTGCCTTGCCTCCATTCTGGAGCCTTCAGTTTAACAGGTCCTTCCAGACCTTGCACTTCTTGGCACATAATTTAAATTGCACTGTCCAAAGACGTCCCTGAAAGTCTTTCTTTCTCCCCACCAGGGTTTGTTATCCTTCTCTGAATATAATACTGCATGAAACACTTATATGGAGAAAATTATAGGTTAAAAAATATTAGAAGTTGACAGTGCCTCTTTACTTCCCAGAAAGGCAAAGAGTTAGTCATTTGAGCATTTCAATCTCTGCAAGAAAAACCTCACAGGTCTTAAGGTATTCCCAAAGGACTTATGGTTCCTCTTCTCCTGATAGCATTTAGCACAAATCATATTTTCCAAGGCCTTCTGATCTGCCCATGGCCCTCTGTTTTACTGAAAACTCTTGCCAGTACACAGGACATATGCAAGTGAACAGGGACATCATTAATTACTGTAGCTTCACTTCAGGTTTCACAGATGCTAATGTCCTGGAACTTCTACCCCCCTGCTGACTCAGACTTCTCCAGACACAGGAAATCTGTCCTACTTTACAATAAAAACTTCTGTCACAAAATTTAAGGATATCCTGAACATTTGTAAAAATGAGTGCTAAGGTGGGAATGTTTTTATGAAGATCTACAATCACCACCAGACCGTGGGGATAATTGAGTCTATGGACATGGAAAGATCCGTTCTAGAGAATGCCCCACTTCTTTTGTGTGACTAAGATAAAAAAAAATAGTGCCCAGGTTTCTGACATTTTTTATAATTTCCATCTCCTTTTTGTCACTATGATTGCTGTGAAGCAATAAATGTTTCAAAATACTACAGAGTAGGGAAAACTAAAGATTTTCTGACCTAGAGAATGGGCAGAAAGGGAACAAAAGAGGAAAAAGCATAATCCTAATATTTAAGAATTCAAAGTTTCAGTTTTAAGAAAACCACCTGCTTTACCGAAGAAGGCAAAATATTCCTGTTGAAGTTTCTGGTGTTGAGAGCAAACACATAATTTCAATTTGTGGGAAAGAGGATGCAAACATAAAATTCTAAGTGGAACTGCGTCAATTGTGAGTAATCATGGGTAAGAGGAAATGATAGTTCTGTAATACACACTTACTGTGCAACAAAAAGTGGTTTTTTCCATGTGATTGTATTTAAGATTGAGGCTACATTCTGCTTTCATTGGAGTAACTGAGTGTCATTATATAACAGATCTATCCCCAATCTCTAGACCCTGGAACAGAGAGTGGGTGAAATCAATTATGCATCTGCTTACTTCTGCAGCAGCCTGTACATTTTTGTTGTTTTGGCAGCATCAAATATGTATAGCAGATGCCATCTCCTGGCAAGATCGCTTTCGGAAAGTAGTCCTAATCTTACACAGCTTACATGCAGGAACCAATTTTTAACTATTTTTGAAATATGCTTAATGTGAAAGCAAACTGTTATGTCCTTGGAGTTTCATAGAAAGCAGAAACAGTTCAGGGACATTAGTTAAATGCTCTGATTTTCACTTGACAGTTCCTAATGGTCTTGTAGCAAAGAACTCTATAAAAGTTTAAACACATACATTTAAATACATATTTTAAAATTTTGGAATTCTTAAAAATCTGACCAAGTTAGGTAGGGGTTATTTTTTTCTTCAACTACCTGATACAGTTGGAAAGAGTACAAGCTTTAGGATTCAAGAGGGGGTTTGTAAGCTTATCTTCAAATTCTTGTCTAATTATATACAGAAGGAATAGGAATCAAAGTGTAATGATTTTAAAGAGACACATGTCTTGACTAGCAGAGAAATCTAGTACAGTAACATGGAAAAAAACCCCAGAGTTCAAGGGGGTAAAATGCAAACCAGTCTGATTTGACTTGTACGTATTTAGCATATTTTATTGCATTTCATGAATAATTATTGAATTTCAGAAGCATCTCTAAGTGGCAAACAAGTATGATAAGGCCACACAACAAGCTCATGGAAATGAGGTTCTGACATGCAGTGATCCACTTTATTACACCAACAGATTGCCTGGCACTCAGCAGAGCATCTCCATGGGGTCTGTGGCCCTGCTGCTTTGACAAAGCTGAAGCAAAAACAATAGTGGTGAATCTTCCAGCTAACTGTAATCTGTGTTCATTTTGTATTTCCGAGTCCTTTTGGACTTAGTGATGTTAAAGTAAGGAACTAGGAGTAGGTGTCTCTTTGCTCCACCTCTGTTTGCACCGTCCTGTGCTTTGTGATTTCTGATACAGACAGGTTCACACAAGACACCAAACTGGCAAAAGTAAGGAGCTCAGAAATAGGCTGCAAAGTGGTCTTAGGATGCTGGGGCCACTGGGGCTTCAGGAAAAAAAGGAATTGGTAGAAAAAAGCTGACATTGAGTACCAGATCAACATTACTACAGTTTAGACAAGGAGAAAACTAAAAGCTAGACACATTTTCGGATGGTGAGTTTAAACTTGCTGAAGCTTCTCCGGTGTATTTAATGCAACACATTGTCATTGCTTCTTCTGTTAAAGAATAAGAAAGTAGGTGATTAAAAGATGCTGATTTTCAAAGAGTATGCTACATAATTTGCAGCCAATGAGTTCCATGGCTGAGAAAATGAGTACTTTGCTCATTTTGTCAGACATGGAAGTTGCAGTCAAACACTGAAGCAATAGTGGTTAAAGGGCTACCTCCTTTAATTGAATCCAGGAGTTTGGTGTCTTTCTGGATAGGAAAACTGATGGGAAAATAAAAAATACTCTGACAGCTGGGCACTTCTACCCCTAGATGAGGTTTCTTACAGGGCAGCACAAAACCCTGGTGATCCGTACTTGAAGCAGGGTGATTTTCTCCATTGGAGAATCATAGTAACAATCACAACTGGCCTAAATAATGGCATGAAAAGGCTTGGGGTCTTTGGAGCAGACCCATCCATTTGGAATATCATATTCATGTAGAGTAAATATATCTGTGGGGTACTTTCAGACCCAGGCAGTCCTGTGTATTCATGTATATGACAAGCAGAAAACTGTCTCAGCTGCTACAGCTGGAATTACTTATACTACATTTTAGTAATAAAGCCAACAAAGAGCTGCTTACCAAAATCATATCTTTTGCAGTGGTTTTAGACATTCTCAAAAATTTATAGTGCTTTTTTTTTGTAGGGCTTTATTTTACTTGATTTTTCTATCATTCTGCTCACACATTTCTTGGCAATGTTTTGCTGATGCAGATGTATGGGGAACAGAGTCCCAGTCAGGGGCTGGTTTTGCCATTGTTGCCTATGTGGGAGCTGAGAGCCCGTCTCTCTGGAGCATCCCAGCTGAGCTGAGCGCTTCCCACCTCTCACTGAGCCTGTGATCTTGGTAGGGCAGAGACTGTTTCCATAGCCCTAATTGCTGGCTTTGCAAGGCTCCTTGTTACAAGTGTTTTTGCGCTCACTGAGGCATGTGAATCAAACTTGTCTGTGTTTGCTTCAGCCCCATAAACAGTGCTTGTTACAATATAGGCTGTTTGCCTGATTATTCAGAAGTCTAATCATTGTAGGCTTCATTCTAGCAGCACTCACACTGAGCTTGTTTTGCAAAGCCCTCTCACTACTTCCATTATCGTTTTAGTACTATGAAATTCTTTCACATCATACTATTTTCAGAAAAAGAGTGGGGGGAAAAACATCAGAAAAAGCCGACACCACAGAAACAGCTTCTTTGCACAGCACAGTACAGTACTGTTTTCCAAGTCCTGGCCAGAACTACTACTACTTATTTTGTTCTATGGGAAAAAAAAAAACTGTTTCCTTTGGTAATTCTCATCTGCCCAGTCCTGAGCCTCATTATTATCTCTTTTTCTCCGCTTAAGTAATTATTCCCTGGCTCTTAATTCCAAAAGTTGAATCAAATAATAAAACCTGGAAATTGCTGTCATTGATGTAGGGAGAATATAAACCAGCCATGTTTTCCTCCTGGAGGTTTTAACTTGAAAAACTGGAGCGTAACTGTTGTCATTGTCTGAAACTTCTGTAGCGGCTGGTAATTTACATTAATTAAGTATGCAAATAGGTGACATAAACAACAAATTGGCCTCAGCGTTAACAGTTTTCCTCCCACATTTTGAGACAAGCAAAGTGGTATAATGGTATGGAAGGGATCTAATTCATCCTAATTCTGATCTTCCTCTGGGAGCAGAAGGAATCCAGCTGGGCTGCTGGTGCTGTCAGTAATTTTGACACATGGAAGATTTTGGTTTTAATGTAATTTCAGATAAAGACTGCTTGACTTTTTTTAGCAACATTCACAGCAAAACAAAATGTGATGAGAATTAGGGAGCTGCTGGTCAATCACATTACCTCGAACATGCAGAATTCCCATCTTTTAAGTGGAAACAGAACTTAGTCATTTATAGGAGGCATCAGATTAGTCCAAATTATTTCTAGATAATGTTCAAGAATCTTGGTTGCAGTTTTTACTGCCCTGAAAGGACTGTCTTGTTGGAGCTCCGGAAATTAGGGCTTAGGGTTATTGATCCATTTTCTCTCTGGCCGTGGCAGAGAATGTGTGTCAGAAAAAATTTATAACAACAATACTCACTTATCTTTAGACATACTCTTCTTTTACAGCCAACCAAAATGAATAAAGAATGTATTCACTTTCAGATATCTATGTGCATTCACCGCAGCTCCCCTATAGATCACTCTTTCGTTTATGTCCCATCCATTTTTCCCTCCCAGAAGGAGGGATGCCACAACCTGCCTCAGCCCCCAAGTCCTGGCTTGCTTCCCCAGCTGCCCCATATTGTCCCACAGGCCATTTGTTCTGCTCTCACGCGTTGCTCATCTTTCAGTCATGTCATGCATGCTGTTTGCTAATTGCATCGTGGCTAACTAATCTGGGTCTCTCACTCATTTGGGGTGGTGGGGGGGCACTTCTGCCCTGCTCACAGGCCTCTGCAGCATCCCTGGCAGCATAGCTGTGGGTAGAGGACTGAGCTGTGTTTCATCAGAAGCTTAACTTTTTTGGTTAATACATTTCTTTGCAGATCTATTTCTGCAATTGTACAATGCTGAACATTGCTCTTGTCTTCATACCTATACATATTTGCTGCACATAAATAAATGGTTGTAGAGCAAAACCATGCACTGGTGCTCTCATTGCCTCCTCATCTGCAGATCACTGCAAGTTTTACATATTTGAAGTGAGTTTTGCTTATTTTGACTGGCTGCATCATTCATGTGGTTTTGTACTGTCTCTTCTAAGTGGAAGTGAGACCTAAGTGCAAATTCTACATTCTGAGGTAAGAATGCTCCATGATTTGCCAGTACCTTTGTTCATCAGGGCACTGGCAGAAACCAGTAGAAAGCAAACCCAGATAAAAGCATATTTAGTAGTTAGAAAATCATCACAGGTATTAGCTTGTCTCCATTCACAGCCTTTTAACTTCAAATATAAGATGGAAAAGTCTCATGTTTAATAAAGAATGAAAAACAAAAATAAACACAGCTGTATTCCATGGTCTTTATTTGACCAAATTATTTACAGTTGCCTTTTATTATTAAACTTTTTTGTTTTGGAGGCTGATAATTTTCTTTACATAGCTTTCTGCTCAAAAGAATCACAATAGAATAATTTGATCCCATATGCTATCAGGACAAAACAAGGACTTCTCCAATAATAATTCAAGATTGTTCTTCAGAGTTTTCAGGTGACGAGATGTGAAGACAAATGTGAGTTATTTTAACACTGCTTTGGTTTTGTGTAATTTTGGTAAGTTACATATGAGCTCTACAGACTCCAGCAATCCTGTCACAGACTAGAGTTTTTAAAGATCAGTCCTAGAGAATTTCTGTGTGACCATTGCACAAAAAAAAAAGTATTCTTAAATAATCAGCTATGTTATAATTTCATGTCAAAACTGCAGACATGGTGAATTTGCTATGATTGCACTGCAACAAGAACTACCAGAAGAATCAGGCAGCAGCCTGGATTTCAAGGAATTAAATTTCAGCAGAGTGTCACACTCACATTTTCTTGCTATAATCTAGGCTTGTTTGAAGTGATGATATCTGTAGGGAAAGGCCTCGACTTCTGATACTGAAGAAAAATCAGTGTCAGTGAAGTGCAGACCCAAGTGATAGGGCAGGGATGAGCTTCTTCAGAGAGGAAGAGCCAAGGAGTGTCTGCCATTTGGGACAGACAGTTCCTAAGGCTGGCAGGCTGATCTATTTGTGGCTGTCTAGTAGCATATAAGAGCAGCTAAGCTCTGTGAAAGAAGGAAGGAATATGGCCACGGACTTACTTTTCCTTTGGTCAAATTAGGAAAATAGCTGTGCATAAACCTGACAGGCTCTGTTCATATGGAGATGCCATTTCTGCTTAACCTCAGACTCCCACTGCTTGGATCTTAGTTAATTGTATCGTGGTCTGTTTGAATCATCTCTCTAGGCAGTGTCCATGGGGAGCACTGATGGAACATACATTATTATTTGTGCAGAAGTATTGAAGAACGACTGAAATACAAGTCTTGATCCAAAGAGATCTGGTCCAAATCCTACCTCTTCCAACTCTACCTACTGTGTGGTGGTGACCACAGAGCTCTGAATCATCTGGTTCTCCTAAAGGGAAACTGGTTCTGTGCCCAGTGAACCACAGTGACCTCCTAAATAAATGATACAGTAGAAAACTTGTTGTTGAACTGTATTGTGCATACTGGCCTTGAAGGCTTTACACTGTGCCAGGCCACTTTTATAAAAATAATAGACTGTGGTTTTAAAAAAAGCATTGGCATGCATGTACATTGACAGTCATCTTCACAGGAAATATTACATCCCTGTATTAAAAAAAAAAAAAAGCAAGAACAACAATATTCTTTAAAGATGTCTGGGCTTTAACCTATCTTAGCTTTGTGAAATCTTTAGGATTGCAGTGGAGTATCTGAAGTCTTTGGTGAGGTGTAATGAAATCTTTATGCTGAGGTAACTTTCTTCCTTAATAGCATGGTGAGAGAGAATCCATTATGTTTTAAATCTGTCTTTGTCTCTGTGGAGACATTTATTTTAAAGTAACATTTTAATCATGGCTTCAGCCTGTGGGGAAAAAAGAAGATACCCAGAGCTGAATAATGCATGTCCAACTACCAAACGGGATGCTCTATTAACTCTGATTTACATATGACGGATTGTTTAAATTTGTAATATCACCATTCAGATGGCATTTTGGAAAGGTGAAGACCTCATTTAGGGCAACCATAATTCAAGGAGTAAATGAACATAGTTTAATAAACATTATTTGAATGTATACATTGTCAAAATAAGGCTGACTCCCACCACAATCACTTTTAAAACAAATTAGTTTCCAGGGTCCTTTTCCTACCACATGGGCTTAGAAATTACTTGCCTGGGTTTTCTTTACTTTGCCTGTTTTTATGGACCACAGGCAATTTTGGGGTCAGAAATAACACACATCAGCAGAAAATGCGAATTTAACAAACGTCACTATAGGCATGCATTTCTCATACCCATGTTATTTCCAGAATCAAACAGTTCTGGTCAGTTCAGTTTGGCCATTCATCTTCAGTTAATGGGTCTATAAAGAGTGATCCTTTATTTATTTTTCAGTGGTCTCTCCTGGCTTTTCGGGGCTGTGTGTGTAGAGGGAGACATTTTGCCCTTCTGGCAGCGTTTGTGCAGCACTAGTGGGGTGTGCCCTAGTTGGGGAGCGCCTGGTTAAAGGCTTCCCCCTCGCTGGACTGGCACTGCCCTCAGTGACAGCCCTGCAGCTCCAAGCCCTGAGCTGCCACTCCTGCCTTTGAGAGTAACTGTGCCACCCAATGCCACAGACAGCGCTGGGCAGAGGCGCTAACAGTGCCACAGGCACACATAACCTAATATCTTATTCAGAAGGCTTGCACAGTAATCTCGATGAGAATACTTTCAGGATTTTTTTTACGAGCTAGAAGCAGTGAGCACTGTTATAAATGCTAGCATATAACACTCTGAGAGGAATAATTGCAGCACATAGTTACTTATGTTAATACTATCACATTATCTTGTGATAGCTGTGCAATTAAATGAGTCACCACTACGCCAAAATCTCATTTGTCTCCAAGCACTCTACAAATATGCTGCATTCACTGTCTGTGCTTCGGTCTGATAGCTTTTTAGTCACTGCATTCTCTTTGTGTTTGGAGAACAACAGAGCTGTAGAGCCTTTGAAAAGATGGAACATGCTGTTTGAAATTTAGTAATAGAGGGATATTAATCTAATGAGTGGTTTTCCCAAAATGTACTTAAGAATATACTTTTCTGAGCGATATTTATACAGCAATGTCTGATTCTTAAAAGAGTGTTTTAAGAACAAAAACAATGTTGTGACATAACAGTCTGTATCCTATTTATCCTCCGCTCTGACTACAGCCTGTGTACTCCATATTCCACTGAAGCAAATCTCATTTGCACTGTTTTTAATTTTCAGATATTCCCAATAAGATATGCATAAGTTTTGTGATGAGCAATACTGGAACATCCCAAAAGTGAGCGAATATTCCACTTGAAAAGTGGTCAGCTCTTGTTTTCTGGTAGGAAAAGAAAAGGAACCTAGCAAACAGAGAGGAAAAACTCATTGGTGTTTGGGGAAGCACATTTTTGACAACAAATATCATTTGTCCCTTTTGTGTTACCGATTTTTGCTGAAGAGATTATATCGTGAATGAGGAAGAAAACTGATTGAAAAGGTTTCCTTTTCTTTGCAGAGTCTCTTCTGTTTCTTTTCCTGATTAAAATCTGCAGTCTGAATTTTGCATAGATGATGCCTCTCTGTCCTGAAAACACAGCTAGGTCTAAATGTGGGTAGAAATTGCTCAGCTTCCACCTAAATCAGTGAGGAACTAGAACATTGCCTCAATGCAAGCGAGAGCTAAGTACAGGCACAACAGCTCCTCTCCTGGTTGCTGTAGCAGCTCAGAAATGAACTGAGGATAAACAAAGAAAAACAGACTTAAACAGCACTTGAGAAAATGTTCCCTGTGGCCTCAGGACACCGTTCTGTTATGGTCAGATGCTGTTAAGGTTTAAGGAAACAGAAATCGAGAGTGGTACTTTTATACCCCAGAGTTTAATTGTGACCTTTTGTATTTAGGCAATATCTTTTCCCAGCCCAGGAATTAAATATAGTGCAGAGAGACACTCCTCAATGTGACATCAAGTATATTTCTTCCCCTGAAGAAATAAATGTGAATGATGAAAGCAGGAATGTGGAAATAAAAGTGTTACTTCCACACTTATAATGCCAGCTAGCACTTGTTACCAAACTTGTGAAAATAACACGATTTACTGTAATAGTTTACACTTGACTAGTGAGGTATAAAATATCTTTATCTTATAGCCATATAAACTATGGTTAAATTAGGCTGAAGAGAACACACAGAGCAGTGCCCACAAAAGGATTAGGAGTACAAAAGCATTACAAATACAAGTGGCAAAAGCAGAACATCCTGTTCGAAATATATGTTGAACGGAATGGAAATGAGCGGAATTAAACTAAAAAAAGAATGAAGCAGCTCACCTCTTGGGTAAATCTTAATCTGAAAGAGAAGTTGATTTAGGATGAAGCTATACAAACCCCTTACTTCCCTGGAGCATTTTGACTGATAATAAAACAGGGACTGTAAATGTGAGAATGCTTGGAGATAATGTGATTAGTCTGATCACTCAGATTTTTACCAGAACAACAAAAGCTTTGATTGAAGTGGTAACATTGTATTTGTATGCTCTCATCTACCTAATTATTTACATTGAATACCAGAAATTTTCAAGGCTTGTTTTGCTTTATTTTCACATCAGGATTACTCAGAAATCTGAGGTGAGAGTATTCACTATTCTTGTGCTTGAGAGAGATAGAGATATCAAGCTTTCCTTTCCAGGTATGGGAATTAGAGTTTCAAAAATAAAAGTAACAAACCAAACAGCTGAAAACAGCCTGTGCTGAAAAAACATCTCAACTGAATTACATTTTTTCCCATTTGCCTGATGTGATAAACCTTACACTCTTAAAAGATCTGTCTTTTAAATGGAAAATCAAATGGAAAACCTCAGCGCTTTGGGTTTTTTTATACTTCATGAAATATTGAACAAAAAAGAGGTCATAAGCCATTTTGCTGACTTTATAGGTCTCGTGAGACTTCTTCAGGCTCTCTTCTTGTTTGCTGCTGTACATCTGGAGTGAGAGTCATGCAGAGACAAGATGGCAGGTGTAAGTTGCTCTTGGAGATGTAAAACATTTTCCTCCACAGCATGCAAGACAAACACTTCCTTTCCTGTTTCCACCAGAAGGATAAAAAAAATCTTTGGGCCGTGCTCTTGCCCCCAAAAACCAAATTATTTTTTCCAGAAGTTCCAGCATGACTGGGATTTCCTCCTATAAAGTAAAATATGCAGCTTCCTTTTGAAGAAATTAAAAAAAAAATTAGTTACTGCCATGGGAAAAAAAGGTTTCACATACTCTTCTATAATAATTTAATGTTGTAATGGCACATATGAAAAAGAGTAAGCCATGGGGAAAATGAACATACGGAAGACCTAGTGTGCACTAAAATGAAAAAAGTCTATGTCTATAGCAGCAGCAACCACACGGCTCAGGAATCGCGGTCACGGTGAGCTTGTGAGGGGCACACAAAGCTGGAATCCTCCCCGAGGCGCGGGCGGCTCCCAGCGCCCGGGCCGGCCCCGGCTCTTCCCAAACGGCGCCACCGGGTGCCGCTGCAGGAGAGAAAAAGGAAATTAAATGTATGGAATGCTGTCCCGGCCTCGGCCAAGGACGGGGAACGCCGATCCTCGTGATTCCGCACTCGCGCCCAGCTGAAATAGTGCTTCCCCTCCTAGCACACATGCAGCCTTCTTGTGTTAAATTTCTGTATCATGAGTTATTAATTTTACTGCTCTCGAAAGTTATTGAGGAGAGAAAATAATGTCGTAAAATCTGTGTGTGACTCACATGAAGGGCAATGCAAGAGTTGATGGACTGAAATGATTTCATTTTGCTTAGAAAACCCTCAAGACTTCACTATGCAATTCTGTTGCAGTTAAACCTCTGTGGTCAGTTCTGATTTCACATTCTTTTAATTTGTTTGTTTTCAAAAGAAACCTCTCTAAAACGCAGCTGTCAGCACTGCTGATTCTCCTAAAATTTTTGCACGTATTCACCAAATGGTTTGCAGCTAAAATCCAGGAGGGGAGCCCATCAGTCCCAGCACTGCTGACCCATTCAGCCCTGCTGGACAGGGATTCACTCACTCTGCGCTGTCTTACCTGAGGCCTGATTGATTCTCATTTCATTGACAAGTTGGTTAAATTCCCCCAGAAACCTAACAGGATTCTGGCAGAAACTAACAATGTGCGGATGTTATTAGGAATTGTAATTAAAAAGAAATTCCTGTGTTATGAGGATTTGCCTAGGAACCAAAAGGCAGTATCAAAGCATATGTCTCTGCTGTATATTATTAGACTATTTTGTATTATTGAAATATGCAAATCATGGCTATTAAGGAGGATTTCAAATAAGCAGCCAGAGGAGTAGAAAGTTTGCAGGTGGCATGCCGATTGTTTCAAGATGCTCTACCAGAGACTAACAGCAAACATTTACTGCTTATCAAAAAAAAGACTTTAAAAGGACCACACGCACACAGAAAGCTGGCATGACAAAACAGAAATGTGAAAGTAGTTGTTAGAAGTAACAGTCGGTCTTCAAAAAGTGGAAATTGTGTTGAAATGAGGAAAACAGAAAAGAACATAAACTCTTATACGTTTAATATAAAGCCTTTATAAAGTGGGCCAAAATTATTTTGAGGAATAACTTGTGATAAGCATAAGAGTGAATAATAAAACTTGCTCTAAACACATCAGAAGCATGAATTGTGCCAGACAGTTTATAGGCATTCTATAATGTTTGGGCTATAAAAGAAGTATTTAAAGAGATAAGCCCAGAGCTGAAATGCTAAATGAATTTTTCACAATAATGTTCTTCATGGACAAGCTTAGGCAGGTTTCAATAGCAGAACATTTTTTGGGTCCAAGTCAAAGAAATTATCTCAATTTAAAGTGTCAGAGAAGAAATTTTAGAGTAGACAGAACCAAATGGTAACAAATCAAGTAGATTATATCAGGTTTTCAAAACATTTCTAAAGAAGTCTGATATATGTGACAAATTATTAATGCAATGTAACTTGACATGTAGATTGGCCTCTTTTCCAAAGGAATGGAACGTGGTAAATGTGATGTTCATTTTGTTCTTAAATTCAGTGGGACCTCAGGAATTACAGCCCAATGAGCCTGACCTCCTGTAGCAAGTTGATAAAGCTTTTTCAAAAGAAGGGTGTAAGGCACAAATGACTGGAGTTTATTGAAAAATTCAGCATGCAAGAGGATGAGAATGATTTGGATGGTACATTATGAATGATACATCATAGATGGATTTCCTAAATCTTTAAGCAAAGATCCTTCATTAAAGCATGCTGAAGAAAGCAAGCATGAGATAAAGTAGGGTTTCTCGGGTGTCCATACACAATTGAAACAAAATCTTCAGAAATCAGGATAGGGAATGAATGAGTAGCTTTCCATTTTCACAATGCAAGGGTTTACTCATGGATTTTCTCCAAGATTTGATGCTCACACCTGGGCTACTTTATATTTTGAATGCTTTAGAAAAGCAGTAAATAGAGAGGTCATAAGATCAGCAGATGATGCAAACCAAGAGCCACTTGTGATGGGATGCAGGATGTTTTCTCAAGACGGAGCAATTTGGCTATAAATGGTGGAAAAAATTCAATGTTAAATACTGGAAAATACTCATGGGGAGAAGAAAAGCCTTCTTATGCTTATGCAAGTGCAGCTTTAAATAGGTAATATCAACTACAGAAGGAGGAGTCTGAGTTCTTCAGAAGATACTGTATGCAAATGTCAGATTAATGTTCAGCAATAGCAAACAAACAAAGCCCCAAAGAATTAGCAGAAGGAAATTATGAATAAAATAGAAATCAGGATGCAATTATAAACATGATACAATTTGCAGATGCAGAGTTATAAATCTGACCCATATTTTGAAGACCATACATTATTCTAGTTGGACTTATTTAAAAAATATTGTGGAACTGAAATATATAGTAATGATGGCAATAAGTGTGGCCAAAGATAAGGTATGGCTACCACAAAAGATGGAACTTAATAGAGAGGGCATACTTTAACTTGGATGAGAAACATCTACTTGGCATATGAAATAACAGAGGTTATGAAATCATTAGTGGCATGGGAAACATGAATAGGGAGAATAGGAAAATCTCCTCTTTCTGTCACAGTGTAAGAACTGGACTCCCTGGAGTGCCTCTCACAGATAGTAAGTTTGAAATCAAAAGAAGGGAGTATTTTTTTGTTTTTAGTTGCCATGGAACAGTAGCCACTGTCTCAGCAGCAACTCCTGCTCTACAGAGATTTGAAAAGGCCCACAGAGACAAAAAGAACATTAGATAAAGCTCTAAACTGTACCTCAGTCAAGTATAAACAAATGTAGTTGTCAATTGTTTATGAGAGGCAGACGCTAGCTTAGGGAGCTCTGCTCTGAGAGGAGACTGAAATCTGTAGGCTTGAGGAAATGGTGTGTTGGATTCATCTAAGAAAGGAGTCTGTTGCTTGTCCTGTTCAGTTGTACCCCTCTCATTTACAGTAGTCCAATCTCAGCCAAAAGTTATGATTATCCTAAGAAAGCCTGGGGAATGTTTTCACTAAAATCCTGACTGTTACTTCTGAGTGCGATATGTTCCAGGTTTGTGATCTGTAAGTCAGTTTTTTTTGTGATTTGTAAGTCAGTGGATGTGTCCTGAGGTAGCTTCAACACCCAACAGACAGAACAGCATGCCTTCTACATGCAAGGGGCACAAATAGGCCCTGCCATGGGATTTCTCCTATCCTAAACTACAAGCCAGATGTGTGACTTATCAACTTCCAGTGGGAATCTCACGAGAGACAGGGAGCATTCAGGTCTTATCAGCACTGTAATCCTGTTGCCTTTGCTGGAGAGCAAACTTGAGTTACAGGGATGCTCTGTGCAGTTTTGGTGCAGGGGCTTTTGTTCAAGACAGCATGAAAAGAGTTAATGTAGATTACAGTTTAACTCTTCAGGGAAAACAGCTCCTACAACCTAAGTATGAGTGTTCTCCCAATGTGTATTTCTGCATAGCATTTCCTCTTCTGCAGAGCAAACCTCTACTGTGGACAAAGGAAATGCTAGGCACTGTGAGTCACAGGTCGCAATGACTAAATGAAATTAAGATAAATGTGTGCACAATCAGTGCAGGTGACTGTGAAGTTCCAGGCAATTCAGAAATCATTTTAGATACAGTAGTTCAGTACTATGTCCAAGCTAAGTCCTGGGGGTTACTTACATTTTTACAGATTTTCAGCAATTTGTAAGGATTAGTAAGTTATTGCTGAGACTTCTAGCTAATTAAGTACTTAGTTATATAGCAGAGTAAGAGTAGGATGGCATTTGAAATGGCTTACCTCTGACACAGAGAGGTCACCTGGTTTTGTTAATGACACAGTAAGGCCATAAACTTTATTACATATGAACCTGTTAAACTCTAGTGAGTGTGGAATGGGAAATAGAAGTGCAATATCATCAAAATCTCTGAAAAGACTTTTATAAGGTCGTGATATGCTGACACCAAGGATTTTAATTTAAGGTTAACATCTTCTAATAATACATTTGATAGCTATAATGTGACTTTCAATGGAAAAATTATTTAACTGTTATATTTAACTTTAAAAATTATATACCCCAAATGTATTGTGGCATATATTACCACCATAAATTAAAATGAATGTGTACATTACATAGTAACAAGAGAAAAAGGGGCATTTTTTAATTAATGGAATGGTAATAGTTCAGTGTCTTTTCACTTGTTCCTGCAGAGTGAAAGATGTTATGAATATGAAAGAGGGACAAACCAGTAAGAGGTTTAGCTTCTCAACTTCTCCTTTACTTCTGTCATGCAAGCTTAATGTATTCTGTACTAGTTTCCTGGGAACTTCAGAAGGATGAACATGAAAAAGGAAAAGAAAGGCTGTCTTTCTAAGCAGCCTTTGTCTAGAAACCAACATTCATATTAAAGGCTGAACTGTGTTATTTCAAGCTTTAGCATATATACCTCACCAAATAAGGGACCAGCCAACTTATGTAAAAGAATAACCTGCCTCTGAGCAGAACTTATTAGCTTGGGCACAGTTCCACAACAGCGTGTCCAAACAGCTTTTGGATTGAATGTATCTTCCATTTTGCACCTTAGAAAATGAGCTAAGCTATTCCACAACTGTCTCCACCTGACTACAGAGACATGCCTTCATAATACAGCTTGGACCAAGGCCCTTCCCCAGCTTGCTGACACAAGCTGGATGTCGACTGCTCTTACTTCCCAGCTGATGTGAGGCAGTGGCAGCACGATGAGTTCAATACCTATATTAACAGGAAAGCCATTAGATGGGCATTAAAAGAGCACTCAAGAAAACATAGCTTAGTTTCTGAATTTTGTAGGCTCCTTAAAAAGTGCTGTGTGAAAGCAAACAGCTCTCTCTGCTTGCTTACTGCCTTAAAATAAGAATTGTCTGGAAAAAAATTGCAGTTAAAACTGAAGACACAAAAGGGGTAGAAGTTTCTGTCATTAGCCTTACAGATCAGTCAACCTCCAGTAAAACATAAACCGTGCTTAAATAAAATTAGAAAGTCTTCCCAGAAAAACACATCTTTGTCTGTGGGGCACCTATAGTTCAGAGGAGAAGGACCATCCAGCAGGAGCTCTGCTCTGGTGAGTGGCTGTGACACACTCAGTAAGTATTGTGTGTTTGGCATTGCAGGGAATGTGCATCTTCCCAAATCCCCACAAGTTCTTGAGTGCATGCGCTTCAGTCTGCTCAGCTCCTCCCCAGTCTCTCTTCTCAAAACCCATCGCATTTTATTTATCTGACGTGTATGTAACAATTTCAGCATTGTGGGAACATTGTATAACTGTGTGATTGCAGCCACAGAGGAACTTGTTGAATGCCCAAAGCAGGGAAGGCTACATAAACAAGGGAAATATTAGAAAGAAAAGTAAAGATAGGGTTCAGCAGCCAGAAAAAAGGAAAAAGTACACCCCTCAAAAACATAGGAAAAGAGAAGGGGCAAGGAGGAGAAAGAAACAATAAATAGTTTAAATATGACATTGATTACGAAGTTGCTCCATTGTTCATGTTTGCCAGTGGGAGGGGAAGGGGAAAATAGCTTTTTGGAATGCTGCATGAACATTAATATTGATGGCCTCATAAAAGCAAATTTGGGTTTCTCAAGGGAGAAGAGTGCAGACACTCCTTTGCCATTTAAAGCTGAAGTTCATGTGGAGGAGAGTCACAAAAGTCTTCAGTCTGTGTACCACGAGTGTTCAATAGACCAAATATTTCTGGCAATGTGCCTGCTTAGATGAGTGTGTTAGTGCTGCCTGCTGGGTTATGTAAGGGGGGATACTGCAGCAGAGACAGTGAAGCAGGAAGCCTGAAACGTTCCAGAGGACCAACTGGGATTTCCCCTGCTGCTGTTGTCACAGCAGAGCCACTATTTTTAATTTAACTAGTAAAAATTAATTTACTTGTCTTATTCTATACTTAGTCCGCTACCAAAAAAAAAAAAAAAAGTATTCAGACAATGTTAGGGGGATTTTAAACATGTTATAGTTTAAACAGAGTAATTTCCTGACTGGTGGGGAGAAAGCTGGAAGACCAAGCAGCACAGACACACCATGTCTGCCTCATGCAGTCCTGTGATGCTTGGTGATGGGGGGAAATACTTGGCTGTGGTGCAGAGGTGGTAGAAAGCCAAGTGAGGCTGGAAACTCTGCTAACATAAACCAGAAAATAGCCAAAACTCTTGAGGGGATGCATCATAAAAAATATAGAGAGGGCAATGTGATGTAATTAGTTATTACAGCAGAGGGATGGGAATCAGAATGCCTTGATTTCTAGTGTTGTCCAAGTTACACACTGAGAGCACAGTCATGCCAGGTACTAAATGTCTTCTCACTCAGGCTCTTGTCTATTCAGGATATTGTTGAATAGCCTTTCCATATTCACCTGCTTTAGCCAAAACTTTGGACTACAAACACCATTCAACATGCTCCTCTCTTGTAAGCTAGAGGCAGACACTTTGTGGTGTCATTTTTTTCTAGGATACAATCATTATGTATGCAGACAAAAATTTTTAAAAGTAGTTATTTGAGAATATGGTTCCAGTAAGACGCATTGTCTTTTTTGATATTGCCTTTTTTGAGTAGTAATATATGCTGCAGTAACACAAATCCTGTGACACATCTCTGCAGGGTGTATTTGCACATGATAAATACACAAAACAATGTTAGCTCTACCACGGCTGAGTTGCTGATGCAAAGACACAGTAACAAAGACAGTGAAGTGTAAAAAGTCATGCATTAGTCACATACAAAGCTAGAACTAACAGCTCCTGGACCCTGACCCAGTGTACTTTTCCTTTGGCCAAAGGGTAAATTTGAGTGTCAAACAGACATAAAAAGTTTAAATGTCTCCATGGTTACTTGAATTTCAGAGTTGAATACATGACTTCAGAGATGCACAGGAATGTGGGAGAATGTGATGAGTACTGATACATTCTGAAAAATTAGGAAGTGGCTAACAAATACTGCAATGCACTTACAAATAATTGCTTTTCAGATATTTATAATTTGTTCAGTGATTTCCATGGCATATCACATCACAATCCCTGGCTCCAGTCCTGATATCCCCACTAAGTTCCTTGTCTAGTCATTCCATCTTCCCTCTCTTCTCCCTGATCTCGAAATCCTACTGTCTGCCCATTATAAATTATTGACCCAATTTTTCTCTTTTTCCACAAGCTTGTAGTTTCTTGTCCTTCCAGATTTTCTCATCAGTTACCTTATGCTCTAACTTCACACCCATTTGTACCTTGCACTTCTGTCAGGCAGCTTTGTCCTCTATCTGTAACAAAAAGGAAAAAAAAAAAAAAAAGAAGATAAAACCCCAGGAAAAACAATTTCTTGGTCCTGATAGGTAAAATCCCAAAGCATCAACTGTAGTTAGGAAAAGCTGAGAATATTGTTGCACCCTTTGGATTTTCAGGTGAAAAGTGAGTCCCTTCTGAGCGCTGATGAAGAGATTTTTCCAAAGACCTGGACCCTGGTCAAACTTGGTGTGCTTTTCACTGAATGAAGGAATGGACATTCATTGCACAGAAATTGTCCCCTTACAAATTACACATTTTCCAAGATGTGAAGTGCTGCAGCTGTTCAGAGAAAAGGTTGTGATCAGACACAAACCCGCCGTAATGGTAAAAGAGCAAACTGTTAAAGCACTGTGAAGTTATAGCAAGACAATACAGGGTATTCTCCCAGAAAGTGCCAGACAAACTTTCTCATAGCTGATGCTATCAGCACCACCTCTTGCTGCAATTCACACATAGTAAACTCATACTTCTTCTGTCATAGTTAGATTTTATGTTTCTGAAACACATCAGAGGGTGATATTTTTCTTGCATGCTTATGGCCAAAAAAATCCTGCTGTTGATTCTTGTGATTTACGTATCAGTTTTCCATTTTAAAATAAGTGCTGTGTAAACAACAGAGAGATTAATATAATGCTGTGGGAAATTCTAACCCATTCACATGCCAAGATTTCATCAGACTTTTAAAGGCAGGAGCTTCAGCTACATCTTTAAAATAATTGGCACTTTTTTCTCTGTAGCCCTGAGTCTGCAAAATATCAATTGCCTTATATGATGCCCCAAAATCTGTCAAAACATTCTGGATCAGATACTCAGCTCCTAGAACACTAAACTTCAATATACCAATTTCATGTGGATGCTGTCTTTGGTCTCTTTAAAACTCCTGTCTTCTGCCATTTTAATTTACACTCTCGCATAGTCAGCTTGCAGACACCGTTTCTGTTGAAACTTAAAATTTTGGCATGACTGAATAAAACATGCAGCATACCAGGTGTGAATTAACTAAATGGTGCTTGTGTTCCTAGAAATCAAAATCCAAAAATGTACTTGTGCTTATTCATTAAATATCTATTTAATCAACCATTAAATGATTTAACTATGGGATATGCTTAATCAACCATTTTCCAGATCAGAGAAACATGGTTTTTATATGGTAAATCAGGCTGTGTGAGATAATCCGTATTTTTCAGATTTCCCAAGGTGCTTATTTTAAATGGCATAAGGTTTTTCTTTTTTTTTTTTTCTTTCATCTGCAGTATCACAAAGTGCTAGACAGCATTAAGCAGTAGAACATTCCTGTGAGGAAACATGGCAAATAGTGACAAACAGGAAATCTGTGTGCCATTTGAAGAGAGACTTGAAAAAGAACAAAAATCCCCCACAATCCAGGATCAGATTGAAACTATTGGGATGGTTATCTCCCTGGATGTGAATCTTTGACTCACCTCATACCATTCTAATATTTTAACTGAAGAATTAAGTTTTATTACAAAAAGGACAGGCTTGCACTGGGGAGTCCAGGTTCTCTACAAGCTCTGCTTTTGCCCCTTGTCCTGACTTTATTTATAGCAGAGGCTGCTAGGTGAGCTCAGTTCTGGGTAGTTTTGCAATGTGCATAATCACCCTGAAGAAAACAGAATTATTATTCCCTCTGTTTAATAATTATTATTGGTTGAATGGAGCTTTACGAAATACAAATGAAGACAGTGTCTGTCCCTTTATGGGGCTCTCACTCATCTGGGGCTGTCATCCACTCTGAGAAAGGTTTTCAGGGAGCAAAGAGTGTGCTGTGGACAAGACACTGGAATGGCTCCTACCACAGCAGTGTTATCACATTTCTGGTGGCACCAGGCAGTTTTGCTGCATGTGCATATCTCTGCTCCTGAACTGAGAGCCTGTGTAGGTGAGCTCCCAGGAGACAGTGCTGGTGCCAATCTCTTTGATTCCTGACCAAGACTCCTGAGCTTCCCATTCCTTCTGGATCCCACTGCCAAAGCCTGCAAATAAAACAAAACTCTCTGCTCCTTTTGTCCTGATGTTTTGACACCCAACTCTATTTTCCACTGGAAAGCCTCCCATTCCTTCTTGCTTCCCAACACTCACTCTGCAGCCCTGCAACAACCACAGGGCCCCCAGTGAGGAGCACCCTGCTCTGTTTAGCTTTTGATCTGTTCCTGCCTAGCTCTCCTGCCCATGTCTGCCACTCTTCCTGCTCTGTTCATCCAGCTGCTGCTAGTCCCCCACCTTATACACTCCCTTACCCTCTTCTTCACTGCCATGGCCACTTCAGGGTGGTGGCCTGTCTGTGCCATGCCCACCTATTCCCTCCTTCCTGCCCACCACTTAGCCCTTCTTCTGATAGCATTTCACAAGAACGGGTTCCAGATGTGCTTCCTGGGAGTCCTGTCTGAGAGTAGTATCAGAAAATGTGTTCTGGACACAAAAAGGGCATAGGAGTAATCCCACTGCAACGCTAAAGAAGGCAGGAGGAACTGTGAAAAAGAACAGAAAAAGCCCCCACTCAAACCTAAACAAACAGAGAATATGGGTCTAGTCAGCCTGGGAAGGGGAGAGATCGAGCTTCAGGACCTGAGAGAAGATTGTGGTGGTATCAAGGACCGAGAGTTCAGGTGACTTTGATGAGGGCAGGGTTCAAAGCATGAATGGAGGGAATGGAGGGAAGGAAACAAATGTGCTGATGCACATCAGGAAGGTTGTTTCATTCTTGTAACTGTAGAAAACCACGAAGAAAGGGCTGTAGGAGTAATTTTTAATTTGCTTTCACCAAAAATAAACTAAGCAGCATTATCCTGTGCTGGGAGGGGAATGTTCAGTGTGGACAAAAGTTGCCGTCTGTGGCATCCAGCAGATCTTGTGGTGGAGACCACCTCAGGATGTGGATGTGATGCCACTGCCTTTCAAATAAAAAACCATTTGCTTTTCAGAACAGTCACTGAGGAGCCCGGGCGTGCAGCTGTGACAGGCACCTTGCGCAGTGTCCCGATCCTGCACTGTGACACGGCTGCACCAAAGCTCCCGGCCACGTCCCCCGGCCCCGCTGGGCACAGAGGATTGTCACCCGCTGATCCGCACCCACAGCTGACCCTGGGCTCTGTGCTGAGCACCGTGCCATGCATGACTGCGCTCGCTGCTCCCGTTGTCTGCGCCAGGCTGTTTGCGCAGCCCTCGCTCTTGGGGCTCTATGCGCTGTAACTTGCCTTTTTGTGCTTCTGGCTTCCATTGTCATGACACTAGAGGGTGACAAAGATTCAAACGAGAGCCACAATGAAACCATTAAAACTGGAAACTTGAAATTCAGATGGATTTTTTAAAACTGGCGAGTCGCCCGGTGGAACGGGCATGAAGATTCAGTGATGCTAATGGTATTTTAATAGAAGCTGGTGCCACTTAGTGGAAGCTTGTTTGGTTTGGATCAACCCTGAAACAGATCGTTTAAAATTAAGAGGGTGATAACAAGATTGTTTTCTGGGACTTTTCCAGAACAAGTTGAAAAAATTGAGCATTTTGTTGAGGTTTTTTACATGGTGCAAAATAAAGCAAATTTGAATTAGTGATGGGAAATCTGTGTTTGTGGAAAATGTGAACAAGGACAAGACAAAAACCACATAATCAAATGTAGGCACAAAAAAGTACTGCTGCTAATAGGAAGAGTAGTTTTCAGATATAGAATTATACAGAAAAAGAATATTTTTCTGTACGTAATGCTGTTTACAAATGTGAATATATTGGCTAAGAAGTGAAAATGGTGCAGTTGTTTTACAACACTGAGGAAACCAACCTCATTTTTTGAAACATTCTCATTATTTGCTACAACATTTTTATGCGCATACAGTTTATATTTCACATGAAAACAGGATTTGGATATGTATTAGCCACTTGATAACACACACAAAGCAAGAGATTCAGGATCAAATCAACCATGTTTTCACTTTCAGACACTGTAGCAATCATGTTAAGCCTTGCATCACTTAAAACATGGTCTATTATGTATGTCAAATACTTAAATTATTTAAAAATAGTAAGAAGTGCTCTGCTGAGTTAATTACCTTAGCTTTATTTGCCAACTCTGAGTAATTTTTGAGTGAAATTTGCATGACGTTACCGGCTCCCAGGGTCTTATAATGAAATTTGGTAGAAACTGCAATGTACTGGCACTAAGGAGTGTGTAAATCTCAGCTTGCATGTCTACAAAATATTTCCAGGCTGTAAGACAGTGGAAAAGGAGTGGAGTGGAAAAGAAATGAATCTAAATTTACATCATCTGAACTGCAATGAAAAGAGCTTCCTTTTGTTATTTTAAAATGTTATTTCAAATTTTATTGCTATTTTAAAAATGTTTAGGCGGTCTTGTGATGTTTGGGCTCTTATTCATCACTCTCAGGGCTTGCTGTTGGCAATAGAGTGTGCAAATGGCACCAGTCTGTGCTAGCAGCATCTATCTGTGCTGACTGCTGTGAGGTATTTACTCCACCCTGCTCTGAAAGGAGCAAAGGACGTGTAAACCCCTTTCATGGAAACTTTGGGAAGAAATAGGAGATTTGGTTAAGGATTCTGGCTGCTTTAAGCACTTGGCCAAAAGCAATGATGTTTAGTGGTCAGAATAAGGCACAGGCTGTAATATCTGCTGTTGCCAGAGCTAAACCAACACGTCACCTAACAGACCAAAAGTGCCTTTCCCTTCCTCTATCCCTCTGCACAAGTGTCCTTCTGGATGATGAGGCATTTTCTGGCAGATAGGTTGGGATGCCGTTTTTGTGACATCTGTGCACAAGGCACAGTAAAGTTCAAAGAGAAGGTGTGTTTTTCCCAAGGGAGGATGAAAGCCCCCCCCAGACTCTAATGCATGTGTTCTCCACTTGGGATAACCCTGTGGGAGAGGGAGGGCCACCTCCTTTGGGGCTTCATGTGCTTCTTGAGTGAAGCAAGGAGGGTGGGACACTGGTGTAAGACATAGGACTGGAAGAGAGACACTTCACATGCTATAATAGTCCACGCTTTGCTCCAGTTTTTGCTCTGAAATCATATTATATAGAAACTATAAAAACTTCTGTAATGTGTTTTGAGATCTCTGTGGTCCAACAGAAGCGCTGGTAAAAGCTGGAGATGAAGAAGTTGCTGTTGTGGACATGTGTAGGCTGAGCAACAAGGCCTGAAGTCATCCAGCCTAGCTGCAGGTGCTCAGCCCCCATGGGTGTGTTGGGGCTGGAGCTGCCTTTGGTCCCCACATAAGCAGTGACTGGAGAGATACTGGAGTTTTTGGGCTTGAACTGGCCCTTCTGCCCAAGTCTGTCACTTGCCTTAGTGCCATGTTTTCTGCTGAAAGAGACACCAGAAAGCATTCCAATGAAAATATGTTTTATAACACTTGCTTTATGTAATCTTCTCAATGTTCCAGCAGCCCTGACTGATTCTCAGTGGTAAAAAATGAGGGGGGAGCCACCCAGCAGTCAGCTGGTCTGAGAGGAAGAGAGGGAGCCGCTCTCACACAATGCAAGGACTTAGCCCCAGCAAAAGCAGGCAATGGCAATTAGATCCCCACATGGATGGTTCACACAGCCACTGGTGGTTTGGGTGCATATTACAGCGACCTGAGTGGGTCACTGCTGGTGAGAGAGAGACGGTGAATCTTGTTTCTTGATCAGAAGGCTGGATTTATTGATATATGATATATAATACATTATAACTATACTAAATAGAATAAAGAGAGAAGTTGCAGAGCTTGCTAGCTAGCTAGGCTAAGAATAGCAAGAAAGAATCTATAAAAAAGTTGTGTCCAAGGACTCTGTCCCTAGCTTGTTCCTTGTGATTGGCCCTTAATTATAAACATGGGAACATGAACCAATCACCAATCAAAATAGGCGCATCCTATTGCATTTCACAGCAGCTGATAACAATTGTTTACATTCTCTTCTGAGCCTCTGCCTTCCAGAAGACGCAGAAATCTGAAAGAAAGGATTTCTGTGAAAAAATGTCTGCGACAGGTGCAGAGAAGAGGAATAACACTAATGCACTCAAGATGCTGTCCAGAGAGAACAATCTACATTGGTGTCTCAAAGACCATGCCCAAGGAAATATAAATGGAAGTAACCCAAAGCACAGGAGGAGTGGAGAGCATTTGATTTTGCTGTGGGATCTGGGGCTCTACTTATATATGCAGGACACTTAAAAGAACTGTAGATGGGAGACACCAAAAGCCCCCATGGTTAAAATAATACTGTTGGGTATAACAGAAAGGCATTTGTGTTTGTTTTGCTTGCAACCTCTTTGTTACCCCAGCTGTTTGTTTTATTAAGCCACTCGGGCTATGGGTATGTACGCCGACAGCCACACAGCGTCTGAGGTATCTGCTTGGCAGCCCTGCAGGCTGGGCAGTGATGCCTGTGGGGCTGCAGTGCCCACTGCTGATGGAAGGAGCACAGAGTCCTGCCTGGCAGATGGCAGAGGAACCTCACAGGAGCTGGCTGTGGTCCAGATCACCACCCTCATGTAGAAGCTGCTGTCCCCTGCTGTAGCTGACGTAACGAAGCAGTAGATCACCAGATTTTTCAGTGTGTGCTGTGGGAATCTGTTTGTACTCACACAAATGGTCCCTGGAAAAGGGACTCCAGTAGAAGGAATGAACACAACATCTTGCCAGTTTGTTTTATTCAACAAGCTGATTTGCCATTTAAAGGAAAATTCTTCCTTCCTCTCAGACGCTTCTTGTCTGCGGCTATTCCATTTTTCAGGAGAAAGATGGAAGGCTTTTTCATCCCCTTTTTTCCAGACATTTTCATTTTTCTTTCTCTCACCTAATTCTTCAGTACTTTTCCTTTTTCCTGCCAAAAAGTAACTGCTGGTGTGATATTTTTCTGTAAACTCTCCTTGTGGGAGATTAAAAATTATTATCAGTATCTTGGAAAGAAGAAATCTAGACTATTCTGCACCTTTCTTTAAGTGATGTTATGTTTTGGCATGAGTTGGAAATTGTTTATAGCATTATTGTCAGTACTTAAAAAGTTTACCTAATCATGTGCTTTTCACAGAAACTATGCAGACACAGCAAATTCCTCCAGAAACATATGGTTCTGAAGATATTTAATAAAGATTAAAAATACATAATACAGAAAATCAATAAGTACCCCATAAATTCTGACTAATCTGCATTTTTGAATATAAAATGATACACTTGTGGTTTTGATTTCCACAAATATTTTAAGGTTCTATCTATTTTTAAAATTATCTGAATAAGTGTTGTGCTAAACTACACATAATCTCACCTTTATAAATTTCTTGAATTCATCATTGTCATCCAGTCCAGTGCTGTTAGCTTGAAAACTTTGATGTTGAGCTTGTAAGTCAGTGATAAAGCCACTAAGAAAAAGGTTTTTTTGTAACTTGTGAATTCATGGTTGGGGTCATGACTCTTTGCTGACATTTACCATTTGTCACCACTGTAGCTTTTGTAAGCTGGATCTTCTGTGGTCCAGAAGTTACATTACTTCAGAATTATAAGTTACATTGCTTCAGAGCTTATAACACAATGGTAGTGGGGACATCACTGGTTTTCAGAGAGATCCATAGATGAAGAGAGCACTTTAATGGGTTTGTGGCATCTCTTCTACCTCCTTTCTTTGGAACATTGGGCAAGCAGATCAGGTTGGAGCATTACTGGGCTCTAGATATGCCTTGGCTGCATGAGAGACCTGCTGGGAATTGCTGCAGTCAAAACACTTTGGAAGTCTGTAACAGTTCTGGCTTTGGGGAGAGAGCCTTCAACAGGATTAGAGGAAAAAGAAAAGGAACAAAGTTGCTGCACATCTATTTTCTCCCTTCCCTTCTGCATAAGCCTTAAGTGTGGGTTGTCAAGAGTGGAGGGTACTCTTCCACAAAGTTGTCTGTTGATGCTTTGCATGATCCCTAAGTTCATTAATCTATTAGATCTAGGAGTAATGTCCCTGGCTTATTACAGATCCTTCTCTCAAGTAGAGCCCAAGGAGCAAGCAAAATTAAATAGGCTAGAAGACGCCAATTGTGGAAGTCTCATGGATTGACAGAAACATTTGGGGAAGTTTTAGAAAATGGATGACAAGTAATGTACAAAACTCCATGAGCCAAATCCTCATCTGGTTAATATAACTTTTTTTCCCTATGAAACTTAAACCTCTAGGTTCATTAACACCAGATGAAGATCTGGTCCTTGTCTGAATTTTTCCAGCCAGACATCTATTACTTTTGCCCTCAAATACTAGCCCTATTCCTTCAATAAAACTAAGCAGCCAAAAATTCAAAAATTAGGGGGAGGGATATAGGGGGAATTTCAAATTCAAGCCAATAATGATAAGTTTCTTCAATCTAGTCTGGAGTAATAACATACTCCATAAGTGCTTCTCCATAATGGTCACATTGAGATGGTAAATTAATTCAGTTGTAAGTGTAATTGGTAGCAATCTATATGATTGACTGCTGGCAATATATAGGTTTTGTTCGATGTCTCATGTTTTCAAAAAGAATATAAAGTCTTCCTTACAGATAGATCAAATAGATAGTAATAATAAGAAAATATAATTTCTTGTTTGCCCTTTCTCTGAAAGCAATCAAAAAATCCTGCTGGTTTTCCAAAAATAATTCAATTGAATTCTGAGAAATATGATTAGGGTCTGAAAGGTCTCTTTTTCATGAAAAAAAATTCAGCATAGGCAAAAATCTTTTTTTTTTTGCCCTTTTTTTACTATGCTGAGACTCTCTGAGCAAAACTAAAATGTTACTGTGGTAACTGTACAAGCTGCAAGACACCATTCTCCAGAAAATTACATTCTTGGACATTTCCAATGTCTATATGCCAACACCTTGCTTTTTGTAATGTATACTTTGTGGCTCTTAAAATGGATCTTTTGTGATTGTTCTTAGTGCAGATCTAAACCCATGTATTTCCTCTGGTTCATATAAGCTTGACACTGTTACACAGACTCTTTCCTTTGTCTGGGTCTCTGTGTGAGAAATATTGTCTATATTGAATTTTATCACTAGGAGACACCCCCTGTACTTCCTGCGTTATGTGCTAACACATACTCACCAGTATTTACATTTGTTTAGATTAATATAAGTGGATAAAATTCTTTAAAATAATGGGTTCCTTCAGAAAGCCCGAGTACTCTTAGGGATCTGAACTGGATAAGTAAGACCCAATAACTCAGAGTCAGAATAGAAACTATGAGCCCTGGATCATCCAAAAGCACAGAAATGGGTGAGAAACCAAGCATCTCATGAATCTTCATTGCAATGTGTAGAGCCAAGTAACGTCACAATCTTTTTCGCTCAACTTCAGTGGTACCAAGTAAAAGAGATGACAGACAGAATCCTTGCCTTTTATGGCCTTGGAATTACCCAAGAAATGAACTTTGCAGTAAAAATTTAATGGTGGAATGTCATCAGACACATTGAGTCATGTTCTTATCTCAAGCCCACAATATATACAACTTTGTCAGATACCGGGTTTTCATAATTATTGTAAAATAATTAAATAAATGGACTTTGTCTGGGATTTTGAGTCTGCTAGCAGACAGTCTTAGAGCATAGCAGCTGTTTGGAGGGGTTTCCTGAAAGTCTTTGTTCAAAGAGAATTACAGCCAAACAAAACATTACTAAGATAGAACTAGTACTAGCTACAAAAGAGGGTGTTAAAAAAACCACACATACATATCAGACACTTGAGAGCTGATCATGGGCAAGATAAAAGACATGCAAAAGCAGCCAGCTTGTGTGAAATACTCTTACCCTCCCTGCCTGCCTGCTTTCCCAGGGTATTATCGCCCAGGCTACCCGTGTTATGGAGCAACATGAGTGGCAGTGATGAGCAATGGTGACCCCTCTGGGCAGAACCACTCCTTTGGTCGCCTCTCAGCCAAGTGTCCATTTCCTCCTTCAAATAGCAGCTGGAGTAGAAACTCTGGCTGGACTCTCTCACACTTAATTCTTTGCCTTTCTTTGATGTGCATAGAAAAGAATTAATCTACAAGAATTATTTTATTTCTGGGGGGTTTTTTGTTTTGGTTTTTTTTCTTCTGATTTCTGTGCCAAAAGCCTGGGTGTGGTTTCAGTGCTGTTCTCTTAAAATAAGTGCAGTTCTTTGGCCAAAACAGACAAAATTCCATGTGACACTCCAACCTATTTTTTTCTCGATCAGAGAAATCAATATCCATATTCAAATAAAACCCCAATAAATTGTCATGAATTGTGCATAAAGCACTTAAATGTTATTTCATAACTAATAAGATCAAAAAGCCTTTTGAATATGTTTAGTTGGGAATTTGTTGTTAGCAAATGATAAGATGTCAATGGCATCCACTCAGAGAGGGGGTCTTCATGGTCTTTAAGTATTAACAGCCCAGAAGTAAAATTTATAAACAGACAAAAAACCAATGCCTGAGTCTTCCAATTTGATGAAGTGTTTTGTGACTTCTGCAAGTGAAGTATGATATCACTTCTGCTTTCTGCTGCTGTAGTTGCCATCACTGCACTCAATGAAAATTTTTTACTAAGAACACACCTTATTTCTAAATCAGTAAATACCAGTTAAGGTACATTGACAGACATGACAAATGGTATGCAGTAGTGCCCAAACAGAGTTCCTTTGGCTTTGTTTCATGCAGTGAACTCTTGGTATTTTCAGGGAATATTAATTTTTTAAAATGGAAGAGCCTGCAAGTAAAAGTACAAGTCAGGTTCTTTCAGAGTGTTACGTATAGAATTCGGAATTGCTAGCATGCTCCTTACAAATAATATCTGCATATGATTAATAGGGTTACTCACTGTTGCCACAGGTCTCTCTAGAATGCATGCAAAAGTGCCTCCAGCTGAACTATATAATTAATGGCACCATAAAATCTTATTCATTAATATCAGAAAATGATTTATTACCACAGATATATGCATTCATTCAGAAGAAAAATCTTGCATTGGATGCACACTGTGTTGGACAAAGTAATGTGGCAAAATTATCCTTAATACTCTCTAGATGTTTATCTGAGATCCCTAATGAAAGTTACATGAAATCACCTTTCAGTGCAGTCATTTTTAATATAATTTTTATTATCTGAGGACATTAAATGCAAAGAAAAGAAAACTAAAAATGCACAAACTTTGCAAAATTGCTGTCCATTTAAAGAAAGCTAGGTCTAGACTTTAAAAGACTTGAACTGATAATCAAATATATAGGCCAGTTACATTTCTGATTTCGTCACTGTGGAAAAATACTGTAATATGTCCATTATGTTCTGTGCTTTTCCCAAAAAATACTTAATAATTTATCATTGCCAATAGTTTCAGTGTGAAAACAGATGTATTTCTCCATGTCCCTATGGTATATTTGAGTTCCCCATGAAGGAAAATCACTACCAGAAGATAAGCAGTTCTACATGGCAGTTCTGCAAAGCAATGAAACTTCACTTTGCCTTTTCTCATAAAAAAGTAAATGAAAAAGAAAAATCTTGATTTTTAAGTCTGTCTCAGTTTCTACTCAAAAAGAAAGTTTAGGTCTCTCTGAATATCATGTGCATTAGTCTCTGCTGGAGTTTAAAATAGTTCAGACATAGTTACAAAATGTCATGTACTTACTGTCTGAAAACATGAAATAGCAGCCTACTACTTTTTGTGATATTCCCTTTTCCAAAATTCACTGAAGTAAGTGGAAATGTTTCCACTGATTACATGAGTTTTGGAACAGCTTGTGTTCGTGCCGGTTAAGGTTCTGCCTAAGGAAAGATTGCAGGAATATGATTCTATTCTGAGAATTTAAGAAAATGCTTATTTTAAGAGATTTCCATTTAACTTTTTTTTTTTTTTTTTTTTTTTGCTGGACAACTGAGTATTTAAATGAAACTGAAAAAAATGGAGTTAAGGAAGAGTAATCTGCTTACTGGATGGCAATCTCTCCTTCTCTATCTTCTTATTTTATTCTAAATGACACTTTTCTTCATAAATATTTAGCATCTAAAAATATTCAAATTTCAAGGAAGAAAATGGATGGAATTATTTGACTAATATTTCAATATTGCTGATATTTTGCAAATTATTAATTTAATACTCAGGAAAGTTTAATTAAGTATAAGTAAATTCTGGCATTTGCATTGCAAGATTTAATTGGCTCCTTTGACTAATAAATACTTTCCTTTTCTCACATACAGTAGATTAGAAAACTGCTGGAGGTAAACTTTTGAAGTATGGAGAATTGTCTGAGCTTCATGACATCAATTACAGGCTAATTATTCTCACCTATTTAATTTCTGTTTGTTCCTCCAGTATTGCAATACCCATGTTTTGCAATTATATCAATAAATACAATAAAGCGAAAGCATTAAATTTATAGCAGGTCCCTTCCTATGAAATAGATATAAATGAAATAAACTTCTTCATGTCTTATGACTAGTGAGATATTACATAAAGTGAAATTTTCATTAGACAGTGACACATTTTTCGTGTGTCATGTAAATAGCAAGGTTACAATACAGAAGTTCCACATATGGAGAGCAATCTGTCAGTATGATCTTTTTCACTAATGAGTACATATGGTTTTTCCTCATGTTTTCTCTGAACACTTGTACCTAACCCACAGTATTCCAGAGCAATCAGATATTGTGGCAACAAGCCCACACACAAAAAATAGAACTTTGCTTATTCAGGGAAATCAAAACTTTGCTATCATATGTATATATATCTATGAAGGGTGTTTTTCCTAGGAGGAAAAGAGGCAAAAACTTCAAACCATATTGAACAATGAAGACTGACTGGCCCTGCCAAGTGTAGTTGCCTGTGACAACACAGAACTGGACTAGATGACTCAGTCTCGTATTCCTGTTTATGACAAATCTGATTTGGTGTATAGAAAATATTGTAGGAAATCTCTAAGAGGCAGCTAAAAAGGAATTGAATGAAGGTAACTATCCTTTATTCATTATCTATATGTAGGCAGAAACTAGTATGTCTGGCATATGTTATGACTTGTATTTCATTTCTTCTCACGGATCTCAATAAAGTATGGCTTTGTAATTACTTATGCATGAGTTAGCAAGTCCTGGACCTCCTAAAGAGGAAGGTTGGTTTTTTGTTTTGATGATTTTTTTTTTGATCCTAATGCAAACTGTACAGTGTGAACAGAACCCTGGTTTTGGCACTACTGCTTTGACTGCTGCCGTGGTTGTGAAATTTCTTTGACACTTGGTGATGCCACCAGCACTCTGGGTACCAAGGTCTGCTTTGCAGATCATCTCTGTGGTACAGAGCCCACCTCCTGGTGAGGCTGGGTAGGCATGAAGAAAATCTCCCTGGGTTTACCTGAACGCGGAGTCCCAATCGGTTAGACTGACTCTGCTCTTCCTTGTAACACAGGAGGAGTTAGTGAAGCCCTGCTAAGTTTCATCCCCTTTTCAACCCCTCTTCAGGGTTACCAAGGAACCTAAAACTGAGTGAAACCCAAAAAGAGCAGCTTTTGTTCCAGCCAGGAAGATTATGGCTAGCCCATCTGGCATTGATCCATCAGCTGCCTGTGCTTTGGTAGTAGACATCTGTAGAGACTTTATACCAAAGGTCTGGGATGAAAGGAAAGGGATGAAAGAGGAGGTTAGCAAGGAAATGCTAACTGGAACTGAGAGATCTGGGACATGGATGAGAATTGCTGCCTCAGTGGACATACTTCTGGGTAGCACCTAGGAATTATATTGCTCAGCTCTGGAGATTAACTCAGGTAAGGAAAAGGAAATGCGGCATGGCTTCCATACTCACATCCCTGCATCATGCAGAAACAAGATATTGAGGAAATGTGCTGTCACCATTAGGGGAAAGAAATTATAATGCACCTATATCACTTTATTTCCTGTTGCTTTTATGTACTTACAAGATTTTGATAATGCTAAAATCTTTGCATGCAGTCTTATTACTCTTCACTTTTTCTCATGTATTTACATAGCAATACACAGCACAGTCAAAACCAAGTACTATCTAAAATGAGCACTTTTTAATGCCATTGCAGACTTTATCTGCCAGCTGAGGAGCAAATCAAGGCATGGAGAAGACTGCTGATGCTGCATGAAATCAGCCTCTGCTGATCAGCTCTGCCTTAAACATATATATCAGACTATATCTGATAGCTGGTCTATTTTGTCTAAAGGTACCATGAGTATCTCAACTGAACTCTCCAATCTGCAGGACAGATCATTACAAATCACAGCATTCAGCAGAGCTGGGCTTGGAGCAGCGGTAGCTGTGTTCATGGCTACTACGAGGTGAGTTAAATCAAAGTGCTGCTCATAAAAGTTGTTCTTTCCAAGAATTTTTAATCTGAACAAGAACAACAACAAAGATTATTTTTCCCTGGACTGATGAATTTGTGGGTATAAAGGGTAGATTTTGTCCTGTTCCCATATTTTTCATGGGTGACAGCATACCTAACAGACCAAGGCATCCTTTCTCTAAAGTTTGAGCTCTTCTTTAATTTTGCAACACTGCCGGTATGGAGAAGGAGTTCAGATTCCCCATTCATGCCACAAGCACATGGGCTGGAATGAAACTTCAAGAAAGTGGGCTGGTTTTCAAAGGTCATTATAGTAATTTTTTCTAAGCTGTGCCAGCACTGTTCTGAAACTACCAGAGGACTTCATGATAAAGTACTTAGGCAAATTTGACTGTAATACTAGTCCATACAATTTCAGAGACTAAATAAATGCTGTGAAGATTATATTCAGTGTTATGTCTAATTTGAAACCATATCTAGAAACTGAATTGAATGTGACACAAGATCAAGAAAGTACAGACTACCAAAGCTTTTTTCTCATCCACTTTTGCCTAATAGTTTGTTACTGGAGATCAGGGCTTTAGTGCTTGGGTGATAGCTGTTTTTATTAGCACTCGGGGAAAAGCCAAAGTGGAAAAAATGATGAGGCTTGTGTCTGTCACATTTTATGGACTGACATAAGGTTTATTATTGTTTAGCAATATTAATAGGCTGACGTAGAAAGAGAGATTTATTGGAACTGTTCTAATATTAAGATGCTTCTGCAAACACAATAATAGATTTAAGACCCAAAGGGTATCCAGGCTCATTTCAATGTCATGTACAAGTTTGGCAGTCCTCTTTGCTTTGATTTATCTGCTCTCTTGCTGAGCCCACAGTCTCTAAGACTGGTTCCTTGCTTATTATCATAGCATTATGGATTTCATTTGCTGTAAACTAGCGGGAGAACTATGGGAGAACTATTTTCATAACATAACATTTTCACAAAATATTCTTTTATTATCAAAATATATTTTATATAATAAAATTATAGCAGTAGTTATTAATAATTATTTCCTTTTAGCTACATTTTTTTTAGATTACCTTTTCTAGAGATCTCTTAACTTCACAGGCAACAGAAAAACAAACCAAAATAATGAAAATACAAAGAGATGTAAGCTGACAAAACAACATATAAGGTACGGTATTATTTTCTTTTCCTGCAAATAGAAAACAGATTAAACATACCTTTCCTGTGTTTATCTAGACTTTTCTTCATAAAACTTTTGACTGCAAGGGCTTGCAGACCTCAGAAAAGAATTATTTTTGATCAAAAATTTCACAAACATCCAGTGATTATTTTGTTAGCTGTGTGGAGACCGTGAAATCAATAGCCATTTCAGAAAATTGTTGCCTGTCAGAGATAATGTTTATCTAGCACATTTCTGGTATTTTCTGCTTTTTACTGTTTTCCCACTATCTGATTTTCACTTCCACTTGAAATATTTTTGAACACTATCATCCTACTGCTGTTGTGCATTGTCTTCAATAAAACTGTGTCTAAAGAGAAAAATAAACATTCTGCAGCTCTCTGCTCTGATAATTTGGCAGCACCCTCTCGCTGGTTTCACTGTCTCTGTATAAAGCCCAGTTTCTGTTCCCTTGTACACAGCAGCAAGGCGAAGCAAAATACTTTAAAAAACCTAAATATATGTTTGAAATGGCAGGAATGGAAGGGAAAGCAGGGAGTGTGGGAATACATACTTGATATATTTAATCTCTGATTTATTGACCCAAGATAGAGCTTGCCCATTTCATGACTTGTTTCTTGTGCTGATGATCTAAGAGAATTTATTGTCTGTAAATCCTTCCTTAAAACTCACCTCCGCCCTGGTGTATACCCTGACCTTTGCAAGGCAGCTGGGCTGGGTTCTCTTACCTAATTTAGTCATCTAAAAGGCATTTAAGCACTAAATATAGACCAGTTACCTAGGTGCCTTCTGCAGTCAATGGACACAACCACATGCAGAAAGTGATTCATCACATCCTAAAATATGTTGGATGAAAGGCCCATTTCATGGATCTGTCACTCTCCATGGACTATGGCAACAGCCCAGGTGTCTAAGACCAAATGCCTTACTTTTATACAGCTGAAGTTAGGTGAGCTAAATCCCACTTCTGGCATCCACGTTGGATTTCTTGTCTCGACTGTAACAGTCCCATTGTTTCGTTGTCTATCTTGTCTGTGGTAACTATACATAATCCTATTTATTGTAGACATACGTTCTGGGTCCAGTTGTTTTTCCTCCTACAAATAAATTTCAAGCTCTTTAGAGAAGGAACATGGAGAAGTCCCTCTTTTCCCAGTTTCTCCCTCCTTTCCCCCTCCCCCCCTCAAAAGAACAATAAGAAATAATTCTGGTGCCAACAAAAAATGATTTTACACATACCCTTTAAACTATCTATTACTGCTAATTTAGTCAGTAGAATTTATGACATCTGTTCATGGAAAATCACCCCAGATAATTTTAAAATTGGTACTGGAAACTCTTACTCTCCCAGTTAGTACTACTGGGGGCAATTGAAAGATTTCTATAAATAAGGGTTTGAAATTAGTGAGAAGGCATGCAAAAATAAGAATTACTTGCATCAGTAAGATTTGCTGAATTCAGTCTTTTATTTATCATTTGCAAATGTGGCCCAGGGAAGATGTAGTAAGATTTGCTACCCACTAGTTACAGTTCCAGACTCTGTTATGTGATAGCCCATGATTGAATAAGTGCATGGCATTTCTGAAGGATTGGGAAGGGATGTAGAAAGATTACTCTCTTTACTACTCTTCTAGTGAAATTTCATGTGTTTGAACAGTGTATAATTTCAAGCTCATTTATGGCTATTTCCCTTTTTTAAATTAAAACTTATGAAGGTGGAAGCCAGAAACAATATCTATGGGTTCATTATGTGGCATGTAATAGGATTAAACCTTCAGGACCAAAAAATAAATGTCATTTTCAGAATCATTAAGGCTTTAACTGCTTTTGAAGTTGAATTTAAAAATCCACAATGACACCGTCCTACACTAAGCTTACTGGATTCTAACAGTTCCCATTCCAGACTGCCAAATTTATACACTTTGTGCCAATTCCTGAGAAGATCTTTCTAAAACTATTACACCTAGCTTAGTCTTTTCTCAGGGTTTCTCATTATAATTTAGCATTTCATCATTTCAGTTGGTTGTAGTAAATGCTTTGGACAGCTGGAATAAAAGAGGCTTTGTTTCATAAAATCATTTAGGTAGTTTCATATGTTTGAAAGAGTTGTGCTGGAAGGAGTTTGAAGCAGACTCAGAAATTGCAGCTCCTTCCACCACATCACATGTGAAGAAGTAATGCAGAGAGAATTCCTTTTGCTGAGCACAAGGCCAGACTTTGTGGAGCACTGAATCACTGCCAGCTCTCAAAATTTCTTGGCAGGTAATGATCATCCTCACCTTTAAACATGTACCTGCAAGTGTAGTTCTGGGGACTAATTTCCACCAATTCCTATGGGAACTAGATATTACCCATAATCAAATAGAAATAATAACCCCCTTGTCTATTTATGTAGGAAGTATTTTAAATACTGATCTTTTTCAGCTTTGCAAGAAGAGTTTGTAAATACTGAAGTGATAGGTTGCTGTCTGTGTGATTGAACCATCTACTAACCCATGTGTCTGTGCATTTAAAATCCCTGAACCAAACTTGTACTTTCTCACAAGAAAGAGACTTTGCACTTGCCTCCATAGGAACATCTGAATAGGAAATCTCACAAATTTCATGCTGATGGTTGTTTGATGCTAGTTTTTAGAAAGCAGTCTAAGACTCTGTTATTGGGGAAATCTCTTAGGACAGAATCCTAGAATTATAGAATCACTTAAGTTAAAGAGGACCCTTAAGATCAAGTCCATATGAGTTCAAAAGTGGAAATCAAGTCTGAATTTGTCTGTTTTTCTGGAGTATCATTTTACTTTTTCCATTATGAGAAGAGATTAATCAGGCATCTGTGGAGGATGATTCACAGTAGTCAGTGAATAAAAAAAGAATTTTAGGACCCTCTCCACTTCAGCTATGTACTGGTTGAAAGTTTTCAGTCTCCTGGGGTCAGGTGGATGCACCCATGACCAGTTTTCAGAAAAGCTGTCATTGTGCAGCCACATGGCTCCTGGCCTCAGAGACCAGGTTTCTGTGGAAAAAGAATGGAGGTTCACCAAATGGAAAAGTGCTACTGTGCTCCTGAGTCCCACCTCTGACTTGGGTGACTGGAGAACCTGAACTCTGGGTTTCAGGCACGGTGCTGTGTGAGAAATGCATCTCTCTCATTTCCCCAGCTTCTTTAAATTCTCATGCTGCTGCCAAGTCACGTTGTATGAAATATGTTCTTTGGTGCTCAAGTATTCCTTGCAGGATTTTCTTATGTAATAATTTGATTGCCTTATATTTACTTCTGCATTTATAAATGATTCATCTATTTTTAATTTAGGTAATGAGTTCCTTCTACACTGAAACAGCTCATTTTACTCATAGGTACACATTTTAGCAGAAATCTTAAAATATTCATAAGATTCTCTAGTTGTTTTTTTTCCCTAGGCTGTGAATCACTATCTGATAAAAAGGACCTGACCCTGCTTCTGTTTAAATCAACAGAATAACTTCTAATTCCCCTCGGACAGAGATGAGCTCATGATGATACTGAGGAAAGTTTGTTTTACTTTTTTTCCCCAGCAAAGTATGTTTTCCTATCCTTCTGTAAGACTGAAGTACTTGCCAATATTTAAACTTTATTTAGGCAAAGCTCCCATGAATATGGGTGTCAAGATAAGACCTACTGGCTCTTCTAATAAAGGAGGGGGAAAAGCCACAATCAAACAGAGCCCTGACTTTTTTTCTATTAGAGAAAAGCAGTAAGCATTTTTCCTCAGCTCCTCATACCTCAGTGTCCTGGGGTTATCCCTCAGGGCAGTAGGATGGGTGTGGAGAGGCCCAAGCTGCTGCCTCTGAGATTTTGGTTAAGGCTGGCTGCAATCCATGGCATGGGGAAGCTGTGGAGGCTGGACCCTCTGTGAACAACCCAAGATGGATTTTTGTGTGGGGCAGTACAAAGGTTATTAACCTCCTGAAAAATCTGCCATAGTCTTCCTTAGTTAATGCCTTGACTTGTGCTTTTTCCTTAAAAGTTTTTTATTTCTCCTCCGTCATATTAGGATTTAAAGTGGAATAACCAATACACTCCAAATTCAGTGCATGAAGCTTTCCTGCCAAGTCGCACAAACAAAATTATAAGGTCTGGTGAAATTGTACACTTTTTGGTTATTAGCCCTGTCAAATGAATTATGCTTCTGGGGAATCAAATGTTCATAGAATTTAAGCACTCATAGCTGTAAATGCAGAAAAATATCAGAATAAAAGTTTGCTGTTTAATGAATTTCAGCACATGATTTCTGCAACCTGTCCTGTTACAAAATGTAGGAATAACACAAATGTAGCATGACACAGATAATAGCTATCATAGCCCTTGCCAAGTCATTGTATGAGAAATGAAATTTATAATTAATAGTGACCAGTCTCTTGTGGAACGAGGTCCTGTTTTGGATAGTTTCCAAGTCATCTGCTGTGTCCCTAGGCATAGACTGACTGCAGAGTGTCACAAAAATTTCTTGCTTCAGAAGCAGGAAGGACAAAATAATGTAAAAAACAATTTTAAAGCACTTGAGATGCCTAAGCTTTGGACAGATCCATTTTGTAAAATTCACAAAGGAGAAAAAGCATGTATTGAAATATTTTCTTGCAGTTCTTTTAATTGTTGGTTTATTCATGGGTTTTCTTTTCATCTGCTCTGATGTGTAAAACATAAATAAATATATGACTGAACAAATGTAAACAGTGTAACCAAATTAAAAGAATTGTCAGCAATTACCATTGTATTTATCTTAATTTGCAAATTTAGTACTTGCTCTGAAAAAGACAGAGGCAAATCCTATTTGTACTGCTTTTTAGGAGAGAAAGCCCATTGCAAGGATCCTTTGTACAGCAAAGCCTCAGATGGAAGTGAGGGACACAGCCCGACTCTAACCCAATTTTGATCCCTTCTCCAGCAAATAATTGGGGAGTTCTGGAAGTGTTCAGCCCTTTGCTGGTACCTAGTGTCTAATTCTACAGCCACACTGCAATTCAAGCCTGTGTGACAGCTCTCATTTCTTACAGAACATGTCAGACAGAATATGCTGCCAAACCTGCCCTAAATTATTGAGGCAAGGGACAGAAGTCCATCATCTGCTACTTTTGCAGAGTTTAAGTGGTACCTTATTTCAGAGCCATCTCTCTGGAGCCAACACTCCTATGCACATCCCTGCTGGAGGCTGTGTGCCCGGCACTGTCTCTGTGCAGACCAGACAGGTCTGTGTTCCAGGGATGAGCACGGAGCTGCCCACACTCCTGATGCAATGGCACCACGCCAGTTAATCTGCTAAGGAGATGACATCAAGCTACCAGGGAATCTTTCATGCCTCCCTTCCCCGTGCTGCCTGATACACACAGGAACAGAATTTAGTGGTCGTCCTGGCTATCAGCCTGCTGAAATCAGTACAGGTTACGGCCATTGTGAGCAGCATCAGTTTGCTCCAGTAGGGAAAGTTCCAGTCCAGCCCCAAAATTTTCAAAGCTTTTAAAGCAAAAGAAAGAAACCTCAAAACCCCTTACAAATGAAGAAGTAAAACAATAAAAAACCCTCCTAAGACATTTAACAGGCAACTGAAGTATTTTTTCCAAGTACTGGATGTGCAACAGCTTTGAAGGGGGACATGCAATAAATTGTAGGATTTAATTTCTTACTCGTATTCCCATTATGGAACAGAAACTGATTTGGATTTTGTGTGGGGGTTTTTTCAAGCTTGACTCTGACCAGTAAATTTCTTTCTGCTACAAAATGTCCTCTGATGTTTCCTATTGTCATAAGTAGCCTTACATGGTCTGTTCTTGAGTCTGCTATGTTTTAAAATTCATTAAAAAGAATGACCCTCTTTCTCCACTGCTAAATTTATTAAACCCGAGGGACTTAATCTCTGTAGGAAATACTGGTTTCAAAGAAATTTAAAGTTTAATTTACTTTTTGTTTGTCCTCTCTCTGATAGCATTCTGATATCTTCTCATTGGAAAACTAGTGTCAGGAAACCTTGATGATGTAGTTTGTATTTCCATTAATTTATTCTTGCCAGATAAATTATTGCCAGAACTTCTCAGTCACTGTCTTTATTAACTCAGTCAAATTTCTCCTTTGGGTCATTGTCCAGTAGTTTGTCCAGCTCACTGATCTGCTGGCAGACTGAAGTAACCAGTGTCAGGAAGAGCACTCTAGCAGGGAAGATGATGAAATCATAACATTTTTGGAATTACACTTTTTATTTTCATTGAGAAACAGTTTTATGAAAACCAGTCACTGTGGATCACATTTGCCTCAGAACACAAAGGACAAAACAACTCTGTTTAGTAAAACAATTTGTTTGGGTCTGACTAGTTGGTTTTAAATACAGTTTTTCTTTGAACACAAAGTTTCTATTCACAAGAACAACCATAGCCTGCGCTGTTATTGAGGGGTGGTGCAGCATCCAGCAGGACCCATTGAGAGGCTTAATGTTATCTTCTTATTTGTATTTACTACACAGATAAAAGCTTCCTCCCTATCTAAATCTTCTCCCACCATGTTCTCACAAGTCTGCATAATGAGATTAATAACTAAAGCTTCAAAAGGTAACCCGATCAACAAGACTTTGTATTCCTCAGCTTTTGGTTGTGGTGAAGCAACCCGATGGTGAACTATGGTGAACTGCAAGCTCCTGGTGCTCCCAGACACTACAAAGCACCTTAAATTACAAATCTATTTTCCAAAAAGTGATGCTAGAAAAATGACACAACCAAGTTATATTTTTATATTGTTCTAATTTGTTCCAGACAAAACATATCAAATTTACAAGTGGAAAGGAAAGCTATCTCCCTTTTCAGTCCTAATGCATTAACTTGCCAATACTTGGCTCTATCAACTTGCTAAGAAGCTGAATGTCATTTTGGATTCTTTCTCTTGTTTTTCCAGTGTGTTGCAACGAGCAGGCCAGTTCCACCACCAGAAACACTTGGCAATCAGATTGTCTTCAGTAGCTTTGCGCACATACAATGGATTCTGACACTGTACAAGACAAATAACAGAAACTATTTCACTTCCTCTGGTCTGTGCAGAGCTAGCAGGAGTCAAAACAAACTGCCAAGCCTCCAGGCAAACAAATAACATGAACACACATGGAGGCTGCAGCAACAATGGCCAAATTTTGCAGGATCCTATAGGAAGCTGCCCTGCCTTTGAAAGCAATGGGGAGCTCTGCCTGAGGCACAGGCAGTCTCCCTCTCACCCCCTTGCAGCTCCTCAAATTGCACTGCTCAATGTCTGGTCCACTCAGCAAGGTTGGAGCAGACTTTTCCTGGAGAACTGGCCCAAATTATACATCCATCCTGGCACCCATTCAGCCTGCAGTCTTTCTTCCCTGTTTGCCAAAAAGCATGCTAGTAATTCAGATACACAGTTGGGTCTGGGATATGAATAGTTGGCCACTGGGAACAGTATGAAAACTTTATTGTTATCCATAGCCCATCATAAACCAAAAATGATTTGCCACATGTAACTGAGCTGGTTTTGGATTTTAAATCCTAAGACTTCAAGCCTTCCAATCTACTTCAATTACTTTTTTTTTTTTTTCCTTTCCATTGCTCTGGGAGAGAAAGGGGAAAAAATCTTCAACACAGTAAAAAAATCCAGAGGTTATCAAGAGGCAGTTCAGGGATTGTTTGTGGTTTGTCAGGCAAATTTATGCAGTCCTTAAGTATACAGCTGGTACACCACTGAAAATGGGTCATTTCTGTACGTCTTTTGGGACAAGGAGTTTAGCAGGTTAGTCAGATGGAGAGTTATGCAAACATGGTTTAAAAAGCCATGCTTTTGTAGATGGTTTCAAAAAACAGATTCAGAATTTGCAGTTCATCAAAAGCTGGCCAGAGAGAGATGGAGAAATAACATAGCTAAAAATCAAAACATTGGAAGATAGATGGGATTTTCTTCAACAGTGTGATGAAGAACTGACAGTGAGAGTTGAATCTTCGTGGATTCTGCTGTATTATGTTCTCAAAGCCATTAAAAGAACTGTTGAAAAATTAACCACCATACAGGAATTCAAGAAATCTCTCAACCGTGTGTTTATTTTCCCGTCATGACACAGCCTTATGCACGCAAGAGAAAGAAGCAATCTACCATTCGTTTAAAATAGCAGAGTCCCAAGAAACCCTCACTCTTATATAATCTAAAACCAGAAATATTAAAAATCTATCTACCCATTTCTCTAACTGGACTTCTTACAGCATATTTGTGTGTCTTACAAGCCTGCAGAAGAAGAAGAGGCTGCTCCTCTCATAACTGTCAAAGCTGTGGGCAGGTTTAGGGATAATGCCATTGCTGCAGTGGGCGGATACGGCAACATGGAAATCAGCTGAGCTTTGTCATTCTGAATTTGTCTCATTCCAGGCAGGAACCTCACTGGTTTTCTCCACCTCACCTTCTTATGGTCTCTCACAGCCTTCAGTGCATGCCAGAGCATCCTTCAGCTGTTCCAAGTCCTTATTCTCTTGGCCTGTTGGCAGCTGGCGATTGCTAGCTCTGTTAGACACAAACCATTGCTTTTGGTGGAAGAAGGAATAGCTCTTCCAGTCCATCAGAAAATTACAATGGAAACCTGTGTGGACAAGGTTGGGCGCTGCCCACCCACTCTGTTTTCAGTCACTGACAGCATTTCCTCTGTTCCTCCCTATTTTCCTCTGTTCCTAATTCAGCCATATGTTTGTGTTTTGTACATGTAAGTGAAGCTAGCAGGAGGCTTGCTGCTAACTTCAGTGGGGTTGGAATTTAACCCGCTATCTACATTTCTGCTTGTAATATTAAATGAAGGAACTGGAATTTCAGCAGCACCTTTACAGACAGAGAGATGCACACTTGGGTTAAGATCACTCGGGTGAAATTCAAGCCTGTTGCAATCAATGTGGGAGCTATTTTTTGCACTACGCCTCTGTTTAGCCCACACTTGAGAAGAAAACACACACAGACACCAAAGAATTATTTATTTAGAATAAACATCAGTTGAGGCAATTGAATGTAAATTGTTCATATCCTTAGTCACAATTATAAAAGCTGCCTGCAAAAGGGCATAGCATAGAGATAATACTATTCCTTTGGTCTTTTTCTCTTTTTCTGTAGCCATCTTCTCAGTAATAATCTTAATGACTTGGAAATGCAGCAACAGTATATTGTAGTACTAATTTGAGTATGGAGGAAAAGTATTTGTTGTCAGTATTAACCTTTGTTTATTACTGTGAAAAAGCCACAGTAGCATGTCATGCAGACCTAATTTGAGAATTATGTGTTGAAATTATTATATAATTCTTTTGTTTCCACCCTGTTTAGATATTCTAGAACTGTTTCTGCGTATTTTGTTTTAAAGTGTTTATAAGATTGTTTACAAGGCTTTGTTTGTTTATTGTCTAGTAAGGTAATAGATGCCAGAGCTGACTTTACCTTGGTTCCTCACCATTACGTAGTATTTATAAGTAGGATTAACTTCCAAAAATTCAAATTTTTTCAACTGCCTTTGCTGTGCAAATAATGTGGTGCATTTGGTTGCTCTTTTAATTCACTGATTTATTTGCATATTAGATTCTAGCACCAAACTGAAAATGCACCTAAATTTATTAAATTGGCAGTATTTATTGGGTTTTCTAAGTTGTTTTTACATGGTTTCCCTTTCTTTCTCAGGGAAAACAAGAAACAGAGTGAATGAAAAGCCTGTGGATGGACACAGGCAGTCCCAGTAATGTCATTGCAGTCCCTTGGTGCTGAGTCTGGTGACACTGCCCTTCCCTGTGGTGCCATTTGGGAACTCAAGAGAACTACAGGTACCTCCTACTGTAAACTGGGCAGGGAGTGATGCAGGTTTGAAGACTTATCTTTCAAGGAAAGCTTTCCAGCACACACATGGGAGGATGCTGAACAGTAGATACACAGCTTTGCTTTAACCTGCTGGAAGAGGGCTAATATTCTGCTCCACAGTAAATTTCCTACAGCATCCATTAATTTCTATTTCTTGAACATTAAGTCCCTCTCAATACAGAGCTCCACCTGTAAACTATGTAAACTGCTCTGGGAAGAAGATGGAACACATTCACTTTTCATCAAAAACAAATATATATAGATGTGTACAGGTATATATTTAGAATATTTTAGAGAGTTTCATCTGCTTTTTCAAAGTAGTATAAATATATATACATGTATATAAAGACTTAGTTCTAATACTCAGCTCTGAGTAAGGAAACAAACTGGTCTAAGAAGCCAACCAGCCTCTGCAACCGAGTTTAAGACTCTTCAGTTTTTTTTATTGGAAAGCTTCAGGTGGGTGCTTGTGATTACACAGCAGTCCGTGCACTGTAGCAGTTCCTATAAGAAGAAGTGGTTTCACCAGTTTTGCAACCTTAATAAAAAAGTCATTCTATCACAGAGAAAAAAAATTGCTATTTTAAAAAAGCGTGGCATGATTCATCTGTGTTTAAGTCACTTTTAAGAATAAACAAAATTTGTGCCTTTAGAGCACCAGTCTCTGCCAGTCCACTGCTGGAAACATACAGCAAACTGCTGTGCTTCACCTTCCCTGAACAGCAAACAATGGGCCCCGTGGAACCAGTATGAACTGATTTTACATAAAGGTTTAACTCACCCATGACATGGGAGACAAAATAACTCTCCTGCATGTTTGCAGAGCCTGCTGAATCATAAAAAATGCAGGCAGTCTGGAAAACACGCCATAACACGAGTTCAGAAATAATTTATATTTCCCTTCTGATTATATGCTGAATATTGGCAGGCCAGTCAAGGAGGACTGTTTATAATATACAGTAGTTGCAAAAAGCTATTTCTTATTTACAGGAAATGAAAAAAAGTGAAGTTAATAAGATGGTTGGAAAGGTAAGATGGTAAAGAAACCTTATACTTCTAGACATAAATAGTCAAATAATTTATGCATATGATTGACATTTCTGTCAAAATTCTGAGTTTGGGATGGTTTATTATGGTTAGGCAGTCAGAATTTCACTGTGCAGCGTCACCAATTTGTCCTTTTCTCCTCCTCGCAAAGGGATGCTATCATCGAGTGACTTTCCTGTGGAAGAGGGATGACCAGGCTTTTAGTTTTTAACACTTGTTAAGTAACCTGACATGTTTTTCCTTTGTTTGTTTAGCTTCTGTGGCTCTCATTTCCAAGACATATCCTGTGGATTGTTCAAGTGCAATTCAAAAGTGGAGAACTAAATATATGTGCACAGTGTCTCACTGCATGCTGTCTGCCTGAAATGAAATGATTAAATGAAATGACTGACTCTTATACTAATTGAGTCCATCCATGACTGTACCAGGGTTCACATTGTACCAGGGTTCACATTATCCCTCTTAAAAGCTCCAAAACTTAACCCTATTTTGGAGGGAAAAGGTGGAGTTTTTGCCACATTCCCGACGTCTATCCTAGTAGAGCACTGGTTTTGGCACAGACAAAAAGTTCTACCTGTGAAGTGTTAATTTTTCTTGTTGGACCAATGTCAGCCTTCCTATCCTAGAATATGAACAGTTCAAGAATTTTTTTCTGGGACAACTGAGCTAATTAAATTTATAGTTTCACAGTGTCTCTGACCCTAAGATAATTTGCTTGTGCCCTTTTGCCCCCTTATTATGTTACTTTGTCATAGATTTTATTTGGTTCCAGGAGACATCAGGGGCCAGTGAGAAATGGCTGTTCTGCAAAGGCAGGGGAGCCTTGACTTTATTCTGGTTGCAGCTTCAGTTGAGGAAAGAAGAACATAAGGCATTTCCCTCTCTACAGCAGAAAACCCAGTGATTTGCATAGACTCTGATCTCATCTGAATGTGGTTTTAGCATGGCTGCTTAAGATATTAATAGACTACTTTTAACTTGGACCTCCCTAAATATCCTCACAGTGGTATTGTTACTGTAACAGAGCACACTCCTACATGATCCTCTTTGGTTAGCCTTAAAAATACTTTAAAACCAGAAAGGAAGAATGGAGTCTTTGTCTATGAATGCTAAAATCTATCTTCATCCATGAGAAGCTGTCGATGATTGCCATGGAAACATTTACTAATTGTCCATGGAGCCTGTAAAATAGTAACAAAAAAGGTAAGATTTGTGAAGAAATAACACTTTGTGAGATGTGACCTGAACCAGAAAATTCTGAAAAGCCACAAAGACATGGTGTGGTATAGCAAGGCCTTTTCTTCTTTTAATCCTCTCTTGCACACAGACCACCTTGGTGTCCTACCTAAAGAGACCACATTCCCATTGAATGGGAGTATTGTCACCAAGTCCCTTGATGTCTGTTTACATCTTTCAAAATACAGGGACTGCTGGACTGTGACTGCAATCAGAAGGCAGGACAGCCATCCACTCTGAATCATAGTTTGAAAGATTTGATAGGTCACATTTCTCACTTTTTTTTTTGTAATTCTCTTCCACTCTGTAAAAATGCCATTTTCCAGGTCTAAGTGTATGCTTCTGGGTGAGGTGTGATGCAAACCCAGTCATAGCTCTCACCCTGTGGAATTTGCAAGGTAATTTAAAATCTCACAGCATATCAGTGCAGGAGGATATCAGTGCTCTCCAAGGAAGAGAGGCAGGACAAAAGAATACACTCATGTGTAACTAGGTTGGTCAAAAGTACATCTCAAGAAGCCTCAATAGATGGTAGTTGACTTTTGGTTTTGGGGTTTTTTTAAAATAATCTTGAAGTGCTACTGCTAAAATCTATTATTTGCTGTCAGTTCTCCATTGGCCAACCCAAGAGGCATCTGGGCTCTTAACAAAACACACTAAGGCTCTCTGGATCTTTAAAGTGTTAATCATCAGGTAGCAAAGGAATTATCTGTTCTAGGAAGTATTTTTGTGGCTGCAATGGTCTTGAAAAAGTTATGAATGACAGCACCAATTTTGTTCATCACCAATTCAGACTGCCAGCTATCAGTTGTTATTGACCTAACCTGCTGTGTACTACTAGATTTAAACAATTCTTTACTCATTACATGGGTCATTTAACATGGGCAGAAAATAGAATCTAACACAAGGAGGGGCTGTGCTTTGCCTCTGTATTCCCATTGCAGAGGACTCTGTTCCCTACTGGGTCCCAGTGTGAATGAACAAACAATGTCTTCTCTTAAGGGGAACAGATTCCTTACCCACTAGGAAAACGGTGGAGCTTAGAATTAGTTTCTGCTGAAAGGCTTTCCTCCTTACTGTTCCTACAGGGTTTGATAAGAAGAAGTATACCTATATATAATTTGCTTAAAAGGGGATGCCATATGGACTTCTGCCATGTGGCCACTCAGAACATGTATGACAGCATATTACTACAGAAGAATTCTTAAATAAAATTGCCATTTCAACCACCACATGACTAATATTGATTTTAAACCAATGAGGCCTCCTAACAGAACAATAGCAATGGAAATTTTCAGTGTGCTTTGGACCAGAAAGAAGTAATGAAATTGCTTTATATGTTCCTACTGGAAACATCACAAACCCACATTTCTTTACTATCTGAAGTCCGTATTTTGACACATGAACAGCCATGCTTTACTGCAGGTGCAAAAAACCAGATCACTTAGGGGTTTAGTGAGTCTCTTAATATTGCCTATTGCAGATTTCACTGGGGATCCCATAAAGAGAGAGAGGTAACTGGAAGGGTGAGAGGGAGGCTTGTTAGGCTGAAGACAGAAGCAATGGCCAAGGCAGAGCTGTGTGAGGACAGGAGCTGTCCAGGCAGCCCACGTTTACTGGATGAGAGCCACTGCACAGCTGAGGGCTTTTCCCTTTCCAAATTTTTTCGACTCTTAAGCCTATGTTTTTTCAGTAACAGTACCAGAAAAGTCCATTAAGTGACCTGCATGAAATTTGTCTGCTCCTTTATTTCTTGTTTGTGGATAAACCTTTTCATATAATGAATTGGCTGAGGCAAAGCTCATGGCAGAAACTTTGGTCCAGGTGAACTTTATTAGATATTTCCCTCATGGGACCACTGATGGCTTAGGGATAACTAGTTTAGTGCTAGCTCCAGCATACACTGTGGTGATCTCACCTGGGACTGGTCAGCACATGACCTTAGCAGGCTCGAGTGCATCTTTTTCCATATAAACACTGATTTAATTTTTCTGCCAGTGTAGAAAAGGGCACTTGGCCTTGTTGATGCATAATTTTTTCTGTCATGCATAATTTTTCTATTATTTTTTGTTACTTTAACTTTTCAGAGTGTGTATCAACATATTCGAAAAACAATAATCAGAGGAAAACTAAATAGCAAAAAAATACTGATATAAACCATGCACATTTCACAGAAGCATTTGATATTCTCTGTTCTGATATATTTTGTTGCATCTTGATTAAATGTTTTATATCAAGGAAAGAAATTAATATCAACACAGATTTATATCCAGGTGCAGCATGCACAGATAAAGAATAAATGAAATGAGATAAAATATTCTGCTTGATGATTAACATTGGACAATGTTGTATTGAACAAAGAGATGGCAGAGTTTTTTTATATGAATGCACATCAACAAAAAATGACAGTGCAAAGTATTAAGTGTTCTGGGGTTGCTACTGATTCACTATCAAAAAGGTTTAGGCAGACAGACTACTAGACATTAAATGGCTCAAGAGCAATATGCTGAAATTCTGTTCAACTAGAGACTTAGATCTTCAGTATCCACTCAGACATGTAAAACCATCTGGAAAGGTGAGCTTAAAAAATACTGGGCATGACAGTAAACATAGGGTTAACAGAAATAATATGCAAAAAATAATTCCAACAAGAAACCTAAAATTCAAGCATTGCTTCAGAATTCAAAAGAGTGCAAGAGATGAGTCAGTCTCAATACCTTGGCAATAATATGCAAGCCAGCGGGGATATCCAGACTGAAATCATGTCACAAATTGGCAAGGCAGCAGCTGCATTTATCTGCTTAAAGAAGATTCAGTCCTTGAAAATCTACAACTTAAAGAACAAGCTGAATATTCAATTCATGTTATTTTCAACTGAACAGATGGATGGGAAAGCTGGAAATCTACCAGAAGTATAGGCAGTCATCTAAGAAGTCTGATAAAACACTCAGAGAACATAAACTTAGAAAAATAGTAATTTTTTAAATAGATGGCTTTCTAATAAATTTTCCAAAATATAACAGTATGTGTTATCAGATATTAACAACAACAACAACAAGGTAGCTGTATCTGTGATACATGTTGGTAATAAACATGCAGAATGCACAGGGTAAAAGTACATAGAGAAGTGTAAGCAAAATAGAGAGCTAAAGGGACCCTTCTGCTGAACACTCTGAAGGACTCCCCATCATGAAGACCATAAAAGGTGCTGTGTATGGAGCCCACCTGGCTGCTGCTCTGGCCAACCTCCCCTTGTCCCCCTCCCACAGCAAGGGCTCCCAGAGCAGCAGGAAGCCCTGGGTGGCTGCTTCCTAACTGAGCAACAACCACCATCTCAGACAGTGAGTATCTGCCTTTCACATGGGCTTCTATGAAATTCGAGTCATGAAAACTGAGGGTGTTTGTGAGCTCCTTTGAGTCTGTACGACGCAGAAAAGCAGGTGCTCCTGTGTGCAGGATGGAAGGGTGAAAGCACTGCAATGGCTCAAATAAATAATGCCTGCATGCATCAAGCAGCTGCTTCATTTGGTTGCACTCTCTGCTCGGGGGTTTTTCCAGTAGATTCACCCTACTCTAAATTTTAAAGGCAAAATCTGCAGGAGAAGATATCCCTTTTTTGTAGGCAAGTACAGAAAGATAATTCTAGTAATTTTTATTTGTGTACTTTAAATTTAAAAAATCATCATTATGGAAAATAATGTGACAGTCTAGTAGGAAGCATGAATAGCAAAATTGTAGACCCTTCTCCAGACACAATTTTTCATTACACTGGGCCTTGCCTGCTCTAACATGCTTCCCAGTTCTTCCCAGCTCCAGTCAGTTGTGTGTTCCTATCTGGTCCTTCAGCAAAGAGCAATATAAAACCTCATCAATAGTAAAATCGTGTATAGTTCAGATCCATTCTTTTGCTGTTGGAAGGAACTATAGACACTCCATAAAAACCCAGGAACTTAAAATGTACCTCAGGAAAGGTCTTGAAGACATTCTTCTTTCCTGACGGTCACTGTCCCTCCCTGTGCTCCTGTCTACAGCACCCCTTTTAAACATCCAGCTTGCTTCCCTTGACCTGCTAAGTTAAGGTGAAGTTTGTCCTTACTTGACTTCACCTTGCTCCTTTGCCATTGATTTTTTGACTTTATTGTCATTACTCCCCTCACCTTCTCTCATTAACAAAGCAAGGAACAGCATCTTCTGTTGGCTTACTACAATCCTAGCCTACAGACACCCCTCTATACGGAGCAACTGGACTTACAGGATGCCTTACGTATCCTTGCTAGCTGAAAATCTCTACTTTTGTATAAAAATGAATAAAGATAATTCAGTTCATCAGCCCTAGATATTTTAAAGTACATTGTTTTTTTTCTCTCTAGAGTAAGATTGGCCCTTCTTCAGGTCTCTAGAATACATTGAAACTCTTCTAGACATCTAATCATTTGATAGATGTCTAATCTAGACATCTATCAAATCCTGAATTTGATAGATCCACAAACATGATATGGGTAGACCCTGTAGCAGTGGACCAAGACTCAGGACCAAATTCATGTTTGTTTAAATACATAGCATATTTCACCTGGATTATGAGGACTTATGCTTTTTTTTTTTAGTAAAAAGCACACTTCTCCTTTACTGAAGACTTGAAAATACTGAACTGTGTATACAAGTTATATTTTAATGTATTTCAATATGCTGAACTTAAACAGTTATTTTATTACTTGAAAAGAAAATCCCAACTGGCTTTGTAGGATTGTAATTCACTGGCTACATCTTCTACATATAAGCTGAGCAGAAACATGATGCAGAAAGCACTGATACACAATCAGCACGTGCTATCCCATTTTCAGAGCAGAATCACATTATAGAGTAACTGTGTTCTAGAAGCTTAAACACTAACTGGGATGGAGCTTTAATCCTTTTACTGCCTTTGAACCACTCTCCCGTCTCAGCTGTGATATTATGAGGCCTGTCTAGTCAAATTATTGTATCCCCTAGTAGGAGTCATGTAGGTGCTTCTTATTTCTACATTTATAATGCGGGCAGCACCATGACGCCTAAACTATGTCCTTGTGTCTTTTTATTTCCTTTTGTACTTTATCACATGTAAAAATTGTCCGTAGAGACGTGAAAAACAGAAAGAAGCAAGACATTGAAAACGTGTCAGCGAAACGGATGTCTATTTTAGCGGCTCCGTAGGTCAGCCTCCGCACCGGGCCACTGGTGAACAGTGGTGGGAAGGAAAAAAACAATAAAATAAAATAAAATAAAATAAAATAAAATAAAATAAAATAAAATAAAATAAAATAAAATAAAATAAAATAGAATAAAATAAAATAAAATAAAATACCACAACAAATAAACTTCTTTGCAATCTGTAAAGAAGTCCACGGCGTGTTTGCAAAACCACCTCCAAGGGGCCCGGGCGCAGCGGCCGCTCTTACGCAACCCGCTGCTGCCCTGCTGGGCGGCTCTGCGGAGCGCGGCTCGGCGCCGAGCGGGGACAGCCCCGAGCGCTGCCGCGGCGCTCCGCTGCTAACCACGGCAGCGCCCGCACCGCTCCAGCCCGCCGGAATTAACTCAGTTCGTTCGCCGGCGGTTCTGGCCGTGCAGAAAAGGTGCATTCCAGCGGAAAGCTGCCGCGGCAAGGGGCGCTGGGGCCTCCCTCCGCCGAGCCACAGGGACACTACAGGTCCCGTCGCCGGCCGAGCCGGCAGAAGCGCTCAGGAGAGGCGTGAGGAGCTCCGGGACCCTGCGCTGTGCCCGGCGCCCCGCGCCATCCCGGCGCGCAGCCCCGCAGCGCTCCCCGCCCGCCACGCCGCTCGGCCCCGGCGCTGCCCGCCCCGCTCCGCTCCGCTCCGCTCCTCTGCCGGCCGCCTCCATCCGCAGGGAGAACCGCCCGCCCGCCCGCCTGCCCGCCCGGCCCCCCCGGCCCCGCGTCCCGCAGCCCCCCCCAGCGGGGTCACCCGGGGACAGCGCCCGCCTCCCGCCGCAGGAAGCGCCGCAGCCGCCCCGGCGCCTCCCGCTCGGCGCTCGCCTGTGGCAGGTGAGACTCGCCGCGTCCCTCCCCGCTCCCCGGGGCCGCCCCGCACGCTCTCCCCGCCGGCCGAGGGGACGGGGCCGGGGAACTACCCCAGGCCGGCGTGTGGGGCGGGAAACCCGAGCGGGGTTCCGCGGGCGGGCCGGGCCCGCTGCCGGCGCTGGGCCGGGGCGGCCGCGCACGGCGGGGATGGAGCCGCGCCGCCGGCCGCCCCCGCAGCCCGGCCTGCCTGCCGCCCCGGCGGGGAGGCCCCGGTGTGCCGCCGCCCGGGGAACGCCGCTCCCTCCCTTCCCAGACCTGCCGGGGCTCCCCTGCCGGCCCCGGGCTCCCCGCGCCGGAGGGGATCGAGCTAGAGCTTCACTCAGCGGCTGAGTGTCCCCCGGCCCCGCGTTTTGTCAGACCTATTTACTGGCTACGCGGGAAGAAAATAGGCTCCAGGAAGGGCTACGTCGTGTTTGCTGCTTCTGCAGAGCTCATTCCACCCCTGGGAACTGCTCCGTAGGGAATTCGGGCGCTTTCCCGGCGCGGCGCGTGTGGGAGCGCTGAGCTCAGCTGGGATGGCAGCATGGGAGATGGCTGGGAAACCCTGGGGAGCTCGGGTCACAGATGGCAGCGGCCGTGTGTTATCATTCCAGACTGCACTCTGTGACCAGCTGACAAATTGAAACAAGCTGTAAGAACCTCTCTGCGAATGTAGTAAGGCTGTTTGCTAATCGTACTTGTGACTGCAAAGGATCACTTTTTTAATGAGTGCTACCGGCCTCCTACTCGAGTGAAGTCAATGTCCCTCATGCAAAAAAACAGAGTTGCATAGGGTTCTCTGTATGATGCTTCTGTGGGAGTGATGTAAACAAACTAACACAGAATATTATGTGGAAAAAGGAATATGGAGTAACGTAAGCTCTGCAGCAACAGGTGGCAGAGCTGAGGAGAAGAACAGAGTGCATGTCCTGGCTGTCTGTCTTGCATGTCTGTAATAGCACAATCTCCGTCCATTAGGGGCAGGGCTTTGTGTCACCAAAACAGTGGCAAACACGGGGCGACGTGAGCGCTGCAGCCGAGGAGCTGGCTCTGCTGGGTCCCGCAGCATGGAGCACTTGTGCCCTGGGGCACTCAGGAGGCGGTGAAAAGCGGAAAGAGCCTCAACAAAAAGCAAGCACTTGCAGCACATATCCGATAATCAAATCACAGTTCTTTCCCACGTTAAAGATTTTTCTTTTCCCCCAGAAAGCATACCTGAAACAAAATACTTCAGGACGCTGAGGCACTAAACCAGTGGCAAAGGAAAACAGAGAGATACTGTGTATCGTTAAAAAAAGTTCACAGAGTCAATCCATGCGGGCAAAGTTGCCAAAATGCTTGCTTGAGCCTTTAAAGTAAGACTTGCTTGAGAATTTAAAGCACAACAGCATGCTTGGCTACAAAAGCTTAAGGTCTTGGCCTTTCTCATTGAATCAATAAACATAAACTGAAAATAGGTAGATTTAATATAAATTTATACTGAGCAGTTGAGATAAAACTTGAACAGAATAAATGAGAGGGCATTGTTAGGAAAAAAACTTGGGAAATGGTATCAGGATTTATTAGGGAAATGAAGAAAGACATATTGTCTCAGATTTAAAAAGGAAATCTCTTTAAAAATGAGGCCTAGCAGAAAGAAAGAAAGGGAACCTGCTAATGCAACAATACTTTGTTTTCATGATAAAAGCAGCAGGGAAAATGTTTTGAGAAAAAAAGGGCCAGGAAAAAAATGTCTTTGATAATGATGGAAACATCCTATTAAAAGAAATTGAAGTTCTCCAGGTAACATAAATATTTTAAAAAGTAATATTGGAGTAAGTTGACTAGCTTAAGAGAAACAAACAAAAAGGACATGGGGGTATTATTACTCAGAAGGAAGCTGAAATGCAGGAGATAAATTGCATTAATTTTCATCACACAAATTGTCACAATCTGGAGATCAGCTCAAGTAAGACACAAAAAGAGAGGTAACTTGCAGAAAAATTGTGGAGTAGGATTAGGAACAGAGAGTGGGAACCAGAGCATAAGTAGATAGCTGAAATGCTACAGGTGTTTCTGGAGACTTTTATATCGGAGGGAAGGATGTCACACTGCTGTCCTAGGGAGTTGTGAGCTCATTTTGCTATGTGGATGGCAGATAAGGCTAGAATCCCAGAGACTTTACCATTTTATCTTATTGGCTCATGAAGATACTTCAGAGAAACCTGAGACATTCTTAAATGTACTATGGGCTGCACTTCCAGAAGAAGGACTAAGCAGGAAAACAGCTGATATAGGATGATGTGTCTGCCATGGCAGGGGATGTCAGAAGCAAGGCCAAGAAAATTAGGGAGGGAGACCCAAAAGTCCCTTATGGGGCATTGAAAACCAAAGGGACTTACAGAAAATACAGATTTTATATACACCTGAAAAAAAGACAAAAGATTGTGAGGTGATTTCCTGGAAAGTATTACCAACTAGAAGGGGCAACTGTGATAAGGGCTGACGTTCAGCCACTCTTGTACAGCAGCACGTACACAGCTATGAGGTATGTTGTGTTACAGGATGTCCTGCAGACCAGGAACAGCCTGATAGCTATCCTGTACCAAGCTGGGCTTTCTAGGCCATGACAGACCAGCATTTCATGGAAAAAAAGGAGGCAACTAATTTCTTCATCTACCCAAAGGAAATGTGGCATTTTTAATGGAGTGTTTGACACTGTAATGGAAGAAAAAACAAAGCAAACCATGAATAAAAAGGAAGGAAAGCTTTTGTAGAAGGACAAATGTAACAATGTGGTGCAGTTAGGAGAATATAGACAGCTAAAGAGAAGGCATTACATAAACAAAATTAGAGAAAAAACAGAGTAAAATTCCTAACCTTTCCAGGTCAACAAAGCAATTCAGCCCCATTTGCAATCAGACATAAATTATGGCAGTCATGCTAGCAAAAGATATCTTACATTAGGATACATTTTCACACAAACTTTACACTTTGGTCTGACCTTGGCTTTCTGAATATGGACCAGTTTGTTTTTACTGGTTTTATGACATTCTTAACATTTCCATTACAATTATTCCATTTGCATTTCAGAACATGTTCTATGGACGGAAAAACAATAATATCATTCCCAATCAGTTCAGTCCCTACAAGTTTACCAAAATGAAAGGGAGAACACATGGAACCTATGAAACCCAAGGAACCTATGGAACTTAGGCTGAGAGGCAGATAGAGATACGAAGGATCTTCCAAACATTTTTTTATATTAATGGATTAATAAACCAATAATGGCAGGAAGAAAAGGATCCGCACAAAACTTTCAACATATTAGCTAAAATGTTGCACTTGTCTGACATATAGCAGCTATAATTCAAATGAGCTATTGGGGCTGCATTATATAAATGGTATGATGAGTTCTGCCCTCTTCCTTGGTGAATTAAGATTTTAGCCATAGTTAATACATGTTAGGAGGTTTGATCTACCTGGTTTTGGAAAACAACAGAACACAAAAGCCACATGGTTATTTCAGAGAAGTGTTTTCCTTTAGGTTTCTGGAGACATGTCCAAGAGAAGCCCTTGACTCTCTTCTGTATGACTTGGTCCTGGTAGTTAATCTTGATCAAAAACATGGTAAAGTAAAACTGCATGAACTTTACGTGTCCTCCTGGTGAAGGTAATGAGATTTTTGTTAAGAGGTTTGATTTCTGAATAACAGGTAACTGCATCAGGCACGAGTCAAGGGAATGTAATACTTGGTGTTGAGATAAACTGCAGAGATCCTGTTTGTAAACTAGCCAGTGGAAGATTGAATGACAGAGAAAACTGAGTAGCTAAAATACATAGGAGGACTTTTAGAGGGTTCTGAGTCTTAACATTGCAATTAAAGAGCATTGGAGTGGAAAATGTTGTCAATAACTTCTATGACTTTGGCAAAAACATGTCATATAGCACCACCTTCCTAATTTTGTTGGAATAATGAGAGGTTAATAAAAAAGTAGAAGGGGACTGTAAATAAGTAAGTAAGTAAGTAAATAAATAAATAACCAACTAAATAACTAAGTGTGGTAAAGTGTTATGAAATGGCAGAACAGGTATATATCTGGAACTGGAAACTCAGACTCTATTTACTCTATGTGTGCACATTTTGTTGTCCTTTACTCTGGCCAGGTTATATGGATTTAAGTTAATTTATAATGATTTTTTAAAAAATTTTTAATTAATGGTCTTCACAGTAAGGATGAATGAGTTATTTACTGTTTTGAGATATTATGGATGTTCTTAGGATCTGAGATCTGTCCAGTCCTCTGGGATTTAGATGGATGATCTCATTAGGTTCAGAGTCATGCAGTAAGTCCAGAAATATACAGATGCTAAACATAATGCAAAATCTTAATTATTGTTTGCAGTTAATTAAAGTGCTATTTTTGTTTGTTTTGCCTCCCTCTGGCATCTTCAAGTCCTAATTAATTCTTAACTGTGGGTGGTGGGATTAGGATTGGCAGCAAAGCACACCTCAAACAGCCCACCAGCACCACAGGGCTGTACGTGCAGAAGTTCTGCCGAAGCAAAGATCACATTCTTGAGAAGTTAGATAAAAGTCCCTATTGTTCTTGCCGCCAAGATTATTTTTATCACATTGTCAACATAGTTGTTAATGTGCAAACATGCAGGTGAGATACAGAACACACGAAACTCATAAAAAGGGCGGAGACGATGTACGCACGTGCAATCAGAGCACTGGGGATGAGATGCACATAAAAATGCTCAGGGGGAGCAAGTGCTCGCTTGACAGATTAAGGAGCTGGCTGGCACTGTTCCTTGTGGTGAGCTGCTTGGTGACATTTATGGCACTGATAAATAAGATTTGTGAGCAAATATCATTAATTGATGTAGTTCAAGGAGTGACTGTTTGGCACATTTCTATGGAGGTGGTAATTCAGGTGCAAAACCAGAGTGACGCTGAGGGGTTTTGGATTTTGTTTTGGTTTATTTTTTTCTATAATGTTGCAGTTGTTTCAGAGTACAATGAGATTTTTTGGCTTAGAAGTGCTGCTGTAATTGGTTTCTGGGACTTTCTTGATTTGACCTAATTGGACATTTTGAAAGGTTTCCAAAGTACAGGGTAGGATTTTGCCAGTTTTCTATCAATGATTAATAAAGCTCATTTGGAGGATCAATTAGAGGTTCAAAAAGAAGATTTTGCACCAGGATTGTTATAAAACCAATGAATTCTGTTTTATTAGTGAACATTTTCAATGTTGAATGTTGAAAAATGCTGCTACAGTGAACAGTAAAGGCACATTGTTTTAGAGATAATTTTGTCCCTTCAGGTTATTATTATGTTATTTCAGTAATTCTAAAATCAGGGTGGGGAAGCACTTTAATTCTGGTTTGTAGTGATACTTTTGGCAAAATTCAAATTGTTGTTTTTAAAAAATCATTAGACTATTAAAGAGTGGTTTAAAGAGGTAAGATTTCCTGAAATGTTTATTTCCTTTTCACAGTGCTTGAAGTTTAAGTAGTAGATTTCTAAAAGTTTTTAGAAAGAATAAGTAACTGCCCTTGGTGTGTCTGAAGACCTAGTGAATTTAAAGACATGAAGTGATATGTTTGGAGGAAGGAAAAGCCAGTGGTGTATGCCATCATCAGTTTTTAATCATCCCAGCTCCTCCCCAAGTTCTCGTTTTCATAAAGATAATTTAAAAGCAACATGCAAGTGGTTCAGCCCGTCTCTGTGCATTTCTAATTTGTTTGTTTCCCTGGTACACAAGCATAGATTTGGTGGATTGTTTTTCCTACAGTCAGAGGACTGACTAGGGTGGATAAGTTAACAAGCAGGAGGTTCCTGCATGTTGGAATTAGCAATTTATCTGTCTCATCCATTGCTTGTTTGTTCATGTTTTGCTCATTCAGATGTATCCTAAAGAAATGAGATACCCAGCTATTACAGTAGTGCCAGTTTCTAATTTGTTCCAGGAGTTCATAGCCGTGGGTCTGAGCACATCAGGAAGGACCTGTAGGTGTGTAGGTGCTTCCATACTCCTTCTTATTGTATTTGGGTCATAAGTAAGGTTTTAATCTTCATGTTATTGGGTTTCAGCTGACTGGGTATCTAAATAAAAGTGTAGCACTGCTATGCTATGCTATGCTATGCATAGCTATGCCATGAGTTGCTATATTTACTCTTTAGAAGTCAAGCAAGAGCTTTTACTGAGGCACTTCCCTCTGCAAAGCTTTGTGCTCACCAGGTAACACTGCCATTCTGCTGCAGTGCTTGAAGGTCACTTGAGAAGCCAGAGTTTTGACTAAAGTGGGACTCTTCCTTCCTTCTTCCTTCCTAAAGAGATATTTTTCAAACTGGCCTCCAAAGTACCTTCTGGGATTCCTGACAGATCGGGTTTTCTAGGGGAAGGAACTGCTTCTTCTGCAGACACTATTAGCATAAATATCACAACATGAAGACAATAATCACACTCAGAGGACTCTTTCCTCTTGTATGTCAGGCAAATTGAGTTTAATTTGGCATTTACTGAAATATGACTGTTGAAAATCTACCAGCACTGCATATTACACTGAGCAGGTACAAATACTACACTATGTGCTACACTTGGGGCAAAAAAATGGCAACCCATTCTAAACTAATAGAATTATAGCACTATCCATTATATCATTTCTGCTAGCACCAGGGTAATATTTCTGTCCCAGTTCTCTCAAGAGAATTTAGGAACCAAAATACTTCCATGAAAACACTGTGCATATTTCCAAAATCTTCCAGAAATTCAACTATGAATGGATTCAGGATGAAGATGGTAAAGTGATCCCATTTGTTTCATGTGTTGGGCCTGCTAAAATAAATCTTATCGAAACACTGCTGCAGCAAGAATGGAGGATGAATGGGAAGATTATAGAGCATTATTATACATGTTTTTACTTACTAAAATGAGTAGATGACCTAATCTTCCCCAGAGTAGAGACAGCAGGCTTCTGCTCTCTGTTCTGAACTTAGTAGAAAGGTTGAATCTCAATTCCTAGATTTTGTTATTTTTACTCTGAGGTGGAGGTTGTTTCCCGGCATGTCTGTGTTTCTTGCTCTCTTTTCCATAGTAATGATTGCTTATGAAGAACAAGTTGGTTTAGAATAGGACGAGCTGCACGATCCCTCAATTAATGCACCCACCCACCTGGTAGTTGAGCTCCATATGGTCTTGGATTAGGAATGAGAGAACTTGCAAAGCTCTTGCTTCTGTCAGGCCTCCAAAATCAAGACTCTCCTCAGTGTGTTTTAGCTTTGCCTCAGAGTAACCCAGTTATAATTATTCCAACTGAAGGAGCCCTTCCAAGCCCTAATCTTTTAACTGAAACTGCTGTGGTTTGGGACAAGGGATCTGGTTTCAATGGGACCTCCACACATCTTCCCACTCCACCTTCTCTCCCAGCTGTGTTCACTCTTCATTTGATTCTTCTCAAAAGAGATGTCCCTTGTCCACTGCTGAAAGGGAACTGTGTGGCAAGCCTTTGGTGCTGCCACAACCACTTCAAACCACAGGCTTTTCTGCAGGCCAGTTAAATGCTATTTCTTCTTGCCTGGTGGGCTGTCCTTACTAGTGTGCTCCTTGACCATCCCATTTGGCATGATGGAAAAGCTACAGATCTGAGCTACTGAAACCTGTCCTTTGTCATCTACTTTTTGCATTAATATTAATTTATTAATGTGAAGTTGCTTCTGATATGTATTTTTGGAAAATCCAAACTAGGTCTACTATCATGAAATTTGGAGCCATGACTCATTAAAAAAATCATCACAGATGGCACTAGGACAAGAATGGTCTTGATTATCTTTTTAGAGAATAAGAATGAACTACTGGTTTTATTTATTCCAGTATCTCATCTAGCCCAGTTGCCCTTGGCTGATGAGTAGAGGATGCTTGCAAAAAGACTGGAAGAAATAGAAAAAGTGTAGGATTTCCTAACTTCTGGCAGTCAGAGGATATGGGAATTTCCTAAACCAGAAATTTCACTGGATTGCATCATGATGTTTATTGGCCATTGATGGACTTGTCAACCATAAATTGTCTGATCCGTTTTGAACTTTCTTGAACCTCCACATCATCCTTTGATAACAGTCCAAATAGCCTTTTTTAGTAAAATAGCTTTTGCAATAAAAAGGAGAACATACATAAATTCCTGTTTAGTCTGGAAGCTGGCTTCTGTCTAGGAGAGCTGAGACCTATTTTTCCCAATACTTTCTTGCTGCAATTTAGAAACATAGATCTTAAAAATAATTTATTGAAAATAATTTAATCTTACTGTTTTCTTTCAGTTCAAATTTTTTTGCCTGTGTTCATTCGGTTTTCTGGACTGAGCACTAATTTCCTGTGTCATGTGCAACCCTGCATAACTTGAAAAAAATTCCCTGCTGTGTTTTTTCATGACAGATCAAAAATGGATATGAACTGTGCATTGGAGGTTAGAGTGTGCCTCCAGATTTGTTTCTCTCCCTTTTGCTTTCCTTCTTGTTATTTATTTTTCTTTCCTATTTGTCTATATTTTCATTCATTTCTCTTCTGTTCTCACACATCCGCTCTGGTTCCCCTTGAGTTCTGGTGGTAGGATGGAATTGGATCTATGTACAAAAACAAAGTATTATTACATTAGGTTATTTTTATATTCCCCAGAAATCTTGAAACAGACATATATCACACTCTATTGGAAAATGGAAAATAAAGAGGAAAAGAAAGAGTATATAGTACTACTGGTTTATTTTCTATTTTTTTTTCCAGGAAATGGATATTTGCCCCAGACAAAGACTAAAGGATGTTGGCCAAATACCTTCAGTTAACACCAAAATGTTTTGTAGTGAATTTAGAGAAGATTGGCCTCAGTTAGCATAAATAATAAATGAAATTAATCTAAAGTCATTGCAGTCACGTACTGCCCATCAGTTTTGTTGTGTGTTTAAGCACTGCTTATCCATCATTTAGAGAGGGACTCACACAGGATGCTTTCCTGCTGTGCTGACTCACTCCTGGTAGTCTAAAAATGAAAAGGGGCATGTATGCTTCCTGATTTTCACGTTCCTTTTAACACTTTTAAAACAAAATGTTTTGGATTCTCTTTGTCTGCCAAAAGGTGGAGTTTTCATTTAATCAGCAGACTGGAGTAATTTTGGAAATGCTTTACTGTGATTGTTTTCATTTTTAATCACCGTGTCTCCTCATGCACAGTAGCACTCAGGAAGCAAGAGGCCTGGGAAATTGCAAATAAAACCTGTATGGCTTGTAAGACCCTGCTTCATTAGAGGGTCCCCTGCCCACCAGATAATGTGTGCTAGGTGGTCAAGTGATTCAGCTTAGCTCATGTTTCACTGCCCATGCTCTCTGCCTGCTTGTGTACAAACAAATTAAAAATGGAATAGGTGAGGTGTGTACTACTTCTGAGAAAAACACAAAGTCATTTGCATCAGAACTGATGAGCCAAATAACCACTCTAAAATCAAAGATCAGTAAAGCAAGACAAACCAACCAGTAATAAGGAAATCTGGTGGCTCATGTCAGATGCACAATGTCCATTACCCTTAGAAAGCCCAAAGAAACTGAAGCTCTCCCCTCTGCCCAGCCCTAAGGTGTGAAAGCCAGACAAAAATTACTTAGGGAGAAAAGTAAATTGAGAGCAATAAAGGATAAAAAGCTGAAATCCACCAAGGTACCAAACTAAGTTGTTATGTTAAAATGCAAGAGAAAGAATATGGTTTCATTGACAAGAGCCTTATGCCCTGAAGGGTGTACTGATTCCCTTCCAGCTCACCTCAGAGCTGGACACATCCTAGGCATGCCTGGACCAGCTATCAGGCATTTGATGAGGTCAATGTTAGGTCACTTTTTGATTGAGGGGAAGTTTCTGGCTCCTGCATTTGTGCACACAGTCATGGACTGTGCATAACTGGTGCAGTGGGAAATTGTGCCTGTACGTGACCTGAGCTTTGCTTCTCGGAGAGGAGGGAAACGCTGCCATTGCTGTCCTGGTACAAACTATGCCCTGCCTCCCTCTGCTCCTCCCTCCCCCTTTAGTGCCTGCTCCAGGTCAGGCAGCACAGACACTGCAGGGTTTCAGAGGCTCTTTGACATGTCCTGCACTTGTACTGAACCCTTATGCCAGGCATAAGAAAAGCATTTATGTGAATGCATGGTAGTCCAGCACATCCCTGAAACTCAAAGAGAACAACAGGACCTTTCCTTCTGCCAGACAGGAGTGGTGTTTCAGGCGCTTGGGGGAGCATTGATAGTGAAAGTTGCTGAGGGCTTAGGGTCCTGGATTTCCCAAATCTGGGGACTTACAGTTCATATGCAAGTATCATCTTCTGCCTAAGCAGATAGAAGAGAAACTGTGGTCATGTGAGGACCCAGGAGCATCTGTCCTCATGCACAGTAAGTGCCTAGAGGAACATTTCAAAATACTTTGACATACCTTTTCCAAAAGATGCAGAGAATTGGAATCAGAATACAGGAGGAAGCCGTACCTCTACAGTATGCACAAATATTTGCTCCTGCCATCAGTGAATGGCGTTCTGCCTCAGTTGCATTTGATGGGGACGATGACACATTTTAAGGCTCCCATTCTCACCGTCACATGGCTTTGTGTCCCTGCATTTTAGTCATTTCAGAGCAGTGCATCACCACCCCACTGGCTCATGCGGCACTCTGTGTTTAGCAGCACATATTTATGACATGGGGAGTGAAGAATGAAGTCTAACTCAAGTCCTTAACTAACCCGTAAGTTAGGGAGGGGATTAACTGCCAACTGCAATCTTTTACTAAGTATTAATCACTTAATATTATTTTCATTTTTTTGAAAAGTCTTTTGCTGCCTCAGTATGTCAACACACAACTGGGTTTGAAATCACAGCATTTGGGGGACTGCTGATACACTGCTGCTGTTAGCCTGACAAGGGACCTGTTGTGTTACTTTCTGGGTGAAGGAAGAAGTACATGTGGATGGGCTACAGCTATCAAGGTTTGCTCTTGCTTTACAAACCTGTCTTCCTGGCTGTGGTAGAGTTAAAAAATAATTACAAGTTTTTCAAAGGATCACCCACATACACATGGTATGAGAGCTCTTTTCTTTGTTGGTTTCATTTTATTTGTACATGACTCACTCTTGGCAAAATGAGTGAGCCTCATGAGCCTGTAAAAATTCTGTTTGGATTAAATGATTTGCATTAAATGATTTATAACTGCAAGAAGGCTTTAATATTCCTGTAATTCCTTAAGGAAAAACAAACTGATCTTATTCTTTCAAGTAGCTATTGCTTTCACGCCTGTTACTTCAGACGCCATTTTACTCGCTCAAGCTGATAGCTGCTAATGAGACTCTGGGTACTTCTTCCTTGCTTTCCCTGCCTCATGAATTAGAGATGGGTGGTGGGGATGTACTGTCATCTTTTTCTGAGAACGTTCTTCTGAGCGTCTCTGAAGGCCAGGGAACCTACAGCCTCCCAGACCTGCTTGCCTTGCTAAGAGCGAGGAGCAGCATTTGTGCTGGCCTGAGGTGGGGTGATCATGTTTCTGAGACCCAATTTACCCCGGTTTTGTAGCCCAGAGGCCAATCAGTCTTCATTTTCCTGTCAGAGCCGGTGTGCTGGTTACAGCCACTCCTGACTCCTGCATGGACCAGCTGTCAGCTGCCCTCACACCCTGACCCTTGGCTCCCCCAGCTCAAAAATGTGGGGGCAAGGGGAGAGCCCTTGTGCAGAGAGGGGACAGCCAGCCGCCGGCAGCCACCGAGGCTGCCCGCACCCTTGGGATACAGCCTCGCAGCAGGGTGTGCCTGGCCAAAGCCCATGGGAAAAGCATGCGAGTCAACAGCGGGACAACCCAGCCGGATGCGGGACGTGCCATCAACAAGCCCTTTAACTTCGTGTTTGCGCAGCGCCGCGACTGCCCCGGCTGCCCGCTCCGGAGGCTGAGGCGCGGCACAGTTGTTAGCGGGGGCCGCTGCCTTCGGCCTCAGAGCGCGGGGAATCCTCCTCCTTTCCCGTGCCCGTGTCGCTCTGACAGGACGACCCGCGGTCACGGGATTTTAATACTCGAAGCAGAGAAGCGTCGCGGTGCCCGCGCAGCGGCTCCCCGGGCCCGCAGACGCTCGCCGCCCGCACCTCTCCGTCGGAGCCCCCGGGGCGAAGCGGTCACCGGCGGCGCCCCGGGGCCCGCCCTGCCGGGCACCGCCCGCGGGGGGATCCCGGCTCCAGCGGCGCTACAAGTGGCCGCCGGGGGCGGTTTCGGCTCCGGCTCCGCCGCGGTTTCCCTCCGCCCCGCGCCCGCCTACCGGCGACCCTCTCCGCGGCGCGGAGGGGCCGCGGGGCGCGTTGCGTAACCAGCGCTGGGCTCCGCTCCGCCGCGCGTCGCTCGGGGCGGCGGGAGGCGCGGCGAGGCGGGTCCGGTCGGGTGGCCGCGGCCGGAGGTGAGCGCTGGCGGCGGGGCGGGCGGGGCCGGGCCGGGCCGGGCCGGGCCGGGGGGGCGCAGCGCGGCGCGGCGTGTGCGCGGCCCCGCGGGAGGCGGCGGCGCAGGCGGGGGGAATCCAGGTCACGTCCGCAGCCAGACGGCGGCTGGCGGGAGGGACGCGGCGAGAGGCACCGCACCGCACCGCGCCCGGGAGGGCGGGCGGCGAGCGGCGCGGGGCAGCGCTCCCCGGTAAGTGCCGCGGGTGGGTCAGTCCGCGGGCTGCGCTCGGCGGGCAGCGCGCCCGACCGTGGGCGTGGGCGAGCGGGGGCTGCCGGCTCCGCAGGTTGGCGTCCCGGAGCGCCCCGGGGAGCTGCGGGGCGAGCGCCGGGGAGCCGAGCCGCGCTCCCGGCCGCTCTCTATATTTAGCCGTCACCGGCGGGGAGAGCGGCGGCAGCGACGCGCAAACGCTGCCGGGGACGGAGCTCCGCCGGGCCGTCGGGGCGCCGCCCGCCCGCAGGAGCAGCAGCAGCAGCATCCAGGGGTGGCGGGGGGCGAGCGGCGGCGCGGCCCGGCCGGGAGGGCAGGCAGGCAGCGAGGGAGGGAGCCGCGGCACCGCCGGTATTCATCACCGCGGGGGGAGCGGCTGCCGGCGCTTCCTGATTTATTTATGTTTGCAGCATAGGTGGTATTTCCCCGTTAAGAGTTTATCCATTGAAGTTTTCTATTTGACTTTCTAAAGCGACGGCGACGACAACGACAGAAATCCGCGAAGTTAAAAAGCCAAATGTGTTAATTGTTAACTGGATATAGACGAGGAAGGCTTGTAGTGGGTGGATTGATCAGGCAGCGTACGAGTAAAAAGGCAAAGACAAAATTGTCGGCGAGGTGCCGGTAGGAAGGAGGGATCGCACCTGTTCTGGTGAGTGGTAGGAGCCCCATTGCCCCGTGGTCCCCCGAAACCTTGTTTACCCTCCTGTGATGCGGATGGAGGAAGGCGAAACACAGGTTAAAAATGCTGTAAAAATACCGGGTCTGACCAGGAAGGCAAACTGGACATTTTTTTCTACAGTATAAGCCGTGTTCCCTTTAGTATTTTAACACAAAATTCGTGTATTCGAACTGAGCCATCTGCTAGTTATAGTAACATATTTAGCGTTTATTTACAAAACTTAGTCTGTCGTAAATGTATGCTTGCATAATTGATAGACTGGATATTTTTATAAAAAATGGTTTGTTTTCCTTTTATAGTTCAGTACTACTTGTGTGTTGAGACAATTTTATAGATTTTTTGGTTCCTGTTTTCCCTTCTGAATAAACATTTGAGAAGAAAAACCAAAACAACAGAGCAAAGGGTTTGCTCTTTTACAAGAAATTTCTGTAATAGGTAATTTTCAGGAGAATTTACCATAATCAATGCAGTTGCATTGGTTAGTTGCGTTGCCTCACAGAGAGGCTTGAGTTCTGTCCCTTATTTGAACTCTAAATATCACAGCTATCTGAATGTATGGCCATTTTAAAGTGAAGAACCTGGAGGAAATCACTGGAAAGTTTAGCCCTTCACTTTCTCATAGAACAGTTGTTTAAGATGCAATAACAACAAAAGTTTTGTGAAACTGTGTTTGCCTACTTCCTTCCTGACAAGGCTTTTTTTCTTTTCTGCCAACTGGCATGAAATCACCCTTCATATTAGTCCCAGGACCCTTAAATTAGTCTCAGCCTTCTTCCAGTTTATTTGAATTGGTGACCTTTGGATGAGCTGGTGTGTTCCATTGTTACTTGCTAATGATGGAATAATCTAGTCCTGACGTACCAGTTGTGAAACCGAGGGCGCTGCTGCTGGATGGAAATTCAAATGTCTTATGGCTCCATGGTGGAAAAGGCAGGATTTAGCTGTGGTTTTCATCTGCTTTTAACTCTGTGGACTCTGATTTCCAGAACTGAAAGGGCTCAAACCAAAGTCTGTTAGAGTTGATGGAAAATCTGCCATTGATTTTTACTGATTTTGGATAGAATCCTGTATGAGCTGGTGTTTAGCATATCATGGCTACTCTAAACTGTTCAGTCCTTTTGAAATTCTTTGCATATCCAAGTCATTATGTAAAGTCAATTTTTTTGTGTGCTGTCTCTTTCTTTGTGAGAATGTTCTTTTGCTTAGTAGAAAGTGGTGGTGTTTTTTATTTGTTCTCTTACATGCTGCAGCATTAATTTTATTATCTGATCATTTCCTATTATGTGAGTATGACGTGGGCAATTTTGAAAAAATTGAAAGTGCTTTTTCTGAAGGCTACTTACACTGGAGACAGGTTTCTACAGGTACTTTTCCAAGACCTTGCAGGAGCTGGACATCTTATGTCATAAGACATGCTTTCTCTGATGTCCATGTTGTACTTCCCTTGTCCAGTATATATAGTTGTTTGCTGTCTTTTGTGTTTTGGGTTTTTTTCCTTACAAATGTGAAGAGGAGAAAGTTGTTAGTGATAACAGATACTGGTGTTCTGTGAAGAAGCTTGCAGAATAACACATACCTGTGGTAGGCATATATTCTCTCCTGGCTTCCCTGTTGTTGATGATGAGCAGGATTTTTCCTCTTGGCTATATGTAAAACCCCAGCCAAGAGAAAGTAGGGAGGAGAAGGACTGCTAAACTTAAATTATGGAAGTTTGTCAGAGTTTGTTGTCTAGTGTAGCCTGTCTTGAAATTTGATTCCATTTGGAAGGGAGTCAAGGGATGAAACCTCAAAAAAACCCACCTGATTTGAGGCAGGACGTCCTCCAGCAAGAATCTCATTTGCCACCGGAAGGGTGAGACCAGGAATTTTGGCTCCTTGGAAAAGGAAATTCTGGAGCTCATTATCTCTCCACCATCATATTCTGGTTCACTGATTTGGGGTTTGCTTGTTACTTAGAGTAGAAGAAGGCAAAAGAGACATGCATGTGAAAGAAGCTCAGGTAAATAAGCTGAGATGAGGGAAAGCAGGTGAAACACAATTACTGTGAGCCCTCATGCCTTGGATTTCCTCCTAGGACTTGGAAAGTGCTAATCTTCCCAGCCAAATTAATTTGCTCTTAAATGAGAGATGGCTGTTGTGGCAGAAAGCAGAGCTGTACTGCAAGGTGCAGGGTAGCAGTGCAGAGCTGCATCTTTTCTCCATCTTGTCCTTTTTCCTGTGGGATTTCCAAAACCCATGAGAATCTGGCCTCTGGAGGAAAGGTGGAGATAGTGCTGGGGCATTCTTCACCTACCTGCAGGGACTGAGGCAGCACATCCATGCCTTGGGTTTGCAGAGATTATGGCCAGGATATAAATGTGTGAGTTCACTGTCAGAAACGGTCGGAGGATCAATCAGGAAGGATTTTCCTAATAGTTCCACAGTTCATCTTTGTTCCCTTCTTTCCAAATATCAGAAATGGCTATGTGTGTAATACAAGATTCTCTCCTGCACGGCCCCATTTAAGTAAATAAATAATAGCTGTTTGGTAACTCTTCAGGTGTATGACAACAGAATTCTGCCCAAGTCACCAAGGTCCTTTCCTTCTATCTGCTTAACTGAAGGAATGCCTCTGGGTGGGAGAGGAAGTCTTAGTCCAGGGAACTCCTTGGCTTAATTTATCCCATCAAAAGAGTTAGCAGAATAATTCACATAGCCACTAATGTGGCAGTACTGCTGCTGGCGTTTTTTAAACTTGTCATTAATGGTGCAGTGGAGAAATAATCTCCCTTCTTAGGGATGAGCTAGGATTTTATGTGTTGTACAGGGATAACTAAACAAACAATGTTTGCATGTGTTATGAGAACCTTCGTCATTAAAGTCAAGGGCAGACGATAAATTTCTGTGTAAAGATTAAACAATTGTATTCCTTTAATTCTGTGTTATTCCATCAGTTGTATGTGGTCCAAGAGGACATTTTGAATAAAGTAATTGAGTCTTGCATAAGTTGTTTCTCTCATTTAATTCACAACACGTGAATGAGATTGTTTCCACTATTCATCACAACTACTTAATTTAAATATGGTCATAGTAGGGGGACAATGAAAGTAAAAAGACTGGTTGGAAAAGTTGTGTCTGTTGTTAACCTTTTCAGTGTATGGTCACACTGCCAAAGTGCATGTAAGCCTGCAACTAGAGAGGAGTAAATTGAAAGCAAATAAAATGGGGTTTTTTTGACATACCAAAGTTAACCTGAGTATTCAATTTTGAATGCCTTTGGTAATAAAAATTCTCATTTTACTCTAATCCATTTTAGCTTATTAGAAATTAAATATCCTGTGAAACTAGTGAACTAATGAAAGAACAAAGGATTAAACCACAGTTTAAAAAATACTCTGTATCCTCACGTGTCTTAAATATAGAGAAGCTGTAATAATTTTTACTGATGCACTAAAATACTCTTATGTTATAATTAGATTATAGGCATGAGAGCGGTATGATCATTCTAGACTGTTCTGTGTCCTCTGGTGAACCTAACCCAATAAGTTAGGGTTCTGTTTTTCCATTGGAAGAAATGAAAGGACTGATTATCAAGCTGCCTAACAGTAAGGTAAAAACAGAGCAAGAAGATCAATGTCTCATCAAGTGTATTTAGAGTCAAACCAAGCATTAAGTCTTTCTTCTTCTGGGTGGAGTGAAGTTGGTACATGTAGAACCAAATCACATGTATGTTTGCATACACAATGATTACTGTTTTATCTCGGGCAGAAGTTCATTCTGCTCACCTGCTAATTTTTTTTTTTTTCATTTTTGATGTTTAACTGTCTTGGATACCTCACGAGAGTTGGTTGGCATGAACTGCATGCCACAGGTACAGCACCAATGTTGCTTGACAGTAAGATGTGCTTTGCAACAGCTGTGGTGTAGGAAAATAAAGGAGCTCTTTGAAGAAAATTAGAAGTATCTGTCAACTACGTAAGTAGTTGGATCCTTGAACAATTGCTCACTAACTGATATCTTAGTGACATGCATATGGATGAACCATTTTCAAAACATTCACAAGAAAAAATATACTTCTGTGGGTAAGAAGAGCTTTTTTCATCACCATTGCAAGTTGGCTTCCTTGAGTTGTGTGTCATGTTTGCTGTGATTATCTACATCTGTACAAGGTTCTTGAACTGTGGTCCTTTTCCTTTCTTACATTTTCATTTGCAGACCTTCACATCTTTCTTCCCCTGACTTGGTTTTGCACCTTGGCCCCCTTTAGTATCCTGTTATCTCCACACCTCCCACTCTTGACTTTGCATTGTTTCTCTTGATTCCACTGTGCCAGCTCCTTGCCATGTGCTCCAGCCCAGCTCCACTTTGGCAGGTGTGGAGTGCTGCTGCTGCTGCTGCTTGGTTTCCTACCAGTGGAAAGAATGACCACTAATAAATTTAAGCTATTTCTTCTTTAGCATTGCTTTTTTCCTCCGACCTTTAGCACAAAATCATTCCTGGTTCATTTGCCTACCTTTTTGCAACTTTTGACAGGTGGGATTGCCTTCATATGACTTTGTTCTGTTTTCTAGCTTTACATTAAAATAGTTTTATTCCCATGATTTATTAACTTGTCCCCGGCTCTTTTTTATTTTTAATATTTCATACATCTTAAAAAAGATGTGGCATGTTTGTGTGCAAGGTGCTTCAAAGTATAATTATGAGCTGTAACATTTATGTATAATTCTTAAAATAACTGTGTTCCTCCCTTCACGAAATTGAAGGGTTTATCTTGAGCCTTATTTTATAAGTTAGGTGTCTTGCTTTCTACACTGCATTTTTTCTCATTAAAAGAAGATAAGGTGAAATGCATTATCCAGTTAGATAAACAGGGAAAGAGTCTGTACAGGGTTGTATCCATGTAATTCCAGAATATACATGAGCATGCACATCTGCCCTGAAAAAATATTCCCCTGCAGAGTATTTGTGACAAATTTAATTATTAAAGCAAAATAATTACTTCATTAAATATTAAAGTATAATTTTATTTCTAAAAATACAGAGAAAATTGTGTCTGGAACAGAGAGTGCTTCCTGTGCAGTGCTGAACTGCATGTATTTTGTGTTGTGCCCAATTCACTGATGTGACTTACTGAAGTGATTTATTTTATTGAAATTTTCTATGTGACCAGAATAAAACAGCTTGGGCTAGAGGACTTGGATCAACTATTTAACTGTAGAAGTTGCTGATTATTAAGGTTAAAGAAAGGAGAAGAAAAAGCCATAACTAGGGTTTGATATGCAGCTTTAATTCAGGCCTCTTTGAATATATGCAGGTAAACTAAGCTTTAGAGTCCATGGATGGTATTACTTCTCTTTTCAGGGTGTTTAGCCCTATGTAATAATTGCCATCCTTGAAACCTCCTCTTAAATTTATTTTAAAACCAGGAAACTTGGGATCAGATCACAGTGAATGCAGTTGGTTATGTAGAATATTGTGGGCGTGTGGTCCTTGCCTGTGCATTACACATGTGTGACAGTAATTTTTCACAGGTTGTAAATTTTAGTTGAAAATCACCTCTGCACCATGAAGGTATCTAACCTGACTACCCAACTTTTTATTTAATTGTTGCAAACTGTTTAACTCTCTTTATTTCTCTTGCTTCTCCTGTTTCCCCTGCCCCTAGTCCCATGCCTCAGACACTTCACACTTTTCTCCTTTGCCAGAAATGGGACAGGGATGCTAGAGACATTTCATTTTTTTGAAGAGTCTTATGCATTGAGATAGCATCCTTGACCTTCTTTCCCCTTAGAACATTCTGTCAGTTGCTCCAGTACTGAATCTAGCCAATGTTGAGGGCAGCTGCCATGCACCTGGTTCTTTCTTACAGGGTCTCCATGCCACCAGAAGGGATAAGCCCAAGGAGTGCCACTTGCCGTTTTGTTGACCAGAACCTGTGCTTTTGCCTTCTTGACTTTTTGCATTACTGAGTATTGAGTTATTTGAGGTTTTTTTTGTCTTCACTGCCATTTGGCATCTTCCTGCCTGGCAGCCCTACCTGGCAGTTCTGCTGGCTGTGTATGTGAGCACTGCCCCGTGCTGTGAGACTTGGACATAAATGGTGATAGCCTCCGTACCCTCCAAAAATGCACAAAACCTTCTTTCTTGTCGAGTAGGTTGTTGCACAAGATACCATCTTGATGGCAGCTGTCTTAATTTGCATTGAACTCTGGGAGAACCCAGAGACTGCTCTGATAGTCAGGCCTCCCTGGAAGCCTGTGTGCTTTCATCCTCTGCCCAGGGAAGATGAATCTCAGCTGCTGCCACTCTCACGGTAGGATGTGGGGAATGCGCTCGCAGTCATTCTGGCCATGACTTTCCAGTGGGTGGATGGTGGGAGTGTGTTTTGCAAGGCAGAAGGATCTTCTGCTGTTATCTCTTCTACAGACCTCATATCAAAGCACTCTCTTAGATTTGGGAAGTGCTTTCTGTGCTTGGAGGTTAGGCATGAATGGGAATAGCATGACCTGGGGGAAGGAAAGTGCTGGATTCTGTAATTCCCAAGGGAGGAAGGGCTCTGGTCGAACTGTCTCTATAGAGCAGTTCCCTGGGCTAGCCATCCTCATCTCTCCATCCTACTTGCAGTGACATGGGTAAGTCTCCTTGCTTTGGCTCTGCAGTGGCTTCTCTTCAGTGCCATTTCCTTGCATGGAACCATGTACATGGAAAACCATACATATATGGAGGGCGCTCCCTTCTGTTTTCAGATGTGTTAATATCTTCTAAAATACATGCTAGCTTATAAATTCCAGAATCTGGATGAAACATGGGGGTTTTTTTCCCACATACTACAAGAAATGTTTGTGAAGCACACATAAACTTAGGCAAGCCACTTTTCCTTTTTGACTAGACTATTATTTTCACTGGGACAGCAGGATTCATCCTTGTCATAAGGTCCTTCCTTTCAAATTACTGGTTCACTTCCAATGAATAGAATTTAAGTAGTTGAAAGTAAAAAAAATTAAAATTTGGCGTATAGAAAAAAGCCCAACTCTAAACATTTCCTTTGCTACTTCTGCAGAAATACTATGACTCTTTGTACAGTTTGCCCAGAGGGCATTGTGACATCTCCATCCCTGGGGATACTAAAAAACAGGTGGACATGGTCCAGGGCAACCTGCTGCAGGTGGCCCTGCTTGATTGAGCAGATGGTGGAATGGACAGTCTGCAGCCTCAGGCATTCCTTGACTGAAACTTTCTGAAAACGTTTTGAAAGAGAACCGCAGTTCCTTTGATAGAGCTGAGTGAAATACAGAATAATTTAAGGTAGATTAATTCAATGGAAAGTGTAAAGCACACTTTCAAATTAAGCTGGTATGCCAGGCTTCCCCATAATAAATTAAAGAGAGTAAAAAAAAATTATGAATTTATACCAAATTAACAGAGCAAATAATATTGCTTCTGTCTACACAAACTACTGTAGCTCCTCTGTAACTTTAAAAGGTGCTCTAAATATATTTTCCATGCACAGATCAGAGTTATGAGCTTACTTAAAACTTAGAAAGAGAATTCATGCTCTCACCTTTCACATAAGAGGCCAATTCTCAGGATCATTGCCTTTGATCCCATAGAAAGAGTCATAGGATTAAAAAGGAGCCAGAACTTGCCTGCTGTTTAGTAGTAATTTTCTGATTATACTTTGCTCATACGAATGTAAATGTAAAGAGCTAAATTTACATAAGCAGACTACTCTGTGAACCTTTGCCCTCTCCTCTCCCTCAAACTTTGCTGTCCAGTTTGGCTCCCAGTGCATTTTCAGAAATCTCTTTCTAGGGTTACTTGTCTCTCTAGCAAGAAACCCAGGTTCTGGAAGCAAGAAAGTGTTGGAATTGCAGCCACAAAACCTGAGCTCAAGCAATCTTCCCTGTGCCATTACTGCTACTCCTGCTCACGAGGCAGCCCTGTGGGGACCAGTGTGGACACTGGCTGGCAGCCAGGCATGTACCAGACATCTCTTTACCTTTGCTCATAGATAGAGCTCATCCACAAATGGCAGCTAGAAACTCATGCCTATAATAGAAGTTCATGTTACTTTGACCTGTGTTTTACTATAACAGTGCGGGCTGCCTTTTTCCTGAAAAAAATAATTTCTCAATATTTTTATCAGTTTATTCCCTCAGCTTAGAACTAGCAGGAAGGTTGATCATCAATTTGTGGTGGAGATAGAAAGAAAAGGGGAATTGGATTGCTGACAGGGTATTGCTTGCTGGCTGTGCAAACATAGTGTGCAATAAGACAAAAAGCTTGGGCTCCTCTTTGTGAAGTTCAACTCCAAGCCAAATTAACTTGACCTCAGCCTCTTCAAAACGTGTCTGTATAAATATAGCTGTAGTCGGTTTTGATGATCACAGGTCTCTGCAGCTGAATTAATTATTTGATGGTGCACGAAAGATATGTAAAGGGAGACTTTTGCCCCTGAAGCCCAGATCTACAAGATCAAATCTACAGACTGATTTTCTTTTCTAATGTTTTCTTGCTAAGTGCTTCCTTATACATCATGCCTAATCTTGTCAATATTTCTTTAGGTCTTGCTCCTTTAAATAGCTTGAAAGCTGTTTGTGTGAGGATGGGCAGCTGAAAGAAGCAAAGGCATTGTGAGCCCTGCACAGTCTTAGGATGGTCTGTGTTTGGGACATGAGAGTAGTATGGCATTACTCTGTTTGCTTTGGAGAGTAATCTAATCTAAAAGAGCTTGAAACAGTTTGCAAATTAGGACTATGGAAACCTCAGTGTTGGGTTTTCTCTTCTTTAAGAGAAGAAATATTTAAACTCAGAAAGAGCATTAGGCAGGAAGAATTTGAGAGATTCAACCTGGCAGATGTTACAAGGCATGTGATAGAATAGGACTGAGCTTTTACCTATTGCTGTGTGAAGTTAAAATCTGCAATCTCTGTTAGGAGCTCCAGATTTCACAACACTTGGGTGATGGTGTAACAGGAAGAAGGGTGTGGGCAAAACTACAGAGCTACATATGAGTAATTCAAGACCTCACCTGTTTTCCCATGTGGAGAGCAGGACAAAGTGGGGAAAGCAGATGGACAGATCAGAAGTTAGAGTTTAATCGCTTCACTTTTGTTGAGGTTATCTGTACTGAGGATAATCTTCAGGGATTCGTGTTTGCTGCATGCTTTTTGCATTTTTTTTTTGGTGGATACATTTTGAGTCAGAAAAAATGATGTCCGGTGTCACACCTTTTATGTTCTGTCTCAGCGTAGCAAATCTGAGGTACTAAGTTATAGCCAGCAGATGCCAGCAGCCTTTGGAATTGTGTTTTCTGCAGTGATGTTCCCAGTGGTGAACAAGCTACCTTTTTAATAATATCAAAGGGGTGGAATTACTGCCTCACTTCCACGTGAAAAGTCTCAGTGAATATTACAGGCAGATTATGACTTTAAGTAGTGCCCAGGAGTGAAAGGTCAGAAAGAAAAAGCAATGATCCCAGCAATGATTTTTTAAATTGGGTCAGCATTACATGTGTTAAATAGATGCATGTCTTCCTGCAATGTTTGAAATTGGGGTCAGCACTCCAAAATGAAACTTAATGAGATTGTCTTCAGTGGCTATTATGGCTGGAGAATTGAGAAAGGCAAAAATAAAGGTAGGTGATACAAGCTTGCTGTTTTCCAAAGCTCAACAGTTTTCTGAGCAAAATTATCTGCTTACAGGGTGGTTTTAAGATGGAAGTAATTTTATCTACAGTGCTAAATTTGGAATCAGTATACCCAGCCATCTGCATCTGTGTATATGGCAAGTCTAATATCTTGATTTGGGGATTAAATTTATACCATGCTCTTATGTATTTTTTTTTCTGACCCTTACCTTAGGCTTTGGTTTTGTTCTATTTTTTCTTTTTCTGTTATAATGTGGAATCTCATTGTTGAATATTGTTGCATTTCATATTTACTGATATCTTTATGAAAAACTTGGTGAAAGTTTGTGAAAACTCAAGGCTCCTTATACTCCCATATGTCAATTAGCCAGTGGTATTGATACTGAATGCAATTAATGCTCTTCTCTTTGTAATACAAGCTAATGTCCTCTAATCAACATTATGTAATTCAACAAATAGAGCAAAACCTTCTGAATTAAGATACTGTTCTCTCCTATTATCTCTGGATGTGCAGCATAGCACGTATTTTTGTATCTTCTGAACATTTTGTAGATCAGCAGCTGAATTTCTGGGAGCAAACACATTGTATTTTTGAGTTAATGAATTTCACTTTCTTTCAGCACTTATGTTCAAGTTATGTTTATGCTGAATTACACATTGTTAATTAAGAATAATTTTATCTCTTTGGTTAACAGAAGAAATTGGGGCATTATTAGGGTGTTGGCCATGCTGTTTCCACAACGGGTTAGCTGCTTTGATCTGGCTGTGTTGACAGTGAAATTGGGTCTTCTGCTTGGACATGTAGAAGTATGTGTTTGTTAGACTGTTATCAAATTGGAGGAAATTACTAGAATCAGTAAAGTGAAGACACGCACAGTAATGAAAGTCAAGCAATGCAGGGTCACTCAGAACACTGTCACTTTGCTGATGTAATTTGTGTCTGTAAACAGAGGTCATGATGTCATGCTACAGCTATCCCAGCTCTTCTCAGTTTTGTACCATTTTCCTGTAGCTCACACAAGCCCAGTCATAGAACACTGCATTCCCTTTTGTGTACTGCTCCTTATTTAGTCTTTTTCTCCTAACCAGAAGAGATTAAGCAGCAAAGAATTCAGGCAAGATTTTGAAAAATAATAGAGTGTGAAACAAGAATTAAACTAGAAAAGACTGCAAATATGTGTGTATATATATATATATATAGATACACACACATACATATACACACCCTGTCTGTATACATCCATTAGTGACCTTGTATTTGCTGAAAGAATTGGTGAAAGGTTACTGCAAAAAATGAGGGGTTTAAAATTTTTAACAAGGCGATTTACTTCCTAGACTTTGGTCCATGTGTGATGGTATTACCACCCTGGGAGTGGTCGATAGGAATTAAGCTGTGTAAAGCACCAGCAGCTGTGAATTATAGAACGATAAAACTTTGGTAGAATGAGGGGTAGGCACCTACTGAAGTCCCCTCTTCCATGACCATTTTTGGTATTAGTGATATGTCCTGGTTTTGAACACTAAATGCCTTTGACCTAATTTAACTCTAGTGTAACAGCATTGGAAATATGAGGCATTTCCATCATGGAAAGGAGGAAGGAAAATACATTGAAGTATTTCCTTATTTAAGTGTAATATTTTTCCTCAGTTAAACATATGCAATAATATAAAGCAAGATACAGCAAAAAATAGGATTCAGGGGTATTTGCCTAAAGTAAGCATATGCAATCTTATAAGCACTGTGTGACATTTTAGATTTTATTTAATTTTCCCTTTAAGCTTCAGACTGGAAATTAAAGTGCCCTAAAGGAAGGAGTCTTTATTCTAGCTGAAGTGCTCTGATTGCGCTGATCTTTTCTTCCTTTTCCTTCTCTTTTTGGTAGTATTTTAAGGTTTGTGGCTTGTCAGGGAGGAAGTGCCATCTATCTTATTAGGAACATTGGCAGCTAAAGCTACTCCGTGCCTCTTCAGTGATCTTAACAATCACCACTCAGCCAGAAAAGGAGGAGGACCTTGCAGAGTTGCAGGTTATCTGCGACCCTAATTCAGAAGTGTGTCTGTAATTTAGAAAAGTTGCAGGGCAGGTTGTGGGATCCATGCTGTGGTTGGCCATCTCACTGGCTGTTTGGTTCTTCTCAAAAGAAACACTGTTCAAAATATTACGACAGCTTTTGTGAAACTTGTGATTTAAAATCACAAGTTACATTTAATTTAACACAAGTTTAATTTAATTTAAATCAAAAACTCAGAGCTGTGACTAACTATATGAAGATTGTAGGTTGGTCAAAGCACGAGAGATTACATTTCAAGACCAATGCTAGGAGAAGTAGACAGGGAAGAAAGGGGGGAAAAGCTACCCTGTCTCCATGTCAGAATTACCAGCTTTTTCCCCCTCTATTGCTTGGTATTCCAGCTGGGTAGCATTCCCCAAAATGGGGTGGTCATACCTGGGTTTGAGCAGAGGTGTCATCGTAGAACTTCAGTGCTTTTCAGTGCAAAGAAATCCAAAGGGACTCCTTCGTCCTCGTGAATTTTTAAAATATATCCTGACATCCTTGATTTCAGAATGTAGGACATCAAATGAAGAGCATTAGTCCTAACATTTGGACAACATCCATTTCAAGTGGATCTTTTTCCAACACAGCAGTGTTCACAAAGAAAGCAAGTTAGGTGCTTGGTGTTTCCTATATTCACGTAATTCCTTGTTGTTCTTAATTTTTAATTTATTTTTTTTTTTTTAGGATCCAGTTTGTTCTACTATAGTCCTTACAAGGGAACATTTCAGAAGTTTAAATGAAAAGTTGCAGTTCTCGTAGAGTATGTTTATGGTCTCCAGACCTACCACTCTCAGCTGCTGCAAAGTCACAAAGGATCACTAGATACAATTTATTTTGTCTTCTAAAACTGCTGATGAGCTTCACAGGTGTCTGGGTGGCTCTGCAGAATGTCTGGGAGCAAACTGTTTCAGGCAAAATCCTTACAGGTGAATAGTGGATGTAAGCTTGTTTTTCATAATCTTCATTCTGTCATCATACTCCCCTGAGGAACTTCTGGAGCCTGGTGGTGGTTTTAGAAATGTGTAAGGTAGCAATAGAAATAAGATGCATATGGGAGTAGCAATAATGAAGGAGAGACTATTTCACCACTGTTGGTGATTGTCTGGAGGTGAATTTCCTGACGTTAAATTCCCAAAGTGCTAGGAGGTCATCTGATAACATATAGTAAAAATGAGCAGTTGCATCTCTATTATAATTATGGTGTTAAATTTGTGCTGCTTTCTTGCCTGAATTCCAATATGTTTGGTCTGAATTGTTTGTAAGGATAGAGTAGTAATCCATGAAGAATGACAAAATTACCATGGTCTGTTTGTGTTGTGTTGTCCAAATAAAAATCTCTTTTCTGTTTGTACCTGCATACATTTAAGACTAAATGTACCTATTTCTATGTTACCCATTTGTAAATGGTGCTTTACAGTCATATGAAAAGAGATACAGTCTTTTCAAGATCTTCCAACATATTTTTATGTAATTATGTCTATTTTCAATAGCCTTTCTGGTTTTTAGCACTTAATTAGGACAAATACACCTAAGTGATTCAATTTTCAGTGCTGTCTGGTTACCCATGTTAAAAATTATTCTTTAACTCTGTGTGTTTGCCTTTTTGAGGATATCATGACTCATTATTTACTTGTGGGTAATCATCTTTAGTAAACAGTACATCTTGTGAGAGCTAATACAGAGCTCTGTGTGTATCAGTTAGAAAGGACCCTTCGAATCAAAAGTTCCTGCCAGCTGCCACCTCCTCAGCTAATATCACCTCATAATACAGAGCTAGTCACAAAATACAGAAGTGATGTTTGTGTTTCAGGAAACAGGAAAGCTTGCAAATAAACCAGAACTCAGTAACAGCTATGACTTCAAGGCTGCAGCAAAATATATCGGGGCATGTAATACTCCAGATTTCTATTTTGTGTCTGGTATCTTATTGCTATGTTTAGTGAGTATTGTATACATTTTCAATTAATGGACGCAACAAAAAAAAAAAAAAAAAAAAAAAAAGGCAAAAAATGGAATAACTTAATCTTGTCCTTTTTGGAATAACTTAATCTTGTCCTTTTTTCCTGCTGTGGGAAGAAAATATACTTTGTATCTATTACCAGTTACTTTCCTTAACATGATATCCTAGGTTTAGATTTTGAATCATTCCCTGGCTGACTAAGTGATGACTCGCTCGTTTTTGTCTCCTGTTTAGAGAAGAAGTGAAAAGATTTAGCTCATGAATTTTTCATGGAGACCACAGATGTACTGGTTGGGGCCAAGTGCTGTCCTCAGCCCCAAGTCAGTGTCGCCGGTGAGCTGTCGATGGCAGCACTGCGAGCGCGTTTCAGCCTAGAACTGAGATTCAAATGTTTTGCTTCTCGTGTGCATGTGGGGGTAAGAATTAAGGAGATGGCAGATAAACTGATTATAAAAATAGATAGGAAATAGAGGTTCATTTTCCAGTCCAACATGCTGCTGCCAGTACTGAAGCAAGGGTAAAACCATTACTCACTGCCCTGCGGGTGCTGCACCCTGCAATGAATGAGTACCATATTTTAAAATATCTAGTAGCATTATGAAAAACTGAAGTCGAAGCACGAGTTCAGATCTTGATTAGTGAAACTGCCTTTCCACCTTTGGTGCTCATGAGCCAGAAAAATCTGATTATATTTTAAACTTTCCCAAACGGACTTTGCCTTTTCCCTTCTTAGGAGCTGCCTGTGAAACCAACAGCAAGGAAAGGTGTAGCACAGAAGGCAGCTTTACTTGCCTTCATAGCCTGGTTTCAGGTTGGAAAGATCCCTCTGAAGTTTTACTGTACTCTTTCAACCTCTCTGTTTTTCTGTACTTTGAAGTTAAAAACCAAGTTAACCTTTGACCAAGAATTTCAAAATCACCTGGTAGAAAGCCCTTCCCTTTCTGCTGCCTGATAAATGAAAAACTCTCCTTTGCATATAAGACTCAAAAAACCTCTGTAGAAAAGACATGAGGCTTTATTAATTCTGAATTGCAGTTTTTCTGGATAATTCTCTTTAGGATGAGGCACCTCTTCCAAGTGTTTGAAGCTCTTCCTTACTTTTGGACCTGGAAATGGAATACTAAGCAAAAATAATTAGAGGGAAAATGTTAGCAGCACTGTTGTGATGTAAAGACCTTACCTGCAGCTGGGGTCTGCCAGGTAAATGAGGGTGACTGTCAGCCTCACCAGCTCGACACCTGATAGAAAAGAAGAACCAACACAAAGAAAGCTAAATGAAAAAATGCCTATGCCATGTGGTTTCTGTGCTGTAATGAAAAAAAGAATCCCTTTGTGCTGAGCTTAAGGTTGTTTTTTCCCATTATCTTATTCACCATCTATTTTATGAAAAAGGGCAGAGCATGGGCAGAGCATGGACTGGTTTCACAGCTCTCTCCAGCTAGTGGGCATAGGAAGTCTCAGCCCCCGTACTAAATTTCAGTACAAAATGAAGAGCATTGTCTGGTATAGGGTAGATGGTATATTTCATATTTGAAATTCCAGCCACTGCTCCCTGCATGAACAGCGGAGGTTTCTGACTTGAGGTTTCTGAGTGAATCTGTTAGCAGTTTCATAGATTTCTGTCCTCTTGTAAGGCTTTTTCAAACTTTTTTCCTGATCCTGTGTCAGGATGGCTCTCAGGGGCGCTCCTGGGCTCTGCTCTGTTTATGGGAGGGTTTTGTGTCAGGGGAGAGCTGTGCATTGGTACCTCCTGGGCATGGCACCATGGGTGCTCCTTGAGCTAGTGCTGTGCTGCTGCTGCCTTACATCCCCTCGGTGCTCCTGGCAGAGGGCTTCAATGGAGGGGGCTTTCTGTCCAATGCCCGGGGCAGCAACAATGGCATGGCTCAGCAGAACTGCAGTTCTGAGTGAGAGGAGGAGATCTACAGACTGCATCATGTGCTGTAGAGCTGGGTGAGTGGCCAGCACCTCCCTTGCACCCATAGGCAGTCCAACAAGCTCTGCAGTGCTGTCTGTGCATACAGGCTGAATGCTCCTGCTCCCGGTTGGGAAAGTCAGAGATTCCTGCTCATGGTGCAGCTCTGGAAGCATCAGGGTAGGACATTTTTAGTGCCTTTTCAGGAGGTGATTTGTACCTGGGAGGGACACTCTTCTAATGGAGGCAGTGTTGTTTATTGTGCGATACACAGGTGGGACACAAACTCCTGAAGTACAACCAGGATATAATGCAAGATAGGTCTTTTAAGGGAAATCATAAACATGTTTGGCACATACACACAATAAAGTGTCTCCTGTAAGACTCATTCTTCCAGTGTTGCCTAATCAATTTGGTACGCTGTTTTTGAAGGTTTGATTTCTTTTATGCCTTGTGTCTCCTTCTGGTATTCGGCTGGCTGGCTGGCGAGGCCTTTTGATGCTATGTGTTGTATTTATAGCCCTTATGAACTTGTCTTGCAAAATCACTAGATTTTAATCACTCGCTTCTTTGAGAACTGAATCTTAAATATGCAGACTCCTCGGCACTTAGACAGCTTTATTTGTCTATCAAAATATATTAAAGGCAAGTCAGTCTATCAGAGCTGGTTATCTTGAAAGGGTTACTGGTAAAGTTATCAGCTTTTTCCAGGGGCAGCACAGAGGTGAGTAATAGTAGATAGATGGGCAGAAAGATTGGAAAAGAATTATTAATTTAACTATCTTGGAGTCATAAACTCCTGTTTTAGCAGAGCAAGTCTGTCATTATCTGTTTTGCTCTTTGTGCAGGAAGCTCTGGTCTCCCTAGGGCTGAGTGCCATTTTGAAAATCTTGTCAGGGATAATTGCTGTTGCGAAGGTAGACGTTCACACATTCTGGAAGATGCCTGGGATATAAAAATGGTGATGTCTCTAACTACCCATTTCCTTGCTTTTTCTCCTCTTTTCCTGAAATTTCAAAAAAGAGGTGTTAGAGAATGATGCTGTTAAAATGGATTGACTGCCTTTCAGTTTTTAAATTCCATCTTTTCTTTGTTTTATCTTTTGATTTCTTCTTTTCTTTGAGTTTTCTGGATTTTTCTTTGCCTTTTAGATTATTTTCTGTGGAGAGTTAAAATTGTCAGAGAGGTTTCTAGACATAGAATATGAACTGTGCTAACTGAACAAAGAACAGTTCCTATTGAAGCCTGTCTGTGTGGCAACATGAGCACAGAATGGAAGAAAACAGGATATTAAGAGGAGTCTCAAAGATGTGATAAGACCCCCCTTCCTTGCTACTAAAATACCTTAAAAATTGAGAGAAAGCTGATAAGGCAGTGTGTTGAAGATAGGCAATACACTATATAAAAGCACAAGTTTGGCTTTCAACTTACATAATAGACAGGGGAAAATGTCACTCCAGATTATACTAGTTGCACTAAATGCCTGTCTATTAAAAGCAATTGAGTTTTTTCCTGCTGTGCTGGCATATAAAGCTGCTGTCTGCTGTGCTGTAGCATTCAACCAACACAATTTTAGCTATGTTGATTTTTTTTTCCCCGAAACACTATGTCTGTCAGTCGCTTTGCAGAACTTGCTTGGAATTACAGATATAAAAGTTTGTGTGACAAGGAAGCAGGCTGCTGTTTCATCAGTCTCTCCTTTTCAGTGTCTTTTCTCTGGGCAAAGCAGAGTTTTAAGAGTTTTGGAATGTCAATTCTTCAAACTGCTACTTATGCTAATTTTACTAGGAAAATTTTGAGGAATTTTGATCCTTAGCATTTACATTCAGTCATAAAAATATGAAATGTTTAGTTTAAACTTTCAGAGAGGCAGTACTTGAAATGGGCTGATGTAGCATTACATGCCATGTCAAAAAAGGAGACAAACTTTTGTTATTGCTATTTTGATTTTTCTTCTGAAACACAGACAGAAGCTGTTCAATTTGGGAGCAATCTAAAATATTTTTTTCTTCATTTAAGAAAGAGGCTTATTTTTGTGTTTATTTGTTTGTTTTTAACTGGCCAGTTTAAAACCTTGATTGTTGTGTTTTGTTTTGCTTTAGGAAAGAAACTAGCCAAAGTGATCTTTCATTTTCTCCAAATTATGGTGCTACTCTGATAATAGTTAAGGAATTTATTTTTTGCTGGATTAGACACAGGATCTTAAATTTTCAAAAGTGACTCATGATTTGGAATAAGGCCATTTTAGAGTGCGTAACCTAAAACATCTGAAAGATGGTATTCAGTTCTTACTGGAAACAAGATTCCATTAAAGACATTTCAGTTGGTCAGAGAAGTGCCCAGGCATCCAAAATCACCACTTGTATGTTCAAACTGAGCTTATTAGATTTAATAAGAAATTACATTTGAGAGCTTTAAATAGTTTTAAAAAGTTAGAAGATTAAAATCAATCAGATTTTTACATCTATCTGTAATTACATAATACAGTGTGATAATAATATAATTTATTATATAATGTCATTTATTATAAAATGATTGTGCTATTATTGCGTGTATTAATGCAAGGGGAAGGAAAGCAGGCATAACTGATGGGCTAGACAGTGTGTTAGGTTCCACTGTTTTTTATACTGCAACATAGAATCCCCTGTAATTTTCAGTTTACAGCACTTACAACGCTGATTTTGTGGCTATTTCATGGAATCACAGAATTGTAGAATGGTTTGGGTTGGCAAGGGCCTGCCATGGGCAGAGATGCCTTCCACTTGATCAGGTTGCTCAAAGCCTTGCATTGAATATGTCCAGGGTTAGGGTATCCAGAACTTCTCTGGAAAACCTGTTCCAGTGCCTCCTCACAGTAAAAAATTTCCTCCTAATATCTTATCTAAGCCTACTCTATTTCAGTTTAAAGCCATTCTGCCTTATCCTGTCCTTGTAAAACGTCTCTCTCCAGCTCTCTCATAGACTCCCTTTGGGTGCTGGAAGGTGCTCCAAGGTGACCCCAGAGCCTTCTCTTCTTCAGCCTGAACAACCTCAACTCCCTCAGCCTCTCTTCATCAGAGAGGTTTTCCAGCCCTCTTATCATCTCCATGGCCTCCTCTGGACTCACTCTAACAGGAAGCTGCTAAGCAGCCTGACATAAAAGAAAAAACTAAATCCTACAGAGCAAAATGTAAGACCTAGCAGAGGTTCTTAAAGCAGCAGCATCAAAATCAAAAGTTCCATTGAATGACAATGTATACATTTATTGATAAAAGTGGTGTGCTGTGTTTATTTCTGCCAAGGAAACATTGTTCAGGTTTTTGTCACCAGTAACTACCTGTGAGGATAATCTGAACCAGTATATTGTCTTCAAAATACATCTGTGAAGACAGTCCATAAGCATGAGCTTGTTGTTGTGTTTCATTCCCAAACACTGGTCAGTTCTCTTAATTGCTAAAACAATCGGGAAAATAATTTGAACATTATAGATAAAAAGATCTGATTTCAGATAGATGAGACTGTTACAGTCAGATTTTGTGTTTACAGCATCATTTTCATCACAGCATAAAATGGAAATTAAAAAACTTAGAGTTCACCGTGGATATGTCCTATGGGTCAGGTTTTCAGTTCATTACTGTTCTGAATGAAGAAAGCAGATACAAAACAGAAGGAAATCTAAAATAGTTCCATGAAACAAGAAGCTGCTCATCAAATAATCTGATTGTAAGTGTCAGCATCCAGTGGAAGATGTGTTCATAGTTAATAATTTTGATTCTTTATCGGTGAGGAAACCACAGAGTGTTCTGTCCAAGTTTTTAAAGATGCCATCCAAAATGCCGTCCAAGATTTTGATTAAAACAGCGTATGCCTTTTGCACAATGAGTTGTTGTGGCTGGATCTAATTAACAATGAACAATTGCAACCATGAGAGAACAAAATAAAGTAATGATTCAGATAAATTATGGATCTTTTCCATTGCGTAGTCCATATGACTGATCCCAAATACAAAAATCGCAGATTGTTTTTTGTTTAAATTTCAGGGTCAAACACCAAAGATGAAATATATGTAGCAAAAGCTCTTATGGTTTGTAAAATTGAAAATGTGGCTTTCTAATCCATTGTAGCTTAGCTTACATTTTACTTAAATTTTACTTAAATTTACTTGCTTTGTCATAGAATCACAGAGTATCCTGACTGGAAGGGACCATGGAGTTAGACAAGGACCATGGAGTCCAACTCCTTGCCCTGTACAGGACAGCTCCAGGAATCACACCATGTGCCTGAAAGCATTGTTCAAACACTCCTTGAACTCCTTCCTTTTAAACAAGAAAGTAAACAATTATAAAAACATTGTCTGAATGAAATGGAAAAGAGAGAAAGTAGAATGTTTAGTTTCTTACTATTTCCTGTGGACGTGGAATCATGCATCAGTGGGATCAGGCTGGAAGACTATGAACCTCTGCCCCTGTCCCCTGTTTTCCTGTCCCTCTCCTCTGCAGCAGGTGATCCTCCTGTCACCACCAGTTTATGCTGCTGTGGAAGGACAGTAGAGGTGATGCTGCCTGTTCCTCCCTCCAGTCAAACTGGGACCACTCAGCCCCCTTGTGCCTTGGGTTTGCTCCAAGTGCCTCCTACCACTGTATTTCTCCCTGTGCATTCCTGTCCCACTGCCTTCCTGCAGCCCTGAGTGGTTCAGGGATCCATGCCAGAAGTCAAAACATTGTAATTAGTATATTAAAAAAAAGGTTATAGTTGAGAAACATATTACTAGTGCAACTGGCATCTTTTTTTTCATGGATCTGGAATTCCCTTGACCATCTAATTAATGCCTGTCTCCAGAAAAGCAATTAATAATAAAGTAGTGGATTTTTTTTTTGGTCATACATTGTGCTAGCAACTGTTCCAATGTGTTCAGGTGTAACCTTAAAAAAATGGAATTGCATGTTACTGATACCAATAATCAGTTATTTAAAAAATCTGAACTAGGAATATGAATCACTGATCTTAGACAAGAGGTTTGGGAAAGTAATTACAATTTTATTTACTGTATTTTCTTGATTAACTATGAGAGTCTCCCATTTTAGTTTACCAATGAGCTAGTAAGGTCAAAATGATCTCAGAATAAATTTATACAAAATATTTTGACTTTGTGATTCCCAGCTCCATGTGAGGAGATGTAGAAATCATTGTGACTTAACAAGAGTAGGAACTGTGGTAAACATTACTAAATAAAAAAATGTGCATCATATAGTAAAATAACTTCTCAGCTACATTCTGCTCATGGAATATATTGAAGTGCAACCTTACATCATCTTTAATTCAGACAGTGGGATGCTTGAAGTCATCTTTGCTTTTGTGTTTTCTTACTGTTGGGACAAGCTGGCTGGCAGCCAGCTTCAGAGCATCCTCAGGGCACAGCTGTAGCTGGAGTGGGTCCCCTGGGGAATGCTGTGCAACCAGCCACAGGTGTTGGGTGCACTGGGATCACCTGTCCTCGAGAAGCTGCTGGTGAAACAGGAGAATCAGAATACTGGCTGCATCCCCCAAGGTTCAGAGCATCCTGCTCCCGTGTGTCCAGGCGCCTTTCGTGACCAGGTGGACCAGTGCAAAGGCAAGAATACGGTTTTTGTCCCTGGTGGTGTGTTACTCAGTGTGTGTGTTGTCCCTCGTGCTGGTGTCCCTGCAGGAGCCAGGTTTGCAGCCGGGCTGGGCTCCTGGATCCATGGTTCTGCTGGCGCTCCCGCCGGCGTGGCTGCCGGGCACGGCGCGCTCCCCCTTGGGCTCTGCTCCCGCTCCCTGCCAAGGCTTGCAGCAGTGACGTGCTGGGGCTGCCTGCTGGAGTGCACCATCTGCCTGCAGTGGGGTTTGTTTCGGCCTCGGGGTTTGCTCTGCTTGTTCATCACCATTAGCTAACCATTAAACAGGTATATGCTACCTACTTCAGCCTACCTAGGGGAGCTTGGCAGAGTCTGCGGGCATCCTTTAGCATGGCATCCCTTTTATGGTAAAAGAGGTCTTATTATAAGCAGTGATAATGCTCAGAGGATTTCTTTTAAAAAAAGTTATTTTGTGTATGGTATTTCTTTTAATACATCCTTGTGAATAAACCCTCTCGGTATAATTACAGCTTTGTAAATCCTCATTATTTGTTCTCTCTTTATAACAAAGGATTTGTCTGTTAAGTTACAATTGCAATTACCTCATAAACCCAGCAGCTGAGTATTATCTTGTGATATACTGGAAGAAACAAGTAAATACCACCATCTTTCTGAAAATACAGAAGTGTAAATGAAGCCTTTTTTACCGAGCATCCAAAGTGAGGGAAATTCCCCTTGCCTGCTAGTTGTTAGTTGTGCATTCAGAAGTTTTCAGTGTGCATGAATCCAATTTTGAATTTGAATACTTTGATAGTTCTTTTTTTTGGTTCTGTTTTTCTTTGGTAGAAATAAACACAAAAGGCAGTTCCAGTGGATTTGGTTTGGTACATTACTACATAGCTCCTAAACAAATATTTGACTCTGTCAATTTGTCTCTTAATTGGAGTTTAGTCCAATTTCACCTTTCAAAAAAAACTCCTGAATCTTCAGCATACTTGACCTTAACTCCAGAAAATAAAGCAAATATAGTTTCTTAAGGCTTTTATCCTGTTAGCTTAGCCAGAAAACCTTGATTCAACAAGGTTTTGAATTTATTCATAGTTGGATATCACTGGCAAATGATGTCATTGTCACTAACAATGGTGTCCACTGCCTCTCCACAGAAGATGAAGAGAAGTTAGGCAGCTGCAGACACTAATGAAATATAACTCAGTTTAAGTGAAGATCTATCTTTGCTTTGTATACTGGGCACAGGGAGACATTTTCCAAAGCCCTTTTTTAGAAATACCTGTTTCTGTTTCATTGCATATTTCTTACATTGGCAACCAAAACTGCCATTTGAAAAACACTTCCCAGCAGAATTGTGGGCCTGATCATTATACTGTGTTGTTGTACAATACACCTTCAAACCTCTATGGAGTCCCATAAATAAGAAGAAATAACTCTTCCCTTTAAGCTTGCTTTCACTGACTTCCAAATGTCAGGTTTCCATGTTATTTATTCTTTGGATACTATTCATAGCTCTCAATATGCAGTATGCAGAGTTTAAGGCCATTTCTTGCTCAAATCATACAATCTGTGCCACAGTTCTGAACTGCATTGGGACAATTTACTGGGATACATGCTATACAGGGCTCATGCCATACAGGTAGGAAAAAGCAGAAGAAAGAAATGTAACAAAAAAAAAGACCCTAAACTCAAAGCAGTTAGTGTGCTACAGACCAGTTCACCACATTTTTCTGTGTGTATTAAACATTTGCTTTCATGGAACTGCCTTAATTTTGGATGGAATTATCATGACAGCTGCATTCCAGTGTGCAGGTGTGATGGTTGTCATCCACCATCCCAAGAAGAGCAGAGCAGCACCAGTTATTAGAAAAAGCAGTGCAGGAAAAAAAAAAATTACATGTTCTGGATGAGTTGGAGGCTGCCAGGCTTTATTAAGTTCTAAGATGTGTTGGGTTGGTAGTGGCACCTTGGGAAAGATAACATAACAAAGTCTGTCATATTTTATTCTAGGACTCAATAATGAACTTTACTGGCTGGGGATATTATGCAGCAGTACTTACTGTACGTTTGTCCTTCAAGATACTAGCTTATTTAATTTGGCCATCTCACAGAAGATAAGCCTGGGACAATTAAGAAAAATCATAATCATTCACTTGTCAGTGGGGTGATTACAAGCAGAAAAGTATAGACTTTCTGAGAAAAAGCATGAAGGTCCAAGTCTTGTCTCTGCAGTGGATTCTTTATGCTTACGCAGACATATGGACAATTATTAAAATCAGGCATCTGGTGTAAAGCAGTCTGAGTCTGAGGATGATTGAAAGGCTGAAGAAACCTTGTTTTGGCTGTCTCAGCTTATCTGTTCCCTGGGTTCCACTTGGCAGAGGAGAGGAGAAGATTCCAGGGTGCTGTTTGTACCATCAGTCTCAGAAGAATTGATGGTGACCTCCACCAATAGTTGCAGTATATGGTTAAACACACATGGGATGAATACCCCTGAGTTCCCAAAACTTCCCATATCACTGTCATCTACATTGCATATAGTGCTTGAAGGTTTCCCTTAGATTTGACTATTAGTTGGTTGGTTAAGTTTTTTAATTTAATAATTTAAAAATATGTGTGAAGGCTTGTTTTCAATATCCTGATGCTTTTCAAACTTGAGCCTTTGGTCCTACACAAGGTTTTCAGGCCTAAGTGGAATGCAGGGCTTCTAATCAGCTACAGTGTGTTTGCTTTCTGTGGCACTGGGCCCGGCCCTATGGAGATGACATCCCTAAATACCTTTCAGAGGAAGAAAATAACTGGATTTAGAGCATATGATTATATTATGTACAGAGAAAATAGCTGCCCTTTTCTGGGATCTGCTTAGTTCTCTTAAATTCAATTAATTCTTACCTTACAAAAATGCATTAGCTTTTCTTTTTAATGGCATAAGCAATGTACTTTTTCTATAAAGAGGAGTAGAATAAGTTTGAAGATTTTAAACAATTATTTTTGGTACAGTTTTTATTTTAAAGGTAAATTAATTTATCATTGCACTTTTCAAAGTCAAGAAGAATTGCGACATTAACATTCTAATGTAAATACAATGTACTGTAAGAAAACTTGAAGGTCTGCTAGCCAAAGAGTATTTAATCTTGTTACTTCTTCATTAAAGCAGAGAATTGTAATGGAAATGTTGGCAAAACAGGACTGCAGACATTACTGTCTGTGGACTCATCAGTTGCATTTTCTGTAAAGCAGCTTTGAGCTCTTTAGTATGGTCTGAACAAACATACAGCAGTAGCAATGGTTATTTGTGTTTCCACATTATTCCATCTCTCAACAGTTGGGTCAGGCTACCTGGCTGATGCTAAGACTTCTTATACCGAGGAGGATGACTAGCTTCCAAAAAAATCACTGATGCCCTTGATTGCTATGACAGCCAGTCATCAAGAGCAATAATAAATGGTGACTCTTTCTTGGGCACTTTTTTGGGGAGTAGGACAGATGTGAGATGGTGGCTCTTGGTTGGTCATGCTGGTGGGGCAGCAGAGCACATATTCCACTTACATCTGGCAGTCCCTGCAAAGGCAGGTATAGCTGTGGGTGGGGCTACGTGCAGTTTTTTGGCAGCAGTGGTTAATTCTTAATCTGTATGTATGTTTTAAGTGGAGCGATTTTATGGGTTTTCTGCCTCCCAGCTATGGTCTTGTTCTTGCTGTCCAGCCTAAACACAGGCTTTCTTCTGCCCTTTTATCCTGCAGAGAGCCTATACCTGCATGCTGATGGTGATTAGCATTGCACTGGTGGTGAACATTCTCAGGATGCATTCTCAGGATGCATCCCTGGGTCCCAGGGTTCAGGCTGAGCACACTGGGTGCCTCGCAGCGCCGAGCAGTCCAAGGCGCGCTGTGTGGAGTTCCAGGACTGGGAATGCCTGTCACAGATTAGACTTTGGCATGCTGCAGTCATGGCTTTTCACTCTGCAGAGTGCATGGCATGGCTTGTTAACTACTGCAGATACTGGAACTGTGAAATCAAATTGCCTTGAGTCAAGACTGGTGGGGCAGGAAGAATTAAATTAACTTTCTGTGCCAGCAGAGTTCCTTGCATCTTGAGGAAGAGCTTTGCTGAGGGAGGTCAGCGAGATTTTTCCCTGCTGTCCTTTTCTTTCCCCTACGTTTTTGTTCTTTTTTATTCCACCTCCACTGTCATGCTTTTAATTCTGACTGGGAGCTGCTAAACAGAAGAACTGAAAGCCAAACTTACTGGAGCAGCTTTAAGAACGAATTTATCTCCTGGTCGGGAGTGCTCATCCCCCACTCCTCTCTTTTTCCTTCCTTGGCTCTGACGGAATGAGAACTCTCTGGCTTTTCCAGGCCTGGGTGGCTTTCTGGGATCTTTTGTGAAAAAGGAAATTGTAGTGAGTTTGTTCAATCAGTCTCTTTGTGGACTTCTGAACACCAGAGCATCCTGCAGGGACTAAAAAAGTAAACTCAAATAAATTCTGGGGTGATTCTGTCTGGAGGACTGAATAGATGCTATCTTTTGATAACTTCAGGTTTTTTTCCAAATGAAGATGTCTGTGATGGGTGTGAGGAGCTTCAAAGTAAGTTTTAATAGGATGAATAGGATTTGATGGATAAGAAGAAAAGTATAAGAAGAAAAGTACTGCTCTCATCCCTAATCTGATAGCTGTTCAAAGACTCAGGCAGAATACACACTTTATATCTAAATTTTCTGAAGAGCACTTGGATGTCTTTTCTCCTACTGTGTACTGGATAAGTGTTGGATCATATGAAAATAAGTTGTTTTAGCTAATAGTGTGTATTCCTTTTTGGGATCAATCCCATACTTTAGTTAATGACAAGTTATCTTCAGTTTTTCAGTTTCTGCTAAACAGCATACAACAAAAAGGGTAAAATAATGACTGAAACAAAAAGGAACATTTTTACTTGGACAACTTCATGCAGTCAGAAATTTTCTGTATGCTAAAGTAGGAAATTTTCATCTATGTCTATTCTGCTGTCTGGTCATTTTAGCAGTATTGGTTTCCTGTGGTTCAACAAGTCAGTGGTGAATCTTCCTTGAGAAAAATAATGAACAGCTTCAGTAGCAAAGTACATTGTTTTAACAATCTCTTATCAGTAGTTTTTTTAGTGTTAATTATAGTATTTATAAAATATTTACAATTCTTTTCTCTCTTGTTTTTTTTTTTTTTTTGGTACCGGGATTGAAAGGATAATTGTAAATACCCTGATGAATTTACAGGGCCTCTTGTCACTGAGTGTGGACAGTTGTCTGCTTAGTTTAACTTGATGGTACTGATGTGCCTTTGAGGCAGTCTGGTAGAATCCTCCTAGAGCCTGTCCAAAGTTAACACATTTGGTGACTGGCAACAAGTATGGTTTTTACTGTAAAGAGGCATATGCTTAGCAAGATGACACATCTGAATATTGCAATGTAAATGTCCTCACTTTTTTACTTTTTTTTTTTTCCCTGTAGCGCTCTCCCCCTCCATCTAAGCAGTAGGCTTTAAGCTTGAAGGCAGTGAAGGCAGTTAACAGGAGATATATTTTAATTTTAAATTCTTTGCCAAGGTGTCCGAGGCAGATAAAGCAGGAAACACAGTAAGTCTTCTGCAGGGACCACTGAATGCTTGCACCTCACTTATCTAGTGTTGTTTTGGGCACACTGGAGGGGAGGTTATCTCCACTTGGATAAAAGCCAGATTTTCTCAGGCTAGAAGCTTCTTGCTACCTGATGGAGATAGTAATTGGTCCTCTGAACAAATGTCTGCTGAGACCATTGGGCTAGACAGGCAGCAGGGCCCATGAGAACTTGTGATAGGAGGTGTTCATGGCCCTCATTAAAGCTTGTCCTGTTATCAACAGCTAGATCAGATAAGGAAAACTTATGCAAATCGGTTTTTTTAAGCATGCTAGGGTGGTTTTTTGATTTTTTTTTTTTTTGGGAGTCATAAACCCTGCCAAAGTAAGCTTTCATTCTTCTTTTAAAAGTATGTAGGATGCGTTAAATATGCTTCAAAGCAGCTTGCACTGTGAGTGTTTCTAGCATAGAAATACTTTTCTTTGAAACTGTGGATCTTGTCACAAGTCCAAGATGACTTTTAGTCTCCTTCAGACTTGCTTCTGTACCTGCTTTATATTTAAAGCAGGCTAGCCTGTAAGGTACTCCTATCCCTTCCCAGAAAGAAACATTCTGTTCCAGAAACTTGGTGCTGTGGAGCGCGGTAGTATTGTGACAGGTGAGTAATAGAGAATCAGGGATGCAATATGTCCTCAGTTGCACTCTGGCTAGCTTCAATGGGTGTTTTGCATGAGAAAAGTAAGAAGGATTTGGCTCGTGCTGTAATAAATCCCACTCAATCCTATTGAAACCCTGCATAGCATCCAGTGATAAAATGCTTACTGGTTCTGTCCCTTGATTTCTGCGTGCAAAATCTTTCTTAAATTACCTTTTGTGGGTGACCCACACCTGTAGCCAGACAAGTAAATGTGAACTAATCTGGTACTGATGTATTTTTTCAATAGCTGATTATCGTGGGAGCTGTAGAAAAATTAAACCTATGAGGATTTTATGTTTGACTATATAATTAAGTGACCTTATAGTTATTTTTCTTCCCTTAAAGGTAACATGTGCAGGTACTCTGTTGTGGGAAATCAGACTTTGTAAATGTCAGCTCTCATGAGCTGACTCATAAAAATGGGATCTCATGGCTTTTCTCAAATGGGTGGTTAATCCAGTGTTTTACTGCACTCCAGGAATGTCTCTCTTTAAGTTTACCTGTTCCATGTGTGAAGCAGTCTCATTTTATAGGTCTCTCAAAAATATCAGGTGACCATACCATACATGAAGGGAAGACGCACTTCTACTAATCTCTTCAGCTTTGTTTCCCTCAGATTGACAGATTCATTCCTAGAAGACTCTGTTTGAACCCTGCTGTCCCCCAAATCACAGTATTTTCACTGCAGAGCAGTGAAGAGAATCCATCTCTTCAACCATTGCATTGATTGCATGCTTTGAGGCCAAGCTTCGAATTTGTCCTTGGCAAAGATGAACGAGGTCTCTCCTTGTTTTCTCTTCATCTGTAAATCTCTAACCATACTGACTGATGGCTAATGAAGTGTACAGAAAGTGCTAGAGGTTGAGATGCTTTGCCTGTGACTCAGCATGATTTTCTCTGCTTTTCAACAAATACTGCTAATAATTGTCAGATTTTATTAGACTTGGCTTTTTTGTTTTCTATTTCATGCTGTATATTATGCTAATTTAGAAAATGAAATAAGAAAAAGTGTTATTTTATTCTTGCATGCATTGGTGACAAAAAAACCCCCATTTACTACAGAGTTACCAGAATCCAGTCCCCAGCTATAACGCAGATAGATGCTTGCAGATAGTTCTCCCTGGTTGTAAAGGACTGAAAAAAACTAATGAAGAAATGAAAGGTTAATGAATATTTTTTGCATGCCTCACCATTCATTGATTGTTCTGAGTTATGCCTGAACTTTCCCAGAATACTCTTAAAGCTTTTTTGGTTTTCGATTTTGTGATGTGTGTTGGTAGACTGTTGACAAATGTGTCATTCAGAGCAGCTGAGTTGAAGTAGGTGTTTATTGAAATTGCTTGATGCTTTCATTCTTCTAAACTGCCACTGACCCTACCTGTTTGGGGTTTGAGCAGAAAATAGCTACTTTTAAAAAAAACCTTCCAGGCTGAGGAACTCTTTAAATTGGCATACTGCAATGAAACCCATCCTAGACTGGAAAATACCAAATGTCCAATAAAAATAATGGCAACACAAATACTGTTCATGAGATAGAGCTTGAAGTGAAAATAAACCTACTGAATGTGTCTAATCAGCCTGCAAGTTAGGTGGTGAATTGATGAGACCAGTTGTTTGTATTGATATTTCCAAAGCATTTGAAATGTTTGTTCAGAACAGCTAATTAAGATGGCAAATAAATAAAGGTGTCCACTCCAGAGTGTTGAGAATGATTAACCCTGCAAAATAACAGAGACTTACTGCAGTTATGTGAAAAGAACCTTTTAGTTTTGGTGTTAATTGAAGCGAAACTGAAATAGTTACTTCAGAAGGTTCTTTTAACCAAATGGATCTTTAATACAGATTTCTTTACTCTTTTCAGTGAAAGAACAGAAAATGAAGCTCTAATAAGGTAAGAAAGTTTTTTATTCCACTTTAGTAAGATATTCAAGTTAATTTGAGATAATTTTAACAAATATACTCAGCATTTTAGGCTAGATCCTGGACCAGTAGGTTTCACATTTCACTAGTAGATCCCAGTTTGTGTCAGTGTGTCAAAGCACAAAAAAGGAAGAGAATGAGTCTAACAATATTTAACTTTTTTGTGGTTGTTGTTATTGAAGCACTATTTGGTCTTTAATCAAAATAAGATGCCTTCATAGATTTGGAAACTTCTTTTTGTGTGTGAGGAATTTACAGGTAATTATTTGTCAGCAGATGATATAGTTTTCACTACACAGTCAATGAAAATCTTTGTTTTCTTCCAGTTTGAAAATGAAACATTAGAGAATGTGCTGATAAAATAAGTAGCTTGGTCACAGATTTTTGGTTTTTGAGGTGTGGTGGTGGGAGTTTATGAATTATGTAGTTCAATAAATAAAGGAGGGGTGAACTCTTCTAGGAGTGAATATTTCCCCTTATATATAACATAGTTCAGCTGCATTCTGTAAATGGACTCTCAGTCATCTGCTAGATGAGCAAAAGGCAGAAGAAGGTCTTTCAATATACTAATGAACTGTAATGGATGTTAAAAAAGTGATTTTATCTTTCCATTTCTTCCATTGCTAGTGAGGATGCTGACATTCATGTGGTGTGTCACCTAGAAAATGAAGCATCGCTGTCGAATAACAAAACCAGGTGTACAATAGCAAGTTGTTCTGACAGGCAGCTGAAGTATGAACCTGTTCAGAGCATTACAAAAATACATAATTACTTTTCTGTCACAATTAATATTTCAATTATAATAGTCATTCTCAGGATTCCAAGGAAGGGAAGTATTGTTGGTTATTGGGTTTTTTTCCTCCTGTATTTGCCTGGTTTGGTTTTTTGCATCAGTGGTTAAAGTAAAATTTTGCAGAGTTGTTAGCTGGATTTCATACACCTATTTCAAGTCAAATGACTTCCAAATGGAAGTGTGTTCATAAGAAATTTTTTTAAAAGCTGTTAACTTCAATAAAAGTTGATATGTCTGCATAAACTGTGTTCCTGGTTTGCAGAGGGGCATTCTTGGAATAGGGAAGAGGGAGGCTCAAAAAAAAAGGCATTTAAGCTATGCAAAATATAAACTGCTAGAAACCGCAAGTGAGTAGAAATGTGAAGTATTAATGGAAAAAACAGTAGTGTTGTGAAAAAGTAATGAGGTGTCATAACAAATGGTGGTGTTAATAGCAGGCTATCTTTGCAATTCTTACTCTGTATTGGTACATGGAGAGTATGTGCATCTATTTGCAGCTACAAAGGTGTGTGCTTATGTAATACATCTCTGAGACAGCAAGATGCTGCTGTTTTTCCCCCAATCAGGGGGAAAAAGAAGGAGAAGGAGTGAACACCCTTCTGTAACAGGGCTAATGAAGCTAAGGAACTTTATAATGTGTTGAGAACCACATGGGTAGTGCGGGGATTTAGTAAATGCCAGAAGAAATTCTAGATCTGAGCAGTCTTTGTACACTGATCTCATCAGCATCCATGATCCAGGAAGAACACAAGTCCTCCTTCTGTCTCTTTACCAGGATTCAGCCATACAAGCACTGGGCAAACGTTGCAGAAACGAATTAAACTCACTGTGTCTGTAGGTGATCACCTAACACAAGGGAGCCTTATGTGGAGCCTCTGAAGGCCACAGTAACACAAATCCCTAAGTAATATGCCTAAGTAATATAGCATGACAGCAGTAGTGGAAATTTACTTATTTTGTTTACCCAAGTCACAGCTGGAAGTATTTTAAGGTATACATTGCTCACTCCTGGATTTCTGCCTTGGCAGTGCCTGCAGAAGTACCAGGTCATTTTTATGTGATTTAACATATGGGCAGTAGAAAACCACCTGCCATCAGCCATCTTTTTCTTTCTAAGTTAACTGTAGTGTTTAGTAACTACTGATCCAGTTTGAGCTCGAAGTTTTCAGTTAGGCTGAAAATGAAGCTATGCAGGTCACTGTGCTGTTCATCCCAAATTTCCAGGTCATACAAATGGGTGCTGCAGAAGCTGGAAAAGCTTGTTAAAGATGTTTGGTGCCTTCCCCTTGCATTTGAATTGACTTTTCTCTTTTAGTCTCTTTAGTCAAAAGCTATCTCTAATACACCACCACAGATGCTGCACAATTGACCCTGTTTAGGTTTGCCAAGCAGGCAAACTATTTATCTCAGGTAAGAGAAGTTTGAGGTGTGATGTGGTTAGTATCTAAAAATATCAGTATAGGGAGATGGGATAGGGCTGCAACAGACAAAAACATGGCAAGATAAGGAAGAGGAGTTCACGTTGGAATTACGATACCGTGGGTGTAATTAACCACTGGAAACGCTTAGAAAGGAATGTGGTAGATCACTTGGAGTAATTAAATCAAGATTAGATCTGGTTCTGAAATATCTTCTAGTAGAGTTACAAGTTCCTGTGCTTTGTAAAGAAATTGCTGCATGAGGTATTACAGGCTGTGCCAGGCAGGAAGTCAGACCAGATTACCATAAGAGTTCCTCCAGGCCTTTTAAATCCACATCTCCACCAACAAAGGCTCTTATGTGGTACAGCCTGCCACAGAATTTCCAAAATCTGAGGTGGAGCAGGTCACTCTTGTTTCAGTGGTGAGAGGTTGAAAAGTCTTTGAGCAGATCCTTGCAGAGAGCAGAGATGCTGTGGTGGGTACTCAGCGCCGCTGAGCTTGTACAGTGTGTGCTTCAGCCCTGGGCAGCAACACTGAGCCAGCTCCTGCTCTGTCTGATCAGCCCATAAACGCATCCTTCTGCCCAATCTTCTGATATTATACCTGATTTATTTAGTGGTTTGCATTTCTTATTGTGTTCAGTGAAAATTAATAATTATTCTATAAAGCTTATTGAATCCCTTCTGTGATACAAGTAAAGTCCTGAAGGAGTTCAGAATTTTCTTCAGTTGCTCAGTGAGCATAATTCCATTGTCTTTAACACAGGATCTTCTATAACCACTATTAATATCCCTATGAGTAGAAAGGGCAGGGAACATTTTTAGCAGATTATGTAGAATTCCTAGGATAAAAGAATCTGCTTTCCCCAAAACTGAAAAAGTAGTAACTTGTATGTTTGCTTCGGGATGTGCGTGGAATAGTGAGAGTGGAGGACACTCATCTTTTAATTCTCTTCAGCTACAGGGAAGTGTATTCTTGTCTTACTGGGTAAGAGGTAGTAGATCCTTTTAATAGAAAAGAGATTAAAATATATCAAAAAGTAATTTTATACCAGAAGAAATACAAAACACAATGGTGAACAAGAATAGCCCTTACAAGAATAGCTTACTTTGATAAGCTCATTAATTTCAACATTCAGAATTAATCAGGAATTACTGTGCAAAGTCTTGCAAATGGAAAAATCCATAAACTTGAGCTCAGAATTATGTCGCCCTAGGTTGCATAGCTTTTGTTAGAGGAATGTCTAGTGTAATTCCACAGCAGCATGACAGGAAGAACAGCTAAGAGTTGTCCTGGCTGTATGTGGGGATAAAAACTTACTCAGGAAAGTTTTCATGTAATTCTGGCTCTGTAGAAAGATCTATGAAAAAGCTTTTCTGTAAAATTATCTAGGGTAAATTCAAGAGTGAGCCCAGGAATATTAGAAGATTTTTTTCCCAGAATACCTGATACCCAACCTGACAGCGTGTAGTTTGCACTTGGTACCTGACGTCCCTACTGCTCTCCCTCCCTGGACTCTGTACTTATGGTTTACACATGGCAGCCTAGACCTGAATTGGAAAAAATACTGGACTAAACAATAGAAAAACTAGAGAAGAGAGATACCATTGTGTTTGATAAACCAAAGTAAGGTGGTTGAGATAAATAAGTTTGTGTGCCTCCGTGTGGAGGCAACACCTGCTTTCCTGGACATCGGGGAAAGAGGACAATATGCTGGAAAAAGTTAAAAAAAAAGGTTATTTACCCTTGCTCTTAGGTTAGGGATTCATGGCTGTGGTGAAAGGAGAGAAGATTTTGGTTAGTCAGGAATCAAACATATTTGCTTGGTTGCCATGCAATAATAGTTGTGATTTTTTAGCATGAGAGTTTCTTCTGTACCACCTCTCTTCAAAGTATATTACATGCCTATGGTTTTTACAAATTCCTGATAACATAATACTTACTGTGGAGAGTATTTAAAAACAAACTTCAGGATGTCTCTTTTTCACATGTTTTTTCAACCAGTGAGTCACTCTTAATGGATACTTCAGTTCTGAAAAGGAATGGAGAAGGCAGTGCCATGGAAGAAAATTGCCCTCTCCATTAGTAAGGTATTTGAGACATCATATTGCTGCTATTTCCTTCCATGTGAAAGCTCATAGCTAAGTCATTTAATGTAAAGGAAAACAGTCTTTTCTACCACAGAAGAAGTGCCTCTACTGGACAGCAGCACACAGGCCTGCAAAATTGACTTTGGTTATCACCGAGGGTTTCCTTGGCGTTTCTTTCTGTCCAGGCAATTAATGCTGTAAAAGCATTCCAGATGACAGAAAAGAGCAGTTGTGTTGAGGTCTGGGGAGTTCCTTTGGCACATCTCCAGTGCGCTGCTAGTCCCAAATTCATTGTTTGTATCTAGGAACCACACTTGCTTTAAAAGCTCAGTTTTACTGCATTTGAAAGCTATTCAGTCTTGTTTCCTGCACTTTGTTTACTTAATAACCCCTATAGAGAATCCACAATTTTGCCTGGGTAACTTGCTGCTCTCTTCCAAGAGAGAAATATACTGGTTTTTAAATTTTTTAAATCCACATGCTAGCTTGGACCACAAGTGAGTGTAAAGAAGTACCTGGTGCTTAGCCCTGTGCTCGCAATGTCTGCTCAGATGAGAGTTAAGCGTGCTGTGCTCACTGTTACAGAACTCTCCAAAAGTGTAGATTCAGGGAAATTCTGCTGCCGTGAGAGAACGGGAGCATCAGGAATGTTCTCTCCCACTTAATGGAAATGTGGCTTTTGGTGACCAGTGCATTTAAAAAATAACAGATTGCGTGTATGTGCTCATTGACAGAGTCCAACTTGAACATCACAGGGATGTTCAGGGCAGCAGATCCTGCTGTGTGCTGCAGCCCTGGGAGACTGGATGAGGCTCTGGTAGCAGCAGGCTGGTACAGCTGGCTGCTGTCTGGCTGCTACCAGAAGGATTTGCAGCTGTACAATTTTTGGGTTTGAGTAACCTTTCAAAAAGTGCATCTGAAAAATTGCCAGGGTGGCCAAACAGATTGATTCCCATCAGCAGGAGAGACAGCTGTTCATTTGACTACATCTGCTTCATTTGACTGTGTGGATCGTCTTACTGGATGGAATGGGCTCCAGAGACCTGCCTGTGGAGAAGAGAAGCAGGTAGGACAACGTGCACTGTGTCAGAAATTCTCTTCATCTTTGACATTACAGAAATGGCCTTGCCTTATGGATGTGGTGGAGGGGCAGGTGGCTTATCTAATTGTTTGACCTTTGTCCATTTGCCCATAGCCCCTCTATTTCAGACCTGAGGAACACTACATCTACAGAACAGATGGGTTAACTACAGAATATATCAGATGGCTGCACCCTGCTGATAGCACTAGTCAAAGCCTCCCTGCTGCCCCAATATATTTACTGTGAAAACATGGATAAGAGTAAAAGATTGGAAAAGTCCATGTTGGCTGAATAATATTAGTCCTAATCTCTATAAGCAATATGTATTCTCTGCCTTTTTTCTCACTTTAGGGTCAAAAGCCTGTCTAGAAGGTGCTAGAGATGTAGATGGTGTTAGCTAGATTTGCTTCTAGGTCATTCTCATTCAGCACCATCCTCAGAGCAAGCTTTGGTTCTATTGTTTCAGTTTCCCCATCTGTGGCTTTAGTCCAGTTCTCTTTCTTTAATCACATCCTATGTTAAATTGTCCTGCAGCTCTTCTCTTCTCCAAGTTTAAGGTTTCAGTTGCTGTGCAGGAGACCCTGTGAATGATTTTATTTTGTCAACTGAGGTAAAAAGATAGTAACAACATACACTAAGGCACAAAATCTTCTCTAATCTGTTATTTGACAAGTGCATTTAATTATTTAGCATGGCTTGTAAAAGTAATGAAGTCCTTGTAACATGAGATTTAACACTCTCCTATTAATTTTTCCCTAAGAGGTGGGAAAAGACTGCCATCATTTTGTGTGCAAACTGAGAGCATGAAGTTAATGAGATTTGACTGAGAATACGTAAAAGGGGCTGGAACCTTTCAGTGCTTTTTAAGAGTTTTGCTAATAGGTAGTAAATCCAAGCACATCCCACAGTTAGATAAGATTCTGCCTGTGTTGGCAAACCAGAAGGTGCTGTCTGATGCTTTGCCAAAGCAAAACAGAGTTTTCTTGGACCAGCTGTATTTTTTTTTTTTTTTTGGAATGTTTAGCTTAGTAAAAAGGAAAGCTGTAAGTCACAGTCCTGCTCAAGAAGCATCATTCAAAACAAATTTTTATAGCATGATAGATTTCATGTTGCTACAAAATAAATATTTAATCGGCACTAATATTTTTGGTTCCCTCAGGCAGGCAGGGAAGTTCTAACTTTTTACTCAAGTAAGTGTAAATGGAATCTAGCAGGAAGTTCAAAGCAAAATGCATGCATATCGTAGAGATTTTTTAAATGGGTTTTAGGTCCAGCCTGCCAGGATTGATGGCTGATTTTGTTCCTGACAGGAAATATTTTATCTCAAAGTTAAAAAGCCCCTATCCCCAAAAATGGAAAAGAACCCAAGGAGAATCTGTGTTTGATTGGTTTGAATTGTGTGGTGAACTAGATCAGTTACAATTACACTGAAAAAAGAAAAAAAAATAAGAAAGGCAGCCTGAACGGTTTTGTTTACAGTCACAAAGGTGCCTCAGCCATGCCAGCCCAACTCTGTGACTTAAGAGTCACTCAGAGTTGGGCTGGCATGGCTGAGTCACTCAGTCCAGTGACTCTGTAGAATTGCTCTTACTGCTTAGTTTCTAATTCCTCGATCTTATGTCATCTACTGGGCTCTTTATTCAGGAGCTTCACTTTGTAGTACATAAGAATATTTGTAGAATATGCAGAATGTGTGTGCAGTGGATATTTCTTACCTTGACAGCTGCTCTGTCAAGCGCAGTAGCAGCGTTTGGCCCTTGGATGCCATGAGCCCTCTGTGGGCTCCTGAGAAAGCTCTAGCTCCCATGATCGTCATCAGACAGGAGGATGGGAGACAAGCACTTGGATTTTGTGCTCCTCATGTGGACTAAATGGAGCCCACTTCATTTTTTCTTCAAATGTGAGCCACTGAGTGAGGCTCCTTCTGCTGTTCTCCCTTTCTGCTCAAGAGTCAGTAAGAGCTCTTCCCTGGTACCATGATGGGCAGATCTCTATTTGTAATGGATCAGTCTTGAGACTGTCATCATGCTTGCATTTAAGAAAATCTTTCAGGACACATCTACTCATTAGTGCTCTCTATCTTTTGATCTGTTAAAACTCATTCCCATCCTTCTAGCCATCAGCATCTTTCATTGTCCTTTCACAAATTAATTTAAAAACCAATCATCCCTTCTTTGATTTAATAATCACCACAAAGAACAAACAGAAGTAAGGGTAAAATAATACAATTTCAGGCAGGAAATTGTGTGTTCTGAACTGAAACATTAATGCATGTGCACCTCAGAGAAAGGCATGAAGTTTCTCTAATGTTCATCCAGAAATTAGGGAAAGCATTCCCTGCCATGTCTGACTGTCACCAAGGAAAAGTAGTACTGAATTTTTGCTGACTCTGAGGATGTCAGGTTAAAATTGTCACAGTCCTTTAGCTGTAGTAGATATATAATACAGAGAGAGAATACTATTGAGCAGTTATGACAAGTTTTGACATTTCTGATTTCCTTTATATTAAGATGCTAACCATAGACACTATTAATCTCACCCCCTGACTGGGGCTGATTCAGACAGCCTTAAGTTTTCAGATACAGAGTGGGTTTGTGAAATGGTAAGACATACAGGATAGTAAAATTTTCAGTGTAGAGCTGCATTAAAATACAGTGACAGTACTAATGCATCAAGATTTCCAGGTAAGTAGCCACAGTGCAGGTGTTCACCAGCTCTGATTTTCTTGAGGTACAGGATGTTGTGCTTTTTCTGGCCTGAAATTCCGTTTCTGAAAACAAATTGACTGGAAAATACTTAGATTTATAGGAGGAGCTCCTGCTTTGCTGGCAGCAAAAGCTAAGTGAAAATGACAGGGAGGGCTCACTTCTTTCTGCAAGTTCTGTCTGCAGTAGGAAAATGGCAGGCTGACCCTGGTGTTTTCCAGCTCTGTGTGGGAGGATTTGATGTATTTTGTTTCCAAAACTTGGTTATAGTTGCAGCTTTCACATATGGAAAGAGGCAGAGGTTAAACACGAGACTGCTGTAAAAATGTACTAGCATTCATAATTATGTTAACATTTTATTATTCCTTGTTTCTGTGAAATAAAAGAATTAAAGGAACATGAAATAATAACAGAAGAGAAAAAATTCATTTCTTGTTCTTATAGGATCATAAAATCCTAGAATGGCTTGGGTTGGAAGGGACCTTAGACGTTATCTAGTTTTTCTAGATAACCCCTCTGCCTAAATATGGACACCTTCCACTGGACTGGGTGGCTCAAAGCCCCATCCAAGCTGGCCCTGAACACTTCCAGGGTTTGGACACCCACATCTTCTCTGGGCAACCTCTTCCAGTGCCCCACCACCCTCACAGAAAAGGATCCTAACCAGGTTCCTCAGTCCTGGTTCTGATAATATTGCAGTCCTTGTTTCAGAACCTTTTTAAATTGCCTTCCTTAAAACCTTCCTTAAATTGCCAGTACAGTTGCTCCAACTAATTCTTAAATGGAGTGGAAATTACACAAATAGGAGTTATTTGAAGCTGCAGAATGATTTTACACTCATTCTTATGTAATGAGCTAGAATTGCACAGCTGACCAAAAAACAGTCCTTAATTCAGAATTCCAGCCTGTTTTTCACTTCAGTGGCTTTGTAAAGTTCCCTCTAGTCTTTATGCACCATTTTATGTGGTTTAACTGAAATTCTGAGAAAATAAAGGAAGATTAACCATGGGCATGGAGAAATGTGGAAGGACAAATGAAGTGACATATTTCACACAGGAATGGGGCGTAGAGAAAGCAGTTCTGTAAGAATGGTTTGATCAAAATGTTTGGGATGGTAAAGTGACATAGAGAAAAAGTTTTATTAATTGAGAAAGAATGCACGACAGGAAAGATGTGATTTATTGGACTGAAAAACTCTTCATCAACAACAGCAAGTGGCATCGTCTCCCAAAGAAAGTGTCAGTCTTATTTGGGAACTGAAAAATTGTTTGAATAAAGACTAGGAAATACCAGTGTAGAACCTGTGCTTCTGTAGGTGAGCACTCTTGAAGCAGAAACCTTTTCTACATCCACATTCTGACTTGCTTGAGAGAGCTCCATGAATCTGATTCAGGCTTGGGATAAAACCATAAGGTATGTTTTCTCTGCTCGCTCCCTTTTTCCCCTAAATGTTATTATACTGCAGCTTGGCTCTGTCCAGACAGTCTGGAGCAGACTGTGTTGTAACTTGCTTTAGCCGCTGCTGAATTTAACAGCTTTTGGCTTGGTAAGGAATGCCTTAGGAGAACTCTTGCTCATCTGTTCCCTGAGCCAAAGGAAAACTCCTCCAGTAGCTTTCCCAGTGTTTTCTCTGGCTGGAACACATAGTTACCGATTGCTAGGTGAAGATACACTACCTTTAATCTTATTTTTGTATTTTTGGTTTGTCCAGCTGACATATTCTAAGATAACCACTTTGACTAAAGCAGTGAAAGAGGACTTTCTTTTCTTTTCCCTGTACTCCATGTAATTAAATTCTTCCACTGGTGGGAAAAATGCTTTTCCTTGATGTAAATGTGTGGCAAATAGTTGAATGCTGAGCCAGTCAGTCACATTTCCCTGCTAAGCGTCCTATTTCCAATATTTTTCATAACAAATTTACTTATCTTTGTTTCCTAGCCCTGTATGGTTTGCTTTCTGATCCTATTGTCATTTAATGTGTTGCAAGAAATGCATCCATTGGGAAATTGTTAAATAGGATATCAATAAACATTTGGATTATATTTAGCAAGTACAAATCACTAGGAGATATTTGCATATTTATTTGTTGAATTTCAGCTTCCACTTCAGGTTAGATGAGACATAAACAATTATATAGCACCTCTGGCAAAGAATTAGTCTTTAAAGCAAGTCAAAGTAACACTGGGAATTTGGAGGAAGATTCCTGAAGTTTTAGAAAGAACTGTGAAAGGCTTGTGCTTTGTTTTAGCTCCATACATTTTATGTCAAGTATGGAATTAATGTTGTAGACTTTTACTCTGATACATCTTGTTTGTTTTACTCTAATATGTATTTCTGACAAATATTTATGGCAGCACTGGTCAGAGTCTGCTCCTTTGCCTGCCTGATTAATGTAAAAATTACCCTAATTTAAAGCCAGCTAAAATATTTCAGGGGTGGTGGTTTGTTTGTTTGTTTGTGTATTTTGTTTGAGGTGGTTTTTTTGGTGTTTGTTTTCTATTTTCCCTGGGTCTAGTGATCAGACTCTCCATTGTACTTTGTAACAGAGACCACAGACAACTCTGATCTGCCAGAAAGGTTTTAACAGGTTTTATGCAAGATCCAGGATCAGGAGACCAGGTACCACAGCATGCTTTTGTGCCCTAGCAGAGGAAATACCTCTTTGGATGTGTTCTTGGCCTGCTTCATTTTAGAAGAATCTCTGTGTAAATTATGGGTGAAAATTAACGTAATTAATTGTAATTAGTATGGTGTTTATAGTGGATACATGTTCCAAAATCTTCAACAACAGTGCAGGAGACTTCATAGTTTCCAGGAACTGTAGATTTACAGTAGCAATTAGATCATTTAGGCCAACCCTGAATACCTTTTGAACTCTGCATTTACTGTCCATTTGTGTCTTTGAAAATCCTCCCACTTATTGACAATTAAATTTGATGCCTTGTTACTTGTGTACATGAAAGCAATTGGCATACTCTTTCTGTCTGTGTCTCAGTGTACCTTATTTATTTAGTAGCATTGTTGGATTTTAAGTTCTGGAGATAAACCAAAGCGTTAAGGGCACAAGGCTTACCTGCTGTTCCTTGCTTGTCCTTTCTTGCATACCTAAAGGAAAGACTTGCACTGACAGTGAGATTGATAAGCTTCCAATTCTCAAAACAAAGTGCTATTTTTATTATATAGTAAAAGACTTGAGACAACACTTTGCTTGGTACTCTGTTCCTACACATTCACGTGTTCTTTGAACTCTGTCCTCAATATTTGTCCTATAAAATCTTTGTTGTTTAAAGGGGCAAAAACAATAAAGTGCATTTTAGAATGTGTGATCCCTTAATGTTATTTCAAACTTTGATGAGAATAATCAAGGGTTGGAGTCTGTACTTTGATTAGCAGAAAAATATCCTTGTTAAATCCTTGAACTGTATTTTCTTTTTAGCCACGTGTTTCTGCAATCATTTCCAGTTTTGCAGAATATTATGTTCAAAATACTGTGTTCTGTATGAGGTTCACATAAACTTATTTTTCCTATTTCCCAAGCATGAGGAATCATTTGTTAGTACCTAGCCTTGTCTCAGAAAATTAAGATTACTCAATCTGCATTTGTGATCTATGACATGAAATTCTTCCCACTACTTCTTTCATTTTCTTCCACCTCGGGAGGCATCAATTTTTCTTAAAGTTTTAGAAGAACATCATGTACAAGAATCCAAGAATCCCTGCCCTACATGTGACTACTCTTTCTCTTTTTTTTTTCTTGTTATTTCCCTGGTGTTTACAAGACCAATATGTAGTTTTCAGTGGATTAAACTTGTAGCTGAAGAAGATGGAGGAGTTTTTCTGCCTTTGATCACAACTAGAACTTTCTACCCAAGAGAGCTTTGTTCAGGCAGATAACTGCCTTTCAGTCAGTGGCCAGAGGAAGCCAGCATTTAATGAAAATTTAGAGTCTGGATGCATTTCATCTGGGCTATTTATTTTTCCTTGAAGGCAGAGATGAGGAAGGATGTGCAGTGATGCAGCACTGAATGAAGGATAGCAGAGGAGACACCAAGACTTGATGCAGGAACAGAAGGAGATTTACTTTCTTCAGTGTTACCTGATAGAATCTATTTTTATATAGAAATGTCACCTGACAGAAGTCAGGAGAGAGAATATCCAAGTAGTTTAGATGCAGCTAGAGGCAGGGAGCTAAAGCCACAAGGGAATAGAAGAGGCAGTTGAGGTGATCTGAATGCACAGCTGTACATAAAAATAGTAGTTGGAAGGAAGAGGTCTTTGAGGGAGCTGACCACGGACTGCATGTGGCTATAATCACAGGATAGAAGCTGGCACTCATTGGTTGTGGAGAAATCAAGTGAAAGACTGATGTGTTATGATGGGGAACTCAGGAGAAAAAGTGAGAAACAGATGACTGGAAGAAGAAGTGGCACCAGGAGAAAAGGAGGATAAGATGGAAATAAGTAGAGATTTGAGGCTGAGAAGGAAGAAGGATATAATTAGAGAAATGAGGACAGCAAATAGTTGGGCAACATCAGGGAAAAAAAGGAAAAAAAAACCCAAACCCCATGAAAATCTGGGTTTCCTTGTGGCATGAGAAAGACACAAGTGTATGAGTCTGAAGACATTTTCTTTAGGTGGAAAGGCACATCTGTCAGCAGAGTTTATCTGGGGAAAGAGCAGTGGTTTGTTTTCCAAGAGTAAACAAACACTATGGGAAAATAAAACTAAAAAACAGTCCTGGAGTAGAAACTTGAGACAAAGATGTCAGAATCCCTTTTGGAACAAAACAAAGATTAGTATATCTAGACAGAGAAAAGTCTCCTAAAATCTGTGGCTGGTGTGGTTTTAGTAGAATTACCTTGGTCTCTGGGAAGGAAGGTGGGTGAATGACAAGCTAATGAAGATGTACCAAGAGGCATGAAGATCTCAGGGTCATGCAGGCATGAAAAGGTCTTCATGCAATGGGCATGTCTGTACTAGTAAATTAAATGGAGTCTAGAAGCAGTCCCTGGCCCTGGAAATTAAATACATCTACTGTTGACTGTCCCTGGCCTAGTTTTGGTGTACACTTACGGGAACTCACCTGAACTATTCCCAGGTAAGGTTTGAAAGTTATCTTGGGATTCTTCCCAGTAAGCAATTAAAAGCAACCTCCCTGTTCTGGAGGGTGCTAGACTTTATTAGCATGGCACCTTTCTGTGCCAGCTGGCCTCAACATTCTTGGATATGTTTATTTTGCTTGTAGAAATAGAGCTGCAAATGGCTCAGTAGATGCAATCCCTTAGAAACTTAGGACATCACAGTCTTTGATGCAAGCTGTGACAGGTAGTGAATATGATTTCTTCTTTAAAATGTTGCTGAACTGATGTCGATGTGCTCTCAGATTTTGTTTTCATGGAGCACAGGGACGTTGTAGAAGAGTTGGTTATACAAAGTAAGTTTGTATGAAGCATACATTTACTTATTACCATTTAAATTTTAGACAAGTATAAGCAAACATAGGTCATAAGTAACACTCCATCTCACAGAAGGACAGGCTGTGAAATTAAAGAAACAAGGTCATGAGGTTGGTACGTAAATCAGTTGGCTGGACTAAAAAGCCCAAACATTTAAAAGTAGAGAAAACATTTTTAAAAGTTCCTGAAACTTCTGTAAAAACAAGGCAAATCTCCAGACCTAAGCAGATAAGATAAATATGGATCTAGAATGGAATAGGTGTAATGGGAAGGTGATGGAAGCATGGAAGCTTTTCAGTCAGTGTAGAAAAATGTGTAAAACAAAATTTCATGTGTTGTTCTGGATTTTGAATTCAGGAATGATTCAAACTAAAACAGAAACAGCAAGAAAAGTGTCACTGAGAGCCTTTATCTTAGCAGAACAGGCTAGCAAAGTGAAACGTAGAGCATGATAAGTTCCTTGATAAATACAACAAGGAAGGGGCTGAGGAAAGCTAGTTAATAAAGCTAAACAGTGTTGACACGTGAACAAAGTTAATAGCAGATGCCAATTTTAGCAGAAAGCAGTTAGTTAACTCTGAAACTGAAGTTAGGTCATCCATGTTACTAGAAGCAGCATGCACCTTAGCGCGCATTTGCTAAATGGGTTCATTAGTGTGACCTGTTCTTAACCAGGAACAATGTTGGTTTTGTGAGGAGCTTCAGAGATGAGCAGGAGGATTTGCACTTTCCTTTCAAATGCCTTAGGCTGAAAAGCCAAATGCAACATTTTTGGAAAGGACTGTGCAGGGTATTTGGCAGTTCTCCTCCAGCATATCATCAGTCTTTCAGCAGTCATCCTACACTCATGGATCCTTTCCTCTTCATTTACAGAATTATAGAATCATAGGATGGTTTGGGTTGGGTCTTTGACCGGGTTGCTCAAAACCTCATCCAACCTGTCCTTGAACAGTTCCAGGGATGGGGCATCCATAGCTTCTCTGGGCAACCTGTTTCAGTGTCTCAGCACCCTCACAAGAAAGAATTTCCTCCTAATCTAAACCTCCCTTCTTTCAGTTTAAAGCCATCACTTGTCCTTACACTGCATGTCATTGTAAAAAGTCCCTCTCCAGATCTCTCATAGGCCCTCTCTAAGTGCTGGAAGGTGCTCTAAGGTGTTCCCAGAGCCTTCTTTTGTTCTGCCCTTTAGATTTTCTCGGTTGAGAGTTGATGTTGTATGTTCTCTGTGGTCCTGCCATCACAGGTGCTGTGCTGCTTTCCTGGATCAGCTGTATGGGAAACCAAGCCCACACAGCAAGTTCACCTGAAGGAGCTTGTCTCCAGGGAGTGTTGTGTCAGACTGTGTCAAACTGTTGCACTATTGTTTTTCTCAGTTTGCCCTATTGCTGAGGCAGGATTTCATGGAGAGCATTCAAAATGCATGTCAGTGTAATTTGGGAAATGTTTTGTTTATATGTGAGTGAATGTGAATGTAAATTGGTAACCCCAAATTGTGAGAGAAGATGATTTTAATGTCTTTCTTATTATTTTTGTTGGCATGTACATATTTCTATAAATACTGTGTAGTTGAATGAATACCAAACTGATGAATGTGGAAGCCCTCCATGTCTCTAAATGAAACTTCCAAATATAAATAGCTTTAAAACTATAAATAGAAAATATTTTTACTATATTTATCACTTTTAACCACTTTTCCCCCCTTTCATTGCATCACCCATTTTATTTTTAGTGATGCTTACTTAAAATAGTTTCCCTGCTTCCCTGTTGGCCATTATATGGCCACTGTGGAATCCAAGTGATTTCTAAGCCAGATGGTAGGGAAAGTGTTCCTTATTTGAGCAGTGTGAGCCTGAAGTCTTGTCTGTTCAGACCTTGTTCACTGATGGCATCAGCTTTGTCTGTTCAGTTAATTTCACATACATATTCCTCAGCTGGTTTCAAAATGTGATTCCAGCATTGTTCAGGACCTCCTATTCTTCTTACATTGATGTTATTCTATGTCCCCCTCATAAGATGGTAGCTCTGGTTTTGCTGAATTACTAAAGTCCATACTCTTCACAAAAGTCACTATGTTGGCAGTCGTAACAATTTTTAAAATTCTAATTTAATTAGTTTTACAATATTGATGTGTTGGTGGTCACTTCAGCTGCACACAAAGTAATAGGAGTAGCTTTAAGTTTTGACGGCCCTCAGGCCTTAGCTTTGACTTCACTGTTGAAACTGCAGCTTCCTGTGCACTATTACATAATAGTATCTGTTCACAGATACATAATTTAAAATAGAGTTGAATTTAGTGTAAGCCACATTACTGTTTGTTAGGGTTTGCAGACCAGAGTTGCCTTCCAACACTATGTGTTTGAAGACGCTGCAAGGGCACCACATGGTTCTTTTCTCTTGAACTGTCTCAAAAGAGGGAAGCGAGTGTCTGTAAGGGCTGGCTGATTATCTGTACACTGCTCAAAATGGCAGGCAAAGTGTAGAAATTCAGTTATTTAAGGCAAATAAGATCACAGTTGGTTCCTTGTAACTCTGACTCTGCATGCTTTGGTCTCAGCCTGAAACACTGCTGTGGGAAGGAAGAGGAAGGAAGCAAGATAGGAGATTGTATGGCAAAGAAGTAGGAAACAAGTAGGACAAGTGGACAAGTTTTGTGCCCACACCACCAGCACCGAAAGATTTCCTGGCACTTCTGCGGCAGCAGTGGTTCCCTCTTGCACCAATAGAAATGCCTTTTCCTGTGTCACTTTGCAGGAGCTGTGTCTGTATGGGCAGATGAGCTGGGCCCAGGGTGCACCTCAGACATGTCGAGGTGCTTGGCACCATTTATTGTGGTGTTAGTGGGGCCCCAAGAGCAGCATATGTGGGAGCTGATGTGATGAGATAGAGTGAGAGGTGATGTTGCTGTCTCTGCCCAAGCCTGTACTGCTGTAGTCATTGCCATGAGACCACTTGTACCTTGGATTTCTTGCAGATTTGAAGGACTGAAGAGAGGAGCAAAAAAGTGTCCTGTCGTCTTTGAGAGGTGGAGGAGGCATTGCTCCTTGTCAGATAGGAAGTTCCCAGCTACTACTAGTAGGGTCATGGACTAAAACTGTTTTCCTGTCCTTATCAGGCAGGAATTTTTCTCCTGCCAGTAGGCCATCATGAAGATTCCTTAACTGCACATCCAAGCAGATTGCTGTTGCACCCAGCCAACGACAGATGAAATGGTCTCTGTTCATGGGGCTCTGAGACTCTGAGGAACCATGGACTTGTTTATCCATCAATCTTCATGCTTTGAGGCATGCCAGCATCTGCAAGCTTCTTAGTTTTAAATGTGATTGATGTAGTTTTATTTTTATGCAGCATCTTGGGATGCCTACTGAGAAGGGCTCTTAAAATAGGTGTAACTTAATGAGCTGTTCAGACTTCTCATTAATCTGCTTGTCTTTACTCTTACCCAGAGGTAAAATACAAAAGCTACAGAGGGAGGAGTTTGGAATAAAATTATATAAAAGGAGGGTCTGAAATAAAGACATTTATTATTGAGGACTAAGACTAGGAGTGGAGGAAACAGAACAGGATGTTCAGAAAGTCCAGGCCCTTTGGCATGAGTTAAGGAGCTTGGAAAATAAGCAGGGCTACAGTGAATTTGTGAAACAATGTTTGTCTTCCTAAGCTGAATACTGGAAAGGATCCATTTCACGCTTTGCCTTTGCCAGCACCCTGATATCTATTGTCGCACTCATCTTCTGGCTTCTTTATTTTCAGAGAAAAGTTTGACTTTGTGTTTAGAAGTTGTGCTTCCCACTTTGTTATGACACTAACAGGATCATATTGTGGCTACAGGGGTAAACTTTGGAGCCTTAATCTTTGGTCCTGCTGTGCCACCCTGTTTCTGATGTTTGTATTTCAACTGCAGCAATGGCTAATGGGCTTAAAATACTCCACTTCCACTTTGCTTCACTGCTGCTTTGTCTGCATGGGTACATTCAGCAGGGCCAGGACTTGTATCTTATGATTGTCCATATTGTTTAATTTCTAGCACATTCCATGACATGATTTTGGTCCGTGCCAACTAGCACACTCCCAGATGACAGCTGTGGCAGGATGGCGTGGGAGAGACACTGTTCTCAACAGGCATTATTGAAGAGGTAACCATGTTTTGCAGGGGAAAACAGTGTAAAGATGTGGATTGGAACTGGCTTTGCCTTTCTCCCCAAGCCTCTGGAGTCTGATGTACTTTATTCACTAAGACCAGTCTCTCCAATCTTAGCATTTGTGAAAGATACTGAAATACAAACTTTTGCTTCCTCATTGCATCACTAGGTGCTGTTATCCACAAAAACATCCAGCCACCTCCTCCTTCTCCCTGTGGGCCATCTGCTCAGGCTTACAGCAACACTTCCATAGTGATAAGATTTTATCTTTGAGTAAGAGTCAGGTTAGGGGCACAACTCAAGTTGTATGTCAAGCTAGTTCACGACAAAACCAATCCCTCTGAAACAGAGTGAGCTTTCCAGAAAGTGGTCTTCCACCATGCAGCATATCTGCACCCAGAGGTACAGCAGTGGCTCACGAAGCCAGTGTTGTCACAGGCCCACAACAGCAAGTTAGATAAGTACTTGCTGTTCTGGTATGTTTGTATTTGCTTGTCACACAGGGTCATGATGATTGCACATACAGATTGTTCATTTGCTTACTCACATGGGTTTTTTTGAATTTCACACCTATAATTCACTCTTCAGGCTTTGTTTGTGACCCTTTTCGTGAAAATAAGGAATGTTTACTTTTCCCTGTGGGATTTCTAGTTTGTGAAGCCCTCTGCAGTTCTCTGTTGTGTAAGGGACCACTGAATTTCAGAGCATTGCTGATGCTTTGGCTGGATGTGTTTTTCCAAAAATTGTTTGTATAAGGTGAAATATTCTCTATGTGAAATATTCTTTATAAACCTTGATTGCTCTCTTTCTGACTTCATTTTTTAGTGTCTGAGTTTTTAGTTGCAAATGGAAATATTATTAAAACCATAGTCTTCCTCACTCACTGTTGCAAATATTTTTTCGTTTACGTAGTACATGTAGGATGTACATCAACAGTAGCTGCAGTTTGCACAGACTTGGGGTTTTGTCGTGAAAGTGATAGGATTAGCTACACAGTGAGCCTGTATCTATCATGAAGATTTAAGCTCTTGAGCCTGTTCTTGGTGCCACTGGAGCAGCAAAGGAAGAAACCACTGCTGAGTCATTGGACTAACCAGTGTAGGTTTCTTCATCGTGACAATCTGTGTACAGCGCTGTTATCAAGGGGATTAGGAACACTGAGCAAAAGGGATTTTGTTGTGTTAGTGCTAGATGAAAGGGTGCTTTTACAAACTGGTGCGGTGGGCAGGTTTGAGGCTAGTGAGAGCCATGAGATGGTAACAGTCACACAGAAATTGGTAGGAACAAGAAAGGCTGTGAGGGGTACAGGGTCTCCTGTGTAAACTCTGTTTTACAGTTTGTGCCAGTCTGTGCACTCCTCTCAGTATTCATCAGCTGAACAGACTGAAAAGTCAGTCTGGAAGAGATTTGCTGACTACAAGTTTCTGTAGCCTTTGGTGGTGCCAGCTGCAGAAATAGGCAAATCCAGCTGCAGCGGAGGGCATGATGGGGCAGCTCCAGCCCAACTGCTGCCCTGGAGGTGTTTTGGAGGCTTTGGCTGGAAGCCCGAAATGCATCTCCCTGGGGAGGACTGCATTGCAAACAGGCCTTGCCCTTCCCTGTCGGTGGATTCCTTTGGCAGTAGGCTGGCATCAGAACACCTAAACATATTTATGATAAACTGCAGTGATTTTTTTTGCCGCTCTTTGAGATGGATGTGAGATTTGCATTGTGTTCATTAATTCATCTCACATATGACCCTTTCAAAAGGTCTCATTATAGCAGCCATTCATTAGTGGTGGCATTGTGCCTGGCTGAAGGCCAGATGAAAACATGTTTCTCAGTTTCTCACTCTTACATGGCCTAAACCAAACATTAACAGCTCCCCATTGATTAAAGTGGCTCTTGATTGGATCAAGCCTGCTCTGGTGTAGGAAACAAAGGACTGGAGGAGTATTCCTATTTTTCCTTGGAGTTTGGCTTTCTTAAAGAGGAGAACTGAGAGGTCCTCTGCACCCCAACCTGAAGGAATACCTTTGAAATAGGATATTTGTTTACATGTATAAACAGATTAGCATTAGAAGTAACTTAGAAGTTACTTTATGCATACTTTAGAGGACTTTCTCTTTTCCCACAGAATTATGGTCCTTGGTAACTTGGTCAACTCTGTATAAAAAGTCTTTCTGGGAAGGGATTAATGTACAGGGACAAAAGCCCACTGAACAAAGCAAGCTCTCTACTGAAAATGAAGAGTTTAAAAAAACCACAACACTGCTTTATCAGTTACAATTTTATGCTATTTTTTTAGGGAATAATTAATCTTTCTTGTTCATCTTATTTACTTACTTTTCATAGGAAAGGGAAACTGTTGGGATCACTCAGTAAACAAGAAGTCTCAATAAGAGCCAATGTTTGCTTCAGGCAGCAATTGGACCACAGCAAATGTAGGCAGGCTGGTGTTAGCTCCCATGAACTGTAATGACACTTAGATTGTTGCTGAACTAAGTATGCAGGTCAGTGGGTAGGTCTCTGTATCCCATACTGGAGCTCTTACTGCTGTATGATTCACTGCTTTTAGGACCGGCATTAGTAAGATTAAAGTCAGTGCTGCTTTGCCTACCTAGCTCCTTCCTGCAGGGAATGCAGGGGAAAAATACTTGTGAAATCCTGAGCACACAGAAAAGAAAGAGAGATCCACACTTACCTTGTGGCAGTGATTTTTGAGGCTTTTCTGCACTTTCCTGTGGGACAAATTGCTGTGTTGCCTCATTTTCTTTGGTGGTGTTCAGACATCAGTTACTCAGTTCCTACCCTTGGACAAGTGCCAAAAATCACAGATGTGGAAATCTTGGGCACTGTGATTTTTCACAGCATTCATGACAGAAAGACAGTTGGCTTCAGAGATAAGAGGCGTCTTTGAATATGAAAAAAGCTCTTTTAAGTGTGTTCTTCCTTTGTAAAGGCAGTTGCTCATGCAGCCCACAGTCAAGTGTGAGTACCCTTAGCTGGAATCCTCTGTGCAGTGTGTCTTGCTCCTGTTTAGAGTCAATGGGGTTGTTTGCACCACTGCAGCTCATTACCCAGGCTTTTCATCAGCTGCTGAACTTAATTTGTTTTCTGGAGTTTACTCCCTTAAAAATATGGTAGCCATCAGTAGAAAACCAACTGAAACAAGAAGTGTTGGACTTGTTTTCTATTTTAGGTATTATGTGGTTCTATAGCAAATAAAAGGTAGAGATTATTTAATTTTATTCAAGCAAATAATTTGCAACAGCTGGTAAGGAAGGGGAGCAGCCATGAGCTGAAAATAAAATTTACAGCACAATTCCATGTATGTTGTCAGGGAATCATTCCCATGCAACCCAGTAATGGCACAGAGATTTCAGGGATTATGTTCAGATTAAATGTCATCAAGAGCTCAGCCTTGGCAGTATGCCAGGAAGGTCATATGAGGAAAGTCCCAAACTTTTACACTCAAATAAAATTTTCTGCTTAATAGCCAGAATACACTGCAAATTTTAGCACAAATAATAGGTTAGGAAATATAATTTTATTTTTAGAAAGTTTACTATTTAACTAAGGTTCAGTATTTTTCACTGCTTTTTGAGATTTAAGACTATGTTGGCAATTTTATTTGGGGGTACAGGTTTTGTCTTGGTAGCATGATGTTAAGAAACTTTATACCAAAATTTTACAAGTTTCAAAATTTGAAATTTTTCATTTTCAAGTTAAACATGAAGGGAACAACAGTCTGCTAATACTTCCACCAGTATTATTATTTCCCAGAAACATCCCTGTTATTTTTAAGAAGTCTAAAGTGCTGTAATTCCATTGCATTTATGGAAGATTATTATTGGGAGGGAATGAGAAAATAGTTAACAAATGCATAGTTGAGAATTGCTTTTTCTTTTATTTATCTGTGGCTGGTGTTAACCATTCCAAAATACCTGTGGAATTATGAAGGAATATGCTGACAGTCTAATACTGCATTGAGAATGTGTCATTTTGGTTTAATCTGATCTATTTACAGTGGATTGGTTTCAACTACAGAAGGGAATTCTTTTCCTAGGGAATATCTATACATGGAATTGTTGAGCCTTAGCTATACCACTGGAAACAAACACTCTTTTAATATACTTGCCATCTCTGAAAAAAAAAAAAAAAAAGCTGAAACTATTTAAAAAGTGATTTCTTAAATCTCTTAAGTGCTCTCAAATGTGATCCTACTATGAATATGCCTAAGGGTGTATGATGATTTTTTCTGTGGTGTTTCATTTGCTGCCTGGCACTGATCCCAGCAGTGGTGTGGGCACAGCCCTTGCTGCCCTTGGTGGCAATTGGGTCTTACAGAGAGAATTGTCACAAGACTTTCTTTTGGGTGCCACCAACCTCCCGAATCAAAGCCCTGCTGTTGGATTTGATTTACCACTGAGCTTAAATAAAAGGAGAGCAAAACTTGGGGTCATTAGCCAAAGCAGTGATGAGATTGTGGATTCAGGGCTCTACCTTTATTTTCTAGTTATATATGCATCCCGTATTTGTAAACCTTATTTTAGGTTTACTGAATATACTTACATATGTGCTTATATACCCAAGCGTGCATGTGTGTGTAAACATATATGTGTGTCTATGTGCATGATGAAGTTTATTTTCCCCTTTCCCCTCCCCTCCTCTTTGCTCACCTTGCCTGCTGCAGTGAGGCACAAGACAGGGTAGAAAATTATTTTAGCTGACGAAGGCCAGCATTGCAATGGGAGACTCCACAAACTCATCTTCAGTTCCCTGAAGTGTGGAGGTTGGGAGGTAACGATCAGAGCTGTCAGATTCTGGAAAGGGTCACAGTGATAGCAGTGGGATCAAAAGTCAGGCTGGAAAGCACCAGGAGATGTGGCTGGGGGCAGCAGCAGGACCCAGGCTGGGTGCCCAGGCTGCTGAGGCAGGGGTGCTGCCAAGTTCTTCAGAGCAACAGATTCAATTGGATTGTTATTTATGAAGGGTACAGTATGCAACCCTCAACGTGGCAACAGTTCTTTAAAGTGCAGATGTGAGAAATTCCAGTTAGAAGTCAGTCCTTTAACTACTATGAATAAACAAGGTAAATTCATTAATTATTTCAATAAACTTAAAGACCTTATGTTGTACCATTAATTTGTCCTGAATTATTGATAGCATTTTTTCCATTACTTTTCTAGACCTTTATTTAAACTACAGTCAGTAAAATTTTACCATCCTACAGCCCCAGACACACAGTAATAAATCACCCCTTATTTCCTTGTTTGCTTGAGGCTAATGAGACAACAAATAGTCTGTTCACATACATTATTTCTTTGTACTACATCGTATGCAAATATTTCAATTATTATCCTTTTATCTCTATAATATTTTAACAACATGATACAACATGTTTCTCTGATAAATTGAGTTACATAAAAGCAGCTTCGCATCTACATAATGCTTTAACAAAACATTCCCTCTATTTCAGCTTAAAATGTGTGTTCAGCTTGGGAATATCCTCATAAAGAAACTTAATTTGCCTTATTAAGAAACACTTGTGTATTCTTATAAGTTTAATTTTTTTTTTTTTTAAATAATAATTTTATCACATTTTGGACTGCTGCCTGCCCAGGCTGCCTGGGGCTGGCAAAGGTTTGGTAAGTTGAGTTCTGCAGTTAAATTGAGTTGGTTTCTTGTTTATAAAGGATGTAGCTTGTCTTCCTTGCACCTTTTTCTTTTTTTCTCGCCTCTGTGACTATTTATGTAACTGGATGTTTATTTTCTGGTATTAATCCTTAGTGGCTTGAGAATGATGGCTGTCCCTCTAAAGCTGGTGGAACTCTGAAAACTGATGTTACCCCAGCAGGGTTCATCCAGCTTTGTACCTGTGCAGCTCTGTGTCACCAGCATTTTTTTTGAGCAGGATTGATCCATCAAGGGCCTGTGGGATCCCTTGGCATGGTGCAGCCTCCCCTGTGTGGGTGGCTGTGTCCCAGTGCCCTGCTGGGACAGGCAGGAGTTTCGGTGCCTGTGCTGTCACAGGGATGGCGATGGCAGGTGCTGCCAGGGTGCTGGAGCTGACCTGGGTGTGCTGCCCACCCAGCCTGCCTTCCTCAGGAGGAGCTGAGTGTCGGGCACTCAGGGCTGTGTGAGCTTGCACTGCCTGTATCCTGAAGTATTTGAAGTGTTTATCCTAATGTGTAAAGCAAAATATGCGAGGGAGGAGCAGGTATGTCTCCCCCCTTCCCAAAGAAGGGGAAGAGAAACACATAATGTTAGAAGAAATAATTTCCTCTTAACTCTCTGCCCTGTACTGTCTCGAGGCTTTTTATAAAACCAAATAGCATCAGTTTGCTGGAGGAGTGTGAAATAGCCAGGTGTGCTTTGTGTAAAAGCAAGTGATTGTAGCCTGAAACATCGCTGCAGACGCTTCATGAGTCAGATCATTCACGACTGCAATAACGAGATTATTCATGGCAGGCTCCTCACTGTGACAATGGTCCTTTGTTTGAAGTCTGCATTGTGTATGTGCTATACTTCCGATTTGAAGATTCCTTCTCTGCTAGAAAACAGCGTTGCAGCAGGGAACCAGAAGCGAAGATCAGTGCTGCTAAGTTCAGGATGTTGCTCGGTGCTGGAAATAATTGGGAAAGTTCATAGTTGAGTTAAAAGCTGTAACCATGAACTTCAGTGGGATGATACTCCTTCCTGTTGGTCCCGAGGTAAGTTCTTATTTGATTTTTAGTGAGTTGTCTCTTGGTTTTGTGGGTTTTTTTAAAATTCTGTCTTCTGATTAGAACTGGTTAAATACTGCCAAGAGAGTTTTGTTGCTCATGATCATGTAAGAGGTGTTTTGTCTTGATAGCGACGGTCCTTTATGTACACAGCCATTTTGTTTAAGGAAAGAAAGAACAAAACCACAGCATTTCTTTCATGTTCAGAGTGAAGTTAATTTTTAGCTCGCCCATACTCCTAATTTTTTATTAAATTATTCTTGTCTCCATTATATAACTTTCATGAGGTCCCTGTGTTAGGAGGTGATTACACTTTGTGGTGGAACCATGACCAGGGTGTTTTAGGTGCTATAATATGGCTTGGATTTGTCTCCTGTACCCAGGTGGTCAGACTGAAACCAAGGCACGTTGTGCTCCAGATTTTATCCCAAGTGGAGCATCTTCGTGTGATCTTCCTGTGCCTGGTGCACAGAGCAGCTGGGAAGTTCATCCCTGGTGAGGCAGGCTGGGAGCAGGAGGTTCTGGAATCCTCCTGCTCTTCCATCTTGAGGAGTCCCATGGAGCTCGCAGGCAGCTCTGGTGTGAGCTGTGCTGAGAGGAGGCAACCTCTGCCACCACTGGGAGGATGATGATGGTGAGCCGGGGATGACTTTTGGGAAAGCAGAGAGACCCTCCCTGTGTGGGAGCAGCACCTCAGAGCTGTTTGCTCAGTAGTAGAGTTGAAAATAACTGTGTTTCCCATGGTCAGCAACTTGTAAGGGAAACAGAGCAAGCTCGGTTCTTGAAAAGCCCATCTGAAACTAAAACACTGCTTTTGTTTTTACTTTTGATTCCAGCTTCTGTCCTTGAAGCTCAGAGGTTTCCTGGTGTTTTCTTTTGAAACTCTGCTGTTTCATGCAAGGCAAACAAGACTAAAATAAATCCAATGCAAGTATTACAGAGACTCTGTCCTCTATTTGAGCATGTGATTTTTAATTTTTTCCCCCAATTAATTATTATAGTCTACAGCAGAAGATTGTTTGCATTGTTATGGATGTTAGCGATTCATTTTGTACTCCCATTTAAATTTGAATTCCAGGGCATTTTGTTGCAAGTTCACATAATATTTAAGTGGTCACATTCAGAAATAAAAAAGAAGGAGTTAGTTGTTTGACAGGAATAATAAAGCATTTGAGAATTCTGTATTGTGTGGGGTAGTTATGACAGACTTATTTTGGTTGCACAGCATTCAAATTATGCATCAGTAAGGTAATATTGCATTATATCATCTGTTGGTACTTCTACAAGCAATTTCATTACTTCATTAAAAATTTACAGTGTTCTGAAAGGCACTTTGAGATAGAGTAATAATTATACACATATGATTTTGTATAGTGTTATGTAGATCAACATTTTCTGCATCCTATAGCAAGAAATAGAATACTATTCCTCTTGAGATACTTGCCAGGTAATTGAATTTAAAACCTGAATTTTTAAATGAAGCTTTTAGTATTTGGATTTTAGCCATTTCAGTTGCAGCTGACAAAAACACTCTCACTATTATTGGGAAGATAATCAAATTGAGTTTGCTGAAACAGAGATAATTTTTTGACACTTGATTTATTTACAAATGAGATTAAATAGGAATGCAATAATGCTTTTTGCCCTAAGCAGTCAAAGGGAACAGTGTTTATTTATTACCTTTTCCACACATCTAGATCAGGGCTGTTTAAATTGCAGGTTTGATTTTGGCTTGAACCATGAGAGTATTTGACCTGGCTGTGATTACATTAACTTTCCCTGATGGTGTTGGAAATGTGGCACATCTTGCTGCTTTTTCCGGTTTCTTGGAGAGTGGATTCGCCATTCCTAGGTGTCAAGACTGGGCATGACTTTTGGATAGCCATGAGGATACAGATTGATCTCACAACAAATAGCTGAATAGCCCTTAGTAAATTAACTGAGTAATGCAGATTAATACAGTGTTAACTTGTTATTTACTGCAAAAGCTTATTTCTCTCAATGAAAGGAAAAAAAATAAACTGTAGAAATCTGTTGTCACTGAACTTTTGACAGTTTTATTAAATTTTTTTTCTATGAAAATATATAAATTGCTATGAAATTGAATAAAACCTTTGTTATGATCAGAACTTAGTTACCTGGTTTAATAGGTATTAATGTAATTTTTGCTGTGCCATGCTTGAGGAAGCCCTAGATCTTATATTGGTTATAAGGATTATGAATGTCAGAAAACAGGTTGGGAGTGAGGGATATTGGCTTCTGACATAGTTCCCCATGTGTAAAAGTGCAAAATGAGCACTAATTATATTGTGACTAGGATGACATGTAAAGAGCAGTTGTTGGGATAGGAAAAGGTCTCCTTGGAGTTGCAAAAACTGATTTCAGTTTTCTTATTTCTTTTTATGTTTTGAGAAGTTCACAGATTTGCAGTTGAAATTTTATAGCAAATACCAGGTTTGAAACTCTTCAGCAGAACTACTGAAGTGTAGTTACTGCGTCTACACAACAGAGGAAAAATCTTGACAAGAAAATCCTCCCATTTCCAGTTTCCTCAAAACTTTTAAAAGGAAAAGTAATGTGAAAATATTTTCTTTAAATTGTTTGACAGTGCTGTTCAAAAATGAGATGTTTTGTACTCCTACTTGTTAGCTCAAGCACAACCAGATAATGATAATCTTAGACCTGTGATTATTCACTGCTAAATTTATTAATAATGGTACTCTTTCACTCTTGTACAATTGCTTTCCAAAGCAATCTCCATAGTGAAAGGCAGCCTGCTCATATTTTTTCTTTTACCACCATAGCAGTTTCCTTTTTTCTTTTTCTCCTTTTCTCTTCTTTTTTTTTTTTCTTTTTCTTTTTCTTTTTCTTTTTCTTTTTCTTTTTCTTTTTCTTTTTCTTTTTCTTTTTCTTTTTCTTTTTCTTTTTCTTTTTCTTTTTCTTTTTCTTTTTCTTTTTCTTTTTCTTTTTCTTTTTCTTTTTCTTTTTCTTTTTCTTTTTCTTTTTCTTTTTCTTTTTCTTTTTCTTTTTCTTTTTCTTTTTCTTTTTCTTTTTCTTTTTCTTTTTCTTTTTCTTTTCTTCTTCTTCTTCTTCTTCTTTTTCTTCTTTTCCATTTTTTAATTAATTATTGTACAAAATTATTGTATAAAATTTCATATTGTACGAAATTTTAATATACAGCCTTGCTAGGGAAGAGAATGGAGGGAAATAAGATAAATTGGCCTAAAAGCAAATTGAAGTCTAAAATCAAAGTAAAGCTCTTAACTTAACTGAACTTTGAAATATTTATCTTGATCAGTAATGATTTCCTCTGTGGGCACTGTCAAAAAAAAAATAAAAAAGGAAATCTGGAATTATTTGCCTAAGGTTGAAGCACATCATTATTAGATACCTGTCATCACTGTCTGTGGGTTATTCAGTGGTTAATATGTAACAATCATTCTTTATAGTGGTCAGTTTATTTGTATCAAATTTTGCTCTTTAAGATCTTCACAAATGTTGAGGAAAGAGTGGGAGGAGAGATTTATTTTCTTAATGTGCTGGGATTAAAAAAAAAAAGCACTGCCACTAAACCTATTTTAGGACTATTTAGAGGAGATTTTTTACACATGCTTTCAACAATACTTTACCCAAAAACATCTTTTCCGCTTCTCTCGTTTTTTCTCAGTCTGCAATTACTATACCCCAAGAGTGTCTTCACTTCCTTCCAAACTTCTCCTGGGCTTGGGGTTATTCCACCCATACACAGAGACCTCAGAATACTTGTCCACGGAAGTGTTTTTTCTCAAGACCTCTGGAAATCAGTCTTTCCCTGAGACTGAGTGGTCAGCTCAGCACTAAGTAAACAAAGAATCTTCATATGATTAGGAATGGAAATGTATTTCCATGCTCATGAACTTCTACAGAGAAATCCATTTGCTGTCTTCAGTGTAACAACACCGCTGACACAATTTCTGCATGCTTAGCATCCTTTTTTGACATTACCGGATGAATTTGGAATATGTGGCAAAGGCCAATGCACTACACCACCATAAGGCTGTATTTCTCTGTTTTCCTCTATCTGACCAGTTCTGACTTGGAACAGGTGATGTTACCATATGAGTGAAATATTTAAAGTCACAGATGTGAAGAGGAGCTATTTTAACTAGTTTGTCCAGGAGACAACACTATTAACTCGTCTGCATGTACACACCCTTCTTAATTGCTGAAAATTTCTTAAGGAATTTCTGGGTTAGTGTGAGAGCTTGGCTGTAGAGTAACTGAACTTCAGAGCTGGAGAAGACCTGAAATTTATCTGGTGGATTGTCATCTGCAGTTCCCATCTGCACAGAGATGACCTAGATCAAAACTTTACCTGTCAGATGGGTTTCAGAACAAATAAAAGCAAACCGAATGCAGTTTTTGAACTTTGATTAATTTTATTGGATTGCTGCACTTGGAAGGATCCTGGCCAGCCCATTTACTACAGCACCAAAGTGGGCAGTGATCAAGACAAATGTCTTAGTAGGCAGAGTCCCAGAAACCTTTTGGAAGCATCCTTTAATCTGGTGGTGTGGCATGTGTAGAATCCCCCAGGGGTTACTGTCATTAACTACTCCCATGGGACTCCTGACAGAGAAGGTTTTTCAACACCAAACGTGAATCATGAAGCGTGCCTTTGATTGACTGCAGCCTCTGGTTTGGGAGTGTAATTAATGCCTGGGTTCAGCGGCCAACACGCTGATGCACAGTGATACTTGAGATGTCACAGAGGGTGTCCCCCTTGGCCTCCAGCAGTGGCTCTAGAAGGAAGGGTGTCTCTGTGAGAGATGCCCCGTAAATGTTGGGGTGGTACTTGGAAAAAGGCAGTTGAAAAAAGCCCTTCTGTCAGGAGAGCCTTGTGTTTTTTTAAATTTGTATGAGAATTTGGGGTGTTTTCCATTTTCATCATTTTGCCTTTCACTTCTTCCTCCGTTATAAATAAAACTTAAATGTTGCTGTAGAAGAGGACTAGATTGCCTGCAAAGATACCAGCCACTTATCACAAGGAAAGAATTGTTAGTTTTGGTCTTCATGATGTGTAATAATGGCCAAATGATAAAAACATAGCATTTTTTCTTTAGTCTTTTTGATGCAGAGATTAGCAATTCATAAATTATTTTCTTCTTTGGCTGCTGATATCCTCATTATAAAACTGAAGGGTTCTTAGGGCAGTTCAGTGACGCTTTCACAGTGTTTCCTCTTGGATGAGATCCAGAGGATTCCAGCATGGTCGTTTTGGCACAGTTGGTTGGTTTTATAAAACATGTGTCTACATGTGTGTAATAAATCCAGTTATGCTGATAAATCTGAACAGATAATTGAAAAGTGTGTTTTACAGTGAACAAAGCTGGTAATTTACCATGTCAGTAAAGCAAAGTATAAGCAACATTTCTGTAATGTGTGTAATGTTCAGTAATTCTGTAATTTAATGGCTCTATTGTGTGAGCCATTTTTAAATTCCTGTTCAAGATGTTCTTGATCCACATGTTCATATATTTTATTTTATTACTAGTTGCCTTTCAGTTAAAATCTGCAAAACTGATTCTCTTCTTGCTTTACAGTGGTACCAATCAGTCCATGACAAAGGATATAAAATTAATGAGGAAGTGAAGAACTGAATCATACACATTAAAAATATATGTAGTAAATGAAAATCATCAGTAAGCTTGTATTACCAAGAGTCACTTTTCCAGGTGATGTTCCAGTTTATTCTTTGAAACCAAAAAAGCTTTTTAATCCTGCTCATATCACTTACATTAGATTGTTGCTAGTTAAGTTGCTAAGATTCAGCATATAATATCTCAGATGGCCTGGAAATCTTAGAAAAGCAGACTGGCCATTTTACTGTAATGAATTTCATCAGTAGCATTGTGATGTTTTGGGCTCTTTTTATACATTTCTTTCCAAAGTTTTGAAGTCTCAGTCCTTATTTCAGATTAATGCCTTGACCTTATTATCACCATATTCACGTGGAGTCCCATGACCTTCAGAGAAAAGTAGAGGACCTTCAATGTTTTGTAAAGATCATTAACAGCTGAAAAAAAATTAAGCTCAAATGTGATAACCTCCATGATTACTGCTACTGAATTAAGCATAGGAAGCATTGCAAGGAGACAGTTTTATTGCACTCACTGGTTAGCAAAAGGTCTTCTAAGACCCAAAGGATGGCTTTGGTCATTGTTCCTCAAGTGTGTAACAGATTTCAAGGGTTGCCTACAGCTCTGGGAAGAGCTAGGACCTGTGAGCAAAGATTTCAGAGATGCAGGGAGAACTGCTAAAGGAAGTCCTGGATTCTGTGGTGATTTGGGGCATGTGCTGAAGCTGAGGATCAGTCAGTCAGAACCAGTAGAACAGTATCTATGTACTCTAACTGTACCCATAAAGTATATCTATATTGTATCTGTACATTCAGGATCTGTGAGTTGATGTGGCCTCCATAACTCATCAAATGATAGTCCAATCCCTTATTCCTTTAAATACTCTGTAAAAGTCCACGATTCTTAAGAGGCCACCTGGACGAGAGCTTTGACAAATGGGATTGTTACAGATTCCTTTTTCCTCTTTAGGGTGTTTTTTTCTTTGCACAAGCTCTGAGAATAGGTCTGATCTTGAGGAGACTGATCCTAAGTGCTTTTGTTCAGGGAAGTGCATATATTGCTCCTGTTGCCTCCCTTCCTCCTGCTCAGGATATCCAGCTAGAGCTAAGGGCAGCCTGGTGAATTAACAGCTTTTGCACTTTATTTTGAGGGTATTTTCATCATCATGAGTTTAGGAGCACAAATTCCCTTTAGGATCTCTCTGCACTGCCAGGTATGAGTGAAGGAGCTGTTCAGTACATTGTCTGAAAAAGCAGGCATATAAATCCTCTTCAAACTGGGAATATAACTTCAAGTAAAGAACTTCTTTTATGTCCCTTGATGCAATGATAGTCAGTTAATCTAGTTCTCTTAGCTGAGTATTGTGAGGTGTCTTCAGACCTAAATTCAAATATCTAAGGAGAGTTAGGATCTGTAGATGAAAGGCTTGACATCCATGCAAAACACAGTGAGAACAATTTGTGTGTTGTCCTTAGATTCAGCTGTAATTATGTTTTGTGACCAAGAGGAAGAGGGAAGTGTGATTTACAGTGTTGCAATTTGTGAAGCTTTCCATTAGTTTTGACACAAAAGCAGTTTTGGAGCTCTTGTATTCTGTGCTGCAAGTCTCCCTTAGATGAAAGTAATATGGAGAGAGCAAGAAAACCATAATATTGACCACCATGCTTGTAAGAGTGTTATGTGACAATCCATTCTAAATCAAATAGTGATGTACAAGTTTGTGTATATGTTCCTGATTTGAGTTTTGTTGATTTGTTGGGGTTTTTTTGGTTTTGTTTCTTTGGGGTTTTTTGGTTGGTTGGTTTATTTTGGTTTTTTGGGGGTGAGTGTGGGTGTGGGTTTGAAATCTAAAGTTCCAGGATATACAACTATTGAATTTTTTTTAAGAGTTAATGTTAAACTCTGTACTTGCTGCCAAGTCAACACATAAAAATAAATGAAACACTCACACAAACATTCTGCTTACCATTTCTGTACTCAGAGAGCTTTGAGTTTTTATTGCATCTCTCAGCCAATATGTAAGGTCCCAGCATTTCTGCTGCTGAACAAGATTGTTTTGTTGCGCAAAATTGATGATACTAATTATTCTGAGCTGTTTTCTTATGTCTCTGCCCAGTACATTGGTGATGATGTGGGAGTAGGATTCCAAGGCTTAAGTGCCTGAACTGCTTGCAGCAAATCTCACAAAATCACAGAATATGCTGAGTTGGAAGAGATCCACAAGTCCACAAGGTCCAACTCTTGGAAGGTCCAACCCAAGAATCATACAGGGCCAGAGAGCATTGTCCAAATGCTTCTTGGACTCTGCCAGGTTTGGTGCTGTCACCACTTCCCTGGGGTGGTTCCAGTGCCCAACCACCCTCTGGGTGAGGAGCCTTTTCCTACTATCCCACCTAAACCTCCCCTGACACAACTTCAGGCCATTCCTTTGGGTCCTGTCAGTGGTCACCAGAGAGAGGAGATCAGTGCCTGCCCCTCCTCTTCCCTTCAGGGGCCTCTTCATCTCAGGAGCATGCACAGGGTGCATCAGAACATGAGTGTATGTTATGGGTGTTATGCTTGTATTGCCTTGGACCTTATCTGTATTAGAATATTGGAGGATTTATGCCCTACAGATTGAATATTAGTGGAATGAATGAAGAATTGGATGGGATTCCAACACCAGCTTTCGAGTGTAACTGGATTGAGATTATTCTGCTTCTGGTTTAGAACTAGAAAAGTTTTTAGAAACCTCAGCTAAACAGAAATGGGGACTTGCTTTATCATCTGGTAAATGGAGAACAGTCCCGTGCTTTCGCCTCAGCCACTGCATACATTCTCCATAGTAATATGATCAATGCAAAAGTAGTTTATACCATATATTAGTGTCTCGTTCTTGCATGGATACAGCCTCAAAGTTGTGTATTAACTTTAAAACAGTGAATGGAGATGGACAGGAAATATGAGACAGACCACACTAAGGAAGGACAATGCAGGTTTTATTGATGATACCTCCAGAATAGCACTGGTTTTTTGTCAGGGTGAAGTACATGCAATACTAGCAAGACCGTTCATGCCAGCCTTGCCTTGTGATTTTTTTCACTCATGATGCATACCCTGTTGTACCAGAACAGAAAGAAGTCTGCAGGGAAAGAAGTTCATTAAGCCCTTTCCAGACACATGTGAAATATGCAATGAATAAAATCTTTTAAGAGTGCTACTTAAGGTTATAGTGTTCATATGTCAAGCTCAGAAGAAAAGTCCAATTACAATCCCCATGCAATGAGTGGTTTATGTTATGTGTGCAGTGCAGGTGTCATAATTATTTTCTTCTCTTGATATATTGGTAATTTATTGAATAGTGGCATGAGGTAGTGATTTTTTTTATGGCTGTCTAAGATCATGATATAGTATTAATGTTTCATATTCTTCACACTGAAATGGTTTGGATGCTTTCTCTATTTTATTGAGGTCTAGTGCTATGCGTAAATGTATTCTACCCTACTGATTTATTAGCTTTTCATAACCATATCTGAATTGTCTCAAATATCCTCCTATTCCAAATAATTCAGCTTGTGCTGTAGTCACTCAGACACCTTCCTCACAGCTTCCTGTCCTGTATGATCATCTGTGCTTTTATACTCTGACAGAAAGTGTAATTAGAGAACAATGATTTAGCTTTTTGCTTGACATACACTAAAAACTTATTACAGTATGCTTTCATCTGCTGCTGTTGTCTTATCCAAGTGTTAGGTATCTCTTGTTTTTCTCCAGGTAATTTCCCAGCTCTGTCAGAGGTGAAATGCTCTGTCCATTAGCCATATAAAACATTGTTGTCTAGGCGGGGAAGAGAAGAGTTATTTCTCTTAGTCAGCCTAGTGTGGGAATTTGGAGAGACAGAATGTAATTAATTATCATGCTTGAATTTTGGCCAAGGCTCTATTAGAGATGAGAGCTACAGTTTATGAATTTCTTTCATTCTTGTGATGATAGGATGAGCAGGAGGGAGACGAGAGTGGGGTTTTGTGCAAACGTAGAAGTTTGGGCTCTTGCTGTGGCAGCGTGTTTCAGTTGTCATCATGTTAAACTGGACTGTTTTATGTGGCTGTGGCAGGAGAATGGGGGGTAAAAATGATAGCACAGCTTCGAATGAAATTGTTTGCAGGGGAAAAAATGGTTAATTATACATAAATCAAGCTCACAAAAGCCAACCAGAGCATGAAAGAGCTACAGTGCATGCCCTCTGCCTTTCACAGACTCTTTCCAATTCACTTGGTGCTTTGTGTTGCTTTTCTGAGGCAATTCTTTTCTCTTTATGTGCGCCAACACACATTTTGTCATAATTTGTTGATTGTAATTTTGGGACCAGATCTAGCAAGTCTCTAGTAGGCTGTTTAGCAATTAGATCAAATATAAACTAAGAAGTTGCTGTATAAGTTATATTCTGTAATTCCTCTACCACGTCTAGAGTTAATTTTGTAGGGAAGGAATAATCACAGAGACAAGTATTAAGACTGAACACATCCAGAACTGGAGGGGAGGAGAAGCTATCTGTCCATCAAGGCCATTTTTCTGCTGTGTTATTGGGAGTACATGCCACATCAGCCAGCACTAAAGGAAATAGTCTTATGCAATGGAGAAACAGGACTGGAGAGTAGATGCTCTGTTTTTGACAAATACCTCTCTTGTGAATTTTCAATTGTGCTCCTTTTTACCATTAAAATTCTTCAAATGTTATCTAATAGTTTATATTTAAATGATGGAAGGAAGTAATTAAAGGTTCTAAGTTTTCAGAATCTCTTGCTTTTATGAATTTGTCTTCTGAAATGCATGGTGTGCCAAGTCCCAACAGGTCTCGGTCCTTAAATAATAAGAAAATAATAATTCACAGAGAATGAGATCTGTTTTTCTTCTAAGGAAATGCTTGCAATCTGAAAAGGTTGTAGTGGTGTACCGTGTAATGGTTCCATCGTCCTTGTAAAACAAGATGTACTTTCTCCTGTTAAAATTAGAACTACTTAAGAGTAATTCTTGCCACACTTGGTATGAAATTGCAAAGAGTCTCTCCTGGGAGAAGGTGATTTTCCTTGCTGAAGGAAAGTTGGCATTGATAAGCACATAATCCATGAAAAAAGTATTGCCATAAAAATGGATATTGAAGTTTCTATCTGTGGGAATAAATAATACTGTAGGGGCTAGGAAGAAAAGCAGGGTGCAACTGCACAGCCAGTGTTCCTCTCCATCTTATGCCTTTAGGACTAATTCATCACATAACCAGCTAGTTGGGTGAAGTGGAATTCACTGTTGAAAGGAGAACATGTCAATGAGATAGAAAGTGAGCTGAAAATTGAAAGAAAAAAAAATCTTTGTATCTTTCAAAGATTAATCACTGGGTACAACCTTGAACCCCCAGTCACAGGAAGTTTTCTGCCTTACTTTGTTCCATTTCAGCTCTGGACTGTGGTGTAGTTGCGTATGCAATGCCCTCTCTCCGTTGAGCAATCAGCGCCATAAAGGCCAATAATTAACCAACACTTGGCTACTGATCAAAAATCACAGCAGAAATCAGAGAAAACCATCACGAATTCTCCCGTGCTGAGACAGATCACCCATCCCACTCTTTGCCCACAGAGGACAGCAGTTCAGGGCTGCCCTGTCCTTGCCCTGCCTTCTGACCCTGGGCGTGCTGGCACGGTGCAGCTGCGGTGGAACAAACTCTCCAGGGTTGTACATAGCTGGATTTGTAAGGGAAGATTTTCAAAGGCATCTTTCCTTAAAAAACTCTGTAAAATTATCTACCTGATTGCTGTAAGAGGTACCTCAGACCATGTTTCTCATTTTGATATGTACATTTCTAATCATGGAAACAAGGGGTGTACTTTTAAATGCATTTTAAAAAGAGGAATATTTTCCCTCTTTTTAACAGAGGTTTATTTCTGACTCAGTTTTGGGGATGTTTTGAATCTCAGTAACAGGAGACCTGTGTGGAGTGGCCTAAATATTTAGGAGCTGCATGTTTTAGTCAGTATCTGAGAACATTAGCTTTGAATTGTACATTTCCAACTCAAAAAGTTATTATTCATTTTATTCTTGCTTAAGTGAATAAAGTGCACAGACACAACAGGCAGTTTGCAAAGTCAAGTGCTATTCCCCACCCATGACCCTCTCTGCTTCCTTTCATCACAAACTCATTATCAGTCAGCTAAATCCTGTTCTTTTTAATCACTTTGGGGGATCCCACTCTCTTCTGCATAACTGGTCTGTATGGGCCAGATATACCTAAGTTCTCCTCCTCTTTCCATCAGTTTTTCCCTGCTGGAGTGTGGGTCAGCCTGGTCCCACTCTCTGTGCTGCCTGACCTCCCTCCTGGGCTGTGGCACAGGAGCAGCAGTGGCAGCAAAGGCATCTCAGCTTCCTCTCTTTGCATGAGGATAATGCTCCTCAGGGGAACCCAGCATTAAACCCGGTGTCCAGCACCTCTCACAAGTTTGCAGACGTTTGGAGTGTCATCACATTTGAACTGATTTTTACTGGCCTGGCAAGAGCCACTTCCCTGACTAAAATGAATCCTCTACTATTTAAAACAAAATGAATATTTGAATTCTTGAATATAGTATTTTCTTATGGCAAAACAGTGTATTTTTTTTTTCCTGGCTTCTATCTTGTAAATAATCGAACCATTTTGGTTAATGTAAGAAAAAAATAGCCTGAACCATGCATCCAATGTGGAAAGTTTCAGCCCAAACAATTAATCAAGCAAGTGAAAATCAGATTTATAGGAAGCATTGGATAATCCTCAGTAATGGTCTGTGTCACAGCTCCCACCTGTGTGTATTGAATTCACAAGACCACTTTCTTGTCAACATGTATGCAACTTGCACACAGTCTCATGCAGTGTATTCTGCTGAAATGCATATCTCTCAAATAAATAATCCACTTAACATGCATAAGAATGTCTCTAAATATGACTGTAGCTAATGGCATGTGTTGTTAAACCTGTTAATTGCTTATCATCTGTTTGCATAGATTGTGTTTTATAACAGCAAACGGAGAACCAAATGCTCAGTTGTCCTTTATAATTGTTACTGTTAGACATCTTTAAATAATTATAAAACTTTTGTCCATTCTCAAAAACATACAGTAAATTTATAATATAAAAGCTCAGTAATTGAAATGCTATTGTGACACAGAAAGCTGTCTAGCAATTAATGGTTCAGGAAAACAATAAGTTAGTGCAAAGCCTTGAGTCTTCATTCTCCTAATACATAATTTTGTTTATTTCCATACATATTTCATAGTGTTGTTCGCAGTGGGAGTCAGAGGAAGCCTTTGGCTGAATATTCTCTACCCCTAGCTAAGAGACTCTGTTGTGTTTTCATTACATTTGCCTCACATAATTACTCACTGTTAATTTCAAAAAGCCTTTGATATTTCTGCATGTGTGTGTCCTAAACAACAAGCTGATCCATAATGCAGCATGATTTATTGCCTTCTGGCCTTACACACAGCTTCTCCTTGTGGAAAACAGCTTACAAATCTGGGTGTTAACTGCAGCTCGAGTAGCACAGAAAACTTTCTTCCTGTGTGCCTTCCTGCATTCCTGGGCAAGGTCAGTGATCTGGTCAAGTGAGGCTTTTTTGTTTGGATGGCCTGTCCTGCCCACATTCCTTATAATAATTTTTTTTCCCCCTATATTCAAGTATGCTTCCCAAACCAACTCTGCATGTGTGGAGAAGTTTCACTGTTTACTGTGACTGCAGGCTGGCAATGCAGTGCATCTAGGCTGAGTACTCCTAGGACCAGATGGAAACTGCCAGTGTGCTGTGGAAAATCAGCAGCAAGCATGAACACCTTTCTTTCAGCTTGTTTGTTTTGATGGGCTCACGCTGTGCCACCAGAACAAGTCTGATGTAAGGGATGCTGGGGCAGGAAGGCTGAAACTTACCAGATAGACATGGAGAAGGAAGGTGGTGTGCAGAGAACATTGCCTTAAAGCTTATAATTTTCAGAGAAGCTGTCTGCAGGAATGCTGTAGGCGTGGAGGAATGAAGATCTCAGGGAGCACTGAGCTGTATCCTGGGATTTACACCCATTGGTGGGAGGAGTCTTCTCACAATCTCTACCTTGTAGGTAGAACTGTATAAATTTAAGTGGCCTAACTGAACCCAGAAAATCATTGCCCAGCATTGAAAAGTTGGAGTTAGGAATTTGAGTCCAGGAATCTCTACTACTTAGTTCTCTGGTAGATAGATACTTGTTGCTTAAGGTACACAGGAGGGAAAGGGTTAGAAGAAAAAAAGTAAGCAAAGATTTTGGAAATCCAGTATCTTTACACAGGACATATGATCAAAGTCTGCTAGAAGCCTTTTGTGTGAGAGAGAGAATGTGCAGTTAAAACAGTAATTTGTTGCTCAGGCAAGTTCTTCTGGAAGAAGGTGGCTGACTGACTCTCCAGGTGCTAATGGTGAGAGTGGCAGTGGTTACTTTTCTGGTTCTGCCAGAACTGATGCCTTGTGAAGGCTGACCTAGAACAGAGGCTAGATGGAGTTAAAGAATAAAGTAGGGATTTATTAAAAGGTGTCAATGGATGCACATTGTGCAGCACAAGAGCCCAGCCAGGGCTACACCCAAGATAAACCCAAAATGGTCACCAAATGAATGACCAGTCATGAGATCTCTCACTTTTATAAGTTCTGGTCCATCAGCATATTGGAGTTAATTGTCAACCTGTAGCTTTAGGTTATGAAGTCTCATCCTTCTTGTTTTTCTCTCTTCAGCCCAGATTGTTTATACTCCTGGGCCTGAAATTTGGATCAGTTGTCCTTGGTCCCAAGCTAGAAAAGGAATTGTTTTGTCTTGCTGCTCGGTGAAGGGAGCTTACCATCCCTTAATATGAAACTCAGAACGACACACTAAAGCAGTACAGAATCTGAAAAATATAAAAGCTAAAACCTAAGGCATCATGCTCACTGTCATGGCTTGGCCAGTTTTACCTCCTCTGTCAGTCTTTTTAAGGTGAGCAGAGCCAAGGAGGATTTTAAAATGGCACCATGCCTTGCAGTCAGTTCCAGAGTAAATGGAAATAATGGAAAAAGTAATAAGAAGGTGGCAGCAGTGGGGCAGGGAGAGAAAAAAAGAGAGCACAGTGGTACTGCTCTGTTCTGTGGGAATGAAGGATCACACGTTAGGGGAAAAGCTGACTCTCATGTGTGTGGAGATCTGCCTCACACATGCTCATGTGCTGATCATGGTCAGTGACCTCATCCATATGCAGGCCTGGATATCACAGTGGTTGGGTTTTGCCAGCCAAGGACTGACTCTGGAGGAAAGTGAACTGACTCTGGCTGGTTTTGGCAGAGAATCCCCACTCTTTGCGGACTCACTTGGAATCTTGTGAAGGCTATGAATCTTAGAGTCTTTTCTTTCAGGGCTTTAAAGCTGCATGGCAGATGAAATAAGTTCATTTGCTGGTTATTTTATTCCTCAAGTAAATCTGTGTTCTATTTGTACCTGCATGAGCTCACTGATTTGCATTCCTGTGATGTGCTCTTTCTCTTTTCTTTTATTTTTTTGGGGGCTATCTTACTGTAGAGTCCACAAATCCAAAACCCTACTAAGTCCACTGAGACACAGAGGAATGGTGGTACCCATTCCATGTGCAGGAATGATGGGAATGACCTTGGAAAGGGTCATGACAGTCTGGATCAGCGCCACAAATCTAGGCTGAAGCCTCTGTCCCTGCAGGTGCTCTCAGTTGCATGCAGGGTCACCAAGCTGTGTGAGCTGGGACTTGTCCTGTAACTCAGCGTTTCCAGGCAGGGAAAGGCATGAGAACCGGACTGCTCTTTCCCAGCAGTGCTGCTCAGCTCTGTCCAGAACGTGCCAAGTCCTCATTAACACCTTTTTCCCACTCTTGACGTAGCTCTGGGATGGCAGTGGTTGGTATTTCCATTTAGAGGGACTGATTTTTAGGTTCCTTTCATAGTTCTGCATCTAGCAGTCCTTGCTGAAGCATACAATAAGTATGTAAGAGACTCTCCTGTGGTCTCCACAGCTCTGCAGTAAATGTAGAACTGGTGATCCCAAGAGACAGAGCATTTTCCCATAAATTCTTTGCCCTGTCTGTTTTCAAATTAACTGGTGATGGATGAGGGGGAAGAGGAAGAGAAAGAATAGCATAATAAAACTCCCCCATTGCATCACTTAAAATTCTCAAGGAATGTTCATAAAAATCAATGTTGCTTCTCTTCAAGCTGCTGGGGGGCACAAGTCTTTAATCAATTAAATTCTCATTTTTAGATATTTTTTTTTTTAGCAAGGCTTCTTAAATGTCTTTGTGCTATTATGTGTGTCTGGTGTTACTTTTCTAGCTAGAATATTGGATAGGTTTTGCATATTTTAGGTATATACTAGATAAGCAAATAATAATGGGAAACATGAAAGTATGGTTTACATTAAGAATTAAAAGTTGATGTAATCTGAATGGGAGCCACATGAGTTTGAATAGCCAGTTTAGTTCATGCAATTGGGAAAATAATGGAAAGAAATGTAAGTATGTCTGGTACATTTGGATACCAATGTATAAATGGATAAAGCAGAATATAATCTACAATTTTGTATTTCTTTTTGTGTATTTCTATTTGTAATAATAATAAGAAATAATAATTTCTTTCTAGTCTTAGGGGGCAATCAAGATAAAATAAGGTCTGTGAACTGCCATTTTCCCCGTAAGCTATTAAAAACTTATTCTGGTAATTTGTTCATGAGTAGGTGAACATGGCTGTTCCTATTGTATTCCCAATTTTAATTTTGAATAAGGATATTAATCTAGCAGGCTGTACTTGATTTGTTTTTCACAAAAAAACAACTGGTGGGATATGTGTAGGCCAGATAGGAATAATTTTATCTGGAGATTCTCACTTCTTTAATAACAAATCATCCCTTTTTCTCAGAGTAGTTTATCCCACTACTTTTTCACCCATTTCAACTCCACCAAGGGCTGGTATCCTGAGGAGACCTCCACTCCTTGCGTTTTGTGCCTGACCTCCCAACAGTAGTTCTTGTTTACCTAGGGACATAATTGTTTTCTGGAGAGCATCCAGCTGATAACTTACTTTCTCATTAGACCCCTTTTTCCTATTAGTTATCTCCTGTCAGTTGATCTGTGTCATTTGATAAAACTAATTAGGTAATAAAAGACTGTTTCTGAGCTCCTCCCTTTAATTTTGGCATGGTGAAATGTGCTTCTTGGCACCTTGCTCTTTCCACATAAAGACAGCCTTCAGTTGACAAACAACATTAATCCAAAGGAAAACAAGCCAGTTCACGCATCCTCTCTTGATATATCCTTGTGCCAGAACAAAGTAGTTCCTAACAAATTATTTGTACCAAAGATAGTGACATAACCCTGGCACTGTTTTAGAGTTTTGCAAATGTTTGCAGAGCTTCTGAAGAGGCCAGGCTAAAAATACTCAATGAAACCATTCAGAATTCTACTAAAAGCATTTTGTTTCCTAGGACTTTCCTCCCTTCTGAAAATGCCCTCCCACAGCTGCATGGCATTTATTAGAAGGTGATGAAGGTATAAGGTAGGAAATAACTTTTTTTTTTTTTTTTTTTTATAACTTGGGCTAATTTTCAAGCTTCCTTTTTAGATTACATACATTTTTGTAAAGAAAGGGATATTTCAATTTTTTATTAGCTTCAAATTGAAGTATGCTCATCCAGTGAAAAATGCTGATCAGATTGTTCTTCTTGAAAGTTTTCAGTGTGGGGGTTTGAGGTGTCATGGTATGCAGCATTTCAAAGACAAATAGCCAAGAATTGCTACTCCCTTATGGACAATGGCCTCTGCTGCACCCTAATGATGTAGGAATTTCCTGAGGATGCTGGTGGATTTCTTTTTTTCTTGATTTCTTGCTGCACCACAGAATGAAATTCTTCTTCCAAATTTACTTTAAGAAGAGTATAGAACATGCTATGCTCAGATGTAAGACCTGAAGAAATTGCTGTAATCATTTTCCATTCACCCCAGAGAGAATCTATCAGAGCTGGTGAAATTAGACTAACAAAAGGATCTCCACGGTAGTTGTTCTGTGTTTTACACCCAGAAATGTCACCTCTCATAAAAGAATGGCTTCTACCTGTTTGATGTTGAATGCAAGCAGTGCTTTGGTCAGATCTGAAGAACTGTTTTGGTGTTAGTTGCATATTTACTGTGTATTGTATTTACTTCCATCTCAGAAAGATCTACCATGGAGATGTTCATGTTGTGCTTGCAGAGATTTGGAGTATTACATCTTCTGGGATGCAGGAGCCCTAAAATAGCAGTATATGAAATTTTAAAATCAGTGGTATGATAAACCTGGATAGTACCAGTGTGTGTTTGTGAGTCATGTGATAAATAAATGATGGAAGTGATAGTGAGATTCAGTTACAGCAACAAGAAGTGACTGTTTTAAAAACTAAGAAGGAATAAAAGTTTGTACTTTTATTTGTCCTAATTAGATTCAGAAAAGGTTTTTACTTGCTTTTTGCCCCTGAACTTTTTTATCTTCTCTAGATGCACTTATAGGCAATAGTGACTCATGGGCATTCAGCTAAGATGCCTGAGATGGTTATTATCCTCTGGAGCTGCTGCTATTCCTAACAGGAACAGTCTGAGATACTGCAGTTTATAACCTACTATAATGCTACCTTTTTCTGTCTGTTTTGACTATCATACCTTGTATCTCAAGCAGAGTTGATTTCGCATTTCTAGCATTAAACATAAGAGCTTTCCAAGCAAATGGCAGTCATCATTGCAAGGGAATTAAAAGCATGGGCTAGCCTGCCATTGTGTCAAATCTGATAATTGGTTTTCACACATAAGCAGCTCTGGAAATCCAAACTACCAAGCCTGTTTGTCCTGTGTGCTTTCCTTTCATGTACTACTCATTTTCACTTCAGATAGTTTCTTAGCCCTCCTGGCCAAAATTCAGTGCCACACGAAGCCCCTGTGAAAGCCTTGCTCAAATTGTTCCAGTGCTGTGCTTAGTGGTGCATCAGTGAATTGTATCCTGTGTGGCATGATTTTCAGCTGTGAACAAATTCTCCAGGATTTGCTAAGTGGTAGTGTTGGGAATCTGTATATATAGGCAGCCCTGTGGTGCCCAGCATCATGACACTCATTTTCCCTCAGGATCCTTTCCCTGTCTGGACTCTGTGCTGTCCGCCCTGTTGGAAGTGAAGATGTGGAGCAGTGCCAGAGGTGCTCTTGCCAGCAGGGCTATGGGCTCATTTTGGCTTGACCCCAGCAGAAGGGCAACAGATAAGGAATAGAGGAGGCTACAGCCCAGTTTTGAATGGAGTTGCTCTTGGTTTCTCTGCCTTGGCTCAATGTTTAGCCATGGTCCCTGCACAGCTGTCAAGATCTGATCCACGGGAAGGGAGAGAGACTGCTTGGCTCACACTGCTGCAGTCCTGTCCTAGGCACTGCAGAAATACATGAGGAAGTGCTGTTGAGCAGAGACACTGCTCTGGGTGTCCTGGCAGGAGACAGCACAGCACCTCTACAGCTACCTTGGCTGGATGGGTTGAGAGAAGTCACCAGCCTGCTGCTCGTCTGGGCTGCTGACAGATGCTGCTTGCACAACTGGTGGGGGAAGCCAACCTTGCCATCCCCAGCCTGGCACATGAAGACAATGCAGTTTAATATAATCGTGTCCTTTTCACTGCTTATTAAAACAGAGCTGTATGTTAACATTTTGTGGATTAAACCATTAATATTCACATTTTCACTCCTATGGGGTTCACAAACGCTATCTGTATATGGAATTAAGAATGCATAGCTGTAGGAGAACTGTCTTTACCAACTAACTACTGTGCAGCATTTTCTGAATTAATGAGAAATCTTTCTACAAGTCAGGATTGCTTTTTCTAGTAGGGATTGCTGTTGTGACACTAGATTATTTTCAGGTTCAACGACATCGTCCTTAGATGAGACAGTGAATTGTTTTGTTGGATTTTTTTAAAATTAACACATCAGAGAAGTGCCTAAACTCATCTGAAAATTAGAAGAGGAAAAATGCACCCTATTTTACTGCCATGTTAGTTGAAGATTTACTGACAGTTCAGCAGTGATGATGTTTTACAGTGCTTTTGTTTGGTGCTAAAAAAAATTTTCTGTTTTATGCCTAAGTTACATGGAATACATATAAGATCTAAAATTGAGTATATGTCTTACAAAGGAGAATTAAAATTGGAAGGAAAATACACTAAATTGTGGTGTGAGTGGGTTATGACAGTGACTTTCTTCTATGCAAAATTTAAGATAAAAGATGAAAAATGCCAAAAGCTAAGTAACAGCTGGTGCTGGTAAACAGTATTTGTCTTCAAAGAGCCATAGGGATTTTCATGAATTTCAAAAGATCCATAAGTGAAAGAGATTATTTGGCTTGACTTGCAGATACTGCTGCCGAAGCAAGGAACTCAAGTAACTGTCCATAGCAGAGCCAAAATAAAATCTGACTCAGGTATTCCTGATCTCTCTCTCCCTGTTCTCCAGTTTCTTGACTGTCAAGGCAGACTGACACAAAATTGTCAGCAGGTTGTTCCTGTTTTTTTTTTTAGCCATTAGAAACATTGGTTCTCTGCAACAGACAATGTTTGTACTGCGGATGCATGAAAGTGGTTTGAACATGTCTGCTTGTGGATATATTTTATTTTTAGAAACTGCAGAATTTTCCCCTGTTCTTACCATTTCCTGTGGTTTTACTCTGGAGCATGATGGATGAAGGAGGCTATTTGTGTGATTAAGGTATGAGAATAGCAACTGTAGGTCTTGGGTTTGCAGTTGCAAGTCAGATGTGACGGTCAGTCCCCGAAGTGAAGTAGCAAAAAGTGAACTTCTTCATCTAATAAAAGAATATTTGTCCTGTTAGAAGTGTGTAGGAGAAGTGAGGCTGCATTAATATTTTAAAAGCCTTGTGGGATCCGTGTAAGAAAGTGTCCGTAGAAGTGGTATTAAGTCAGTGAGAGTGTAGAAACAGTACATTCACCTGCAGTAAGCAGTGAGAGAATTAAGCTAAACAGGAACACGACGCACTGGAATAAGTGTTGACACATGGAGTTAATTGAGAGCAATTAGGTCTGTGCATAGACAAGATCTACACAGCCCGTTTGATGCACGGCATTATGTGAGTAAAGGGTGCAGGATTAGACCTTTTGTTTACAGATTTACCTAGTGCTTTGAACTATTTGGATGAATGGTGTTACACAAATGTTAGTCATAATTATTATTTAATTATGACCGCATGTTTACTTTGAACATAGTCCTGTGCCTAATATGTAGGAAAGCCAGGATAATGTTGCAGCTCCAGTGTGCAAGCCACTGTTTGCCAAGCAGCGTTTCCCTAATGGTTTCTCCTTCCAAGGGATGGAAATGCCTCCCTGGACGGTGAAGTTACACCAGTTGTGGTATGTAATAGGCAAATAGCTTGCATAAGAATACCTTCAGCTAGAACATTTTAGAATATGCATCTCAGATAGAATGCTAACTTATTAAAATTGAGGCTATTAAATGTGCTGCTTGTATATAATTTCAAAATCCCTGAGATGCCAGTATTTCATTCTGTTTCCACTGAGAGTGCAGAAAGCAAATTTCATAGTATGATTCATAATATAGGAGTGCTACAGAATTTCTATAATTCATGTGTTGCTACTTTAATTTGCATTTAAATGTTTAAACTGTTATGAAATTGAAGATTTGTTAAACTTTAATCTATTTTTTTCACTCTTAAGCAGAATGAAGTTGTCCCTTGTTTAACTCTGTTTTGAGGTTTTCCTTTGCTCCGATCTTCCATTTCAGATACAGTGGAGATCTTAAGATAATTTTATGAGTGGCTCCACATATAAGCAAGAAAGAGTTTAGTGGGGGATTTTTTTGTTGGTGTTTTTTTTGTTTTGCTTTGTTTTGCTTTGGTTTTGGTTTTTTGTTTGGTTTTTTTGCTTTTTTTGTTTGTTTGGTTTGGTTTAGTTTGATTTGTTGTTGTTTTTTTTAACCTTTTTTTTTCTTTTTTTAAAGACTCTTATAAGAAATATAATTCTGATAAATGTACGGTATCCTAGGTTGCAAGAGATGGAATGCTTTCTTTCCTATCCTTTCCACTAAGTTAATGTGGGTGTTTTTTTAAGTGACCAAAGATAAAGGAGAATATGAACTTCTTCCTTGGAATGCTCTTAGTGCTTTGAATGGAGATACCTCAGTTCCTCCATGCCTCGCATTTTACAATGATTGTTGGTCCTACTGAGAGGGGGGAAAAAGACTTCTCTTGAGCAGACTGAGCACATGGACTTGTGTGCAGGATCAACCTCATTAATTCAACAAATATCTGTCTTTTCTTTAACCCAATACGGGAATCTTCTGATTCCTGACTGGGTTACTGAATCCCATAATTGCAGCTCATATTTTTCTCATTGTTTAAGGCACTTGATCTTCCCTGCGGGCCTCCCCTGACATGCTTGGCCCTGCTCACCAGTCTGTAGAAGAAGATTTGTGAATCTCCTGGTGCTGACAGGCTTAAGGTGACATGACACTTCCCACGTGCACCAAAAAATCACGTGTATTTCTGTACTTCAGCTTTCCTGAGCACCTGTTTGCTTTGGTGAGAAATTACTTATCCAGTACATTTAAAAAGAAAATTAAAGTAGCCAATTATTTAGAGTAAGTGTATGTTTCCTAAAGGGAAAAGGGGAGACATGCTGATTCCTTCAGGAGAGAAGAAACTTTTTTAAAGTCTAGGTGTTCAAAGTTTACTTAAACTTTCTTTCACACAAAAGGCATTGGGCTCTATATGACTGTGTCTACCTGGAAAGAAAGTATTAGTTTATGTTTGATTTGAAAAGATTTCTGAAAAGAAGTTTGGTTTTAGAAAATTATTTCACCCTTTCAGTTTATTATTTTGCTGTCGAAATGAAGGTAAAAATAATTTGTGAATGCAATTTCCTTGAGAGGGCTTGAGTTTCTGCATTCCTTTGCTTTTCTCTGTTTTTTTCCGCCTGGCCATACGATTGAATGTTTGAATATTGTAGTGTCAACAGCTCCTTGTATTTTCACTTGATACAGTTGAGCAAAAATTTTGACATTCAGCTGAAATGTTTGAGGAGCCATTACCAGCATAATTCTGCTTCTTAAGTAAATCTCATCTCGGTGCTTGAAATCTAAATGGATTAATATTTTTAATGTCTTGTTTACAATGCTGCCTATGAAAGCCTGTATTTGTCTACTTGCCAGCCTTCCTTCTTGGCCAGGAACCATTCTGGCATGAATCTCAATGCTGGGCTCCCATCCATTTTCCTTGAGTCTCTCTCATTCCCTCCCTTTTCCTCAGGGGCTCTCTGGAAGATTGTCAGAAGGGCTTTAATTTCTTGAGCAAGTCAGCTTTTTTTGACTCCTAAATATTTCTGCCCCAGCCCTGAATTTTGGAGTTTGCCAGCCAACTACAGATGGCTTGCCCCAGTGGTGTTACAAAAAAATATATATGTTCTCTGGTTTTGCTGAAAACAAACCTAAAAACAAACCAGTGTTAGCTTTGGAAGGGGGCAGAAAAAGATGCTTAAGAAAAAAGAATCAAATGGAGTGTGTGTGTGGGACTTGATAGGGTGCCCAGCAGTCATGGTGGAGTAAAGGCGAGCTAGTAGGTAATTCCTAATGTAGATTATACCCACTATAGCATCCTGTACCACTTATATATTTTACCAACAGAGCCATACTAGCTAGGAATGCCCCAAAATTTACTAAAATTATAAAAAACCCCAAATATGACCATTATGGTGGCACTGGTGGCACTGTGATTGCTGAGCATCTTCAGGGTTAGGAGGGGTCTTGGAGGAGAATCTGGGGACTTGGCAAGTGTGGCATAAGCCCAAGTGCTAAAGCAGCAAGCAGGTTAGTAGAGTAGAAACCAGGGGTGTATGATATCAGACTACATTACAGTAAAATCATGCAGCTGCAGGTATGGTGAACCCTCTTCTGAGCAGGCCAGCAAATCCTCACTAGTGGTTATTTTGATATGTGATACTCTGATGCTAATCTAAGGAGTTGAATGCGAAACCAAAGAAACCCCAGCAACAATGAGAGCCCTTAGCTGAGCAAGGAGCTCTTGGCAGTTCCTCTGCCTTCCTAGAAACAGAGAGTGAGCACGAGCTCATGCAGTGACAGGGTGCAAGGTCCCTGGAGAGGTGTGGGCAGTGGGTCCCTGCTTGGTGCCCTGACTCAGGTACATGTGGAAGGAAGAGGTGCGGTCCCCACACTACAATACTGGGACTGGTAATCAAACAGCCCCCAAAGCAACAACAATTTCTGCTGGATCTGGCTTGGATGGGGGTTTTCTGCCTGGTCTGGCATTAGAGGGGAGTGCAGTAGAGTGGCAGCCCTGAAACAGAGTCTGGCCAGACACATGTTTTGCCAGCCTGCCCCTGCCCTTGGAAGAGTGGGAGTCACTCTGACCCCATGGTGGAGGAGAATCCCCATTGCCCCTGCCATCAGTCCAGTGCTGGTCTGTCTCCTGCCTGTGCTTCCACTCAGCTCCAGCCTCCTGGGAAAGGTCCCCTGCGCTGGAGGTGAAGATAGAAGGTGTGAGTGAGAGGAGCCAGCCAAAGCCCTGCGTGCCTGCCCATGAGACACAGGTGGGGGCCAGCTGCACCCCAGGAATGAGTGAGTGAGGGAGTGAATGCATGTGTGTGCGTGTAAGATGCTGATTTCCAAGGAGATTTTAATTTCTGGTTCTTAACATGCCATTTATTTTTGAAAACACGGTATTACTCAAAATGAGATAGGTTGATGAGCCACAATAATCTTGACAATCTTTCATTAAAGATATCTGAAGGGATATGATCTTTCTTAATGTTTTATAGACTAGTGTATCTGGCTCTGAGAAATTATAAAAGAAATACAAATAGCAGGGATAAAGAAAAGGGAAATATGGATTTAATATATGAAGCAGCGCACTATTTGGCTACCCTTTATCATTTATTGATCATTCTCTCTGCTGTTCAGAAATTATTTGGAGTCAAGGACTCTCAGATTTTTTTTTTTTTAAATCTCATTGTCTGTCTCAGACACCAGGCTTACAAGATGAATGTACAAACATGAGTGTGTGAGTCAGGAATCATGTCAGTGGAGGTGGCTGTGTGAGCAAGGCTGTAGGTAAACAGAAATAAAGTTAATTGGCACTTTTCTTGTATGCACGGGCAGCTGAAGTCCTTTTCACTGGAAGAAATTTTCTTTTCCCATTATCCTTCAACATTCTCTTGGAGGAATTGTCTCAAGGGAAGTGAGTGAGTCAGAAAATATGCCAAGTTCATGTCATGGCTGTTTCGGCGTTTCTTTCTCTTGCTGGCCTCCAGGAGCTTTATTGGCAAGTGTTTTTAAAGGAAATATTGGCACAGGAAGGCCTTATTGTTTATGTCATGAAAGTCTCTTGGCTTCTTCTGCCTTGTTATTTTCTCCCTTAAATGGGGAAATTAAGAGTGGGGGGACTGAGAAAGGAAAAGAGGAGAGAAGCAGAATCTATTGACTGTTGCTACCAAAACTCTTCCCCCTACATCAGGATGTATCTTGGTGAGTCCTCTCTTTGCTTTTTCTCTGTTGCTGCTTTTCAGGCTCTGCTACAGCTGATAAATGGGTTTCTAAATGCATAAGTCTCCTTTTTATGCTTTTCAAGATGCGGCACTTAGCGAGGTTTTTGAAAGAAGCCAGCAGTTTTCTGCTGGACTCTGCGCTGCCAGAACGGAGCAGGGACAGGCAAACACAGAGCCCAGCCAGGGTCAGATCCCTGCTGCCTTCTCACATGCAGATCTGAGCTCTGTGATGGGCTGTGGAGGACATTTCATTAAATTCTTTTTAGCTCTGTGTAAGGTTTGCATACCAAATACAATGTGATTTACAGGAAAAGAAATAAAATCAGTATGTTCTGCTCAGCAGATGCAGCGGGTACAGAGAGAAACAATAGTGAGATGGTGCACGGTCAGAAAAGTTGCTTGTTAAAAACCAAAGCAGAAAGCAAAAGCATTCCATCAAATGTGTATGCGTTCTTAAAAAAAAATACCAAACCAATGAACCACCCCTCTCCTTCTACCTAAACTTACTCATATGCACTCAGGCAATTTTGGCATAACATAAAAGCACACAAAAAAAGAATTGTGTCCAGTGCAGCAATAAAAATTGCTGTAACCTATTACCCTCAAATTAGGTGAGAGTTGGAAAGTCTCTGAGGATGCTATTAAAGAATTAAATATTAACATTTCAAAGAATGTTTCAGAATTTAATTTTTTTTTATTTGGAAAGTAAAAAGTTAACTCTCCTTGTGGTACGTCATGGCAGAAATTCTGTTTCTAAACCAGGTTCATTTTTATCTATGATATTTGCCTCTCTGATATTTGTGTATGCAGCTCAAAGATCTAGGATAAAAAATTATTTCAGGTTAATGTAACAAAGGTATGCATTGATGTATAAAAGAAGCATAACCCTATTTCTTTTGGATTTATCACCACAGAAAAAGAAATGTAAAGCAAATGCCTATTTTTGTGAGTTAAACAGAGAAAATGACATCTAAACTACTTTTCTTTGTATCCATTTAAACTAAAGATTGTCTGTGGAATTAAATATCTATTTCAAGGCTGTGATGCATTTCTTGTGATATCTCTTCAAACACTAAGTATTTGTTGCTACATAATAATTCTTTTTATTGTGGCATCTTCCTTGCATTTTGGTGATTCCTTGCCTTTTTGGAATGCTCTTTTTCAAAGAAAGGAGACATGAATAATCTTGGCTCTTTAAACCTGTATTGTTTCACTTTTCAACTCTTTCACGTTCTTTTGTTTTCTTACCTACCTATTTGCAACCTCTGTGCAAAATTCTGTAAGTGCATAGCTGTTTAATTTGTGGAAGCTTTTCCCTTCCCCCACTGCTTCCACCTTTGTACTTGATTTGTGTAAACTTGCTTCTACTTTCTTTAAAAATGTATGTACAATTGAAGGTTAGTTCGAAGTTCTCGTGGAACATGCATTTCTAGACCTGAATATTCTTAGAGCTTGTTATTTTTTCGGATTTAGGATCTTGCTCAGCCTGTTACAGGAAAAGTAACTGCCTGCCAACATTAAAATCCAGGGAACAGGAACCTGGATTTTGCTTGGAAAACATCTTTAGGAAAGGTGGCTGTGGCTTTTATATGCCTGCCTTCAAGTGTTTTTACCAAGACTGAGCCATAAGAATTATATTGTAAAATGATAGTTACAAAACCAGGAAAAAAAATACCCCCCCTAGCAGCACTAGCATATTTTGTTTATAATTCATTTGTATGAAAATGAATCTGTAACAAAGTAACCAGTTAAAAGGATATCATAGTTTCATAGAGGATGTTGCAAGTGAGCCATTATCACTTTGTTGTAATTGTTATCTAGAGTGAACCATAATCTTTTTCTGTTTTATTTTCTGTGTGTACATACACCTATATCTATAAATATATTTGAATAGTTATATCAAAAGATACTTATGGTAATATCACCATAGATTTTTTTTTCTATGTTAGGAATTCTGTTCAAGCAGACAGAAACCTTTGTGCTGTGATTTTGTGTCTCGTGTCATAACATGAGAGAAAACAAACCATAAAACTGGGTGTGAATAACTGTACTTTGGCCTGTGTCTGCTACCCACTTTACCAGACAGCCAGAATTCTTTAGACATGGCAGTAAAAGCTCAATATTAAATCATCAGCCCATATCTACTGCTCCAGTGTCAGGTAAACTGTGACAATATTACTTTATTATTATGCCGGAGCACTGAGTAAAATCACCTGTTTCCTTAGGGACTTCCATTGGAGATGTATTTCTCCTCTGTGCCCTGAAACTTGAAGGTCTCTTCTGAGCAAGGAAGCCCCCAATTTGGGCTACTCCATTGGTATTAGGCTTGTTGGTTTCCTTAGCAATGAACTGTAGGAAAGCTACATTCTCCTCTTCAAGAGCTTCCTCCTCTCTCCCACAACTCCATCAATTTTTGTTGCACTGGAGAAATAGAAGAAAATAAAAGTTGGATATGGCTGATAACAGTCTTGTAAAAACCATTTCCATAATTCAGAACTTTTAATTTTCTGACAGCCAGACTGTCACATGTGTGTAGAGAGCTGATCAGGATGAGTGCTCTCAAACCACAGCTACAGCTCAGTGCTTCAGCATGGAATGAATGGGAAAAGGGAGTCAATTGTAATTTAGGATTGTGTTGTTCATCATGCAGGCTAAACAGCCTGGCTTAACAGGAGGAGGTCAAAATTCACAGGTCTACCCAATTCTTCAGGGGAGTCAATGATTTGGACAAAAATTATGATCCAGTTATAATCTACTTGAATTTCCAGAAGTTATTAATAGGGTTCTTCCCTGAAGGCTTATAAAGAATTAAAGCTCCCATGCACTGAAAGGGAAACTCTTGTAGTGAATTAGTAGCAGGTTAAAAGTTAGGAAGCAATGGGGAGTAAATCATCAAGTTTTACAGTGGGGGAATCCTGTTAGGCATCAATCCAATATAAGGAAAAATGGATTAATATTGAAGTAATAAAGCCTGATGGTGGTGCTTTAGTCAGCTGGGAAGAATTGTACAAGGATTTGACAGTATTGGGTGTGACTGAGCAATATGATGGCAGAGGGAATTCAGTCACAATAAATGTTAATATTTTTAAAAGGAGAAGAATTGCAATCACAATGGACTTATGACCATGTAGGGAAAAGATGCTGGTGTCCAATAGACTTTTTATAAAGGTAACAGCTAAATGTGCATCATGAGTCAAAAGCAAACATTGCGAATTTTTAGGAAGGGAAAAGAGAAAAATGTTATATTCTCCATGTTTCACTCTACATAGGACTGCATCCAAGTAATGTGGTCTTTGTTCTGACCTGTTAGATTTTCATGTCTAACAGTGTTAAAACATGTATAACAGTACAGACTTTTCCATTCTCAGATGCATCTTTTTCTGACATGATCTAAAAACCCTATAATATGAAAAACAAGTGAAGATAGACTAATGCCTACCAATGTTGTAGTACTTTGATAGAAGCATCTAGCAGTTTCTTACTAGTAATTAAGAAAGGAAAACACTGAGAGCATATCTGAAAAGTAAAAGGAGTGAAGGCTGTATGAAATTTTAAGCTGGGAAAAACTACAAATGTGAACAGCTTTATGCCCTCCTTAATAAATAAAGATAGTTCATCTGGGGACTTTGCTGTAACAAGCCTGTCTTCCATAATGTTTTATTCTGGAATGGGTTAGTCCCAAAGGACTTTTTGATTGTGTCGTTTCAGGTGTATGTACATATAACTGCTGTACCCATCAAATCCTCTATTTATTCCAGAGCAATTTTACCCAGCAAAACTTATGCCTGTGAGGTACTAAGCACCAGTATTGTGGCCATAAATGTGCAAAATTAACCACTTTGCCAGGTACTTTCCAGGTAAAATAACTGCTATGTATTTTGTATATATTTCAATTGTTCTCTTGGTTACAAACTTGCACAAGAAGTATGGGATGCATACTACACGTAATGATTTCTACTTTTCCCTCCCTATCCATCTGAAGATCTCAGATTTTAAAGAGAAGAAAAATATTCTAATCATGCATTCATAAAAGTCATTGGTCTTTCAATCATTTTACTTATGGTTTTATAAAATGTTAAAATTTTAGAATTTCTGACAAAAAAAAATTTACAAAATTCTTTTTCACCTGCAAAAGGCTTGAGATTATACTGACCAGACTGCTCTTCAGAATTATATAGGTGTATTCAAACAGCTTAAAAGATTATTATCATTGCTTCCCTGATTAAATAAAAAAAAAAAGAAGAAAAAAAATTATGCTAATGTTGTTCTAAGGTTCATCTAATATGTACATAGAAGTAATAAGTAATTTTACAGTTTACACAAGTTTAAATAGAAAAAGATTAAAATTAAAAGCAGAAAACCCGATGGATAATCAAATTTGTTTCTTCACAGAAAAAGTAATGCAAAGATTTCTGCTATATAAATAGACTCTGCATAATGACAGAAAATGTTACTTCTACATTGCTTAATTTCTCATATTTCTCCCTGACATTTTGAATCCTGCATTAGTCTGTAGAACAGATTCAAAATATCAGAGGTAAAACAAAAAGCCAAACTTTGTCTTCAGGATGTACTTTCACTAACTTGATTGGGCATTACTCAGAGCAGATCCATTTTTAGCATATTGCAATTTGCATACTGACCTTTTCTGCACTGTGAATGAAAATTGATGCTATGATGTGTTGATTAGTCCTGTAAAATAACGTTTAAGATTTCATTTAAATATATTGTTTGGTGAACAATAATGACATCTACTCTATTACTATAACAAAAATGTCCATTACAATAATAAAATAAATCTAGATTGCTTCCAGATAGCTGAAAAAGATGATCTTACAAAGCTAAGCATTATTTTCGGAAATGCTCACTGACATTTTCTGTCTTTGGTAGCTCTCAGTAAAGTGCATAACTGTTGAAAGTTTAACAGTCTTATGCAGGATGGATGTAGACATCAGGTCTGAAATGGGGAAATGTGTACATTTGCATGTGTGCATATGCTGATGATAATAGTTTGAAAAAATATCACCTCAAAACTTTAGACAGAGCAGCTGCTCCAGGTGAGCTACGTAAATGGATGCTTTTATTTCTCTTACAGTGTGATCACTGCACAATTCAATATAAACTGAAAGCAGACTTACTTCAGGGAGAGTAATCTGGATTAGTTAATGTGTAGATTGCCCTAAGTAATGACTGCAAAATATGTGCATAATTACTTTGACCTGCTGAGGTCCCAGGTGCAGCACCTGCTCCAGTTTAGTACTGTCAGAGAGAAAGTGAGCAACAGGAGACTGTCTAGACAGGACTATCAAGAAATACCAAAGGCATGGAAAGCTTGAGTTCTAAGTAAGGTTTTAGCAAAGCACAGCTGCTTAGTTTTGTGAAAAGGTGATTGGGAAGACCATGATAACAGTTCTCATGAAATGGATATTTCCATTTCCAAATGGAAAGTTAGCTGTGAAGAAGAGCCAGCATTGGTTGTGGATCTAGCCAGACACTGACACTTGTGTCTACAGTAAGAGAACCCTGGGCTGGGAAAAACCCTCGAAATAAAGGAAGAGATGAGCAATACAAATGTTACCTAGGGTAGGTGTGGTGTTTGAAGCTGGCATAAGTGGGACTGGGTGTGCAGGAGAGATGCACCAACTGACAGATCTCTCTTTGTCACAACTGGTGAGGTTCTCACTTTGGCTCGGGTGAGACATGCTGTAGCAGTCCTAATAGGTAGCCTCTAGTATACCAGAATTTATATAAACCTCTAGAAGATGAAACTCCTTTTGATCATTGCTGTCCTTCACTATTTCACCCTGCACTTACACAAATCCTGCTCACAAATTACAGCAGCGAGTCTGTATGGACAGAAGGAGTAAATCCACTGCTGGACTGGAGCTGATCCTGCATTGAAAGAACAAACTTTTAACTTGTTGAAATACTAAAAGCCTATTGAACATTGCAGTTAATTTCTTAATGCATGGCTTAAGGATGTTTCATTACTACACAGAAATTGGGAAAATAGATGCAGATTGTACTGTTTCAGAGAGGTCATTCAGTGTTTAACTTTCAGCTATGTGTCTTGAAAAAAGGAAGCAAACTTTCCATCCTTTACACTCCAGTGTTCATTCTGAATGATGTTTAATGTACAGCCTACTGTGGCACCTCCTTTAATTAGCACTCGCTGCTTTTCTTCTGAAGACAATTGTGATAGTGGCAGACTTCATGTCTTTATTACCAGCAAGATGGGAAAGTCTCCTGTAACTTCTGTAACTGCTGGCCTGAGACAGTCTAGGTGCCCGTAGCTCCTAATGAGCAGCGCATGACACGGTGCAGAGCATTGGCAGGATTAACGAGCCCAGATTTCCTGACCAGCACACTGCCTTGTCACAGCAGCACAGAGAAGGAGTCAGAGAGCATTAACACATGGTCTACAATGTACCTCATGGTCTACAATGTACCTTTGCACTGATGGGAAAATCCTGTGCAACCAGCCGCAGGAATAGATGTGAACAAATCTTCAGGTTTCTATTTGCAAATCAGGATTTGTGCAAATGGTTGGGGACTGATGATAGTTATCAGACTGAAGCCCTAAATTGGGAATCTGCCATTGACCTTGTTTTGGGAAAATATTCCCATACAGGAAAACAGATCAGAATACACTCCTCTCCAAAACTGTTCCCAGTTCTCTTGGCAGCATGAAAAGGTGTTTTTTCTTTGTTGAAGTCCCTGTCAGTAATTTTCTGACATCTTTAACAACGTGCTTCATTTTAACAACAAAGCAGTATCACATCAGCCCCCTGAATTAAATAATACTAATTCTGATGTTTTCTAATCAATAGATTCCTGCTAAGTTTTCCTCTGTACTGAAAATTTCCTCTGTACTGAAACAGTTTTTTAAATGCCTTAGTTTGGAAAGCTAATGACACTTGCAATGCTTTCTGATTAGGACTTTGCAACTATCTGATTTTCATCTGAAGGTTCTGATTTTGTGATACAGACAGTTCTAAGGAAGTGTAATCTTTTGGGTAATCTTGAGATTGTGAGGACACAGAGACGCTTCAATTGAATCACATATTATAACCATTCAACTTGTAACTTGGCATCTAAAGTGCTTAAAAACACCCGCTGATTTCTTATATTTCCTGACTCTTAAGGAAGACCAGAAAGATGAAATGTTAGGAGTATGAAGTGGGATGAAAGAAGCCTAACAAACTGAGTATGTGCTTTACCTTACCTTCCTTCAAGGAGATGAGCACCTGCACACTGGAGAGACCCGAGACTTCACTTGAGATCAAAAAGCTGAGTGCTGTACAGGACTCCTGTGTAGGTAAATACATGAAGGGATTGCTTTGTGACCCCTATTTCTCAGTCTGAAGGTTATTTCAGGCCCAATTCTTGGTGTTCTTTATTGCCTTTACACATGAACCCGTTCCAGCTGCCCATAATGAGAGATGCCTTGCAGAGGAATGGAATCAGTCTTACCCCTGAGCTGCTGAGTTGGGGCTGACAGTGCTCAGTTCTGGAGCCAGGCAAGTTGTATCCCTCCATGTCTCCCAAAACCTGGAGGAAATGCCTGATACACAACCGAGCAGGTTGGCAGCACTGAGGCTTTCCTATTTCTGCCTCTCATCTTGTTTGATTTGATCTCTGACTGTGACTCTCCTTGGTAGGTAGGTAGAATTAGCCACTGTGGGTCTCCCAGCAGCCCTGATGAAGCTGTTTCTCTTTTTACATAAAATATTTAAATATTCCCTGAAAACACAGAAAAAAAAATCAGTCTTTTTTGGGAGAAATCTGTGCAGCATGGAACTGAAATCAGTCTGAAGTTGTTTTACATGGTTTTAGAAAACAAAACAAGACAGAACAAAATATCCACCAGCTGTGAAAAAGTACTGAGAGCAGCAAGCATTGCCCAGCATCGAGGGTTCATGTGGTGAGTCTGTAAAAACATAGATTTCTTCTGATGATTTACATGGTAGTACAAATTTTGTAAGACAGAAGAATATTTCAGAAATCAGCTGTCCAGCTCCAGGGAAGCTGATACTTACAAACAATGGGTTATAAACACTGCTGAAATTTCATTTGAAAACCTTGATCTCAGGCAGTGCGTCTGAGTTGTGAGACAGTGCACCAGTGAGGGCTGTGGAATTGCAAATGAGCACCGTGCTTCTCTTCTCCTGGGTGGTGTAGGCAGCTTTCTGCTCCAGGCTGCTGCCTACCTTGCCTGCTGCCTTGAGCTAACTCTGCTTTTCCATGAAAGAATATAAGCAGTGGGTAGAGAAAAATTCTCTCAAGTGAAATGGGAACAGGATCAGGATCAGACTGCTTGTTGGGTTTTTTTTGGTTTTGCAAAGTCAAAGTATTTCAGGTGAATGTCATCTTTATTCTACCACCTGAAACAGGGAACTGACGATCATTGTAAAAAGGGTTTCACTTGAGATCATTCTTGTGTACAGTTGCCAAATGTTATATGTGGGCCTCAAATAAAATCTGAGTGTTATATCAAAGACCAGGAGAACTGTGATTACCACTGCCTAAGAATTAGGAAAGTCATTCGTCCATATATATTTGTCATGATTTTTTAAAAATAAAATTAGTGCAAGTTCTTTCCATCTGATTTAATTATTTTAAAATTTGATGGGAATTTCAATAGCTTGTAATTAAGAAAAAATAGTTTTACTTGCATGTCAGAAGTTTTCCCCACTGAGCAATAACAACAAAAAAGGCATACAGGTTATTTTGTTACTTACCTTGTAAATGGGATTTTTGGCACTGCAGGTAGGTTGATCTACTTCCAGACTCTTGGCTATTTCAGTGCTGAACAAATCCTAACAAACAGAACTTTTTGTTTAGCAGCTTAAAATCTTCTTCCTATTAACAAACACACTGTATAAAATACTGGTCTTCCGTAGAGAGCATTAATAAAGAACGTATGGTACTGTTAAATATTCTAGTAGCTAAACCAAGCAAGAAATATGCTGGCAATGACTAACATGCCAAATCTCGGATTCTTCCCAGGAGTGCCTGGATTCTCTGGTATTATGCCGCTTTTTGTGCAATTGTTTGCATTTTGTAGGATTGAATAGTGCTTTTGCTCAGTTGTAAATGTGCTGTGAATGCAAGTGGACATTTTTCAGTGGTTATTCAGAGACATTCAGACACTGTGTCAGAAAAATTGAACAGGTTTCAATAAAAAAAATTGTAATTAATAAGAGTTAATATGTTTAGTGATGTTACTGGATTTATATCTACTGTAGGTGTCTTGGTGTGGAAGCAATCAGATTTCTTTCTGCAGGCTGGTCTCTGGATTTTATTAAGTCTTCTCCTTAATGAACAAGCCTCTTTTTTTTCTTGTTTTTTTTCTTGTTCTTTCTTTTCTAGCTCTCTTTGAGTGTTGTAGAATTCCCTTTTGTTTTTGAGGATAATGACTCTCATATACGATTTCTTTTTGTTCTGTGGCATCTCACTTCAGAATTTGAACTAAACTTCAGAAGCACAGCTAGCACCCAAAAGACATAACATCTCTCTGCTGGAAAACTAAGCCTTAGTTATTTCTACATCAGTAGTTTACATTCTTAGTGAGGGTACTTGGATTTTATATCTGTGAGGATAATACACTATATACTCTTTTTAAGGATAATTTGTGCAGTATCTAAAGGCGCTAATACTTATAAGAAAATTTTGTCTGTATGAAATAAACTGAAAAGAGATCTAAGGGTCATTTTAGAAAAGCAGCTGGGAAAAAAACATTTTGGAAGGAAGATATTTTGCCTAGTTTTCTAGCTAAGCCCCTATTGTCCCCAAAATAATGCTTTCAATGTTAGATGCAATAATTTCATGTAGCATTTTAGCAAAGAAATGGGCAATTCAGTTTCATTACCTGCTCTTCCACTTACTGAATTTGAAGACATTAACTCCTTCTTTGGGACTAGGCAAGCAGTGAAATTACTTCAGATGATTTTTTCCAGCATGCATATGTTGTGTAGAGACATCTAAAAATAATCATCCCCTCCTAGCTGGTGAAATTATCCTGGCAAAGCCCCTAATACATACGAAGCTATGCCAATGGAAAAGTGCTGCTGCCTTTATCAATTTAGCTGATGCCATTTCGGGGAGATGACGCAGTGTTGGTGGGAGAGGGTTTCCTTCTGCTGGTGTGCATGTGAGGAGAAGGTCAGAAAGAGGCTGATGCTGTCAGGCTTGGTACATGCACCACCATGACAACACGGAATGCTCGATCCGTCCGCCTTGGATGTTCCACTGTGCCCATCCCACTCAGTCCTGTGAGTGCGCCAGCAGGTCAGCATGCACGATGTGCTCTGAACAACAGGCTTGATTGGCTGTTCCAATCTGGGACAACAGCTGCAGTACTCAAGTGCACCCCCACCTTGTCGTTACCCCCAAATGGCCCTGGTTAACATCATCTGTGTCTGCTGTTATTACTTCTGCCGTTTCTTGATCCTCCTTTTTGCTGCCCTTGTACCTCTTTTCTCCACTCCAGTCTCCTCCCCAATAAACAACCCACTCTTAATTGCTTTTTTCCCATCTTGATCCCATTTTTCCATACCCATCTCACCCTTGTAAACCTGGCCCCAGATGCCCTGAGTGGCTGTACACCTCAGCATGTCCTCTGCCCTCCCCCTTCCCTGCCTGTGGCACTCGGCCATCTCTTGCCAAGCTCCCATCAGTGAAATCATTGAAACCTGCATAAAGAGTGCAGGAGTGACAGTCCCAGTAGACTTTATCGAGCCAGCTCAATGGAAATGAGTGCAAATGAAGAAGTACAGAATTTGGCATGAGAAGCTCTTCTTTGTGTCCTAATCCCTTGCTAGAGGAACATGGTACAAAATAGCTGATGTCAGTAGAAAGACTCCCTTGGCTTCATAGGCCTTCCTGCAGAACCTTATCTTTTCTCTTACTATCTTAATGCTGGCAGGATGACTAGTACAGACAGATATCCTAAGGCTGACAATGACATCTTAAATCTGTCATAAAGGATTGAACAGAATACTTATTTCTACAGCTGAGCAGTTTTTCATGAATTATAGCCCGTTATTCTACAAAAAAGTGCAAGGATGAATAAAATCAAAATTAAGAAATGCTTGTAAAACTTAGCAAAAGGACATATCATTGAAAAAAAGATAACTGGAAGAGATACACATATTTTGGCTATTGCTGTTGACCACAATATCTGAGAAATAAAGCCTAGTAGGGTTATGAAATTCCAGCAAATTGATGTCAGTTTGTTCAGGAGAGATGTCTGTGTTATTAAGGCATTTCTAATGATCCAATACTGTCAAATTCCAGTACTCAGGAACTGTGAATCAGGCCATTACTGCCAACTCTGCTATTTCATGCTGAATTTTTAAGACTTTTTTTCCATTTTATTGTCTGTATGTAGTCAAGGACAGCCTTTATAGTCCACTGTCCCCTGTAGCTTCTGTGCCACTTCATAAAATGCTGATAGTATACCAGTCTCCTTTTTGAGAGACCTACAAAGAAGGTTTAAAAAAAAAAAAAGCCTGGTTTAAAAACACATCTCATCCTGTTTCTTAAGTCTTCTTTTTCTATAATTTGGATAGGATACCTCAAAGAAAATTCTATTTTTAAGTCATTATAAATAACTTCTTATGTAAGATTCTCCAACAACTTCACAGATACTAAAAAATAAGCCCTTTCTAGGAGCTAGTACATTTTGTGCTTCCCATATAAGCAAACTGCTTTGTCATTTAGACTCAAGTATCTTAGTGGATGGCAGACCATGAAAATAAATCTGAGGATCCTGAAATAAATCTGGGGATCCTGTTCTGATAAAGTTTTCCTTCAGCTGGTTGCAGATACCTTCCACAAACAATATGAGGTGTTCTCTCATTCTGTCAATATTTTTTGGGTTTTTCTCATTAATCTGTATGTTTTTCATAGTAGAGATATTCCATTTTGAATTGCACAAAATAACAGAATCCTCCATGCTGTATTTTTTTTTTCCACAGAAATTTCACCATGAGCTATTGCAATCTCCACATATTGTATCTTGGCACAAAACACTACCTCTGCTTCTGGTTTGCATCATTAACTATCAGATTGGCTGCTCACTGTGTTTATAGGATACAACAAGAAATAGCCTGTTAAATCTGGCTGGTTGGTACAACTGATGTTGAATCATTCTGCTCCTGTGTTCTCACATCATACAGAGAACAAAATCCCATAAAACTAATAAGCTGTAAAACAGAATTAAAGTCAAAGACAAAGAATATGCCCAAGTGTTGTGAATAAATTGAGAATAACTTTCCTGAAGTCTAAAATAGTAAACACTGAGAGTAGACTAGAATTGGATTCTGTAAAACTGTTTTGAAGTAAAAAATGCATGCCAAGCATATATGATATTAATAATTGCAGTTCTGATGGCTTATCTGTAGATCTTACTGGCATCCTGTTGGAACTGAAGTGAGTATTATCATCTCCACCTTATGGATGAGGAAGCTGGGTAACCGTAAGAATAAATTTTCAACACAGAACATGAGGCAGTGCTGATTTCAATTCCCATTGCAACTCCCTAACTTTAATTATTTTTCTGTGAGCTTCGATTGTTTCTCTTCATTATACAGAACTTGTTCTTTCAGCACAAGGTAATTTGGATAACACTGAATGTAGATTAGATCCATCTAACAATACTTACGAAACTTATTAATTCTAAAATTGCTGTGATAGATTAGCTCCTTCCCATCACTGGATGGGAAAATGCCCACATCCTTAATTTACACTGGCGTTGCTTTTCACACTTAATATTTTTCTGCTTGAGACACTATGAAAAGCAGCAGGAAAATAATGTCTCTGATGCTTATTTTAGCATGATTCCAGATAAGCCTGGTGGGAAGTATGTGGAATATCATTTCTAAGATCATGTATTTCCACTGTCCTTTTTAATATCCATGTGATGCTGCTCAGATAAATCATGGGAAGCCTCAGTATCAGCAATACAAGGATGATTTCCCATTCTGTTTCTCCTCATTGATTGAGGGCGTAAAAACTGTCTCTGAGTGTCTGGCTAAAATCAAACTGCATATTAGTTAAATAGAAATGGTGCTCAATGAAGGACTGATATCTACTGAAAAAGTAGCGATTTCCATCCTGTCTTGTGTTTGGGACCCATTTTGCTTGTGGCTTCTCCCTTGACTCTCTTTGGCTTCTTTGTTGTCTTTATTTTCAGAGCAATCTTTCCTGAGATAAGCAGCAAAAATTCATCTGGTAATTTCACTTGGGTAATCCTCAAATTTGTATCTTCCATCCCTTACCACTGCAGTGTGTTTATGTGGAGCTTTAACCAGGAAACTCTTCAGTTCCTTGGAACTGTTCTGTTGCGGCACCTCTGGGAGCACTCCCTGCTTTATCACTGTCTTGCCCCTGGCATTCCATACCAGGTGGGATTCAGCATCTTCCTGCTAACCTTTGAAGTCATCTCTGCTGGGTGTCTTAAGACAAAGTTTTCCTTGAATGGTGATTGCCCCTGCTTGCAGCTATGTTCTTCAAGGATCTGTTTGTTTGTCAGGCAGCAGATGCACAGGAGCAGCACACAGAGATGGAGTCATCAGGGCCATGGCTTTGGCATTTGGTAGTGGAGCCTCTCAGGAATGAAATGCAACATCCAGTTTTCCTGTTGCACAGCTACACAAAGAAGATGGGAAATTAGAACAGAAGGAGAGATTAATTGGAAAATTGGGAAGGAGGAGACAGGAGAGAATTATGTATTAAAGAAAATCCTGGCTCATCCCACTGACTCAGGAGAGCTAAGAAACTCAGATTGATACTTTGGTCTTACCTCAGTCACATAGCCATCATGAAACACTGTAGTAATGAGATTTTAATGAACTTAGTAAAATGGGTGGATAAGATTCCGGCATGTAATTTTTGGTGTACTTTCTGGGCAAAGTGTATCTGCTCCTATGAGGGTTTTGCTTCAGACCCTGAGAGGATGCTGCTTCCATACTGACCTCCCTCTGCCCTTTCAAGACCCTTAATTTCACTGCTTTGATAAATACATGCCCTAAGTTGTACATAGGGGTAGAATGCAGGCAATAGTGACTGTTAAGATTTGAGCCAACTACTGACAAACCAGGGAAAGCAAAACAGCTTCAGATGTGCAACTCACAACTCAGGGGAAGCAGGTGCTGCTGAACAGGCCTTACAATTGAATTTCTCCTGCTCGATTTTTCCATTCTTTCCTTCCAGAGGCTTGGATTCCTTCTGTGTTGTCTCCAGCATGGACCTATGCCTCTGTGCACCTACAAGCAGACCACCCTTAAAGCTATCATTTCTTTCAGTGCTTTGCTTTCCCTATCATTCTAAGCTTCTAGAACACGTGTCCAAAGCTCATCATCTCAGGACAGATCAATATGGATCTATTTATGACGGGTCACATTAAAGCATGTTCAGAATCAGCTGTTAGAGATACTTTTCTGAGTCTTACTGCACTTCTGTTGCTGCATCTTTGATTCTTTACCTTTGATAAGCAAATGCAAGCTTTCTGAATGTATTCTCACTATCTGTACAGAGGGTACATTTATTTGTGGAGCTTTTCATGGCTTCTCTCTGACAGGCTTTGCTGTCCCTGAAGGCCATCCAAAAGCTCCTTTTTAAAAAATTAGGTCTCCTGTTCTCATTTACGTCATTCTGCAGCCCCTCATGTTCCTCCACTGTACCTGTGAGCTGTCTCACAGTGGAAGTGCCATCACAGCAAATGCAGGGATGGGGTGTTCTGCCCAGGAGTGACACAAAGACTGGGGGGTGGCGAGGTGAGCTTCCCAGGCATGCTGCCTGTGGAGGTGTAGAGTGAATGAGATCAGCAAGGAGGGTGTCAAGGTGAAAGCAGTAGTATTCAAAATGCAGCACCAGAATCTTCCAGCCATGTCCTGGTAGCCTGCAAGTGAAGATAAAATACATGGATGACATGGCAAGCTGAAGAGGTCAATTGCAGCTTCCTCACTGCTCAGAAAGATTGTCCTTTGGATGGGTTACTGTAGGTCTTATTCAGGTGTGTTTCATAAGCTACTTTATTTATTCTGTTCTTTTATTCATTTTACTCCTGATTTCATACACTTGCTTTTTTCTGATAGAAACAGGGAAGAAAACATTTAACATCTAGGCTGGTCTTGAATTTTAGTGTTGTTAACAAATTTTCAGAACAAAGTTTTTGTGGCAAGTTCAGCTAACTAACTTTGTCTGCTAAGTCTTTCCTGGGTATGGTCTTTATTATTTATTTGGCCCACTGTTAAGTTTAGGTAACTTAGCAATGATGTGGACTTGGGTTCTTGCTGGAAATGTATTCTCATCAGTACTAGATTCATGGCTTTACTTAGTGCTAAAGGGAAGACTGACTTTACCAATTCATACTGTCATTCTCCAGAACATACAACTAGCACTTTTTACTGCCTTTCTTCAGTGTATAAGGATCTAAACACAAAAAGAGTTATAATGAATTACATTGTCTTTAGAATTGTTTTATTTTCACAGTGGAAGACTTACAATCTTCAAAGGTGTTTCAGAAAGCTTCAGAAATAATTAGCAATTAAAAAATAATTTCAATGCACAGAGTCATAAATACCCTATTATATTGCAAAAGACATCAACCCATCCTGCGTTCCTCTGGTGTGCCGTTTTATGAGACAGGGTGAACCTCATCTCCCTCCCCTTGCCTTCGAGCAGCTGTGGTCTCCTGGCCAGCTGTGGTGGTCACCAGCCACTTCACAGGGATAATTCAGCTCACCAACCCAGCACAAAACTTACCCAGCAAAAAGTGGGTATTTTCTGCAGAGTCAGTGAAGCGAGTCAGGTCATGCAAGGGGTAGAAGGGGGCTGTGCTACAGAGAACAAAATCTTTTATGTCTGTCCTCATTAAATATTATGCCTATCCTTAAAGCTATCACCAGTTTTTATAGTGTTTTGAATGAAGATTGTTAATGGGTTGACTGTTAGCCTCATACTTAAAACTCTCTATGTCCCATGTGTTAGGCCTTTTTTATTCTCCTTATTTTGAAATTTGGCTGTTAATATATAGTTGTGTTACTTTTTAAAGAGTTGTGCTATACAGCAAAGTAAGCATTGCAGTATTGTATTTTCTAGAACCATTAGCATAATTATTCCTTTACTAAAAATTATTTCAAGCAACAAATTAATGCCCCACATTATCTACATACTAGGAATAAAAAATGCCCTCCTGTATTTGCAGTTAACTTTTATCCATTAGAAATATGCCACTAGACATTAAAATCAAATCACCTAAGGAAAGCAGCTTAACTCCTCTTTATCTTCAGCAACTTCAGCAGTTTTGCAGAGCCACCTGTAACTCAGAGTGGCTCAACAGCTCCCCACTCATGACCCCGTACAGCCATACTAGGAACTAAATAAACCCTACTTACTAGCAATTAAAGTGATTTAATTTAAAACACACTGACAGATGCATAATGGGTTAATTAGAAAATAAGTAATTAGCAAATAGGATGGAAAAGGTTAAAAGGTTGTGGACTTTTGTTGTTTGCTTTGGAGAGATAGCGAAATCATCAGCGATTAAACTTTTTCTTTTAATTTCTAGGCTTAATTCTATTATTGTTAGCTGTAAATGAGGCAGCAAAAAAGAAGAGAGGGCTAAAAAAATAAGAAGAAATCAATGTTTTATCAGACAATCTGAAAGGCCATTGTTAACACTTAGGCTGTGTAATTTATTTCCAGTCTGCAGAGAAAAGCAGGCACACATCTATGATGTTTGTACTTAATATCAGTACATATAAATCTTCTGAGAAGAAGTAGTTGTCCTCTCCTCTCTGCACTGGGCCCCCAGTGAGGTCATGAAAAAGGGTATAAGATGTGATAGAGATTAGAACACACTTCTTAGGAAACTCTGCCTGCCTTAAAGATTAAATCAGTGAATTACTTAGTTGGGAATGAGCTGTAATGTGTTTGCTCTCAAAAAAAAAAAAATTAAAAAGGAATAGACTTTGAATACAGTAACTTCTGAGCTGTGGAAATCCTCAGCTGAAATCCAGTTAACTACATGCAGTGCTGATTATACAGACAAAGCTATTACAGAGGGTACAAGCAATTTTCTGTTTAAAGAAAAAAGCTAAATAAGAGCTTCTACTTCATTTTCACAAGTATTATTCCTTCTCTCCATGACTTCTGTCTGCCCAAAACCAGAAGCAAATGGGCATTTAGATAGTTTTAATACAGTCATATTTTATGACCACTAGCTTATTGCCAGGTAACTTGAAACTTTTTATTTTTTTATAATAATTATAAATGTATTGATGTATCTATGAAACATGAGGTTTGTATTTTGAAATTTCAGGGAGAATGTTTGCAGAAAGCCTTCTCCAGTGTGATTCTAATTTTTACTGAAGTCATTGAATTTTTTCTTTTGAAAAATAAGCTTTTGGGTGAACCTCAGAAATAGCAATATAAAGTTTTCCATTTCAAAATATCAATTAAAACCAGGCATGATTTTTTCTTTTTAAATATAGCTGCCTGCTAACCTAATTATATGTCCACCAGTAACCATTAGCATAATTTGACCAAATTTCACATAGCAGTCACATTCTTCCATCGTTCCTTGCTCTCTTTTGTATGTGGCTATCCCTGTGTTCACTGCCTCGTCACGTCACCACGCCATAGTTAACTCTCAACAGATATCTGTCACTCCATCCTCATAATCATTTAACTTTACATGTTTTTCCCTCCCTTTCTATTAGTCATACTTTTTTGTGTCTCTGGTGTGCTTCAGGGATGTTTTCTGCTTTACTGCTTGATATAAAGCCTGAACCTAAACATCCAGAGATGCCTTGTCCTCTTTTGGTGTGTGTCACACTGTCATCAACCCTCTGGTGCCCTTTTCCCTTGAGCCACTTCTGGAGTGGCAGGCAAAGGCTCCAGGTCTGCCAGTTTGACTTGTTGAAAGGATCTTGCACAGATTCTAGCTAGACTTTATTCACCCACCATGGTTCTCGCTGGCTAGGGATACAGATTTTAGAAAACAACTAACTTCTGGTTCTGGTCTGTTACTTTGATTTTGTTGAAAATCAACTCCTTCAAAATTCTTTCCCAATTATAATTGAGTTTAAGCCATGTATTTCATGTCTGGAATCTGTGTCAAACATTTCAGAATTCGGTGGTTTGGCAATTCAGATATCAGTTTTTAGGAAAAATAGAATCAAATCTGGAAACTCATCAAGTTACACAATAGATAAAACCCATGATGCTAAATCCATAGCTGTAAAAGCATCTCTCATTTTGTTTTCCAAGATTTTCTTCAAACTTCTGTATATTTGCACACTGTAATACAAAGCCTGCAATACAGACAACAAATTTTCATTTAGATTTTTCTTTTCATTTTAGAATTAATTATTTTCAACTAAGTGGTGATTTTCTGAAGCTCTGGTTAAGAAAAGCAGAAAGCCTAAAGCTGAATTAATTCTGCTGTTGATATCTGAATCCCTGAAAATAGCTCAAACAAATGCCAGTACCAATCTTTGGGGTAATACTTATCCCTATTCAGAGTGACATTTGTAGATTAGAACATACTCATTTCTGCTTCACTGATTTTTTAGGCACAGCATATATAAGATGCATTGACAAAATGCATTCATGTTAACAAGATTCATCCAGGTACCTCCCCTCTTGACATTTAGAAAATATTCTTTTTCTTTATCCATTCCACTGTAAGGGGGGAAATTCGCCAGTTTCAAGGGAAGTCTTTGAATTTTATTTTCCTTGGGATTAACTGACATCAGTCAGTTGCAGAGTAGGTAGGTCATTCAAGGCAACCTTCATCTAATATACACTTCTAAATGAGTAATAAGAGAAATTAGCTTCGAAGATAAACTGTCCCCTGTTGAAATTTCAGGGAGAGCTAATGTTTCCTGAGTCAACAGAACAAAAGAGACAAACAAGGAAAGTTTTATGTCAAAGCTGTTGTCTGAATGGAACACCCGTGTGCTGCAGAAAGAACACAAAAGCCATGAAGTATCTCAAAAAACCACAAAATTATCACTCAAATTAGAGATCTTTTTTATAAACCCTCCTCCCTCTCCCCCTTTGCTTTTCTATCATTCTTGGCCCTCCAGGATCCTTGCTCAACTTGATATTTATTCCAGTTGGTAGAGGTCTTTGTGAATTAAGGCTTAAATCTTTAATGATAGAAACATCCCTTAATTCACAGTTACAGATCAGCAACTCTTTGGCAAAGCTGGCTAGCTCACACAGTAACACTTCCAGGTAAGAAAATCACTCAGGGCAATAGAAGCCTGGTTATCAGAGCAGTGGCTGAACAGGGCTGTCGGCAGTTCTGTGCTCCTCTCATGCCCTCCTGTGTACGCATGTAGTAGGTCAAAGCAAAGTGCTGGAGAGCTGACATTTCTGCTCGGGGATGAAGTAAAGCGAAGAGAAGGCTGCCGCCCATTATGCTAACCTAGTGTTAAGCTGAATGTAAGTAGATTTCTTAGAGCCTTTACATCTTAGGGGCAGTCAGCAGCTTCAGATCATAATAATAAGTGATTTGAGATACTCTGGAAATGAGATAACATTACTCATTTCTGTAAGTACAGGGCAAGAGGAGAATTATATATTCCATTTTCTGCTTGATGCCCAGGTGGTTTAAAGGTAATATTACAGTCTCCATCTGTGTTTTTTCAATGATACTTATGAAACTGCCTTTCTAATCTCTTCAGGCTGCTGGGAGACCAACAGACACGCTAAAATTCTGTTTCTTTTTGCTTGAGAAGAGAAGAAGAAATGCATTATTATATTTTCCATGCATAATAATTCATTATTATATTTTCCACTTATAAAAAGATCTATTTACTCCAGTGCAGTAAGCCATTAAGTTTTGATGAAATCATAAAAACAACTTTTATCTTGCTTCTGTCTTGCATTACTTTATTTTGTGGTGCTGGGTTTCTCTTTTTTTTTTTTTTTTTCTTTGTAGCTATATTCAAATCAACAGCTTTATGATTCAGGCTGTCCTGCAAACCATATGCCAGATTCAAAGCCTTACTACTATGAGACTATAGGAAGAATTATTTTTTCTGTCTAATTCAGTAGTGTTTGTCCTGCAGATCTGCTTATTGAAACACAAGAGCTTTCAAAAACCTGTTGAACAGTGAATTTACCCTTATCTTTTTTGAGACTTTTGAGTCTGCATGTAATAATTTTCTGGCTTTTGTGCTGTAAAAAAATCTGCTGATGCCTGCACAGAGCTGAGCACGAGTTGAGTCTGTGTGAAGGGGACATTACACAGAATTACTGGACATTCCTATTAAAAAGCTCAATTGCTCTTTGCTTTTTTGCTCTTATGTTTTGGGATAGACTGCAAATGTTTATACAGATAGTGCACTGTGGTTTTGATTTTATGCTTTATTGCAAGTTTTTGTGTCCTCATGAGCTGAGCTATACTAGCAATAAAAAGCATGAGTCAAAGCCCATTTCTGAGCTTGTGCCTACAAGCTAGTTCTTATGGGTGCTTTTCATTAAACATATTTGGAAAACTAGATAGATTTTTATTTCTCATGCAATGCACAGTTGTTCATTATGTTTTGCAAGGGAGGAAATACTGCTGCCTCATGATAAATGTATCATGTACCATAAGCCATGGTCTAGTACATTTTATACTGAGTATGTAGAGCTTGCAAAATCCTCTGTACAACTTGCTCCAAAATACCAATTTACTTTGTTGTTAAATATTGCAATATTAAATATTGAAAATAATTTAAAAATTCAGTTAGACATCAATACAACCTATGGGCTACCCTGTAATTTTCCTGATGCAGAATTGCTACTCTGGATTTTCACTAAAGACAAACTTAAAATGAGAGGAACTTTCACAGAGGGAGTTTACAGAAGAAAATATTCAGATGATACATCCCATAATTCATCACCCCCAAGCCAAGATACACCCAAGGAAAAAAAGGAAGTGACATAACTTGTGGAATGGCAGGGCAAGAGGGGCTGGTGTGGTGTTGGGGCTGTGGCTCTCGCTCTGGCTGTGATGGAGCTTCCCCCCTGTGCCTGGTTCCAAAACCTACATGTTCTGCTATCCCCTCAGTGCCCTCATCTGCTCCCAGGACCTGGCCAGGCTTCCCCTACCCTGTTCCAGGTCTGCCAGCAGCCTGCCCCTCTCCTCAGCCTCCCTGGAGGCATCCCAGTGCCTGGCAAGGGTTGTGTAAGAGCGTTGTGTAAGAGTGCCAGGATAAGGCAGAGCCATCGGGAGCTGCAGGTAGGGTTACAGGAGGCACTTGTGCCAATGAGCCAGGTTGCCCCATGGTCCTTCCTCTGGCTTTTAAAAGGAGATGTCAAAGAGCAGTCCAGCAAGGAGCAGGGCAGCTTGTCACTGCTTCTGAAAGGTGCAAAATCCCTTTCCCACCTGTTCCTGCCTTGAGAAGAGACAGGAGACAGCAGTGCCTGTCCACCCTGTGCAGCTTCTTAGCTTCTTGATGAGTAGGAAGGGAAGCCTGAGGCCTTCCAGAAGGTGTGTGGTTCATGGTATGGACAGGAACCAGGATTCAAACCACAAAATTACCCTGGCCCTGGCTTTGAGGCAGCCACCATTTGAAGCTGAAGCATCAGAATACGGTCAAAAACACCCTCAATCCCCTGGGCAGCACACTCCTGTTAGATAGTCATTGGTTAATCTGATGCATTCCTGTGAAGGAGGAGGCACTTGGTGAAAGTGGGAAAACACATAACTACACTGATTAATGCTAATTGGTTAATTGCCTTTCATTATGGAAAAAATAAGGATGTGCAGTAACTGGCAATATGGCTAGACAGTGCTCCTGTTTTGGAGAGCAGAGCCTGAGAATTAATTTGAAATATCACCTATTCAGGCCGGAGAATCTCAAGATTCCAAAGATGTCTCTTTTTAAAAATTTATTTAGGACCAGTATAAGAATATTATTTTCCTGGAGCAAGGCTGTAGATCTGAAACAATACTCGATATCAAGATGCAGTATGCATTTTGCTGCTTTCATTTGAGGTAGCCAATGCAATCACAAGGACTATCTTGTTTAAAAAAAAAAAAAAAAAAAAAAGAAAAAGCAGGGTATAATGCCAGTGATGGAGAAGGAGCACAGTGCTCAGTCTGCTGCTGAGACTCTCTAGCAGGGAGGTCATGCGGGATGTGAGATAGCAGCCTCTGAATTGATGCTGCAGCACTCAGGGACTGTGACTCAGAGCCATGAGACCTTGGGTAGCTCTTTTGTGGGCAAATAAGTGCTCAACACACAAAAGATAATCTAACAAAGCCTGCTCCCTGCTCCCTGTGACGTTAGCAAAGCTTAGCCATAAAAATTGTGTCACTTCTGGCAAGAAAGGGACTTACTCGGCAGTGTCCGTAAAGACCCCCAGACATTCCTGGCCTGATGTAGTGGAGACTCGTCTGTGACTCATCCTCATCCTTCCCTTTGTGCCTGCTCACATACTTTTTAGCTGTAGACTCTTAAAAACATCTTACACAACTATGCCTTCAAAAGGAACTGGCTACAATTAATGTAGGCATCACTTAATATTCTTGCTCGTGTGAAGTAGAAGTTGTGTTGTGCCTTCAAAAGGCTGTGCTATGAATGTGCCAGAATGGATAAATAATTCTGTATATCCACAATGTTTCCATCTATGGGCCACATTCCTTGGAAAGAAAATAGGAAATTGCTTCTGGCATATAAAATGTAGTGTAAAAGCATCCTTTAGAAAAGATCCCAAGACATTTGGGAAGATTATTAAAATCATAAAAGATTTTAATTATCACTATGATTTTAATTATTATTTATTATGGTTTAAATTAATGGTTTAAATAATCATAATGATTATTAAAATCATTGTCACAAAGCAGGTATTACAAATGGGCTCAGTTACTGTGTATCTTTTGGCGGTTGCTAAATTGACCTAGTGGAGATGTCAGATGGGTGAGATGCTGTACATCTACAGCAACATCAAGACCTGCTCCAAGAAACTTTGTCTCTAGGCAGGTGTGAGGAGAAAAAGAGGATGCACACTCTCCATTTTAAACCACGGCACTCAAAAAGACTGCCAAAGCCAGATATGTTAGTGTAATGCTTCAAAACAAAAGACCAGCTTTTCTTACAGTTATTTTGTAATTAGTTTTTTTACACAAGTGACAGCTGCTTTTATGCCAAGTCCTAGTCTCATCAGGGAAAATGGCAAAACTCCCAGGATAACTAGAATTTTTCTCTTTGTACAGAATTCATTTAAGAACATTGTATTTATTCTTTTTTTACCGTCTTTTTTAATAGATTGGTGCAAAACCAATAATTTTAGGTTTAGTAAGTAATTATTTACAGGAGGAGCAGAATTTTTGTTTAAAACACTCAATTGTTTGCTTCAAATATGCTTGTGTGTCAATGAGTCACTAAACCACAATTAAATTCTGGGAAATGGCTTATTGTTGAGGTTCACAACATCCCATGACGTGGTGGGAAGGGTCAGAGTCTGATTTTAATTGGAGGCCTGATCTAAATTTATATCCTCTCAAATCTGGATTGAAAAACTCTGAAGGATTTTGAAGTTCCACAAGATGTCAGCAGCAAAAAGAATGACCTCTGGTTGTGTGGTTTGTACATGGAAATATCAAACAGAGTATTTGCTCTTCCCTTATAAGATTAAAGAAATTCCATCTTGTCTAGAAGCCCAGATGAAGTCTTGGGTGGCTTGCTTGGGAGAAAAGATGAGGTAAAAGCACATTGTTACACGTATACTGGAGGATATTTTACCATTTCACAAGACTTGTTAGGGTTGGAAGGGACTTCTGGAGATCATCCAGCCCAACCCCTCAGCCAAGATAGTGTCATCTAGAGCAGGTTACAGGTGACGCAGGAACGTGTCCAGGTGTGTTTTAAATGTCTCCGGAGAGGGAGACTCCGTGGCTTCCCAGGGTAGCACGTTCCAGTGCTCTGCATCCCTCATGTAAAGAAGTTTCTTCTGTAAAACTTTAGTAGGTTTTGCATTGTGTTTGCTTTGCAAAGAGAATGAACATTATATCCTGAAATCAGTAATTTCCATTCAATATAATATATTACAGGGAGAAATTATTTCAGATTACTAGGAAATTAGAAAGGACAAAATAAATTGGGAAGTGGTCACGGTTCCAAGCCTGTCAGAGCTCCTAGAGCCCGAGGCAATGCTGTCAGGCACGTGGAGCCATCCGCAGAATCACAGAATCTGCTGAATTGGAAGGAACCCATCAGGATCACATTCCTGGAGTAGTCCGGGGCAGGGCCAGGAGCTGGAATTCGACGATCCTTGTGGATCCCTTCCAGCTCTGGATATTCTATGTTTGGGTTTTTTCCTACTTTTTTATTAGGGAGAGGGTGTGTACGTGTGTTTGTATCTTGTGGGGGTATTTTGTGTGTTGTTTTTTGCTGGGTTTTTCTTGGTTCTTTATTGTTCGGTTTTGTTTGCTTGTGTTTTCGTTTTTTTTTAAATCATGAACAATTCCGACGTTTGGAGTAGCAACTAATTTAATTTAAAGCTATACGCCGACGTGCCCGGTTTAGTCAAGGAGGAGGGGGGGTGATGGAGAAGCCCGGGAATGGCGCTCCGGGCCGCGCCGCGGGCCGCTCCCGTACTGCCGCCAGGGGCCGCTGCCGCGCCGCGCCTCGGGCGGGCTCTGCCTGAGGGAGGGCGGGGAGGCCGCGGCTCTGACCGGAGCCCCTTCCCTGCCTTGCCGCGTTTCCCGGTGCCCCTTCCCTGCCGCGCTGCTTGCCCTGTGCCTCCCGGCCCTCGGTGGGCGCGGGGCACGGCCCTGCCTCACAGCCCATCTCGATAGCGGCGCGCGAAGCGGCGCCCCGGGCTCGGGGCGTCCCGGCCGCACCGCGTGTAGCTGAGCGGAGCCCCGGGCGTGGGAGCGGCCCGCAGGCCGCTGAGGGGCTGAGGTGGAGCGGCGTGGCCGCGTCCCGGCTGCATTAATTCACCCCGCTCACCTGCTCTCTCGTTCTGACCCCTGCCTAACACAGCAGATGTGCCCGCTGTTCAGGCCGCTGCTAGGGGAGGATATTTATTTCAAGGGAAAGGCTTCCTGTGTGAGGAGACAGGGAGCTGTGGCACTGAATGGACGGAGAAAAATAAAATTCACAGGTTTGTTAATAAAAATCAGTTTCTTACCATGAAATGGTGATCAGGACAATTTAAGAGAGGTTCTACTTCCTCTAAAATGTCACTTCCACACTAATGTTAAAAGAGAGGTGTTTTCTGTTCAGAGAATCACAGAATCAGCAAGGTTGGAAGAAGCCTTTTAGATTATCCAGTCCAAACATCAACCCAGAACTACCACTGTAACCACTAAATCACTAAGCCACATCATCCAGCACCAGACCCAGATGCCTCTTAAACACCTCTGGGGATGGTGACTCCACAACCTCTGTAGACAACCTATTCCAATAGGTGTACATATTTCCAATAGGTGAAAAACTTTATGTAATATCTCATCTGAGTCTCCCCTGTCTCAGCTGAAGGCCTTTTTCTCTGATCCTCTCAGTGCAGTCACACCTCACTACATTGTCCTTTTGGGTAGTTGTAGAGAGGGATGAGGTTCCCCCTGAACCTCCTCCAGGCTAAACAACCCCAGCTCCCTCAGCTCTTCCCTACAGAACATGTTTTCTTCACAAGCCTTGTTGCCCTTCCCCATAGGACATGTTTTCTTCGTGAGCCTTGTTGCCCTTCTCTGGACATGCTGCAGCACTTCAATGATCTATTTAAAATGAAGCAAAACTCACCCAAACCTGAACACAGTATTTGAGGTGTGGCCTCACCAGTGCTGCTGAATAAGGGGGGTGTTCCAGAAAGCAACTCTGTTCTCAGGCTAGTTTTCCACAGGCAGTATTGGGGTCACTTGTAGGCCTGGGATTTCTTATTTAAAAATTCTAATGAGATCTTGTCTCTATTCTGGAGTAATGCCTTTAGGATTGTCTCTGCTTGGGTTGGATTGTTGGAGCTTAGACTAGGGAGTGAGCTGGGATCATCTAGCTGGGCACTGTGTTTTGGGCAGGGATGGCTGAACAAGGGCATGCTGCCTGTGATGCCTCCGTGTGAAAAATGTGAGGGCTAGTATAAATACCGACACAGCCAAAGGATGTCCTCATAACTGGTATCCATGACTTTCTCTCCTGGCACTAAATTAACTTGCAGGGCTTTGATCTTTGCTACCAAGCAGAAAAAGAGTATAGTTAGTGTGTGTGTGTGTGTGTGTATGGACATATGAAAGGGGGACACAATCTAAATATCAAAAACAAGACTTTAAAATGCCAGATTCAGTTCTTCACAGATGCAGATGTCTTGTTAATAAAATAGAGGATGCCATTGTTCAAAAGTGTTAAGTACATGTAAATTAGTTTTCTACCATATGAACAAAATTATAATTTACATCTCAGAACTTTGTAAAAGTCAGCAGACTTTTGGGTTTCAAATGACTGGGTAAGAATTGGTGTAACCGTGACAGATAATTTCTAATCCCTTTGAATCCTCTTGGTTTTACTGAACCTGAGAGTAATGGTATATGCATATCATTAGAAACTGTAAAGTAGAAGCCAATTAGCTCCTGAGGTCACATATGAGACTTAGAGGAACTTCTGCATAAAAAATAATGGAAAGTATTTCATGAAATGCACAAAAGCATTATTTACTTTTTTTAGCATCAATAGGCATAGGCTTTTGGACATTGCTTCCAAATCCCTGTTAACCACTGCTCCTCCATGTTTTGGACTTGATTTACATTTGTTGCCTCATGCAGCTAAGCAAAGTGCTTTGAATTCAAAGTGTTAAGCCATCAGACATTGACCATGCTATTCAAGATCCAGAAGGTTCCACCTTGGTTAAATGTTAATGGTATTCTGCAGATGAGCATTTATGAAGATATTACATGGATTTTTTCCTTTTTTTTGGCAGGTGATATTGGTGACAGAAGAAGGACAAGAATGATTACATATCCATAACTCCCAGCAGTATGTCAGGTAATCATATTTATTAAGAATATCTGGGCAACGTTTCTTGCCTTTCTGGAGTGATTATTGCTAAATATTTATTGAAAAATGCTTCTTTAACAATTTCTGAATTCACTGAAATTGAAATTTGTTGAAATTCTGCATTCATTCACCATAAGTGCTGGGAATTGAACTCTTTCCTCCATCCAGAGCACAGAGATGTGGGACACAGAGTGATCTTCCCCAATAGTTTTGAAACTTTCATTGTCCTTGGTTTGCCTTCTGGAACCCAGTTGTGTTTTGTTCTGAACGTGCATTCAGAACAACTTCAGCTATCCTGCAGAAGCTGCCTGCATAGGAGCAGTTTCTGCTGAGTATCCTGGCCTAAGATATTTCATAACATGGACATATCCCCTGAGCTTCAACCTGAGACAGTCAAATTTATTTTACATTTGTTGCAAAGTACACTTCCGAGAGTTATTGACTAGGTTTGCAGGTGGGCTGAAGATCCAGAGTTGACATGGCCAGTAACCATTTTAAGCCTGCTTAACCATCTTATCCCTGCCAGTTGCAGAGCATCGGAAGGTTACACATAAATTAGCTGTGTCAGAACCCCCATGTATCTAATCTCTGAACAGTGTCTAGAAAGACATGCTTATTGTGTGGAGATTGTATAGAAGGCCAGAGAATTTCAGACTTCCAGAATTTGTTTTAGTATTCATCAATTTCCGTAAGAAAGTGTTCTACTGATAGTGTTTGTCAATGTGAATTTCAAGAGCCAAATGCATAAATGAGACCTTTTAAAAAGCTGCAAAATACAGCATGTGCTACATAGGAAAAGTCATCACTAACAAGACTGTATTCCTGGTGTTCTGCTCAAAGGACAGTTTATTTTTACTTGACTATGCAGATCAACTTTCTTTTCCTTTTGCCTAGAAGGCTCCCATCCATTTGTATCGGCCAGCAAGGGGTAACAGCTGCATTCACCAACAAAGATGGTCTTCTGATTTTAGGTTTCTAGATATGAGGTGGAGGGGGAAAGAAACAGAGTATTATGTAAATACAAGCTTTCATAGTAAACCCTATTATTTGATAGTATGAAAAGGCATGTCTTTTTGTGGTTACTTTGCTGCCCATTGAAGCAGAGACAAATATAAAAAGGAAGCAGAGAGCAACGAGGCATTTTGTGGAATGAAGTGGAATATTGACCCGTGGCCGGTGTGTCAGGCTCTGACTTGGCATCACTGCCACATGAGGATTGGGAATGAGTTTGTGTCCTTAGGCTGCACTGGCAGGCCCTGCTAGAGTGGTTTTGCATTGTCCTGCAGGCATTCTGGGCATGGTGATTTCATTTGGCAAATACCTGTTTCGGAAGAATTTGAAGCACTGGCATGTAACTTGGTCTCTTTCAACTCTCTGTTGTGCTCTCCCCTGTGTCACGCTAAACTGTGTTTTATGGCATTTTACTACAGGGCTTGACGTTGCTGTGGTTTTGGAGGGAGCAGTTAATAGCTTCTGCTGAGTGATGGCAAGAGATGAGGAAGGAAACACAGTGTACCCACTTTATCCTCACCTTCTCTGCTGGATCTGTGGCTTCCTGTGGAGGGTGGGTTTGTGGAGATTTTCCACTAGCATTCTAATCAGTCCTGTCTCCCTGGACTTGCCCCTGGCAGGGCAGCTCTGCTAAGCTGAGAGAAACACAAAGCCTAATTGGAAGGACCTATATTTTCTGCATTTCTTTTGACAGAAGTCAGTAGAGCAAATATGTGCAAAGAACATTATCATCAAGCAAAAAAATAAATGTTGAGATGGAGATGACTGTTTGTACAGCTGTAGATGTCCATCACTTTTCATTGTGAGCAGTTCGTATTTTCTGTTTCTGATTATAGGAATGACAATCCCTACATGAGTGTAAATGTGAAGAGAAACATGGATGAAATGAAAGACTTTCAAACTGTATAAAAACTTCATAAGTACCGTGATCCAGAGCCAAACAAGAGTCCTTTTCTAATGAATGATAATGGAAGTTTAGATTCTGTTACTGAGTCACTGGAATATGGGAGCAGAATCTAATACGAAACCAAACCAGCTGGCTAAAATAACAGGCTGTATTATTCTGTGGTTTTGATAGATAATTTTTCCTCCCCATATGTTATGTTTCTACTGCAGTATGTATTTTCCACTTGTAGGCACTGCCTGAAAGCCTTCAGGTTCTAGTGCAATCTAGAGAAGTTTTTCTGGCAGGAGTTTGTAGAATTTGACTGACAGTAAAACCAGTCTTTAGTGCATTTGCAAGATAAAAAATTTGTCCTCATCTTTCTTACAGCCCCTTCAGGTACTAAAAAGCCACATTAAAGTCTCCCCAGAGCTTTCCCTCTTCAAGGCTAAACAGTTTCAACTTTTTCAAGCTTTCATTATAGGAGAGGTGTTTGATTCTTGTGATCATCTTGGTGGCCCTCTTCTGGACTCACAGGTCTCTGTCCTTCCCGTTCTGAGGAACCCAGAGCTGGATGCAGTGTTCCAGGTGGGGTCTCATGAGAGAGGAATAGAGGGGCAGAATCTCCTTCCTTGCTCTGGTGGCCACACTGCTTTGGATGTAGCCCATGGTGTGATTGGTTTTCTGGGCTGCAACAACAGTGTTCATCAGCAGTTTTACAGTTGACACCAACAGTTGCTGCCCACAGAGTAATGTCTGAGAAAAAAAAAAAATTATCAGCATAATAAAATTAGTACTATCTTAGCAATAAGAGCAGGTTCTTTCATGTGCATACGTTTGCACGATTGAATAGTAAAAAAGTTGGAAAGTATTATTTTCTCATTGAGAAAATAAAATAAATAAACAAGTATGTAAAATAATTTTTAAAGTTCTTTCTATTTTAACATTGTTATGAAGCTTTTGGTTTAGCATCACTATTCACTGGCCATAGCTATCACTGAAGGCTCCCTTCTGTACATTTTCTCCCAAAATGCAGGACAAATCTCGAGACATATTTTCATCTTACTTTATTTACTACAGTGCAAACTGAAGAAGAAATTCAAGAAAGGGTTCTGAAACCTAGAAAATAGTATTTGTAGAATGTAGTAAATCTCATAATATTTACTTTCATGGCAAATGAATAGAGAATGTAAAGAGTGTAATAGTGGTTCCAGTAAAACCTGCAGCAGTTCTTCCACTGATTTCAGTAAGGCTGGGGTTTTACTCTGCTTTTACTTGGGAGCTTCAAAATCAACCCAGTCATTGTCTTCTACTCAAATATCCACACTGTTCTATTTGCTAATGACTGTAAAGTTAGATCAAGATAGGAATTATAATAAAATTAAGTGCTTACATTGGGGAATATAATTTAAATGTCATAAATGCATATTTTCAGAAAGTAGAATTTAATATGCAACATTTCTTGAAACAGGTCCCTCATTTGGAGAAGAAATTAATCAGCTTTCATGCAACAAATCCATTTGAAAACCAGTGTCTCAAAGGGTGTTGCACGTAGTTTCCAAGAACTGGGAAAAGTAATAGAATAGGAAACGTACCACATTTTCTTCATGAGTCTTTTCACTGTAATGCTCATTACCCTGTAAACTTGGCATTAATTCAGGCAGAGAACAGTTTATTGTTTAACATCAGCTGAGAAATTATTTCTCCCAAATTTCTATAATGATTTTCCTAGGATAATTTAATTTGACATACATCACTGTCTGACACTTCTTTGCCTGCCAGACCATGATAAAATCCGACTAACTCAAGTGTATTATTTCTTTTAAGTAATGGACTTTTAGGAGGATGGTAAATACTTTAATATAAGGTTTTGTTATGCCAGGATTCAGCAGCTTTGTAATGAGCTTTTGGGGATTTTCAAAAGGTTAACAAGATTTATATTGTGGGATGTTTTTGCATGAAGCTATGAATCACTCCATGATGGCTCTTATTACTTAGAAGTGCATTTCTGAATATGCAGTTAAAAATATCACACTTGCTAAGTTCTAGGTTACAGACACTCTGGGTTAATTTTTTGGTTCAAAAAATTAATATTTTTAAAAGTGCTTTGTAAAAGTGCTGTATAAATACAAAAGCCGAGTAGTCTGGGAAACATTTTTTAATGTTTCAAATTTTATGCAATTCTTTCATATGTTATATTTTCTTTCCAACTTACGAATACCTGCTGCTTTTTTCCTCAAAAGATCACACATTTTCAAAAAAAAAAAAAAAAAAGGGGAGGGGGATCTGATTAGATTTCACAAAGAACAGAGAGAACAAACTTTTTTTTTGTAGTGGCAGTATTTTTTTTTAGTTTTTTTTAGTTTTGTAGCATTTGCTAGTCATTTTAGGTATATTTCATTATGTTAATGCTGATATGTTTGTTCTGTTTTCTTTTTAATGATCTATCAGTATATTTAGTCCCTTTCTATAGTAGTTTTTTTTAAGCCAGAGCTGTTTCTTTTAAAAACTCATTTTTCTGAAATTTATTTCTGTTGGGAGCAGACTGTTGTGTTTTAAATTTTGAGTGTAGTTGTCTGTGACTTAGACTGTGTAGTTGTCTTTCACTACTGACATCAGGTAAAGGAGAACTGCAAAGTGCTGTCAGTATAAAATGTACTTGTTCATTTTGCAGGCAAGAAGCTTTTAGAATAGTCATTTAAAAGGAGTAAAATGTCCTTCTGTTTTTTTCTAAGTCTTCTCCAATAGCCTATAAAATAAAGCACTTTGCTGTGCTTGCCACAGGAGTTACAGCCTGCCATTCTATGATCTTGAAAAGCCTAACCACAGCTGCTGTTAATTCTTCTGATAACTGTATGTCAGACCAATCAACTTACAACATTTGTACTTGGTATTGATCCCTATACATAGAGAGGACTTTAAATTTTTTTTGTGCCAATTGTAAAGCTGTTGGTAAATTGTGGGATCACAATTTACCCCACTCGGGCATTTTCCAGTTATTTCCATATGAAAATACCTTCTACATTCACTAAATGCACTTCTCATTAAGTTCTTTAAAAGCATCAGATTTGCTGCAGTGCTATCTTAAAAAAAGAGAAATGTTTAAGGAAATTTGTAAGTGTTGTCATACACAAAGGCCTTTTACTATTGCTTTGTTGTGTTTCTGAAAATCGTTTAGATCTGTTGAGTTTATTTGAAGTTAAAAGAATTCTCTCCTCACATCCGAGTTTGTCTTTTTTACTGAAGAAGCTTTGGCTGCATTGTTTGGGCAAACCTCATTTGTTTATTTACCTTTTTTGTCTATGACAAATTGCATATTTGTCAAGACTGCTAGTTTTAGTACCTTTTTTTGTTTTACCTGGCCATTACTCAAACCTCAGTCCTTCAATGGGAGGTGTTATTTCAAGATATCTCTTTAAGCAGTTTTAGAACCAAAATAACTTGAACTGTTTCACCCCCTTGAAAAAAGAAAAAGCTTCAATTATGTGCTTGTGTCCCCAGGATTTTGTTAGCAAGCAGCAACCAAATGTACACTCCCCAGTGGGAGGAAATGGAAGGTCTAATGAGAGATTAGGGGAAGACCATGTGAATTAATTTGAAAGCTCATGAGGAAAGTAATATTCAGAATCAGGATTTCAGAAAAATGTGGCAGTGATCTAAAGTGATTTGTAGAAGTGATTTGAATAATTTACTAAATGGTTTCACTGTAACTTACTTGTTTTTAAAGATGTGTTTTATGTATTTTGAGCCATATTCTGAAAATGGTGTTTTGTCTTCTCACTTTTATTTTAGTAGGTTCCCAGGCATTACAAATATTATCTAAGACAACATGAAGAGAGTAAACATCCATTAACATTCCCATATTCACACAAACAGTAGTCTGTAAAATGAGCCCTGGAGAGGTGGATTGCTGTCTGTGGGGGACTAAATCAATGCTGTTTTAAAACAGGGAGGTGGTTCTTCACATGAAGACAGAAACTGGGATTCCTTGCTAGAGGGGGCTGTGAATACAAAAAATGTACTCAAGAGTAGACTGGGGCGTAGTTCAAAGAGAGATCCAGTGGGTATTGCTGCATTTTAGAAAGGCCACAAGGGCTCAGTCAGTCCCTTGGGCTGAGGAATAGCCTGGGATTGAGAGGCTCTTGGTGGGAGCTCTCATATGTGTGGGCTTTGTTCTTACTCTTCCCTGGGTACCCATGTATGACTCCTGTTGGAGACAGCAGCCAGGGGAGCCCTGTGGTTCAGCTATAGCTTCTTCTCAGAAAAACTCCCTCCCATGTGCTGGGCAGAACTGTGAGAGGAAAGAATGCATTTATAGCATCAATGTGGCTGTATTGGTTAGCACCACCATTCTAGTTCCATGGTGTGTCCTGGTATTTTACTGCTTTTCCCCATATAGCTTTGGCCATTCATTTCTTTTGGTAAGTTTGTTTTATCTGGAGCTGCTACAAGATTCTGTTTTGGTCCATACAATTCCTGTTCATTTCTCAAAGGACAGGTTTTCAGAGAGCTCTTTACATACCAAAAACCCTGAACAATTTGCTTCTCTGTGCTCAGAACCTGCCTCTGGTTAACTTACAGATGAACTGCCAGGTTCTTTTGGATATTCTTTTTCTCTGATTAATTTTTCCTCATGTTTAGAAATTTGAGCGTAATGTTAACCCCAGCTCTCGATAAGTGTATGTGTAATATTGCTTTAAAAGTTAATGGAAATTTAGCATGTTTTTAAAAAGTGATTGCACTGATTCACAGAGGAGCTCATTAAGATGTATCAAGAACAAGGATAAAGCTATTACACTCCTTATTACAAGTTTCCTAATATTGCCTTTTCTTACACATTAGAAACTGTTTACAAAGTTTATTGTAATTATCTGTGCACTCTTCTTTCCTAGTGATTTAATACTTGTCCAAAAGATTGGAAATACTGAAATTTAATCTTTAAATCCATATTCTAAAATGTAATATTTAAATATTTTACAATATTGCCACTGCTAAAGCAAGTAGCAGGGCAACAAGCCTGGATTAAATAACTCTGGCTGTTTACTTCTACAAGCATACACATATGCACATGTTTCTGAAATATTGAAAATCACCTAATGAACATTGTTCATTCTACCTGCTACAGTTCCTTTTACTCTACAATTTTTTATAGGCATTGTAATTTTTATATTTTAGAAATTCAGGAAAGAAATCACATGTTCTCAAAGGTTTTATTTAGCACATTTGCAGAGGCAAAATTTGCATATTTAAGAAGAGTCTGGCTTGTCTTTGTGAGCTGAGCTCCATCCTTCTGCTTATTCAGTGATCATATGAGCCTAGTTTAAAAGTTGTGAAACTCAGTTCTGAAGTGTTTCCCTCTTTTATAAGGAAGCATAAGGACAAAATGCTATGCTCTTTTCTTGGGAGAAAATGGAAGGATAGGAGATAAAAGAGGAAGATGAGAGAAGAACCAAAATAAATGAGAGAAAATGCTGTGAACTGACAGCAAGATTAATGAGAAGAAATGGAACCTTAGCCTTGGCTGACACAGATGATTTTGTCTTTCCCAGCACAAACACACATGAAAACTTTACATGCTTTTACTTATAGTTTGTGGGGTTTAAAATGCTGGAACAAGGTATGAATCAGGTGTTAACTTTACTGGGGACATGTCCTTTAATTGTGGCTTGGTTGCTTTTTTCTTTTTTTCTGTCAAGTCATCAAGTAAAAATCCTCTAGTTTTATTGGTCTGGGTCCATACAAAGCTAGGCTGCTTCATCAACCTACTGTGCACCCCTCAGTCCTAATCCTGATTACATTTGCCTTAGTTGATCTCTCTGAAGCCAACCTACTTCAGTGTCCTTATATGCTTGCACTTCAAGGGCAAAACAAAAAAACCAAAAACAACAACAAAAAAAAAAAAAAAAAAAAAAAAAAAAAAAAAAAAAAAAAAAAAACAAACCCCAAAAAAACCTGTAAAGTGTTTTTGTCTTTGGTGCTCTTTTTTCAGTAAACCTCAAATATCCAAAAAGGCAAAACTTTATTATGTATGTTTGCAATCAAGTAAGTTAATGGCAATTCAGAGATCTCCAAGCTGGTCCTAATTGCCCCTGTTTTGGTCAGCTGCAAATTGAAATACTGTATAGAGAGAATTTTCTGTGGAAATTCTGCTGTGAGCAGTTTTGGAACGTAAAATAATTTTTTGTTGTTAGAGGAAGTGTCTTTGTAACTGGGAAAACAGCAATCCTCTGACTTTCCAGAACTGTTAATTTACCTTTTGTCTAAGTGACAGCCTGTTGCTGAGGGTGAAAAATAAATGTTTGCACTCCCCCAAAAAGTGTGAGCAATGTAGTCAGTCTCTGAGGAGCAGGCACTGATTGCCTCTGTGGTCACAGCAGCTTTCGTCACCAGTGGATCTAGCTGTTTACTGGAACTACTGTGGTATAAAGCAATAACAGTAATAATGGTAATGCAAATCCAGCCTTGATTGCAACATGGCAGATCCCAAGCAAGGAAAATTAGTGTAGCTCTCAGGGCACAGCAGGGGGAATTTCATGCAGTGCCTCTGGGGTTGTTGTGAGCATGGGGAACAGGCACTCTCTCAGTGTGGTTTTTGGTCTTATTTTGTGCACTCTGAGTTTTTGTCAGGATTAAAGTTCAGGTTGGTATCCAGCTCATTCCAGCAGGAAACACTGTCTTCCTGGCTGGCTGGCTGGCTACCACCTTCCATCTTTCTGGAGATACTACTTAATGCCTCTCTTCGCTTAGGTTATATTAAAAATGGTAGAGCTTTTTGTATATTGCTTCTTTGAACACTGTTGACAGATACTAGATAATAGAAAATTGGGAAAAAAGACCACATAACTGAGATGAAAACAAATAAATTGTTCCATATTTTTTCTGTAGTCCTTTATATATTGACATTCAGATAACACTGCATGCCTGAGAATAGGCCAACCTTTACAATTGCCATTAAGGAGTATTAGCTTTGGCTTGTAATAAAAGAATTCTTAGCGATTCCCCTTGCCTATTATTTTAGGTAAGCTTAATGGGCAGTTCATCTGCTAAAAGTTTTCTTCTTCTGTAAAAACAAGCTTGCCTTTAAAAAAACCTTCTGATGGGAATTTGTGGAAGTCTTTGGACCTGTTGACTGCTGAGATGCCAGTTACTGCTACAGTGTGCATTTTGAAATTGTTTGGTGATACCTTGATGAGAAGAGCTCTGGCCCTGCTTGTTAGTTCCTCTTAACTCAGAAACGGGGCCTGTGGTTTTTAGTCATGGTTCATCCCAGAAGGCTGTACTGCTTCCTGCCTTGATTATACCTGTTTTAACAGCAGCTAGAGGGAGAGAGAGATGCTTCTCTTGCAGGTAAGAAGTGGAGACAAAATTACATTATCATCCTTTATCAAAGATTTTGGGTTGACAAGACCAAGAGCAGATGCAAGAGATTTCAAGTGGTTTTGTTTGTTTGTTTGTTTGTTTGTTTGTTTGTTTTTGCTAAAAAGGAAAAAAAAAGGCTTTGAGAAATTCAGGCAGTATATGTTAGAGCCAATGGAGTAGAATAAATAATGTAGTCTTCTCATGAAAATAATTTAACATTATAATAAGAAGAATAGTAATTTAAGACAAACATCCACTATGCCTCAGTATAGGAAGTACCAGAAGAGAAGATAAAATATAAGAGCCTTCAGTAGTAGTTCCTTGCAACTTAATCTTTGACTAGCAAACCTTGAATGTGTAATGTCCCTGGTGACTGAGGAGAATTTGTGAAATAAAGTGGACACTTGTAAAATTAAATGAACTGTAACTAACATGGCAGGCAAAATAGTGAGACAAATTTCAGAGGGAACTAAAAGGAAAAGAGAGCATATAGCTTCTTGATGTTTGGCTAGCTTTGGTAAACTGTGCCTGGGTAAATTCCAAATGATGGAAACTGTAATAGAATCAATTTCTCCTCATAGTTTAAATGTGTCTATAATCATATTTCAAAGTCCCATGGATGCTTTGCTAACAAAGAAATTGGAAGATTTGTAGATTTGTTTTGATTTTATTTTTTAAGTTATGAAGGCTTTTGGAGTTTCTTGTTAAAGATAAAAATCTATAAGCCTCATGTGACACCCTCTCTGAATCCTTGGGGAACAGAATTTTTACCATAGTCATGAATATATGGGTTTTGGTTAAAATCAAAGGTAACACAAATCCTCACAGGCTAAAAGACAGCAAAGATGCCCTTTAATATCAAAGATAAATTTGAGGAAAATATATAGTAATTTTTGCCTAATTAGATTGAACAGCCTGGATTATGAATCACTGATCTTGAAGACTAATAGCAAGACCTGAGTACCTGAGGATACAACTGAATTTCTAAACAAGGTCAAGAATTGTGTTGCATCACTGGCCTGCTCAAGGAGCTGACAAAACATGGATCTATTTATGAGCGCATTATAGAAATGCCAGTATTTTTAATATGTATATTGCACATGCCTGACTCTCACATTTGAGAAGATGCAATGTCATCCACGTAGGGAGATAGTTAGGGTGTGAAGGAACTTAAGGGAGAGCAGCCTTCTGCTGAACCAAGTACACTGTTTGAGGTTATGCAAAGTCTAGAGGAAGGGTGGCTTGTAGTGCACAGTTCCTCTTTGTGCCACAAAAAATGAAGTGTGTAAGTTCAGATCTTAGAGGGAAGTTCTCAGTTCCCAGAGGAACTTATCAGAGAAACCCTATCTCTTTCTCTGTACTTAAATTTATGAAGTCAAGAGTGTTCAAATTATGAAAAAAAGTTTTATATTCTATTCTTTTTATATTTTTTAAATTGCCTAGTATTTCTGGGTTACTTTCACTATTCTATTTTAAACTGATTATCCTCCTACAAGTGATATTCTCTTGCCATATTACCTGCATTTAGAATTAGTTTTTAATTTTACTTACAAAATGAAGTCTGAACTAAGAGCAGATCTATAAAGCTACAAGTAAGTAGGTAAGAACAAATTATGTAGGTAACTTACCTGCCCTTTGCATTGAAGTCCATGATGCCTGGTACATTACTGATGTCCAGCTGAGATACAGTCAGTAGAAGAAACAAACTTGTAGCTGCAAATGTCAGGTGAGCTTGTATTCTTAGCAGCAAAAAGGTGTTTACATCTAAAATTAAATAGCATACTCAGGAAATGTGTATGTACATACAGGAATTAAAGTAGGATAACAGTATTTAAAACTAACCATGATTAAGTTTTCTGAATTTGTCCTGTAATAACAATGTTCTGCTTAAGAGAAGTCCTAAGACAAAGGATTCAGAAGCAGCAATATTATGATAGAACTGGTAACGGAAATCCCAATTTACTTTGAATCATTTTTTTCTGGAAATTAATGATTTGGCATGCCCTTACTAATATGTTGCTTTACTGAGTGAAATGCATGTAAAATTGACTCTTAGGTTGATTAGAACAGCAGAATCTTACTGTGATTAAAACCACTGTGGGTATCAGTCATCAGATGTCTGGAATTTGCTATTTTCTTTATGCAAGTTAAACAGTTTTTTTGTATTTGAATTTTGTTACATATAATATAAAATAAAACCATTTCTTAAATACTGAATATGATCTTTGTTGGGTCATTTCTACTGATTTTAGTTTTGGTCTCCAGAAATAGAAAATTGGACTACATTTAGTTTTACAAATTTTTCAGCTAGTGGTATCTCAGTCTCTTCTATACCAAAGAATAAGCAATGACCAGTTAGATAAAATCACGCAGCTTTGGTATTGTTCATTATCCACACTGCAGCCAAATGTCCTTGCTCCTGAGATAAAATTAGCACCTCTGATACTCCACTGTGACCACAGGCGGAGAAAGGCAGTAGGTAGCAAAAGCGGAACTGCTAAGCATGCCCACATAAGAATGTCACACTTAGGTAACTGAGTGTCCCTCAGGTCAGCCTACGATAAGAGCAAAGTCAAACAAGGCTGAATCCTTGATGTTTTGTGTTTTAAGTATCTGAAAATTGTTCACGACCAGCCTCGACCTACAAGACCTCAAATGATCATATGAGCAAGGCAATAAATCGGTGTTAACTTGCCCTGGGGCCCATGTTGTAGTTGTGATGTTTTGAAAGTTGCATCTAGTGTTAGCCTGTCCACATAGATCTGCCTGCTTTTTCAGGATTCTCAGACAGGAAAATTTTATATTCACTTTTACTGAAGGGGAACTATGGTGGCTGAATGGGCATGGCTGAAGGGCTCTGCATCGTATCAGTGCAGTCCAGTGGAGATGCACGGGAATACCACAGCATCAGGAGAGCTCGGGAACCACTTGCTTTCCAAAACTCCACACCTGAGCAAGATTTTGGCAAAGCCAACGGTTTGTAGCCCTGCAGTATTTGCTAAACATCCAGAACGTGGCCTCCCATTGTGGGACAGACTGATTCACCTTCCTGACAGAAATCAGAAATGGAATGTAATGGGCATAACAGAAAATCATTTCTGTAGGAAAAGACACTTCAAAAATTATGATATCCAGAGGAATGGACAGCAGCTTTCGCAATGCCGACATGCATCAACTTGGACTAGTACAATTTTACAGCCAGGCTATACAAAAGCAAACTTTCAAATCATGTCAAGTGCCCAGGAATACAAAAAAGAAGAAAAAAAGTGTAAAGGTAACTGACATTATCATTCAGAGCACAGCAAATGCTGTATATAGAAAAAACAAAAAGCAAAATCAGCTTATGTCTTTGTTTACTGTCAGGGGTTTGGCCATTGGTAAAAGCATTATTATGTGGGAATGTTTTCTAGCTACCAACCTTTTTAAAATTTATTTGTTTTTTATCAGTGGTAATTGTGGTTTTTAGTTTTCTCTTCTATTTAATTTAATAGCTTTGTGAAGAGCCCTTATGACAATGTGGTTAGTACTTACTGGGGTTTTCTGTGTGATACCTAATACAGAATAATATCTCTTCTTTTAGAGCTTTTTAAAAGTATTTGTCTCTCTGCTTATAATCTTTATAAGCTGATCAAAAATCTTTTTCTGAACTTGGCCTTTTTTTTTAAAGCATATCTTTGATACATTAAAAATGCAAAGACAAAAGAAAGCCTTCTTTTCTACTTTCAGGGTGCTCAGCTCTCAACAGTGACTGTGTTGTTTGCCTTCTTTCTTAATATTAACCATACCCAAAGCCTCAGTGGGTACATGTACAGAGCTCAAGTGGGACTTCTTGTTAGGAATATTCTCTGACTCACTAGTCAGGAGAATAAACCATTTTCTCTGAGGTAGGTTGTTTTCACATCAGCACAGCATTGAAGGAACTCCCTTTAAGAATCACAGTTGCTAGGGTATTGGCACAAATGTAGTGCTTAAGTTATTCTTATTCCTCTTTAAACTTGGATAAATAGTTCTTCATTGCTCTTTGCCTAAAAAATAATTACTGTATATTGTGAGGGGGGATTACAAGTTGTTTTCTTTTACTTAAGTCTTGCGTCACTCCAGGAAGAAAGATTACAGTGTCAGGCAGGATATCACCTCATGAAAAAGTTAAACTGGTCTAAGTACCTGATTTCTTTAGATTTAGTTGTACTTTACCTCAGGATGCCTCTTTGCTAACAGATGTCAGGTGTTGATCGCTTTAACGTCTTACTAAGGGCTGTCAGGAGGCTACCAAACCCAGACAGTCGCATCCAGGAGTCTGTTAATTATGTTATGTCAAGCTAAATTAGCCTGTTTGCTGCTTGGTTTTGGTTTTTGTTTTTTTTTTTTGAACAAATGAAACTTCTTACCTTGATGTTTTCATGTGAAATTGAGGCAGGGAATGACTCAAAAAAGGTACATGTTTTAAGTGTTGGCCATTACTTTCTCAAGAGATAAGCTCTGTAATTAACTGATGTCTGCTAACAGGGTCTTCCAATTATGATATATGGGGAGGCTTAACAAAGTGGGTTGTCTGGCTCACAGGTCTATAATTACTCTTAGTAATATTTGTTCTGGGACCATCTTAAAGTCTTCCCAACTATTCAAGAATTTTGTTTGCTCATTTGTTGGCTGACATCTCAAGGAGTAAATGCTTTCTGACAAGACCGTGTGCTACCTATCCATGTCATGAATCGTGCAAGAAAAAGCAAGCACAAACCCTGGAGGAGTCCTCATCAGAAAAGAGCAAGCTCCATTCTCTTTTTACCAAATTTATTCAAGGTGTCAAAAATATTTTGAGGGATAACTGGAATTGTAGTGTATCTGAACGTTTAAATATAAACGATGACATTCTTTGTTATTCAAGCAGACTAATGAGTCTGAAGTATTTCAATAAAAGGCACATCACACTGGCATTTTATGAGTCACAGACAAATTTAGTGTCATGTCATAGCCAAGGTACAGTGGGTTTTGTGAGAGGAGCAGTTTTAGAGAAATAACTATGTTGGTACACGTGGAGAAAAGAGATGTGCTGTTGTCTAAGTAAGATTTTCATCTAGTTTGTACCACAGGGCAGCTAGTTTGAATCTTCCTGCATCTGTTGAAAACCAAAGGAAATCATTTTATGTCAGAAAGATTTAGCTTTCTCTCCTTTAACTATTATAAATGTATCATAGACAAAAAGATTATTTTTTTAATGTCTTATCTTCAACTGAGACGTACTCCAGGAGCTGTCAAATGCTGTTGTGACTTTTCAGCACCAGAATTGCATAATCCTACCTACCTTATGATTTAGTCACAAGTAGAGTTTTCAAAATAAAATAAAAACCATGAAAAATTAATTTTCTGTTCTTGTAAATGCTTGTTGTTATTTTGGATTCTGATGTTTGAGGTTTTCTTAGTTAATCTCTAAGTTTGCGTAGTCATACTTCTGAGGGACCATTTTGAGTCTTTGATAATAGTGCATAAAGTGAATGAATAAGGTGGTGCAAATACATATATTAAAGAGAGATGGTAACTCATTGTGTGGGCCAGAGAGAGTTGTATTTGATAACTTATGGGTGTTGCAAAAATGACATTAGTAGTTTTGCTCAAAAGCTGTTGCAGTTTTCAGTATATGTTCCTTATGATGTGAGAAGATATGTCTGGAATGTAGCCCATGTTATGAAAGTGCTGACTTGTGTTTGCTCAGAAAAGCCATGATCTATTTTATTTTTTTTTTCCCCAAAACCATCAGAGGTGGCTGAGACAATTCAGGCAACAATAAAATCCATAAATAGGAAATATAACAGTTATTTTGTAATGGGTAAAAATTCATTTTACAAAACTAGGAACTGATAATACAGGCATACAAAATTGTGAAGAGTTCAGAACGGTATGTTTAATCTTTGCAACTAGGTGTTTAAATGTGTAAAATTTTTTAGTAAATCCTGGATTTTTATTCATCTTTATACATGAAGTCTGAACAGCAACCAAGATAAGATCCTTGCATTTGGTCCTTCAGAAGTGGCACTCTGCCCTGACTAATTTCTGATTTGAATGCTCTGCAATACCTCCCACATACTGACACTGCTGAATCTTTTAGGATGGCGTGCAGGGGCCCTATCTGCAGCATTACGATACCCAGGACTCTAGACCAGGGGTGCACAGTTTGGGAAAAGTCAGGAGAATAGGACTCTTGCAGGTAATATTCCACAGCAGATTAAATTGCACTGCATGATACTTCTTTTTTCTGTGTCAGGGACCTCTGTTGGTTGGGCTGTAGTGTTCAGAGGGACACGACAGGATTTTTGTCTTTCCTTAACATTTCTGTGAGTTCATTTTGCTGGGTTTTCTAACCAAGCTAAGTCACAAGAGAAGTGCATCTTAATGGGGGTATTTCATTGTTTGTAATTAAAAATCTTAGTCATAATTTGTAAAACAGGAGTTAATGAAGAGCTGAATAGTGTAGTGTAAGGTGGTCTCTTCTGCAGATTCCCCCTTTCAGGCATTCACAGCCTTATTTTTGCCCACCCAGTTAATATCACTGACTGCGTTAGACTTACTTCTGATTTACACCAGGGTGAGTATGTAAAAACCTTTGGGGCATTCCAAAGTTCAAATAATTCCTGTCTTTTTTAGAACAATGGACTAACACCTTAGACTGTGAGAGGTTTGAGCTTTGGATCCTCTGCCGTTACAGTGTCAAAATTTCTGTTTTATTCCTGGCCTGTTTGCTTGAATTGAAGCGTTTATTCTGATGGTGATTAACTTCCATGTGTTCACATAATCAGACACATGTGAACTCATAAAACTCCTAGTGTGATATTACATTGCTGGAGGCAACAAAAGCTCAACATGACATGATGTAAAGATATATATATATTCAAATAGGAATACAAAACAAAGAAAAATATACTATTCTACTCCACTTTCAGACTTTTGATAAAGAAGACACTGTCTGACTGTCTTGTATCAGAGAATTTAATTCAAAGGCGTGCATGAAATGAACCTACAGGATTGGACCCTAAAAGATTAAATGAAAATATTTTAGGAATATTTCAGTTTTTAAAATCTTTGCAGTGTTCTTTAAAGTGATTTGTTTCCAAGGGAACAACAATCTGCAGAGCTATAAATCTCTTTAATAGTAACATATCACAGGTAAGAAACCCACATTCCCTGGTAGTGTTCATAATTTTTTTTTGTTTGTTGGAAAAGTAATTTTTCATTTTTTCCTTATCCTTCACAGTTTAATATAATTTAATTTCCTTATGGTATTAAAGGAACACTTGACAAAAATAGTACATGTGACACATTTCTGAGCATTATTGATGTAGCTTAGAGGATAAGAAATATTTAAGGGATTTATTTTGAAACAGAAAGTAAGTCACAGGTTGTGCCATGTTGAAGTACCGTTTCCTCAGGTGCCGTCCTGGCTGGAACAGCTCTGTCTACAGAAGGCTTCAATTCTGTTTAGTTTTTCAGTAACAAACCTAAATCCAGTCAGAGGGGGAAAAAACAAGAAAATGAAAGTTTCGTGGGAATTTTGACTTTGCTGGCAAAGCAAATCCACATGGGAAAATTTCTCACTAAGAATTTAAAGCCCAGCTTCTCTGGATGGTGTAAAAGTATCCAGGTATTGTGTTTTGCTAGCCTGTAAAACACAGCCTCATGTCTGTTGGAGCTCTACATAAGTTCCTGTTGGTGGTACAGGGGATCTTTTTGTGGTAAATTAACAACCTAAGTACAGTACTTGGGAATGTTTTATTGAGGGCATGGAGAAGTAAATTCAGCAAGCTGTATATGTTACATACACTACAGCATTACCAACCCATCCCCTCAGTGGAATGGTTTGGGGGTTTTGGTATAAACAACTACAGAATTTCTTGAATGAAACAGGCGTTTTTATGAAGTGCTGAACATCCATTATTGAAAAATCAGATCTTGCATGAGACATGCTTTTTATCACAGACAAACTCACTGTTTTTAAAATCTAGATGATGGGCCTGAACTAAAGTGAAAATTAACTTTTATTGTGTGCTTTTCACACTGTATTTTACAGTATTATTTGTTGAGTTAGACAATGGTAAATGAATGAGGGTTCATGAGGGTTTTGCTTGTTGTATTTCAGTAACTGTTTGCGGTCTTCATGAAATGAAATGTTTCAATTATTAGATTTTAGGAGAACAAGTTCATTTTAGAGGCAACTTCGTTGACTTCAGTAGCACTGATCTCAATAGAGTTCAGTTTGACTTACCAAATGTATTATTATGTTGTAAGCAAGTTAATAAGAAAGGCATGTTAAAGATGCTTCTTTTATAGTTAGAGAGGGAAGAAGAACTCCAAGTGTGAATTTTAACTTCTCTGATCATTGGAAGGACTTGTCCTGGATTTGGTAGTTAATTAGACATTAACTGAGAATGCTACTTCTTATTTAGAAAAGTTAGTTACAGTTGTGTGTTGGAAGGAAAATGTCTCTCTGTTGGCTGTTTTTATTAGTCTGAAATATTTAGCAATATCGGATAGGGAAAATTTTGATATGTCATGCCCAGTTCTTACCTATTGCACTGAAATTTTAAGGACTATTTAAGAGTATGTTCATCAAGATTGTTAGATGTATGCTTAAGATCCTAGAAGAAAAGGGCCAAGTTACACAGTAATTTTAGCAACCCTGTAGTTTAAAATGAATTAAATACGAAAGCTCTCATTATCAAATCAGTAATAACTAAACTTCCTAATAAGAAGAACCAATACTAGAAAGGTATACCGGTTTATTACTGACTTCACAAGTTTTACTGTATCTTAACTGTGCTGTAAAGAAAAAAACACATTTTTCCTCATAAAAAACAAAATAGCAGTTAATATAAGTTAAAAATAAAATAATTTTTTTAGATTTAAAAAAATGGCTGATTAAAGAAGGTATAATAACCATGCTGAAGCTTGAGGTACATTAGGCAATTAAAATATCCTACAGTTTTTGTTGTAGTGGCGTTGCCATGTTCATAGTTCATAGGTGAGCCAAAATATGTTCCTTCCTTTCCTCACTCTGTTATCAGAAAAAAAGCTCTTATAAAAGTACTTCATTACTGAAACAGAGCTTCATTACAGAAAAGATAACCGAGCAGAATAGCAAAGCAATTAGCCTATTGATAATATTTAAGCAGAGTTCTTTTTGATTATTATATTATTTTGAAGTTTCCCACCTGTTGAACTCAATAGAAATTGCTTCTTGAAATCACTGAAGTTTAGAAAAGCGGCTTTCCTGTAAATTCATTATAAGGCAGTGGGGAGGATTGTGTATGTGTGGAAGGCTGGGGAGATTCATGCATGTAATTCTGTAAAACAAAATCAATAAAGCTGATGACAGATTAAGTTGCTAAATTTTGTAACACTAGACTACTGTTTGGGTCATCAGCACAGCACTATTGGATTTTCTATGGTTTAATGCTGAAAAACAGGATTATTGATTTTAGGATTTTCAGCGTATCCCCTCTGGGAGTTCTTAAGCAGTCTTTATAATTCTTCACACTTAAGTTGACAACTACAGTGACATAACTGTGTCCTTGCCTTAGTAATCGTTTTCTAATCATATTGGAAAAGGCTGGAAATGGTTTATAAAATGATTATTCCAGACAAATGGGGGAACAGAAGGGTTGTCAGGATGTCACTTCTTTGTCTGGTGGTCATTGCTACCTGACTGCCATCTTGCCTTGGAATTAACTTACAGTCACAGATTAAGACCTTTGACTGTCATAAATCTGCTTCCCAATATGTTTGACTGGCAGGGGAGTTCACAAGCCGTCCCAATATAAATAGGATTTTAGCACATCAGGTGCTGCTCCGAAGTAAAACGGGCTGTTTTGCAGTCGACTTTGTTGGTGTATATTCATTGCTCCTTCCCCGACCCATGTGTATGCATGCCTGCGTGTGTATGCATGTGTGTGTGTACGTAAAGTAGAAGCTGAGATAGGCTAACAAAATGAACTACTGTATGCAAGAAATATATGAAGTGCACCCAGCTGCTGGTAGCAATTGCTACATGCAGTCCACTGATTATTGCACATATATCGAAGATAATCAGGGTTACAGCAGTTGTGATGCTCAGGTCCTGCACAGTAACAACATATATATGGAACAGGCCTGGGCGGTGAATCAGCCTTATACCTGTAGTTACCCTGGAAACGTTTTTAAAAGCGAGTACTCTGACATGGACATGGCCCTGAATCAGTACAACCAACCTGAATTTTTCACAGAAGAAAAACCTACTTTTTCTCAAGTGCAGTCGCCATCGTACTCTCAGAAGAAAGGTAGGGGCATTTTATTTAAATAACAAAAAAAAAAATTCTCTGTTTTTGTTTTTGTTTTGCTTTAAACTTACAGTTGCATCAGTTGGCTCAGATGCATCTTTGAATGTGAAGGCTGCCTGTTCAAAATTGAAAGCAGCAGTAACATAGGTTGCTAGGTGATTGTAAGGTTTTTGGAGAGCGATGAGGATTTCCAAGCACTTTTTCTTAATATATAAGAGACATTTGCAAGTATATTGCTTCTTTTTTCTGCTTTCCTGGGCTATTAAGTTCCTTTGCTATTCACCAGTGAGCTTGATAAGAAAGTTTCTCTCCTGAAATGTCATCATTATATATGCTGCATCTTAAAGCTGTGTTTCTGTTTACATACAAACTGTATAAGTCCGTGTTTTCAGTAAATGTGAACTCTGTTTGCTCAGCAACTCAGGAAAAAGATTTTGAAAATAGGACTGTAAATATGTATGGGAAAATGTGTTTGAATTACTGTTTTCTAAGTGAAAACCACGAGTTTCTGATTATGCAGAGCAAAAAAGACTGAAAATTCAAGAATATATCTATGCAAGAAGGATGACTTTGCATCCAAAAGGCTGATCTAATCAATACATTTGTGAGACAAGTGCAGTGTCTGCTCCCTAGGGGTTAAATCATCGCCAGTTTTTAGAATTTATTCTTTTGATTTCAAGTAAGCAAGTGAGATTTAAAAGGAGCCCAAAATACTAACAAATACTTGGAAATGTTTTCAGTGCTGTTTGTTTTGAACTCAGTAACCCAACTTACGCATATGAAGTATACATTCTCTGTGTTTCTTTAAAATCACATTATTAAAGACAGAAAAAAACTTGTATGTTATACCAAAATAATATCCTTTTCTGATCAGACCAGATTTTCTGTATGCAGTTTTCCAAAATCCAGATGAATCGGATGTAACTAGAGAGTTAAAGAAAATACCATTTACTACTTTTGAAGTATCTTTGTAATGAAGAGCAGACTGTTTATTTTTATTAACTACATGGAAAACTGAAGTATTTTCCTCTGGACAGAAAATACTGATTAACCCTTGATGCAATAAATCTCTGTGATTGATAGAAAGATGTCTTAATTTTATACATTGAACAGCATCATATTTAATAATAAATAAAATTATTTTTTAAATCCTTCTTGGAAGCTGTGACAACATGATCAAATTGTAGGCTAAATGTAGTTGTGGATAATATATGTTTTTGTGTTGTGCAACATTTTAAATGCTTTTTAAGGCTTTTTTATCTGTTGTTGGGTTTTAATTAATGACTTCATATCCTTTGTAGAATTCTTCTATTTCTTGTTTTTGGTTAAGGGAAAAGCTTATCTCAGGATTAATTTAGAAAAAAAAATAAAGACTTGCTGTTGCAAAGTCACTGAAGGAATACATTTTTCATAATGTTAAAGGTTATAAATAATACTTAGTACACCTAGATCAAAGCTTTAAGTTATTTCAGTGCTCAGGCACCCAACATCTGCCCTGTGTAAAGTTTTTGAACTTGTTGGTTTGAAAGAATACAGAGTTGTTTTTAAAAACGGCTTGTATGCCTTTATTTTCTACCACCTCAGTTTCACTAAGAATTTCCGAGGAAGCCTCTCTAGCAGGCTTTTAATTGATCATTCACAGAGACTGAGCAACGTGTTTTGGGATTCTTTAGAGCCTTATTACTGTGATAATCAATAAAAAGTGGCCTCCCTTCTGTCAAACCTTTGCAAATGTTGAGGTTGTTAAGCAGAAGAGATCTAAACTGCGTGGAACATGTGCATCTTCTCTTTTCTTCTTTTTTTTTTTTTAATTTCCATCTTTTAAGCAAGCTATCGTAAAACTAACAAATCTTTTAATCCTGTCCTAAGAACAGAAGGCTTTTCACAGGGCATGTGTGTCTGTATTGATCCAGAATTGATTGGGGGAGCGAGTGAGTTTGTTAGAGAAGCCTTGGTAATAGCCCATTAAAGCAAAATTAATTCCCTAAACAGGTGTTCATGAAGAGTTTTGATTGCTGCAGTTGGTATTTTTGTTAGTCCCTTGAAATTTGTTATAATCTCAATAATATGCTGTTCAAATCAGATTGTACTTTACAGTAGCACATGGACTTGTTACTTGTTTCATATCAGAGCTTTTGCTAGTTACTAAATGGTTAAAATCTTGTTTTCCCTCTGGGAAGAAACAAAATCAACATTGTATATGTCGAAAAGCTTGTAATTTGTGAAAGGGTATTTAATTACTTCTCTATTTTTATGTCACTTTGAACGAATTAGAAAATAACTTGAAAAACAACAACCAAAGACCCCAGCAATGTGTCACTGGGGGGGGGGGGGGGGGAGAGAAACATTTATAAAACATAGCCAGTTGTTCTAAATATCAGAAAGCTGCTTCAGTTATTACAGTACATTAAAAACTATTATTTCCTGGCTATCCGTCAGAAATTCTGATGAAAGAATTAATCTTTAAAGAAAAGAATTGTAGTCCAGAAAATCAGGAGTTGGAGATGTGTGTTTAGCTTTGCATCTACTTGTTGCTCCATTACCTTTTGTGCTCTGGTGTACACGGTTAAAAGGTGACAGCACAACGTTTGTGCAAGAGCTTACTGTTTTATTAAGGAAGCCCTTTCGGACCTGATCCTGCCCTAGGAAACAGACAGCCACATACACTCTGTTTTCTGTGTAACGCTGTGAAATCTGATAAGCAGAACAGGGCTCATCGTTGTGAGAACAAGGTGCTATTCTCAGTTTTGTCCCAGAGAGCTTAAACTGGAATATTCTTCCCCTCACACAGTGTTGCCAGCCGTGGTGAGCTTGCAGCATTGCCTGCTGGATGGGTGATGCTCAGGGGGAGCCTGTGCCCCCCTGCCCCTGTGCAGAGGCTGTGCAGACAGACAAAAATGTCCCTGGATCTCCTCACACCACCTATGCTGTGAGGAGGAGTACCCAGTGACAGGAGGAGATAATGCAGTTAGGAAGGTACAAAAGAAATATGTACAGGAGTCCACAAACATCAGTCTCCCCACACTAGGTGTCTGCACAGTGTTTTGGACATTTGGACAACATGGGAGAAGTGTCTGCAAAGTTAAAACTGGAATAAGAGTTGGCTTTTCACTTTCTTTGCACGGTGATTTCTCGTACAGTGTTAATGAAAGATGTCCACAGGTGTCTGTGAGGTTAGGCTTTAACTTCACATTCTGTGGGGCAGAGAGCAGTAAGCAGGGGGTGCCCCCCCAAACCAAGGGTTTTGGGGAGAATTCTTGAGATTAGGCTAGGGGGGAATTCTTGAGATTAGGCTGTAGCAGAGCCAGCTTCTCATCCTTGCAGCTCACCTTGCTTCCCAGATACCAGTGAGATACTGGTGAGGTTAATGCCATGTTTGGAAGGACTCATGGTATGGTGGGAGAACAGGGCTTTGAAAGCTGTTGTTATTGTTGTTATTTTATAATTGTATTTGCCATAATTATTTCTCTCTATTTTTTCTCAGGCAATTAAGGTGCAGCTGAGAATATGTAGTGTGTGAATGCTAGAGTATGCAACAGAATTGGCCCAAACTGAGTTCTCAGCAGTGTGAGAACATTAAGGTACTTTCTAAATAGCTAAGAAAAAGTAACATGAAGCTTATGCCAAAATGTCATCAATGCGGGGAGTGTGTGTGGATATAATCAATTTACAGAAACACTGAGAATTTGTCATCCTGGCCTTTGCAGCAGAGCAGTTCCCAGTATGTTAACGATTATTCAAGCTTAAAAATATTAATTTTGCTCTTGACCACCCATCTAAGGAAATAGCACTGAGAAAAATTGCATAATCCATTGCATAAATCATTATGCATTTGGAGTTATGTTTCTTTCATAACAAAAATCAGTGGAAATAATGTGTTTTCATCTCCTTTACTGTAACCTTTCCACAACCAAATGAAGGATGAAAAAGTGAAGTAAGTTATGCTTTGCTTTGTTCAGTGAGGCTTAGATTTCCAAACAAATAACTTTCTTGCAGTACTAAGATACTGTCTCTAAAAACATTTAAATTATTTGAAGGGTGGGGAAACTGCATGATATGACCCCTTAAAGTGATGTATTTTGTACCTGTAGTTGGTAATGGCTGCAGGTACAGTACTGATTGCAGAAGTTTAAGTGACAACACAGTTTGGGCTAAAATGTTTTCAGCACATTCTCTGCAAAAGCACTGCTGTTGATAAGGTTTCTGACTCAGCCTAAGGAGCAGGGTTAATGCACTGAAAAGTCGTGGAGAGAAAAGGGACTATAAAATGTTTCAGATTAAATCATTGCAGAATCTTTTGTCAAATTTTAGTAATTTCATAAATCAAGAAATGTCAACAGAGATCAAAATTGAGCACATGCGGGCCGGTTAGCTAACAAGAAAAGTGTGAATCTGCTCAGCAACATTCTCGGTGCTTCCAAGCTCAAAGGAGAAATAAGCCATTTTTCTCAGTGGGAGTAATTTAAAGAAAGTGGGAAACAAGGATCAGTGTATCTGCCCAGCATTTCAGATCAATGTTGATAATAGCACACATAAGAATGGAGTATGCTTTTTCTCTGTTGGCTCTCTGCTTTCAACAAAACTCCATTTAAGCTTTTTCTGCACAAGTATGTCCAGGATGATGCATGGCTGTTCCTTGTAATTTTTTATAATTTGTAAAGAGTTCAAGGTGACTATGAAAGCAGTAGAACAGCAGTACAAATTTACATTTCAGTTGAGGATTCTCAAGGTAGTAATTAATTTCATCTTTTTGATTTTCATACTGTAGTGTCTAGTAAGTGAATATCAGCTTACTGGTAAGTCCTAACTCCTCATTTTAGTGAGTGATCTCTGGTCATGCAAACCATACCAGATGGGAGAAAGAGAGATTTCAAGGAATATATTTAATACATGACTCTGCCAGTGTACACTGAAAATTAAAGTACTGAATAATGGTCTTGAAGTGTAACTGTCCTTCTGCAATAGCAAAAAATGGCATTTTCTGCCTTCAAGCTATAAATCTATGGTGGATTAGGAACAAGCTAATAATGAACATCTGGCAGACAGGCATAATTTGTTTGCATCAGTGTTACTCATATTCTTGTTTGGTAGTCAAATACCATTTGGTTCTACAATTTTTTTAAGGTGGGGATTAATTCCCTAGGTGAATATCACATTACTTTTACAGATCTAGATATATAAAGTATGTGCAGTGATATTTTAACAAAACTGAAGTTGGTTTTTTACTTTTCCTAGAAGATGCTTTTTATTGTTGATGTTATTAATGTGTACCAGGTACAGAGGGAGAAGAAACACTATAATTTTTCAGAGTTTTTTTATAATTGAAATAGTTTTTCTTTGCTTTGTTGGATGGAGGAATAGGCACTGAGTGCCTCGCTTGTGCCTCTCCAGCCCATTACACTGTGCAGGGTCATATATGGTGCTGTAAGGCATCATTCCTGCAAATGGTAATTAATGGAGGAGTACCTCAGATGACTGCATGGGGTAGCAGATCTCCTTCTGTTCTTACAACTGCTTGGGGCAGACTCATTGTGCATTTTCCTGTTGAAGGGAATTGTTTCCTGCCATGCCTCTAGAAAGCTACAGTTGTTATTTAGATGGCTCTCAAGATTGGCTATAATGGATTATATGACATATTCTTCTAGAGAGGGGCAAGTGGTCCTGCTGTGTGCTTAGCCTTGCCAAGACAGTAAGATTAGGCAGACTGGCAGGTGGGAGTCTGGGAACCAAAGGTGTTACTTTAGGCTACAGGGGAAACACCAGACAAGGCAGATCAAGGTGATTCACTGTTATTATTCTCTCAAAGATCCAAGGTGGGCATTGGGATAAACAATGTCAGGTCATACTTGACAGATAATTAACTTGGAAGATCGTATGGGATGCAACAAGTGACAGTCCATGAGAATGCTGAATGCAGCAAACAGACTTGAAACAACAAGGTTGTTTTTGTGCAATTCAGTGAGGCTGGTGTTGCTCTTGAACAGTTCCTCTTAGATATTTATGTAAAAGGTTTTGACCAAGAAATAAAAAATAAATTCTGACCACCTGAAATAGGAACAAACCTGATGTTTCCATGAAATTTATCAGTAAGTTAATTTATTAGTAAGAAATTTATCAGTAAGAAATGTATTAGTAAGAGCACCAGGGTTACTCTGTCCAGACAGCATCTGCTTTTCCACATGGGCATTTTTATTTTTGCTTCGGTGTTATTACACAGACATGAAGCAAAAGTACTTGTTGATATGAGAGACAAGTTACTAATAGTGGTGCAAAGAGTGAGACAAGTTCTGTTGCTCTTTTCCTTCCTCAGAACATCTAACAGGCAACTCTGCTGCCATCCATGACTTCCTCAGGAATCTCCACTGCACTATTCATTTATTCCATGCTGGTACCATGTTTAGAAAGACAATGTTGAATTTCTTCCCGCTAATGCTGTCTCTAACTCTGAGAAGCAGAAAAAAATGTACTGTCTGTTTATCTACATGTCTTTCAAATGAAATTGTATTGAATTTATACAGAGGTCATACAGGATATTTGCCACTACTAGAAATTACTTAGAATTTACATTAGTGTTTGTAAGAACTGAATGCAAATCCATTTACTCCTTTTGCAGGGATGTCTGTCTGAATTGTGTCTTTTAAAAATACTACTGAAGGTCCAATCTTCCCAGTCTAACTGTTTCTAACCCCATTAGCTGTTAGAAGAAGTGTTAAAAATACAGAAAACTGTAATAGAAAGACAAGATTTATGTATTGCACACTTTTGTTGCCAGTGATTTCTTGGAATAAGAATTTTCTACTCATGTTTCCTGTTCAATTACTAGAAGAGTTCCAGTTGTGTACTTCCCTTGTGACATGGAGTCAGTCTGTGGCAGTACTGAACATAATATTTAGGTAGCTTTAAGTAGGTGGCACTTAATGCTTCTGATGCAAGAAATTTGCAATGTGGTTGCATGTAAGGATGCCATTTTTAATTTCTGACTAGGAGTGCCCCTAGGAGATTTCTGCCAGATTGGAAACTTTATATTGGATAAAGTCATGAAACCCCAGGAAGAAGATGGACAGCAGTGATCACATGCATGACCCAGTGTATATATTTAAGGAAACAGTTTAGACAAGTGATCTCTTGCTCCTCCAGTAGAACAAGTTGCCATTGCATAAGCAGCACTAACCAGCTTTTATAATTATTGAAATACCATTTCATTTAATTCAAAAACAATTCTTGAGGAAGCTAACCAAGGGTACTGAATTTTTGAGGATGTAGATGCTATGCAAAGACTGTGTTTTGTGAATAGCAGTAACCAGCAATAACAGAAGCCATTGATCTTCATGATACATTGAGGGGAAAATTCTGCATCCCTTTGCTGCATCTTCTGCCCACTCTGTCAGCTCTATGTTGTGTATGTGTTGCATGTGCAGAGGCAGGTGTGAGCAGAGTGGGGGCAGGATGGAGATAATAGCCTCTGCTAATCCCCCACTGGCATAGTGTCTGTTAGGAGTCAGTGATGTAATTAGAGTTGAAACCCCGCTGTCTCTCGTCTCTCAATGTCACATGGCCACCAGTCTATCCAAGCATAACTTGTTCATCATGGAGAAATATAGCCTGAATATAAATCTGCTCTTTTGCTGTCTTGTAGACTGGTTTGGTACAACATTGACATCTTAGCTCATTCCCCCACTCCCCTTTCAGAATATTGGCAGACCTGAGATGCCTGTATCCAGGAATGGCTTCCAAGTACTACTGCTTCCTTATTTTAGAGAAGAGGATACGTACTTCTCTATAATTTGAGGTTCTCATAATTATACTCAAATTAGGCCATACAAATACTTTTTGCCTTCTTTACTTTCTCCTGATTTACTCACCAGACTCCATAAAGTTTAAGCATTTTAAGCTCAGTTAACTTTAAGTGTTTTGTCTAATTTGGACCTTCCTTTCTAGAGAGCCTCTGGAAGCATAGGCTTAGGAAGGCATTTGAATTTAAAGTGCTACTGAGCTGACCCTCTGGCATGTTAATTGCAGGAAGATGATGGCCACCCCTCTTGCAGCATCCCCTAACAGCCTTCTGCTGCCCTGTGTCTTGCTGGTTGCCCTCCAAGTGACTGGTGTCCCAAGTCCCCCTGCTGTACCAGCCCATGCTGCTGTGAGGGCTGCACAAAGACATTAACCTTCATGTCTAGCCTTATGTGTGGTGCTGCAGATGGATTCAGCAAGCTAGTGGTAAGGGATTGTGTTACAGGCAGCTGCATCCAAAGGACTCTTCTTCATTGCACTCAAAAATTCCACTCAGACAGCTGGCAGTTGATGCCAAACTGGGAGGAGTGGCTGGAACACCAGATGGATGTGCTACCCATTCAGAGCAACATAGGCAGGCTAGAAAAATGGGGTGAGAGGAATCTCTTGAAGTTCATCAAAGGCAAAGGCCAAATTCTGCATGAGTGGAGGAGTAATAAAAAGAGCAGTGCAGGCCCAACTGGCAGGAAACCGCTCTGCACTGGAGTGCTTGGTAGTTCCTGGTGGGCAGCAAGTTGCATATGGGCCAGCAGTGCGTTCTTGAAGCAAGGGAGGTAAATGGCATCTCATCTGCTTTTGGAAAATCATCACCAGCAGCTTGAGGGATGTGATCCTTCCCTTCTGTTGAGCTCTAGTGAAACACATCTGCAGTGTTTGGTCCAGTTCTGGGCTCCCCAATAGAAGAAAGACACAGACATCCTGGAATAAGCCTGGCAAAGGGCCACAGAGATGATGAACTGGAGCATCTCTTCTATGAGGAGTGACTGAGAAAACTGGGACTCTTCAGCTTGGAGCAGAGAAGGCTCAAAGGGGCATATCAGTGTGTGTGAATATCTGATCCCCCACACTGTAGAAGACAGGGCCAGACTCCTCTCAGTCCCCAGTGACAGAACTAGAGACAATGAGCTCAAATAGAAGTACAGGAAATTCCTTCTGAGAGTAATAAAACAGTATTTTCTTTTCACTCTGAAGGTGACAGAGCAGAACACTTGCACAGATTGCCCAGAAAGGTTGTGGAGTCTCCATCCCTGGAGATACTCAAAAGCTGTCTGGGCATGGGCCTGGACAGCTGGCCCTGTGTTGAGCAAGGGTGTTGGAGTAGTTGACCTCCAGAAGTGGCTTCCAACTTCAGCCATTGTGGGACCCTGTGCAATGTTTATTACTCCACTAATCTTACATAGTTATACATATAGGTGCACTTTCCTCTCTCCCCTCAAAGGGAGTCTGAGATGTCTATGTTACGTCTTCACAGTGAGATTTTTCAGAAGGTAAAGTTACAAACTATAACTCCATTAGTTATGAGTCATGGAAACATTGATTTTGAAAGGTTTGTATTTTACCCTGTTAAAAAGTTGTCTCTGGTTACAATTACTTTTTGCTTGCCATCAGTATTGTTTTGGTTTTTTGCTCAAATTGAAAATATGTTTGTGTTTTCAAAACAAATGTCATTGTGGGAAAAGAACCAAGCATTGCCAATTTTTTTCACAGCAGGAATATTTTCACTGGCTGGATCTGGTAGACCACTTCTGAAGAGAAAATGTCATTCTAACACATACGTGTACACACTCACACATACACACATATTTGAATGTCCACATATTTTGCTTTAAATTCAGGCTACATTAAGTGTTCCTGTGGAACACATCCAGGTCAGGCATGATCAATAAAACTTGGGCTATATGTCGCTTGTACCTTTCTGCTTTGAAATAAACCATCTGTCAGTAAATATTTCTTACTACCAAGCCCCTCAGTCACACTGAAACCTGGGGTCTCATCTACAGTATACAAGTATATTGAGGTTTTTTCTGATATATAGAACAGAAACATACTGTATGCATTCACTGCCATTTTATTGTTTCACATCAAATCTTTTGAAGCAATGAATATTTTCTGATGTAGGATTTCACTCAGGAGAGAGAAATCATGTTCCAACTTTTCCCTCTTGACCAGTAGACACTGAATCAGTCTGAAGAATATAAAATCTTATAGGCTGTGTTTAAGTCTGTAACAGTACAAACTTTTATTCGGGAAATTCAGTGAGTTCAGAAGTATGTCACTGGTAGACAAGATCTGTGGTGGATTTTAATGCAATCTTTTTATATCACATGTATAATATAAATTTGTATGGAGTTTACACGCCACATCCTCTTTTTCTTTGCAGGGTACATACCCAGTTACTTAGACAAGGATGAGCTATGTGTAGTATGCGGGGACAAAGCCACCGGATACCATTATCGCTGCATCACTTGCGAAGGTTGCAAGGTAAATGGCATGGTGGGAAAGTGGGAATCAGAAATAGCTCTCCAGCTCCTCCATTATACAGACTTCCTGAACTGTGCTGTCAAAGCAAATAAAGACAGATTAGAAGCTAATAAGAACATCCAGTACTGATGATAAGCCGCATCTGACCATGCTGCTGCTCTTCATATGCATAAGGAATATAGTTGGTTTTTGCCGTGTTTGCTTTTGAAAAGAAAACAAGAAATTTAGACTGGTGTTGCTGCTGTTTAACAGTTAGCTTCTGAATTTACATTTTTTAATGTTTCTTTAGCCATGTTCTCAGCCAGGGTACAGCAGCATGTTCCCAGCTACTCCACTGAAGCTGTTTATGCAATAGCTAAGGTTCTGCTTATGGCCATGAGATTAACAGTGTTCTAGTGCCTCTCACCATCCCTGTGAAGAAGCAAAAATCAAAATCCTTTCCACATGCTCATATTACAGTAACATCCATCAACTTGGGAAGCATTGACACCCAATTAAAATAGTTTCAAAAAGATTTTGACTTCTTTAACTTAAGCACATTGAAATGTGCTTGCAGCCCTAAAATGCATCTCCAAGACTACATGCAAAATTAAATTTAAAAAGAGATTGCTTTGGGCAAGTAAATAAAAAAATGGAGTAACACAATCAGACACATCTTACATGATTTCACTGCCATGAATTTGCCTGAATAGCTTGAGATTCTGTAAGAAAGCTATTCTTTCCTGCAGAAAGTAAAAAAAAATTGTTTTTCTAAACAAATGGGACCACACATGTCTTGGGCTGGTGTCATGAGACTAAGCCATGAAAGTCTCATTTTGTTCACCCACAAAGTCTGGAACATTTGGATATGATATTTTGGGTTTGGATTTGCTTTAGAGCTCCTCATTGCAGTAACTCTTGTGTTGAAGTAGTTCTTTTGGTTGTACATCATTTCCCTAAGTTACATTTATGAAATGAACAGAGACCTAAATATCCTATGTATAGCAGATTCATGGTAATACTCATAATGGCTTTATACATATACTTACATACAAAGTAATGTATAATGTATATATATCTTTATATCTTTATATATATGTATCTTTAAAAAGAACTATGGAGCTGCACAAGTGTTTCTTACACATTTGCATCCTGAATACCAGATAACAATACATAACATGTATGTTGTATGGATGCAACTTAATTCAGATATAATGGGAAGTAAGCAGCACTGGGGCATTATGAAGTAGACTTAGCTCCCAGCTGAACAGCTGTATCTGTTGCGAGTTTTCCTGCTAAGATTTTCATTACTTCAAGTCAAGTAGTTCTTTTTATGCCTGCCAGCTATTTTAGAGACATATCATACAAATTTGCTTTTATCTTCCCATACAGTTCTTCTGTCTGATGTACAATTTAAAACAATGTTTATGCGCACAAGGACCTGACATAACAATTTGCAAAAAGTAATTATTTTCTTGAAGGAGCTGCATACACATTTCAAGCTGTATGATATATCAACAAAGTTATATGTTTTATCAATACACAATATATATAATAAATTTTCAATTAATTTGATGCTTACTAGTTGCTTCCACTCAATGTCACTTTAGTTTTGTAACAAGCATAATCAAGGCTGACAACCAAAGATTTGCTTTGGCATGTGCTTTCATGAACTTAATTCTCACACATGATTCCTGAAGAGTAAATTGTGAGGAATTTAAACACAAATAAATGAGCAGTGAGGTCTGACATCACTGAAATGTTTTTCCTGACTTTACCCCTTGCATCTTCTGCTATATAGGTGTGTAGCAAAGGAGTTTAGAAAGAGTTGCTCCCTACTATACAATGGGCTTTCTTTTATTGATGAGAATAACGCTTCTGTGGTGAAGTGTTTGGACAGATATAGAGAGCAGCTTCCTTAACATCTAGCTGGAGATGAACAAAGAAGGATTTTTGCAATTTTTTTCTGAAAAGTGCAAAGAAATGAGAAGGTGAAATGGGCTGTCTCAGCAGAGGTGATTGAGACTCTTGCCAACATAAAGCTACAGCTGCATTAAGTCCTGTGCAAGGTTCAGAAAGCAGAAGTTCACTTGCTGAGATTCATTAGAGATTTTTCTATCTCTTGTTTCATAACTATTGATAACCCTGTGACCCTGGTTGTCCACAGTCATCTTAGGTCTTCAGGAAGGGGTGGAGCAGATCCTGTCTCTAGGAATTCATCACAGGGTTGAGAACAGAACCTAAACTGGGTGTTCAGTAGATGAGAGTTTGAGACTTATTCCAAACCCCACATAAGGATATCTTGCCTGTGATTTCCTAGATTTTATCTTAACACAACTGGTCCCAGTCTTGCAAAGGCTCCCACACAAGCTTTATGCCACTCAGTTTAATTAACATTTCAGGTCTTACCATAATTAAGGAAGAAAGAGTTGTACTCTTAGCTCAAGCTGAACCTCGTAAGATAAAACTCTAATGAGGACAAGGCTCTTCATTGTTTTCACAGGAGTTAGGAGTACAAGCTGAAATACAGCCTTATCTGTGCATGTTAATTCAACACTTTGTGTTAAAAGAAATTGCGCACTGCTGTAAGATTTTACTGGGTATTATTTAACATGATTTAAAAACAGACCTTTCGCCTACTGAAGTGAAGAGACTATTCATTAGACAAAATCCCAGCTGAAGAGACTATTCACAAGGTAAAATCTCACTTGAATTTTGCCATTGTTTTGACTAAAACCAAAGCCATTCTGAACAGCCTCAGTCAAACAGGACCTGAGTGTCAGTGTGTTGTCTGTGTCAAGGTAATCCTGAGCTGCATTGCTGAATCTAGACAGTCTCAAATTATGGTGAAACTTGAAATTGAAGTCTAAATTTTCTGCTTTACAGCCTATCTTGTTCATATCTTTCAGTCTTGGGGAGTTTATCCAGCCCCTTGCAAAAGTCAGTGAGAAAAGTCATTTTGGAATTAAAACCAGGATTTTGTCCATAATGTTTAGAGATAACTTTTGTCTGATTTCATTACTTACAGCAATGTTTTATGGGGCATTTGAATGAGTGAATTCAGTGGGATTGCATTAGTTCATATAGTCTTAGGATCTGTTTAAATTTGCAAGATATATCTGTATTATGACTAGATAGATAGATAGACCACCATCATGAATCTTTGTTCGTCATGGGGCTTTTGGGGCTTTTGAAATTCTGTGGTAAATACAAATTAAATCTGCTTTTCAGAAATACAAATAATTTATAAATTAGGGATCCTTTGAGTTTAGAACCAAACTCAAAGATTGTGTAGACTGTATTTGAAAAATCTTTTTCTTGCCCAGATTTGGTTGGTTATTTGGCTTTTCTGGAAATAAAGGAGTGGAACTGTTTGTCCTCAATCCTTTAATAGCACAAACACACCACCATTCTTACTATTTGCAGAAGCTGCTTTTTAATTAAGACTATGTGTATGCCTTTCAATATCCTTCAAAATGATTACAGAATTTGAAAAGGGGCTCAAAAAATACTTAATATGCAAAAAAAAATTAACAGTAAAAAAATATGACTACAAGAAGACATGTACATAGTATTTGTGTCTCAAGACAGCACTACTTGCACTTTTACTTATCTAAGATCTCTATGTTTTTAATTGTTAAGGAAAATCAAGAGAAATGCCATACACTATAAAACTGGTTTGAGAGCTTTGAGAATTTTTGGGAATGAAGTTTGTTATCTTGCATAGTTAGGTACATGCCTAACAAATCAAGCAGCTCCCAATTTTTAAAAATTGCTCAGTGCTAATGCTTTCCAATGTACTTATTTCTTGCACCTAGGGTTTTTTTAGAAGAACCATTCAGAAGAACCTCCATCCAACTTATTCCTGTAAATATGAAGGAAAATGTGTGATAGACAAAGTAACAAGAAATCAGTGCCAGGAATGTCGCTTCAAAAAATGTATCTTTGTTGGCATGGCAACAGATTGTAAGTATATTTTCCTGGTTTTTCTTTATTTTATTTTTTTTCAGTGTCTGTGTTTGCCTAAAGTATGTTGATTGATGAAGCTTGTTAAAGTAAAATAGAACTGCCAGCCCTTTTCTGGATTTAATAATACCAGGGAATCGCACTCATTGCATTAAGCCACTTTCACAGGGCTGTAATTTTTTGTTTATCCTTCATCAGGGTGCACCTTCTCCTGGCCTTACCAAGCTGAGTAACAATAGGAGTGTTCACTATTTGGAGGAGAGGAGGGAGAAATGCATCTGGATGGACACTTCTCTTGAGATAAAAACATCTTGTTTAGAAAATTCTGGAGGATGTGAAATTGAATGTCATTGTATGAGTCATCCTGCAGTTGTTTGTTTTATTTTTAGCCCTGAAGAAGTTATCTGCTGCAAAGATTTTGAGTCTTTTCTAAAGAACTAGAAAATATGGCTGTAAGATTAATCCTTAGGGGTCTTCTTTTCCTGCCATTGCACAGGGATTTACACCAATAACTTCAATTACTACAAATGGGAAGAAATCATGTAAAGCCCCCCAGAATTCATATAAATCCCCTTGTGCCTTCATGGTTGTTGCCAGTGCAATCCTTTGCAGAAGAACTGACAGGAAAACAGGCCCAGTAAACAACAGAAGAATAGTCTAACTTAGTATTTTCATTGTTAATGTAATGTATAACAGTTCCCTCTGTCTAGACGGAAATAGAATAAAGGGGACATTTTCATTGTGGCCAGGTAGGACCTTCGGGGAAGGGGCTGGATACCAGTGAAGTGATGAGCAGAGAGCCCTGGGACCTGTGTATCTGGAGTCACTGGAAGTAATGGGGCTCTACAGGAACACCACTTGTGGGGATCAGGGAAAGAGCCAAAGGCATGTTGGCATGTTTGTGTCATGCTTCAGGCAGATGAGCCTTCTGTGAATAAGTGCTCCCACTTTCTTTGATCCATGTTACCTTCTGCTGGCATCCAAGTACATTTTCTGCACTTCAGAGCAGTGAGTGTGAGAGCATGCTGATAGGGACAAAGAAAACAGAAGTGCATCTTTCCCAGTATGGATTACTCCAAGTCCATTATAGGAGCACTTGGATACCTCACAAAGCTTTTGCATATTACTTTTATTGGTGGAACAACCCCTTGAGGGCAATGGCAGTATACAAAGCATTACCAGGATGGTAAGTCACTCTTTGCTACCCAGGCTTCTGAGAAAATGAAGTTTGAAGGGCGAAGTAAGAGAACAGTCTCAACTGTGGGTCTTGCCAAGGCACTTCCTTACTGATTAGTTAAGGTGTTTGTAAGCAACTGGTACCTCAGGCACGCAAAAGACCAAAGTTCTGACAGTCTTATGAACTTCCTGCCATTTTTGTATGTTTTTTCCCCTGCTAGTGGTGTTGGATGACAGCAAGAGGTTGGCAAAGAGGAAGCTGATAGAAGAAAATCGAGAGAAGAGACGTCGGGAAGAGCTGCAGAAAACCATTGGGCACAAACCAGAGCCAACAGATGAGGAATGGGAGCTCATCAAAATTGTTACTGAAGCACATGTGGCTACCAATGCACAAGGAAGCCACTGGAAGCAGAAAAGGAAATTTCTGGTAAGGGCTGTAGCCTTATACACTGCTCTTAGAGCCAGGTTCTGTTATTTCTTCTGTGGTGCCTTCCCAGCATTGCAACCCCAAAGAGATTTTATTGCCAGTGTACTGATGCTTGTGAAAAAAGGGTGATTTTGCATAGTTATTACTTCATTTTTCGTGCCCGAACCTCAGTGTTTGATCAGACCATGTATTTCAAAAGATAAACAGTGTTGCTATGTTAAGGCTTACTCAGCTTGATACTTTTATTGTGCTGTGATAAGGAAAAGTAGAAAAATTGTTTCTCTCCTTACTGAGAACAGAAGCAGTCTATAATACATACTGTATTTTTTAATATATTCTATCTAGGGATAGTTGTCTTTATTAGGGACTATCATAAAACATATTGAAAGTGTTAAAACAATATAAAGTTCTAGATGAAAGCTGATACTTTTGGTTAATAACTCAGGGGTTTTTCCTCTTTTGGTTAATGGTGAATACAGTACTGAAAATAAATTAGGCAAGGAAAATTAATTTCAGTGAGAACAGGATGATACATACACTATACCATTGGGGTTGCAGCCTACAAAATAACTTGGATTTTCATCCTATTACTAAGGGTCAGAAAATAAATGTTGATTTATGATGCTCGAGCTTAAAAAAGGATTTATTTGATTTTTCTAAATCGATTTTTAACAGAAATAAGTGCAGAATGCAAAATGCTTCTACCACACAAAAGAGGGATTAGAGACTGCATTTGAGAAATACACAGGAGTCTTTAACAGTCAGGGTATACTAAATCAGATAGAGCACACTCATCTTTTTGCAAGCCCAGGTTCCTACTGCGTAATTCACCATGGGAATTTCAACTCACAGTTGAATTGCTCAGAGAAATTACGTATTCAGGACAGCTGATCTCTTTCATAATGTTGGGGTTTTTTTAATGCCAGTGACACCATCTGTATTTCTATATGAAAGGCTTGTGTTCATAGACTCCACAGTCAGGAAACCACAGCCAGTCATCACTGGCAAGAACCAAGAGAGCACTTTCCAGGGGTGTTGCAGAGCAAGGTGTGAGCAGACCAAGAAGCACGTGCAGTCGTACTTTTGGTTGATTAGACAGGAGTGCTGTTCTTCAGGTATCAGCTGGTTTGGGATAAAACCTAGGGAGCTGGAGGTTGGGGCTGGGAATGAGCTGTTGAAGAGCAGGAGAAGCTGACAGTCTGCCCCAGGAGTTATGGATCTGTCCTTATGTGGCTGAGGCTGGTTCTTTGACAACAGAGACTTCATTGGGGTCCACCTTACCTCTTCTCCTGTTGAGTTAGGTGGAAGGGGCTCCCCTCCAGTGTGTTAGCTTTAGCTGGCTCTCCTGACTTCCTTTGCCTTTCCCAAGAAAATGCTGTGCTCTTCCTTTTTCTCCATAACAATGGTTTGCGTGAGTTTAAGCATTTGGTCTTTTTTGCTTGGAAGGGATGAAGTTTGTTTATCATGAGCACACTGACAATGTGGTTTAGTTACCCAAGATTCAGGGAGGGAGAGAGCCTAGAAATGAGTTTGAGTTTTTTAGTAGGAACCATCAGATAATTGAGCCCAGTATTCTTCATTGTTCCTTTACAATTAGTGCTTGCTTTAGCAACACATTGCTGAGGTTTTTTCTTATAAGAAGTTAGATTTGGATTTAGATTAGTTACAGAAGGATCTTTTATGATGTGTTTCTTTTAAAAAGTTGTTGAACACAAATTTTTATTACAGACAGCACTTTCAGCACCTCCAGTGTTTAAGTGTCTTATACAAATGTCATGGGGCCCATCAGTCTTAAAGGTCTGTGTCTCTGGATTTTATCTAGTTTATGACCTTAATGTGAACAGAATGAAATTTCTTCATGGTGTTTGGTAGGTGTTTGTAATTGCAAAGCCACACTTCAAAAAAAAAACAGCTTTGATATGCCTGTTTTTAAAAGACATGGTAACATTGACCAGCTGCACAAAAAAACAAGTGAACAAGTTCAAGTGCAGTTGGAATAAAAACCATTCATTACAGATTCTGCTTGAAACTATTTAATTGTATATCCCTATTGAAATCCTCAAAATATGATTTGTTGTTCATTTGGAGAAGCCTTGAGCTGAAATCATGCAACAGGCAATTTTCAAACAAAATTTTGCACAGATAAGTTCAAATTCCATTTACATTATCCAGGGTACCTTTAGGTTAGCCTGTTCTTTCTTGCTCTTAAGTTGTTTTAGCTTTGCACATAAGTTGTTTTAGCCTTTTGGAAACTGGCCTTGGCAATTGCCTGGGGGATGCTGTGTGATACCTGGCAATCTGTTCTGGGGAAGCTTTCTGAGCTTTGAGTGGGTGAAAGAGCTTAATTCTGCAAAGCATGCAGCATCTTCTCAGGGGTAACGTCTCCTCAACTCTCTTTGCTTTTAGGGAAACTTGAGAGCTTTCAGCTGAGAGTTTTCCTGTAAGGAAAAGCGTGCCTATGTTTTTAAGCAAAAGATGTATGTGCTGCACCCATAAAATACATAGATACAGACACAAGGAAGAAACTGTGTGCACAACAGCCAGCTGTCCACAAAGAATGGGTAGAAGCATACCAGTCACACATTTCTCTGTGCTGTCACCTCTTTCACAATGAAAATGAATTCACACATTTGTATACCTTAGAAATGAATTCACATTTTGTGATGTAAGTGGACTTCACTTACAAAGCAAATAGCGTTGCTTTTTATTTTAGCACCTCTGCCATACCAAGCAGGACTTTTTGGAGTATAAAATAGTTGCTCTAAGACAGATTGCTCCTTTAAATGTCTTTGTTTATATCCTTAGCCAGAAGATATTGGGCAGGCACCAATAGTTAATGCCCCAGAAGGTGGGAAAGTGGATTTAGAAGCCTTCAGCCAGTTTACAAAAATTATCACACCAGCGATTACAAGAGTGGTGGATTTTGCCAAAAAGTTGCCTATGTTTTGTGAGGTAAGAAGACTTTCTTGCACTCCTCATTTATATGCCTGTTGTTAAAAACTACTCAAAATACTCTGGCATGGAACTTAAAAATTCAGTTTGCCTAAAATTAAAAAATTAAAGACACTCAAAATTAATGGGACTAGAATAATCTGTATTTTCATTAATTTTCTTTTTCCTGTGATTGCTGAAATCCTGAGTTTGTTAATCTGGAAGTCATTGTGGTTCATTAGGGATTCAGATATGTCTTTAGAGGTGGCCTTGAACAAAGCAAATTAACAAAAAGATACTGTCTAGAAGCATTGCTGATATGTTTAATAAAATCTTCCAGCACATGGTTCCCTATGTATCTTCTGGTTCCTTGGCAGGTACAGTATTGTGGAGTTAGGTCTAGACAGTAAAAAATTCTTGAAATTCAGTAAAGCACCCCTGTCCAGGAGTGGCACTTGCCTCGTTGGGTTTCCTAGGCTTGGTTTTCCTAAATGGGGAGGTTGTCCATAAAAGTGTCTGTGAAAGCAATGGATTGTCATTCCAAGTAGATACTCATAGGTAAATATACAGTAAATAGACTCAAAGGCTTGGTTGCACATAAGGAATACAGAGGCCTTAATCTGATCTCATTTGTACCAAGGTATCATTTTTATTGAAGGACCAGATGCAATGGCTGATTATATTTTTTTTCCTCCAATTTAATAAATGGCATCAGAACTGCAGCCTGAAATAATATTTCAGTCTTAATAATCTAAATAATTTTCAAAGAATCATAGAAAGGTTTGTGTTGGAAGGGACCTTAGAAATCATCCAGTTCCAACCCCCTGCCATCAGCAGGAACACCTTCCATTTCATCCTTTGAGGTCAACACCCTACCAGAAAGGAAGGGTAATGCAGCCATCAAATTTTACTGTGGCTGGCATCTTTTTTTTAAAGTCATTCAGGGAGTGCTATATATGTTCTCTGGCAAGTACAGAACAAGAAGAGGTAAATATCAATAGTAGTCACAGTGTAAATATCTCACCCTGGCCAGCCTCTGCATTGGTCATCAGCCATCAGTAAAGGAAGCATGAAATGTAGCCAAGCATGAAGATTTTAAAATACAAGGAATATGTCCATAGCTCATGAGCATTTAATGTCTGAGGAAATCAGTCTCCTCTGATGTGGCATTTGTTGGTGGGAAGTTGCAGTGACATACCAAGGTAGTCTTTTTAATTTAGAAAGCTCTGCCAGTCACACACAGACCTCAGTGCCCATCTGACATCTCCTACCCCTCCTGGCTACCCGCTTGTGTCAGAGCTAGGCAGGAAGCATGGATGAAGAAGTCAAGGCATTGTTGAGCGTGACATCTCTTTTTATGTGGCTCAGCTGGACGGGCTTTGTTTGCAGCTGAGCACTGTGTAACCCTGACACCTGCCCAGATACAGCAAGATCTGGTGGCTGGGTGAGGGACAACTCCTCATGAACACAAAGGAGTAGGACAGCTGTCCTCCGAGTTGTCATATAGCACTTCCTGTAACATGAAGAAAATGACAAATGTTTGCTTCTTTTTGAAGGGGCACCCTCCTGTTAACTTTGTTTCTATTATGATTTTTAATCCATACCTTTTTCTTAGAAGCAACACTGTGTGGGCTGTAGATTTTTTACAGGACAAAACACTTCTTTCTTCCATAGGATCTGCAGAGCATTTAAACATTAACTCAGTTCATAATTCCAGAAGCTGTCTGAGAATGCAGTAAATCTCTATGAAAGTAGGACATGACAGGGAACAACCATGGCCACTTATATTTTCATAAGGCTACTTTTCCTTCTTTTTCACATCTTTGGACACATGTAGAAGCCAGCAAAGCACTGAGTGCCCAGCTTAGCTTGTGTGCATCCACTGTCCCCTGCCTCAAACCGTGTCCAATCCCAGACTAATCAAAGTATAAGGAAAACTTGATTTGCTTCTCAGCATTTCTCCTGTTGTTTCTTTCCTGCTTTTCTTTCTGCTTAAAAGATGAAGATTGAGGAGAATGTAATAAGTTTAAAGTGGGTTTTAAATGTCAAGGCATCAGTGGTTCTACAGTGGGTGAAGCTGTATGAATACTCTTTGAGGTCACTCAGCTCAACTCAATTCCACAGTGCTGCATTGCACATGTCCTGCAGAGGTGAGCCCTTCAGGTTCCTGCCTTGTGCCTTTTCTCCCTCCAGAGAGAGGAAAGGACAACACATGGCAGGGTTTCAGTCACATTTATTGATCCTGCTACTGGAAGGTGCTCTGGTGGCAACACTCAAGTGATGAATGTAGGTAGCATTAAAATCTGCACAGCTGGGAGTAGAACTGATGTTCAAGCCTCCTGTCTCTAGTAACTCCTGCTACTGGCAGATAAGACCTGAGGCTTGGCATCTGTGAAACAGGTGTCCCATGTATCCTTCAGAATTAGAAAAGCAGGTGAAAGACAGGTGTGGTCAGACTGCCTCTACCATAAAGAAGTTTTAAGAAGGATCAAGTAGAAAGAATTGAATTTGTTTCATGGCTCACTAATAAAACAGCTGAAACATCACAAAATATCTTCTCTACTGTTACCTATTTCTTTTCTACTATTCTTCCTACTGTTTAGAAGCTTGGTGGTTTTTTCAATTCTCTTTTCTTGTCCCTTCTCTCTGCCTTTCTTTCATGTTCTTTTTTTCGCTTCCATTGCTTTTTCCAGTATCTCTTCATGGTTCCTCTCACAAATCTATTCTCGTTGTAATTTTTTTAAAACTTTATTTCTTTCCCTTCTTCAATCTCTGCTGCCAAACAGTGGAATTGTCATTGGGTAGCAAGACTTCTGCTGTGCCTGTGCAGTCTTCCTCACACTGCTGCTGAGCTGAGGGTCATCTGCAGGGAAACTGATTTGCTCTGAACAGGATGAGTCAATTTTCTTGTGTATTAAACACTTCACACCTGGAGCTGGCATTACTGGAAAAGTAGCTGCATGACTCAACTCATTTTCCTGACCATGACTAGCTCTGTGCTTAAAACTCTGCTCCAACAGGGAACTGCTTTCCACTTGCCTTAGGTAGCTCTGCATCATTTCCCACCAAATCAATGCACTTGCTTTGCAAGTACACCGTTGCCATGTAAACCTATTGTTCAGGGGGGGGTTCATTTTTGAATTGCAAAACAGGTAAATATAATAATTTTATATAAATCAAAAATAAATGGCTTTTTGCCTCCTTTCAAGCCAAGCAGAAGTGTGTTGCTCTTTCATATGTGGCACCATTGCTATTCGCTTACTGTCTCAAAACAGTCTTGGTGGGGTTTTGTTATTATTAAATAACCTATGAAAACATAAGGACATTCTTTATAGAACATGTTCTGCTCACATGTCAGCATCCTGATTATAGTCTGTAAATACAGAACCTTTGGGCAGCTTGCCTTTGTTAATGTTATGGAAAAGTCACATGCCCTGAAGGTCACAGTTTATGCTCCAGCATAAAAGCTGTAGCTATACCATAGATTTTCTGTCTGTCCAGCAATAGTGCAGGGAGAACAGCCTTACTAGATTAAGTCTAGATTAATAAATTCTCTGTTGTTAAAATGGGCAGTGAGAATTCCTGCTCCACTGATTGAGGTATATCCTGTAGATATAAATATTTGTTTAAAACACAGTCCACTCTTACAGACCCTCCCAAATGTCTTTCCTTTCCTCTGGTCAGATAAGAAATAAGTATGGCTGACAGTGAATTTAACTGGGATGGCTGAGGTTTGCACCAGACCCACTTATGGTTTATTCTCCTATGATAAGTTGTAAGCTGAAGGAACCAACAGCTGTGTTATTGCTAGATTTCCCAAAGGTGTGTGGAGATGCTAACCAGGAAATGTTAACCTGCTGGCAGTTCCTGAAAGCAGGAATGCAGATCCTGGGGGTTTGTGCAGAGCAGCATGTTTGGAGGGGAGCTGCACTATGCAGGGCAGCGTCCTGGGCTGTGAACTGCAACTTTGGGCTCATGGATCTACTGTAGCTGTAAAAGCCACTCAGTCTGACAAACATGTATTTTTCTTTGCCATTTATAATTTCTGCAGCTGCCATGTGAAGACCAGATCATCCTTCTGAAAGGCTGCTGTATGGAGATCATGTCCCTCCGAGCAGCAGTTCGCTATGACCCCGAGAGTGAGACTTTAACACTGAATGGGGAGATGGCAGTGACAAGGGGCCAGCTGAAAAATGGGGGTCTTGGCGTAGTGTCTGATGCCATTTTTGACCTGGGCATGTCTCTTTCTTCATTTAACCTGGATGACACCGAGGTTGCCCTTCTTCAGGCTGTTCTGCTCATGTCATCAGGTGAGAACAGAAATATATTGGGATCCAAACAATTTTGAAACTCTTTGGTCTTTGTCACAAGCCTCTTTATAAAGAAACAAGATAGGTTAGATCTTGTAGTGCTGACTAGAGTAATGTGAGAGAAATTTTCTCTCAAAACCCCAGTGACTTATTTTGGTAAGCATCATAAAAAAAATTCAGGGTGTTCAGAGAGGTGGACATAAAACTGGTTTTGGTAACACACCTTACTCATTTTGGTACTTAGGAATGAGCCAGGGGTGATCATCAAGAAGAAATCAGTTCTGATTCTGAGCCAGTTTGCCTTAAATGAAAAATGGATAATTTAGCAACACTGGTCCTTATGATAAGTTCCCTCTTCCCCCAAGCAATGTCGTGCACTGGGCATTCATACACTTTTCCACCAGTCTTATATGTTCAGTTTGACTTGCCCTCCTGTTTTCCTAATTAACAGCACCAGTGCTTCCTAATGGGCATTTACAAGCTGTGCTGCTTCCTTACACTGGGACCATTTGCAACTGGTCATGATACAAAAGCAGCACAGACAATTTCCTATGATTTCCAAAGAGTTTCTAACCTTCTCAATTGGAGTATGTTTTCATATCTGCTTCCAGTGATTGTGCCAGGCCAAAGAGGAAATTCCATTCTTGGGCAGTGGTAGATCTGGCAAGATTTTATTTTAAGATGCTTTGAAGATTGGGCACTGAATAACACTACACAATCAGTGATTTACAAGCATTAACTGCATCTGAGATAAAAAGATTTCCACATTAATCACAACACAGCACTTCATTTTCCCGATCAAAACATTTTGATTTCTTTTTTAGGTCCCTACACAATGATATGGGAGCAGGGTTTTCAAAAGCTAATTCAAAAATTACCTGCTTTCCCAGAGGTGTCTCCTGAGAATTTATGTGAAAGGGGCTTTCCCAGTCCCCATCTGGGTGCCAGTTGAGACAGCCAGATTTTCAGCCTTTGTTGTTCCTTGATGCTCCATAACAGCCCACCTGGGATCAAAGCATGATCAAACCATTAGTCAGATTGTAGAAAACCAGATAGAAAGGAACTGTAATTTAGATACCTAACAAGGATTTTTTTTTTTTTTGTTTCTTTATTAGTTGTTTTATAGAAAAATGTAGATAGAATCCTTAGCTGCAATCAGGGATCTGATGTTCTAGTCACTGTAAGGAAACACTTCCCAAATGGCTACACTCTGTGTAAGTGTGTGTAGTGAGCAAAGCAGGCATTGGATGAAGAAAGGAAGGATTATCTTCTTCTTTTAACATGCATAGTACTAGCAAGTGAGGTGGCTGGAGTGAAAGAAGTGAAAGTCCCTGGTCTCTCTCCTTTCTTTCCTAGCATCAGAATCATCCTGTTTTTCCTGATTCATGATCAGGCATTTGTTAAAGCAAATATGTAAGAATGATAATTCTGCTGCTTTGTATCTGCAGATCGCCCAGGCCTTGTTTGCGTCGAGAGAATAGAAAAGTGTCAAGAGGGTTTCCTCCTGGCATTCGAACACTACATTAACTACAGAAAACACCATGTTGCACACTTTTGGCCAAAACTGCTGATGAAAGTGACAGACCTGCGAATGATTGGAGCCTGCCATGCCAGCCGCTTCCTGCACATGAAGGTGGAGTGCCCCACAGAACTGTTCCCTCCGTTGTTCCTGGAAGTGTTTGAGGATTAGAGACTGAAGTGGTTCTCCACACCCCGGTCGCACTACTGGCTGTCATTTCATCCCGTTGCCCAGCTCTTCTCACCTGTTTGTTCTTCTTCTTTCGTGGTCTTCTGTTTCTTGAGATGGGGCTGGGGTTTTGTTTGAGTTTTCTTTTGGGGTTGCTGGGGGCAGTTGTATACACATGGATGAAAACATCCCTTTAATGCGGGTACTTGTGACTATTGCAATTTGTTCTTCAGTCCTTTGATGTGAGTGCTTTGACAGCTTAACAGTGAAAATACGAACAGACCAATCTCATTCACCAGCATTTGCGTGGTCACCAGCTCACACCCATCATTGCCTGGAAAATAGGGGAGAGAGACTGAAGTGGCAGAAAAATAAATTTGCCTTCAAGTTGAAACAGCTTTTGTTAATTTGACCCTGACAATTCTCCTTTGTATTACTCCTTTTGCAGGGTACAACTGACCAATTCATAGTATTATTGTATTACTCCTTTTGCAGGGTACAACTGACCAATTCATAGTATGAAATTTCTGGTCTTTGTCATGGTTTCTATTGTAACAATGACCACTATGATCTAGAATCTTCATCATCATTATAGTCCCATCATTCTCTGAGGTTTTTTCCAGCAGATGCAGTTTAACTGGGCCCCATAAATCAAGTACTTAAGATAATGCAGTGTTAGAAGGGACTGAGTCTTGTTGGTCTTTTTTTTTTTTCCATGTGTATAAGATATTAAGATCTTCAGTTTCTAAATTTGGACTCCAGGTAACTTCACTGGAAGGTTTGTTGGAGCAAGGACAGAAATTTGATTCGCTGAGGTGCTCCTGATAGTGGGAGGGTCTGCTTTTTCTGAGGTGTGTGGAAAATCTACCACTCTGAGGGAGAAGGCTCTCTGTCAGGATAGCAGGCAGTGTCTCAGAGTTAATTCAGGGATATGAGAGCTCACGGAATGACGACAAGGAGAATGGAACATATGAGGTGACCTTCAGATAGGACAGAAACCAACTGTGTTATTAACAACACTCAAGACTGTAGAGCTTTATCCCAGGAATACAAATAGTGTTGCTCAGCAGTAATCCTCTGTTTTATATATATATATAAAGTTTATATGCACCTATATATATAATTTTATATATATATAATTACAAATCTTCAGCAGATGTCTTAAACATATTTCCATATTTTTATCTTCTCTCTCTCTCTGACTCTGCCCTTTGTGTGTGTGCATGTGGATCAGCTGAGTTCTCCTTCCCTACAGGTATGTCTGTATGTGTTTCATTAGGCTAGATGCTCTCTTGATTCTTCTAATTTATTTCCACTAACTGCACTAGCAGGAACCAAACTGAGCAATGACAAAATGTCCTGCTGCCGAAGTCTGCAAGCCAGTACACACAGTCCTGGAATGTTTGGAGGCCAGTGATGAGGACATTGTAGGTAGAGGTTCCTCTCTGTCACCATCTCCATTCAGGGATGTTGTCCCTGGGTTTTATAAACTTGATATTAAATCATCCTCTGAATTTGTATGACACTTCTAAAACATCTTTTCTTCCTGGGAACCAGAGACTTAGTTCATGTTTTTTGCACTGCCTCATACCCTACATTCTTTCATGCTGTGCATTGATTTGTACCAGTTTCTTTCTCCGCTATTTATTGTCCCATTTGCCCAGCAAGTTGTGGGCATTGTTAGAGTGGATGAGTTGACTTTCAAAGCTCATGGCCCATATCTGAACCCATAGGTTATGTACTTATCCCCTCATAAAAACAGGATACTCAGGAAAACTAATAGATGGAACACGATATACGTGTGTCAGGAGTTAAACTTTTTCTACCCTTCTTTCCCTACATCATTGATAAAGCATTTGGAGTGCAATTGGGCACATTTTTAGGGATGTGGAATCTTGTTCTCTCTGTTGTTTGATACCGTATGCACTTGTGATGAGCTGTGAGCACTAATGTTATCACTTAGGGGGTTTTTCTGTCAGAACATGAAACACATTGGGGTGTGTAGGAGTTTTTCTGCAGGTAGCAGTGAAGACACACCACTGGAGATTAATTCTTAAATATTTGGTGTAAAACCTCTTTTGTTGTCTGTGTTGGCTCCATCTTAAAGCGTGTGTCTAAACATCTCTATCCAAATTCCTTGTAGAGCACTGTCTTGGGGGCAAAGAGTCAGAAACTGCCTTTTTGGATAGGTGATTTGGAGTGACTTGATGGAGGACTTAGAGCATGTAGTAGGGAACTCAGAAAAGCAGCCAATCCCTTACTTGCACTGATGCCTTCACAATCTAGAAACAAAACAACATACTTTCGAGAAAATATTAATATAGCAAGGAATATAAAAGCAGAATTGGAGGCCTCCAGGTGCAAATATGGCAAAATGCACATGTGATACAGGACTTCTGCAATTTTATGAGTTTAATAAATAAGCATATTAAACAATAGTGTCCAATTAGAAGAGCATTTAGTTAAGTAATCCCCTGTTTTGGTTCTGCCCATTTGGAGTCCCTCCTGAGTTTCTAGTCCCATATTTATTATGTCTAGGATACATGGTAAAAGGAAATAACACATCTTTGGCTAAAGAGGCAACACTAAATAACATTTCAGGAATGTAGCATAATATGTCTTAGAGGTTATCTTATTGATCTAAAACGTAGGAGAAAAGGGGTAGGGAAAGTACTTTACTTGGAGCTACAGCCATGTATCAGAAATCTACAAAGTTACAAATATATGACAAATACATGAAAAGCTTAGGCATCTGTGCCTATGCCCACAGTGGCTTGCAAAGGAAAGAGAAATGTGCATGTCTTTTGAAGCCCTGTTCTGCCATGGATCTGAGCATAGAATTCCTCCTGAAGCCAGTGCAAGTACTTCACCTGTTTACTTAATGTGAGCTTGAGTAGGCATTCAAGCTTTTGACTGTGCTGCAGGTGAGACCCAGGAGAGGAAGCATCACACCTCTTCTTCTTCCTAAATACCAATGCAGTTTGGAGCTGTGCTTAGTCAGGTTTCAGAAAATCAGGCCTCCTTCCTTAGGTGATTGCAGATGGACTGAAGTGCCTAAAATCAGGCAACCAACTTAGACAGTTCTGGCAGTGCTCTAAGCAGAAAGGACATACATCAATATGTTTTTCTAGCTTTTCAGGTTAAATTGGAGTCTGGCACTAATTAAGAGACTGAGTTAGTAGTATTCCCTAACTGAAAACTAAGGCCAAGCTCATAGTTGGACAGATTTGATGAACTGGCATCTAATGGCCTCTGATCTCCTACCAGTCTAACTTTGTCTCATTTCCTTTCCTTTCCTCAGTATGACTTCTGATTTATGTGATCATGAGAGCAAAACTAACTGACCTTAGCTCTGCAAAGACGTACTTCTAAATATCAGTGATCTCAAGCCATTGTGGGATTGAGCCCTGGACTGACCACCTCAGTGGCAGACACCAATGCCACCATTAGCCCCCTTTGCAGTACCTGGCCTTCTGAGTGAAATAACAAACTTGTGCTTTCCAGTGCAGTCCAGAGTCTTGTTTCTGCTGGTGCCACATGGCTCTCGTGTTTGCTTTGTGGTCTACATGTGGGTCTCACACAGAAGGTTTTTCCTGTCAAACCTGATTGTCGCCATTCCTGGTATTGCCCTGAGTGACATGTGCATTTAGATACTCATTTCATGTGTAATCTCAGTTAAGTCGTGATATTTATTATAACATATATAGTGTGTGCTAATGATTTTTGTTTACATTCTGCCAAAATGTAGACCTTAGAGTTAGACCTCCCAGGTCCAAAATCATCTTTAAGCAGACTGCTTGCTTCTTCAGAGGCAGGTATGAGAAAGAGGAAAAAACTGTCCAGAAAGACCATTTATATCAGAAATCTGCCAAGAGAGGGCTGTTAATCACAAGCAGAGCATGTCATTGCTAGTGATGTATTTTTATGCTATGGAACTCTAATCTGTATGTGTCATATTGACTTCTTGCTGCATGAATCATAAATTTTAAAAATCAGTCTTACAGTTTTGAGATGTAGCCAGAATTCCTAAGGCTAAACCTTTTTCATTGACAGAATCAAAATCCACAACCAAGAAACGTTTTCCTCTCACTGTGAGAGCAATTGAAAGTGTTCAACATTTATCTTTTCACAAAGGAAGAGGCAACAGAACCTCTTAATGTGTCTTGTTATTGTGATCATCTGGAAATGATTGCCAGACATTTCCTTTTGATATAGTAATGAAGTGATCTGTATTTAAATTTTATAGAGAGAATTTTATTCTAGTGTGATAGAGATTTATTTTCCACTTAAAGACTCAAAACGATGTGAGCACGTTTTTGGTTTGGTTTTTTTTTTTTTTTTTTACTATGGTATATTTTTGCTTTAAAATTAAAAACAAAACAAAAAAAAAAGGTTTGGCCTTATCACAAAGTTTTAGTATAGATGTTAGCAAACGCAAAGAGTATGCATTATTTGTGTGTATCCACATTGACTGATGTCGCCTTCAAAAAGCAATATTGTGCAGGTAATAAGTTGTTTGTGACTGTCCATTGCACAGTTTACCTTCTTTAAAAGCTAACCTTGTTTATGCACAAGACAATCAAATGTAAATCTACATCAGCACCCAGGTGTGGATTAAATTTATGTAAATTACTGAGCACAATGTAAAACATTAAAAGACACTTTATTTAATTACACATTTAATGTTGGTAAAGATAGTATCAGGGCATGAACTAGCTGACATACTGTAATTTCTTTTTCTCTTTTCCTACTTCCTTAGCTCTCTACAGTTTCAGTTTGCTCATAAATACATCAAATTAGTCATTCATTATTTTTTTGAAGAGGAGGGTGGATTGGGTTGTTTATTTGTTTTTATGAAGTCAGTTGGGAGGACTTACTACTTTGTCTATGAGGTTGTGGGTTTTACTTATTTGGTTTATTTTTTTATATCAGTTTCATGCCCTGAGGGTAAGGCAAACATTACACCATACAGTAAAAAACAAAGTACCTTGGATGATGTATTTTTTTGCAAACAGTGTTAAGAGTTATGCTAGATTGGTAATATTTTTTCAGCCTAAAATATATTAAAAAAAATCTGTGATCACAAATGTTTTAAACTATCTAAAGAGAAAATTTGTATATTTGGGGAAGAAAATAATTTTTACATAGCTTTTGTATGCAGATATTAAAATGTAATTATGAATATAGTGGGCATAGATAACTGTGTAAGCTTGAATTCTAAAAAAGAAAAAGCTTATAACTGAAAAGTGGTCCTGGTGTCTCTGTCTCTTTGTTGCAGGCTCTTTTGTCAGCTCTGTCTCACGCTTCCAAACCACTGGAATGGGAAAAGTAGAACCTAGAGCACAATGTTTTATCAGCTATAACCTGTTCACATTTCTGTGCTTCTGCATCCCTTTCATCACCTACCTCATATCTTATCTCCTCTCCTCCCTTCCCTTGGGCAGCCAACCAAAGGTTTTCACTTCCTCACTCTTCCCAGCAGCCAACCTTAATTTACTCCAGTGAACTGACTCTTGATTTATGTCTCACTTGATTACATTTTTTAAGGGAACACCCTTTCTTTCCTTCTCCACTCCCAGTCTAAGCAGGGATGGTGTGACAAGAGCAATAAGCTTCCCATCCTTTCATGCTTTCCATACCTTGGTCCCTCACCTATTGGAGAAGATCTTCTCATTCAGATATTTTCTCTTGCCTTATTTTCCTTTGCAGTTCTTATTTCTCCTCCAGTTCTTCCACTCCCATCAGGAAGAAGCCAGGCCTATTGCCTGGATCCAGAGCAATGCCTTGGCCTGTCCCAGATGGCAAACCTGTTCTGGGCTCTTGTTTCATGGTGATTTCCACAGGCATTCCCTGGCTGCCTGCCAGCTCCTGCTCCTGGTCCCCTTCCACAGGAGGTGCCAGGAGCCTTCCAAGGGATGCTGAGCTCCCTGAGCTCCCCTGGGAGCCCATTCCTGACACCTGGCTGCTGTCCCTGGGCAGTGCTGCGCCAGCAGCTGGAGGGTTTGTTCCCTCCCCATTGTGGCCTGTGGGGAGAGGGGCTGCCTTCAAAGGCAGGAGCTGTGTGTGAGGAGCCAGAGGGCAAGCATGAAATCCCTGCTGTGCCTCCAATGAATCCCTCCAAGCACTGGAGTTCAGGCACCGCATGGGGAAGCCTTGCTAAAGCCTCTGCTGGGTTTGCACCCAGCGAGCAGCAACGTGGGTTGCTTTGGCCCCCCCAGGACCAGCTCTGGAGTGAGGAATTAATCTGGTGTGTAAAAACTTGTTTACTTGATGTGAAGAAATAGTTCTGCTTCCACAGATGCCAGTGATCTGGGTACAATGTTTTCATTTGTAGTGGTGAAATCTGTTTTTCAAAAAGTGGTGTGGTATCTGTGGATTCTGAGTCACACGAATTTGCTTCAGTGTCTACTTTTCACTACAGAGAAGGACATTAGAAATGGTAGCTTTTCCTCTGGAGGTCTGGCACTAAAGCAGGAGTGTGTTCTTGACCTGCTGTGGGCTGCTTCTTGCACCTTGAGCCTGTTGATGAACACAGGTGCTGTTTGTTTGCCCACTTGGTGAGGTGGGTGAGGGTTTTCTGCCCTTGAAACCTCAGCCACATCTGAAGGATTTTCTCTGTGAACTTAGAAGTCTAACAACAAGCATGTGTCACACATATGGCCATGTGTTCTATGTGGTATTCCCCATAGCATCGGTAGTTCCAAAATGAAAACCTGCATATGAAAAGTGACTGCAGGCACATCACCTTTGAAATAAGTAAAGGGTGTGTACAAAAGTCCCTCAGCTCTCTTTATCATATTACAACCCTCCTTTCCAGACTGAATCACAGAGCATCTCGCTCTCCTCTCATGCCTATGCCTGCTGGAAGCACTGACCTGCAGGTACTGCCACAAGTTGCCTTTGTACACACAATGAAAAATTAGAAAAAAAACCTGAGGGATCTCCTTTGTATCATTTGGGAGAGCTTTGAGGCTTCTAAGGTCAAGGAATATTGAAAGGCCTGTGGGATCTTTAAGTCAGAGGCCCCAAAGGGAGAAATAAAATGTCTCACAGGTCATCCTGACCTTGTGGTGGCGTGAAAAATTACAAACTTGGAAAAGTGCTTCATACTCTGTACCTTGCTGTGCAGAACTGGGGTGGAACCTGCAGGGAAGACAAGACAATCCTTAGTGGATTGTATTTGGAAAACACAGTGTAAAAAAGTAAAGAAGGACATCAGCAAATCAAAAGCATAACCCAGAATGAGTCATTTTCTGAATTTCATTGGAATCTGAATGTGCTGGAGACTGTCTGAGTGGGTATGGGGATAGTTTCAAGCAGTGTTTCTCTGAACAGAAATGTTCTAGTTGCAAGAAATAAAAAGGAGTTTTTCAAAATTCAAGAAAAGCTCTATTTAAAGAGGAAAAACAGTGTTATATATGGCTGCAAGGTCTTTGGTATCTCCTTGCTCAGAGATAGGAACAAAAAGGAGAACAAGTTGTCCTTTCTGGGCTAACCATAGAAGCAGAAAGTTTCACTGCCCCTTGTAATCTTTAAAATGGAAATGAAAGGTGGGGCATGTCTTTGTGCTTATATAAAGCTGGAGGAGGAGTTGGCTAGGGCTGAAAACACATCCCAAGTGCAATCTCAAAGAGAAGGAAGGAAGGAAGGAAGGAAGGAAGGAAGGAAGGAAGGAAGGAAGGAAGGAAGGAAGGAAGGAAGGAAGGAAGGAAGGAAGGAAGGAAGGAAGGAAGGAAGGAAGGAAGGAAGGAAGGAAGGAAGGAAGGAAGGAAGGAAGGAAGGAAGGAAGGAAGGAAGGAAGGAAGGAAGGAAGGAAGGAAGGAAGGAAGGAAGGAAGGAAGGAAGGAAGGAAGGAAGGAAGGAAGGAAGGAAGGAAGGAAGGAAGGAAGGAAGGAAGGAAGGAAGGAAGGAAGGAAGGAAGGAAGGAAGGAAGGAAGGAAGGAAGGAAGGAAGGAAGGAAGGAAGGAAGGAAGGAAGGAAGGAAGGAAGGAAGGAAGGAAGGAAGGAAGGAAGGAAGGAAGGAAGGAAGGAAGGAAGGAAGGAAGGAAGGAAGGAAGGAAGGAAGGAAGGAAGGAAGGAAGGAAGGAAGGAAGGAAGGAAGGAAGGAAGGAAGGAAGGAAGGAAGGAAGGAAGGAAGGAAGGAAGGAAGGAAGGAAGGAAGGAAGGACTGTGCCCCCTGGAGCTGTAGATAATGACAAAAGGTGAGATCCAGGCTGTGGATTGGTGATGTTCTTTGCTTCAATTAAGTGTAGGAGGGATCACAGGTATTGTCAGTTGCTTTCATGAAAGGCACAATAAAGTATTTGGCAAATGAGACACAGAAATGTAACCCACATTTTAAAGCCAGCACATCTTGGTGCAGTGGGTCAGAATCCATGACAGTGAGGAGCAGAGAGCCTGCAAGATCCAAAACCAGGAACATCCCAGAGGACTGAGCCAGGGAGGGTGGGAAACATCTAACTCAATGTGATTGTGTTGCCAGCAGTTCCTTTACTTCTCCTGGGCAGGAAATCCATAAGAAGGGCTCTTCAAAGACTCAGAGAGATCTGACAGACATTAACTGACAGTGCCTTTAAGCCTCCAAGGCCAGGTAGGACAACCTGGATGTCCTCTTGCCCTCCCACCTAGGATACGAGTGTGGTGGCTTTGTCTGGCTGCTCTGCGACCATGGTGGGAAATTTTTCGGAGACTTCCAAAAAAATGGAGGGGCAAGCAGGGTAGGTTTTTCTCCTGAATGCCAGAGCACACACCAAAGCTGCTGACCTCTCCCTCCTGCCAAATTGAGCTCCTTGCTCTCTGTGCCCACAGTCCTGGCTCCAGCCCTGGAAAGGAGCAGCTGAGCATGCTCTGTGCTGGCTCAGCTGGGTCCCTTGGAGGTGAAGCCCATCTGTGTGACTGTCTAGGCAGTGAACAAGGCACTTCTCCATTCAGTCAGAGCCTGCTTTGTCTATCATGTGTTGGTCACCTCAGTCCTAGACACTGTTCCAGGGAGAACAGAGAGCTCTTCCAGACCTCCCACTAATGGCCTGTGAAGGCAGGTCCTGACATCCATCTAGCATTCCAGAACAGCTCGTGTGGAGAAGGAATGTACCCCAGAGGCATGAGCCTCCCTGGAAGTCCTGCTGGCACCAGAGATGGGATAAAAGACACCAGAACAAATTTCTCACCAGGTCAGGAACTACAGAGATGGAGTGATGGTCACAAAGGTCTGCCTGGAGGAAATGGGTGGTGACAACAGGGACAGGTTTGTGGCCTCCAAAGCCTGTTGCAAAGCTCGAGGGCAGAGTATTCTTTGTCAGAACTCTGTAGTGATAAAATGGGCATCTTTGGTTCTAAAATCCCAACATTCACTTGTTTGTTCTCCTCAGAAGTATCCTGTCACTGGAGTTTGTAAGTTGGTATTGCTGCCAAGGCCCAAGGGAGAACTGAGAGATTAAGGGGGAAGGAAGCTGCTCCATCCAGAAAGAGAGGGAATTGAGCTCCCTGCAGACTGTGCATATGAGGGCTTTGCACTCAGCACAGGGCTAAAAACCAAACTGGGCCAAGCCATTTCCAGGCTATATCACTAAAGCCCTGTGTTGAAAAGGAGGTGCTGATTGCCCTTTAAATCAAAGGTCCTCTGGGGCAGATCATCTTGGGAGCCAGCGATGGCTTCAAGTCCCAGGCTGCCCTGTGCTGAAAGCAAGGGAACACTCTGGGCTGGGAATATCCATGGAGCAATCACCACGTGCTGCGGCAGCTGACAGGCACATTGCCCTGGGAGCCTGGAGCTGCTGGAGCTGCACTCCAGCTCTGGCACCTGGGCTTGGCTGCTGGTCTGAACCCAGGCCAGAAAGGACACACAGAGTCCACCTGGGCTGTGAGGTGTGAGATTCTTCTTAACTTCATTTTTATTTCAAGTTCTGTTAAAGAAATCAGTGGTGAAACTGGGTAATCAGCTAATATTAATGATAGCTTGTCACATTTCTAGCTGTGCTGATCTGATCAGATTTGCCTCTAGCCTTGGCTTCAGACAGTTGCATGCACCTACACTCCATTATTACCACACATGTTTTTTCCTGAACTGGGCATGATGACAGTATTTCAATTTCAAAATAAACGTCTCAATATCCATTCCTTTTTTATGATGGAAAAAAAGGTTCTTATAAGTACTTTAACCAGGACATGTTGAGAAAAGATTGGTGTCTAGGTCAAGAGAAGAGACTGAACTAATAAGCCAGCTTTCAAAATAATTTTTATAAATTCTAGTGCTCCACTTTTGTCCATCCACAGCTCCAGAAGATTGAACCCAGTCATATTTTTATTTTCATCAGGGAAGTAAAACTTTTTCCCTTCTGTGCTTCATAAGAAACTCAGGAGATGTTTGCCTTTCTCAGAGCAAAGATGTTTGACTTCTTCAAATTCAAGTGAGCCCCTCTCAGCTGTTGACATTTGTCTCTGCTGCAGATGAAGTTCTCTTCCTATTCAAGGTGTATTTTAAGCAGAGAGGTTGATTAAGAAGAGGGAATAGGTGTAGCCCTGGCCATTTGACCTTTGTTCGTACATGTCACCCATATGCACATGCTGATCCTGGGCAATTTCCTTTCCAGCATGCCCAAGTAGCTGCTGCCCCTGGATCAGAGGTCAGGTGCCAAGGGCTTGTAAGAGGGAGAATTGTTCTGAGTGCTTGCCAGTGCTCTCCACAAACTGGAAACAGCATCACTCTAAAAGAAGATATAAGCAAAAGCTTATAATTTTTGTGAGAGGGTGCAGGCTTTTCCTGTTGCATGAGTTAAGGATCAGTTATGAAGACCTTGCTGTTCTTTCCTTCTGCAAAGTTGTGAGATAGCTCAGGGCTGCATTATTCTTGGACCAGATTTGGAGTGGTCTAGCACTGAGCATAAAAGCATAATCTGAGCTGTAATTCACTTAGTGCTTATTTTAGAAGTTGACCTAATATCATTGTATTAGGAAATCTGCTGCCTTGCCTCTAAGCATCCATCATGCTGCTGAAACAGGTGCTGATTAGTCTGTACTGAATTTTCCCTTTATTTTTTAACTGTGTCATTTCAGGCCCACAGGATGGAATAATTTTTGCACAGTGCAAACTAACTGATGACTAAGAATAGGACCCAAGACTTGAATCTGCTTTTGAAATTCCACTTCTTTAAAACAGACATTGAAAAAGCTCTCCATTTCTCTTTGCTGTACAAATCTCAGTGTAAAATGCCTTATCTAATACAGAAATATTTCCTACTTCTTCTGCATTGGAACATCAGTATTTTAATGATTTTTAAGTGCAAATGGGGTAAAAAACAGATGACAGCTATAATCTACAACAAGTAAGCAGAGAGAAGGGATAGCTTAATGCTTGTTTTATATTAAGAGCTGATTTAACTGATGATGATGTGTTTGTGTTCAAGCCTAAAAGCTGTTAAAGATGTTCCGAAATCAAGCGGATATAGAAAAAAAATCCTACTTGCATGTAAGTCAGTGATCCCCAAAATGTATTTTAGTAGGAATCTTTCTGAATAAAACTTTTTTTTTCCCTAAAGTGGGAATAACAGCATAGAGAAGTGGTACACTTGTCTAACAAAAAGTGAGAGAACTTTGGCCTTTTTCACCAGTTTTACTCTGCACAGAGCCTGTGTAAGGGGCAAAAGCCCCAGAGGAACTGGGCTTTGCAAAACATCTCATTTGGTTGGGAAGCCAACTTTGTAGCTAGCCCATCTGGAAACACTGTGTTCCAGCCGTAGGTTCAATGCACATACACAAATGAAGCTACAAAATAAAGTGGTTTTTACTGAGCCCTGACTTTGTGACAGCAGCCTAGCACACTGAGTGCCTGGTCAGCTGTAAAGCAGGGCAGAGTGTTGGCTCCTCTGTTGTTTAAAATGTCAGGACTCTTCCCACATGGAAAGGTGGTGCATTGTGCTGTCAGTGTTGATTTTGCAGCTAGACAATAAGTGGTAGCTTGTGTGACAGACACACTGATGAATAGATTTGGGGAACTGTTTATCATCTAAAATGTCTGTGCTGAGAAATATCCCCTGGCTGTCAGTCTGGAGTGACCAGGGTTGCTGTCAGATCCTTTGTAAGCACCAGGGTGGTTTTGGTCTGATTCTGCACAGGCTTCTTTGAAGTGCTCCATGGTTCTTACAGCACACAGCTGGTGAGGACATGCCACAGGGAGAGAGGAATTTTTGCTGCCTGCAAATCACGCCCTGTTCACAGCACAAGCATCAGTTACACTCTCTGTAGCTGGGCCATGCAGACAGGCTGAGCTTGTCCCTTTGAGCAGTCTGGGCACAGAAGTGCATTGAAAGCACAGGTAGTTGTTTCTTTTGGATCATCACTAGGGAATGCACACTGGGCTGTTTGGAAGACTGCATTTGAAACTGGTTTAGAGAGAAAGATGGTTTTCCAAATGAATTAGATGTTTGGTAAAAGTATTCTTCTTTCCGTCAACTTCCTTGATTCCACAGTTCAGATATTCTTTTTCAGATATAGCACTGCAGTTTATCCTGGGTCTGCAGCATGGGCATGAATGCCCAAAAACTTACACCTTCAGCTGGAACAAAGTGAAACTGGCGCTGGAAATAAAACCACAGGATCTTCTGAAGCTTATCTCCCTAGCCAGGCTGCCTCTCTCATTCCTTATCACCTGGCCCCTGTGCACAGTGCCAGAAACTGTGTAATGAGCTCCAAACTCTCAATACCCCTTCCCTGCAGCAGAATGGGGACACATAGAAGCCCCACCATGTGCTGTTAGAAAGCCTCTCTGCCATCCCTGATTAACTTCAGGAGAGCAAATAAAAGCATTTCTTTCAAATATTTTCTTTCCCAAAGTACTTTGCCAAAACTGCAAAAGTCAGAGAAAGAAGAAAAATCCAGCTACTCTAAAGTGCAGTAAACCTCTGGTCAAGGAGCTTGCCAGGCTGATGAACAGGTTACAGAAATTTCTGACTTACATTTACCCTTCTGCCTCCTCCCCTCAGTCATTTGATTTCACAAGTTTCCTAGGGAGATTGTAGATTAAATAGATGAGCTTTGCCCAAACCAGTAGTAAAAAGTACCGGAGAGCCTGAAGTGAAAAACAGGAAGCTTCTACACCACAGGAATCCTGAATGTTCGGTTTAAAGAGGAGTCACTGATTGGAAAATGCTAAATATTGACTTGAGGGCAATAAGAATGATGAATGTTCAGAAAGGAGGATGTGAAATCCACTTAAAGAAAGAAAGAAAAATAGGGGAAGTAGTCCAGCTAAAATTCTTATTTTGCCCTTTGGGAGGGGAAATCTAGAATTATATAACTATGCAAAAACCCTGGGAAAAGTGTTTGAGCCTTCACAAGCTAAGGATCTCCACTGAATACTGAGTTTAATACGGCCTCTAAAGCTTGAAAAGGAATGCTAAAGTAGTTCCCAAAAGGCCAGAAAATGTCCATTGACTTTCTTCTGAATATTAAACAGACCTTCCAGACATGGGAACAGACCTCAGGTACCTGTCACAGCCTCTGTCTGTGGTTCCTCCTCCCTGGTCAGCCCTCAGGCCAAGCTGAGGGCTGGAGTTTGTGCTGGGCAGCCCTTGGCTCTTCCCTCAGCCCCATGCAGTGCCCAGCTGGCTGCCCAGCAGGAGGCTGGATGTGGGCTCTGGATTGGGCTCTGGATTGGGCTCTGGATGTGGGCTCTGGATTGGGCTCTGGATGTGGGCTCTGGATTGGGCTCTGTTTCCAGGAACAAAGGCTCCTACCAAGTTCTTTCACAGCCTGGAGGCAAGGATCTGGCATTGCTCTGAATAGGAGCAACACCTTCATCCTCTTCCTGTGGCCAGGAGCATTGGCACTTGGCCAGCTTGGCCAAGACAACCCAAATGGGCAGGAGCAGCAGGAGCAGCAGGAGATGTGGGAAAGGGGCGAATGCCACACTTCATTATTTCCTGGGTTTTAAAAACCTTCCAAAGTCAGGCTGAAGACACACAACCCTTTCTAGGTCTTCAGCTCTTTGATCTTAGAATCATTAAGGCTGCAAAAGACCTCTGAGACCATCAAGTCCAGATGTTAACCCTGCACCGCCAGGACCACCATTAAACCACATCCCAAAATGCCATTTCTATGTGTCTTTTGGTCACAAGAATAAGGATTCTACTGCTTTCTTGGGCAGCTTGTCCCAGTACTTGACCACCCCTTCAGTGAGGAAATTTTACCTAATGTCCAACCCAAACCTTCCCTGGTGCAGCTCAAAGCCATCTCCTGTTTTCCTGTTGCTTGTTAGCTGGGAGAAGAGAGTGACATAGAATCACACAATCCTGAGGTTGGAAAAGGCTTCCAAGCCCAACAGATGAACACACCTGAAGCCCAAACTCAATATGCTGCATGCCCTGACCATCCCTGCACCTAAGAGACACAGTCTGGAGTTCCTGCACCAGATCCTGCTGTCTTCAGCTCCATGGGACCGCACAGGAATATTGCCCATCGATTCCCCCTTCAACAAACTTAATTCTGAAACTGCCACCAGGGCACAAATGCATTCCCCAAATTGTGGGGGAGTCCAAAGAGGCCTAGCACAAATAGGGGACCTCACCAGCCTGGACAGCAGCTCTGTGAGCCTCCCTGGGGACTCCCTGTGGGACTGTTCCTCCTATCCAGGCACAGATCCCAACCCTGTTGTCAGCTCCAGGCACACATGATGGGAGAGTAAAACCATCACCTTGTTGGCTGAAAATACTAATTCCTTCCTAGCTTGTGCCATCACAGGCACCTTTCCAGCCATTCCAGGTATGGAGAACCAATGATCCATTTTCATCTTCCCTCTACTCCAACTTCCGGCATTAAGAGAGACAATGCTGTCCTTCTGTACCTGGAAAAGTCACTCCTTTATTTCACAAAATCCCATTTTTTCTGTTTGATTTTTGCTGGTTTTCACCTCTTAATTAATTCTGCTTTTCTAAAAAATGTCATTGTTTGACTTGTTCTATTTGCTTTCCTGGACAAAGATAACACAGTAATTTTTAATTCTTCACAATATTCTTGTTGCTGCACATAATAATAAATTAAATTGTTCATAGCATATAATTCACTTTTATGATCATGCGCTCATTCACCTTGAAAGAGTGAAACTTATGCAGAAATAAATGAGTAAATTAACTACTTAGGAAAGCAAAGGTAGGACTTAATAATGTCCAATATGCTCCAATATGCACTTGAACCTTATAATGTGTAACACAGACAGTTCTTGCTCTTTCTCACCTTTTTGTAGGAGAGAATAGCACCTGTGACAACCAGACCATGTGCCAGGCTTGCCAACGTACCAAGAATCTGAAAATCATGGCCATCATCTTCTCCAGTGTGTCATGGAAGCAGATGGCCTTCCAAGCCAGCACTAAAACTCAGTCCTCAGTGCTCTGATGGGGAGGTCCCAAATCTCTCCTCTGTGCTGCTTGTGGGACACACCCACGGGCAGGGAGCAGACTGAGCCTTACCTGCTTTTTCTGCCTTACCAAGAGCTCTCTTATTCTTTCAATGTATACTGAAGAAAAACAGCAAGCTGGAGCCAACTGATAGTCTCCCAATGTGTGGGATCTGACAGGTCTGAAAAAGGCATGGAAAAACAGGTAAGACTGTTTATATGCTAGTCAGGACAAGTCCACAAAAGTAGACCTGTCATCTATCCTTATCTCACTGGTTCAGAGCAATTCAGTGCAGAGAAAAATTATGTAATGAGAAGATAAGAACATGCTAGAGAGGACCTATACTCTGGAACAGTTTGCCCAAAGAAATTGTGGCTGCCCCACCCTTGGAAGTGTTCAAGGCCAGGTTGGATGGGGCTCTGAGCAACCTGGTCTGGTGAAATGTGTCCCTGCCTGCAGCAAGGGGGTTGGGTTTTGAGGACCAAATCAACCCAGGCCATTCTGTGATTTTGTGATCTTGGCAATAACTCTTGATCATTGAAAAGCAAGATGGAAGAGAGTAATGCAAGTTCCCTGAGCTGTTACAGAAATTATAATAAATGTGACACAAAAGCAGAAGCCAGAGAAGCTTTTACTTCATCACCCTTCTTTAATTAAAATATCCCATGTATGTGGTCAGGAAAAGAAGCATGCTAGTGTGAGCGCAGTGTAGAGAAGGTGTTTATTGTTTAGCATCCTCTCATTTTTTCCTCTGGGGATGTTCTGTTATACTATAAATACCATCTGTCATTTCATACTTGTATTAAGAGAAATTAAGAGAGAAATGGGAAAAATGGCAGATATATTTTAATAATCTATCATCAGTAGCAGGATCTCATCAGTTTAGCAACAGTTTATCATCAACATTCTGAACTTGTTTGAACTGTGCAAAACCAGCTTTGGATTGCATCTTACATGTTTGCAGATAAATTCACAAATGTATCTCAGCTTCATTTCTGTCCTATTTCAATGCATGGTAGTAACTGTTTCCTTAGCTGGCAAGGCTATGACAGAGTAACTAAGAGCAAAATTGTAACAATTTTGATTTCTCAAAACATTTAAGTCCTCTGCTTCCCATCTTTCCTTCTCCAATCTGTTGTTTAAAAATCGTGACTTGAAGAGCTTTTCCACTCGTAAGGCGTTTTCCGTTTGCAGAGGAATCTGGCTCCACCAAGTGACAATTGCTGTGATTGCCGCCCTGCACCTGCAGCTAAAATAACACAAATCTGCCACTAGCTAAAATAACACAAATCTGCCACTAGGTCCCAACCCGCCCGTGCCTCAGATTGCCAATGGAGAGCTTTCAACTCCAGCAGTTTTGGACTGTAGGGTTTTCTTTAACTCATATGATTCCAATGTGGACCGCAGAGCATCGTCACTGATATTTTTGGGCCTTGTTGCACTGCACTGTGCCACCAGCACCCAGGTTTCTGTGTGCATCCATAATGTATAATTTAAAGATATGCATTCCATGGAGGAGTTCAGAAAAAGTGAAGTGTAAATGTACATTTCATTGTCTGTGTTTGTCTCTTCCCTACACACACACACACACACACACACGCACACACACACACACACACACACACACACACACACATAAATAAATATATATATATATGTATATATATAAAATAACATTATGCATGTTACTACTGTATTACTAATTGTATCAATGTTGTTAATTGGTGTTTGTGTATATAATATATAAAATATAAAATATAAAATATAAAATATAAAATATAAAATATAAAATATAAAATATAAAATATAAAATATAAAATATAAAATATAAAATATAATATATAATATATAATATATAATATATAATATATAATATATAATATATAATATATAATATATTATTATATATATTATATATTATATATTATATATTATATATTGTTATATATTATATATTAACAGTCCCATGTGATGAGGATATATTTGTGGCATTCTAGCTTTTTTCTGAACTTAGATCAGTGTATGCTAAAGTACTCATAATAGATTTTCGCTGTAGTAGAAAAAACAACAGTTTCCAATCAATGTAATAACCCCTGCATATATTTTCTAATTTTGATTTTCCTCCATAAATAGATGAGAAGGTTTATTCATCTTTTACTTACCTATTTTCACTGGTGATCTGGTGAATGACCAAAAGTAGTAAAAATCTTTTTCTACAAAAGACTGTACTACCAATTTCTGTTACAGATACCCAACAGAAATGTTATAATTCCAGTTATAATCTGAAGAATTTGATCATGGGAGCAACAAAACCAACTAATTATCATTGGACAGGACAGTTCAGATCCAGCTTGTTGCTCAGCTGGGAAAAGAAACTTTCTGACTTAAAAGCACCACATACAGTCACAGAGGTGCTCTGTGTTGGCCTCTACACCACGTGTCACACAACAGCGTGTAGCTCGAGTTCCAAACTCCAGTGAGAAGTGTCTGGAATCCTGCCAGAAGCACAGCTCTGATTCCTTTGGTTCAATGTAACTGTATGGTGTAGCTCTATCCACATGACTTAGTGGAGAGAGATCAAACCTGACTTGAGGTTTTCTCTTTGAATCCTCCACACACTGTAACAAATGTTTTGCCATATGAATACACTTACCTGCTATATTAAAGTAATATTATTGATAGATGCGATATAGAATGGTCTTCATAGAGAAAAACATCAGCTTACCTGCAATGTTAAACTAATATTATTGATAGATACAGTATAGCATGGTCTTCATAGAGAAAAACATCAGCTTACAGTAAAGAGTCGCTTGAGCTAGAAGTATTGTCTGTTTGGGAGGATATGCCCAAATCTTGGGGTAAAAAGCAGTGGAGGGTTGGGGATGAACTGTTAGGATGAAGGTAATGTGCAGTATCATAAAACCATTGCTGTGTTGGGCACTTGTTCCATACCACCCAGTGGAATCTCTCTTTTCCCCCAGCTTGGGGGGCTTTCTGTGCTTAGGAGGAGGCTGGTGGATGTTTGGCAGAGTTAGGAAGAATGAACAGTGGGACAGAAAGGAGAGTGAGGGAAAGAAGAGGAACTGAAATGCTGATTTGGCTTTCTGTGACATTAGGAACTAAAGTGGAGGCTTTAATTAACTTATTTGCTCATCATTTTTCATATTGAAGACTAAGAGATTGTCACTCTTTGTGGTACCATCATGCATTTCAAAGCAGGACCTTCACTCTGGATTAATGAAATGTGTTCCCACAGAAACTTACGTGACAGAAGGAAAGTGAATTCCAACTTTTGGTGTAAATTAAGAATAAGTTAAACAAAATAAATTACTTTAAATCATTGTAAAAGCTATGCAGACAAAGCCAGTGATTTTGGGCTGAAGAAAAAAAAATAGAGAACCTTCCAAGGACTGGGTACATATAAATGATTTCTGTTTCCATTCTCAATGCATAAGAGGTTTCTCTAGTTTGAAATATGTCCCTGCTCACGGCATAGACTGGGACTATGTGATCTTTAAAGGTCTCTTGAAACCCAAACCATTCTATAATTCTTTGTTCCTATGTTCTGTGTAAGTACCTTTCATTAACCTGTATTTATATTTGAAAATTCTACACAATACACTTATCCTTCTGATCACAATAGAATTTGTTTGCTGCCCTAAAAATGTTGTTTTTCATTAAATTCTACCTTTTTTTCCTTGAAGAATTTCCACAGTGTGCTGCTGAAGATGGTGAAACACTTGGATGTGAAATCCAAGGTTGATAGTTACAGAAATGAGCCTTCTCATCTTGTTTCAGACTGCCAGCAGTCTGACAACGCTGTTTCCATAACAAAAATGGCTCCAGACAGAAGTAAACAAATCTAAGTAGAAATTAGGCATTGTTTCTACAACATAATTACTGCTTTTGAAGTAATTGTGAAGCAATTTTAACTTATTATCATTAAAAGGGTACATTAATGTCAGTAAAGGATAGACCTTTTGGATGGAAGATGCCTAGCAGAACAGAAGAATCTGAAGATGGGCTTTCTTATGTCTGCAGTCTATTTGCATTATCTGCTGAGCAGTTCAATAGAGACAACTATTGTTCAGTGGTGCAATTAGTATTTATGTAATCAACAGCTGTTACAAAGTAAAAGATTTAGAAAGCCTATTTAGAAAAACAGATGTGGCCTGCAGCTAAAATTCCCAAAATGCAGTAGTTTAGAGGAATTCTCAATCAGTAGTACATTTATGAGTTCCTTTCTGGAGGATGGCTTGAGCAGAGATTAATTGGTAACTATATGCTGGGTCATGCAAGTCTTTCTAGAAAGCTCCTAACACTCTAGTTGTTTACAGGTTCCAAATATGATCACAACTCCTTTTTTTTTTCTGGCTTGTTTTCATTTATAAAGGTGTGCAGCCAGTTCTTGTCTGGGCAGAATAGTGTCAGAGCTGGGAGATTTTTTTTTTTTTTAGTGAAGAGAGGCTATTTTTCAGTATATTACCAAAACCCATGTCCACTGGGCATCCCTGCTCAAAGGATCACTGAACTCAGGATGCACTTGGTGTGTGTGGCTTGGACCTTTAAGAGACACCAGATTCAATGGGAGAGTTGAGTAAATGGGGGGCAATTGGACTTGAAAGGCTAGAGGAGTGTACTGCAGGAAATATAATTCCAGTATTTTCCCAAGATATATCTAGGATGAAGCAACTGGAAGGACAGATTGATTGATTGATTTCAAGAGTGTCAGTGTAAATGTTGATTTAATCTTAATTGAAAGTTGCCTCTGTGACATACAGCTGGGAGTTCCTGTCTGGCACCTTCACAAATGTAGTCTTTTAACATCCTTGTTGGCCTGAATCATCCTAAGTGCATAATGATCCATACCTTACATTTTTAAAAAGCAGAAACTTCTGAGCCACTTTCTGGTGCTATCAAAAGTACTTCATAATTGCAGCATGGTGAATGCACATAATTGCCCCAGAAATTGTCCCAGCAGCTCCAAAAGGCATGTGAATTGTGCATTGCCATCTCTCAAGAAGCAAGTATTGAGGGAAAGATACTTAGTGAAATTAAGCTGAAAATTAGGTGCATCAGGCGATCTTTAAATGCAGTCTTGGAAGAGGAGGTATTTATATATGAAAAATATATTCTTAATTAGAACCTTTACAGAAGGATTGGGTAAGGGCAATACAAAAGAGTTCAAGTAGAAAAAGACTTCCTGCACTGCCAAATGCGTTTCATGGTATACTACCTATTGGAAAAGGTTTCCTCATTCAGATTTTATCTCTGTTCCCATACTCCTTTGCAATTTTGAATTATTCTCCAGTCCTTTCATGCCCATCAGGAAGAAGCCAGGCCTATTGCCTGGATCCAGAGCAATGCCTTGGCCTGTCCCAGATGGCAAACCTGTTCTGGGCTCTTGTTTCATGGTGATTTCCACAGGCATTCCCTGGCTGCCTGCCAGCTCCTGCTCCTGGTCCCCTTCCACAGGAGGTGCCAGGAGCCTTCCAAGGGATGCTGAGCTCCCTGAGCTCCCCTGGGAGCCCATTCCTGACACCTGGCTGCTGTCCCTGGGCAGTGCTGCGCCAGCAGCTGGAGGGTTTGTTCCCTCCCCATTGTGGCCTGTGGGGAGAGGGGCTGCCTTCAAAGGCAGGAGCTGTGTGTGAGGAGCCAGAGGGCAAGCATGAAATCCCTGCTGTGCCTCCAATGAATCCCTCCAAGCACTGGAGTTCAGGCACCGCATGGGGAAGCCTTGCCAAAGCCTCTGCTGGGTTTGCACCCAGCGAGCGGCAACAGGGGTTGCTTTGGCCCCCCAGGACCAGCTCTGGAGTGAGGAATTAATCTGGTGTGTAAAAACTTGTTTACTTGATGTGAAAAAATACTTCTGCTCCCACAAATGCCAGATCTCTGCTGGGACATTTTCACCTCCTTTATTTGTAGGAGTGAAGTCTGTGTTTTTTAAAAAATAGCATAAGATGTCTGCAGGGGCTTCCAGAATGTGTCAGAGCAAGTCTGCCAGGCCAATGTGCAGCAAAAAGGCACTTGAAAGGGATGGCAACGGTGTGGGGAAACAACCACAGGCTGCACTTGGGTTGTGTATGTCAGGTTTTACTGCAGAATTAGTCCCATCCCAGACTTTACTCTGCTGACCTTGAGGGCAAGCTGGGACATCAGCAAGTGTTGTGAGGCTTGGGACATTTTGAAGGGCAGAGAGAAGAGGGACACCGTTGGCAGCTAATGACCCACTGGTGGTTTGACCAGCAGCAGCTAACATCCCCCAGGCTTTCCTCATTGGCCTTTAAATCAAAGGTCCTCTGGGGCAGATCATCTTGGGAGCCAGCGATGGCTTCAAGTGCCTGTGCTGAAAGCAAGGGAACACTCTGGGCTGGGAATATCCATGGAGCAATCACCACGTGCTGCGGCAGCTGACAGGCACACTGCCCTGGGAGCCTGGAGCTGCTGGAGCTGCACTCCAGCTCTGGCACCTGGGCTTGGCTGCTGGTCTGAACCCAGGCCAGAAAGGACACACAGAGTCCACCTGGGCTGTGAGGTGTGGGATTCTTCTTAACTTCATTTTTATTTCAAGTTCTGTTAAAGAAATCAGTGGTGAAACTGGGCAATCAGCTAATATTAATGATAGCTTGTCACATTTCTAACTGTGAAATCTAGATCTGATCTGATCAGATTTGCCTCTAGCCTTGGCTTCAGACAGTTGCATGCACCTACACTCCATTACTCCCATGAGTGTGCCTCTTCTTGAACTGGTCATGATGACAGTGTTTTCAGCTTTAGAACATACCAACAATATTCCCCATGTTTTCTTTGTTGTGGGAAAGAGTAAGGACTTTAGGATTTTCAGTAATAAGGGCTTTAAACAGGAAATGTCAAGACAAGGTATGTGTAGAGTAGAGGCTGGACTAATAATACAGGTTTCAGAAAGGTTTCATGAGCCAGCAACTGCAGTGCTGCACTTCTAAAGGGCTATTACAGGGCTAGTTCTGCAATTCCCCTGATTTTACTGATAAAGTAAAAAATACTTATTGTTTTCTTTTTGTGAGCTTCAAAAGAGAATGCGATGATGCTCACAGCAGAGGAGCTACATCCCCACAATCATCTTGGTGGCTCTCCTCTGGACTTGCTCCAACAGGTTTATGACTTTCCTGGATCCATCCTCACTACAAAAGTACTGCACTTGCAAAAATATGTTCTTTTCCAAGTTAAGTTTGTCTGTTGCTTTTACAAAGAAGGCAAAGGAAGTGGGAGTGTGGATGTTCGGGAAGCCTGGCTTTGCCCTTGACACAAAGCTGTGATTTGTGACTGGAAGGCTGGGTGCTTGATCAGAGCATGGCAGCTGAATGTTTGCACCTCCATCATTCAGAATGTTCTTCTCCATGAAATGGTCAGTTCTTTGTGCTGTGAGTGTTGTTGTGCACCTATGCAGCACAAACAATCAGGTTGTGACAGACATATCAATACTTTGATGCAGGGAACCATTTATCAGCCAAAGTCTCCCTGCTTTGAAATACAGCCTGGCTACGAGCCCTAACACATCTGGTCTCCTGACAGAAATTCTGTAGGTCCAGGCTGATATCAGTCCAATTCTGTCCAGATTTTTTTCATACTCTGGTCTATGTTTCTTACAGTGCACAGCTGGTGTGGACATCATGGCCTGACTGAAAACCATGTAGTATTTTTTAAATCTGCAAACAGATGACAGTGCCCTTACCTGCCTTTGAAGGACTGAGCAGGTCATCAGAAACCACTGGGCATGTCATGAGCAATGGCCAGACATGACAGGCTACCAGGGAGTGAAGGGATCTGTACCTGCCCCTCCACTTCCCCTCATGAGATGCTGAAAACCACAAAGAGGTCTCCCCTCAGACTCCTCTTCTCCAGACTGAACAAACCAAGTGGCTCAGCCACTCCTAAGACCTCTTCCCCAGGCCCTTCACCACATTTGTGTCCCTACTTGGTACGTTCTCTAAAAGCTTAATATCCTTTTTATGTCGTAGTGTCCAAAACTGCACACACAACTCAAGGTGAGACATGCAAGGTTAACATATCATTATCAGAAGTACCTAATTTTTATATGGATCCAGCCAGATTATGAATGAAAAGGAAAAAACTAATTAGGGTTTTCTTGTTTATTTGGGAGGAGACTAGGGTGGAGAAAGGAGGGTTGAAACGTGGGAAAAGGCCTAATGGATGACAATGATGAAGCACAGCTGTCCGTGGGTACCTGCCCTCTATCCCTACAGCCTGAAGCAGGACAATTAGCCCAGCCTGTTGTTGGGATCACACCATGCATGTCTAACTTGTTCCCAGAGCCAGGGGCCCAGTGTGCATTCAGTTGCCAGCAGGAGAACACCCAGGATGGACAAACTGAGCATCCCATCATCACCATGTTGGTATCTGTTCCAAGACTGATGCTATCAGCATCTCCCCGTCAGCCTAACATCAGCATTTGTGACACAAATGTTGGTTATATTCTTCTTAACAGATTGATTGCCCTGCTTCAAAATGCTCTGTGTATTTTAATGACTCATCTTGGAAAATTTCTTGTTCCTCAGCCAAGATGTAATAGGGAGAAAAGTTACAGTCTCCAGGCAGGGGCTGGAGGATGAAGCCTGCAGTTGTCCCTTTGGGGACCCCAGAAATGCTCTGAGAAGCTCGCACAGTTCTTATGTTGTTTTCTTTGGATCTTTAGGGCTCAAGCTAATCTGAATTACTCCAAAACCCAGGCTTAGGAGCTTGCCAGACTATATGGTGAACAGGTTTCAGAAATTACTTCTTCATATTTATGCCTCTGATTTCACAAGATTTGTTTCATTAAGTAGAGAAATTTTTCCCATGCCATTTTTTGTGTCTCTCTAGTACTTTTTAGTAGTAGAGAGTTATGAAAATTCAGAGTCCTGCACCACAAAGATTTTGAACACCAGGTGAGCACTTGGGTCTTACAACACATTGTGTGCTTGGTGCATGTTCATTCCTGCATCCTGTACCAGGTATTCTCCTCACAGCACTGCATTTCCAGAGCTGATCTTGACCATTGCCCTGCTTACCTGCTCATCACAGAATGAGCTCTGAAGGGGGAGGATGGGGATATTGGGTCTGTCTCAGAGATATGGTTTGTAAATGGGAATCCAGGAGTGAAGTTCAGTGGGAGGTTCCTGGGATAGGGGTTTCTTCATGTGCTTCTCATTCAGTTCCTGGGACTCAAGATCCCAAGTGAATTCTGTTCCCAGAGCTCCAGCTTCTCCGCCTGCAGTTCTGGAGGCACACTCAAGGCTAAAGGCTGCGTCACCTCTTACCCATTGTCCCTCTTCTTGCTTTGACTTCTGGCTTGGGTTATGCAGTGCACTGTGGCTGCCATTTGGGTATAGAACCTGTTGACCATTGAGAATGAGACAAGAAAGGGGTTGATGAAGATGGAACTGAAACCCAGGAGGTCCAAAGCACATTCCCACCTTAGCCCCAGATCCTCTGTGTGATCTCAGGCATGGGTCTTAAGCTGAACTGTCTGCAAAAAGGAAATAACATAACTCTGCCTTCCCAGAGCACTGATGATATAGAAATAGCACAATAATAAGGGGCATACTTGCACCTTTTAGAGCAGTTTAGGACAGCCTGATCTCTTCCATATGTGTCACATGGAGTGCCACCCTTTGTATACAACACTGTTGGCAATTGCCTGAGTCAGCTTTGCTTGTTTGAATGAATTCCTCTGGATGGTGGATTTAATGCAGTTTATTTTATCAAGCCTTCCTAGGCTTTCTGACAGGGTAATTAATAATAACACAGACACAGCATTGGTAGGTTTTGTGTGGCTCTTATTGTGAAACACTTGTAATGATGAAACATTTTCACCTGGAGTCTTGAGGACTGAGTCCACAGGGTGTTAATAAAATTAATTGAACAGAGTGAAAAGAATCCCAGGGAGGGCAAGACCTTTCCTTCTGGCAAGCACAGGTATTTTGCAAGTGGGTGTGCTGCTCTGACAGAGGAACAGAAACAATGGAGTAAAAAACCTGCTGGTTTCCAGACAAAGAACAGCCCAGTCCTCATTCTCCATTCATTTCTCTATGTCTGCAGCAGACAGAGGTGTCTTGAACCCCTCCAATTCTGCCTTCTCAGTATCCTCCTGGCATGTAGGACATGGAACTGAGCCATGTGGAACAGAAAGCTTGCTCCTGCTCTGCTACACTTGGTGTTTTCTTCCACAGGTCAAGTAACATAAATTGCACTGGTATTTTCTCTGTGATTTCTTTGGCTGTTGCATTAATGGATATGAATTAACACTGAGGAAGAAATGCTTATGAGCTGTAGGCTCAGGATGTAATTCTCATTGCAGTAATCAATGTCTGAGAGTGCTGGCTGGCTAAACTCCACAGTTCAGTCCAAGAATGAGTTTATTATTCAACCATTCAGGAGCTTGGATAAATTGTGGCCACAGGTTTTACCTCAGGAAAGGATTAGCCTCCTTAAGAGACTGGCATGTTCATGCCTGATGTGAGACATGACACATGGAGCTGGGGGAAGGCAAAAATATGACAGGTTGAGTGTTGATGGAAACTGAGTGTGTGTCAGCCCAGAGCCACTCTTTGATTTCTACTAAGTGTCCAGAAAAGGACAGCAAAATTAATTCTCTGAAAACACCAGGAATATGAAGGAGGCATCATGAACAAATGAAGAACAAGGAAACACATAGGAACTATATTTTTAAATGTCAGTTTCTTAAGATCCCTGTAATTATGCTTTCATTCTCTCTCTCTGATTTTATGTGCCCCCATTGATTTTACCCTTACCTCTCATCAGTAAGTTTTGACTCCTGGTGTTTTCTGGAGGAACCAAAACCTCAGGAGTGCTGGCTAAGATTCCTCAGGTTAAAGGAGAAGTTCTGTTCCCCTTCCTATGGCAAAAGACAAGCTCAGTGCTTATTCAGCAGAAAGGGTTCCATGTGGGACAGAGAGAAAAAAGGGGAAAAATGGATGAGTGCCCACATTGTGGAAGTGCATAATTTCAAGATTATGCAGAGTCACAGCTGATTATTATCAATGTGCTCAACACTTTTTGCACCCCATGTTATATTCTTATTATCAAACATGACATTTGCTCTTCAGCAGCAATGAATAAAGTCTGAAAAAATGTGCACGCCTATTCTAAGGCTGCTGGACTGAAAAGATGAAGATATGAGCTTCTGAGGGGGAAGAGAATGAAAATAGGAGAAGGAGATTAACAAGCTATTTAAATACTTTATGCCACATACTAAATGTTTTTATATTTGTTCTTTCTTGGTAAGGATAATGAGGGTTGTTTACATTACTCAGGGGTGCCGCACAGAAGGGCTGCCAGGAAGGCTTAGGAAAAAAAAAGGCTTTGTGGATGAACCACAGCTCCAAAGGTTCAAACTCTGAGCTGCAGGGTGTGCCAAGGGCACATGATCCTGTGCAGCTATGTAGTGGTTTGCAGGGATGTGTGGCTTGCAAGAGGCAGTCCAAAGAGCCCTTTGGAGTCTGAACAGGGATTTGGATGCTTTTGAACCATGTCTTAATATTAGTCCTGCACAATTTTGTTGTTTCAGAAAGTTCAGAGAAACAGATTACCTTTGAAGAGGCTTAAAACCAAACTGTCAGGTGTATTCTATTTTTTCCATAATTTACCCCAGCCCTCAAAGTGTTCCACATATTCTGCAGATAAGGAAGGAGGCTGAGGGATAATTCAGCAATCTTCATGCACAATAGCAGCCTCAGCAGCAAGGCTTACTCTTCTCTGAGGGATTTATGATTTCTTAGAGAAGGGGCAACTAAATAAAGAAATACAAGAAAGTGATGGTGTGGGAAAACTTAGCTATGTCTTCTAGTTTGATATCACTTTGCTGTTAATTTTTATATTTATATTTGGCATCTTTCTGAAGTGCTTCTCATCACAATGGAAGAACAAATCATGTTAATAAATGAGAGTAGCAGCCAAAAAAAAAAAAAAAAGCTAGCACTTCTTTGCCATAGTCAAGAGCTCTTGAAAAACTTGTCCTTGATGTTGTTTTGGCTGAACAAAAATTAGATGCATAATCACTATTAGGCTTGATTGAGTACATAATTCTTTCTATTACACTGATGAAAAGCACATGGCAGGAATTCTTTGCCTTGTACAACTTTATTGCCACATGCACATATTGCTAAATATCTGAGCATCTCCTTGACTTGGACATTCATCACTGAGGGCGTTAAAATGTCTGAGGTAGCCCACAATAGTTTTGGCATGATGGAGGAAAAATCCTTCCTGTTGATGTAAGATCTCTGTCAGGCACAGGGCTGGGGTAGGATGTTGTGAATCAGCACAGTGAACCTGCAAGCTCCAAACCCTTGGTAGCTTTGTTGTACTCATCCACAGTCATTCACTGAGGCTGAATTTAGTAACCCCCATTTTTACCTTGGGTAGCAGATCTCACTGCTCACTGTGGGATGCTGTCCCCAGGCCACACAGCAGCAGAAAGGTTCCAAGAGACCACAAAGGCTTCTTCAGTCACCAGACACAGCAGTGCAGCCTGTAGATCCCATGCCAGAAGGGAAGGGTGCAGCTAGTAAAGTGCTCAGCAAAGGCTGCCTTGTGTGCCATTAAATTCACAACCTATCCATCGTTCAGTGGCTGCTCCCCAGCTCTCCCACAGCAGCCAAATGTTTTTCCTGTGGGCTCAGATAAGACAGTGAAAGAGAAATAGAAATTTACAAACAGAGTTTATTCACTTCCTTCCCCATCTTTGGATAAGAGATGATGAAAATGGCTCATCATGGCTCACTCACCACCAGCATCAAAGTGATGCAAGTGGCTTAGCAGGGACACACAGAGTGTCTGAAGCACAGACTTTCCCTGCACTTACTGCTCATCTCAAAGCTGAACCAGGGTTATATGTAAACAAGGAAGAAAATGAGCTGGGTTTCCCCACAGCTAAAGATCAATGTAGTCTGAAGATTTTAAGTGCAAGACTGGTCCTGAAAATGCACTTAGAACCCTTCTCTAAGAGCCTGCCATCGTTCAGAGCTGCTGTCCTGGCAGGAGTTAAATGGAGCAGAGCTGGGTTCCTGCCCTCCCACCTGAACAGATAATCTCTGAGATCTCTGGTACAGTAGCCTGGTGTTGAGTCAATAGGCTCAACCAAAATACCTCAAATTGTTGACAGCCTAAAGAGCTTGAAAGCTGTGGCTGACACAGCTGCATCTGTGGCATTACTGAGTCGTGTGCTGCTCTGTGCTTGGGAACCATTCTTCTGCTCTTATGGCAGATCACCCCTTGGTTCTTAACCCACCCTAGATCACTCTGTCTCTAATAGAATGCTCTTGATTGCTACTGGGCTTGCCAGGCATGCATCAGGCTCTCAGGGAAAATTCAAGTTGTCTTTGTGGCCAATTCTTGACCATGTTGTGGGGTGGTGGGATGGGAGAGGCTGCAAGGGAACACTTTCATCAAGGCGGGGAAGGGGGAGAGGATCAACCACAAGCAGGGGATTTCAGTGGGAGCAAGGAAGCTCCAACAGCCCTGAGTCAGGCAACCTGAGCTGATGAAGGCAGCCAGAAAAAGCAGGCAGGACACAGCAGGATGTGGGAGAGTGTCTGAGGCTGGCTGCACAGTGCCAGGGGTGAGGAGGGGTCTCAGGAAAGGAGAGGATCTGCATGGCTGGAGGTGCCAGAGGGTCAGAGCAGGGCTCTCTGCTCTTTGACCAGCAAGTGGGCAGAGCAGGAGCAAAGGGAGCTGTGCAAGACAAGATGTAAACCTGGATGTTACCTCGTCTGACAAGCACAGGAGGTACTGCTGGAGATGGGACTTGAGGAGAGGCACAGCAGAGCTGGATTCCTTCCTCTCAAGTGAAATGCAGCCACAGCAGACTCCAGCAGGATCCTCTGGAGTTGGGACCTGGCATAGAAACACATTAAGAGCTGCTATTCATAGGAGCAGTGCAAACAACCCAGGGGGCTGGCTCACAGCTCCCATCAGTCACACATGAAACCCTATTTATACCTTCCTACACAACCAAATGAGCTGTGATTAACAAACACAGGCCATTTCAAGCATCACAGACTAGGCTTGATGGTAATTTAAGAAGGGGATGGAGAGGGGAAGAAAATGTTTTCCAGCTCCCCCTTGTGCCTCTTCTCTGTCTTTGTTTTGTTCTCAGTTTTGCTGGCAGTCTCCATGTCCTGCCTCCCAGAAGTGATTCAAAGGATATTTGATTATATGAGGACTGTTTTGTCTTACAGGACAGAACATCATCCCCTGGGAAACTTGGGAGATGCTTCTGCTGCAGGTCCTTGGCTGCAGCTGATGGTCCCCATCAAGCCCCAGGTGCTGGAGCCGTGTTTGTGTGTGCATGTGCACTCATGGGTGTTTGTATTTCTGTGTCTGTGTGTCTGTGTGTGTGTGGGCATGAGCACTCATTGTCTGGCCAGGTGGAATCTCTGTGTTTAAACAGGAGAAAGTTAACTTGTGACCCCTCCTGGGTTTGGGAAGAAAAAAAAAATCAAGAAAAGGTGAATCCTAATACACAGATACAAAACAAAAACAACGACAAACAAACAACAAAACAAACAAACAAAAAACCAACAAAAAACCCCAAACAAGCAATAAGTAAAAAGGAGGAAAGTTAAAGGTATCTGGTATTATTATTTCCAGCCCCCAGAGGAAGCACAGGGTGTTGAGCCCTATTCTGTAAAGAGCTGCTTGCTCTCAAGGCTCATTCCCTCATCTTTCCTTCACCAGCAGCAGAAACAGCAGCTGAGAGGGGAGAGGAGCGGCAGGAGCCATGGGCTGAGGCAGAGACCCCACAGAGACATCCCTTTGATGCTCCAGCTGTAATGCTGCAACACCTTCCCCCTTCCCTCACCAAGTGCCCACTGAGAAGCTCAGCAGACCACGTTGCATCCCAGTTATGCTCAGCATTGTTTTGGGGCTCTTCCCCTCTCCTGATCCCAATTCCCTCCTGCTGCCTTGCTGTGTTCCAGGGCCTGTGCCTGTTTGTGGGCTGATGCTCTGCCCAGCCCCAGTGCAGAGGCTGCAGTGAGGAATGGCTGTGCATTGCTGAGCAGCTGGAAGCAGTTATTAACTGAATTTGGCATCCAAGCTGAACTACAAATGCATCTGGGTGGCTTGAATTGTCCTTAATTATATTTTGCTTTATTGTTTTCATTTCGCGCTGTGCTCCACCACCACTCTCTGTACAGCTCTGTGCTGTGCATTTTCTTTGCTTCCAGCCCAGGGTAATTGCTCCTTGTCGTGCTGTGTTTGCCATTTTAACTTTTTATCATCTCAGATACTTTCTTTTCTTTCTCCCTTTTGATTATTTGGTTATGTCATTCCCATTTGCCCTGACATTTCAATAAATTCACTTCTACATTATCTTTGTCCCTAGAGCAGCAGTTTATCCCTCTCTTTCTAATGTCTCTGTCTCAAAGCTGGATATGAACTGTTTATTTTTTCCCGAGTCCCCCTTTTGGGCTGAGCAGCAGCCAGCAGCAGAGAGCAGGGTGCTGGGCTGCAATCCTGGAGCCAGAGTGCCCCCTTCCAGAAATTCTAAGGAATAACACAGTTCCCTTCAGGGCAGGAAGCGCAGCCAGGCAGGACCCTGCAGCTCAGGGTCTAGCCACAGGTTAATATCCAGGTGAGATATTAGATGAGACTAACTAAAAGGATGATGCTGCAAATGATGTGTAAGGAAGTGAAGTTTTTTTGAGTACATTCCTAGACTAAGGGAATGGCCTTTGTCTACTGCATTTCTCACTTCCCTCTCTCCTTCAGGTTCTTCTTTTGTCTCTTTCAAACCTGCATTTTGATCCTTCCAGCTAAGAGCTCAGAGGAAGGGTGTACAACGGTGGTGGCCCTCCTGCAGGACAGCACCTCTTCCCTTTGCAGCAGCTGATCCAGCCCAAGCTTCTGTTTGGCCAAGGCTTTGAGCTTTGGCAGACTCTGACAAATTTCACTCTGTGGTTAAAGACTGCTCTCAGCTGGCCAGTCCAGTCACTTAGGGAGGGGAAAACTCCTCTTGCAGCATCGCTGGAGAAAAAATGGCTCAGGGGAGACCTTATCACCTGAAAGGAAGTTGTAGACAGGTGGGAATTGGTCTCTTCTCCCAGGAACAAGAGGGGGTAGCCTCAAGTTGCACCAGAGGAGGTTTAGACTGGATACTAGGAAAAGTTCCTTTACTGAAAGTGTGATCTGGCATTGGAACAGGAAGCCCAGGGAAGTGGTGGAATCAGCATCCCACGTGTGTTCACAAAAGTGTAGATATGGCACTTGGGGACATGGTTTGATGGTGCACCTGGCAGAGTTAGGTCAATGGTTGAACCTGATAGTGTTGAACCTGATAATGCTTCTGTGATTCTGTGATTCTTACCCTTTTTTTCTCAGCAGGGTGGCAGGAATGGAAGGGCTCAGGAGCCTTGTCTCTGGTCTTTGGCTGCCATGGAGCAAAATCTGGCAGCTCAGTTTGAAGAGACTGATGAAGATGGGTTTTGAGGGAGCTGTTGGCCTCTGTGGGGTGGCACAGCCAGCCACTGCATCCCGGTGTTTCTGTGGGAGAACACAGAATACTGCTGGGGTGGATACTGCAGGTGGAGAGGTGAGGGGAACAGAGGAATATGATACTGCATTAACCTGCCTTTTTGGGGCTGAATAGCGCTTACCTTGTCACCACTCTCTAAAGAGAGGGCCTCCCAAATGGTTTGTTTTCTGTAGCAACAAAATGACCAAGACCTTGAGCTGTGTTTGAACTGTGAGTTCACCCCAGCAGCTCTGTGTGTACAGGGCTCTCTGAAGTGCTTGTGTTGAAAACATTTGTCCATTTGAAGCGAGAACACAGAGACTGAGACAGACCTTCATGTAAAAACTATTCTCAGCACAGAGGAGGCTGCAGTCAGACCTGCATCAAGAGGAAATGTGAAGGAAACAGTGTCCACACCTCATTCCAGGGAGGTATGAACATATATGGTTTGTTTGAAACTCCAACACCAGGTTTAAGGTAACTGTAACGACATTATGCAATCTCCTTCAAATACTCTTCTTATTGCTAATAAACTTTATTAATATAAGAATATAAGTGCTTCAAGGCACTCCTTTTAGACTTCAATAAGGTCCTCTTGTATTAACAAGCCCCTGGAGTCTTGCTCTTTCTTGTAAGACACTCCAAAGGCAAAACCTACCCTGGCAGCAGTGTGTTTGCATTCCAGGGCAGGAAGGTCCCTACATGGCAGCTCCTCAGCACTTTGGGAGACACAGGCTCCTGTCAGGGCTGTCCCAGCAGCCAGCTAACATCAGTCATGGAAGGGGAGGCTGTGCACATGGTGAGATCTGTGCTGTGCAGCTAGGGAAGTTTGGGCAGAGCGAGGGAACACAACGTGTCTGAGAGCACAGAAGGAGTAAGGACAGAGCAGGGACTGAGCCCAGCTGCTCCTCTCTAGGCCTTGCGTTCACTACACCATTTATCCTTCCAAGCCATGGCTGCAGCAGCAGCAATGTGACCCACAGCCATGCACTCACACTCGTTCAGGTTCTCCCACTGCCAGGCTGGACAGATAGAGCAGCACCTCAGGCTCTGAGGCTCTGACACTGCTCTCCCAGCTGGGGATGCACACTGCTGAGGGATGCACACTGCTGGGGGATGCACACTGTGAGGGATGCACCCTGCTGGGGATGCACAATGCTGGGGGATGCACACTGTGAGGGATGCACACTGTGAGGGATGCACACTGTGAGGGATGCACACTGCTGGGGGATGCACACTCCTGGGGGATGCACACTGCTGGGGATGCACACTGCTGGGGGATGCACACTGCTGGGGGATGCACACTGTGAGGGATGCACATTCCTAAGGGATGCACACTGTGAGGGATGCACACTGCTGAGGGATGCACAATGCTGGGGGATGCACACTGCTGGGGATGCACAATGCTGGGGGATGCACAATGCTGGGGGATGCACATTCCTAAGGGATGCACACTGTGAGGGATGCACACTGTGAGGGATGCACACTGCTGAGGGATGCACACTCCTGGGGGATGCACACTGTGAGGGATGCACACTGCTGGGGATGCACACTGTGAGGGATGCACACTGCTGGGGATGCACACCCCTGGGGGATGCCCACTGCTGGCTGAGGAATGCACACTCCTGGCTGAGGGCCCCTTCCCACCCTGATCCAGCCTCAGGTGTGCCCAGCTGAGCACACAGGAATGCCCAGGTGCTGTGCTGGGAGAGCAGCAGCCCAGAAATGCGGCTGCAGCCCAGCAGGATGAGGCTGAAGCTGATCTCTCCTCTGTGGAAACCTCAGCAGCTGCTGGACGTCAGGGGATTTGTACAGAGCAAAGTGCTGTGGCTGGATCACTGGGCTGAACCAGGCACTGAGCCTAAACTGGGCCAGTTGCAAGCCAAGAGGCAGCCACTGCTTCAGGGCTACATTGAAACCAGCATGGCCAACAGCTCAAGGGGAGGTTCTCTCCCTCTACTCTGCACTCCTGAGGCCCCATCTGGAGCACTGCATCCAGGTCTGGGTGCTCCAACATCAGAACAACATGGGCCTCTTGAAGTGAGTCCAAGGGAAGGCCATAAATATGCTACAGCAGCTGGAGCACCTCTCCTATAAATACAGGCTGAGATGGTTGGGGATGGGAAGAGAAGACTGGGGAGACGTTATAGCAGCCTTCCACTGCCTAGAGGGGGCCTGCAAGAGAGCTGGAGAGGGATTTTTCACAAGGGTATGTTGTGATAGGACAAGGGTTAATGGCTTTGAACTGAAAGAAGGCTGGTTTGGATTGGATGTTAGGAATGCAGCATCCTGTTCCAGTGCCTCACCACCCTCTTAGTGTGAGGGTGGTGAGGCACTGGAACAGGATGCTCCAGCCCTGGAAATGGTGAATGCTCCATCTCTAGAAGTGTTCAAGGGCAGGTTGGATGGGGCTTTGAGCAGCCTGTTCTAATGGAAGATGTCTCTGCCCATGCATTGAGCTGACCTTTAGGGTGCCTTCCAGCCCAAACCATTCCATGGTTCTGTGGTCAGTAACTGCACAACAGCGAGGGTACACATCTGCAGACATTTGTGAATAGGCACACAAAGCTGTGCCCTGGTTTTGAGGGCCTTACAGTTTTATTTCTCTTAGTTCTAATGAAATGATAGGGCTAAACAAGGAAACTTGTATCACTAAGGCAAACTTAGCTCTGTTTCTGGCCATTTTAGGGGCTCAGATGGGTGAAGAGGCAAAGCAGCCATCCAGGGTTTGTGCTGAGTGTGTTTGCAGGCCAAGCCACAACTGGAAATCCTCACCACAGACAAGCACAGTGTGGACATCAGAGCCTGCAAGCACTTCACCCTTCAGGCCCAGAACTGTTTTTAAAGATCCTGACCTGGTTACAGACCTGCAGACACCTGGCGGGTGGGAAGGAGCAAACACAGGGACCTTCTCCATGATCTGAAAATAATTATTAGCTGTGAATATAGTCGCCAAGACCTATTATCCTGGCCCATCCCATGTTTGTCATCTCTTCATCTCCTCCAACCCCCCAGATGTGACACACTCTTGTCTTGGCTGCAGTGCATTAGGAGGTTTTTCAGAGCCCCATTTTCAGTCTGAGCGTGGATCAGAAGCTGTGGAGCCTGGGGCAGCCAGGGGAGGCTGACACCCACAAAGCAGCAAAGGCTGAGCCCACAGCCTGCTTGTTCATGCCAAGGAATTTTGGCTGCAGGTGTAAGTTAATTCCTGGTATTGCTGGCAGGAGATCCCCCTAGCTATTCACAGTAGTGCTTTAATTCAGCCCACCTATGCTCAAGAGAGGATCTTGTGCAAGAACAACCCTGTCCAGAGCTTACATGAGTTTAGATACCAAGAAAGGCTTTTTTATGGTGAAGTTAAAAAGTGATGTGTGAAGTTGAAAAGTGACATCCCACCTTGTCCCAGGAAACAAGGGAAAGACTTCTCCATTGGTGAAGCACCTATATGAAAAATGTTGCTTTTGTGCCCATGATTATCACAGCATTTGCTGTGTGCAGATGTATTAAAAGCAAGCAGCCATTGAGTGATAGCACTGGGCTTCCTGATACATTGGTATTGCAGCACTGAGCTCCTGTGAGGCACAGGGCAGACGACTGTAAATAATGATAGACTCATAGAATCAAAGAATCATTTGTGTTGGAAAAGATTTCTAAGATCACCAAGTCCAACACTGCCAAGCCCACCACTAAACCATGTCCCCAGGTGCCACATCTATGTGGTTTTTGAACACTTCCAGGAATGGTGATTCCACCACTTCCCTGAGCGGCCTGAACACCCATTCAGTGAAGACATTTTTCCTGATATCCAATCTAAACCTGCCCTGGCATATCTTGAGGCACAACATTGCCTCTTTTCCTGTTTGCTACCTGGGAGAAGAGACCAACCCCCATCTGGCTACACCCTCCTGCCCGGCAGCTACAGAGAGCAAAAGGTCCCCCCTTTGGAGCCTCCTTTCCTCTGGGCTGAACACTCCCAGCTCCCTCAGCTGCTCCTCATCAGATTTGTGCTCCAGATCCTTCACCAGCTCATTGCCCTTCTCTGGACCCACTGCAGCCCCTCAGTGTCTTTTTTTGCAGTGAGGGCCCCAAAAGTGAACTCAGGATTTGAGGTGAGCTCTCACCAGTGCTGAGCACAGGGGGACAATCACTCCCTGGTCCTGCTGGCCACACTATTTCTTTTACAGGCCAAGATGCCACTGGTGTTGTTGGCCACCTGGGCACACACTGGCTCATGTTCAGATGGCTGTCAACCACCCCCTGCCCCCCTCCCAGAACATTTTCCACCTGGCAGCTTTCCATGAATTCCACAACTTATGGAAAACATGACTGAATTCTCTTTGTGAAGTGTAAGAACCAGCATTCATTGATGCATTAACCTGGCAGTTTTGCTCATGCTCTCATAAAGGCACTCACAGGACAGATGTGCTCCTGCAGGTGTGTGTGCAGGGGGTCAGTCTGGCCCCGTGTCTGACTCCCAACAAGGAGGAGCCTGTGCATGGGCACACACAGGGCAAAGGCACACTGCACAGTGGCAAGCAGGCTGCCAAGCCACACACATGCTAAGCAGAGGCTCCTAGTGGGCAAGGATAAGAAGGTGAAAAGAAAAAATCCTTCATGCAGCTCTGCACCACAAGCCAGCCTGAGGGGTGCTAGTTTAGACACTGGAAATGCAACGATGTTAAATTGGTAAATAATTTTTGCCATCTGCCTCTGGGAAGCCAGGTGCATGTCAGGCTGACCATTTACCCATGTGTTTTCTCTACTCCAAAGTGCTGTGCAGAAGAGAAGTCAGCTATCAGGACGTGCACAGGTCTGGATTGCTTCCTTGGGCTTCTGCATGAGCAGAGGGAAGGGGACCAAAGGATACTTGAGGTTCTCCCTGAGATCCTCCCATATTCTGGAACTGTGCAAGAACCAAATCAGTCAATCTCTTCTCCTTGAGAACCTCCCATATTCTGGAACTGTGCAAGAACCAGTCAGCCTAGGTCAGAGAGTCTTCAGCTGTGTGCTGGCAACTGAACCTGCCAAGGTGGCAATACAGGAGGGCATTGGTGTCAGCCTGATTTTATACAGCATTGCCACTGCAGCTAATCCAGGGCTGCCTGCATGAGGCCCATGGAGCATCACCCACGATGGAGAAGAGCTGTTGTACAGCAGCAATCCAGCAGCAGGCCTCTCTAGCCTTGCTTCATCTTGAGCTGCAGTTTCTGACCCAGATGGGCTTTTGGCTGCTTTCCTCTGCCTTGTACCGTCTCACAAGCAGTGCTCGATGCTGCTGCATGGAATAATTTGAGTTACAGTCTTAGGCTGAGTGGGTGGGGGGGCAGATAGAAGGGCCCTTTGGGAAGATATCTCCCCCATCAAGTTTTAAGCAAGTAATTTTACAAGTAATCCCCTCTCTCCAGCCAGAGGCAAAGGCAGTCATGGGGCACAATGCAGGGGAGCAAACCCTGCCGTGGGAATTCAGGCCAGGCAGGAGACAGAACAGCTCAGCCCTGTATCAGTGCCAGCTGTGCATTCACCAACAATTCAGGTGTGCATTTACAGCAGGTATGAACTGCTCTGTGAAGGAACCTGGTGTGGCAGAGCAGTGTCTGCACAGAGGAAGGTTTTTTTATTGTGAATGAGCATTTTTTTCCCCAATAACCAAGAGTGTGCAGCCTGCCAGCTTCCACACACACCTGCTCAGCTCCTCTCTTGCTGGTGATGTGTCTGTGTCCTTGACCAACTTTCCTGCCCAGCAAGCACAGCCCCTGCAGCGCTTTCAGCAAGCTGCCCATTGTAGCTCAGCCAGGGGCGGCTGCCTCCAGGCTCTGCTCATACCTGGACGTTCCTCCCTCCCCACTCCAAACTTCAACTTTAAATGAAAAAAGTAAATTAAAAGCGGGGGAAAGGCGGCATTCGCTGATGAAGGCTCTTGCAGCTGCTGGCTGCACTCATCAAAGGGGAGGAAGTGGCAATTACTTCCTTGTAGGAACTGTTTCTGTAATCAAAGCGCTCTGCGGCGGAGCTGCCAACGCCGATTCCCGCCCGGCACAGCCCCTGGCTCATGAGCCACAACAGGAGGCAGCCGGCTGCCCACGCCCTCATCCCTGCACACTTCCACACAAGACACTCACACCTCTGTTTTCCTTGGGACACTCAGGATTTCCTGGTGAGTGAGGGCAGGCCAGGCTGCTGCTGCGGGCACAGTGTCACACTCAGAGCCCAGCAAACTCCCCAGCAACAAGCACAGGTGCTTCCTGCTCCCAGCCCAGAGCATCTTGCCACACTGGGAGGCTGGGAGAGCGAGGGGAACTGGATCACGTTTATGCTGGGAAATGTCCTTCCTGCCCCCACCATTTGCTGTGGTAAGGCTCTTGCAGCCAAACAGGGAAGCATTACTTGGGGCCCATGCATAGACATTCAGGAAGAGTTGAGAAGAGCTCTTCCCAAGGACCTCCCAGGCTCTGGAACCTCTGTGCCTTGTAACACTATTCACAGGGGCTCAGACTTCATGGCAACAAGAAAAACCGTGTGCAAACATGGCACCAGAGAAAACATATCACCAAAAAAAAAAAAAAAAAGGCTTTTTTGTGCTGTTATTTTTTTCCCAATGCTGGCAGTAATAATTTTGTTGAACTTTTTTTGTGTGCACCTTTAAAAAAAAAAAAAACAGTAGATACAATATTTTCTAGAGAAGCTTCTCTTATCCCCTAGAAGAGCACACACTCTAAAGTAGGAAATGAAGCTGGAAGAATAACAGATCTTTGCCCCTCCTATTCTTATTTTTTTGTACACTTTATAAACCCAAGACTTGTCTCAACCAAATAGTATTTTTTTCAGCTTTACTCTTCAGCGTCTTATCCTTTCCTCAGTTACAACGTTATATTCTCCAATTAATGAAGTGTTTAAAATAACAATTTTAATGATGCACCCAAAAAATCTCTGTAACTGTAGCAAGTGGAGTGCACCAGGAAACCCCATCCAAACACCTGGGAAGGCAGAGCAGTAGCACAGAGGGAGGTGCTGGCTCTCTCTCCCTGCTGCTGTGCCCCAGCACAGCCCCGTGACCTTACAGCAGCTGATGTTCTCATCCAGAAGAGAATCTCTTCTGCTTTGTTCATCCCAGCGTGCTCTCCTCCCCCCCAGATTTCGTACAGAGGAATACAAAGAACACAGACACACAAGTTTAGCTTGCTGACATAATGCCCATATTTAATCTTTTAAAACAAGAACAAAATCAAGAATAAAATCAAGAATAAAAATTTCATTTAAGTCATACAGTACATTAATCTTTCAGCAATGACCCAATCTACAGTACTCAAATGCCTGGCATGAAGTCTATTATCTCAGCATTTAACAAGTGTATAACCAGTGACACAGTAAAAGAAGAGCTCACAATACACAGCTAACACAATGAGTTTAGATTTTCTTCTAAGAGTCCAGTTAGGGTTTGTAATACATGGGTCATTTTTGAACCATACTTTAATCAGCTTTTTGTTCAGTCAATCTGTTTGGGGCTTTTTTTTTTTCTGTTATATGAGTTTTTCCATTATGTACAGGAAGATTATTTCAAATGAAATTGCACAAGTTAGAATATCTATCTATAGGCATACATGGTCAATCTAACTAAAAAAATTTAATAAGCAGTAATTACTCAGTCCTGGTTATACATTCCTAAAGGCTTAATAATACAGTTTTAAGAAGAAAAAAAATTAAAACAAAACACAACAAAACACAGCTGTAGGGTGGCAATCTCTGTAAGAAGCCTTCTTCCCTCCCAAAACAACCAAGGGCTAACTGTATTTCCATGTTTGAAATGGGGTTTACAAAGAAGTCATTTCAGCAAATAAACAACAAAAACCATGTGACTGTGTCCTCTCTAAAGTCTGAATGGTTCAATGCATAATTCAGTGAAGCTCTCAAACAAATAATACTGGTAGGATGCAGACTGTTAACAGAAATTAGGACAATATGCCCTGATAGAACATTTGGGTAGCAAAACTGTATGTATGAAAGGGCCATTACCCAGTGGTTAAAGCAGCTTGAAGCAGGACAGCCCTGCCTGGGGAAAGGGTTGGCTCTTCTGCTCCTCAGCCAAGGCTACAGCTCAACTCTCCCCATCCCTTACCAAGCACCTGCCCTGCCTGCCCTCAGCCCCTTCCTCCTGTCTGAGCTGGAATCCCCAGCCCAAGGGCCAGGGGAGCATGCAGGGTGTGAGCTCTCTTCTTCCCATCCCAGATCCTGATGCTGAGCAGCAGGCACGGCTCTGCTTCTGCTGCAGCTCCACCACAGGCAGGAGGGCTCCTCTCAGCCCACCGTGGTGCAGGCAGGAGGGCTCTCTCAGCCCACCACAGGCAGGAGGGCTCTCTCAGCCCACCATAGTGCAGCAGGAGCTCTGCAGGCTGGAGGCTCCCTCCATCCTGGCCCTGACTGCCAGGAGCAGCCGCCCTCCCAAGAGCAGCCAAACACTACAGACCCTGAGGGCTACCTCTAAGGCAAGTTCACTGAACTAGGGTGATGGAGCATCTTCTTCCCACGTTAGCAAAACATAAATGTAACTAATTAACACAACTGCTTTGACTTCTTTTAGTCTCTCTTTTCTGGTGCCAGGTCCTGCTACAAATGAAAAAAACCCCATAGAGAGCTGCTTTCCTAGATGGAAAAGCAGCAGAATTTTACGCCTTGTGGATCTGCCCCGTAATTTGCTACTGGCATAAACAACAAAAAAAAAAAAGTCCCATTTATTTGGTTGGTTTTTGTGGCGTTTTTTTACGAAAAAAACCAAAACATTCCAGACCATCTAATGCACCTTCCCTGCACATCACACACGCTCACATGCACACACACCAATGGAGAACTCCAGAAGAACAGGCATGGGAACCACAAAGCCCAAATGGAGAAAAGACATGGGGAACCTCACACTTCTGTTTTCAATTCTCATTTAGCAATGAAGCAGCAAAATGATGTATTGCAAGAAATAAACAGTCACAGAACACACATACACCCGAATGCAACCATGGGTACATTTTTCCCATTTTTTCTTCTTCTGACAGACGTTGCTATTAATCTGACAGTTTCTTTCTGGCTGTGCTGAAGTTTTTGAAGAGCATCTGGTGCTTATTTAACCTTTATCAAAACACAAGAACCTCAGTGGCAATGGACAATCCATCTCATTAGTGCCACAACCAACCATCTCTGCTTGAGATTCTCTACAAAACCCTTCTGGAAGCTGAATCTGACTGCCTCTTTAGTGCCACTCTTGGTTGTTGTTTTTCTTTTTTTTTAAATTAACAAACACAGCATATTAATGCAAATTTGATGTTTTCTAAAAAATGCTCAGATAATTAGTTCAGCAGTATGCAAAGTGCATCTATTTGGTTCTTTCCATAGATCACCTTCTGTTTTAAGTTTAAATTCCTTCACAGTTTAAAATATTGTGAAGAAATTATATGTATACTTTATGTATAGAACTATTTATATACATACACATATATACACACAACTCTGTACTTTATATAGCCATAAACACTCACTACTTAACTATTTATATTATATACACATGGCATGAACACACGCTCAGTGAAGAGTTGGTGCAGGCTGAAACCATTCCATCGGGTTTAATGGAATAACAACAGTGAGTGAGTTATCAAGAGACACAGACGTACATCTATTAGATAAGTGAAAGACCAATTAAATCAGCTCTTTCATTTTCCTATTAGCACAGGATTGTTCCCACCCCATTCCATGCTCCATAAGCACATACACAGCTACTCTGCATTCAGTTTAGGTGAGAGGGCAGTGGTGGTTCTTTTTCCTAGATGAAAGAAGAGTCCATATTCACTCGGGCTCACCGCAGCCTCTCCTGCAGGAGCGGGCACAGCTGGGCCTGGATGCCGTGCACGATTCCGAGGGCTGCGCCGCCGCCAGCTGAAAGCACCTGCCAAAGCTTTATTGCATGGTTATGGGACAGCTATCAACTGTTCACAGTCTGTGAACTCGCTCCAACAAGTGGTACAACTGTATAAATACATACTTTAGCACAAAACAGTTTAACACGAGGCAAGTCCAAGTACAAATGAGACCTAAAGGCCTATGGGTGAACTTTAAAGGCCAGCAGTTCTTCAGAGTGCATGTTGTTTAAGGAACGCAAGTCGGGTAATTTCAAAAGGAGTTTTGTGAAAATAGAGGCTTCGTTTGGGTGATTTTTCATAATTAAGGTCCTTAATGCACGGATTAGTGTTTCCTGAAGTGCCTCCACAGAATTGACATTTTCTATTCCGGAGCGATCTAAACAAAAGGGCAGGGTGAGAGGGAGAGAGAGAAATTAAAAAACAGGAGGGTAGGGGGGAAAAAATTGACTGAACAGATGTAGCCTGCAACATAAAACCAGGGCAAGAATCCCTTACTAAATTAACAAGCACAAGAAAAATCAGATACTTATGCCAGAAGTTTTAAATCACACACCGAAAGTCTTTCAAAGGTTATTTAGCATTAACTTTTCAAAGTACTAAGTTCATGCCAAACTGGAAGCATTCAATCACTATTTCTGTGATCCCTAACCCATGTTTCCAGAGGATGACAGATTGAAGCAAATGTTTAAATATGTTGCTGAATCACAACTTTCAACCCAAGGAAAAAGACAGGGTGCATGAAAGTAAAAATTTCAAATGTTTCTTAAGGCTAGATATAGAATCCTAAAATTAAACTGAAGGTTTGAGGAGGAAATCCCACTTTGGACAAGCCACAGCTGTTATCTGCACAATGGAATTCTCAGGGGTAAAGGGAGTACAACCCTTCATATGACTGGGCACTATTTCCAAGTGTGTTCTGAAGCACTTAAAAAAATGAAACATGATGCACCCAAAAATTCCCAGCTGAGGAAAAGAAGAATGTCAACATCAAGACAAATATTGTGTTCTCGCATATTGCACTCCCACCACACCTGAAGCACTGCTTTCAAGAGAGCTGTATTTAATCTGAACACACCTGGTATCATTAGGTGGAACCTCAGTAAGCGGCTTGAAAGGATGAATTTTTAAGTAAAACATCTCACCACATAATCATGCACAGTAGCTGGGTTTTTTTCCAAGCTGTAGCTTCTTTTCTTAAACACTATGTAAATTCAGCAGGGCACACAGAGCCGAGTGACTGGCACAAACAGAAATGTGCTTTGATGTGTACATGTTCTTAAGCACTTTGCAGAACTGGGACGTGGAATGACAACAGCTTTCTGGAGTAACACTGAGTCAGATCCTAAAGAGTGGGAATCCCTTCCTTATGCTGTCAGTGCCAATCCCATCAGATTGCTCAGGTGAACAGGCTAGGAAGTCCTCCTGGACTACTCAGTGCAGTTCCCTACTGTTATAGGAAAAATTATTACGTAATCCAATTAAGGATGCATCTTGAAGCAGTTGCATGTGTTTTGTTCCTTTAGGATGATTGTTCCAGAATCTTCTACAATTAGGAGCTGTGGTTACTATGAAGCAATTTTTATTAGCACACATTCCACTTTTCTGTGAAGACTGTCCAATAGGTTTGACAGCTGCTGTCCAAGAGAACATGAGTGAGGAGACATCTCTGCCTTTATTTATTAAATTATCTCTCCTGCTTGTCCCCTGCTCTGCAAAAGCTTTGCTCTATTCTGAGCAGGTACAGTGACATTTGCACAGAACATGCCCAACAGAGTTCCACAAGAGCTCTGGACAGTGAGAACAGCACTGCCTTGCCTCTGAAGGTGGAAGAATGCAGCCCAGCCTCTCCTGGCTGCCCTGGGTGAGTTACTGTAGCCTCCTCACTTCCATTAGTCGAAGTCTTTCTACCCCCTCTCAGTCACTTCCAGTTGCTCCCAGTGGCCAGCAGAAGATTTTAGTATTATGCCAGTAAGGGAGAATAATAGAGGGTGTGTACTTCATATTCTTCTACCACAAAGCAAGACCCTTAGTTAAGGGATTATCTGCTCTCTAGACCTGCACAAACCACATTCCTTCAGCTTTGCTTCCGCCCTGCCTTTTCCTCCTCCAGTGGCCATGATCCACCTTACTACCTCTCCTGCATCTTCAACACATCCAGCCAACTGAAGCCAGAGGTGAAGCATTCTTTTAATTCTGGAACAGCACCAAGATAATTCTTCAGCACCACCCAAGTGTGATCCTGCTTTTTCTTTCTTTGTCATATGACATGGGAAGGAGAGGATGTACAAAGTTACAAACAGTCCTTGCTACTACCCCTGCTTCTTCTGTACATTCTAAATACTACTCCTAAGAGTGGTTATTCATCCAGTGTTAAGTGGAGATGTTTCTCACAAGCATTCTCCCAGCTAGCAGTATTTAGAGACCTAACTTCTTTTTCCATTGGTGGGTTTTGTTTTTTTCTTAGTTTTAATCAACTAAAAGTCTTTAAAAAGATCTTTATTACTGCAGCACCGTACTTTATATTGTGGATCACTTAATCAACATTCAACAGTCACACTCCTTTCTGCTTTTGGAACTGATGTAAATTTTGACTACTATCTTCCTTTCAGTCTTTTCTAAAATAACTTGAGTTCTGAGATGAAGAAGTCATAATGGCCTTTTTCTTCCACCTTCAGTCCTTCTTACACTTATGGCATTTTTCCCTTTGCCTGCATCCCAATGACAATCTCTGATCCTGTTCTTCAACTCTTTATCTCCAATGAAGTGCCACCTCCCCTTACAGGAAATTACTTTTTTGGTTACACTACTCCTCAAAGAGTGGGATGCAGGGATCTGTCTTTCAAGATCTGTTTTATCAACACATGCCCACAATCCTTCAGTTCTATGGGCACCTTCTCCTCCTGGCACTCCCTCTCACTGTAAGCACCTTCCCCAGGAACTCTGCTGAGGCCACTTCTGTTCTGCACTACCTGCCTGAGCATGAAGCCAGCTCATTCACTCACTTGTGCAAAGTAACAACTGCAGCATTTCAATCCAGTCTCATGTAACAGAGCAAAGTTGCTCTGAAAATTTTTGAACTCACAGTGATCATCAGGGTTAGCCTTGTGTCTGGAATACAGCCCCAACACTGACTAATAAAGCTGTACTTTATAAAACCCTATAAAATTTTGTGAAGATGTCCAGGAAGGCCACGATCAGACTGCAGATCAGATCATGAGGCAGCTAAGATAGACAGCAATAATATCCAAAATATGACCTGAAAAACCCTCAACAACTGCAAGAACCCTGAATACCAAACACCTTCTCTTTGTCCTGCTGCATGTCCTGCTGACACCACATGCTGCACATGTTACATGCCATCCCTAAGCCAACCCCTGCTGGGAGCTGGCAATCAGCACAGTGCATTAAAGGCTGGGGAGATGGCACTGTGCTGGAACCATATTTAACAGAACAGATACACCCACTTAGACTGAAAACAGGTGGCAGAGACTGAGATATTCTAGGACCCAGGAGCTGAGCAAGCAAGAAGAATGGCTGTAAGCCTAGTAAGAGTGCACAAGAAGAAAAGAGACCTGGTTGTCAGTCCTTATTTTACAGGCTGCCTGCAGTTCTTGTCAAGAATTTCCAGAGTCTGGGAAGGCAACTAAGACTTCAGGTTTCTCTGTGCTACCTGAACATTTTCATTAACAGATTCCATGCTTCCTTCAGATCATAGTGCCATGTTTCCTTCACACTGCCATTTGTTCTGGCCCTTGAAGCTTGCTAATTCTGTGCCACCCTCTGCTCATTATCATGGCTTACAACCTGAGGAAGCGACAGCTGCCCTGTCCTGTGCTGTGACATTTCAGCTCAGCCATGCACAAAGCTAACAGACTGAACTGTCCTACCTTGTTGCAGAGGCCTCACGTGCCTAACGCACCATGCCCGAGTGCCCTTCCTTGGTAACACATGGATCTAAATTGCTCATGTGAGAGGGCTGCCCTTGTTCAAGGAGTTCAGTGCTCCCAGCTGCGGCCTTGCTGTCTAAGTGGGCACTGTGAGCATTCCTGCTACCTACCCCTAGGAGAGCTTCTTACCCAGGAAGCAGGGATTCTGCATCTTGCATTCCAGGCATTATATGCAGAGCTAATGTACCTAATTTGAGGCTTGAGATAATACTGCAGAAGTAGGTGCTTAATCCTTCTTTGAATCTGGGCCAGGGTGTTCTGTCTATCCAGGGACTGAAACAAGATAGGAGGCTGGTGAAGATGTCAGTGGATTGGCAGGCCTTTAGTGGAGAGAAGTCACGATGCAGATGATGGGGCTTTCTTGCTGACATAGGCAGAGATCAAACTGGTGGATTTAGACTTAAGCAAAATACGCAACAGACTTAAATGACAGCACTGGGAAGCAAAAATACCACAGACTTATGCTGTGCAAGTCAGGAGTAATTTCAGTGATGCTGTCCTGTGAAACTCAGAGGAGCCAGACAAATAGCATCTTAATGGCCATGGAGCAGCTATTCGTTTTTGCATTACACAGAAAGCAGTAGGAAACATACGCCCATTGTCACCTTTTTTTTTTAAAGGCAATATTAGAAAGACTAGGTATCTTAAAAAGTACATTACAGGCTGCTAGTACCTTAAAACCTACTCAAGTGCACTTATACATGAAATAACAGGGTATACATTTTACAGAAAACTTTTAATAGTCACACTCAATTTTTGGCAAAGGTGCAAAAGTTAACTTTCTCTCCTTACCAGCAGATACCAGGACAACCGCTGTAAACAAACTCATCTCCTCATCACTAAGCTGCAGGGCATTTAGTTTCTCACTAAATTCAAACATTGAGTTGAGCAGATCACCAGCTCCCATTGAATGCAAGTCATCCACACTGTACTTCTTGCCACTCAGAAAGGTGACAGTACGTTCCTTTGCATCAAACAAAGATGCAAATCGTACCATTAAAACCTGGAGAAAGAAAAAGGAAGGAAAAAAAGAACAACAAAACCAGATAAATGCAGGTGCATTTGTAGAAAAGCCAAAGAAAAAATTAAACCTTTTAACATCATTCGAAGTGTCTCATTAACCATTCTAAAAGCATTCTATACAGAAACTGTCAGCATGCTATTGAGCTGCAAAACACAGTGCAAGCTCTGGCCCCGTAATCTGAGAGAAACAAACAAGTGACAAAATTAGGGAGTGGATGCAAGGGAGGGGCTACAGCATATGAAAGGCAGGAAAATTAAAATTTAAGCCTCAGACAGCCTGAGCCACACAGACCATGTCATTCATAAATATGCCGGTAGGACAATTTCCTTAAGCCACACAACAGCCAAAGGCACACAGAGCATTAAAAGAAATGTTTACTGGGCCACACTCATGAGGAGCAAAATGAAGGTACTGAACCAGATTCTCACTTGGCATAAAGTGGAGCAGCTCTATGGAAACAATGCTGATTTACACCACCTGATGATCGGGCCCCCTAGGCATTCTTTGGAAAAGTACCATGCCACATCACTGTACCCACAGGAATGCTAATGAGCTCTGCTAGAAAGGAGCCACATGTACAGCTTTGAAGAGGCTGGGGAAGCACAGCTTGAGATGGCACCTGGTCTGCAGCAACTGGGAATACCCCTTTGGTACAAGCACCTGGGCTGGAGCAGTTGAGGTGTGCTAAACTTACCCCTTTGGGCTGAAATTTCTCTTGTGGTTTCTCAGTTGTACTGTGAATGTTTCCCTCTGGAATGGCTTGTAAAGTTTCATTTGCTCAGGTTCAACAACCTTATTTACATTTCCAAGGTTTAAGTTGCACAGAACAACTTTCTTATTTGAAGAAAATTAACTAACTGGCATTGGTTAAAACTTCAGACTCACTGTAATCTCTTGGTGTGACAGCTGTCTCTTCTCATTTGCCCTATTAACTGCATGAATTCAAATGTTTACTACAGGTGAGAGGAGAACCAGGTTTTCAAAGACTAGTACCTTTGACAAGCTTAAAGAAAGGAGCGTTCAGAACAAACAAAAATATTTGAGAATTCAAACACTGTTCATGCACATGACATGACCTGCTCCTAAATTTAACGAGCCAAACAACATGCAGCAACCTCGATGGACAGAGGAGCACTATATACTATCCACTTTGGTCAGCTAAGCTATCTGTCCTTTGATGACATTAACTACAGAGTGCAGAAACCCAGATGCAGAAGCCATCAGAATACAACAGAAACAGGCAAAGGGCAGGCAGACAAAGCTGAACTTGTGCATTAGCACAGACCCACCAGGTATCCAGCAACCTTTCAGTTCAAAATGGTTTTCTCCCTATAGAACTGGGCTTTAGAAACATCTTTAAATAACAGGAGCAACCAGGATTAGTGCTGATATTCAAAACTGAGGCCCATAAAGTCGCGCTGACTTATTCCTAGGTAAAGACCCCACCTATTTCAGTGCCACCATTCTAAACAAAGAAGAACAGTTTGGACTATGGCATAGCACAGGATTGATTCATCCCACTTCACTTCAAACCAGGCTCATACTTGTGCATGCTGAGGACACACCTGGTCAATCCTATCACCTGACCATAGCAACACAGGCACATAAAAACCTCCACTCTGGAAGGTTGCTTGATCATGTCCCTAGCAGCTGTAGTCAAATCTGAGTCACTACTCAAAGGGATCCAAGGCCCTTGTTAGCTCTACCATCAATTACATTTGGAGGGGAGGTGGAGGAGGGCCCACTCAAAACCAGTCGAGTTCCTTATTTTAGGCTCAGTGCTGTTTCTGAGCTGGCTCTCAGAAGAAGCCATGCAAATGCCACCACGATACACTGAGCTCCCCAGTACTCCCAGTTCTGAGAGACCTTTACAGCTTGCCTGTGTGTGAATATAAATATAGCTGTGCAGCTTCTGCACCAACATTGTCTCCATGTGTCCTCGTACCCTCACAGGAACAGGCACTCCTCAAACATGAACTGCTAAGAAGCACAGTGCCAAGCCAGCCATACCAGACCTGGAGGCAGCACTTTCACTCAGGTTCTTCTATTAACATGCAGACATTGGAATGTCCTGGTTCAGTTACCCAGAAGACAGAAATGACCTTGAACGCACCAGGCTTTCAAGATGCTTCTGCCTCTATTGCAATGGTTTCGTTAATCCTGTTGTGGATTTTTCTCCACTGTTCTGCAGCCCTACCTTATTTTTTTTTCCTGTTGCTAAGATGCCACATAGGCCTTTAACTGCAAGTTGTAGCTCACCAACAGGAATCATTAATGTTTCTTATAAATAAGTGAATAGTGACAAGCATGCAGCCATACATTATTACTAATTCCCTGGATACAGAAACCTCCTTATCAGCAGGGCTTGTAACCAGCAAAAAAAGCACAGGAGTGAGGCCTGAGAAAAGCTTCAGGTGAAGGAAGGCCAAGACAAAATGCTTTACTTGCAAAACATGAAAGTTTGGCTTTACATTATAGAGACAGTTCAAGCCAAATTTTTCACTCTCCTCCTCCTTTCCAGAGGAAGGAACCAACATTTTTGTGAAAGGTAAAAGTAGTGCAGAAGCAAAAATACAGTCCTTTCACTACAGGAGTTGTAGATGAATATTAAAAGGTCAAGAGTAAGTATAACAGAAAAAAATACATAACAGCAAAATGAAGGAAACAAGAAAACTAAGAGACTCCAGGCAACAAGTCTTCCTGTATAACTTTTATCTTCCAACCCAACAATTATTCATTTTAGAACTGAGCTGTATAAATGCAGACAGAAGACCCAACACATCACACAAGAAATGTCTTCATTTCAGGTAAATATAAAATCCAGCATCTCTCTTTGAAAGAGTAAATAATGTAAACAAGAGCAAAAGCATCACCAATGCTACACTCCCCAGAAAAGCACAGTAACACCAAATACTTGGGACTTCGGCTCCTCTGACCCTCTCTATTCAAATTTCACATTTTAATATTTATGAAATGTGTTCTCTCTACTAAAATTTCACATTTGAATATTTATGAAACATGTACGGTCTCCAGTAGACACAAGGGTCTGGAAGGGCAACTAAAACATGATGTAAAGGTCATCTAGTGAAGGTCACTAATTATAAAACAGCACCAAGCTCTGTGGTATCATTTCCAAATTAATACCACTAATTCACATATACGTCATGACCACAAGTGGATGCAATTAACCACGAGGACCTAGTGGGATTAGTCTAGAGTAAGTCAGGCTGCAGCTGGCACACAGCATCTACAGAGCTGCAGCAGAACACGTATTTATCATTGTTACTGCATTGGACATGGGTGCTTCAGACACTCCCAAGGTGCCACCTAAGTGGGGACTGGACAGGATTGGATACTCTGGCTTTTGCAGGAAGCAGAGTGGCACAAGGAAGGACATGCAGAGCAGTAAACACATTCCTTGACAACACCTGTAAGTCAGACAGCTTTCTAACCTATCCACCCTTTCAGATGCAGTACAGCTCTCCAGAGTAAGCAAAGGTAGCTAGAAACCCATAATTATGCATTTATTCACGTCCAGGAAGGAGGGAAGAGTAGAAGGGCTGAGTAGTTTTGAGCTCAGCGGAAGAAGGACAGGTCACCAAAGTCTGACCAAACAGATCCCTCCGACACCATCACCTCAGAGAAGGCTCAGAGCATCCATGAACAAGGTGGTTTCACCTGATGCACCCCAGTTCTATTTGTACAGGGTCAGACTGATGCACAGCTTGTCAGGTTTGGAATACACACACAGTGGTCTCACCTCAAAGGTCCCAGCCTTCAGAAGATTGACCTGGTCATGCTGGGAGAGGTCTCGGAAACCTGGGATGCGCTTGGCAAACTCCACCACTTCCTTTACTGCAGGAGTAAAACTCATGGAAAACTCTTCCCAGATTTCATGGCCAGACTTGTTTGGGTCCACATGGGGAGTCTTACTCATTGGGCAGACCTGATGTTTGCAAAACACAGACAGAAAACAACTTTTAAAGGTATCATCATTCCAAATACTGACAAATACTCAAGAGAAACACGTTTATTATTCAGCAAAAGTCTGCAATAATGACACGGAGAAAAAAGGAGATCAGTATTCATCAATCATTCCCAAAGAAACTGGATTTCTTCCCCTTGCTTTAAAACAAACAAAAAAATCCACAGGATTTTTAGCAATCTGTTTATAAATTCGTTAACTCTGGAAGCTACAACACTGTGTACTGCAAAAGACCTGACACAACCAAGGTTATGCTATTCTTCCCTGATCTCAACTGATCTGCTCTGACATCTGAATTTCTCTTTACTTGTATTATCCCTGTAATTTCACAGTAAATAGCAATTTCACAATCAATCAGTTGCAATCTCACAGTCACTACGACATTCATTCTCCTATCTTTCTTGTTCTGCAGGCAACTGAAGTGCTTCAGTCAAGGCGACAAAGATGTCAACACCAGAGCAAGAAAGCAAGCCTTGGTTTCCTGAGTCACAGGTTTACACCCTCATTACAAGGATAACCCTCTTCTGCAAGTTTGCTTTTACTTGTATCACTGAAGGAGAACACCAAGGAACTGGTATTCCAGTATTTCTCAGTCACAAGATAATAAAATGCTCTTTCTTTTATACAAATATACAGCAATTTTTTGTAGGAAAGTCTGAATCCATTACAGTGAGATCAGACATATCAGTCAGGGCTGACTGCCAATAAATTCCCTCTGCAAGATCCAACCAGAAGCTCTGCGATATTTTCAGTTCTAGCTTCTAAAATTTACATCTTTTAATGAAGCTTAAACCTTTTAATATTCATTTCACCTGTCACCATCAAGGACAAAAATTCCTTTTAAGTATTCCTCACAAGTATACTAAATGGTGTATGTAATCCTCCATAATGTCAGCAAAACAAAGAGAAAACAGTGAAATAAATTAGCAATTCCTCAGAGCTGTGCTATTTTTTCAGGGCATCTTGAATATGGTAACTGCCTAGCAATTCTTTGCGTGGGAGGTCCCAAGATTACAAGACTTAATATTTTGGCAAAAGAAAAGGTCTAGGCACACAACCAAAAGGACAGCAGATGCCAACCACTGCTCTGCCTGTGATATTGCAATGGTTCACACATAGGTACTGTTATAAATACAGCACTTTCCAAAAATAAGGAATGTCTGGTTCAGTACCCTGCTCTGTAATGGACACAAAAATCACCTCAATTTCTCTTTCTACAACAGCATACCCTTACCCACAGGCACTCAGTCCCAAAGGGAAACTACCACTTCCACACCCAGTGCATTGTGTCTGTGGTCTCTTGATAGACCTCAGCCCAAGAACCAAAATATTTCAAGTTAGAGGAGACCCATAGGGATTGAGTCCAACTCCGTGCTCCTTGCAGAACCACCTAAAACTAAATCATATGCCTAAGAGTTCCATCCAGGCACTCCCTGAACTCTGACAGGCTTCCTATGGAAGCAGTTGTCAGCTTGTACAGTCACCAGTTCTCTTCAGAGGAACCTCTTCAGGAATGACCTGTTCTGCTTTTCTGGTTACAGGGTTATTGAGTAAAAACGACCAAACCCCTGAACATTTGTCTCCATACAGGTTCAGAGCCTAATTACTTGCCCTTATTGCTGATGACTCATTTTGGTCAGATTCTGAACTCACTGAGTTCTTGGGCAAAACCCTCATTCATATCAGGGATGTGGGGCGGGGAGGGAGCTGCAGTGCTCTGCTGGATATGGCTTTGTCTCTTGATCACTGATTAACTCCTGCCTGCAGCTGCCATGCACAGGTCAACCTGACTGGTTGAGTCTCTGCAAGGCAGCACCACTCCCTGCCCGCCCATACTGCCAGGCTTAACCTCAGCTTCTCAGGAGTGCCAAGAATGCCGCTGTAGTGACACCACATACTTTCCCTGCAAGGAAGAAAAGGCTAGGAATTATTATTTGCCATGTTGCAGCACCTGGAGTCTGGAGTCTGCAATTAAGGTCAGACCCTGCTAGGGATGGCATGGTCTATATATGCAGTAGACAAAAAGATCTTTTTTTTTTTTTTTTTTGAGAAAAACCCAAAAAACCAAAAAAGCCCCCATGGAAGTGCAGCACCAAAATAAACACCTTGACTGTGGAGACCTTTGGGGGTCTTCAAGAACATGTGAAGGATCTTCACAAAGTAGGAGGCAGAAAAACACTGGCAGCTCAAGTACCTCAGAAAGGTCAGGGGCTCGCGCTTCACACCAGGAGCGCAGGATGAGAACGAGGATGTTATGTTCTGTCATCCCAGGCTCCAGTGATAAAGAGAAGGACAATCTATTTTAAGGGGCTTACAGAACTGGTTGCCTGAATGGCAGAGAAACAGCAGGTGCAAGGCAAATGAGAGGGACCTGTTAAGCAAAGGCAAAAAAAACACCCAACTAAACCAAACCAACACCCATATGCAAAAAACCAGGAAGCATCCTTGTTAGGAATTCAGTGAGAAAATGATCTAGCAAAGTCATCTAAGGTACCCAGAAGTGTGTCCAGAGCCTCATTTGCATAAGTACTACAGAGAAGACCCTGAACTTCTCTCTAATGGTTTAACTGTGCATCTTCCCCCTGCCTCTGTTCAGATGTGAACATGTTCTACAGTGTAAAGGATGCACAGCCTCATTAAAACAAATAAAATAAAAAAATCACCAAAAAAGCAGCCTACCCTGCAACAGAGATTTTAAAGCCCATAGTAAGGCCTGTAGACTGGCTTATAATCCTAGCCCTGGGGTTTGACCCCAGAAATTTGCTCTTAAAACCCTTAAAGGAAATACAGTACCTCTGACTGTACAGATTATTTGAAAGTAAAGTCTTCAAAAGGACCAAGTGAAAAGGGGAATTTATAAACTCCTGTTTTCATTTTAAAGTCAAGTCACATAAAAAACCCATGACTTTTTTTCAGCCAATACTCTTTGATGTTATTTTACTTTCAGTTAGCTAGAAACCAAGCCAAGAAACCCTATTACTTGTATGATTTCAAATCCTTCACATCTTGAGCCATTTTTGTCCCTGATCACAATTTGCACTATCAAACTTGTGTCACCCTTTAAAATTTCAGCAGTTGTGCCAACTGTGTGCAGCTTCACTGACTACTGAGGCACAGCTGGATCACACCCACCAACAACTAAGTCAAATCAAACAACTGATATCAATATACCAGATGCATTCTTCCTCCAGTGCTGCAAGAGTAAGTGGCGTTCTTGTTTGGAGAAAAGCCATCTTCTGGGATCCTCTCACACATTCGCTGAGTGTAACCACTGGTGAAGTTCATGCAGTGGCTGTTTGTGAAGCACACAGGGTGCCCACTTGGATAATGCATTGTGCTTCTCCCTTTGTACTGTCCACCAAGGTGCTGCTCCCTGTCAGGGTACTGAGGGCCACCAAGGCCACCAACACAGTGCTCGCTGCTCAGCATGTAGTGCTCGGTGCTCTTTGACACCCTCTCCCCACTCTGGGGCTGCATCATCTCTGCTGGGTTTTGGGACTGTTCTTGGTTGTACATGAAAGTGTCCTTGTGGGCCCTGGTGACCATGCCGATCACCTCCTCCTTGGCCATGTCAGCACTAGGAGGGGGAGAAGGGCTTTTGATAGTTTCTCGCTCTTGTTTGGGCTTGGAGGAAAGATCTTCTTGAGGTGCTTGGTCTTGATGTTCTGCCAATGCTTCGTTGGGCAAGTGACCGCTGAACTGACTGTTCATCATGGTTTTCATGGCACTCTGCATTTCAATCAACATCCTCTGTTTTTCACGTTTGGGAATACGGCCAAATCGAACAGCTACCGAGGTGGAGAAACGGATAGTGGTGGAAAGGGGGAAAAAAAAAAAGAAAAAAAGAAAAAAGTCAGTCCTGAAAGCGTTAGCATGCACACACAAAATAACACACCCCAACAAAAAAATCCTGTCTTTTAAGGCAAGATTTTAACTGCTCTCACCAATACTACAGCTTGGGTATTACCAGTGAAGTTAAAGAGCTTTTGGGGCACAGGACTGGCATGAATACAAATGTATGGCATTGTTTAGGGAGAAGGCAGCTCTAAGGCACACAGTCTGTAATGCCTTTTCCCCTTTTGCCTCAACCCTGGCTATGCAGCTATGCATTATACACATAGTTGTGTTAACTGCAGAAGTGTCTTTATTAAATCAGCACACCTTCATGAGCTGATAATTAGCTGAATGTAAACACAGTTCATATCATCTTTGCATAGAAGTCCTACAAGACAGGTCCTTACGGATCAATTACGTAACTTACCAAAACAAGAGAATCAAAGCTGAATGAAGCTTACCTTGGCAAATTTTCTTGGTAACTTTGACTTGAAAAGGACACTTTCTGCTGGCAAGGGGATGGGCATCATTGTGGCTGCAGCACTTTTGACCCTGTCCTAGGGAATCTACAACTGCCTCTACCACCCTGTCCAACCGCAGCCGCACAAGGGCTCATAACCAGTTTCGACTGATGTAATTATGCAGCAGTCCGTCATTAATGTAACTCTCTTTCATTAAAGCAGGTGCAACCTTGTGCGCAAACAAGCGCCTAGGGGATGAAATAACTCCTATGCACGACAAGAACTCGGAACAATTATTTAAAATAAGTTCTGGCACTCCACCCACTAAATTATTAACAGCCTGAGATTCCTAGTTCTTGTGAAATAAACACCCAGAGAAAATTTAAAAGTGAAACAGAAGGAAGAGTTCTGGTTGTGGCAGTAAGTTGTAGCACACAAATGAACTACACTTTCAGTATTATTTATTAAAATGGCTCAAGGAGTGGACAGCAAGCAAGGCGGTCAGAGGCACAGACCGATATCAACATTTCCTCCTTGCCTTTCCTCTCCCTCTAAGAAAAGAAAGAAAGAAAGAAAAAAAAAAGGAGCAGATACATGCTCATCCTATACACCCAAAGCTAACTCTTTAGGCTCTATGGTGACTACTCTAAAGCTATCAGGTTGGGCAGAATTCCCTTTCATTGAAAAAGTAATAGTAACAAAAGAAAATAGAAAAAAAAAAAAAAACAAAAGACAAAAAAAAAAAGAAAAATATGAGTCTTGTTCAGATTCAGGTAGGATACAGCTGTAAGTCTTAACATTAAACAAAAACTGAGACACTTGTTACAACCATCCCCCTAGCAGGCCACTGCAGCACATCCCACTGCATCAGCTCCACAGGCAGAGAGGTCAGCTCTGCAGCTGCCTGCAGTACCACCTCACCAGCCCAGGACACTCATGGAGCAAAAAGACAAGCTGAACTAAATGCTCTCAGACAGGGAACCTCTCCTTGACAATAGGCCTTGGCTGCATTAGCTGTCATTAAGACCTCAGCAATTGTTTTTGAGGTGGGCAGCAGATTCCCTCTCAGAGGATCCCTGCTCAGTACAGGAACGTACCATCTCTTGACATCCCAACAGACAGGCATTTTTTGAAACGACACTGCTGGCATCTGTTCCTATTCATTCTCATTATAGAACAGTTGTTATTCTTCAAGCACTTCTTATACTGGATGTTTTGCTGAATGCTTCTTCTGAAAAAACCCTGTAAACAAGCAAAAAAACCCCACAACTATCATTACAGCACATGTCAAATGCTTCCACCAAGATTCGTGTCTCTGCGAGCACAGTAAACCTCACTGCATCGCATCAGCAGCTTCAGAGCCATCAGCCCCAAGAGATTTTAAAGAACTTGGTACTCCTCATGACTTACTTCCCCTTTGTGTGTGATCTGTATGTAATGTGAACTAGTTATGATTTCTAATTACAGAAGATGCTAAGTCGCTCCCTGCAGAGTCAGCACCTAAGAGCAGAGTATCTCCAATATTACCCCTATCACTGCACCAACAGTTCCTAAGACATGCTCTCAAACACCTATGACATCAAGTGCAAAGGTGGGAGTCAAAACAACTTATTCTGACTTCCATCTCTGCAGTTTGCAATGTTACAGATTAAGAAAACACATATGTAGTTCTGGCTTTCCTCGTGGTAAAGAACTGCTTTTCCAAAGCTGTTTTGTTCTGTGTCCCAGCCCAGGTGACAACTCACACCCACTATCTGTTAATGCCATTAACATGCACATGTCTTGCGTGACACGGTCCTTACCACCTCTGCTTCCAGCTCTTGCTCTCTGCTGTGCGCTCCAAGTCAGGCAGGACTGGACAAGGGGTGGGAACAGAAAGTACTGCAGAGTCTGGAAAATGCTGTATACTCCTAAGCGGTTTGCCTGTTCCCTACAGCTTCTGAAATTTCTCATATTTAACAGAGAGCTATACCAAAACCTGTTTTGGCAGTATCACCCCTTTTTCCCCTATGGGGAGAATTTGAGCATTTCACCAGCAGAAAGGTGAGCAGAAATATAGCTCACCTTGCAGCCCTCACAGGCATGAACACCATAATGAAATCCTGAAGCGACATCTCCACAGACTTTGCAAAGAAGAACCATGCCATTAAATTCTAGAATCAAACAAAAAAGTCAAGGATATAGAAACCAGTGACAACCGCAGGAACACATTTCCAGCTTTTAAAACCTGGACTTAAATTGAAATATGTCAGGTCAGTTCAACACATGAAAAAATACAGCCGAAGAACAGACAACATGAATGTACAAACCCCCTGAACAGTTCAGAAGGTACCAGTGCAAGGGTGGGGGGAAAAGAGGACAAACATGAAGCACTCAAACAAACAGGGAGAAAGCACACATTCACTGGGCTGCCAGAGTAGCACTGCACTCAGCAGCAGAAAAAGAAAGTCTGCTTACATTTAAGCACTTTTAAAAGGACCATTCAGTTAACTAGGCCACCAAAGTTCAGGCTCAATCTGTTTTTTCCATCAGGACAAGAAAGCCTGTGAAAGGCTACAGTTTCCCCAACAGAGAATAAATACTTTTTCTTAAAAACCAGAAATACTAAAGGACACTTTAGAATATATTCAACACTGGCTATACACTGTACCTATCTGATAACAATTTAGGATAACTCAGCCATATCTACATTTGTAGAGACCACTCATTTGAGTGCATACCCAGAATGGCTTGCAAACTTGAAAATACCTTCTCAATCCCATAAAAATGCTCATGGCTTGGGTTTTTTTAAGCTTTTCCCCACCTAGTTTATTTCAGCTTGTCAATAAAATTTTTTTGCAAGTTCTTAGTGCTGGTCTAACATGGGTTTCACTGAAGCCAATGAGAATTTTACCAGTGATTTTAGTAACCACAAAGTTACCTTAATTCAACAGAGACAGCTGGAAATAGTCCCACAGAAACATATTCTACCAGAAGAGTAACTTATTTGACATTTGGGTTTCATTTGTAAAGTGGAACTAAAACCTTTTTTTTTTTAAGGTTTTCAAAAAGAAAAAGAGCCAAACCACAACTTTTTCTTTTTTTTTTTTTTAAGCATAGTTAGTACAGAGCTAAAAAAGTTACCTATCTAGCTGAACAATTTACAACAGGTTTCATTTCAGGAACCTCTGCCCTGATACCAAAAATCTAGTTACTTAAGAATTTTTTAAAAAAGGTTCTTACTAAGAACTTAAGATAGGAATACTTAAAAAAAAAAACCCCAAACAACAACGCAACAAAAAAAAACCTATTTGAGGTAGAACTATTAGACAGTTATTCTAGCTTCATAACAATCCAAAACAATAAAACAGTTCTGCCAGTAAAAGAATTCAGCCTCCAAAAGACTAAATTCTAGCTGTTTGCTGAATCACTCATTCCAATACTTATTTTGAATCCTGCCCTTCCAAAACTGTTCAAATATACTTCTCTATCACTGATCTTTTCTGATTACCAAAAGAAGTGTGAAGTAAATATGTAGAGATAGATTGTTATGTGTATTTTAAAAGGCCATTCTTTAGTTCCAGTTTATTAGTATTTTGTTTTTCACATCCACAGAATTATGACTTGGAATCAAAAAGATAACTGTTCCACCCACAGCTATAAAAGTATTACGCTTGGGTAATTTATTTTGTTCCTCACAGCTGGTGGGGGAGGGAAGGTGAAGGAGCAGGGGACAGAGTATGAAAGAACAGAAAAACTAGATTTCCAAGACAGCTCCATAAATACTCCTGAAGGCAATTTCTGATTATATCACCTTTACTTCATCACTTCTTCTTAACAGACTCTTTGATTTTCCGAAGATCAGTTTTCACTAGTGACAATTTGAAGTAAAGCTGGACTGTATTTATGGGCTGTTTGAGGTTGGCAGCAATGGGACCCCCATCGTATGAGCATTGGCAATGGCAATACCTTATGCATTACCACACACATAATGCCAAAAGATAAACATGGAGGCTTTGCTATGCACCTACACCACAAGCCAAAGGGAGACCTGGTTGTAACACACGGGGCTGTAACACAGAAGGGGAAAATGGTGTTTTCAGGAACTGGCACCAAACATACTTGTGACTCCATTATGGCCTTTTGTCAAACCAGCAACACTTGACTGGTTTGTTTTAATAGTCTCCTCCAGCCGATCGCTCTTGGGCGCCCCGTCAGAGCCTTCACTGCTCCGGCCATTGCATCCGCCTTCCGAGGAGGAGCTGTTTGGAGGAGATGGAACAGGCGAAGAGGACGACTGGAAACCGCTGTCTGAGCTCTCGCTGTGACATGAGGCTGGGCTAGATGCCGAGCTCGAAGAGCTGATGTAAGCTATCACACCCCCTAAGGCAAGAAAAAAAAGGCAGCACGTAGTGACATAACCAGCAGACATGCACCGCTGCCATGTGAGCCACGCCGTGACCCAGCACCACCAGATCAGCCATTACGTGCTCCTGGGAGCACTCCCTGCCCTCCCTCTCTCCCTCAAGCTTGTTTGTCTCCATTCGTTTTCTACCGCTGACCTCCCAGTCTGCCTCATCCCCTTCTCCCATCCTACCAGCCTCCTCTGGTCCAGGCCAGGATGAAATGGCATAACCAAAAGATGGAGCAACAAGCCATGGTGCTGGAAGGATGGGGCAGCAGGGACAGGGCATGGAGTGACCCAGAGAGGGTTTCCCTGGCCACCCTCTGAGCAGAGCTCATCTGGAGCCAGAGCCAAGACAGGATCTTACAGCGCTGTGGAGCCAGAATGCAAACAAGCTAGGTTAGGGACAGAAATAGGGCAGAGAGAAAGACTTCATGCAGGCTACACGCCAGAGGCACAGAAAGGAAGGGCTGGGAGGTGCTCACGATGCAGAAGGAAAGGGGGCAAGGGAAGGAAATAGCACTGCAGTCTGGTTAGCCTACTGAACGCCATTTGACGGACTGCAAGCCTTTGTAGCCTTCCTAGCAGCAGCTAAACTCCGAGTGCCAGGCTGCTATTTGCAAACAGCCTCTGTCCTGCCGCATCTTGCAATCTGACACACTTGAGAATCCCTCCTATGAAACAGCTTTTTGTCCTCAGGCAGATCTGGGAGCAGTTCTGGCTTTTCACAGGCTCCTTCTTCTTGCTCGTAAGCAAGAGAAATTGTTTGCACTTCATATGAGTTTGTCTCCAAGACTCAGCATTTCAAAAGTCAATATAAAAACATTTGATATTTCACTCAAGAATTTCAAAAGTCATAGCCATGAAACTGTTTAAATAAATTACACTCAGTATGTTCTACATTTTATGCCCTTATTGCTCAGTAGACTCTCTTCACTGATGACTCAGGACATTGCAGCAAGGCACTCCACACACCAGTAAGAATTCAAAACTTTAAAAGGGCCATGCACTGCCTGCCTTTGAAAGAGAAAAGCACTGGTGTCTGTAGAATCCTTGATCAATATAACTGGCACGGCAGGCAGAGGCTGTAGCATCTTACATCAGCCATACCCTCCTCACAGATAAAAAGCAGTGGTATTATACAACCCTGAAACATCACTGCTTGCAGGGACCAATTCTGACTTACAATTTTTCAGTACTTTTATTAGACATAACGGTCCCTTTGCAGCAGCAAAGCTGGCCCACTTCCTCTTCAACATTTCATTTTTTCTACCAAGTAAACCTTTGGCAGGAGGGTTCCCTAAACAGGACACAGCCCAGGAGCTCCTGGCAGCGCTGCCTGGGAGCAGAAGTCAGACCAAGGGGCCATGTGACACGTGCAGGACAGACAGACTGCTCACGTTCCCAGACAGCAGTGTCCCTGCACCCTGCCACACGGGCTGGTCCTGCACAGATTTTTTTTTTTATTATTTTTTTTTTTAAGAAATCCTCCACTCAGCATAGCACGCATTCCGGATCAGGTTTTCGGAGAAAGGAGGATTGGCAAGGGGGGGGGGGTCATGAGTTCAGCCAGGGCATGAGAAGCAAGGCATCATCAGGCACCCGTGCTGGGCTAAGGCACCACCTGTTTGACAAAGGTCTGTGCCATCCCCCAGCGCCGCACGCGTCTCTGCCAGGTGCCAGGGCAAAGCTCACTGTTCACCTGGCCTCAGGGAGGCACCGGGCTTCCCAGCAGGCGCCATCCTTATCGGCAGGGGCAGATCGGGACACGCAAGCAAGCACAGCCAGCCCCTGCAGGGAGCTCCACGTTTCTCCACGCTGCCACCGCGCCCCATTATCTTTAAACCCTGCTCGTAAAAGAGATGCTCTTTTCCCTCAAGGGTAGGGCCAATGTCACCGAGGAGCACAGAAAGTGTGTGCCTGTGGGGCAGTTTCACCCCTCTTCTCCTCAGAGCTGGAGGAGCTCCAGAGAGCTGGGCTGCTCTGGCACCCTACAGAGCTTGGCAGGCTTGCCAGCGTCACAGTCGCAATTCCTCGTACTTTCTGTTATTTTAGAAATTACACTTCCCTGTAAACCCTGCTTTTGTTTGGTCAGCAGTCAAAAGTTGACTCTCACGCAGAGCGCAGGGTGACATCTCAGAACAAAGAGCACAGACACGGAGCACGTACACGTGCACACGGACGCCGGCACTCCGCAGAGAGGGGGCACCGGGCTGCTCGGTGGGGGAGGCCGCCCCGGTTCTGGGAATTGCCAGGGATTTTCCTAGGGAACCCACCTGCCAGAGGGTGGTGAAATGAGTCCTCTGGGCTACGCGATACTGCTGCTGCAGCGGCGGCACCGCCGGCTCGACGACAAGGACCCTTTGGACTCTATCTGGCGGGATTTACTTTAGGGATGGGGCGGGGGGCACCGCAACCTGCTGGTGCTCCATTAACACAGATCGGGCAAGCGGTAACGCCGCAGGGGCGCCAAGCAGGCGGCGAGCTGCCCGGGCGATCCAACCGGCCTGCGGGACGCTGCGGCTGCAGGGGCTCCCCGCGGGCAGCCCCGATCTCCCCGGCTAACAAAGCGGGAAGGGAGCGCGCTCGCCGTGCCCGCAGCCGCCCTCCCGCCTCACCCCATTCCACCGCACCGGGGCTGCGGCTTTTCCCTGCCGCGGTCACGCGGCGCCGGGGCTGGGAGAGCCGGGCCCGCCCTGCGCTGCCCCCGGGCCGCCCCCTCCCCGTTACACAACACCGCCCCCGCGCATCGGGACGGGCCGCGTGCCGCCGCCGCCGCCGCCGCACACGGCCGCACCGCGTGTCCCCCCGCGACCCCGCGCACTCCCCCGCATCGCGCCGCGCCGCCGGCCGCCCGGACACCCCCCGCTCCACCGCGGCGGGGGCGGAGCCGCGGGAGCCGCGGGGGCGGGGCCGCCCGGCGCCGCAGCTGCGGCGCGGCCCCACGTGTCCCCGGCGCGCCCCCGCCGCCGCCGCCGCCCCGAATGTAGGTCACCAAAACAGCGGCCGCCCGCGCGCCTCACGTGTCCGCGCCGCTCGCCGCCTCGCGCCGCCGCCCCGCCGCTATTATGCAATGCGCGCGTCACCGCCCCGCGCGGCCAATGAGCGGGCGCGCCGCGCGGAACGTAAACACAGCGCGCACATGGCTCGCCCGGCGGGTCCATGTGAGGCGGCGCGGGGCCGTCCCGGCCACCAGCGGGGCCGGGGCCGGGCAGCGCCGCCGCCCGCCGCGTTCCCCCCGCCCCGCCGCGCCCCGGCCGACCCCCGCCCGCACCCCCGCGCCCGCCCGGCCCCGCGGGACCATCCCGCACAGCTGCCCCCCGCGGCGGCCGGCCTCGCTTACCCGCGCTGACTTCCATGGCGACCTCCTCCCGCAGGGGCACGGGCGGCGCCGCGCTGGGTTCCGCCGGGCCCGGCTCGGCTCCGGTCGGCGCGGCGCGGCTCCGCTCGGTCGTTGTCTTCCCAGCTCCGTGTCCCCGCCGCAGCCCTACATGCAGTCGGCGGGAGGCTGGCTGGCACAGAGAGGGAGGGAGGCGACCGCGCTGTCTCCTGTCAGAGCAGCGGGTGCGCGTCCCCGCCGCGGCGCCCTCCCCTTTACAACAAAAGCGCTCTCGGGGAGCCGCGCAGAGCGAGTGCGGCACCGCCGCCCGCCCCGCCCCGCCTCTGCCCCGCCCCGCCCCGGCGGCCGCCCCGCCCCGCCCCCGGCCGCCCCCCTCACCCAGTGACACACTTTCCGCGCCGGCGGCCCCGCTCACGTGCGGCGGGAGCGTGCGGCAGCGCGGGGCACTGCGGCGGCGGCGGCCGCGGGGGCAGCGCCGAGCGGGCTCCCCCCGCCCCTCGCCGGGACAGCCCCGCCGGGGTCACCGCCGCTGCCGCAGCCGCAGCCGGAGCGGCGCTCGCCCACCGCGGCCGCGGGGCAAGGTGAGGGGCGGCGGTGTGTGTGTGTGTGTGTGTCAGCTGCTCCGGCGCTGAGCACCGGCAGGAAATGCCACCGCTGTGACTGCCGCAGCTGACGAGCTCCCTCCTATCCCGACACGGGCATCTGACAGCTCCCAATTCCAACTGTCAGCGCTCCGTGCCCTTTTAACCGCGTGTTTTCTCACTGCCTGGAAAAGGGAATATCCGGGAGAGACCCTTCTCGGCAGCGCACACACACCGCTGCAGCCATAGTCTCTCCCTCTGCCGCCATAGGGAGAGGCCATCCCAATCTCCGTCTCTCCTGTTTTCTGCCAGGTCGTGATTTTGTCACTCCCAGAGCGATTCCAGCCTCTAATACCTTATACCATGCAGTGATGTCCCTGGGAACAGATCCCCCGCTACGGGGGAGGGATGCGCCTCCAGAGGACCTAAAGCAGGGGTGCCCCCACCGGGGCCCCCAGACTCCCGCTCCCAGAAGGAAACCCGCGAAGAAAATGCACCACAACAAAAAAGGGAGCAGAAACTTGGGGAATGCTCTCCATTAAGCTAATACGGAACCCAAAGTGAAGCTCTGGCCCTCCCTGACTCCGGGGTTCAGAGGCAGATGCGTGGCTTCATGGACTATATTGACCTCCAAACTGAGAGCAAGGCAGTGGAGTTAAATGAGGTTAGCCAGTGGAGGTTAAATGCAGCTAAATGTAGTTTACTGCCTCCTAATTTGGGTGAGTTTCCTCTCCTCTCAAATTAGGTAAACAGGTCAGTTTGTGTGAGCTTCATTGCTTCTCAAATAAGGTAAGAGGGTGAGTTTTCCCATTTTCCTGTGCGTGGTCAGCAGCTGGGAGGCATACAGCTTTCCTCTTGGTCCACACTCACTATCCATCACTATCTCCAGACCCTTCATTCCCCAGCCCCAATTTCCTACCGAAAAAGCTCCTCATATTCCCAGTTCTCCTCCTCATACCAGTTTTAAACTACATTTCCTAAGCCCTGCCATGCTGCCCTCTGGGCTCTTGTACAGTCCCTGCCTGCATGACTGGCAGCCAAGCAGAGCTGCCTGCCCTGGGCACGGTCAGGTGCAGGGCACAATGGCCCACACTCCCTTCCCGTGCTCAGGGCTCTGGCTCGCTCCTCTGCCTGGCTGCTGGTCCTTGTGGACAGAGCACAAATAAAACATATTTGATATCAGCCTATCACGGCATCTCAAACCTCTCAACAGATTAAATTGGCCTACAGACTCAAAGCAGAAGGTAGTGAATACATCAAATGCTATTAGAAAACCAGCTTGGACATCAGGAACAACAGCAGAGCAAGTTCTCTCTCTCTCTCTGTATTCTGTGTCTCTGGGATTTCCAATGCTATATTTGGACTTTAACAAAAGAGATGTTTGGGTAATGTTTATTAACTGGCGGGTCGTCAGCCCCAGGGTCTGCTAAAAAAAACCCTACAGAACTGCACTGGGTGTGCTAAAAAACCCCTACAGAACTCTTGCTTTTGGATAAGGCTTCAATTTGCAGGTGGTGGTGGAAGCACCCAGAGATGAGTACGGAGGCACTGGCACTCAGACCAAAGGTCCACCTGGCCTGCAGGCCATTTGTGGTGCTCAAGGGAGGCTCCTTGGTGCATGGGTGCATGGACTCCATTCCACAGAGTGGTCAGTAAGGGAAGGACTGCTTGTTCACTTCCTTTGTGGGCAAGGATAAATGCTGCTGCTCCTGCCTGGCGGGACAAATGGGAAAGGCAATGTACGCAGGTTCATGGGGAGAGGCCATCACATTATTGCTCCCAATCTCAGTCTATCCTATTTACTGCCAGGACATGATTTTGTCACTCCCAGAGAAATTCCAGCCTCTAGTATCTTTTACTATCTACTTTTGAGACTCTCAGGGATCATTATAGCAGTTTCAGCCTGCTCTTGCCTCTGGTGCCACGCTTGGCAGTCCTGAAGCCAATCCCCATCTATCTTCAAGAATATATTTAATTTGCTTCCCTCTCCTATCTCAGAACAACCCATCCAGACCTAGGAGTGCTCTCTGTGTTCCCATACTCCATCCTTTCTGGTTCTTTCCCTGAGGTGGCTACAGACATACACAGTTTGCAAGAGCCAAGCACTTCCCTTAGGGATGTAGTATGGCAAAAAGCAAATGGTGGGCCCACCACCCAGCCTCACACAGCATCCTTGTCCGCATCAAGGGCACCAAAAGGTGTGTTTCCTGAGAGGGTCCAGCAGGTAGAGCTGTCTGTGGGTGGCCACAGGATGCAAACAGTGTGATTTCTGTCCTGGAATTTCCACAGGAGGTGTCAGAAATGGCCCATCCACTCCTGTGCTCTAGTTCTGCTGTTCAGCACAGAGCTGTGGACTGCCACAGCAGACCATGAGAGGCACTTCAATGTTTGGAGAAGAAAACTGTCTTAGAGAGCATTAAGGTTTTTATTCTGCCCTCTAACCTGGAAAAAGACTCCACTCTGCCAATGTAGTAAGAGGGTCAAATTTTTCTTAGAGCCTCTTTCTGCCTACCTCTTCCAAACCCACACAAGCAAACACCTGGCTAACTAACAACTTGTGGCTCTGGGTGCTAGCCAAGTCGTGGTGCCTGGGCTTCTTCTTGAGGAGCTTCTCTTTGACTCTACTTTGGCTGCTAAAGCTTTAGTGTTACTTGCTGAGTGGCAAATAACATTCCCGTAAAGATGTGATGCTCAGTGGATGTTCCCCGGTCCCCACAAGGGTCTGTGATTCAGCTTTCCATGAAAGGCAAAACAAATCCTGGCTTTATGGAGAAGCAGTGTACTGCTGGCATTCACAGTGGCATGGCACCTCTCCAACCTGAAGGCTGGGCAGGCACTTGAATGATCAGTGGAGGAGTGATTGGGAATTTGTGTGTTTGGTCAGTCCTTAGAATCCTTCAGCCTCTGTTTACTGCTGCTGTCTGCAGAGGACCTGTGGTTCTGGGAACAGACTGAAGCGAGGCATTGAAACATGAAGGGGCAGAAGAAGGGAAAAAGCACAGAAGGTGGGACAGACAGCTTCTCCAAACCCCTTCCCACCCTTGGGAAGGAACACAAACATTTATCCCTCTTTCCTCCCAGCCCACACACATGGAGCAGCTCAAGCAGCATATTTAAATTCCAGAGGCTGCAGAGTGATTCCCATCTGTCCTACCTCTGGGTGGGAGATGGCACAATGTTGTTGCAACCAGCTAATGCTGACTTAAATGTTAAGTGCAGCCGATAGCTGGATGGTGGGACAGGATGCACTTTGGCCACCTCAGGAGAGGTATGTAGAGGCTGATGACTCTTTTTCCTCAGGCCTGAAATGCTGGTGGTTCCTCAGGTTGGATCCGAATGCCTGCACCTTTCTGTCCCCGTGGAGAGGCCCTCCTAATCCTGGTAAACATCCACACATCAGCCAGGAACGTGTGAGTTTCCATCAGCAGGCATTTCTGCTTTCGGATGAGTTGGATTTCTTCAGTGCCTGGCACATTTACAATAGTACTAGTTTCATCCCAAAACATAAACTTTGCTAAGAGAAAAAAAAATTGTTTACTTGAACAGTGCCAAGGAGCAGCATTTTTTCATGCCACAACAGCTCCTGAAGTTTTCTATTTCTTTTTTTCCTTATTACCTCAGGAAAAATTCCTAACCTCTTATTTGTCTTTTTGACTGATGCTCAGAACAGTGCTGACATTTGCACAGTAGATCTACAGTAAGGCCAGGTTCTCTTCCCTGGTTGTTTACAGCATACAATGGTTTAAATAGAATAAAAGATATTTTCCCCCATATAAAATTCTTTGTCATTCTGGTCAGTCTGTGTGAGGATATCCTCATGAAACCCTCTGTCTGCCCTGAATAATTTGTGCTCTACAACTTCAGATGGAACTAGTTCATACAAGTACACGTAGGTGAGGCAACTGATACCAAACCCATGCTTGCATTTCCAGTTTCTTTAAAGCAGAGATTCACTTGCTATCTACAGTAACTGCCTTAAATACTGCCCTCTAAAAGTCTTTATAAAGATAGCTGTAACTGTGACTTTCTTTCGTACATTAAGTGATATAAATAGCCAGAAGTCATCTAACTAATCTTAGCCTCTGGAAGCCAGTGGAAATTTTTCTATTGATTAGAGTCAGCTTGGGTCAAGCCCTACACAGTGTTTTCTGACCCCCTGCCCTACTTTTTCTCCATTCCAATTTAACATATATATCTCTAACTCTTTCAGTCGGTGCACTTTTTTCTCTCTGTCAAACAGAAATCCTGATAAGGAGGTCCCAGAGGTCTTTAGCTTGTCATCACATCCCTTCATAGGCTGAATGTGTGCAGAATGCTTTAGGAAGAAGCAAAAGCTAAATATAGAATAATTTAAAGCTGCCCATTAAGGGCATGCCTACATGACACAAATGCAGCTAGCTTAGGTCCTGGGAGTGGTGCGGTCACAGAGCTAAGTATAACCAGGCAGAGGATGTGGCTCACAAACCATCCCCTTGCACTCACATCCTGTCTCTCGGTATCAGAGCCTTAGAGGAAGATATAAAAACTCATAATAGACAGTCATATACTAACTTGCCCATAGGGTAACTCTCTTCCTGATTAAGCTCCTCAGCAGTCAGTTTATAGCCTGAAGCACATAACCCTGCCACTTTTTTCTCTTACCCAGCATTATTGCAGGTGTGCTTTTTCTTCACAGACTTTGGTAGTACAACTGGTGGCCTGGGCTGGTCAAATTGATGGGAAATAACCTCATGCAATAGTGATGTATTACCACTAGCCTCATCTGCCCCTGTAGATCTTAATGGAAGGTGATGACTTGGACTTTTAGTCTAGGAGGATAAAGCATTAATTCTATGTTAATCAAGCCTATCTGATATGGCAGTAATATCACTGCCCTCCTTTTTCTTTTTGTGCTATAAGTTCCTTAATCTGTCAGTATATCATCTATTTATACAGAAATCAAATCATCACCTAACGAGACAAAGATGAGAATATATACTGCTTGATTGGGCCAAGTAGGATTTTTGGGAGAGAAGCAGAATGGATAGTGCAAAGGATGTACAAGGAGCTACCCTTTGCCTTCACTGAAAAAGACTCACACAACTTAGCTACAGGTGATTTCTGACTGTGCTGTCTCAGAGAAGGCATCAGCAATGTTGTATTGAAGGCACAGTCAGCATCCACCTGCTGCCTTATGCTCTGACAGCTGCCAGTCCCTTCTCCCCACCACCCAAACCTCTCCAGGGGCAACTGCATTTCCCATTCTGGAGTCTTTTGTACTAAATACCCTTCTAATTCTGGATTTTTATATTTTCCTCTGCCTTTTCCCAACTCTTTTATATCACAGTGTCCTGAAGAGCACCTTATTTCAAAGCAGTGATGCTCTCTAGGAAGTTAGCTAAGCTGGAGGCTGGCAGCAATCACCTTGGCACTGCATGACATGGTGCTGGCCAGGACATCCCCGGTGTGGTATCACTGCTGTCACCAGATCAAAACCATTGCTTCAGAAGTCTTCTCGTAGCTCAGCTCCACCATTCCCCTTCTGAACCCTCCAGGCCACCAAAACATAAGCTCAGTTTGATTATTCTCTTCATAAGCTATGTTCGTTCTTGGAGAGATGTAGTGTCACAACACAAACATAAAGCTCACCCTGGGCAGAGCAGAGATGCAAATGATGCCTTCTCCTTGTTTGGGGAAATTCTGCAGGTTGTATGAAGGGGACACACAGACAGGAATGATAGCCCCAGCTCCTGCAAGGCTTTATGTATCGCCCTTTCTTCTCCCCTCTGCAGCAGCACAAACTTACTGTGATTACTGGTGTAATTTACAAGGAAAATTCCAGAGAAAACTCAGCTCAGTCACCAACAGAGGCAAACAGGACTTGCATCTGGGCCTTAAATATCATGAGTTTGTAGAAAATGAACAGCTTTCATTACAGGTGCCATTGGTCCCTGTGCACTGGCCCAGAGAGTGAGAACTGCCTTTTACGTCTAGGCAAAAACAAAGGCAGCTATAGTCAAATCTGAAAAAAATCTCTAGGAAATAAACCAAAATGCATTTTTCCCCTGAGACTTATTATCTGTAACTACCCAAAGGACAGCTGGCAGCTCAAGGGCCAAGACAGCTCCAGGCTCTACACAGCACAGTGGTTTTTCCCCTGACTGTTGTCTCACTTGGAGTCCAGAAGATGACTTACAGCTTCAAGGTGCTGAGTTGAATCAAGAGATGATGCATGGGACTCTGCATTGGACCTTGTGTGCTGCTGGATTAGGCCCAGCTGGTCTAACTCTTCTTCTGAAAAGCTGGCTTCTGTATCCTGCTAAGAGCCTAAAGAGTTAAAGTTATTAACTGGCTTCTGAATAAAATGCATTAGGAATAAATATGCTTTAGGATAAACCTATTAAATGGATAAAAATGCCATTACCAGGGGTGAAATATGATTGTGTGACCTTTTAAATAAATAAGCCTGCTATGCACCAAATTATGTCAGATAATAAGCTTTATACATTATAAAGTCATGCAGTAGGTCTCAATCTTCAGGCATTCAATGAAATATCGCTAGCCATAAAGGGCTCCTGAAATGTTACACTAAAGAAAATTGCTTCCAGCTATAAAAACTTAACTGTTAAAACAAATGGAGTGTCTCTCATAAAACCCTTTGCAAGGCACTGGTAGCAAGAGCAAAAGCTTACTAGAAACAAACCCGAGGCATTTGCAAGTACACAGCGCTTCTTAAAATAACTCAGGCTCCAGATAAATCTGGAATAACTCTGAAGCAGAAGGGTATAACCCCAAAACACCAGCATGAGATCCAAATTATATTTGTAGGGCCTTAGAAATATGCTGGTGGGATAGCTCTGGGTACAAACATTGCTGTGTATCCAAACTGATCTGACTTGCAGTTTTGGCACTTGTGCAGGCAGTGGAAATGCCGACCTCTCTGTCTGTCCTGAATCTTGGGTCTGGCTGTGTCATGCCTCAGCGACTTGCCCAGATTACTCCTGACACAACAATATTCCTGCTACGGGACCATTTGTATTTGATGGGATGGAAACAGAGCTGGATATTATCAGCCTTGTGAATAAAGGCAGACGTGCATTTAGCCAGATTCAGCTACCAGCTTCACATGCAGAAAAACTGGCTCTCTGCATCAAGTCAGAGTAAGAACTTTCTGCTCTAAACCATTACAAATAAGAGGGAAGGAAGCCAATTCTCTCATTCCTTCTAGTGATCACAGGCAAACCAACAAAACCTCCTGGTGAGGCGCTTGCAGTTTTAATAAAATCATCATGGTCACTTCATCTCTTGTTACATGAACATCAGCAAATAAACACAATTCCCAGCTTGGGTCTTGTGCTGGTTTTGGCTGGAACAGAGTTAATTAGTTTCAAACATAGTTCCAAGGACTGGAAATACTCTTGGAATTCCCTGACACAATCAATTATCTTCTTAAAAAGTTGCTGTCAGACATTGACAAAAAGGACCATTCCTGTTTCTTCTGGGTTTTCATTTTTTTGTTTGTTTGTTTGTTTGGCGGAGTTTGTGCGGGGGTGCTTTTTTTTTTGCCTGTGAACTGGGAGAATGCATCCTAGAAAGGATCTTCTTAACCTTCATCTACAAACACTGATAATTTTCACCAAAGCACAATCCAGTGCAATCTTTTCCAGGAGGGGCACTTAGAGAGACATAGCAAAATTCAAGCACACAAAATTAGCCAGCCCTGCTCCAGTTCCCAAAGAGTTCACTCTCTGATCCTTAGCAAAGAAAGAGGTGCATTCTCCACAACTAGTTTTGGTGCTCCTGCTAAACACAGCGAGGTACATTATGGCAAACACAACCTAAGGCCAGCAGTGAAATTTTATCTTGTTTTCCTGAACTGGAGTGCAATGTCTAGAAGCAAATAATAGATCTGTTCCAGGCAGGAGCTCAGCTGCATCCTGAAGATGCCTCCAGGCACTTGCCATTTTGTTTTATTGCTGTTCCTCACACTGGTGAATGGTAAGCATTAGTCTCACAGAGAAGATACATTACTGGGGTGAAGGACAATGGCTTGTTATATAATCCTGCCAAATCCTTGATACAGCAGTTCTCAGCAAACAACCATCTTGCTCTGAGTCATCTGGAAAGTCTCTGGTTCAGTGAGCTTCCAGGAGCAGACCATCAAAACAGGTTGTATTTCCACTTCCCATTTCAAATTACAGGAGGCACTTATGAGTCAAGGCAGTAATTTTCTCTTTATCTGCCTTCAGATGCCATCCCGCACACGGATCCAGCCCGTGCACCTGCTGAGCCAGAAGCCCTGTGGGAGTTCCCAGCCAGTGCTGGATGTCACAGCTTGCAGCTGTCCTGGGTGGCTGCTGGCACGAGGGCAACCACAGTGCGAGGAAATCCTTACCCTGCTCTTCAGAGAACTGGAGATGCTCCATGTGGGGCTGGACTTGCTCCACACTCACCAGCCTTTTTCCAAATGCCCATGGCTGGTCCCTGCCAAAAGCAGGCACTGTGCCCATTAGACCTCTGGGCTGGCCCTGCATGGCCATTCACATTTTTTTCTTGTTTCCCTTTGAGGCAATGCCAAATCTTAATTCAGTGGTGGGGCACAGATCCCACCCAGCAAGACACATTACACTGTGTCTGTCTTGGAATAAGGAGGTCTCCTGCCCCAGAGCTTGGCCAGCTCAGACTCACTGCTCTCCCATCTCTGCCCAAACCCACTGCTCTCCCACCTCTGCTCTCCCAGCTTTGCTCAGCCCCATGGCTCTCCCACCTCTGCTCCTCCCCACCATGCCTGACAGACAGTCACAATCAGCTCTTGTGACAACAGCATTGGCACAAGAAGCTGACCAGCTCATCTTTTACAAACCAAACAACCAAAACTTTGGCAATCTCACTCCTACTGAATAACAACAACAACAACAAAAAGAACGGAGTCAGCAGCAAGCAGTAGCTGTTGCACAGAGCTGTAAATAAACCCAGGACAAATGAGATGAGGCAGCTTGGGTTGGCTGGTGGGTGCTGAAAGAGCTGGTCCAGGGTTACCCTTTCAGGGTGGGCCAAAGTGGGGGAAGATGGAAGGCAGTCACTTCCCTGGTTTTCTAACTCCCTGCACAGGACAAAATTGCTTCAGCCTTTACTGCTATTACACACTTCCTATGAAAGTACCATAGAATTCAGTGCTCAAGCTGTAATGCAATTAATGTGATTCTAGGACAATTTGCAGCATCTGCAAAAACCATCAAGTTTCATATCTGTGGTTCATTTCAACAGTCATAATTTGGCTAACAAAATTATTCATGCTCAAAACTTCTCTTAATTTTTTTTTCTTAAAACAGGTTAAAATTTCAGAATGTGGTCAGAATAGCACCTACTAGAAGGTGAGATTGTTTGCTAGAGAGGCATTTTGAAGTTTAAGTTCTAAACAGATGGGACCATCAGTGGAGGAAATAGAACTCATGTATGCCATATGCTTTACATAGTTTAATGATTCTTGTATTTTTTATTAAACTAGCCAATGAAAGTAATAACTATACTGGAGATTTTAATTTAGTCTCAGGAGTCAGAATAGTGATTCAGTTTTTCATGGTGTTTTCACTTCTGTTTTCCTTCTCAGCAACATAAATCATAAATCTAAGAGTTGTATTTTCAGCGTAACTTACAGTAATCAGCTTATTTTGTGTTTCCCATTGATATGGTGTAACTATTGCTTTAAAATTGCTGTTTACAATGGGCAGCAATCAGCTTCACAGCACAAATCATTGGTCTAAAATTAAAAACTTAGTATCTTACTATTAGCTTATATGGATTTTAGACTCTGCTTCTTAAGAAAGGACTACCAGGCATCCATCAGAAATAAAACTACTTAGATTAAGATTGGGGGTTAGATTCTACAGATTCAACAGAACCAATTGAATCAAGTATTTTCTATAATTCTATTTTAAAAAAACCAAACCTCAAGAGAAGTCCTTTTACTTGCACACTGACTTTTCAGCTACACTGTGTAGCTGAATCTTAATTTGTGTCCTTTTCTGTAAAAAAGATCTTAAGCAGATGTTCTCCAACACCCGTAGCAGTAACTTGCAAAGTGAAAATAATACAAAACTTTCTGTTTTGCTTAAAAGGTTCATTATGACTTTGTTTAACTGTGCCTTGGCAAAACTGCTTTCCAAATAGTTGCAAACAAAGCAACTTATAACACATTATTTTTATATATGGCTCTGAAAGAGCTGAAAACACAAAGCTCAAAACACATAATTTATAAAGGTTGTGTAACTTGCTATCTAAACTTATCTGACTAATCATGAAACCCGTGAGAGAGGCAGGTGGATTGTAACAGCAGATGAGTTGAAGGGCTGCGATTCTCATACAAGGAAAGGGTTCAAATAATTGCTTGTTAGTCACAGAAAAACAATGCTGCAAGAAAACTGTATGAATAAATGAATGAGTGAACACTGGACTAATGAGCTACTTCCTCTGCTTGGTGGATGAGCTCTCAGGGGATGATGACTCGTTTTCGTTACACTCGTGAGCATAGTGCAGAGTTAACAGGTCTTGGTTTCTGCCTGCTGCTCTAGTGACACACAGCCTGGTGACAAGGCCTGGGACATGGAGGGCTTGAGCACTGGACACAGGACATTTACTTCACAGCACCAACTGAGAGCTGTCCTCCTGCACTAGGTTTGGTGAAGTGCAGCCGCTGCCTGGTGTTTCAGGAGAGCAGATTGATACCAGAGACACGGTGGAGCTGTTCTGAGAGCTGTAGGTTTGTTGAGCCAGGTTTATACTGTGGGCACTGCCCCACACAGGCCTGGCTGATGAGCCCTGAGGGACCCTGGCTAGCTGTGGCCTTGTCTATCAGGTGTTCCTGACCCTGAGCAGCACCAGAGTACTAACAAGCCCCACTGAAAGCCAGCTTACTTGTTCTCTTCTTTTTTTTTTTTTTACTTCTCCCCCTCCCCTTCATGTGCCTCTCCATTCCTCTGTTTCCCAGAGAACTCCTCAGCTTGCACATGGACAGCCAGCTTGGGGCCAGAGGCATTCCTCTGCTGCTCTTGTGCAAGGAGATACAGACTGCAAAACCCCTATGGAGTCAGCTAGGGTCCAACATACTGACTAGAGAGGTTTTCCCAAAGCCTGGCACCAGAAGAGCAGGGAGACCTGAGAAGGCTTGGAAGAGGGATACCCGCCATTTGAGAGAGCAGTGTCAGCCAGCATTGGTCTTATCAGAGCCAGGCTTAATTTAATCATTCATCTGCTCTCTGATCTCCAGGATACCCCTGCTCTCAATTTCCCTGAATGATGGAGAGATGACAGTACTTAATGAGATTGACTGTCATCTTCATTACAATAACAGCCTTTCATTATATCATTGAACATCATTTGATGCCAAAGAAAAGCATGCTGTCTTAAATTTCAGGCAGTGACAAGGGGTCCAGAAGAACAGGGTTCCAGTCCTGGCTTTGCCAGAGGCCTCTTCTGGCCCATTAGGTAAGAGCAGGACAGCCACTGAATTAAAGGTTGTGTAAGCAGTGTAGCTCAGACACTTCCTAACTGTAGGGAGCGAGGCTCTGCAACCTAAACACTCTGTGTGTAATTATTAAATTGAAGCTGATTCAGAACCTTGACACATAAAGAGAACAACCTACAGGCTCTCACCTTCCTTTCATACAGCTTTACATTTCAAACAATTACTTTAAAAGAACTGGATCAAAAAGTTGGTGGTTGCTCAAAGCCCCAGAAAAGAGCATCCAATTCAAATCCAAATTGGATTTTTTGTGGCTGCAGCAGTGTTTCCATCACTCTGAGTATTTTGGCTTGGTACTCTCCGAACTAGACTTGTGTCAGCTGGAAAAGAAAAGGGATGTACAAAAATATGGTGTTTTTTCCCAGCCTGGAGAGTGAGTAGATAATAGAGTAGGAATCAGGATCTATTTTTAGAGCCTAGCTTTTTAATTCATTAGCTGCACAGAACTCTTCACAGGCAGTCACTTTTCTCTACTGGGTCAAGGCTAGGGAACAACTGCTGCATTACAAGGACAGAGATAAGTGAGAAAGTCGAGCTATAACTCTCCTCCATCACTAATTACTTCATTCTAAGGCCCCCACAAAAATCACCAGTGAAATTCCATGACCTTCTGCTGCAAGGAAGGAGCCAACTGCCTCCTCCAGCAGCATCTGTGCCTTTTGCAGGCATGGTGCCAGCGTGCCTCTCCCAGCAGCACACAGCTGCCTCGCAGAGATTCCCAGTGCTTCGGAGACAAAGCAAGGAAACAATCACACTCGCTGTTGATTAGTGAGTCCCTGCTTTGCAACCCAGCTCGTGTTGCCAAGTAATGAGCACTTCTATTAGCTATGTGGAAGGGAGTTTCCTACTTGCTTATTTAAAGAACATCCTAAATCACACAATCTGTTTTTACACATCCCACCCTTCGGGACAGAAATAGTGCCCTTGCCAGGTCCTCACCTTGTACAAAAAGCTGAGTGATTAACTAATCTAGGCAGCTGACACAAAAGTGAAATCCAGCCTAATAAAAGCTTACAGTCAACTATTTTCAACAGCACCTAAACCAGGCTGAACCAGCCTGGTACTGTACAGCCCCACTTCTCTGCAGTTTAACTGTGGTATTCATTTTGTCTTGCATAGAAACCAGACAGCTCTTTTAATTACATCCAAAACACGCCTGCTCAGACTGAGAAATGATCAGCCCTGCAAACAGAGCCAAGTAGATGGCTTGGAAACAGATTACTAGATTCCTCCATGTCTTAATAGATTTGCCTAGTGAAATTCCTGAAGCTTCCTCTTCCCTCCCCCTGCCCTCCTTCAGCTACAGCTTAGTGTCCCTGTTTCAGGCAGACCCTTGGTGTCTGGGGAGGACTGAACTCACATTACAAGCCTCTCACTAGGACTGTCTCAGGTGACTGGTTTCTACCATAATCTTAAGGAACACAGACTACCTGCAATCTCTAGAACTTGCAAAACAGGTTCAAGAATCAAGTAGGAAAGGCAGAGATCACATAACCTCTCTCTAACCCTGGCTTCCCAAGCCAAGAACCCCAAACAAAAAAGGTTTCCCTCAATGTTATGCCTTTTTGAAACAGAGATTAGTAAAATATAATTAGTCTTTCTACTTCACATAAATTCTGCACAGCAATGTCCCTTCAAAACCAAAATCCTGTCTTAAGATCATGAGACACTTGTAGCATGGAAAGACACAAAGGCAATCTCAAGGACTTGGAATGAGCTGTACAGACCCAGAGCATCCTCTGAAGGCACCACCATCTGTTTCAAATTCCCTCACTGGACTGCTAGATACCACACCCCTTTAGATACACTGTCATCAGCAGTTTTCAATAAACTTCAGAGGGAACAGTATTTTCTTTTAAAGTTCAAAGAATTACAGGACCACAAGGGCCAACCTAAGGTAGGTCTCTAGACCAACCACTTGCCAGACACCTGCCACGTGCTGCAAGGTTTGAAAGCTGGCAAATGACACAGCGTTAGTGCTGACTGCCCTGTCACCTGCTGTCACCCTCCCCCATCAATGACAAAGGTCCCTAACAGCTTAACAACCCCAGTAGACTATCACCAGTCTTGAAGTTGTTGCCAAAAAAAAAAAAAATCACAGATTTGGGTTGAAGGAACCTTTAAGATCATCTAGTTCCAAATCCCCTGCCATGGGCAGGGATATAATTTTCTAGACCATGTTGCTCAAACATGCTCTGTACAGCTAATGAATTGAAAAGCTGGGCTCTAAAATGAGAGCCTGATTCCTACTCTGTATTTAAAATAATTCCAAAGGAACAGACACATTGGCCATACTGGCACTACCTGAAGCCATTAATCTACAAAGCAGACAGAGCAGCCCCCTCTCTGCAATAACCCCCTCCATGCTCAGGGGAGACCTCACTCATCAAATCTGCTCCAAGGAACTTCCACTTCCTGTCCTACAACATCACAGGGCTACCTTTCAAAAAATCAGTGATATTTTAATGGAGTGGCTAAAAAAATCTCCCATGTTTAGAACAGATAGCTTTAATACTTTTTAACAGATTATTTTGCATTTTTCTTGTTTGAACCAAACAAAACATCATAAAAAATTGCCACCTTGAGCTGTAATTCCTGGCTTTGAGAACACACTGCCAAAATGTCTCTTCCTTAGACTACCACCCTCCTGTAGGAACTTGCACTCATGAACACAGTGGAATATTAAGTGAATTTCTCAGTTGAAGGGAAAATCTTAACATGTTTCAATGTTTAACATATTTCAGGAAAAAAACCCAAAACATTCTGCATCCCAAGCTGAAGCTCCAGGAAGACAGAAGACCCAGCTACTTCTGTCAACCTTCTTCACAGCCTTCTACCAACCTCTTTTCCTGTCACTACCTAATGGATATAATACAGAATGTGTGGAAGCTATGACAGCCATCCACCTAATTTACCAGGACCTGCATTTAATTTCCCAGCCTTTATGTGCAAACTGACTTCATGCTGACAAGGTCCCACTGCGATTTCACAAAAAGTAGTCTAGATACATTCATCTGTAACTGTTACCCAAATGTGTTTAGTTCTACCACCTAACCATGCAGAGTAAATCAGAATGCAGCTCTTTAACACAGATGCATGTTTTCTGTTCTGTTATCAAAAGGAAGGTTTAAGAAACTGTCCGCCCCTCAATCTTGGCAAGTGAAATACCTACTCTACAGTATTTTACTATTCAGCCTAAAATCTCATCATTCTTTGAAATGTGCACTCATTTTTAACACTGTGCACTGCAATGAACAGAGCAAGCTTTACCTTTCCATTCTGCACTTAGCTGATTTAGACAATGTTTGTAGCTGAGAGGCCCAAAAGCTGATGTACACTGAAGTACAAAAAAACAGAACTTGAAAAATAAAATAGCCATTAGTATTTAATTACCCATAAAAAATAAATGAGCACTTTCAGTTTACATCTCATTGCACAAGATCAAAGCTGGCCTTCAGTGCAAGCACAGGACAAACACAGACCCTATCCTACAAGCAGTGACTAAATAAAAGAGAAAAAAGAACATGGACCAGCCCTTGGGCTTTCAATACACATTGCACACGTCCTTCCACATTATCCAAAGTGAAACCCATCACAGAACTCTATACTCAGGGCCTACAATCTCCACAAGTATCAAATTACATTTTCAAAAGCCTGTCAAAACACGGAAACACCCGAACTCCTGGAGAATTCTACGCTTATCCACACGACCCAAGAAGCAGCAGAAGCACAGCTGAATTGAACAACCAGCATGATCTTTATTGGGTGGCCGCGCTTACAAGGGTTAGCGGTAGCGGTGCAGCTGCAGGGTGTTGCGCCTCCTCCAGGCGGCGCGGCGCGAGCCCCCGATGGTGTGGTGGAATTTGTGGCCCTTGCCGAGGCCGCGGCTCTTGCGCCCGGCCGACGTCAGCCCGCGCATCTCCCTGTGCTTGTGGACGGGCTTGGTGATCCATTGGGTATCGGGGTTCCTCCGGATGGTCTTATGGAAGGGATCGATCAGGATCACTTCAAAGAACTTGTAAGTGGAATCCTCGCCCACCCAATACGAGTTCAGGACTCTCAGAGCCCCACAGTGACGGCCGGCACGCTCCTAGAGGCAAAAATAAACGCAACAGGCCGTCAAACCATGGATGCAGGACACTCTTCATGCAGAAAGATTATCAACTCAAACATTAAACTTCCATTTTCCCTAGGACAACCTCTTTTCCTATAAAAAATCATCCCCTTCCAGATGCAAAGGTGCAACTGAAAAGAAAACCGTGTTACAAAAAAAAAAAAAGGCTGTTTGGATTCCTGCATGAAACAGGATTTGTCAACCAAGCAGGAGCACCCAGTCAGTAAAAACACAATGTTAAGAATAACTTCAACATGAATATGAAGAGCATGAGCTGCACTTGGGGTGATGGAACAATCTTTTATGGGAAGTTATGAAAGTGATTAATTTCCACATCTAAAGCTACAGGGGAAAAAGAAATTTCTGCAGAGTGTAAGCCTGTACTGGTAGGAGTAAAGGAATAGCTGATGCAACAAATCTTTGTACCGCTGCTGGCATATTAGTGTGTGCTATTCCTATCCTCACTTGTGGTTAGGAAGACACAATCTTAGTTCAGAAAACAAAACAAAGCAGAAAATAGCAATTATGCAACTCAATCTGCTTCTCCTGTCAAGAATACTCCTTATTTAAGACACACTGTGTTTAATTGTAGAACTTTATCATCATTACAGGGAAGCATGAACTAGTGGACCCCATTCATCTTCTTCCCCAATGTGATCTTAACCTATTGTTTCAGGCTTCCCTACACAGCTTGACTATTTTCTGCACATGGAATAACATATTAAGTCCTTTTATTCTAGTGAGAGAGCAACACCTGTATGAAATATTAGAACACCAACCATCCTCAACCAGCTTCTATTTGAGGATGGGAGCTCCAACTGAGACTTTGCATTTCTGTAATCTGAAAAATATAAATCTTCTGGAAAGACTGTGTCAGATTCAGAAAATTTGAAGCTAAAACTGAGGGCAAATAACCTCTTCCATAGCTGTCCTAAGTGAGCATGTCATTAGCCCTCAGGTATCTGGGAATAACACATATGAAGACAATGCCATGAGCACTGAAAACAGAACAGCATTTTTAATTCAAACTCATCATCTGTGTTTCTTTTAAATAAGCATATCCCATTTATATTTTTTCCCTAAAAAAAAAAAAAACCACCATATTTAACTAGCAGAAGTCACTCAGCAATATTTTTTAAGTCCTGAGAAGAGAAAAGTCTTCTGCTTCAAGTTGGAAAGGCAATGACCCTTCTTCCACAATGTCTAGTTTGAGAATGCAGCCTGGTATTAACTCTAATCCACTGAAAGAGGGTTTTTTTGTAAAGGTGAGAACTCCATCTCTTCCAGACTACAACTGTGATAGCAATGAAGCTTACAAGATCTCATCAAATCAAAGTTTACATTTTGAGCATTTCAGTAACAAGATCTCACCTAAAAATAGGTTAACCACCAAGCTGTGTGCTTGTGAGGTACCAGTTTTTCATAAAGAAGCAAAAGGTCCCTGGCACACTGCCTCCAGCTCCTGCAATACATCTAAGGGTGCTGTGCAGCACCACTACACAAACAGGTGCTACAGGCTTTAAGACAGGAACTCACGTGTACTTTGTGAAAGGACATCACCTACAGCTGGTGATCCACACCTTAGCACATGCAAATTCTTCTTTCTCATGCCTAGCTCTTTATTTTACTGTGGCTTGGACTAGTTATGTGTTTTTCATAACAAATATTGTGGCATACTTGAGAAGTTTGAACTCAAGTGGTTTCCATGGACCCCATTTTAAAAGTCTGGTTTTTTATTGTCTCAATAGAGTTTTAAAAGACTGCTGCTTTCCTGCCATCATTATTCAAAATCTTACTAACAACTTATTAATAAAACAGCTGGTTTGGTTCTGTATTTTTTGTCCTTGAGTATTTTCAGCTTTTACAGACTAAAACTTTCCAACCCAAATTTGTGAGCAATAACCAAGACACTCACCTCTGCTACAGACTGAAGACTCCTGGCAAACTTGAGCTGGTTAACACCATGATGCACGGGTTTACCATAGGTTGCACCTTTGGGGACTGGGCGTTTGCGGCCACCACGGCGAACGCGGACACGGTAAATAACGTAACCTGAAACAGACAGTGACTCAGGAACTACAGCAATTCCAGCAGCAATTGTACTGCACTTCCAATCCCCCAAAATGTACGTGAAATGCTGCAACACAAAGCCATTTTACCAATTTTTACCAAAATTTACAACTTGGGGTGGATAGTGCAAGATGGTTTTGCTATTTTCATTACAACTGAGTAAGGAAAGTGATACCCTGAGGCAACTGGTTTTGGCTCCAAAGCAGAGCTTATGGCACCTTTTCACTATCCAGTCCCAAACCAACTAAGATCACCTACAGCTAAACTGTTTAAAAAAACCCTAAAAAAAAAACAAACAACCAAAAAACAACAACCCAAAAAAAACCCACCAACCAGCAAAACCACTACCTGAAATTCAGATGGCAGCACTCAAAAAGCACTGAGCTCAAGCCATCCACAAACCCTGCCGAAATCCTGTTACTGAGGAATGACAAAACTAGACAGTGACAGAAGTGTCAAGTCCTAGCTTTTTATTTTCTTTGTGAATAAACATACTGGGTTTTTTAATGGATTTCCAGAAGTTCCACATGGATAGCCACTTATCCCATTTCTTTTCCTGACCAGTAACTGTTTTTCAATGACAGTACAAACTCCACCATCTCGCTCAAGTGCATGCAGCTGTAAAACAGTCATAATATGACTTGGGTTGGAAAGAACCTTAAAGATCCAGTTCCAAGCACCCTGCCATGGACAGGGACACCTTCCACCAGACTAGCTTGCTCAGAGCTCCATCCAACCTGGCCTTGGACACTGCCAGGGATGGGGTACTCACAACTCCTCTGGGCAATCTGTTCCAGTGCCTCACCACCCTCACAGTAGAGTTTCTTCCTAGCATCTAACCTAAACCTCCTCTTTCAGTTTGAAACCATTTCCCTTGTCCTGTCACTACATGCTCTTGTGCAAGTCTCTGTCCAGATCTCTTGGTAGGTCTTTTCAAGGTGCTAGAAGGTTACAGTTCAGTCACCTGAAAACAGTCAAAGTAACAGAGTAAGGACATCCTCCAAACCTAGGACACTAAAACCCCTGCTCAATTGTGTGGCACTACCATTGCACAAGAACAAAAACTGAAGCCAAAGCCCACCTGAGCTTCACCTGTTAGAACGCAACAGAAGGCACAGATGTGAAATTAAGTGAAGTTATGGTTTTAGGCTGTGGGCACTGCTACCAGCTGAGGACATTTACGATATTCTGTTCATTTCATGCAGGACACTTCAGTTTACTGGGGGATACTTCAGTTTCACTTAGATACTGCTGTCACTGCAGGAAGCCATGTCCCTCCACGGCGACCTGGCACAGGGACCTGATGTGTCGGTGCCATTACCTTGCTTGGCCTTGTAGCCCAGCCTGCGGGCCTTGTCGGGGCGCGTGGGGCGCGGGGCGCGGTGCAGGGCCGACAGCTGGCGGTACTGCCAGCAGCGCACGCGCAGCAGGAACCGCATCACGTCCGACTGCTTCTTCCTCCACAGCTCCTGGATGTACTTGTAGGCACCCATGGCTGTCTACCTGCTGGATGGAGAGCTCAGTGAAACACTGCAGCAAGAACAATTCCCAGCTGGAACATCTGCCACCAAACCACACACGGAGCGGCACCGGAAGACAGGGAGCTCTCACGCTTCTTCGTAGCACTGACACATCTGGGAACATGGATCACACCTGGCAGCCTGCAGCTGACACCCTGCAGTCACCATTCCCAGCCATTTTCCTCCTCTTTTATTTATTCTGAAGTGTTAAACTCCTCAACTGAGAAATTTTCAGCTGCGCTATGTCTGATACGACTGAACCCAGCAATTAACAGCAGAATCGAGTTTTACATAAAAAACTACAGGATTTGTGAGGAGTTATTGTTAACTCTGACTTTAGTAAAGTTTTTTCTTCTAAGTGAAAGCTTAACATTTTATTAATAAGTGGAAGTTTAACAGTTGCTTAAGAAATGAGCTGGATTGGAACTTTTGCTTCTTTAGAGCTATTCACATGGTACCACAACATCCCAGGAAAGACAAGGCCTCCCTCCACATCCACTGAAACTGGGTTTTAAGTACAATATGGCTCACTGACCGTGTCATACTAAAAGAAAGTGTCACAGCTCAGTGTTCTCCTGCTGCTGACATTTGTGTTATGCTCCACAGATGCCCTGTGGAGGTTTTTTTAAATTGTTTTTAAAAATTGTTTCTGCTGGGCACCATTGGGGGTAGTCTGTATTGCCTTCAGCAGAGCAAGGGCCCAATACAAAATTCTTACAGGTCAAATTTTGTCTTTAGAAAACAATGATTATAACAAACTCCCTCTTCTGAACTGAATGTCTTAATAACACGAATATAATGTGAATATGTCTTAAATTAATATGCCTTAATAGTTGAAGGCGTTTAAAAAAATGACATATTACTTTATTTTGTCATCGTGTTTACTGCTGTTTTCCCGAAAACCTCTGAGGCCTTACAGATCTGCAGCAATCAGCACGTGTACCTGAACTCCACCAAGCACCCAGCCCAACTCACCATCAGATAGACGCAGCTCACTTTATTTACACGTAAAACCACGCCACAAACAGTTCGGGTGTGATTTTGGATACCCCTCTTGCTTGAACCTGCCCAGCTAGAGCTCATCCATTCCCATCCCCAGCCACCCCACCCTTTCACGGCCTAATGGCACAAAAAATGCCCACGATCAAACGACAAACCCGGAGCAAACCAGGGCGCACGTCCGTCACCGACCCGCACCCGCTGTGGCGCGCCAGGGCCACCCGGGCTGCCCCGCTCCCCTCCCCGCCCGGCCGAGGCGCAGCCCGCGGGCCCTCCTCCGCCGGCCTCCCAGGGGCTCCGCGCCGCAGCAGCAGCCCCATCCCGGCCGGAGCCGGGCGGGCGCGGCGGCGGGACGGGCGGATGGGCGCCCGGATCCCGGGATGGCCGCGGATTGAGGGAAAGGGCGAGCGCGGACCGGCCCTCACCTGATGGCGCCCAGCGACGGAAAGGAAAGGCCCTACTTCCCACAAACCCTCGGGCCACACCACACTTCCGGCGGCGGCAGCGCTGCCTCATGGGTAATGTAGTCCTGCGGGGTGCGGGCCGCGCGTCCCTCCCCGCCCGGCCCGGCCCGGCCCCCCGCGCCCGCCAATGGGCGGCAGGGGAGGGCCCGCGCGGGTCCGGGGCCGGCCGGCACGGCTGTCTGTCCAGGTGCGCGCTCGCGGCGGGGGGCGGCCCCGGGGGCGCGCTCGGGGCCGGGGCAGTGGGGAACGGGGGCTGCTCCGGGGGCAGGGGCTTGGAGAGATGCGGCATCCCCCGAGACACCCCCGCTCCTCAGCTCTCATAAGAGCCCCGGTCCGGGATTGGGGTGGGACTTTGCTTAAAACCCTGAAAAGAAGCCTTAAAAAAAATCTCTAAAATAATAATTATTTTTAAAATGGTAAGATTATGAGGAACGGCTGAAGGAGCTGGGTTTGTTTGGTTTCGAGAAGAGGAGGCTCGGGGGGAACCTCATCCCTCTCTACAACTCCCTGAGAGTGTGGTGAAGTGGGGGCTGGTCTCCTCTACTGTGACTGCAGTGAGAGGACCAGAGGCCTTCAGCTGAGACAGGGGGGACTCAGATTAGGTATTACAAGAACATTTTTCACTATTAGGACAGTCAGGCATCAGAATAGATTGCCCAGGGAGGTTGTAGAGATATCTTCCCTGGAGGGGTTTAAAAGGCATCTGGATCTGGTGCTGGATGATGTGGTTTAGTGGTTACAGTGGTAGTTCTGGGCTTATGTTTGGACTGGATGATCTAAAAGGTCTCTTCCAACCTAATGATTCTATTCTATCCTAAATAATAAATGCTATAGGGGAAAGAAAAAGAAGCCCTAAAACCAATCTTAAAACCTTTTGGATGGATAGGGAGAGGGCACCATGGAGTCCCTGGTTCTGCAGGCCCTGGCTTTACCACTGATCTGCTCCTGTCCCTGCTGTCCTCCCTCCTGCATGTGGCACGGCACAGGTTGGAAGGGGCGTTGAGCGACCTGGTCTGATTGGTGCCATCCTGCCCATGGCAGAGGGCTGGAAGGAGAGGACCTTGAAGCTGCCTTCTGGCCCAAGCCACTCTATCATTCTGAGTAGGCTTTCCCAGCCTGCAAGTCCTTTCTGCCACCCTACCTGCAGCTGCAGAATGACCTTTCTGTTTTTCAGGGTATGCTTTTCAGGGCACCCTGGCTTGTGAAGCATTACCTGGTTAAACTGGAACTGAAGCAGGACAACGCCAGCCCCTCCTGGTCCAGAAAAGGTACTCTTCAGCTCTCTCTGTGGGAAATGGCTCCAAACAGCAAACTGAGTCAGGGCCTGCTGCCCTGCCATGGCTCACTGGCAGAGGGAAGTGCCCCAAGCTGCTGGATGCCTCCTGCTAGAACCAGCCCCCACCCATCAAACTGCTTTAAAGCAGACCAAAAAAACCTGCTTTCTGCATTTGCTTTCCTGTACTTCTGCCTTTAACTCACCTGTTTTGTACCTCCTAGTCCATAAAAGCTAGAAACTTTCTGTAAGCAGAATAAACGGGAAGGAACCATCATTTTCTTGCATTTCCAGAAGCCATCCTGGTACCATGAGATACCATCAAGCCCACTGCAAACCCAGGAAGCCCGATAACACCATGCGCACACACACAACAACAAACACAGCCCCTGCCCCGGGGCCGTGCATGCTCCAGCGCTCCCAGTCTCCCCAAAACTGACAGGACAAGTGTTGAGCCTGCAGGCAAGCATCAGCACCACTGGCAGCAGCCTAAAACCTGAAAAAAATGGTGTGGGAGGAAACTTGAGTCCTAAAAATATCAGTCGCTGGCAGGCGCTGGGAGGGAGCTGTGCCCCCGCTGCTTCGCGCTTTGCCTTGCGCCTTCCGTGGGCTCGGATCCTGCCCGTGCCCATCCCCATTCCCGTCCCATCCCATCTCCATCCCCATCCCCATCTCCATCTCCATCTCCATCCCCAGCCCCAGGCTGTGCCGGGCTCACAGCCTCCCCTGTCTGCACAGGGCTCTGCCGTGGAACCGGCCCTCAGGAAGTATGGGAAAGGGCTACAAGGTGGTGGTTTGTGGAATGGCCTCAGTGGGAAAGACTGCGATTTTGGAGCAGCTTCTCTATGGAAAGCACACTGTCGGTGAGACTTTTTTACTTTTGGGGGCAGGTGGTTTCCTTTTCTAGCATCTTGGTCGGTGTGGGCCCCAAAACAAATAATGGAGGACTGCAAACTGCGCTGAGGTGAAGGAGGAAATTTATGGGGTTTTCTGGCATCTCTGTGCTGTTCTTAAAATTCATAGTCCCTTGCTTATGGATTTTTAAGAGTCATGGAGAAGAACCCATTCCATGATATTCCCAGTAATAAAACACAAGAATGTTTAAAAAGAAACAAACACTGAAAGTAGGAGATGTGCATGCTGCGTATTTAGAAAAGAAATACCTCGTTCCCTGAAAGATGCTGTAGACATCTAAAAATAAATAGCTGTCACATGATAAGTGTAGACGCTGTTTAGACTTTTGTTTCATCTTCTTAAAGCTTTATTTTGCTTGGTTTTGGCTAACATTTAATCAAAGCTCTGGAAAGAAAAACAGCTCAGCTTTAGGTTCCACGTTGTATGCTGAGTTTTGAAGGCCAACTGTCTCTGCTCTCTAAGAAACCCCCAGGGGGAAAACAGACTTGACAGAGGAACAGAGGATGCCTGATATTTGCTGTGCACAAAAGAGAGGGAACAAAGGCAGAGCCTGCACGTTTCCCTCTGTTTCTACATTTGGCTTTGAAAGGAAGGGCAATGATCATCAGGCTGACAAATTATTCCTGCCTCACCTAGAAACAAGGGGTGGCAGCAGGGCTTTGACAGAGGATGTTTTAGTCACTTTGCATTTTTTTCTTGAGCCAGTAAATTAGACGTTGGGGATAAGTTGTTGGATAAACACAAGGATTTTTAGCATGGTGCTTTGCAGCACTGCACCTTTAAAATGTGTGGATGGGAGGAATTTGCTGGCAAAGCGCGATACAGAACTGTGTGCTAATACCCGTGTTTAAAAGGAGGATTTCCTCTAATGTTGCAGCAACATCTGTTTCCAGCATCCTACTGAGCGCTAGGCACGTAGCCCCGTGTAGCTTTCAACGTGAAGGCTGCAAAGCCTTGCAGGCTGAAGGTTTTTCCCTTTGCTGCTGACCTGCCTCTCCTCTGTGCTGGCTGGGAGACTGTCAGAGACTTCTGAGCAGCATGGGCAAGGCCACGTTACTTCAATCGTATTGCCTTGCCTTAATTCCTGCCTGCTATTAGCAACCCTGGAGGAAGGATATTCGGGTGCTGCTGATCAGAGGAGCTATTTATGGAGCCAGCCATGTACATGATTATACAACGTCATGGACACTGGCTGACATAACCAGCGGGAGGCCTCGTGCCTGGGGTTTAGCCGTGGGTGTCCCTCTGTCACTCCCAAATGCCCTGCTCCAGCTTGGCCAGGGAGCAATGCAGACCTCTCCCCCGGCCCTCCTGCACTGAAAAAGATCATTTTTCCTTGCCTGCAGCTCTGCTCTAATTTTTTGGAGTTACTGGTAGGGGAAGGAACAGCTGATAGCAGATGGGGAGTGCAAGGGGAGAAGGAAGAAGGCAGTTTCCCGTTTTCTGTGATTTTGGTCAAATCATATTCCTAAGACATTCAGAGAAAGAGGACAAGTAGCAGAGACAAGATGAAGATATGGAGAGGATCATTACAGAGCTGCTGCACCCCCAAGAGATGAGTGGCCATGGCCCAGCAATTTTGGTATCCCTTGCACAGGCCATCAGGCCCATTTGAGGGGATGGACCAATAAGCTGGTGCTTTTGGCAGTCCTGCTGAGTGGTCACCATCCCCCCTGCCTCTTCCTCAGCACACAGGCAGTTGTGGCAGGGGGTGCCTGGAGTTTGGGTTGGTGGAAATGGTTTTCCCAGAAGACCTTCAGCTACTGTTCCACTCTGTATTGATTTAACTGCTGAATTGCAGGGGCAGGATGCCATTGTGAGGATCTCAGTACACGAGGACAGAGTTTGAGGAATGGCGAGTCTTTAACTGCTCCTTAGCTGAGCTGCTTTAAACTGCACAATGGTGCTACCATTGCAGGGGTGGCCCTTCCACACCTGAAACATGATTACAGGACCCTGATCCTCGTTTCCTAAAGCTTGTGAGCTCCAGAAAGCTGATCTGTACATCTTGGCTGCTGGCCTTTTTGGCCGGAGGCAAGAAGGGACTAGTGTGTTTGCTGAAAGCCTGTCTGTTCAGAGCCAGCCAGCAGGGCAGCTCACCAGGCATGGCAGCAGGGACGCAAGCTGTTTCAAAACCTGTGCTTCCTGACTGACGTCAGGGGCAGCTCTGCGGCCGCTCCAAGGGCCCAGGAGCCGCGGGGAGGATGGCCGAGCCAACAGGGGGAGTCTTCCCGTTCTCATGGCAGGCACATCCCCCTCTCAGTGACAGGAGGCACGCTGGAACTTGGTCGGAGGCTCAGAGCACAAGGTCTGCTGCCCTTCTCCAAGGTGTCACAGCCACTGTCACGAGGGTCTCCTCCTGGCTGTAAATCAGCCACGGGTCTGTCAGTGCTCACGTGCCTCCTGTTGACTTTCTGTAAAAAGGAGTGGTGGCACAGCTGGTGGCAGGGAAGTGATTAGAGTCCTTGGAGGTTTCACGCTGCTAGGTAAAGCCCTTGGCTTTGAGCCCGTGCTCCTGGCTGTGTGCTTGGTGGTGGTGCTGTAAACCCAGTTGCACTGTTTCTTTTCCTAGAAAAACAAGCACCTTCAGGTCTCCCTGGCTTGTCATGGATGAAGTCTCTGAGTGCCACTGTTACTTACATGGTCAGCAGCTAACACTTTTGCAAAGGCACCAAGATTGCTTGAGGTCAAAGAGGAAAAAGTACTCAGGAAGGAGGAATAACCCAAAAAAGGACTGTCTGTTCCCTGTATCTTGTAAACAACAAGCACAAAATTGGATTTTGTGCTAGGCCTTAAACTGCAAGGAAATTTACCTTGTGTCTGAAGATGGGAAAGGAGAGGACAAACACATGAGGGATGCTCTCAGAGCCATGTAAAATAATGTAGCTATTGCAAGGCAGACACTCTCACCAAACTAATACAAGGGATTAGAAAAAACAACAAAAGAAAATGTTTGAAATGGGTGCAGATTTAGCATTGAGTTATGTAGGGACTGTATCACCATAGGTCAGGGCGAATAGCTGCTAAGGATTGCACAGGTGTATGTGGTATATACACACTTACAGCATGTGCCCAGGTGGCCAAGCAGGCCCATGGCATCCTGGCCTGTATCAGCAGTGGTGTGACCAGCAGGGCCAGGGCAGTGATTGTCCCCCTGTGCTCAGCACTGGTGAGGCCACACCTTGACTCCTGTGTTCAGTTTTGGGCTCCTCTCTACAAGAAAGACGCTGTGGGGCTGGAGTGGGTCCAGAGAAGGAAAATTAAGCTTGTGAAGGGTCTGGTGCACTGCTGTGGTAAGGAGCAGCTGAGGGAGCTGGGAGTGTTCAGCCCAGAGGAAAGGAGGCTCCAAAGGGGAGACCTTTTGCTTTCTGTAGCTGCCTGACAGGAGGGTGTAGCCAGGTGGGGATCGGTCTCTTCTCCCAAATAACAAACAACAAGAAAAGAGGAAATGGCCTCAAGTTGTGCCAGGGGTGGTTTAAATTAGATATTAGGAAAAATTAGGGAAAGGGTGTCAGGCATTGGAGCAGGTTGCCCAGAGAAGTGATGGAATCACCATTCCTGGAAGAAAAACAAGATGTGGCACTTGGGGACATGTTGAGTGATGGGCTTGGCAGTGCTGATTGAACAGTTTGACTCACTGATCTTAGAAATCTTTTTCAGCCTTAACTATTCTATGATTTGGTGATTGCCTGGTACCTGGGATGATCTCTCTTTTTGTGATTTCAGTGTTGGGTTCATCCAGATCCTCCACCTTGCTGTCCTGAAGAAAGAGGGGCCAGCCTTGTCTCCTCAGTCATGAAAAGGGTCCCTGACTGGCAGCAGGAGATTGTCCCACTGAGTGCCTGTGGTACCTGGCACTGCTTGGCCTGGCCTCTCTTGACCAGGCTAGCAGGAGACTTGCTTAGCTTTGGTGCACAGGACATGTCTGTAAAGAGGATGGATATTTTTCCTTAAACAGTGTTCCTGTTCAGTGATGGTGCAGAAGGGAGTCTTTCTTCTGCCTTTAAAATATTTCTGGCCTCTCAGCCTATGCTAAAACTTATCAGCTCAACAGGAGGAGATGAGAACTCTCCCTTGTAGAAGACTTATCTCTGCCTCTTGGCTGTGTAAATAGCTGGTATGGTCACATTATTCATAAGCAGCTACTTCAGATCTTACTAGCTAGGAATGAAAACACCATATATTACTGTGGTGGAAGCCATAATGAGAGAAATTGCCTCACTTGTTCCAGCTGGAGGGATTTGGGGTTTTGGCTTACACACTATGGATGTGGAGGCTAATTAGCCTAATTATGCATTCATAGAATCATAGAATGGTTTGTGTTGGAAGGGACCTTAAAGATCATCTCCTTCCAACCCCCTGCCATGGGCAGAGATGCTTTTTTACATCTTCACTTCTTAAGTTAAAACTACCTGGTGATAGAGTTGCAGTCAGCTTTGTATTTTAGAAATAGATGAAAATGGAACTGAATGTATGTAACTGAGGGTCAAAACCTGGCTATTTGTTGGTGGGACCAGTAGTTCTCTAGCAGCTAAATCTAAACAGATCAGCTCCTCTTGAGGTTTATCCACCTCTTTCCCAAGTCAGGGATCCTCTGACACACTGTCTTTTGAGATCTAAATAAGAAATGCCTGTTATTCTGCAGTTTACAAACATAAGGAATAGCAGGTTTTAGGAGCTCTTTGCTGAATTCCTCTGGAAAAAGGGATTACACAGGAAATCTTCAAAAGTACTCAAGAAGACACAAAATTTGTACTACATTAATGTTCAAGATCCAACTGGGAACTTTGGAATTTCCATCCCTCTTGAAATTTCCATTTACTTAGGTATTTGCAGTTTATCTGCTGTGCCTGGCCTAAGTGTGCAGTATTCATTAGTACATTGAGCCTTTTCTTTTCCTCATTGGGAAGCCACAAGGGTTTGGAACAACACCCAGTTTATGACTGAGGCTTCCCGTTGCAGTTCCTCTGTGGCAGCAGTCGGTAAAAAACAGAGACCTTTCTGCCTCTCCTAAGATTTGCACTGGCTAAGTAGGTGCTAGAGAGTGGCGTCACTTCTGTCTATTCCTCCTTTCCCTCTCCAAAGTTTTTATATCTTCAGTTTTCAAAGGAGCTGTGACGTTGTGCACTCTCTTGTTAGTTCCCCTTCACCCCTCCATCTTCTGAACCTGACAGCTGGCCCGCTGCAGTGCTCTGCTCCATGGAAAAACTAGTCAAGCTGGCAGCAGTCTGCAGGACAGTAGCTTCCCAGCACAAGCTGCCCTTGCCCACCCAGGTAGAGGTGGTGGAAGGATGCCCAGAAATGCCAGTGAAGGGAAGGAGAATCAGGATCTTTGTGGCAGGGAGGATGGGATGGTGCCAGCATCTTTCTAGGACACTGACTAGTGTTGCTTCTCTTACAACAACTTGCCTGACCCATTTTGAATGGAGACCTAGGAAGTGTTTGAATGGTATGCTACTAACAAGAAGTGTAAATGTCATTGTCAGCAAGGTACAGCTGGTACATGGCCTGGGCTTTAGGAGCAGGGCCTAGAATAAGGTGGCACAGGTATTTCTAAAAATTGTCTATGTTTACTTAGGAAACTGTTTGTATACACTCCCTCCCCCAGTGCATGTAGGTGAAATTTCACCTCTGGAATCTGATACTGGTGCATAAATTTCAACTCCCTCCTAAGTGCCCCCCCCTTATTTCACATCAAAATTTGTTGCTCTATTTTGCTGAGTTAAGTCCCAGGTCTTAAATTTTCCTCTTCACTATTAAATAGGATGTTAAAAGACGCACTTTTCACTGCTGCTTTTAATGCCATTAGGAAGAGATTGTCACAGGATAACAAGGATATATTAGAGGCTGTTGGATTACAGTGTAGCATTTAGAGGATGAAAAACTGTACAATATGATTTGTTGCTTTTGAAAAAGAAAACTTAGGTACTTGTGGTTCCTTCCTTCTTGCCAAAGCCATGTTTACTGATGCTAGATATTTCCTTGACCTGTCTGTACAATGCAGCAAGGCAGAGCAAGAATATAGTGCTGTGTCTAAACAACAGTGCTATATCCAGAAAGGGTTTTGTTACTACCTCAGTCTTTAAAAGTGACCCTTTGACACATTCTACAATCACACAGGATACATTTGTGCTTCCTCTTTTCATTAACCTTTGCTTTGTCCTTCTGTTCTGAGTTTTGCTCCCACACATTAGCGTGGCTATATTTTTAGGTGAGATAAATTAAATCTTTGGAAACCTAATAAGAGCTTGATCTATGAAGACTGCACAGAGAGGGGCAAAAAGAACAGCTTGTGCCACTTTCCTGCACAGGAATGCTGCATACATCACGGGAAACCATCAGCGTGGGTGGAATGCTTTAGCTTGTTTGTCAGTGTGAAGTGTTTTGAATAGTGTCATTGAATAGAGCAAAATCCTTATTTTCATAGGCCAGATAATCCCTTGTGTTTTCTTAAACAATACACTAAAAATGGTCCCTTTTTGACAGACAAAGAGAATAAGGCAGGACTCATTATTGTAGTCCTGCAGCAGCAATCAATTGTATATAGGAGTGCAGTGGAGGCAAAAACGTGGGTTGCAGAGGGCTTGTATGAATACTTAAAACCAACTCTGAAGGTGGCCCAGCTACACTATACATAGATTGTTTCAACCTGTAACCTTATGCACCTGCATCCAGGAGGAACACAAAGCTAAGGTGATTGATGTGTTTTTAGGTTTGGCTTAGGAAAAAATAATTTTAATTAGTTCAAAGCAAGCTGCCTTGAATTACCTCACATTTACTGTGTGGAGAGGAGGAGGGAAGGAGGGCCAGTATGCAGAGAGTCAGGGTGGAACAGGTGATACATATATGAAAGCTTGTTACCCTGTGCATGCTCTCGCCTTGCAGTAAATGAACTTGTTCCAATTTGAGTAATTTTAAACCCCTGGGGGATAGAAAAAGCTCACTGTGTATTAGAGTGAAAATAGCATGGAACTTTGTTTGTCTGCAAACACCCCCTTCCCTCTCTGGCTTAATTTTACGTATGGGTTAGTTATACCACTAATACACATTAATTTCCAGAATTATCCCTTTGGCTCCTGCTTCTGCAGTATGATCCAGCTCATTATGAGGCAAAGAAGTAGGTTAAAGATGTTAGTACTTGACTATCTGGTGTTCCCTGGCTGTTGTTCCAAAAGGGTATGTTTGGGCAGGCTTGTTTTGCAGCATGTTTGGCACAGAACTGGTGCAACGGGGTGGTTGGAGTTTGGAAAACTTGGGAGGAGAGCATATATCTTATCCTATTCTGAATGTGCATGTTGCATAGATTAATTTTACAGGCATAATCATGTGCTTAGATATGAATGTATTTCCAGTGTCACTATTGGAAATAGCTAATGCAGTCATCTATGAATACAGCCCTCCATGGAGATGCCAGGCAAGGTCAAGGCCTGGTCAAGTCACTCTGTAAAACACACACCAAAAGCTACTGTGAGGAAAAATTCTGCTGCACTGCAAAGAATTCTTATGGTGAAGCTGTAGTTAGAGCAGTGGAACATTCCTGCTTGTTTTCAAACAGGCTTAGAAGAGGGTGCCACGATTGAAGATGTGTATTTGGCATCGGTGGAGACAGACCGAGGCGTGAAGGAACAGTTGCGGCTTTATGACACCAGGGGTCTGCAGGAGGGCGTGGAATTGCCCAAACACTATTTCTCCGTGGCTGACGGCTTCGTGCTGGTGTACGCCGTGACCAGCCTCGAGGCGTTCCAGAGAGTCGAGCTGCTCAAAAAGGAGATCGACGTCTTCAGGGACAAAAAGGAGGTAAATGCATGCTTGGCTAAACTAGGAAGTTAAGGTCGCAAAGCCCAGCTTTTGTTTCTGTTAAAGTCGTGTACAAAGGAAAATGAAGGTACTCACAGCCTTGGGCAACCCAGCAAAAAAGGAGGCGTTCACATGCCAGGGAAGCTTAATTCACATGCCATGCAGGTCATTCAAAGGAATGCTTTTTTTTTTCCTCCTTATTTCCTCTACTACAGCTAAAATTCAGTCAGCTGAATGCACCAGCCAGGACACTTATGACTAATAAAACATATGGTCTACAGCAGTGCAGCTCATGTTTTTCTAGATATTGTACAGGGGAAGTCAAGTGCATAGAATAATGTAACGAAGGGCATTATCCTTGTTTGTTTTGTATTCATGTACTTGATGGCTTACAAACTAGTGTAATTGACAATGGGTCTCCCAGACATTAGTCAATTGGCAAAGCAGCTTTAATGTATTTTAACAACCATATTGAATCAATTCAATTGTGTGAAATGACTGCTCTATTTTCCCTTAGAAAGCAGCTAGTGTTTTCAGCTGACAGCGTTCCAGCTTAGCTAAACAAATATAACTTGCATGTGGCATTAGCATTACGGCTTTTCCTACAGTATCTATATTCTGGAGTAGTTTTCCCTGTTAAATGTCTTTAGCCTACAGCTTTCCAAATGCCTGTTTTATGCTGTTTAAAAGAAAATAAAAAGCATGAAGAATTAATTGGATAATGGTAGGGAGAGACTTTGCAAAAATGTAACTTGTTTTGTACTGACAGCACACAGGGTGGTAGAGAAGGCAGGCTCAAATTTGATGGCAGATGAATGTGCCGTCACAGGAGAGGCATGTTGGGTGGTAGGGCTGGTGTGAGCTGCAGACTGTCACGTATATCAGGGATGCAGGAATCAAGCATAACTCCCCTGCAGGGCAAGGAAAGGTGGACAAGCAGGAATTTTTTCCCAGGCGCTGTGTTTTGTGATGGCACTGATTTGGTACTATACAGCATGTTGTAATGCAGAGAGGGAGGCACAGCCCCAACAGGATCTGCATCCTGCTCATCTGTGTTACCTGTTAGAACTCTTCTCTCTCAGTGCATGCAGGCATTTTAGAAAAAAGCCAATTTGCTTATCCTTTTGGAGAGCTTAAAACTGTGATTCTGACTGAGGATAACATGGTTAAAAAAGTGGTGCCCACAGTCAGATGCATAAAATAGTTTTCATTCCTATGATTTCTATAAAAAATAGGCGTTAAGGTGTACAAGGTGAGATCAGGAGTCTCACCTTAAGGTAAACTGTTAATCAGCAGATTAATGATTCTGTGACTTAAAGTCTGAGCTCTGCTAAAATGAATTCTTTACTGAATTGGGGATACATCTCCACACATGGTGCTTCTGAGCTGGCAGAACTTCAACTCGTTGAGTGGCACAGTCCCCTGTTGTGCGGCAGATGACAGAAGGCACTGATGGCTGGTTCCTTGCCTCTGCTGGCTGTGGGGGCTCTCCAGCACGCACCGTAAAGCCTGGCCAAATTTTATACTAAATAGAGGTTTTGTTCTGTTACACTGACAGAGCTTTGCCATAGCTAAAATTCAGCTGGAGCATGTGGTAAATACACATGAAGATTATAGCTTCTTTCAAAGCCTTCACACAGAGGGGAAAAACTCCTAAGCAGCATTTTTCCAAACACCCTGGACTGCTGTAGAAAAGAAAGGAAGTCTCAGACCTCACAGGAACAGGACAAACATCTCTAGCTGGAAAGAAGCAGAAGGCTTCTGGAGTTAGCCTGAACAGGAAAGAGCAAGCAAGTGTGGCCACAGCAAACCCCACAAATCATCATCAGGAGAGGATTTTATCACTTGATCTTTGTCAAACCACTAGTGTGGAGATGAAAACAGAGTTTGACTAAGGACCTTGAACTAAAAATGTAGGCATGGTTTCCCCCTAAGAGCTGGTGCTGGTAAAACATTTTTAGAGAACAGTTAAAATAAGGAGGAGCAGTATCTTCACATGGCCAGCACTGCCTTTGGCACTTCCTAGAGCTGAAGCACTGGGAAGGCTTCATGTACCTACTGAGCTCAGCCACGCTGGACTGTCTGGGTGATAGTGACACAAGTCACTCAATGGATCCTCACAACTGCAGATCTGATAGAGCTCTGCTGCTCTTGAAAGTGCTCCCCAGAGGACGCTGCTGGTGCTCACTGCCCCTCTCAGCAGACTGTCCCCTGCAGCCCTGGGGCTGGGCAGCCAGCAGGGCTGAGCTGGGAGAGGTGCCCATAGCCCAGCCTGCCTGGGCTGCTGGCACAGTTGGCTTTATTTATATTGCGAGATGGGGCTTGGGCAAGAAACAAACTGGGCAAAATCCACCGCTGTGGGATCCAGGCTTTCTCTGTTGCTGTGCATTTTTTCATCCCTCAAGCATCTGCTGCTGTGACCTACTCAGATGTCATGCTATTATCATTTGTCTAGGGCAGCTCAGTTGCCAAGTAAGTGGAGAATGGGGCTGTGTAACTTTGGATCTCTTGGCTATTGTTTCCCTTCAAGCAATCATTATGGGCAGGGAGTGGGGTGGCAAGAAGGGGAAGTCCTGCATATCCTATAATTAAAACAAGCTTCCAACCCATAAGCAGATGAGGCTAATTCAAATCCCAGACCCTGGTATTCCAATCTACATGCAACTTACCTTGTGCCAGTGCTAAGTTACAGAACAAGACTGAACTGTGTTGGTACTTGCCCACTGTTTAAAAGGATGGTGAATGGTGGATGGTTTTGGTATAAAGCTCACCCTCTTGTTTGGTTTGTAGGTTGCAGTTATTGTCTTGGGGAACAAAACTGACCTTGTGGACCAAAGGCAAGTGGAAACAGAAGCAGCACAGCAATGGGCAAGGGCCGAGAAAGTGAGACTGTGGGAAGTGACTGTGACAGATCGGAAAACACTGCTTGAACCCTTCACCTTCTTAGCTAGCAAGCTGTCCCAGTCCCAGAACAAGTCAACATTTCCCTTGCCTGGAAGGAAGAGCAAAGGGAATAACTGTGAAAACTAGACTAGCTTAGCATTGTCTCCTGCTGCCAGGTCACATCTAAGTCCTTTTTGTGCCATTTGCTCCTTGCAGTTTCACTTAAAGCAATAATATCATTCAGCAATAAAATCAGCAAGCTTATAGCTAAGAGGTATCCTTTCTTCTCATAGACTTGGCTTGGAAAAGCTGCTGGTGGTAAAAACCTCAAAAAAGCACTTTAGGAGAGCAGTTATTTTGCAGCCAGGGTTATGGAGGAGGAAGGGATAGATGGATACCTCTCTAGCAGGGGCTTTTACTATGCCTGGATACAGCCATGTTGAGGGACAAATCAACAAGCTTACCAGTATGTAATCCCTCTGCAGATCTATAGCCTGTAGTCACAAAAAGTATTAACTGCAATAAAGCGTTCCATTTGGAAAGGTGATATATTTGAAATGGCAACAGTTCTTTTACCTTGACCTTCAACAGGGCCACAGGGCTTTTTGATGCTGCAAGAGGCTGAGACCAGTGTCTTGCTGTAGGAGAAGGATATGGAGCAGGAGAAACAATTACCAGATTTAGTCACTGATGTTTTGCTAGTGTCTGGAAGAAAAAAAACCCAGCAAAATCATAAAAAACCACCCCCACATCTTATGGGAATTACCCCAACATGAACCTTGTCAATGAAGTCTAGTAAGCAGTGCTTTCAGGTCAGGAATTCATTTGTAGAAACCAGAACAGCTCTCAAAGCTCATTGACTGAACAACAACCTAAGGACAACACAGCTGGTAGTTTGTTCCAGTATGTCCACTACAAATCCCAGAGGTGTCCCACGTTCCCACAGGTTTTACTGAGGATTGTATGGATTGATTTGATTGCAGGAGGTGGATTGATTGTATGCAGGAGGTATTGCTGGGCTCTGCTTAGGGCACGCTCACCTGGCTGCTCAGGCAAGCTACAGCAATCCACCCTGCCTAGGCCAGGTAGCAGCTGGCACAAAGCTCTGTATGGCTCTGCAGGTGGGTCCAAGGAGGGCAGGAGGCTGCCTGCCTTTCTGGGGACATCTCTGGGCAAACACCCAGCAATACCCACACAAATGGCCTCGGTCTCCGTGCACTGCACGTGGTCTGGCTGCAGGAGCACAACTGCATGTGCTGTGTTTGACTCAACGCTGGCAAACCTGTGTGCTGCCGGAATCTGCTGTCCCAGGCCAGCCTGGCACTCAACTGAACAAAAGGGGATATATAGAGTGACAGAATGTGCAATTTTTCCTAGAGACAGGGGCCAGTTTTTGGCATCTAAGAACCTCCTGTACTAATTGATGCTAACTTTTCTTTATATTTGAAAGCAAGAGCAGGGAGAGAGTGAAGTACCCAGTTTCTGCATTTTCCATTAAATTAATCCTCTTTTGAACAAATACTGAGAATTTCACTATGAATCAGCAAAACCACAAGCATTATTTGCACTGTCATATCATAACTGCTAAATAATGTGCTTAATGATCACAATTAAGCTCATAGTATTGCTCTTCCTGAATACTGATTAATAAAGCCTGTCAGCATTACTAAGGTCTGTCAACATTATTATTGTCAGAGCAGCAGTACACTTCACTAAAAATTAAACAGGAATCCCTACCATTATAATGAAGGTAGACGAAACTGTTTATGTGCTTTGCTCAATGTGGTTTGAATTGCTGTGGCCAAGGAGTAAGATAAGAGAGCAATTATGAATGAGCAAGCTCTTGTAATGCCCTGCTAGGAACATACAATTGTTTCCACACTGCAGCTGAGTAAGCACGATAGCACGACCTCCCCGCACCTGGCCAGTAAGAGTCATTGTCCCCAGCAGGATGACACTCCCTCCTCACTCATTTCCTACTGAACACACGTGTGCTCCAGGCTTCTCCCTACCCAGAAGACTCCCTATCTGCCTGCATGCTTGGGAGGTGGAGGTGACTTCGGAGCAGCAGTGGCTTACCTCCTCGCTGCAACCTCTTACCAAGGAATGGGTCATGTTCCTCTTCTTCAGCTCTGCAGAACCCTTCTGGAAGGGACTAGAGTCAGCCTTGGATCAATCAAAATAAGTGAAGATGTCTCCTAACAGCACAGCACTAAAGCTGACCCTTGAGCCAAGGGAGTGCAGGTTGACAAGTCAGAATGAACTTAAAATGCCTGGAGATGAAAGAATGGGGATGAGTGGGTCCTGTGCAGCTCTGCATGCTGCAGACTCGGTGCCAATTCTTCTGCCAAGACTGATGTCACCTGTAGGCTGCCAGAGCTGTGCAGTGCAAGTGCAGCTTGCTCACTTGCTCCACTGCACTCCCAGGACTTGACAGTGTTTTAAGACAGGCAAGAGAAACAGTATCTTCTAAATGACTAAGGCCATTTTTCCAAATACGCTACATAAAGGCAAACACATTTTCTTTGATTTGGCTAAATGTAGAGTTTAAAGAATTCGAGGCATTCAGTTAAAAAAAGAAAATCACCACCCACTGTTTTCTTTCATAAACTTACTCTGATGTTTTTCTAAATATCATAGTGTTTTACTGAGAAGTGATGGAAAATCTAGTGTCTCCTCTGCAAATGATATGCACACAGTGGCTGGTACTGAGTAAAAATGAAACTTGCTGTAGTAGAGTTTTACACAGGGTGAACAAACAAAGTACAGAGTATAACATAGTACCTAATGGCCAGAACATTTATTTTGTTCTTCCTGTTCCACTGACTCAAACCCTCTTCTAGGTCACTGGGATCACTTGGCTTCTGCAAAACCAGAGTCCCTTCACAAGATCACGGAGAAAACTTATAATAAAGAAGAAAAACAAATTAGTAAACAAAACCATCGTTCTCTGTTCCTCTACAGCTTGTTGAATAAACACTGTACAAATCACTCGCCCCCAACAGTTAAAACAGTTAATTTGACGTGTACTGGTGGCACAAAGAAAGAAGCTGGCAAAAAACTACTGAGATTAAGCCATTTACCTCTTTACTCAGTAGAGAAGGAAAGATTAGCAGAGATGCTCCTAGTGTGATGTGGCTATGTACCAAACAGCTGAGGGAGCTCATACACCAAAACGTGCACTGTGTCAAATGATGGCAGTTCAGCCGATGAGGGTACGGTGCTAGTACCCACCCGGAGAAGGAAAGGACACCTCTGATTAACAGATTACTTTGGACCAAATTAGATTTGCTCTGTATCTAGACAGCAAGAGAAGTATGTAAATGAAATACAGACAGATTTATTTTAAAGCACCAAACCAAATCCAAGAGCACAGATGACCACCCAGCGCTCACAAGAATGTCGCAAGGTGAAGCACTTGCCATGAAAAATGAATCTGTACTTCCGGCCCTCACCTTAAGGGAGTGGTCAGAAATGCCGTCTCCACAATTAACCGCCCTGTTGCTACACTCCTCAATGCAAATATCATGTCTCTAGGAGATAATCTTTATAGGTAGTTAAAGGATGTACAGATACTCCTTTATGGTGTTGTCTGCTACCTTACCAGGACACGATTCCTTCTCTTCCAGGTGTGAATAGACCACCAGAAAAGCATCAAGACATTCTTTTCTTCCTTTTACTTCCCGCCTCTTTCCCTTCCAGATGGCTTACACTTTTCTGGTAGTACTTTCAAACAACATGCCAGTCCTGCAGAGGCAACACTGTGAAAACTTAAGCTAAAAAGTAACTATTGTGGACTCTGTGGCAAGTTACCTCCTCATGGCCAGGTCCCTGCACAGAACACTTAGTGAACAGTTGTAAAGGTCTAATGCTGTCATTCACTGTATGGCTGTCTAGAACTGTCTTCCTAAAATAGCAGCAGTCAGTGCACTCACCTGCAGATCTCCCTTGTCCTCAACCACAGCATAAATCCTACAAAGCTTACAGAGACATCATTCTGGCAAAATGACAAAGTAAGGGACTAAGCAGAAATCTTTTCTTCTTCTTTTTTTTTTTAAACATCTTTTTATTAGCACAGTAACAAATGCAGACTTAAGTAGCCCACAACATACAACCAATCCACTGAGTGACTCCTATTCCACACCTTACAGTTAAACAGCTTAAGGTATTTCACTACAGGTTACCATAAGTCCTGATTAAAACCTTTATTCTTTTCACAAAGATAGTTTGGCTTATAAAATAATACATTAACTACTTCTCATTTCATATATGAAGCCATATATCCACCTCTCAATATCACAGATCATGAGATGACAGTCTTTAAAAAGGATTTGTTAAATACCAATGTGCCCTCCATAGGGAAAAACAATCCCAACATCTTTTTACAAGAAAAAAAAAAAAAAAGAAAAAAAGGAAACTCAACCCAGAACAAAATAAATCCCTCAAACCCAGACAAACAAAAAGCAAAAACAGTGTGTAGAGTCTTAAAAGGACTTTTACATAAACGTCAACCTATGTACCTGTACAAAATTAAGCTGTTTTAATCTTTTACATATTGCAAGCAAACTGAAAACCAAAGAAGTCTAAGAAGTTTACATTCTTCTCGGTACTATATGTGAGCTAATATTGCTGAACTAATTACAGTCTTAAAGTATGCTATTCCAAATCCTAGCTGTCTACTGTAGCAAGATACCTTAAGTTACAACAACAAAATCTTAGGAAATAAAAGACTGAATAAAATCTGTTATAGAAATACCCTACTCTTTACCAGCACCCTCCCACCCCCCACCCCTTCAAAATCATAAGCAGCTCTTTCCATCACAGACAAATAATGTAAGAGTTTGACGAAAATCCAATTTATGTAGCGTATCTTTTGGTCCATTGTCTGGCCATTCTGTCATGCTCTGCTCTGTTAGTCATATACTGAGTGGCAATGCTTCCAACCAGGGGGTCAGCTGAAAAGGAAACACAGCGCTTATTTCAGACAAGTTACCCAATAAAAGCTTTTAAATAAAGCTGAAGTGTAAATTTCATACAAGGCAAACATACAGGTAAGGTACATTGTAACAACCTAAACATACTGAATTGATGATCAGTATCTTCTCTGATTTTGTGTATTTATGGTAATGTACTAATCTGTAATTTAATAGTGTGAAATGCCAATAAAGTTTTAAGAAGTTTAAGGCACAACAATCAGTCATATTTTGCATTACTGAAGGTTTTCACCAATTCATGCATTTCAGGTTTATTTTATTCCTTCTAAGGGTGCCTGAGGTACTCATGCTAAGTACTTGTACTTGTAAACAATGTAAAGCTGCCTTCTAGGAAAGATGAAATCTCAAGCAGTGGTTTAGTACACTGTGAGATCTGGCCTTTCTCTCCTCTTTAGACATATAAAAATGCAACCTGTAAAATGACTTTGGAAGTGAAGACGTATTCATCTTAACTTGTGCGGACAGTGGGTGGGTTAGAGCAGCAGTGATGACCACTTGTGGCATAGTCGGCCACTTCTTTTAAATGGATGATGGAAAGTAAAAGGTCAGCCCCCCATTTTCAGAGCTGTTTGTGGCTCTTCAAGCTCCATTACTGATTTACTGCAGCCCTACAGAGCAGCAAAGGCTGCGTTTAGAAGGGGAAGGAGTTTTCATGTGCAGGAGGATCGCTTGTTTCCCCGTGGGTCAGCCTGAGGAGCAGTGAACAGCAGGCTGGTAAGGGATATCTCCCTCCACGGCCTCCAGCCCCTCTCTGACTGCCCCAGAGAGGGAAATGTGCTCCACCACGGGAGGCATGAGCTGAGCTGGCCATACCAATGGAGTGAGGAGGGCCACATTGTTTAGCTGCTGGGAGGAATGCAAGGTGCGGGTGGACTTACCGGGGTTACAGTCTGTGAGGAGGGAGCAGATGGAGAGGAGAACTTTAGAAATGGTTAACGCTGGACTCCAGTTGTCCTTTAAAATGTCCAGGCAGATGACGCCTTGGCTGTTAATGTTGCAGTGGTAGATCCTTGTCCGGAACGTTACCTGCAAGAGAGGGGTGTGAGGAGTGTGAGGAGTGTGAGGGGTGTGAGGGGTGTGCCGGGTGCCACGGGCTGTGCGGAGGGACAGGGCAGCAACCCCGAGCAGGCAGCGCCGGGCCCCGGCTGGGCCACGCCGGGCTCCCCGCGCCGCCGCCGCCCTCTCGCGGCACAAACAAGAAAGAGCCGGGCTTGGAACAGAAACGAGCAACAGTCTCAGGAGCCGACTTCCCGGTCACCGCAAAACCCAGGTCGCGGTGGGTTTAATTTCTTTTTCCCACTTTTTTTTTTTTTTAATTAATTTTTGTATTTTTGTTCCCAGTGACAAAAGGGCCCAGGGCCTTAACACTAGCATTTTTCTCCTGGACTCCCAAGGATATGCAAAATCCTCCAGACAGGCCAAGGCACTTGGAATCACAGCTTCCATCACTTCTTAGAGGCTCAGCAATAGGAGAAGTTAGTTAGATGTACTTATTTTCACGATGTGACCGAGCTAGGCAGCTTGCTACAGAAGCTATCCAAAAGAGAAACACAAACACCAGGAGCTGTGCTCAGAACACCATGGGACCTGCAGAGAGGCCTTACCCTGACTCACTGAGTGAACAACGACAACAAATTTGGTGCAATTTGCATGGATTAGGATTATGAGCATGAATAATTAGGATTAGGAATATGAGCTGGTGGGTTCATGTCCTAAATCTGCAAAATTTGTCAGCTATCCACACCTAGAAATGTTATTGTCTGTTTAGAGGTCACAGGAATATTTGCAAAACACTTGGTGTTTGGTACGACAAGAACACACCAGTGCTTTCTCTCGAGATGGGACAAGCCCACACACAAAACTTGCCAGTCAATCCTCATTTTTTCTACCGCCTTTCTGATGCAAAAAATTTCCCTGTGACCCTCACTCTCACAGGCCTGGGAAGCAGGCACAGGGTGGGGTGACAGCTACAGAAGCCTGGTGACTGGCATGTCCCCGTGCACTGAATCCATGCAGTGTTTCCAAGAATGCTCCCAATGCACAGAGCACATGGGCTATTTTTGGACTTGCAAAAGCGGTTACTTGTCACACAGGAGACACTCACACTGCATGCTTGGGGAGATTTTACGCTTTACTTCTTGTGAGCTGCTTGGATTTTGGATTAAAACAGGAAGCAAACAAAGGAAACCCCAAATCCCTGCACATTTGCACACTATGGGGGAAATAGCAAAACGACTGCAAGAGAGCAAGATGTGTTACCCTCCCACACCTTCTGCAAAAAGCTGCCACTCCAAAACCAAGAACTCCAGATGCTTTCTACCTAGGGAGCCTTGGAGGTATAGCAGACAAGAAGCCTAAATGACCTTTGTTTCCCAGATCATCTAATCTTTGGAGGAAAGGCAGCAATTACTCCCTGCAGTCATGTGGAAGTCCACGTGCACCAGCCTGAGCAGAGGGCGGATCTGCCCCTGCTGTACCTGCCCCAGCCCACACTGTCCAGGGTAAACACATTCCTGGCATTGGCAGCTGCTGGCAATGGCTCTGCCTCGGGTTCCTGAGCAGCCCTCAGCCCAGCCCTGCTGCTGCTCAGTATTTCTGAGCAGCACCTCTGCACCTCTGGGCTCCTTCCAAGAAGGTCTCTAACTGTAAGCGAGGTAACCATTTTGACAATTTGAACACCTCCAGAAGGGGAAGCATGGAGTATTTCCAAGCTGACACAACAAGGACCAAATTAACATAGGTCAACAATTCTAATTTGTAAAGACAGAAAGTTGTTAATCGTGATTCTCAGCACAAAAGCTAAATACTCTGTAGACAGTCTCTCAGTCCAGTTGACTAATAACTGATAACAAAGCATGAGTGCTGTTTGCTTTTAAGAGTAAGATTTACTTTTAAGTTATTTTTCATGAAGGAGGGGAAAGTGAAAATGAAAGACTCCCATATACTCACAGAACAGTCTGGTTCCTTAACACACCTTAAGATACAATCCTTAAGGGATATATCTATGGCACTGAAAGCAGTTTTCTCCTGTTAGAGGAACTCTACCAAGCACTGTGGAAAAAAATCTAAATTTGTTTTCCTTTTAGCAGCAACTCAGAACTAGGATGGTGTTGGGCATGTGTAGTCCAGCTGTTTGCCATTTACGATTTTAGCTGATGGCACAAAAGCCGGCAGTGCAGGGAAAGCAAATGGAACTGGAAGAGGGAGAAACTGGAGGCTCACTTTAAAACAAACAAAAATATTTGAAGTAAATGCTCATTACACCCTTAAGAGGAAAAAACCCCTCACTCAACCAAGTACATTCAGACCAAAATCAAAAGAAACTGAGTTACTTGGAAGGTAGTGAAGAGAACAGCATGTGGAATAGCAGAAAAATACAGTGTAACTGAACAATCCTTTGGAAATGTCCCACCTGAGATTACATTAATGCAGTAACTGCATGGAGTTAAGCACAGCTTTTGAAAAGACATAAAAGAAGCTAATCTCAACCTTACCCTGAAGTGATAGCAGAGGTTAATTTACACAAGCAGCAGAATAGGAGTGGGTGGAAGGAAGTGGTTAGAGGTTATTAATACAAATGATCAAAGCACACACCCCAGGTCAACACAAGCTACTGTTTTCACCTCAGTAAATGGAATCAAACCCAACTATAATGTAACTCCTGGGAAAATGTCCATTGTAATAGTACTAATAATTAACTCTAAAAGTCTAATTTTACTTCTTTACTGGATTCTCCTAAATACAGGCACACCCAGCACGTGCCTGACTCATTTGCTATCTGAAACACAGGCAAAACCAGAATACAACACAAAATAAGAAAACTTAAAAAGCAGAGAACAGATTAACACTAACATTTTCAAGGTATTGTGTAGAATGCTCAATTAAAAGCAAAAGAACTCAATGAAAGAGAGTATCTGTCCCTGTATGAGACTTCTCCCACTGAAGTTCCTTGTACCATGCAACGCAATTCCAAGTCAAATTTTAAGATCTTTCAATTCCTCAACTTCAAGCACAGTAGTGCAGCCCCTCTTAATATCCTCACAGGAATCTAAATATCACTTGTAGCACAGTCTTTTGGCTCTCCTACAGGAAAATCCTCTCCAAGCACATTTGCTCCAACATACTGAATCAAGCCCTCAAGTGGAGCTAGACCCAGTCCTCAAAGGCTGCACCTGCATATCCTTCATCACACATCTCTAAGATGCTCATCAACCACACTGCATTTGTCAGTGTTTATGCCTCAACACCTTCTCTCACACATATTCCTAAGGGCTTGGAAGCTTGCCAGGATGACCATTTTCACCTAATTTTATTTAAGAAAGTAAATCCTTTAATGGCATTTTAGTTTCAGGTTATGAAATGTGTTCAGCTACAGGCACTTCATCATTGGCAGCCCACCATGGCTGGAACTGTCCTCGCAGGAGTTACCAAAGACTCACAGAGGTTTTCTCCCACTGGTCTTACAGGGCTTACCAAGGAAGATTCAAGGCTTGCAAGTCCTTTTTCCTTATAGAGCTTCATCTTTTCAGAGATCAAGGCTTTTAAAATGACATTCTACTCTATTTTAACATGACTCTACTGTTCTGAGAGTGCTTATCATCAAAGTGATGTACACTGGGTTTAGTCTCAATTAGCTGTTTCTTTATTTCTTGCCCTAAAAGGCACTTACAGGAAGGCTACTGTAATTACATTAGCCTACCACTTAAACATGATCCACAGACAGTATTTACTCTCTACTGCAAGTAGCTGGACAGTCTGAAATCAACAAAATAGCAGGAATAAAGCAGGAGCAATATGGTAATAATATTTTCCACATTACCACTGATTAACACCAGTGTAGATTTTAATACAGGAGCAGCTTTGGTTCTCAAAGGATGGTTCTTCATTTCAACCTGAAGTGTGCAAGTAGAAAAAGTGTGTTCTGTTATAGCACCACCATGCTTTCTCCTATATATCATCTCAATGAGACTGAAGTTACACATATTTTACTTCCATGCCTACATGTGGTTTGTAAACTGACTTGGACTTTGCTAGATAAAAAACTCCATTTAAATGAAACTGCTCCAATACAGTGAATCACCCACTAAACTCACCTTTTAAGGCCTCAGCAAGTGGTAGCTATCTGTTTGGTGCTTTAATCCCACCCTTCTTTTCACCTGGGTGAGGGTTTGGATGCAAAGCTAAAGACACAGCGACCCCAGTCGGAAGCACGGAGCAGAAAGCAGAGATGAGCTGGAATGACATAACTGTTTATTTGGTTCTGCATGGGGGAACTTGGCACACAGGGCTGTCTCAGCAGCTCTGGCACTTACAGCATGGTCTTGCAAGGGATGCTACTTGATCCTCGAAGCAGCATGGTGGGAACACATCTGAGAGCAAGGGCTGCAACTCTGACTGGGCCATTTGCACCACCTACCCTGCCTGTGGCAGATCCTTCTACCCAGATGGAGCTGCTGAAGGGAGAGGCTGCAGAGTGGATCTCTGACTGCAGGCAGTGTCAAGGCCTTTCTCCTGGGCAGGACAGCCAGCAGGGCTGCCTGCAAAAGTGCTGCCCAGGTGGAAACCTCCTGCAGCAGCTGCCTGAGCTGTAGGAGGCAGTGAGAAGCATGTGTGGCATCAGGGCTGCTGAGGAGGAGTTAGACAGCTGGTTCCAAACTGCACTGGACCCACATCCTATGGCCAAAGAGCCAGAAACTCCCACCAGCACACAGGCAAGGGAGGGGGGCCAATAATGCAGAAGAATGGGAGCTTGCCATGGCAAGGACCTGCAGGAAGAGACTTCCCCCAAAGACTGGGGTGTCCCCACAGAACCACTTTGCTGCTCTGAGATTGGAAACACCCATCCTATCAGAAAAGGCACTAAAGCCAAATAAGGCAGTCCTGGGAGGGACAAGAAAGGACTCTGGAGCATGGATAGTTTTTTTCATCAATCCTCCTGGTCAAAGGGAAAGGGTTCAACAGGGCTAGTGAAATCTAGCAAACCAACAAATGGTTATGGACTGGTACCACAGCCAGTTTGGCTACTTAGACCATGGGACTCGCCTTGGGAAACCTGGTCTGCTGGGCATTGATGGGATCTATCTGTCAGAGAAGAGGAAGGAGCCTGCATGGATGAACAAGAAGATCCTGGACAAACTCAAATACACAAAGGAACTGTACAGAAAGTGGAGGCAAGGACAGGCAGCCTAGGAGGAACAGAGAGAGGTGGGCCTGTGAACTCATGAAGTTCAATGAGCCCATGTGCAAGGTCCTTGTACCTGTGTCTGGCAATCACAAGCACTTGTGAGACCCCATCTGAAGTGTGGCATCCAGCTCTGGAGCCCCCAACACGAGAAGGAAATGGACCCGTTGGAGTGAGTCCAGAAGAGGGCCATCAAGACAATCAAAAGGCTGGAGCACCTTGAAGACAGGTGAAGAGAGGTTGAAAGAGTTGGGCTTGTTCAGCCTGGAGAAGAGAAGGTTCTAGAGAGACTTTAGAGTAACCTTCCAATACCTAAAGTGGCCCACAGGAGAGCCGGAGAGGGACTCTCTACAAGGGCATGGACAAGGAGTCATGGCCTTAAAATGAAAAAGGGTTAATTTAGACGAGATATTAGGACAAAATCCTTATTGTGAGAATGGTGAGGCACTAAAACAGGTTGCTCAGAAAAGTTGTGGATGCTCTATCCCTGGAAAGGTTCAAGGCCATGTTGGATAGAGCTTTCAGTAACATGGTCTAGTGGAAGGTATGTCTTCCCACAGTAAGGAGGTTGGAACTAGATGATCTTTAAGGCTGCTTCCAACCCAAACCATTCTATGATGAACAAGCCTGAGCTGATAAATGCTTCTGACCTGTAGCACAGAAAGCAAAGGTTTAACAAAGCACACATGGAAAAGCAAAAGATTGCTCTTTAAATGCTTACTGGGCTCACAACATAATAAATTGCATACAGTTGGTTGGACAACAAATTATTCAGCAAATTAAACAAAAAACCCAAACCAAAAACAAACAAACAAACAAACTACTTCAAACTGAATTAAATTCTTACATGAGAACCATCTGCGAATGCCAGAGAATTTCCAAAAAGAGATGGACAGATGTCAGCAGAAAAGCACTAGAGATGTCCTAAGGCAGAACATGCTGTTTGTGAATTGGAGCCCTATCTTAGAGGTAGAATTTAAGGATCTTCTACCAGAAATCTTGAAGTTATGTGAGCAAGAACAGGCAAACAGTTTCCTTAATTTGGCAAGCTTGTATTAATTTGTCTTGTGTAAGTAATTAGCATTGCTCTGTTGAGATGGATGATGGCCTGAAGAGGTCCTTTCTGCTGCAGACTAGACCAAAGTCTGAAAGATGTGTAGTCACTGGCATTTATCTCATCAAACAACTTTTAAGTAGAAAGTTAAACATGCACATAAATGCTTTCAGATACAAGACAAACAGCAGGTGTATGCACAAGCACCTCCTGTAACCCAACACTTTTCCTGTGGCCACATACTGGAATCACCAGATAATGTTCACTTGCACTGGTATTTGCCTTAGAGCACTGGAACACAACAACAGTGGAATGTAAGAGCTTCACAAATATAACACACCTACAGAAAGTTTGTTACTGTACAAATAGGTGAACAACACAAGTGTACAACAAAACTGGAAAATTAAATACTACTTTGGTGGCCAAAACACATGTAACTCATGCTTACAGTACCTGAGTTGTTTGAGAAATAAGTATTTGTAGCATTTCTCCTCTTCTCAAGTTTATTTACTTTTCAGTTTCTCAGCCCTGTCCTAATGCTTGCACTAAATGCTTAGGACTTCTTATAAACAGAAGCAGGAAGAAAGAAGTCAAGCTCTAGGATAATTATCAAGAGGACTGGAAAAGTTGTTAACATTAGCTAATAGAAGCTCCTGTAACGTCTAAAATTAGCTTAAGTTTGTTCTTAAGAAGAGTGGATTTCAGATGGGCTGTGTTCCATTTACACTGCAAACTATTAATGTTCAAGATGTTAGCTACAGGTCTCTTACCTTTGGAGGCTTGAAGGGATATTCAGGGGTAAATGTGATGTCAAGGAAGAAAACACCTCCCTCATAGACTGAACCTGGAGGTCCTAGAATGGTTGATCTCCATTCATAGATGTTATCACCTTTGGGGCCAGCACTAAGAGATAAAAAACCAAAATAATTTAGAAATACTATCACAGCTCAAATAAATACAACTTCTTACATTCTTCAAGTATGATATAGAAGAAATATTTCAGTGTTACTCTTCATACACCACCTGAAGTAGAGACAGGGATTAAAAGAAGATTGAATGCTTTCAAACACTCAGAGATCTTACCTGAACTTATCAGTGTTCCAGACTGTTTAGCAAAGCTGAGAAACCAGAGGTGGGGTATGGTTTCCATTTTCTCTCTCTTGATAGTTACAAGAGCAGCATTGCCCAGAACTACTCCTAAACATACTACACTGTCAATACAATACAAGGGCTAAGTTTCAAAGAACAATTTCCTACTGTATTTCAGAAATGGCTCTTCCATCTCTGTCTTAATAAAACTGTACCACATTGAAGACCATACTAAACAAATTAAGGATTTATGTTCATTTTATGAATCTTGTGTGTTCTTTAAAATTAAAATATATCCTGCATTATTGTTAAACAAAGGCTCAAATAGTATAATTGAAGGAAGCCAAATGATGATGCTCTGAAATGTCAAAATTTTCTACACTTTTATCATTTCACTGCACATGATCTTATCCTGTTGATATTGCTTGCATTGTGGAACTGGGTTTTTTAGGGGGAATCAAAATCACTGTGCCAAATTAAAACAGCACTTTCTCAAATTAGCTCTGCTTATTTGAGATTCTGCCTAACCTGCCAGCATGTCACTATAAGCAGCACAAACTAAAGGTGTTGCAGAGATTAAATGTCTGCTTGGTAAAGTTAGTTTTACTGATATCCTCAGACACTTGTACTCGGTAGTGTGCCATATGTCACTGAGTATTTCTAAGTACAGCTCAACCTCTAGAGCCATTAATTGTGTAGGACTCCTTTGCTGGCTCTTCCCTTCTGTACTGCAATGGTAGTGTTTTGTTTGTAAGATGCCAGAGCTGGAAAAGCATTTGCACAACGGGAGATGCTGACACAGCTTTTTCCATCATGGATGTACCATGGTTTCAGACATCTCTTCTCCCCTTGTTCTGAAGGGGATGGATCTTAACGTTCCTAATACAATGAAAACTAGCCTTGCTCTTCTTTCTTCCTTCTTTTAACGAGGCTCCTCTAAGACAGAAGGTAAAAACCAGGCTCTTTTCATATTATAATAATCACAGAGCAGTATTACTTGAGAGGGAAGGCAATACAATGAATTCAATATACACATGACAATGTGCATTTGATTAACATGAAGGAAACCAGAGTGATCACTAAGTGTTAATAACAATGTTACAAACAGAAATACAATTGCAAGAATATAAACTGTCAACAGTGATCAGAGACTTTTTTTTCCCCTGCTTTTCCCAGTACTGGTGAACATCTTCTTGACAGCAGGGGAGTCAGGAGAGAGAAAGGGAATTAGCTCTGTTATCAAACCTAACTTTTTTTTTCCAGATTAACCTAATAATAAAATTTCACAATACGTTGGTGCTAGATAATTCAACAGCGGTGAAGTTATGACTAAAAGCATGCTTCTAGGGAAAGGAAAGCAGTAGACAGATTCTCTGCAAATGATGCACCAGCCACAAGGGAAAGATTTTTCTCTCCAGAACACAAAACCCTGCACAGCTCAAGATCAGTATTAAATTAAAGTAAAAGCCATTCCATCCTGAACACTCCTGGCATCCCACTCCACCTTTATGACTTGTCCCTGTCCTATGCAGGTCCATATATTAGGGCACTCAGTACTCTCCAGCTACCACTTGTGCATTAGACTGGAAAAGTGTTGTATTTCGAGGGAAGCTCTGGCTCTGGAAAGACACCAACTTAACTGTGCAAACTTACTGAAAAGGACTCTCTGGGGCACCCTTAGCCACCGCTCCAATGAATCACCTCTTTATGTACCTATTAGCAACCTACTGACACACTGTCATTACTGCAAGTTGGCCGGCAATCATCCTCCCTCCCCTGAAGGTGGAGCTACCGAACGGGAACAGGCACTTGAACTTCGTTAGCACCGACTTACTGTTGGAATTTATATCGACACAACTGCCAACGGAGAGCACTTCAGCACTCAAGAAATGTGATGTGCCATTAGCACTGAATACAGCCCTCTGAGCCAATGAGAAATATTTCAACATTCTGCATTTTATTTCCAGCTTCAGCCCAAGGGACTGTCAATAAAAAACTCCCACAGACTTAAAAAATATATTATCATTAGTAATAGTCTTAGAAATCTCTTGTATCCTATTAGGTTTCCAATTAGAGCTATCACTGCACACAAGTAACATACTGCCATATTAAGAGTGCACCATCTTTGTAAGACATCAGTAGGCTTTAACAATGATGTGCTAAGCTTTCCTTTTAAGCTTTTCATAATTCAATTAACAGTGTAAAATAGCTGTGCATGTCCAACTTTTACACATTAACATTGATTTCTTATAAAAGAAAGACTGAAAGAGAATGATGCAAGTCAGCTTCAAGTACGATACTCTTAGATTTAACTTAGGATTAGTAATACCAAATAGCTCATGAAGACCCAGTGAATAACAGAAAAATGACAATACTCGACCACAGTGTAAGAACAGTGGCATTAACTATTGGTGGAGATATGGAAACTATCAAAGGCTAAAGATTACATTCTTTGTTTAAAATCCTTGCAATTATGTGCTTCAAAAAGAAATTCACTGATGCATGGACATAGGGCTGATTGGCACAGCTGTCACCTTGGCTGATATGTGTCACCACTGTTGAAATTAAGTGTCTAGATCTACTAATGCAACGCTTTAAAGCTGTCCAACATATGACCACTAGGAAGACAATTTTAACCAATTAAATAGAAATTGTTTCCACTGCAAGATGAGAGTACGTGAGCAACAACTTTCTGTATTAACTCAGCAGCCCACAACCTCTTCACCTCCAAAGAAAGAAATGAATAAAAGACCAGCAATACAGAGTGAAAAATGACTCCAAAAGAAAACTGAAAAGATCCCAACCCATTATTATTCTATCAAGCAGCATGTGTTACACTTCAGTGCAACTGAGATGTCTCTTGGAAAAACAGTGATATATTCCATGAAGATGCACTGCACTCACTGTAACGACTGATCCCGATTGTTCCCAGTGATGCTAGCTTATCCCCCAGATTGATGTTATGACAAAAACACTCCTTGGGAAACCTCCCAGAGCCAAGGTACTGTTCAAGGAATATCTAATTTTCCAAGTCTAGAAGCAGGAAAATGCAAGGCATTACCTCCTGGTAAACCCAAGACAGAGAAAAAGAGCACAAGTGAGACCAAGCTCAAAGTCCTGCAAGGGCCAAGTCCTAACCAGCATTGAGCTGCTTTGGAAAAACCTGATCTTGCTCTGCCTCTCTTTGCTGGCAGGCGCCATTTTCTTTCCCAACTTAAAAATCCAACAGATAAATTAGAAATGCCTGGAGCAGAGGCTGGGGAGCAGAACGATGCCTAGGCAAATTAGCTGCAGATGCCTTGCAGTACTGAGCAACTGTAAACACAGAACTGTGTCTCAGAGATTCAGTGCTCGTGGAGAAGACACACACACACACACAAACACACACACACACTCTTCCACAAATGGAAAAAGCTGAAATGACAGAAAGTCTGCAAAAACACCCAGCCTGTGGCTTTTTTGTATGAAGCCTGCCAGATATAACCTCCACCACAGGTCTACAATACAGGATACTACCCTGATATTTTGCACACACAAACTCAGCTTCCTCCTCTGCCCTGGCATCCTGGGCACATCACACAAAATATGCCTATGCCACAAGGGAAGGCAGGACTTTTTGGCATTCATCACATATAGCTAATGTATGAAAATCCCTGGGAACACAGGGATGGTACTTTCCAGGAGAATGACTCAGTAAGACTCCATTGTTTATGTAAACATGCTGGTTCATTTAGAAACTACCTGGTCCTTTCTAGGAGTTCACCAATGCTAATGTAAGTGCTCGCTTTAGTGAAAATTCAGACTAGCGAATAGTTTAGTTTCTCTTCTTTGAGATACAGAAGGCACAATAGCAGATCACTGCAGTGATAAATCAAAATAGCTGATGCTACAGACACTAGGTTAATATCCTGATATACCAAAGCAGCACATATTCCTTTTAAAAGCTAACTAATTTAGCAGAGTAGTTTAGAAGTGCCACAGACTGCTATCTGTCAGCATGATGAGAAGAAGGGCAATTCCCTGGTATGATGAACGAAATAACACTTAATGAAAACCTGCAATATATTTCAGGTAAAATTGCAAGTAACAAACCCATGAACTCATACACCAACTACTCCATATCCCTAGGTGCTATTTTTGAGGCTATTTTGCCCTAAACATGAAGAGTCTGATGCTAGCAGCTAAGCTGCTTTGAAGTTGCACACTTGGGGAAAATAAACATAAATTCTAAAAACACTGCAGACATGACCTTTTCCAAGGGACATAGCTCAAATCAGAAAGCAAACAACATACTAATGCCACATGGGAGTTTCAAGGTGGCAGAGAATCTAATGATCTCTAAAGTAAAACTTCACATTACAAACTGACAGCAGCTTTTTTTTTTTTTTTTTTTTTGCTGTTGCTTTATTTTCTAGTAAGAAACAGTTAGTGGCTGAACATGGAAGTGCCTCTTAGTTATGGACTTACTAGGCAGCTTTAGGAAACAGCTGACTGTTAGAAATCCCTTTTCTTTCCTGTATTTTCTTCTCCAAAGATGTAAGCCTAGAACACATCAGAAGTTATGACTGCCAAGCAGGTAGCACATCATTCTCACATGGAGTTCTGTTGCACCTTGATTTTTCTGAGGAACCCACCCCACTCCTGACCTTGGGGTAAACACACTTTCTTTTCTCATAGCCCACTGCGTGGGGCCACCCTTGAACTTGCTCACTTATTTTGTTAAGCTGAATCCAGTGGAGAGATTGGAAAAGCACCCCAGAAATACTGGATCACTGGGGGAGGCAGGTGCCACCTTTACAAAGAAGCAGGACAGCTCATCCATCTTAGCCATTGAAAACAAACACCAAATCCTCCATTCAAAGAAATTTTGCCCTACAGATCTTTAAGCAAGCTGTCTTAAAATAGGTGTGTTGAAGGACAGAGTGAAAACCCACAAAACAAAATGCAGCTAATCCTTTGGCCCAAACTTCACTTCAAAACTTTCATATTAATGCACAGTTCTAATTTTAGAAATAAATTGTCACCTTCTGCACATGCTTTAGCTACCAAAATCTATTATTATTATTTTGATTACTATAGCACCAAGACACTCCATTCATAGGCAGGACCCCACTATGCCAAGCCTGCTACAATACAATCCAAAGACCTGTGTACACAATTTAAAAAGGTTTTTCAATTATAAAATAAGCATTAAAACATTACACAGTTATTAGGAAGAAATCCAAATAGACAAAACAGAAGCAATTAAAAGGATACCCGGGGCCATCCATTTAATTACTATTTTTTTGGCAAAGTAGTTTAAAAGTGAGATGCCTCTCATTTTTAAGTCAAATAATGGAAATTAAGGGAAAATAAAGGAAAAAAAATAATCACAACACAAGAAAACACTCCTGGGCAACTGTGGTAAATTAAAGGTAACATAGTGAATTACCACGTGCCTACGTGAATCAGCAGCAATTTTTGCCCACTGTCATGAAACACAACCAAGCTGCTCCTCTGTGTTAACATAAAAATGACGGATTGATATTATCAGGTGAAATTCCTGCAGGCTCAATGAGAGGGAAAACTTTTTCTCTTGCTGTCTTTTCCCTCAATGAGAGGGAAAAGACAGCAAGAGAAAAACCTGCAGCCAGCTTTAGTTAAAACATAAGAAGGGAGCAAGGGAGGCCGAGAGGTAAGTGAGCAAAGATGGAACATAATATTGCTACGGCAACCCAAACATAAAGTTTTGAAAATAGAACTTAATTCTCCTTCTAGTTCATATTCAGGAATATGGTTCTCCAGTACAAAGCTGTAAATATTATTATTTTTGTAAGTCATTGAATGTATTGTGTTTTCTGTTTTCAATTTAAAATGCAGTCACAATATTATTGCATGAGCATAAGTGCCTTAAAAATCCCACCACATTTCCAATAGAGTTAGAGATAATATCATTCTTCTCTGCATTTCATACACAAAATTTCTGTTTTAACACCTGGGAAAGCTTTTCCCTTAAGTATCAGCCTAATGTAAAATTAGGAAGGTTTGAACAATTGCACAAAGCTTAAACTGGAGGATAAATGGTGCAGTGAATTACTTTCTTGCTAGGTTAAAAAAGGAACTAAATAACTAAATAGCTCTGATAATGGATCTGATAAGGTGTAATCCAGGGATTTATGGGACTTCAAGGAAAACTGATCACGGGGATTTCTTTGTGGGAATATAAAAAATTACTACATTTCCAATTTATATAAAAAATACTTGGCAATAAGATCACACAACAACCAAGAGTTACCACAGCAAAGATCTCATTCTTTTTCTATTACAATAGGAACAGAAATATTTCAATCTCCGAAAAAGATTACTGAGAAGTTACTACTAAGCTACCCGGTGAAAAGGCCAACCCTCTTACACAATTTCACTGCAGAGTCTGATTTTTAAACCAGGCTCTAAAGATTTAAAATAAAATCTCAGTTTTGACCTCAGGGAGGTAAGGAAGAGACTTGTGATATTCTCAGGAGTGTGCTGCAGCTCTATTTAACAATAATCACTCCAATTTAGGAGCAAGTCCTTATAAAAAGGTTCAAGAGAAATTAATCCATTTAGCATTGGTTCCAAAATTGAAAGTAAATCCAGCCTGCTCAGTTCTCAAGGGTTTCAGTTTTTCTTTCCAGTGGCTTCTTTGTAGCCTTCTCTATGCAAAGTACTGGAAGTTTGTCCCACTACACAGGGGGAACATTTTCAGTATCAAACATGACTGCAGAAAGGCTGTTTCTCTAAGTCTGAGACTTCAGTATGTACAGTGCAGAAATACAGAAAACGCCAGACTAAGTAACAAATGAAATTATTTTCATTGTATGCAAATCTTTTTGTTTTCTCTTCATATATTTAGTTTGAGGCTGTGAACAAAAATTAAATAAATTAAAATGTCCAGCTTATATGTGACCTTACACATCCCATTAAATAGTACTTGGTATAAGAAACAATGAAACAAATGGGGAAAGAGTAACACAGAATCTGACCCACCTAACAATAAGCTATTTCTCATTTAAAATGACAAGAAATGTGATGGTAGAATCTGAGGTCTGCCAACATAACCCCATGTTATTTTTAAATTAGTTTCCTTCCTCCATTTGTCTGTTGACTATCAACTACCAACATGGAGACAGAAATTATTGCACATCATCAGACCTCATTTCCAAATTATTTATGTATTTATAGCACAGATATGTAATTTACAGTTGGTAAGCAAAACCAGGCAGTTTCACAAATGCACAATTTCTGCAACTACATCATTTTTAGGGGATGTCTTCATATTCCAACAGGTTTTTGGAAATTGGTGTAGAAATATAACCAGTGAACCTCTTTATTTCTGCAACTTTATTGGCTGCATAAAGCAAGCATACCCTAAACTGGTTGCCTAGAATCAAATTGACAGACCTATAATTAAAGACAAATAAAAGACAATCAATATTACTGATAAATACGAAAGTTCTTGTTTCACTAATCTCAAATGTGGTATATTCCTGAAAAGAAAGCAAATCGACTTCCTCCTGGCACCTACTGGGATATAGTAGGTTCTTCGTACATGGAAAGGAAACTACCCCCTCTGAAAACTAAACAGTTCAATAATATCCCCTTCCCCTCCATAAGCTCCAGAGGTGCTACACTGAGTGATAACAGGGCTCTTTCCTAAATACTGTGCTTCATCCATTAAGGAAAATAGAAATCTACCACAATTAACCTGCCATTCCAGAATCAAGGTGGGACCTACATCTGTGTTTCTGTCTATCATGCCCATCTTCTGTGCTGTTCTCACCAGTCTGAAAATATGGAAGGTGATCTCACTAAGCAGATAAAACTCCCCAGTACATCATAAATATTTAGGAGCCCTGTAGTACACCAATTGTAAAAGTAATCAATTTGAACCCACATGATCTGGACACTTCTGTCTCTTCACAATTTGCTTGCCCTGTCAAGGAAAAAAAAATAGAGAATCCCACCTATTTCATAAGCCTACCTATCCAGCACCAAGCTAACATAGTGGACTGTTTATTTTGGACTTCATCATGCTTTTGCCCTATAGATTTCATTATAATTCTGTAGATCAAGAAATACATACCCTAAATAAATTAAATTGAAAGGACAATGTCAGCTACAAACCAACTTGAAAAAAACAGCCCCGGAAAGTTAAAGATGCTATGTAACAACTGGCAAGGTACCTCTGCTATGCTGAAAATTGAAAGCAAACAAGACTCTTGAGCTTCCTCACACTAATAAAGACAAGGTTCTTGAGGCTTCACCCAACTGCCTCCTTGAGCTAACTTTCTTACTTCCATGGGGAGGAAAAGGGCTACTTGAAAGAGATGAGTCAATTCATTTCCAGACTAGAGATACACTACCATCTCTCTTGCACCGAATGAAGGAATTCTGCCTAAAGTCTGTACTAGGAACAGATGAAGTAGTATTTTAAGATGACTAGTTTATATGCAATTTCTAAGTTTTCAAGAGAGCATAACCTAAGGGAAAAAACCTTTCTCCTGTACCACAGGCACCTAAACTGTTCCATCATCTACCTACCTACCAACCAACTTGCCCTAAAAAACATGTTACAAATTAGAACAATCCATCAGCCAATCAACAAAGAGTCCCCTTCCCACCAGATGTATGATAAGTAGAGTCAACATCACTTAACCAGGGAAACAGGCCATCCCATTATCTTGGCTTACCATCTTTATATCCCTTCCCATCAGCATACCAACACTGATACTGATAACATTATGTTGAGGAACAAAATACAGTATGTCTTGAAGGACATATCTTAAAGATACATGAAAGATAGAAAGAAAAAAGAGTCTAATCTCCATGTCTTCCCCTTCTCCTTTGCCTAGATTAAACCTCCTTTCCTTGCCACTCACTAAATAAATCAAGATCACTGCATTTGAATGAACCCATTTCACTGTGGATGCTAACAGCAAAACTACACAAACCAGCAAATAACAGCTCAAAATTTGGTTACTCTTCTCAAAACAACAACAAAATATTCTCAATTATGCTGTACTACCCACAGAGAAAATTTTTCCTGATTTTCACAGTTCTAAACTATCAAAATTACCTGGCAGAAAGTAAAGTAATTTGAAAACACTGTCTTTGAGTTTTGAAACTCTGGCATGCACAGACTAGAAACAGAAATCTAAGATGAGAGTTTGCTTTAAGTAAAACAAGATTACCTACACTGTAATACAGCACAGCTGCCAGGCAACTACATAGCAGCCACTAAAAATTGTTTATATACCACTGCAAGTTGTTCCCATTAATAACATGAGCCAGTCACAATAGCTAGCTGACATTTACTGTAGTAGATACAAATATTTCAAAGCTGGTTAGAGAGAAAAAATTTCCAAAATCCCCAAAAACCTATCAAGAGATTTAATTAGAAAGATAGAACTTTGATTTTTCTACAGCAGATTCACATGCATAAAGGATAGCCTAAACAGGTGCCTGCAGTGACTTTTCAAACTTTTGTTACTTTTTTGTTTTCAAAGTATTAGGAACATTAAATTTAATCCTCATTAGGAGCCACAAAAGGACTAAGCAGAGCTCTTAAATGATGCATCCAGTTTTGTGGCCAACTTGCATGCCTTAACTTGAAGAACACATATAGTCCTTCACAAATTATCTTTTTTTCTTCAGAACCCTATTTGGCAATCGATATTAAGCAACTTCACCATGCATTGCAAAAAATGTCATAGATGAATTTCAAACTTCCCAATACCTTCACTTCATGACCCTTTTATTTGGAAATGTCCAAATGCCCCAAATGTAAGGAAACATTCATGACAATGAAGCAATGAAGTGACAAGCAATAATAGTTTCAAGTTAGGGCATTATGTCAGACCTTTTATGAAAAACATGTTACATTCATACAAGCCAACACTTGGTGTCTTCTCCTCCCTGATTTCCACCAAAGAGAGATGACCTAGCAACAATTTAATATGCTGAAAGACAACTCCCTTGTGGGGCAGTTAAATTCTGCTGACAGAGAACAACAGCAGGCAGGGAACAGGGAATTGCTAGGGAGCACAAGAAATTCAGGCATCCTCAACATCACTCCTGGTCCCACAAGGCTTAGGAATTTGCTTCTGCAGCTGATCACTGATATCCTTAAGTTTAAACTAAATTTAAACTTTTCAATGCCATGAAGAAAAAGAAAATCATGCTAAATTCATACTTATATTATCTGAAATCACTCATGTTAAATAATACTTCATGTTTGTTGCCATGGATGCTTTTCTAGTCATTAAAAAAGAAAGACATTTTCCTCACAAATTTCTGGTGCAATCCAAGAAATACACAAAAAAGGGTCTAAAATACACATTTCTTCATTGGATGGTGGTAAAATTGAATTGGTAATAATTCTAGCAAGAGGTTTTCTATTGTACAGGCAGAAGGAGGAGAGCACACCTCACAGAAACATGCACGTGTCTTAGAGACAGAGAACAGCATACATTTTCTAACCTTTTAACCTCAGTATCATTGCAAGTCATACTTTGAAGCAAGAGTGACAAGATTAGGCGTATGTTTTGAGAGCTGAGCCTTGGTTTTGTTAAGCTATAACCATTTCCATAATGCCAAGGAAACTGCAGAACTGACACAGAGATAGATGAGCAGTTTGCACCTAATATTACACTATTAAGTTTCTGAACACTAACTGAACACGTTGCTTCTAATTAGGCAAAAATATGAAAACAGCATAATAGCACACAGTGGTATGGCAAAACACCTGGAAGAACTGCCAGCCTTAATATTCATGCTTGATGCAATTTTCCATACATAACAACATAAGAGAAATAAATCTCCCACTAGCTACAAATTGCGGGGTTTTCAGGTATGAAGGTAGGGAAAATATCTCTAAGCACAAAGAAAAGTGATTTGTTTCCAGTCACCTCAGATTCATTCACTTTGATTTTTCTTATTAAAAGGCATTTCAAGTATTTCTTGTAGCGAAATAAAGATGTTCAAACAGCAATACATTTACAATATAAATATATTTACACTATTTACACTATGTTGGAAAATTTCTCATCCACTCTAGATAACCCCACCTGAACTTTCAAGATAAAATAATAAGCAGGTATTGCTTCATTTAAGTTTCTATGTCAAGACCTCAGTTCAGAAAGGCCAGTAAATAAAACTCTTAGAGTACACACAAAAGGCCTTCTCAAAAAATTAGTGAGAACAGACAATTTCCAAAGGCAGCTGACATTCCCATAATTAAAAGTGATTATCCTATTTTTTAAAAAAATATATTGGGGTTTTAATCAAATGTAGCTACAAGTTATGATGAGCCAACTTTTTTTCAAATTAAGGTAAAAAAGCTGAAAATAACTCTCCTCTGATGAGTTTGTAACCATCAGAAGAGCAGACATCCCCATGATGGTATCATTAACAGATTAGTAAACAAACCAATATTAGTATGATTTTTTTAGATCACTCTACATAAATATACACAAAACACATGGAACTTTCAAGCCATGAGTTAATGATACTACAAACTTGAAACCTGATCAGGTAAAGTCAACAAGCACTGAAGTGAAACACCAAAGTGAGTCCTTATTTTGTGCTTTAAGACTCAATTCACTGAGAGACATACTAATTTGACAAAAACATAAGAGAAAATTGTTTTAGAAATTACTCTTAATAGTGTTCTTTTATATATATACACACACACATATATATATGTGTGTTTCATACAACACAAATCTTTTTACAACTTGACTTACAAAGGTTTTTTTTTCTAAACCCATTTTTCCTCCTATAGAACAAATTTAAAATAAAGTTCAGTTCACACATTCGTATACTAGAGATAGTATTACTCCAAAGATTTTGATAACAGGTCAAGTGCAAATTTTATCTACTAGCTTATCAAAAGAAATATAGATCCATCAGGCTGGATCTGATCTGAAGTCCACCTAGTTTAACACCTCGTATCTCACTGGCTTCCAGTGTCAAATAGGTCAGAGATGGGCATCAGAAAGTTTCTGCCAAGTTTTCTGTTTTCCTCTACCATAACAACATCCCCAGTGGTCACTGCTTGAGCCTCAACACCAGGCACCCATGTTTCCTTTCTGAAATCAGTATTATGAATCAGCTGCAGTAATTCTGTCTGATTTTGCCCCCCATAGAAGCTTGAGACTTTTTGAGGCTTGTTTAACTCCTGCTTTCAGTAATGTAATACAGCACGGAACTCCTATGCCCCATTTTGTTCTGTAAAAAGTGAACAAATTAAGTTTCACTATCTTTTAATCTCATTCCATATGCCTTTGTTCTTGTCTTAGAAGGGGGAAAACCGTTCCTCTCTATTTTCTCTTGAGGTTAAAAAAATGAGGAAAAAGGCTCAGGCTCCTCAGGGAAGAGGTCACAGCACCAAGTCTGATAGGGCTCAAGAAGTGGTTGGAAAACATTGTTGGGCACATGGTGTCATCCTTGAGGATGGAGCTTTGCAGGGCCAGGAGTTGGACTTGATGATCCTTGTGGGTCCCTTCCAACTCAGTATATTCTGTGATTCTGTAAATGCTATGTTTGTTGGTTTGGTTTTACAGGGTTTTTTTTTAAGGAAGCAATCCTTGTGTCTTCACATGAGAAGTTCCTCCAGTTCCTTTTTTTAAATAAATTCCATCTTTCCTCTCCAAAATCTGCTTACTCTTCCAATACACTCTTTTAGATAAAGTGGACAGCATTCCACAGAAGCTGATAGATGATCCATTACTCTGTATGTGTTTGAATTTAGCTTTTTTCTCATTCACACGATCCTTTTTTCAAAATGGGAAAACTTATCACCATAGGTGACAATACCTCTAGTGAGCACTAGGCCAGGAAAGACTAAGTTTCTTTCCCTACTTCAAAGTTTGTGGCAAACCACTCATTGTTAAAGGTCTATCCTGTGAGCATACATTTGTTAAGCCTCTTTCTAAAAGCAAGTACTTCTCTATCAGTCTGGGCTAGCTGAAGTCAATGACAAAATTCTATCAAGTTCAACAGAACTAATTCATATGCAATGCAGGACACAGCAATCTCTTGGGAATCCAGCACAGTCCCCCCAACAAAATCAGCAGCAACTGCAAAAGCCAGATCACTGCAGAGCACTTGGATTGGGAGGCTGCCTCATCACACTTAGCCCAGTCAGTAATTATGGCATTCCTAATTCCCACTGTCAGCAAAGAACACTTTTGAAAGCATCCTTGTGGCACCTGCATCCCATGAAAATACAAAATACTGTATTTTTTATGGAAGACAAAAAGTTTGTTATCAATCAATGTTGCTGCAGGGCATCTTCAAAACAAGAAACAAGTTTTGCTTCTGTCATTAAACTGACACTAGTTTATAGACAATTACAGAAGAGCACAACCTTATAAGGAAAGCACAGAGCTTTACAGAGAACTGAACTCCTCTGCAGGAAAAATTTTAAGGTTCTTTTGTTTAAAAAATTTTGTATTAATTCAAGTTACCCTTCCTACACTCCCAATATGAGAATTTGGAGGCCAGGAGTATTTTGACCAAAGCCTAGGTATTTCTGTTTCTATTAGTTTTTGCTCAACAACCTTTTTCTTTTCTCTCTGAATCTACAGATGTGGGTTTGTGTTGGGTTTTTCTGTTATGTGGTTTTGGGTTTGGGTTTTTTTGGAGGGGTTTGTTGTGTTTTTTTTTTAAATCTTTAGCATATCAAGATATTTCTCCTCCCTAGTCCCAACATGTAGAAACTGTGTAGTTTAAAGTCCTGCTGAGATTTGCAGGCACAAATGTCAACTATAATAGTCTAGCCTTTTAACATATTTCCTTCTTCACTCCTGATATTTTTACACTCTGTGGAATTAATTCTGTAACCTGAAGTGCCACTTATTAAAAAGGCAAGCCATGGTAAAGAGCTTGCTACCATCATCACTTCCTTTACAGAAATATAGTGATTTCACTCATTACAGCACACTCAAGTTTAATCAACACCCTGGCTTCTGCTCTGTGTAGGTATTAATCATTTATAAGTTCCTGGATTCTATTGCTCACTTTGTAGGTCATTTCCGTAGGCATTCCCTTGCAACCCTATCAGACACAATGCATAAAATTAATTTCTGGGATGACCTGATATGGAAGGGGATGTGGAAAAGGAGCATGAAAAGGGATGGCATCAGTAAGGGGTGAGGATTTCTGGTCCCAAAGAGATACAAGACAGGTGTGCACATGTGTATGTGGAAGGAGCGAAAAACACTCTTTGTGCAAGCCAGGACTGAACAAAGATTTCAATGTAATGCTCAGAATTAAAGCAGATTTTAGTCCATAAGCAAGTTTAATTGGAAGAAACAAACAACTCTCCCCCAGCCCCAAAAACCCCTCCACAATGCTCTTCTGGTACAACATCTTAAGGTATCTTGCTTAAACCTAGGAGCATGAGTTTAGTACTGCTCCCAAATCACCATAATGAATAACACTGACTTTGAACACTGATGGTAGCCACATGTCTGCCCAAATCTATTTCAAATTCCGTTATGTTCTTGGCCTCAATAATCTCCTATGACAGTACATTCCAGAGACTAATTATATGTGTAAAATACACATATAATACCTTCCTTTTATTGCTCTTCTATTTGCCATCTTTGATTTCAATAGAACATCTCTCTTGGTTCTTCTGCTATGAGAAAAAGAAAACAGATGTTTCTAATTTATTTTCTCTTACACTAGAATTCAGTGCAGCATGAAGTTAGCAGTTAAATGACTGAAGTATTTCATCCTGATTGTGTTCTTCCAGACAGAGTAAATGTCTGTTCTTACAGACTAAACTTACCTACCTACTAAGAGAATCAGAGAAAGAGGAACAAGGAAGTTAAGAAATTCAAACCTATGAACTTTAGGCAACAGGTTTATGACAGAAAATGAGAAATCAAATACCAAAAGCATTAAAAATGCTCCCCTATTCAATGCTGGTATGTCTATATTTGGGAAAAAGCTAAACCAAACAAACCACCCCAATGAACCACAAACTAACCAAATGAAACAGAGTGTGTATGGCTGACATACATGCTAGTGAGGGAGAGGGACAATTAAAAAGGCAAAAGAACAGAACTTTATATGTAACATCACCCAAACCTCTGGTATCACACATACTCAGCATGCTATTTTAAATCTCACTGTAGAAGCAATTAGTCAACAGTAGCAGCTTCCTTTGTGAGCATAAGCAAGTTCTCAGGTGCCATCATCATGGTCATGGATGAACAGCTTAACAAGGGATCAATGCCACCATTTTGCAATGACACTTCTGGTCACTTGCAGGAAGGGTGTATATCAGTATTTGTGGGTAACTACCATTATCTGGGTGTAAGCTGCATCAAACAAAAGCATGGCTTCAACCAAAACAATTAACTAGGAATGTCCATGTAGAAGCAATGAATTTGTAAAAGCTAGTGGAAGTAGATTTCAGAGGGAACACACCAGATTGCAGACTCATGACATTGGTGTTAAAACTTCAGTGGAAATCTTGCTTGATTTAGTTATTGCAGGATAGGAAAGGACAATTCAGAGAAATTACAGAGCTTTTATGTTACTTCAGCTATAGGACTGATCCTTAAATACAAAGGCTGCCTGCTCTTAGACCCACTACCAGCCTGCACTGTGTCTTACTATACCCAATTCCAACTTTCCTTATTTATTTTAATGGAAACAACACTGCAGTTGAGGAAAAATACACACTTCAATGATTCATTCTGGAGGATGATGGGACCCTTGTTCTTTACACTGGATTCATTAGCATACATTTGATACACGTGAAAAAGCCTCACCTATATTGCCCAGCTTTGAGGACTTGAAAACAAATTTCTGGAGCAGAGAAACTCTTGTTGACAATATATATCATTCAGATTAGATTTTTTTAGGTGTATTTTTAACAGTGAAACAGATAATAAATAAAGTGTTCTGTTACAGCTAGGAAGTTCATTGCTCTAAAACACTGTAAAGACTGGAAGAAAGCCACTAGTCAGCTATGATTAGCCAAGGGCACAAGAGCACAATTAGTTCTTACTTGATGACAGGACCAGATACAGAAAGGAAACCCACGTGGGTGATACACAAAATGAGATGTCCTGATTGAGTGCAACAACATTCAGATTGAATTTTCAAAAAATGTCATACATCTTTTAACAAACTTGTGTGCTAATGGTCCTTTTATATCTAGCTCTGATCATACAGACACTATTTCATGTGTAAAATTGGAGTACACAAAACCTCTATAACCCCAGAGCTGCACTCACTCTGTTCAGTGATGTGATCACACATACTCCCATAGGGTATTCCATTACAGAGGATCTAGAATTGTATTATCATTTTTGCTACAAAACGACAAGAATATACATTATGGCAGCACTGATCCCTCTCTGTCATGAAAAAAAGTTTACCCTTTATCCCACTGGTATTAACTGGCAAGTCAGTGTTACCCTTAGAGTCTGTTTTGCACACCCCTCCTAAGAGACTTTTCTTTGTGTGCTTCTTCTCCTGGGTGATGCAATGTTTGCAGTTTTTATAAAAACACATACTCTGTCAACTTCTACAAGTCAAATTAAATGCTGAAGAAAAGGAAACTTGATCTTGCAGGGATTCTTTTTCACACAGCTACTTCTGCACATTTGGGAGGGAAAAAATAAAGAAAAAAAAACCCAACAACCCAATTCTTTACTTTCTCAAAACTTCCACGGCATTGTGGTAAGTGAATGGAAAATATGTGTTTGCACACACATACATGCTTTAAATACACTGCTGACAAAAAGCAGATCTGATTCAACACTGTTCCCTAGAGCTGTTGTCCCAGATAGCATTGAACAGTTTTAAAATGTTCAAATTACTATGAATTACCTCAAAATTTGCAAAGTGAAATGGCGGGCAAAATAAAAATCAAGCTAAAATTTACTTCATCATTTTGAAGTTGAAGTCTGGTAGTGGTTCAGTCTTCTTGAACAATTCAACTACTGCAAAACACATATTGAGAGGCACCATTTAGTCTTCCTTACTGTAAGGGATTTACTTTTAACTGCTGGCAAAAGCCAAGTACATGTTCCCCTCCTGAGCATCTTTTAATCTTCATAGTTTCTGTTCCTTTAATCCATGTAGAACAGACCCCCACCAAGTAGGTATGTCTCCCCAGGCCAGGTTACAGAGGGAAGGCAGCTCTGGTTCAGTGCCAACTGAGTTCAGGTGTATTTCTGAAAAGACCAGAAAGCAAGATTTAAGCTGTGCAAGCTCCAATTAAAGCAGAAAACCAGCTTACACGAAGAAAAAGTCTACCTATTAAAAAACTTCTTAGCAGCTGTGACCAGCATGGATGAGAAATGGTGAGAGAGGTTGCCCAGTGGCTGTTGTGCTGGTTTCACACACTTTTCCCGCTAGGGCAAAGAATGATTAAGAGACTCACCATCTCAGTGAGTACTTTTTATGGAAAGTCAGACCCTTAAATGTACCCATGTCATAATTTTACTCCTATGAGACATGGTGTTCTACTACATACTTAAAGACATACAGAAAGAATCAAAGACATAGCATAATTTAAGCCCTTGTTTTCTTCAGTACTACTTGTAAAGAGAAACATAAGAGAAGTCACCTTTCATACCCTGTGGGTGTGCTGAGGATGCACGTGGGCCTGACTGCCCACAGGCATGCAAGTACTAAAGAAGAGGAGTTAAACAGACCTCCCCTCATCCAGATCAATGTCTTACTGCACATAAATTTATCTTCTTCCTTTGTCTGCTCTATGCCCACTAGGTCTGCAACTCCTGAAGTCTCCTAAAACCAGAGGAATTTAACAGCAAAAGCAATGTAAAGGAAAGACAAAATCCCCAATCCTCCCACCAAAAAATACCCCAGCATTGCATGTGCTTCCTATCTTTTCTTATCCTGGGAAACAGAATAATTAGTAAGGAAGCAATGTGAATCTGTGCATAGCATTACCTTTTTTTTTAAACAGTCTGTATGTTTGCTTTTCATTAGCTCTCTGTGGTGGCAAAACTATAAATGTAAGAGTTAGAGACATAAAGGGAAAAAATAAAGTAGCCAATAGCAAAGACTTCAAATACACTTACTCAACCACAGTTTGTTTTACAGCTGCTTTACATAACAATAAAAATGTAATATACCATGGACTTTTGGCAGAGTGTAGAGAGGCAGCATCAAATGGCAATAACGGAGTAAGCACAAATGATCTCTTTGGAACAATTAAGTAATTTTAATAAGATCATTATGTCCAACAAGTAATGGGCCCAAAGAGACAGAAAGGTCAAAAGTGTGAGTTTCTCAGCACTGACCAGAGATCACATTTATAACCCTTTGGAAGAGAGGATACCTTCATAATCATATTATATAACCCTTACTAGAAAACAACCCTATTTAGCACACTAAACAAAAATAGAGATCTTTCCTTCAGATGCCAAAGGCAAGAATGCTTTCTCTCAACCAGTTGTCTCAGCATAATTAATAAATAAATAAATAAGGGCAAAAAAATGCTTACCCTCTGTGCATAACCAGCTGAGAAAATCACTGCCTATACATAAAACAGTGAAGTGCTCACACAGTTCAGTAAACAGTCTGGCACTTTAAAGAAAAAAATGGGTAAATAATACATACTGTACATTAAACTCTACAGAACTGTTTTAGCGACCTTGAATTCTAGTAATATAAGCAGGGACATGCAAACCCACTTATTTCTGGACACAGTTCATTCACTATCTCCAGCAAGGACTGAAATTTAACACTGGACCCAGTGTGTCATTAGGATTTGACACATTATCTTTCAGGAAAGCCAGTCTAAGCAAACATTATATTTCCATTACTTTAACACCAAAAAAAAAAAAAAGAGATTCTCCCTCTGAAAAGAAATCATTTGCTAAAACAGCAACTAAATGACTTTCCAGGTGTGACATTTAATGTGTACATGAGAGGAGGGTTAGTAAAAATACTGAGCAAAGAACTTTTCATTTGCCTGGTACACAGTTGTCTGCTGTGTAAATGCTCACAAAGGCTCACCTTCTGCACAGCCATATGCCCTCATAACTCCAAAGTGAAGTTTAGATGTATCCTCTTGACTAGAAACCTTTCATGCTAATAAAATACTTTCCCAATGACCAAGGAATAATACATAAAGAAAGATAACAAATTTCAATTTCTATGTTACCTTGCACTCAGGATTATCCCATTTGCCCATTTAAGCACTTTAAAAACACTTTCCTATTTCCTTTTCATCAAGCTACTCTGATTCATGACCCAGATACTTTAGCAATTAAAAAAAAAAAAAAACAACCAAACTATATTCAGTAGTTTAGCTGATCACTGCTACTTCATTTGCAAGTAAATTAACAAGACAGGAATGGTTATGTCTGCATATTTTTTAATTCCTAACATACATTTTCTTTCTGTCAACAGGACAACCTTGCCTTTTCAGTTCTCTGTAGGCATGGGTGTCAGACTTTGACAGATATAATGGCTTAGTGCTGAAGGATCAGTGCAGCCACCAGGAAAGAGAAGGCACCAGAACATGCTCAGCTCAGAAGGATAAGGAAGCAGGAGACACTATCACTGTTCTTTACAAGGCTGAGATGGCTTGCAGAAAGAGGCACAACTCCAGGGGCCAGAACAGGCACTCTGGCTCTTTCTTCCAGAACTTACACCACACTGGTGACTTGGAACACACTGGATTGTGATGAAGGAAAGGAAAACCTAGAAGAAAAGCACAGAGATTGCTCTGTCTCTGCAAGAGACGCTAAGATTTACTGCTGGAAAGGGACCTGGCAATATGCTTTTCTTCTCTCTTTTTTGCTGATTTTAAGAGTTACATCTAATCCCACCCTATATTTTCATTCTTTCCTAGTATGCCATAGTTCAGCCATCAACTCTAGCTCCATCCTTTTTTTCCTCATTTGTTCTGAATCACTGAAGACTGTTGCAAACAGAACAGATTTCAGTAGGTAAAAGATAGCTGTCCTTCCCAGAGCCAAATCTAAATCAGCACTCCAACCTTACCTCTCTAAGGGAAGCTGTGAATCACTAACAAATCTCACCCAGCTGTTCAGCCAGCCAAAGAGGTCACAGCACATCCCCACTTGCCCACAGCCCTTGACTCTGCTGCCACCACTTAGAGCTGGACCCTGCCACCTCGTTGTATCCCCACCACAAAGTGTTACCACACAAGCCTCTACTACCCAGTCCCTACTTTTCAGTCTTTCCTGACAAATCCAGTACTAGTTAATAAACACATCCTAAATGACTAGTTCTGTGCTACTCAGCATGCAGTGAAATGTGCACCTGAACAATCCAAATGCTGAAAGATTTGTCTGGACTTCACATTTCCTCATAAGTAAGACTTCTATGAAATACAAGGCAAAATCCTTGAAACACAATGCAGAAAGTAGAGACTGCACAGTCTATGGGGTTACAAAATTTGCATTTTCTGCGGGAAAAACAATGTACAAGACATAGCTAATACATTACAGAACCTCATATGTAACATAGTATTTATAGCCATTAAGAGTACACACACTGAATACTAAGTACTTGAAACTAGAATGTCTCAACACATGTAATAGCCATGCATTTTAACTTGTATTTCCCTAACAAATAGTTACAGTCCTCCTAGATATTGAGGTGGAAGGTGAAGTAGGAGCACAAAGACAGCAAAGAAAGAGATTAGCTGTTGGACAGCTTCATTATTTCTCTGCCACTTCCAGGAAGAAAAAAGCCCCCAACACTAATATATCTCAAAATACACTATCCTATTACAAAGTAGTTTATCACAAAGTAACAGCTGTGATAACCTTGGTGTGCATAAAACCAGAAAATAATCAAATCACATATTCAAGATAATACAACAGCTGCTGAATAAAACAACTCACTTATTTACCTCTATCAGATAAGGGGGAAAAAATTGCAATTTTGCAACATAAGCATAACTATTTGGGGAAGAGAGGATAGGGTGACACCTACAAGCCCAAAGACTAAACCTACTTTATTAATAAAGAACATTTAAACATAGATGGAAATTTACATACCACTTTGCCAACACCAACAAAAATTAAGGAAGTGCTTTACTCTGAAAAGTTTACAATCTAAATTCAGCAACACAAATGCATGAAGGTTAATCCTTCACAAAAGCAAGGAGAAGTGGCTAAGTGACAGGAAACAAGAGCTTGCTTTAAATGGCAAAGCATAAAAAGAAGAGAGGCAAGAAGGGCAGAAGTTGAACATTTTCTGTGGCTAAAAGCCATGTCAATTGGAACAAGGAAATAGAAAAGAGCCTGAAGTTAGTGGAGTGGAATGAGGGACAATGGGGTGGGGGAAGGAGGTCATTTTGTGGGTATTCCACACAGAACATAAAAAACCATTTGGGGTCATTTAACTCAGCCCCTTACTCCTGGCAGTGGTAAGAGCCTACTCCTCAGAATAGGTGATGGTGGATACTCTCTGCAGTCCATTCCCTTTGTACTCCCTCAGAATCCACAGCCACTGGACTAAGGGTGCTAAAGGCTACTTGCCTGACTTTTCTCTTTGTATCTGTTCCTAGACCTGTTGCTCATGAATCTGTTCAACCCACCTTTGAACATGTTGATACTATCTGCCTCCACAGCCTCCTGCAGAAGAGTTTCCAGAACCCCACTACCTACTGGGTAGAAGGACTTAAACTGTTCTAAAATGACCTTTAACAGTTTCAGTGACTATGTGTTTCCAGTATTATGGAATTTACTGAATAACAGCTTTTGCCATACTTCTCTTTCAGTTGCTACAAAAACAAGGTGTGCTCCTTTGGGAGATTCAGTTTCACATGGCCTCCAACAAAATTAATTTGCAACTTCCTATCTTAAATACTAGTCTATTTGTTTGGGATTGACCGAGTCATTTGTTTCTCTCTCCATTTTCTGCCCTCTTCCTCCATTTCTCTGCCTGCTTTTCACTCTCTCTGCTTGCTATCACTTCCTCAGTTCTTTTTTTCCCCACTCCTCACACCTCACTGATGTGCTTCTGGGAGGACATGGCTAAAGAGTCACAAGTGACTCAAGCAGCAGTTCAAGGAGGTCTGCAAAGATACAGTGGGGCAGCAAAACTATTGTTGCAGCTTGTATGCTTTACTGTTTTAAAAATCTACTCATGCCCAAGAAGAGGGTGGCCCACAGATAGTCCTCCCCATCCACCAAGAGGAAAATGCCCTGTCTTTTGTCCCTTACAGTGCAAGGAGCAGAAAGTGGAGCTAAATTGCTGGTGCAGAAAAAGCATCAGTCTTGTCTCTACTTCCACCTTTGCTGCAACTATTCCAGCAACCAGCACAAAATCACCCCAGTCACCCTGATGGGCCACCTCTCTCTGCTGTCCCTTATAATCTCCATTAATGCTTTACAACCTTGCTACCTTGAATGATTTTATGTCCTTTTCTGCTCCTCATCTGCAACTCACTCATCTCCCAGTCTTAGCAACACCTGCAATCTGATTAACCTCACAAGAGGAGTGAGGGAATGGGAAAATTGGAAAGATGCTATTCAAAAGAAAACATTAAGATTTCACTAGAGATTTCAACCCAGGGATGCAGTGAAAGACAAGCAGCAGGGCAGCTGAAGGCCTGGCATTAGTTACATTCAAAACTCCTAGGTCACTCTTGTCACTACTGTACATCTTCCTGCCTGATTTCCTAGGTTACAAGGGTGCTGTTGAAATTCAATTTAAGGTAAGAAGGAAAGCATTACCACAACTTTAATGCAATGGAGAACTCAGTGAGATTCATGATATTTTGAGACTTAGCATAGCTATTTAAAGCCTTCAGTCTTTTCTCTCTCCCACAGTCACCCAAGTGTAAGGAGGCATAAATACTTTTACCATAACTCAAAGCACTACAAAATACAATGAGAATCTCAAATTAAGAATTACCCCATCAAAAAGAAAGCTAGACAATTCTCACTGATAAATAACTTACAAGGAAGACACTAACTATAAAGGATTGTATGCATCACCTAATTTACTTCCTTTAAAAAGATTACTAAGACATATAGAAAACTGTGCAAATACAGTATTACAACTATCTGATTGATCAGAAACTCCTGATAAAATGACCTTGTGTAGTATACTACAGTATTGACCTAATTACTTTAAAACGGTGTTATTACAACTGTGTACGTTTTAGTCATCTTTCAAAACCTTCTGCAGCAGCTAAACACTGCTTTAATGAAATAAATTGCACTTTCTCCACCATTTATAGGCCACTTCTCAGAGCTGCTACACTTGTTCAGAATATAAAATAACACACTGAAACTTTCTAGAAGTTGTCCACTTGAGAACTGCAAATATATGAAATCCTTAACAGTCATAACCTAAATTAGCACCTTAAAACGTCAGTGAAGATATTCAAACTGCATCTAAAACCTTTGAGACAATTACCCTGGCAGTCTTCTTTGTAGAACAATCACTGTCTCAAATAAATCTGACAAAGTTCTTAGACTGTATAAGAATTAGGTTTTTTTAAGGAATTCTCCAATTGTGAAAAGACACTTTTGATTTCAGAATTAATTTTAATGTCTGGGGGCCTTTTCACTCCTGTGTGCAACTCCTGTGTGATCCCAGGCATCAAAAGAAAACACAGCAAGACCCCTCTCCTGATTTCTCCCAGCAAAACACTGGGATTAGCACACTGACCAAAATATTGCTCAGATACCCACAGCAGAAAAAGCATTAAATATTAGCAGTCCACCTGCTCCAGAAAGCTCCCCCCCATTTTGCTTTTACAATTCTTTGTACCAGATCAAAATTCTCTGTGTTTCCAGCAAGCCCAGCAGCTCCAGAGGGAGAGATGAGCAATCTTTTTAAACAGTCATTTACACTGATACAAAGTACAAAACATATCTACTAACATGCTTATCTGATTAGGTCCCCGCTCCCTTTTGACTCTAAAAGTTGAAGCTCTCGAAGGAATTGAGATGTAAACTCCACACTGATTCACAGAAACACAGAAGCAAAGAAATCTAACAGGACTCTACATCATTAACCATACAGCCGCTTTAATCCAATTACTTTGTATTTTCTCTTAAACAAATGAACTGCCAAAACTTGGCCTGGACCCAGTTCTCAAAACAGCTCAATTTCATCTTACCTGATCCATATTTTCAGATGTGGAACTATGGAAGGCACTGGAGGGAGTGAGGAGATTCAAACACCACATCTGCCCTGAGCTACAGTCTGCATGCCCCACTCTCCTTTTCTCCCCCAGCTTCCTTCCCCCAGAGTCCAGGTTAATAAAGAGCACTGCAAATTGGATATTGAAGTTAAGCATCCAGCTCTACAACATCTCCTTGTAATGTCAATTAGCCCCTTACACACAGAAAATATGTATTAAATGCATGGTTGCAACCATTACACTTTCCCCAAATGCCTTGGAATTTTAATTGCCTGTTGCTGAAATTTGCAAATTGGCATGAGAAACAAGAAAACCCCTCTGAATTCTTGAGCACACAGTGCTTATTTTGACAGTTGTAGTTTATTTATAGTACTTGACAATACATGTTCTCTCCTCGGTTTTGTAACATAATGAAGAGAGCATTCAGACCTCCACTATTAAGCCTCAGAGGGAAAAATAAGTATAAATTTATTTCATTCAAATAAATGTACAGATTGGCAAGATTTTACTTATAATGACTAAATTGCATCATTAATTTAACTTAGTTTGAAGCACTTTGTTTTGAGGAGAAAGCATAGCCCTTAACTTTGAGCATGGTGTGTGCCTGCACAGGTGTGCAGTAATCTCTTAACCCATTCACACGAAATGGAATCCTTTTTTTAGTACATTAAATGCTTCTGAAAAGGTGCTGCATGGAAGGCTGGTCTGTCATGTACAATTACAGAAGAGTGCAGGCTGAGGCTGCAGAAGTTTCACTACACACAAACTCACTGATAGCCTTAATCTGATGTACTGGTGCAGGTGAACTCCGTCTCCATCCCAGCACTACCCCCTGCAGCAGCGGGACCAAAGCGAACATGTGCCAGACACAATGACACCGGCTCAAACCAACCTGCCCTTCAGAAACCACAAGGCTCTGGCAACCTGCTCTTGCTGAAATCTTCAAACACAAACCCATCCTCCCTGATCCCCTAGACAAGCCACTATCCAAGGGTAATTTTGTCTTCATATAAAGAGGCAAAACAGATTCAAGCCCCAAAGTATAAACAGCACACATACATTGTTTCCCATTTAAATCTATGAAGTATCATACACATAAAGTGTAGGTTTCTTAAAACAAAACCAGACATATAAACTGCTACTATACACATATCCAATACAAAAATCTAGACAAGCAGCACTGGAAATACCACTGAAAAACCAAACAAGACTGTGTAACCAAGAGGAAATACAAAAATTTGTCAGATAAAATATATATGCAGCATCATAAACACAGTTGTACAATGCCCTCCAAGGGCAGCAAAACTGAAAGTCAAATAATAAAATTAAGTGGTATACAAGGGAGGGTGCACAGAAGGGATTTCAATCCTCTTTGTTCTTAGCCATGATACAATTTCACAGCCGCTCTCAAGATTCATCGTTTCCATGTTTGGCATGCAAGAGCACAGAACGCAGTTCATTTGGGAATTACCGAGCCAGGATGTGCAAAGCAAAATCTACCACAGCATCAGCCAGCTCCTGCCACAGTGTCCAAACAGCCTGGCCATCAAAACATTTCTGACAGTTAAAATAAAAACAGAAGTGGCTTCAGAAAAGTTAATTCCTGTAATATTAACTAATCGATCCTCAGCAAAGGAACTGCTCCTGTGCAGCCTTTGTCTGAGTACATCGGGCAGGGGACTTTGCCTGCAGGAGCTGCTACCTCCACATTCTTAAATTCAGCCAGTGTAGAAATGTATTATTTTTATGGTTTGCAAGCTAGACCATACACAGCTGCAGAGGATCTCTAAATTAGTTAATACACCATTTCAAAAGGAAGAGTTATTTCTCCAGGGATCATGTGCCAAACAAAGCAAGGAGAGAATGCTGAACCGCTGGTAGTTTATATGACAAAAGATATTTTTCAACTACATGCAGCACTAATCATGTAGGTCCTTCCTATCCTACATCTGGAAACTTATCACAGAAAACACTCACATTTTCAACACAATACGAGGTGAAAAAAGAAAAAAAAGACTTCTAATACCACTTTTGTAAGCTGATAATTTCACTTTCTTTAAAGGTGATAATATTTTTTTATTTCTACAAGGAAGCAAAAGCTGGCATTTGTGTCATTCCTGACCTAATAATTTGACTGGGCACACTAAGGAAAAAAGTCATAATGAAATTAAACTTCGAAAATTTAAAACCGGAAAGTTGATGCTATAGAATCCAATACTGCTCAGGAAGGGCTATTTCACACATGAAAATAACAAAACCAACACCGATGTTAGAGTTTAACAGTGACAATCCATCCTTAAATAATATGCTAGATTTAAAAGCAAAAGCACTTAAAGCATTATTGGAGTTGAAAGTATTGAAAAAATACATTTGCAAAAAATTACAAGCACCATAAAAAACAAATGTAAGCAAGACAAATGCCAGACCTGCATGGTATGTAGATGAAATATATTAATTATAATATGAAACTGTTGAGTTCAAAACTGCCTTTGAGCCACACATTTTATGCAGACTTCTCTCAAGCCAAGAAATCTTAATTCCACACTGCAAAGTTTTGAAAACTATTAATATTCCATACGTTGTAAGGGAGAGCACTTCTCCCCACCATCTTTACTGAGACACATATTTATTAAGTGCTGACAGTTAACTTTCACGAGACTCTCAAGGAGATCTGGTCCTTATTCTGCAAATTGACAAAAACTGGGCTGAAGGTGCCAAAAAACACAACTGTATTTTATTATTATTTAAATAATGAATTTGTGATAGCATTTTACTCTGAAGCAATGGAAAGCCCTGCAGGCAAATGCCTCCTTCAACAAAGGTTTGAAAATTATTTTTGTTTAAATAACAGCTGGTCTCGCCTATATGGACTTAAATGAGCCATGTGGAGACAAACTTGTTTCAGTTTAGCTAAGACAGATTAAAAAACATTAATTCCAGTTAATATCCATTTTGGTCCATCTACACAGATGGGAAAAATAACATTAAATTACCATGCTTACATACAGTCAATACCAGACACCCAATAAAGCACAAATTCAAAGCCCTGCTCATAATGCAACTGATGCACACAGTTCCAGCAGAACAGCTCAGCTGCAAGTTAGCTTGAAACAAAAGAAATTTACATTAATTTCTCCACTTTGCCAGAGACTTCCTGTATGACTTTACACAAGTCACTTGTTTTTTGTGGGCTGTAACTCCCCACCCCTAAAAATGGGGAAAACCACTTATTCCATAACCTCACATCAATAAGCAGATCTACCATGAAGAGATGCTTAGATACAGAGGTTGAATAAATTACACAAAAGGAATAAAGAGTACTTAAAGCTTGAATTAACTTCTCTTAAAGCTTTGGATGCCTCATCACTGAGACAGAAGGTCTCAGACAAAGCTTCTGCACAACACTTCTAAGAGTTACCAGCAAACAGAAGTCAGGACTGCATACATAGCAAGACAGAACTGTATTTTGACATCTGCACCCCAAAGCAAAGGCATGACACCTCCTCTGTCACTAGCAGATATGATAGACCAAAAGAAAGAAGTTTCTAGTTACCTTCTTTGAGCTCTGAAACTGGAGTTAAACTCTCTGACATAAAACAAAACAGGAGGAAGAGATCGTCAGATACAATCTCAAAAGATTTTAAACACTTTAGGTCCAAACAGTCCTTCTCCAATTCATCTTAACCACTAACCACCTTTTGAACTTGAAAGTCATATTTAACTTTCATAACTCAGTATTAATATCGGGAGTCAAATCATCTTGCAGAAATTAAAGACCTCCAGAGCACTGGCCTACTGAAAATAATGAAGAGGACTAAAATCTATTCAGAAGTAGCTGCCAAACATACATTACACTAGGACAGTCATGAGGACACAGCACTGGTCCCAGCAGGAACCCATGAATTTGCACCATGTATTAAATATATCTTTTTAGACAATGTTTTCAAGTCCAAAAACCTGCGTTTTAAATGCAGGCCAAACAGAGACTGTTTCCACGCACATATTCTGCACCTCTGCACAACTAACTGCACTAGTCTGTGAAAATCAAAATCACAGCCTGAGGAAGGAGACACAGGGAGTATGAGAAATGAACCAGCCAATGACACACAAGCCCAGGTAAATTTTGGGGGACACAGCAAGCTATGAAAAAACCAGAAGCAAGGAGAGGCCCAGCAAGTGCTGAGGAGAGAGGAAGTTCTGGAATAAGCTTCCCCTCATATTACCCACATATGTGTAAAAACCACACAGCCGCTCAATCACAGGGTGTTGAGTGTGCTTGGGGTTTGGGTTTCTTGGTTTTTGTTTGTTAAACAGATGATCTGTGGGTTACATACATGAAAATACAGACATTGAAAGCTACAAAAATAAAAATGAAACATTTATTTTTAATCTATTTTGTTTGAAATGTCAAATAGTTGTCATTATTTGTAATTGCATCTTGCATGTCATGTTTTATAAGAAGAAAAATACCTCATGTAAGATATGGTAAAACAGTTTCTAAAAATCATTCACAACCTGAACCTTTATCTTTCAATATGCAGAGCTACTCTGGGATGTGGTAAATACCTTGAACTGCCATTACTGCAATAAGACTGAAAGAATAACACTATTTTGCAGTGAGGCCAAAAATTAAAGCACAGCCAACCATGAACTTATATCAAATGCCAGACATAAAACAGGGGAAAATACAAACATGGTAGTGGAAGGTGTAAGAACAGATGTCCAGAAAAAGAAAAATGATTATGGTGTTTCCAACATAACATACAGTTACAGTTTCGGATAAACAACAAACAGGATACAGTTTCGGACAAACATTTTCAAATGTGAAAATGTTGAGGCTTTGGCAATCCCTAAAACTGACAGTACAACAGGTAGTACATGACATCATACATAATGCCCTGAATATGTACGTTCTAAGATTAAACTTACAGGAAAGAGTGAGATGCCTAAAAGGAGAGGACTGGCCTCTCCTCCAGTGACAAAGTGTCTGTAGAGGCACAAAGGCAACAGAGATATGAGGGGCAGGAGGTCAGAGGAAAGGTTAGAATAAGCAAAGTCATAAAGGCAGGAAATTGAAACTAAGTTCTCAAACTATGTATTTAATACCTCCTTCACAGCATGCCAGTAATGCTCATACGAAAGGAAAAAGTATAAAGCAAAGCAGTGACACTGTTAGCAGGCTTCCCAAGAATAAATTCTGGCACCCTTAAACATCATGCAGCAACCACAGTCTCTCATTTGCTTAATCTCCTCATAGACATAAATTGACTATTTCCATTTTTTTTTTTCTTTTCACAAGAGGTGAACTTTCCCCACAACTGCACTAGCTGAAACTCATCTCACTGTTGTGGCAATCAGCACCTGCCTGCCTTTTTACAAACCAGCCACTACAGGGAAAAACACCCCGTGCTTGACTGCACAACTGGAGCCTTCCTAGCCATAAGCAGAGCTGCTCTTCTTGGCTCTCAGCACTGTGTTTACAGAAGCAGGATGACTTCACCCCAAGATGAGCAATACCAAAACTCCTTTGGTCACACATACACATACAACAAACCCCTCCACTCACGTTTTCCTACCTATCAACATATTAAAAGGCAGTAACAACTACACCAGTTCCATGCATTACTTGCAGGAGTTGCCAGCCTTCACTGTCACTCATCAGAAAGCCAAAAGGAATGCAGAATACTTATAACTCCACTATGGATGAAGATTAATCATTGCTATTTGTACTACACGCTAATTTTTACCATTAGAATTATTTGTAAAGGCTGAAATAACACAAACTTACTATGTGGGCCTTGAAACATGTTATCTTCAATGGTCTATGTAATTAAAAAAGAAAAACCAACACTATACTGTATTTTTCTAAGCAGTCTTCTAGTTCATCTTTACCTGTGAATGAATCTAATTAAAACAAGGACAAATTAGGGTTCTAATATCATTTACACAAACCTTCAGAAGAAACACACAATCTGATATACTCATATACTATCACAGCTTTTGGATAGACTTGCAAAGCTCAGCCTGAAGTCCCAGCACCTTGACCATCCAGAAAATGAGTGTTTCTGCCTAGTTTCAAACTAACACCAGCACACTCAGTTTTCTAGACAGCAAGCAACAGTGTCTGAGATGTGCTTCTGTGTTTCTTTCCCATGAAAATCAGATTAAAGTGGGAGGAGGAGGGAAAAGCATGTGGACTTCGTCCTGACACGGAGCTAGGATGCACACGGGACAGACATCTTCAGCCCAAGAGCTGGAAATTTTATAATATTCAGGTAAGTCATTACTGTCCCTAAAAAAGTATTGTCACAAATAAAGATTTCAAAACTTACTGGTTATCATCCCAACAACAGCACAAAAATCTTCTTAGTATCAGATTAGATGTCACACATCACATTCAATCTCTCCTTCAATTAATTATGATCCTAGGGACTGGTACTGAAAGGATGGCTCTGGATCTGTCAGGGTAACTCTTGTGCTAATGCCTCCCCACAGACTAACAGTGGCAAAAAGCTTCAATAAAAATGTTCATGTATATTTGTGGGTGGAAACTCAATACGAAAAAGACCAATTTAAACAGTTATTTATAAACATAATTTTCTCGGATTTCTGCCATAACCAACATCAAAAGACATCAAACCTCAGCTACAGCAAGAAGGTGGGAACAAGAGTTATGTGTTGGCAACTACAGCAAACACAGACCAGACCGAAAGCCTCTTTCCTCTTGGACGAGCAAGTATAACTAAAGATGTTACACTACTACTGCCTCCTCTCCAAATGCAAAGAGGTCCAGCGACACCATGCAATGAAACAAATCAACCTGCCAGAGGTTTTAAAAAAACAATGTAAGTTTCTAAAACATACCTAAAAACAAGCTGCTTTATAAAGGGCAACAGAATATCCCTGCTTTCTGTTTCATCAGCTAAGATGTATGTTCCAGTGGGGCACTCACTGAGTGACGAATTCGCACTTCACTTCCACTGTCAGCTGCTGTTCACAACAGAACTCTGAACTAAAAACCTCAGAGCATTCTCTGCTTCCTTGGCAGGACTCTTATTTATATAAGATTAGTGCAGTCAGGCATTAGATTTATAAACCAAACCAAAAACAAACAAGAAGAAAGTTTTCACACTCCTCTTTATAAACCAGTTTCTGAAATGTACACACACAAAACAATATAACATATTGACATGCAATTGTTAAAAAAATAAAACAAGCCCCAAAACAAACAGAAAACTGGTCAAAATACATACAATCTCTGGAGGTATCCCCTCCTGGAAACTATTTAAAGCATTCACAAATGTACTGTGGATGGAGCCGTTCCTCTGCTCCATCCAGAGCCTCTGAGGGCAGTTACAACACACGGGGCACACTTCAGCCCCTCACCTTCCCCCACCCTCCTCAGGTAAGGAATCGACACCAACCTGCAGTTGGGAGGTGGATCTAAGGTGATGTCAGCCAATTCCTTCTGAATCCTGTGGCAATAAAGCAAGAAGGAACAAAGGTAAGCCACTGAGTGGGACAGCAGTTAACACATTCTCCTTGCAGACCTACTGTCACTGTGAGCTTGCCACAGCACGTAAGAGAAGTGCTCTCAGCTGTGGCCTCTCACCAGTGCAAACCCCCTCAGCAGGACAGGCACCCTGCCCTGTTAAAGAGACAGGCAGAAAAGCACACAGGCATCGTGCACTGAACCCAGAAAGGTGTCCCACTTTGCACTCCCACAAAGATGCCAATCACACAGTGGAAAAGACTGTCCTCTTTGCTCTGCCAACCAGCCTGTAAATGAGGGGAAACCTCTGCAAATGTGATGCACCAAGAGGAAACTGCAGCCTGGAAAGGAATTTTGTCTTACGGGATTGAGAGAAACAGTCATTGCCAAATTGGCTCCCTCCTCTCTCCCCAGCTTCTCATCACCATCCTGAGAAAAAAAATCCACAGCCCTGAGGGAGTCAATAACTGCGCCATTCTCAAGGACACTTTAAGGAAGGTGAATGTCTATTTCCGACGCTCCTGCACTTCCTACCACCTTCAATTCTCCCTTCTCTTCACCCTCAAGAGCCACACAACACCCCCATGTCCCCTCCCTAGGATTCCAGAAGCTCCCTCTCCCCTGTGCTCAGCCAACACCCTGTCCTCTCAGCCCAGACTATTCTGGGCTCACGCTGCTTCTGCCACAAAACGCCCAACCAGCTATCATCCTCTTCCCTGGAGTCCCATTACTGTCACTCAGGCTTCGCTTCCAGATCTCCCCACCCAGCACTCAGCCTGCCTCCCTTCTCCTTTAAACTCAGCCAGCATCTCCTGCCACTTGTCACACACAAGAACCACAGCCTTTCCACAGGAGGCAGTTTAAAATCTTATCCTTAGATCAGCGAAGGGCACAACACGTAAACAGTGCTTGCCACTATCTATGTCAGTTTGCCATGGAAACCTGCTGAGTGGAGATCTGGAATAACCAAACCACCTAAATTCTACAAAGCCACAGAAAACTCAGTTGCTACGACAGGGCATTTGCATAAAACCCCAGTCACTTTAGACACCTACTGATACAACCTCTCTGCTGCTTGGCAAAGCTCTTCAGTGAGATGGTTCATTATTCTTACTGAAGTACTGCAAGTTTGCTTGAAAACCTCCATTTGTCAGCTTAGCTCCCTGGAGCAGGACAGTGCTGAACTCAGGTGACACACAGAAAAAATAAGAAAGGGTAACTTTAAAAAAAAAATTAGCAGCTCCAAGAGTCTGTCCAAGTGAAGAAAACTGACATAGCTGTTCTGCAATTCCTGTTCTATGCAGGTGTCTCTCTCTACACATTATTCTGGAATAAAAATTACTTTATTCTCAAAAAAAGCCCAAAGTCACTCTGGGCTGTGAGCAAAGATTATTTTAGAGGAGAATGTCCACAAGTGGGCCTGCTGTGGATTATTTACCCCAGTTAGCATCCAACCACACACAGAAAATTCAATATAAGTGATGAGCAGACAAAAATAACAGATATGTACTTGTTGGTAAAGATCTGGGGCTATATTACACCCCTCACACTGCAGCGCACTCCTCCAAATCAAGCAAACCCAAAACTTCACAAACATTAATTAATCTCCAAATCAGTTCTGGAAAGAAAAAAAGACACTCTGGACTCTAACCCACAAGAGAGTGAAACAGATGTTGAAATGCAATGCTTTGCTTGGGACCATATAGCTTCCAGTAGCAGACAAAAAAAAAAGGTCTAAATGTCAATCCTACACCATTCCCACAACAAATGCAAGTCAGGAAAAAGGAAAAGACAGCAGAAATAATTGAGGGTCAGAATAACAGCCCAGAAGAAGAAAGGCCAGGAAAATATTTGGAACAAGCAGGAAGAGGGACCAGAAAGAAGTGAAGTTGGGCAGACACTCACTGCAGCGAGACACTGAAAAAAGTGAGACAATAGCAGCTTCATGCAGAAAGGTTGAGCACAAGGGCTAGGGATGAGGAATGGGAGCAGCAGGGGAACAGCGCAAAATAAAATGAGGAAGAAGGGAAGATGCAACAAACCAGTGAGAAAACTGACTGCAGCCTCACCTCTTGGCACTGGTAGATAGCAGTTTAGAGTTTTTACTCATGCTGACTTTGCTTTCCTTCTTCTTAGGCGTGCTTGTCTCTTTCTCTGTCTGTTGGTTGGAGGATGAAGATGAGGAGGAGCTGGTGCTGGCCCTCGAATCGTCATCCGACATAGCGACCCCCCCACCACACACCCCAACCTGGAGAGGAGACACCATGGGGCGTGGGGAACAAACAGTGAACACAAACACACACAGAGAAAGGCTGCTGACAATCTCGATCTGTGTTTGGGTCATACTCCTTTTAAAGGATCCTCGTGTCTCCCTCTCCTCTCTAGGCCCTACAGCCATAGCAAGAGGAGCAATAGCTTCCCCTGCACTAGTAACCGAGGAGCAGGGGGAAAGGGACTTTAAAAGCTTCCTCTCAGAAAGCAAGTGCGGAATGAGAGGAGACTGGAACGAGGACAACTGCGAGGATCAGGGAAGCTCAAAGCAATTCTTTCTAATCTCCCCCAAACTGCACACACAAGAGGAGCCATCACCACCACCCACCACTATCGAGCCTAGGGGTGTAGGAGATAAAAATGGCACAGCTCCCGTCCCTTGGGTTCCCGGGAGGCACGTGGGGGAGGCAGGAAGGGACGAGGCCAGGGGGGTGCCCGTCGCCAGTTCTAAAATGGAAGTGGGGCATCACTGGCAACACAGGGAAGACCCTGGCAGATGTGTGATCTGTGGTGGGGAAACCCCTGCCTGCTGGATATCCCCTGTCTGCGGGATCGGGCGTTGGGAGCCGTGAGGGGAGGCGGGCAGGACGGGAGCAAACCAAGGGGAAGGGCTGAGCAGGGAGTGGGGTGCACTGGTGGCACCCACCGAGGCCCACAGCACCGAGGGGCATGTGCCAGAGGAGGGGGAAGGGAGCAGAGGGTCTGTGCCGGGGGGGACGCGGGGGAAAGGAGGACCAGGGCCTACGAGGGGCGAGAGGGGAGGCCGGTGCCAGGGAGGGGGGGCCAGCGGGGGCCAGGGGAAGGCAGCCCGGGTCCATGCGGGCGCCCCGGGGGCACGGGGGAGAAGGGCGAGCACGGCGGGCTGCCGAGGGCAGGTCCGCACCGAGAGAGGCGAGAAGCCGTCGGGAGGGATGGGGGGGGGGCTGGCAGGGCACCCCGGGAGAGTTCGGGGGAAGGGCTCGGGGGACGGCCGCGGGCCCGAGGGGGAGGGGGGGGCGACACACGGCCGCCTCCCTCTGAGGGCCACGGGCCCCCGGGGAGCTCCCTTGCCCCCGCCGGCCGAGAGCCGGAGGGGGCCCGGCCGAGCTGCCCCGGCCGCGGGCCCGCAGGGCCGGGGGACAGCGGTACCTGACAGCCCCGGGCGCGACCCCCCTGCCCCGCCGGCTGCCGCCCCATCGCCGGGCCGCGGCCGGCCCTGCCCCTCGCCCCTGCCCCCGGGGAGGGCGGCGGGGGGTGCCCCGTCCCCCTACCTCTCCCTTTGTGTCTGGCTGCTCCTCCTCGGTGCGGCTGGGCCTGGCCACTCGTGTCTCTCTCGCTGGGAGAGAAGCGGAAGTGCTGCAACAGCAACTATTAAACAGGCAATGGCTTCCCTGGCTGCCTCCCCCACCGCCGAGCGGGGCTGGGGGGCGGCGGGGCCGGGGCGCCACCCGGTGCGGAGCGGGGGGCGGCGGGGGCGGGCGGCGGAGCCCCAGCTCCGGGGATGGAGGGGGATCCCGGCCGCCACGGCCCCCTCTCTTTCCCTTTCCCCCGGGGAGGGAAGAAAGGGGCACACGGAGGGGGACGTGAGTTTTTAATGGAGACCCTCTGAAAAGTAATCTGCAGGGGTGTCGGGGGGCACAGGGACAGGCGCCCTTCCCGGCTCCGCTGCTGCTTCCGTGCGAGAGCCCCGCGGGGACGTGGTGGAAGCAGGTGGCTGGGAGAGGGGCAGCTCCCGGGGCTGCTTTTTTTAAGGCTCAGAGGGGGTGTTAGGCTCGGCGCGGGGGCTGCTTGCTTTCCTGCTATTTTCAGAACTGTTTCAACCCCAAAGCTTCCCCCCTGCCTCACCTGCTTTGTCCCTCCGGCGGCAGCAGCAACTTCTCACCTGTCTCAGTTTGAAAGCAATGAGGGGAAAAAAGAAAGGGAAAAAAAAAAAAAAAAGGAGCCTAGCCCAAAGCCCACTCGCCCCCACCAATCCAGGCAAAAGGAATCCCCGGCAGCTTTCCCGTCTCTCACCTGTTTCAGCCCTAAAGCAGCAGCTGTGTCCTCCCTTCCCTCCCCCGGCTCAGCCCTGAACCAGCAGCAGGAGCAGCCGCTTCCCACTCGCCCTCGCCCGGAGTTCAGGATTCCATTGTCCCCCACACTGCATTTGGTGACATCACTGACACACAAAGAAGGGGCACTTCGTGATGTCATCAACGCATGCTGGGAGAGAAAACAAAATTCTGGGCTTGGCAACGGCACCACTAAAACACAGGCGCACACAGATATACACACACAGACCTTTCAATTTTCCAAAGGTAAAAGTGTTGGGGATTTTTTTTTTCCCCCAGTCCCCTGATGGGGAGCCCGTCTGCGGAAAAAGGCGTGTTGTATTCGCTAGCGTGTTGTAATCGCGAGGCGATTTACTCATTTCTCCGAAACCTCTGCTGTCCATCTCTCGCTCCCCGTCCACCCAAGGCAGAAAAGTAATTTGGCCGGAGCGACCCTCTGCCTCCGGCCCAGGCGCGGGCAGCAGCCCCGGTGGGCAGCCGTGGCTCTTCCTGGAGGTGCCGGACCACTCGGGAAGGGACAATGGGGACCAGCATTCCCACCGACCTCACCCGGGGCACATTTGGCTCGCTGCCGCCAGTTTCCACAGCCTATCGAGGGATCGCCTATCGAGTTACTTGGTGTCTTCAGTGGCCGAAAATACACTGGACTGTCACCACCACGCAGCACGATAATGGATCGGAGTTTGTATGTCACCCTTTCTCCCACGGGAGGACCTCGAGGCGATCCGCAGGCACACAGCACCGCTGGCTCCACAGGGCGCTGTTACGACACGACACCTGGGGAGTCCCGAGGGGTCAATTACAGAACCGAAGCCGCAGGAGCGGCGGGGGACGGGGGCGGGGGGACATCCCAAGGCTGGGCATCTCCGCTTGGCAGGGGGAGCGGGGGGAGCGGGGGCAGCCGAGGGGCTCCTCCTGAAGCCCGGGCTTCCCGTCTGACGCTGCCCGCGCTGCCCCTTCTTTCCCAGGCTGCCAACATGGCCCCAGCGGCGGGCGCGGGTCCCTCCCCGTTCCCCCGGCGGGCGGCCGTGCCCAGCCGCTGTCCCCGGGCTCCCGTGGGAGCCGTGGTGTGGAGCTGCCCCCGGGAAGAGCCTGCCCCTTAGCCCCTTAGGGCGGGCGCTTGAGTGGGGATGAAAGGCTTCAGGCTGGGGTCGGATAGTGGGTGCCTGTGGCTTCTTTTGGGGTCAGCTGTCAGCCAGGCTGCCTGGGGATGCCGAGCTCTTCCTCCATGGGACAGCAGCTTCACACTTGGTGACTCAACACAAGGATCTGCTCATGGCATTGGCCTGTCACAATTTATATCCTGTAATCTTTGAGCCAGAGGTACTCCTAGAGTGGACATCCTTGCAGGGACAGTCGTTTCCTCTGTCACCCTCTCCTCTGCTTCCTTGGACTTCTGCATCTGCTGCTTCTCTCTCTTTCTCTTCCTCACCCATTTTCTGCACACATCTCAGCAGCACCTCATTTCCCCTGGGCCAGTCCCTAATCTACCTACACTCCCCAAACTTGCTGCCTGGTCTCCTGTTTGAGACGTGGAGGGTGCTAGATATGTACACTCCAGTGACACTGCGAGCGTCACCCTGACAACAGAAGGAATTCCACTGCAGCATCACGCTTAAATGGTCTTTGTGTGTGGGTTTTGATTTTGGGGAGTTTCCCCCTGCTAACCGTGCCCTTCAGTCTTTATTGCCTGTAGTACCATGTACTAGGCTTCAGTGAACTTTCTCCCAAAAACAGTTTGCTAGCAGAGACAACCTATCCAGTTTGACCTGTGGGAATGACGCTTGGGAAGCTATGGTCATCCTACCTTCTAGGAACTGTGGAGCTGTGGTATCTCCACCATTGACCATGGCCCTGAAGACATATAATAAATGTAATGAAAACTGGCATTTAGATAAAGGTGGATGATCTGATTACTTCATGCCCCTCATTGGCCCGACGGGGTCAAAGTTCAGCTCCTGAAAACTGCGATGAGCCCCTCTGCCAGCATTTTCCTAACTGACCCAGGGGGCTGTGGAGGATGGGGCTGGCAGTATGGTGCTGTGTGTCAGCTGACAAATGCAAAAGATGTGACGACACAGAGCAAAGTGGCCTGGCTTAGCATATTTCGCTGCTTATATGGAATAGCTCTTTAAAAACAGAATATCTTCATTTATACCGCAAAAAACAAACAAAAAACCCCAAAAAAACCCAAAAAACCCCAAAAAAAGCCCCCAACAAACCATACCGAAACAAAAAATAATTTTAAAAAAACAAACAAAAAGCCCTCCCAAAAACTCCAGCTCTTTCCTGTTGTCACAGGAAACCTTCAGTGAAGTCAAGTGAGATATTAATAATGAAAGCCCTGCAGTTCTGTAAGAAGGGACAAGTGTAAATATTGCTACAAAATCACACAGGCACTTTTGCATTATGTTAATAATCTTGGTAGGGAGTTATCTGTAGATTAACCTTTTCTGTAGGACACAATCCTTGGTAACCCCGTTCAAAGTAATAATATGATAACCAGCAGCAGCGGTTATTTACTTTGAAGCCTACCCAAAAAATGCTTTTGCTGAAAGCACCTACTAATGTCAGCGCTTGAGCAGCTGTTACAGTGGCAACTCCCATTTTATGACTCACCTCCTAGGTCAGGGCTAGGATCAGCAATGGGCCGTTCCCCTGTGGTAGCCATGCCATACCCAGAGAGAGAGGGAGCCAAGAAGCCCACTTCTATGCCCAGAAGTGTTTTTGCATCTTGCCCTTCTTCCATGCTTGGCCTCTCAGCTCTGCACTGACGTGGAAAAAAGGGAAGAGAGTGTAGGACATGATTATTTTTCCACCAAATGGAAGAACTATACCTCCTTTAATCAACCTCATACCTCCTTGGGAATTCTGACAAAATGCTTCTATTTCTTTCCTGTAAAGTGTGTGCACTTTATTGGGTGAGCTTTCCTTCTTATCAGTGCTTCCTCTTCCTGTTTCCTTAGTTTTGTTTTTGGTTGTTTTTTTTGTTTTTTTTTTGTTTTTTTTTATTTATTTTCTTGGCTAAGTTGTGCAAAGAACTTGCAGAGGAAAACTGACCCAGAATATTAATTTTCCCTGCGCCCCAAGCTTTTTTAATCGATGGCACTAGTTCAGTGCAGCAACTGAATAGGATTAGTCACTTTTCCCTCTGGACTGAGTTTGGAGGAGGCTGAAAAGATAGATGACTGGAATCGAGTTGCCTTTGGGGCATTGAGCTTAATTCACAACAGAAGGTAGCCAGTTCAAATCGTTCTGAGTCTTCTGCTAAGGGAAGGTGACTCAGATTAGTCCTTTTGTACCATCTCAGTTCTAAATAAAGTTTCAGCATTATTTTAGCTGGTCTGTTTGTGTCTGAGCCAAGGCGCCTTATATTTCCAGCAATTCCAGTGAGTTCTGCATCAGACCTTTTGTGGGGAGCAGAAAGAAATTGTCATTTCTTTGGCTCTCCTAATGTCAGCTTGCTGGTAATATCATGCTTGCAAGTGACAGTGGCAAAGTGAGAAATATGCTGACACCTCACACAGTCCTGTGATGACACACTTTGTCCTTTCTGTGTGACCCTGTGATACAAAGTGAGGTGGCAAGGAAAAGTTACAATAAGCTCAGGACTTATGATACAACTATTTGAATAAAGCTAGACAGAAACTCTTCCAAAAGAGGAAGGAACTTCATTGAAATGAGACAAAACGTAACAGAGAAAACACAAGTGGCCTAAGTATGTGACATAAGATAGTGAATTTACACATTGGTTTCCTGTTCACAACTATCTTGCCATAACTTAATAATGCATCAACTAATGCTCCAACTTCCCTTGCTGTAATTTTCTCACGCAATATAGCTCTTAGCCCTTAGAATTATATATTTTTCAGTTCCTTACAGAAGAATGAAAGGATCCACAAGCAGAAAAAGACTTGTTTCCTCTTCTTTTATTCCAGTACAAAGGAGGACTTGTTGTGAAGGAAAAGTTTAGGTCTCGTTGTCAGACTCTTGCTATTTACTACTTGGTTTTGGTCCTGTTTGAGGTTAGTTCTGGGACCTGAAGGCCTGTATGGGACACTCAGTGTGAACAGAAATACCTGAGATCTGTTACATGTTTTTGCTTTGTTAAGTCCTGGCTGAACCCCTGTAGATGCAGAGACTGGCCAGCAATTAATTCCAAAAGTTTAAGCAGAGAAATATAGCTGCCTACAATTCTACATATCTTCTGCCTCTACTGTGCTTCTTTTGTGCATCTCCTGGTATATGGTCTGGTTCGTTTTGGTAATTGAAAAACTGGGGATACTTAGATCAATTCAATTTCACAGCCTCATAAGAAGTTTCACAAGATATATTTCCAGGGGATTCTGCCTCACTTCCAGGTGATAAGATTGAGTCTTAGAATTGCTTTACCTTGAAGATAGAATGATTCACTGCTTTCTCAGTTTGCCCAATCTATAGCTATTACTTAGCAATCAAGACTGAGATATGTGGTGCTTCCCTTGTCTGTGTTTCTGGCACTGACTCCATATTTCTGATCTTCATTTTCTAGCCTGTAAAAAAAGGGAATTATATTTATCTGGAATTAGACTAAAAGTATAAATAGAGGTGCACATTCAGACTTCACTCATAGCCACTCATTAGACTTTTTTGTCACTTCCTTTTTTGTGCCTGATGGATTGATCTCTTTTTCTGCAGAATGCTGCCTCTCTGTGCTTCCAGTGGTCTCTGTGCTTCCTTTGGGCTTTGCAGTAGCTGGGTCTGCTTTTCTTCATGGAATCATAAAATGGTTTAGTTGGAAGGCACTTTAAAGATCACCTAGTTCCAACTCCCCTGCCATGGGCAGGGACACTTTCCACTAGACCAGGTTGCTCAAAGCCCCATCTGGGTTCCCTGGATTCCTGTATTCCAGACTCTTTGGCTTTTCTGTTCTGGCAGTGCATGCTCCCCTAGTTCAGATGTTTTCCCTGTTTCTGCCTATTTTTCAGTTTTTACAGGAACTGTTACTTTATTGATCATCAGCAGCTTTCCATTTTACATACCCCTTTTCCTTGGCAGCAGTACTCAGGTTCTGAAGAAACTCAGATAGTGGAGAGATTATACTAGACTGAGCAGTAAATGTACAATCATCAAACAGTACTGCCACAGGAAAGATCCCAGGATGATGACATTCCTGTTGTCAAGTGCTCTGGAAGAGATGAAAGATGTGGGCCAACATGACCCGACAAATGTACTCCTGGAAATGATCAGGGTCAAACTGCATCAAATACACTGCTTTTGCCTCTCTTCTCTTGCTTGCATGCAGGAAAGTAAAACTTGTCATTTAAACTTGTGTTTGCTTTTTATTTGTCACCACTGAGTTGTCAATGGCAGTGTCCACTGCTGGAGCAAATCCGTAGCTTTTGGTTAGGTTATGACATGCTTATGCTGGGATAACAGCAGGTGTAGCCCAGTAAAAACCAGTCTAAAAGACTGGTTTGCCAGCACAGAGTGCACCTCCTGACATTGCATTTGGTCTGTACAGCTGTATTGCCTGCACTGCTACCCAAGAGATCTTTTTCTGGTGTAAGCTTAACCTCAGAGTGCTTCTGTCTTGAAACAAAATAGTCAGATAGGGGAACTATTGTAGATGGCTTATTAATAGTGTAGGCTCACAATTTATGCCTCTGCCTGTGATTTTGTCACGTTGATAAAATCAGATTAAAAAGGAAGGATATTTATCATATGGTCACCAGAATGTTAGATTGACCATGGAATATATACCTTGGAAAATCACTCCTTGTGGAGATGCAGATCTGCAATAAGACATATAAAATATCAATCACTTGTACTGAATAGGTTATTTAAGGACTCAGTAATAAGTGGACAAAGTAATTTTCCTAGTATTTGAGATAAAAGGGTTTCTTGCTTTATAAATAATATTTTTATTTTAAATAAAAAGGACCTACAATCTTTTCTTCCTGCACCTTCAAATATTTCTCAGTGTCACAGTAAGTGTCTCTCTGGCTCAGATGGGTTAGTACAAGAAATTCTGCTTTGCTTGCTCATGCGCTGAATTGGTAATATTCTGGTTTATTCTTTCTATTAGAAATGACAGATTTCCCATCTACTACAATTCTGTGGGTTTCTAAATCCATGTGAGGAAAAAAAAATCTACATGTCCTAACTTCTTAGAAAATGTATTTAGTGAGGATTTCAATTGAGTCTTTCAACCTCTGGCTCCTCATCTAACAAAGGTTCTTCTCAACAGAGAAGGATCAGGAGAGGTGTTCAGGGCTCAGTAATTTCACTCTGTGGCTTGACTACAGTTCAAGACTTCAATGGTCTTCAACTGCAATTTTTCTCCCTAGGCCTTCTTATTATCAGAGCCTTCAAAAGGAAGCAATAGAATCACTCAGACTTTTACAGATCCCTGATGCTGCATTCTTGAGAAAGCAGTGTAGTTCAATTCTTTCTTCTCTTTTTGTCTGACCAGTACATGAAAGCAAAGAATAGAACATGCATCTGATTGTTAACCAGTACTTATATTTAACACCTGAATCATATAGTTTTTAATCTTTATTGAGCGATTAAGTGTTCTTCATTTCCCATAAATGAATTGAAACAAAAAGTGTAAGTTGTTAAAAACTCCAGCTTTAGAGAGCCCTTCATTTCAAAATTTCTTAGAAGTTATTGTCTATTTTTTTTTCTTCCTGATATAGACCATGGTAACTCTTAGATTATGCCAAAGGTTATAGAAGTGTTCACAGCATGGACTAAAACTTCACACATAACACTTTTTCATTATCCCTTCTGTCATTCATGTTCATGAAAGTTCCACGTAGCATATTCAGCAATTGCTGACATGGAAGTACAAGCTTAGGAAGCCTAAACGTTTCTGAGTACCTGTAAAATACCTTTTTTGTTGTTGTTAAATAACCTTGTGCTGTTTTGTTCTGTTCCCATACCACCATAAAAGGTGCATTTGAAATGTGGCTTCTTGCTAAGCTAAAGAACATCATGTCTATGATGTCATGCCATCGTTTATGGCCTGAAGGGCAGCTAGATATTTCAGACTTTATCCACACAGACATGTTTCACCCTTCACATCAATGCAACCATACAGACACAGTTAAACAAGCATAACCCTACCTGTGAACTCCTATCCCACTGTGAAAAGGCTGTCTCTGGTTCAATTAATAGCCTTTCCAGAGCAATATAAGTCCAAATTGGAAAAAGGTTCACTTCTAGAGTGTTCACATAAGGTACTGTATAATTATATAACATTATATAATATAACAACCTCTTTGGTTGCACAGACATGCTTTAGAAAAATCCATGGTGTAATGAAGTTTCTTTGCCAATCTCTTCATCCAGCATTTCTGGGTTAGAACTGGAGCAGAATGAGCTTCCTTTAATGCTGCGTTTGCAACTCTTTTTCAAAGAATTTATTGTAGCTTTTCTACCCCTCTGACTTTATCTTTTCTTTCCTTCTCCAAATAGTCTGAAGCACTGTCTTTCTCCACATTTGTATGACCACGATCCCCTGATTGTTTTTATACTTTTTCAATTTCTTCTTCCTTTTCTCTTTACTTAACTCTCTCCAAGTGATTCCCTGAATTTTGGCCAGTATGTCCAGTCGGGCAGATTTTTTCTCCCATTGTCTCCAAGCCTACAAAATGGCCAATAGTTCTTTTCCCCCATTCCTTCCTAATAAATGCCACTACACAAAGTCCTTCTCCATATTTCCTGTTTCTTCCGGGCTGCTCCTTGAAGGGCTTAGCAGCTGTCCATGGGAGCAGCTTTCTCTGGGCTGATCAGTAACAGAGGAAATGCTCTACAGCCTCTCAGGTCCACAGGGACCTGCAGTTTGAGAACCATCACCTCTTGCATCAGTTGTTATGATACAAATAGGAGCCCTCTGGGCATGAGCTTTTCATTCCTACACCATAACTGGGCTTTAGGCATTACCACAATATGAACAGGCCATAAATAACAGAATTTTAAGTCCTGTTTCAAGGGATTTAACTCCTTTATTTTTTTTAACCATACCCCAAATCAATAGATATTTTCATAGAAATGAATCTATTGTAGTAAGATGTCTACCAGCCCAGAGACATGTGTCTGGTAAGACTCCAGTGATGTGTAAGCTTAGAACAAAGCGAAGAACATGCCTCCTATAGAGAATACAATGTTTAAGGTGTCAGTGAAACCGCACAGCTCTGTGGCACTTTGGGTGGCAATTGTGCCACACCCTGAAATGGTTTGTTTTCAAAACTGAGGTTGAAAAAAAATATATAAAAGACACTGAACAACAGATGCCAAGAGTACTTCCTCTGCTAGGTATAGTCAGAAGGAGAGTTGCTCTTTGAAGATAAAAAGTTGCTCTTTGCACATAAATTGTCGTGTGCTCAAAAATGAAATTTGCATCTCAGATCTCAGAATTTATGTATTGAAACTACAGGCAGTCTTTACAGCGTAGGCTGATATGAAAGGCATATTAATATGATTTTTTAAAAACAGCTAATAAGAAAATGGTGTATTACCATTTCTTCTAGGAATTTGTTGGCAAAGAACTTGGAGATTTTTCAAATAGCAGAAGCAGGACTAACACCTTTCCAATGCCACTTCTAATTCTGCCATTATTTTTGCTTTAAACATCTGCTAATCTCAGAAGGTGGCCTTTTTTTTTTGTCCATGCCACAGAAAGATGACACTCACCCCATTAAATATACAGTGTCACACAGGACAAACAATGCAGCACAATCATCTCCAACCTGAGAAACAGTGGGTTTGTTTAAAATAACTGTATTTCACCAGTTTGCCTTTTATTTAAGTTCATCGAGCCTCAGGTACTGATTGATGAAGCCAACAAGATTCTTTTCATTACTTTAATATGTTTCAAATCAAGCCATTGGAAAGGAGCAGATTTTTAGAAGCAGCTCATTAGTGGAAATGCTGCTGCTTTCTGCAACTCGAAGGTTGCCATTGGGAGAATCCTTTAGTTGCCTTAACATCTGTGCTGTAGCTGTGTGTTTTGGATGTGCTACACAGGTATTGTGGGTTTCTTTAATTTACCTGCCTTAATATCCATTCAGTTATGTTTTTTCCACTGCTGTGAAATATTATTTTCCTGTCTTGCAGTTTCTGTGCTATTGGCAGCCGTTCCTCTGTGCTTATCAAAAAAAGCAAGAGAGAGGACAGTGTCACACTTGAATGATTTTTTATAAGGTTGGGATATACTGTGGGTTTCACAATAAGATAGCCTGGCCAATGGAGTTTGTATATAGAGATTTTTCGGTTTCATTACAGCTATGGGATTAGGCAGCACAGCAAAGGAACAAAAGTCAAGAGAGGCATTCTGACTTTGCTTTGGCATAACTCTTTTGAGTTCAGCAGGCTTACTCCAGGTTTACACTGGAATAAAGGGAGCTCAGAGTGATGCCCAATAGATCATTTTACAGCGCTTTTGGAGGCATCAATTTACTCAGTCACTTGGAAAATCTTACTCCCCTACTGCCAAAGATCTGGGACAATTCACAATTCTAATATATTTGTGGTGTGTAGATGTGTTTGCTTAGTAGAATTAGGAATCTGTTAAGCAAATTTCATACAGCAAGCCCTTCCCTGTCTTATGCTCAAGGGCAAAGTAGCAAATAAGATGCACAGGGAATTTCCCACCCCTGTAGGAAGACAAAAATATAATGAGTGCTGCTGGCCTGTAACAGACCTGGATGTAGCCTTCTAGCCACTGCTTGCTTACACAGCCCTCAGAAGCAAACACAGACACAGGTTTGAGTGCTCTTGTTCATGGGGAAAAGGATGCCAAGAGCCTGCTGTGAGGAGCCCTGTCCTGACTGATAGGATTTCTCCCACATTCAACACCAGCTTTTCTCCCCTTCATTGGATGGGCAGTATTTTCATTCATCTATTAAATGGCTTAATATACTGCCCTTGTTCTGTCACTGAACAGGCTTAAGCAAACTTGGAGATGTGGACAAAAAGGCTGTTCGCTTCCTGTATCAGGGGCAGCTATATGAAGTAAGCTTATATATGTTGCTGTTTGGAGGTTTTCTGACAGATTCTTTCTTTCTTTTTTTTTTTTTTTCCCTAGGTGTGAATTGCCACTTGGCAAAAAGTATCTGGACGCTAGAATGTGTCATTTGGTGCCCTAAATGTTTATGTCCAAACCCCTGCCACTGATGACACAACATGCTGCAAGAACAAAAGTCTGTTGGCTGGAGTCTGAACTGGTTTCCTAATTCACACCTGTGCATTGGCAGACAAGCAGCCATCAATCACAAACTCTTGCATATCCTGGGTATGCTCTTATGGGCAGGGCTGGAAACATTTCTGAGTGCTGATGGGAGAGATTGGGTAAGAAAAAAAACAATAGAAGAAAAGTAAGAAAGCAAAGGTAATAGATTTATAGGAAACGGGGCTGCAAAGGATATCAGGAGGCTGAATTGACAATGCTGGTGTAATTCCTGACAGACGAGATTAAAAATAATCTCTTTGAAATGCATTATGGCCACAGAGCCACAGATAAAATGTGTTAGAAACAAATTACTCTCTACGTCTGCTACATCTTAAAGCACCTTCCCAGAGTGCTAGACAGGAGTTTGAGTTGCTGCATGAAAGTTGCTATATCTTGTTTTATTTGAGTATGTATAAAGTATCTGTATAAAATATTTATCTACAGGATGGAAGAGTATTAGGTGTGTATGATTTTTGTAACACTCTGACAAGAAATGGAATTTTCCTAGACTAAGGCTTGTGTAGCATGCTTGAAATTGGGCTCATAGCCAGCTTGTACATCTTTCAGGTTTATGGATGGATTTTGTGTTTAAGAAGTAGAAGTAAATAAAAGCAGATAAAAAGAATGTGACTACTATGCAGCTAAATCATCTTTAGGAAGGTATCAAGGCCAGGTCTCCTCATTAGTTTCTTTCTTCATTAGTACTGGAAGAACAAAGAACAGCATTTACTCTATATTCTAAAGATTAATTGAAGTGGGGGATGGAGCAGTGAAATTGAATTAGTAAATTATTAACCAATTTCAAAGTAATAAGAAATAATCTATTACAGAGGCTATCCCTCCATCTAGAGATTTGTCTTAAGCATTTGTCTTTGGGAGAGATGGAAGGAATAAAGGGATACAAACTAGAGACAATCCATCAAGTCAACTATTGGAACATGAATAATGAAGACCTTTGAACTTGGCAAATCTTCCAGATCTCTCTCCCTTAACTGTGACTTACAGATTGTTTCAGGGTTGCTGCTTAATCTAATAGCCTCTTTTTAATTTTGCCCCGTCCCCCCCTGACCCCCCGTTATTAAAAATGTTCCTGTTATAATCTCAGCATCTGACAGCCAAAGCAACAGTTAACAAGGCCCAAATCTGGCAGAGTATCAGCTCAGGAACTCCCTCCAGCCTGCAAATACAACTCCACCCACTCACATTTTCAGAAGAGGAGCCTGGTGCCAAGGCAGTGCTGGCAAGGTGGCAGCTGGGGAAGTGGAGGTTCTGGCTTCTTTGATTTCTGAAGCTGCCTATGAACAACTGCCTTCTTTCTTCCTTTTTGAGTCAAGCCTCACTTTGATGGCTGGAAGATTTCCTCATTGCCTGTTTCTAAGATTAAAACTCTGATTTACTTTTAGAAACCAAAATGAGTAACATTAGTGTCCAACTGAAACCAGCAAACTTGCCTCGTGTAACGCTCTGACTAAGAGGAAGGGTCTGGCTCTCACTAAGAATAATTCTCATTAGCCTTGTGGTTTGAAGGTGTTTTGAAGCAGCTCATGGGGGTGACAATTTAAACTGTCCATCCCCTCCTGGCTGCTGGCATATGGGTTGCACTTCCAGCGTGTGTGAAAATATTGGGAAGGAGGAGGGGAAAAGGCTTGTGGGATACTCACAAACATCTTCACCCACCCCAACTGCCCAATGGAGGTTATGGCTCTTCTAAATCCACCCGGTCCCCTGGCCTGCGAAGGGCTAAAGCCTTTATACCAGGTGTAAATCTCTGTTCCTCTCTGCCTGTATGGTGGTCTCCTTCTGCCCTGCTTCACAGATGCTCCTCTCAGCTCACAGCTGCAGCCCACAATACAGGCACAGTCTCTGCCCAGAAGCACAGATGTATTTTGTCCCAAGGTCTAACTGTGCTCCACAGTTTATAGGGCCCTATGAATGGTCTTGACGGACTTGAGAGATAGGAGTGGGGAGGCCAGAAGTTGGATTTTTTGGAAAGCATATAGCCAGTGGTACCTGAGCTGTGCCAGATTTCCCTGGCTGGGCTGCAAATATTGCTGTCTGTCAGACTTTTGCTTAAGCTTTTGTGCAAGCCCACAAATGAAGTACTGCATTCTTTACTCCCACCTGCAGTGTTAAATGAATAGCTGCTTGACTCGTTGTACTCTATGCAGATTTTTAATGAATCACTTCAGTTCCAGGGGTGAGCCTCTCTCCCCAGCCTGCTTCCCTATGTGTCAACACTCCTGTGTCCTCCCCACCCTAGTCCAATGGCTTAGACTATCTTCCATTCATTTCCAGTGCCTGCCAGGAATGGGAAGTTGCAAAGGGACACAGGTGAAATTGTCCTGTCGTTCATTTTCACCTCAAATGGTGCTCCTCTTGTTCCCTATTAGCCTGCAGCTCTCAGCTCATATTCAAGAGGGGCCTGAATCCAATTTCTCCCTTACTCCCCCCAACCCCCCAATGATTGTTTGCTCTGGTTTGTAAACAAGAGAACAGCTACACACCTCAAGTATCTGGTTCAATGTTTCTTCAGAATATACCCTACTTCTGAAAAAGTGAGAGGAAGCTCTTGGACTTGTTCTGTTCACTTTCATTGTGTGAAATGAAGCTGAACAGAACATACAATTGGGCCCTAAACCACATCAGACCCAAGGGTAGATCCACAGTGATTGCCTGTTGTCTGGCAACACTGACTGGTGATGATTTCTCAGCACAGCTTTCACTTGGAAAACTTAATTCCTTCTTAAAATGCTCTCAGCACCCTGTGTGAAGATGAGCTTCAGCAGCATCTGCAGCAGATGCACTTCTGGATCTGGCTGTGCCATCCCTCACGCCTCATGCAAGGTTCTGCTCTTCTTCCTGCTGTACAGAGACTCACTGCATCTACAATGCATACATGGGGAGAGCCTGCACAAAATGTTTCTGACTACAATGTATGTGGTGCCCTCTCTCAACACTAGTCTGCATTCACAGTTCCTCTGTGACTCAGGGGCAGGCTTACAGTCTCTGAAAAAATTCTGTTTTCTCCTTCTTATATCCCAAGCCCTTTGAGTTAAAACATGACAAAGGAAGATACAGAGATTGCAAAGGAACAAGGGATTTTCTTGTAATTTCAGCATTTATTTCCTTTTAAAAGATGCAGTTGTATAAAATAAGTGATGTCCTGGCAAAGGCTAGTGTTATGCTGTGCCAGACAATTTTATCACCCTAGCCCGTGAAGGCTCTAGTGTACAACATAAAGCTGCTTTGCTTTCCAACATGCCAGGGTTTTTTCAGTGCCAGACCTCACTTGGCGGCTCGGAGGAGTTTTCCTCCAAAATTAGCCCCTCTCCAGCATCCTTCTGCCCTGCCGTGGGTACCCGGGGCGCCGGGCGGAGCCGGGCGGGACGGCGCCGTCTCGGCGACAGGAGGGGGAGCTCGCAGCGCGCCGGCTTTAATCGGCGAATTAATTCAGCAACGCTGCAAAATCACCGCTGCGGCTGAGATGTTCATGGGGCCTTTCTCCACACCTCCTCCCCCATCCCCCATAGAAACAAACGGGAAAAAAAAAGAAAGGGAATAGTGGGGGTTGATTTTGGGGTTCAGGTTAGGATGGAGAATTAAACTAAATTAAACGGGAGGTGAGAGGTACTGCAGCTGCTGGGAAGTGGTGGAGAGGGTGCATCTTATATATATTTATGGTGCTAGCAGTTATGAGTGAGATGCTCCCAGCAGTCAATAACACCTCTCCTCTGATAGACTGGGACGGGTTCAGAGCTGGTGTGGGCTCCTCAGTTCAGCTGAGCAACCAAGGACTGTGCCCACTTACACTACCACTGAACTTAGCAGTGTATGTACTAGGAGACCTGTGAGGAGAGCAAAACCCATGCCAGTGGAAAAGTCTTTGTTTCCAGAAGCAAGACAGAAAAGCATGAGCTACCAGTCTCAACATAAAATCACAAGACTCATCAAGCTCTCCTCTGGAGTATGAATTCAAGAAAAGGGTACTCAAGTCTGTGTTGTTACATGGAGCAATGGGGGCAGAATTTGGGTTCATGCACAAACTCCCTAACACACCTTTTGGCATGACCCCAGGCTCTGCCCAAGTTAACATCAAGCTTCTCAAAGTTAGAATGCTTTTCTGAAAAATTCCTCTCGAACTTGATGGCACCACAGTTTACTGCTTTTGCTTTTGCTATTTTTACTCTTTTCTCTGAGAAGTCAACTGAAGGCAGAATCTGAAAAAAAAATCCTAACCTGTCAAAGCACCGTCCTGAAGACATTTCTGCCCAAGAATGCAGAGGAAGTTGCAGCTTTCAGAATGCATTTTTCCAGACAAACCTACATCCATCAGTTGTTATGGATCTAAGCCACAAGGAAAACCTGTGTTGGTGTCACAGCAGTAGTGAGTGAAGGTTTTCATGGTGGTAGGACCAAGCCCTCCCTGTCTGCAGGTGCAGTACTGCAAATGAGCTCATCCCTAAGGTGGGCAGTAGTTTTCCTGGTGCAGACAGCCCTGTAGAAAGTTAATCTAATATTGTAGTGATAAATTGGAGAGAGATTTCTTTTATGCCCCCCCTCCAAGTGCCTGCATAATTCTCCTGTATAAAATCCATGACAATTCCCAAAGTTGGTATCTGGCGATCTCTCATGAGATAGCTTTTTGAGGTAAAATATCCCCCTCCTTATCTATAAGCTCATGACCCTCATTATTAGTGCAAGCTGAGCCTATGACTAGTAAAAAAGAGCTTACGTCTTGACCTAGAGGAGAAAGAATCTAGAGAGATCAAAATGTATAGTGCCAAATTAAATAATTTCCTGATGAGCTCTCACAAATAGAGGGTTGCATCTTCCCTTGCTGTGGAAAAGGAGCAGGTTCTCTGCAGGCACAGAAAGCATTCCACAGATAAAGCCCTGTGATACATTTAAACAGAATGAACCTCATTCTTAAACCCATCTAAAAATGTTAGTAGAATCATGAACACTGACCTTAAAATGAAAAATGATTTGCAACCTTTGCAGAGGTGTCTTTATCATAGTGCCACATTTTAAAGTATTTTATCCACTCAGCTACACAATCTTACCATTCATTTGCCATTGTCATTTTACCTACAAAAGAGTTCACTTAATATCCCCCAAAGCAAGAGAAATGTAACGAGTATTACAAGAGGAAAATTATTTCTAGTATATTATATAGAAAGGCTGTAAAGTTCAAACAGAGGGAGTTTTGTGTGCACACCACGATTCATGCAAATTACGCTTAATAGTTTAACGCTGCATTAAATTTTGCCTCCTGAATAAAAATGCTTCTTTAGTTATTTTTCTAATAATCTATGTAACTTTGGGGAACTAATTAAGGCAAACCATCTCCAATGTGCCTGTTTAGCTGCCTATGTCAAGTGGCCTGATTTTTAAAAGTGCTGACTACTGAAGCTATTGTAAATATTTTGCATCCCTCACTACCTGGTAATTTTTATGTGGTCAGTATAAATTTAGGAGCCCTACATCAGCTACCTATGTGATACTTGTGGTCTAATTATTTACCTGTAAATTTACCATAGCTCCCAGTAAGAAAATTAAATCTAAGAAACCTTTTTAGTAAGCTTATTTCTCCTTTCCTTTTCCCCCTTCTGCTCTAAGAAATGATGCCGACCTATAAGACTTTCAATATAAAGGTGTTTCTGTAGCTGCAGGAAAATGCTGATATTGCTTTTTGATTGCAAGAGGAGCATGTGACACATAATTAATCCACATATGGACAAGGATGTCTTCCAAGACTAGAAATGGAAAACTAATCAAGAGCACATATGACACACTGGATCCAACACACTTGCTTCCCTAGGATTTCTTGGCTGCTTCACATCTGGCTGGCTTGGAGTGCAAGCAGAGCAGCACAGGACTGCCTGCCTGCTTTCATGGAGATGATTGCTGGTCTGAAGCCTGGCTTTGTCTGCAAAGCTTCAGTTTCATCAGCTCAGTGTGTGCTGAGGCTTGGTTTATCTTGCCTGGACTAGGGCTTTGAATGTATTCGTTTGCTTCCAGTAAACGAACACTATCCAAAATGAATGTTCTTAATCCTAAGCCTTTGACTTGGTGTATATACAGGTTTTGTACTGATGTAACTAACACAAGTGCTAGCATGGTTTTTAAACCTTTTTAATTTTTTGTAAATTTGGGGACATATCCCAGAGAAGAAAATCCCTGCTGGCATCTGACTTGAAAACTGCATACGGAGACCTTATTTTGACTACTGACACAGATAGTGAATTCTCATTGACTTTAGCAGAGGATCGGCTTTAGAAAGGATGGAGGTGTCATGTTTTATATCACTGTGTTGGCTACTGGAAGCAGCTGTGCTTTCCAGTCACAGGGAGAATCACTGAGGTCTCAAACAGGATGCTGAAGTTCCCATGGCTGAGCACGTCTGGAAAGGTTTAGATTTGGTTTCCCAGGATCTTGTATCTTTCCTCAAAATGTAGATGAACAGGAAGACAAATTAATTCTTCATTCCTGGATGTGATATGTTATATAAAGATTTAGAGAGCTGCTCTTAGCAAGTGCTTTGGCTGTGCTGTTTACTGCTTCAATGAGAGACCAAGTAAGAATTTTATATTCCTCTCCCATAATATTTAATGAGCAATATTTATGCTTATGTCAGAGACATGCTTTGAGCCGTGATTATTGTCTGCAATTTTACACTCTAATACAATGTCCAACTTCAATACTCACTGTTATGAGGCACCATTATGAGTCAGTGGTCCTTGTCGTCTGATCTCACAAATGTAGAGAGTGGTTATGCTTTAGGAGGCTGAAAAGGTCTGTCAACATGAGTAGTGAATTATGAAACTGTTGCATTTTTGTATCCTGAATCTGAAGAGCAGCCAACCAAAGCAATATACCTAAAATACACACACAAAAATGCACACACAGAGAAACAGTACAGGTATGGAGGCAGAAATTCAACTCCGTACATGTGTCCTGAATCCAATATATTAAAATAAATCTCAACCACATTGTCTCAAAAGCATCCCATAAATAGAAGGGTGCTCAGACATGTTTGACCCTGCTAGCAGGGTACCATGCTCCAGCTGCTCTGTAAAACCTCACTTGAAGCATCTGACTCATCAGTCATGCTGCCTCCCTTGTACAACAGGCTGAGGGGATGGGGACAATCTCTCATCTCATGGGAGGGTATTTGCTTGTATTGAAGGCAAAAATCTGAGCCCTGTTTCTGAGGCAAAGAGATGACACAAGGCTAATTCAAAGAAAACATAAGAGACAAGACCTTGTTGGGGCCAACACACTGTAAATGTATCAAAGTGGAAATTTGCACCACCTCAAGACAAGGACTGATGTACTTTGAAAACTGAGAGCCTTAATGAAGCAAGGCATTGTTTCTCTTTAAATATCTGTTATCTGTAACAGGTCAGATTCAATCAGCACTTCAAAATGCAACTGATAGGCAATGATTGAAAAAGTACTTCAGTCTTCCCTCAAATATTCATCTTAGCAGGACTGTGTTCAAGGTACAAAAACTTCCATTGATATCTTTGCACAGAGGCTTTTAATCCTTTTCATGGAAAGATGGAAGGAAAGGAAAGCAGAGAGTGAGCAACACTCTTGCACAGGTTTGTGAGAGGGGGAGGGAGGGGATTTAATGTCAAGGAAATTGTCAAATCAGGAAAAAAACTATCAAAAAGGGCTTTCACAGTAGCTCTCTTGGGGAGAACAGTTTTTCAAGCAAGCTCTCTTGGGGCTGAATCACACAATTCATTAGAGACAATTGGTGGGTAAAATAGTAGCAATGATCTTTGAAAAAGAAAGGTCCAATTTCCACTTCCCATTTTGTCATAAGCTGTCAGGAAGTGTTACACAGTGCTATTGAACAGCTGTTGCTGTTCTTCTTAAAGATGGGTGATGTAATGCTGGTAGAGAGCCTTGCATTCAGAAGATCTGTGAAATGGGATGGAAATACCTCTGACCCCCACCCCATAATGCTGTGAAATCTTAATTGCCCTGTTTTTTTTCTGAATTCAAGAAATTCCATTTTGTTCCCTGGGGCATTCCTGGGTTGGATTTTAGCATTTTTTCTTGCAGGGTTCTGTCATCAGCAGCTGTCACTTTGAATGGTTCCAGGTGTGGGTGAGGAGGCAGTGGAGAAACAGGAAAGTAGATGATGGGAGAGGAGATGATGGTCATTCAACTAATCAAAGCAGGTTTTTTAATAGCTAGTCCTAGGTACTACTTCAGCATGCTTTTGTTTGACTGCTGTCAGGCAACAGTTCTGCAGTGACATCTACACTCTGTTAGGAGATTTGGAAAGGAAATTAACACTGCACTTTGAACAGGGTCTCACTAGCTCTTGTTGACATCCTCCTGATTAACGCCAGCATAGATGAAAAGAGAACCAGTCCTTAGGGCTTATAAAAAAACCTCCCAACTAAACTAATATTTTCCATGTAATTGATTGGTAGCACCAACCAAAGATTGTTGGTGCTGCCTCAGAGAGAGCTGAATCAGTACCTAGTCACTTTGGTCCATGTTCCTGCTGTTCTTCAGGCAGTCAGATGACAGTGAGGTGGAGGAGCTGTGATGGATGTGTTGCAAAAAGCACAAGCGTGCAAGAAGATGGGGGAAGAGTCAAGCAACACCCTGCTTCAAAGCACCACCTGGCAAAGAGTTCTAACTCAGTGGTGCAGCTGAGGCTGTCAGCCCACATCTGATGGAGATGGTTTGGATGGCTCCACTGAGTTGTTCAGTGTTCACTCCACTACATGAGCCCAGCTGATGCTGTGAGGTTTGTACACCTGTGTCACCATCAGCACTGTCAACCCACTGCTGAAGGGTCCCAGCTGGTCCTCCTGCTCAGGTTATCCCACCTGCAGCAGCTGGGGAATGTCTTTTGTTGCCGGGCATCACCAGGCGCATGAGGGGCGACTCTACCACTGGAGATGGATCTTGGTGAAAACTGCAGTGGACAGCCTTGTTCTTTAACAAACTCAGCATCTCCTGGGTTCATGTACAAAGACATTTTTAGGCCTGCATGCAGATAGTAGGTGTTACTTTGCAGGAGTTTATATTTTAAGGTGTCACAGTCATTGGTTTATGTGAACTGCCAGTTCAGATGCTCCTTTCATCACACAGCTGCAAAGGAGCTGCTATTGGGACACCTTTGCTGCTGGTCCAGCCCGGCAGCAGACTGTGCAAGCTGAGACTCTTCAGAGGAAAGAGCTCCCTCCCACTGCTGCTGGAGACAACATCTATTTTCACAATGTAATGCATCAAATGCCAATGGGAAGAGCCAAGAATTTTCAGGCTTCTCAGAGGAATATTATAAACAAAGCAGAGTAAAAGCAAAGGTGTATAAAATGCCTTGACAGTGCCTTTTAAAAGTTGCCATGTGTTATTTTAGCCAAGTCTTTATTCTTTTATACTTAATGTTGTGTGCTAAAGTTCTCAAAGCTGCTGGCAATACTCAGTGGAATAATTTTAGAGCAACCTTAATAGAATGAACAGAATAAAGGATTGTTCAAATATATTGTAGCAAGATAGCTTTTTAATAGAACAAGTTATTCAAAACACTGATGGCTAGGGCTTGTGAATGGAAAAAATCTCCCCTGTGTTTAATTACCCCAGCCTGTCTTTATTTCCTTTGTATAATTCTAAACACCGTTTGCTTGTGCTGGACGTAGTCCAGTTTGAAAGTTGGTATTTGTTCAACGATGTGTCCTATTCACAGGCTGGAGATCCAAACTGGATGACTACAGCCAAGCATCCTATCTGACCTCCCACATAATGTAGGTTATGCTGTTCCACCCCACCAAGCCTGCAGTGGAAGGAATTACTCTTTGCCGCTATTCTGGATTCAGGAAAGAATTCCTATTTAGAGCAGTACTTAAGCACACACTTAACTTTAATGATATGCTTAATTCCCATTTAAATATGCAGTGAAGCGCAGCTTTTGAGTTTGCACCCTTGTGAGCAAATGTTATGGGGTCCAGTAACTTGGTCATACTGAAAAGTGTCCTTTGTGACTCCCAGAGCAAAATTAAATCTGAAGAGTTTATTCAGAGAAGTCAGATGGCTTGCTGATGTGATCTCCAGAGAGGTCAGTTTTGTTTGGGGGTTTTCAGGCCTGTGGAGCTGCAGTGGTGTTGCCATTTGCACTATGAAGCTGCTCAGGAACTGTAAGTGATATCCCTTTTCATTTCACTTAGTAGAAAGGATATATGAATCAATAGTATTTCATTAATTCAGTAACAACCTCTGTTAAACCTCTCAAAAGACAAGAAAGAAGAGAAGCTGATTTTGTCTTAATTTCCAAGGTTTTTTTCACTTGCTTGGGGAATGGAGAAAATCTCTGCTGCACCATAATACCCTACCTAATTGAGCTCTTAGATTAATGTTTAAACTTCATTTGCAAGTCCATTACCAAATCTAATCAGTTACAAAGGTACCATTAAGGAAAGGATTTTTTTTTTTCAAATCCACTCTAATTCACATTTCCCCTCACTGTCCAAGGCACTGGCAGTGGCTGCAAGTGCTGTGTTATAGATATTGTACTTATACCAGGAGGGAAAAAGAAACTACAGAATATTTTCAGTGGAGATAATAATATACAAAATTACATGAAGTTCACATGCTAGTATAAGCCAAAAAGGGATTGGTTAAATCTTGAATCTACTGAAGAAGAGGAATACTCATGTTCAGCCTCTTTTAAAGTGATGATACCACCTTTGAGAAGGTGTTAGATTGATTGCACTGAAGACTTTTCCCTAGATCTATTACCTGCAAGAGATGTGCAGCATTATCCTCAGCTTCTTCCTGTGAAATGAAATCCTGGCACAGCCCAGAAGTTTCAGGTCTGCTTAATTTTCAATGCTCATATAGTCCTCAGCCTTGTAGCTGACAAATGCTCTTCGTGTTCAAAGTGAAATGTTCCTTTTGAGCTGCACATCAGAACAGGACCACCCCATTCTCAGTACTTGGGATAGCAGACAATATAAATGCTAACACAAGGCTGACCTGACCAAAGCTGAATGGGTGACTTCCAGCCAAAGACTGTCTCTCCCATTACCTAATCCCTGAGACATGCAGACTCCCATCCTCATCAGCACTTTAAAAAAAAAAAAAAATCTGGACTTTATTTTTATAACTGCTCTCAGAAGATAAACAGAGCTGAAATGAAGATCAAGAAATGAGCAGTATGATGTTATACAGACACCACTACTTTCAGGCAAATCAAAATTTTGCTGTTGTGTCTGTGTAATTGGGGAAAGCTGTGCCTACCCAGGGTGGTCAGCCCCCAGCTTTGGAAGGCAGGGCTGTTTAGAGGTAGTTGCTAATAGTCAGGGCTTTAGTGACCTCTTGTAAATCTCCTGATGCATATATTCATTTCCCAATCCCCATGCACTCTTTGCAGTCTGCTTACCCCATTAGCCTAGTAGTTTCTACAGAAGGCAGTGATTGGGAAGGAGTTTTGCAGAGTGCTGAGAAGAAAGTAACCCTTTTGCTGCAGTAAAGATAATATTTGTGTTGTGCTGGCTTGTCCATTAAAACAAGGATATCTTTTGCTGGTCAAAAGTTCTCTGATTATGGACAAGAGAGGCCTTTCCACCAAGCTTCTTGGCTTAAGAAACACATAGCATAAAACTGAGGAAACTCTAAGGTCTCTCCCACATTGTATCACTGGCCTGCTGCGCGTCCTTTGGCTTCTCTCTTAGCATCACTCCTGTGGCTCGACTAAACCAGGAATTATAATTGTGACCTAATAAAAAGTATTAGCATTTACCTTTGTAGAGCACTTGGAGATTTGTGGATAAAAAAAGAGCTGTGTAAGTACTTCTGCAGTGAAATGCTGCTGCCTTTCTGTCTCCATGTGCAGAAAAGAACAGGAGCAAAGAACAAAAAGAGAAGCAGGTAAGAATGATTAATAAATATTCAGCCTACAATGGCCTCCCTCCCCAGATAAATGTAGTAGTGACAATGAATGCAAAGGAGGAGCGAGGCCAGCGTATGGCAGAAATGAAAGTGTAGACAATGCCAGTGTTATATCCACAGATCCTTGTCTCCATGGACTTCAGTCACCGCTGTGTGCTTGAAGCTGGTCAGAAGAATCCCCAGCAGAGGTATCTGAATACACCCCTTAACAGAGGATCACTGCCTGCTTTAAACATGAATTAAAAGGAGGGAGGAAGAGCCCCAGGGTTCAACGTCAACAAGATCTAAACTACTTGACATTCTCGTTCTGAAATGCCAGCTCTTAAATTATCGAGGCCTTTTTTCTTTCCCTTTTTTCCCCCCAAGAGCTCTGTATTTCCCCATGTAACAGTGTGCAAACATTTTATCAGCAAATACCAAGGGGATGGGGTGGGGTGTGTGTGTGTGAAAAATCGGCTATCTAGAACTGATAAAGCAATTTGGCACAGACACTGCAGTTATCACTTTTAAATGGCTATGGGCTTTCCGAGGTTTAACAAGTTGCAGGGATAAAATTCTGGGGGCTGACTGCTCTGAGGGTGGACGGGAAGCTGTGCTCGCTCACCCTGTGACATTCCTGCTCCACTGCCCGTGTTACTGGGACTGTGCCCTAATGGAAGGGGTTTTGCTGCCCTGCCATATAGCAGCAGTCCGTGACACTGTGCTAACAGCCTGCTTGGGACCATTACTTAAGTGATAATCTCACTGCTCCTTTGTTTTATGGGGCAATAATCTGAATCCCATGCGCATAAATGAGGCCAAAGGGTAAATAGTTTGTTATAATGAGGGAACAACATTAAGACTGATGAAAACTAGAGGTCAGTGTTATTATTTCTGTTATGACACCCATTCATTTAATAATCCTTCTGTTCATATCCTAGCAGCAGGGGTCCGTGTCCTGGCTTTTCAAGGCAGTATCTGTCCCCTAATAAAGGCAGATATTATCCTGCTGTCTCTCGCATCTAACTCAGCTCGCCCTCGATGTGGTTCCTCATTACGATCACATCTGAGAGACTCCCAACACGGCTGTGCGGTGAAGGGCTGCTGGAGAAGGACCAGAGACACTAAAGAGACATTATCTGACCTTATCACTCTCTTCAACTTCCTGAAGGGTGGCTGTGGTGAGCTGGGGGTCGGTCTCTTTCTCCGGGCAACAACAGACAGAACAAGAGGACACAGTCTCAAGCTGCGTCAAGGGAGATACAGGCTAGAATTAAGGAGGAAGTATTTTACAGAAAGAGTGGTCAAATACTGGAATCATCTACCCAGGGAGGTGGTGGAGTCACCATCCCTCGAAGAGTTTAAAAAAAGACTGGATGTGGCACTTGGTGCCATGATCTAGTTGAGGTGTTAGAACATGGGTTGGACTCGATGATCTTAAAGGTCTCTTCCAACCTAGAATTTCTGTGATTCTGTGATTCTGTGATTCTGATCTGCATGGCCTCAAGGTACCAGCGGCAGGCTGGGGAGCTCATCACAGCTCCTCTGTTCCACAATGAGGAGCCCACTTAGAGGATTCTCCGTATTTTCTGCTGCATCTTCCCCTCCCAGCAAGGTATCTGCTGTCCCCTGACAGTTCACCATTCCCAGCTGGGAAAATATTCCCAGTATGTGTTAATACATCAGTAAAGCATTTCTATAGAATTTTTTTCTTTTTTTAGAGAGAGCACACTGGCATAGTTGGTCTACTTAGAATACTTAGAATAGTAGATCTGAGCATAGCAATATTACTGGGTGTTCTCAAACACAGAATAATATAAGTAGTGTCAGGCTTTCTGATGGGAAAAGTCTCCATGTGTTTGAAATGCATATAATCGTGTGTATAATTTTGTAAACCATCTAAATAAAGAAAATATTAAAATATTCTTATATAGACACTTATTATAATATACAATCTGCAAGTGTCCTGGATCCAACCATCTTATTCTCTTATCACCCAGTTAACCTCCTGTTAGGTAAATTCTTTCTTCATCTTACTACTGGCATATATTCTTCAGCCTGTGGAGTGTATATCTATCTATCTATCTATCTATCTATCTATCTATCTATCTATCTATCTATCTATCTATATCTATCATTATTATTACTATTGCTATCATCATTATTATCACTTATTACTGTGCTGGCTAGCAGAGGCATTATACTAAAGTAATGTACATGGAAATGGAACAGTATGTACATCTTTTTTTTTCACATCAGATGTGGGCAAGAACATTATTGTAAAAACAGATGGGTGATAGAAAACACCAGTAGTATGTTTTCTAATTCATTTAATGTACAGTATTCAGTATTAATGCCACTTACATGCAAAAAAACCCTTACTGATATTAATAGTGAGAAATTTTGACTTACAGTTCCAGTGAAATCAGCAGAAGAGTTGGCTCTGATGGTGCACATCCAAGATCTTTACTTTGCTTAAACATATTTCTTTCAGGTAGTACTAAAGGCCAAGTTTTCAAGAGGTTTGATGAAACAGAGGCAGGTAAGACCAACAAAAAATCATTTTAGCAAAGGGCAGTTTTATTACAGGAGCTAAGCAAAAACAATTGGGATGAATTCTGTTCAAGTTTTCTAAATGTTGTCTCTTGCTTTTGGGGGAAATAGGAAAGTTGAAAACCAAAATTATTTGGCACTGGTATGGTAAAACTGATGGAAATCAACAGTTTCCCAGTTGTGGAAAAGATACTGTATCTACAGAATAATTCAAATTTCGGCAAAATATAACTTGCTGGGTTTATTAAAAAGAATTCCTTCAGAGTGCAGAGTTTGAACGAATGTAGATGGGTATCCCTGTTGTGCATCCAGATCTATGCCAAAGTAGCTGAAGCCCATTCTATTGAACAGATGTGGATACCAGACAGCTGCATAATGACTGACTGAATGTCAGTGAATATGATAAAACTTCTACTCAAAAACTCCCTTTAATTTCAGCGGTCTTTGGACTGGGCATAGTTTTAACTATTTGTCACAGATAATAAAGGGAATCCCCAGATTATTTGTTTCATTTGCTAAGCAAATGAAGACATTTATTTAAGCAAAAATTGAAAGCATAAATTTTAAGTTAAGAAAGTAAAGGAAATCTTTTTTCCAAGCCTGTTGATAGGGAAGAACTTAGCAAAGGAAATTCTCACCTCCCAAAAAGAAATTTATTTCTTGCCCTCTAAGTCTATTACTAGAGAGTAAAGTAATAACTAAAGTAGAAAACTTGTGGATGTTAGAAGCGTCCTCCACTCCTGCCTAGATGCCAAAAGCACCAGTTCATCCTTTCCCAGTTGGCAATATCCTGTAGTACCAGAATCCACTCCTATAATTTACTGATGCACAGAACGTAAGGTGAAAAGGGATCATTAGATATTTGGCATAGCCTCCTGTGCATCACAGACCATTAAATTCCTTGCAGTTATGTCTGTAATGAAGCTAATAATTTGCATTTGGCAAAGGCACAGCCTGATTTGAAGATGCCATGAGTTGAGAATGACTTGTTCCTTTGGTCATGTGTTCCAATGGTTGATCACCCTCACTACAAAAACAAACAAACAAACAAACAAAACCCTTACTTATTTGACTTGAACTTGCCTGGCATTAGTTTCCAGCCATTAGTCCTTACTACAATCTTCTCTCCCAGGCTTGGGAGCTTCTATTTCCTGCCTATAACAAAGGTATTTTGTGCTATAACTCAGTGCCTTCAATGTGCTTTACTACAAGCCAAAGCACTAAGCCCTTGCATCTCTTGCTGCAAAGATTTCTCTCCTTTCGGATTTGTTTCAAATACCCTCTAAACCCGAGGACACCAAAACCAGATGTTGTACTCCAATATAACTTGCCCCAGCGTTCTACCCAGAAAATCACTTCCTTAGTCCTACACAATAATCATCAGTTTAGAAGTCTCAGAGTAAGACTGCTCATGTTTTATCACACAATTGCCTTTGGAGTCCACGCTGAATTGCTTTTCTGCTGTAATCATTTTCAGATCCATTCTTTTACAGGATGAAGTCTATAACTTTGGCTTGATTCCATACTGCTAAATGAATTGCTCTACTTTTCACTGCATAAACCCACATTCTGTCAGAATGATCCAAGATTGCTAAGCTCTTGGTCAGTTTGTATGAGTGGTCTGTACTAATAATTGTCTTTATGTCATCTGCAAATTTTATTGGCAGTGATTTTATATTAATTTCCAGGGCATTCGTTTAGAGATGTTGAATGCCCTTGATTCTAACGCTGATGATTACAAAAACCTGATAGAAGCCCCTCAATACCGTGTCATACAGTTATTATTGCTTTTTGAGCTCTTAGTAGTGTGTTTCCCAGTCCACTGTAGGCTAGATAAGTGGAAATTGTATAATGTTAAATTTAAACAAAATGGCACAAAGCACTATATCAAACATATCAGCTAGTAAAAATGACTACATAGTTATAACACATTCAGCTCGCTTGACCTGTTTTTCACAACCTCTGCTGATAGGTGATTATCATATTTTGGCCCTCTAATTCATTATTAATTGAGCCAAGTAACATATTTTTCTTTTCTCCCCCCTGTGATTGAAACCAGCCCAACCAGCCTGTACATCATATGGTGACCCGGGAACCTTGGGGTAACATCTGCTGATGACCAACACAGCAGCTATGCAGTTTATTGTCTGATATATATATATGCAAACCTAACATAGGGCAAATCTCATATAAAAATATATTAATAAAACTTCTGTGAAAGCCAGCTTTGTAGCAATTGGACTGACAGCTGCTCCTGAAGATCAGGCATGGCTCACCATATAATATCTGAGGACACAAGGTGTTGTTACAAACTTCTGGGGGGCCAGCCAGGACTGTAGCTTGTGTGGTCTTGAGATGCTTGGAGTTGCCAGCACAGGCCCAAGCTGCAAAACTGGGACAGACTGTCCTGCATCACACCAGGACCCCTTCCAGCATCCAAGCAGGCAGCACCTGAGAGCATTCAGATAGCTCTCTCTTCCCAGTGACAAGAAGCTTTCTGGAGCTCCTCTCAGTACATGTTTGGGTGGGTATTTCTGCCTCTGTACTGCTTGACACAAATGTGTATTAAGTACTTGCTGGCACTTCTCACAAGGGCTAATGTGATGTTTGCTCTCTCACTCGCATTCATCCCAAAAATAAATGACAACAAAAATTAGCATTAAAAATAACAAGGTGCAAGAAAACATAAATGCCTTTATTACACTGTATACACATCATAAGACATATAAGCAGTACTCACAGGCAACTGATGGTATCTTTTGTCCTGTCCTATCTACCAAGTCATCGCAATTCTCAGTCTCAATTTCCCCAGTTTGTACAGCCATTAGCACCTGGTGTATTTTTATTCTGTGATTGAGAACAAAAAAATAGGGATAAAAATAGAAAATCCCCACCAGGAAACACACACTGATCCTATTTATTATTCTGAACAAAAACCAGAACTTGTTGGTACCCTACAAGTGTAGATAGCTGATGTGCCAAGAGTACATCATGAGCTTCCCTGAGCTCAGTCAAGGTTTTCCTGGTTTAGCAAAGCTTACTTTTTTTTTCTTATTACTTGCATTTATTCAGCATGAGTATCCAATTAAAATTGCCTGTACCAGGACTCTGATTTGTTTGGAGTGCCACTGGGGGAGAAGCTCTAACGTGAAATTAGGCCTGAAGTGTAGTGGTGGGAACTCCAACAAGGTGTTCATGGAACACCTCCTGAGGACATGTGGGGTAGCAGGACTGTTGCAAAATACTACATGTAGCTCCACAGATTAAGGAAAAGAAAGCCCAGTGGTTCCGTCCAGAGGATTAGGAAACGTGTCTGATGATGAAAGGCCATGTTTTAGAGTTGAATCACACAGTGTATGATCCAGGTGGACAGAACAGGAAATACTGGAAGACAATACTGTAGTCATCAGCCTTGCTACTGGAGGTGCTGTGAGCTTGTTTCTCCATTGTCAGTCTTGTTTGCATTAGGCAACACAGCTTTTTTGTACTTTTAAAGAAAAAAGAGGCAGCAATATGGTATTGCAAGGTCTGCTGCACTCATATGTTACCAGTGATTATCTGGAAACTCATGAAACAGCAATCTCCTCATGTCCCCTCTTTGCTGCCTTCTTCTGTAAAAATGGCTTCCACGAGGAGCTGAGAGTGGGTTTATTTTTATTCCCCTCTGTGCAATTCTTTCATGACTTGTGCAGCTTTATGTCTTGAAGAGTGGCTCCTGCAAAGTTGGTCTGTTCCCATGAACAGTTCTGAAGGCAATGGAAGTGCTCCTGTGGGAAACACCATCCCTGCACCTTCTGGTGCAGGTTTTAAAGGAGATGTTGGACCAACAGTTCAGAGGGCAGAAAAATGAGTGGTGATGGCCTTCTCCAGTTCTTTTGTGACTTGTCCAACCCTCACAGCAAAGAAAACAGCAGGAACATCTACCAGGCAAGATGGGGACTAGATCTATCTGGTGTTGGTCCTAATACAGGTTGTCTCCAAACAACAGAAATACCCTCCTACCTCTCTTTCTCTGCCTCTGTGGAAATCAATTCTTCGAACAGATTAAAACAAAAAGTTTTAAGGCAGGTTAGTCACCCTTCTTTGATGGGTGATAGCAGGAGCCTTGCAGGAGAGAGAGCTGCAGCTCCTGCGTCTGTCCCCAGAGGGAAGGCAGGCAGCAGGTGCTGGTGCTGCTGGCGTGGGCAGCCCATGGCTTCTGTAGGTGTGCAGCCTGTGCAGGGACTGCTGCCACACATTCTTTTCATGGGAGGGACAGGAAATGGTGTTCTGTAGTGCAGCGGAAAGCAAACTATTCACTGCTGTCAAGGGTTTCGTCTTCTCACAAGTAAGACCTTTGTTTAGAAATGTGGCTTTGTAGCTCTGTGAGAACCACTAGAGTTTCACTTCCAGGAAAATATTAATGATTAACCATAAATAAGTAAAGAAGGATGAGACCTTTGTGATGTCAGCTGAGAGACAGCAGTTATTTTGTCACAGCTGACAGAAATCCCAGACCTGTGGCCTGTGAATGCTTAGTTCAAAATTCCACTTACCCAAAATCAAGACACATGTCACATTGTTACTCTCCAAATTTATCCAGAAAATTCCTTCCCTCCCTCAGTACATAACCCTGGGGATTCTCACCCCAAACCTCCCCTGGCCCCCTGCAGCAGATCAAGGGGTAAGGACTCAGAATTGTGCAGATTCAGTGACACTGGGCTGCAAAGTTCATTAATTTTTCCAAGGTAGGAATTAGTATCTGTTCTTCCTCCTTATTCCTCCTGCATCAGCACCAGCTGCTACGATGTGTATTGCCCTATAAAACACTTTTTGTTGGATCCTGCTGCCCTCAGGTGCCCTCCTCCTCCCCCACCCTCCCAGAAGAACACCTGTGAGAGGCAGATGGTAGAGCTAATCCAAAATATATTTCTTGAGTCCATGTAGAGATGCTGCCAAGCTGCTGATTTTTTGGCACCATGCCTTGTGGCATCCATGGCTGGTGAGAGACGCAGATGCTGCCTGAAAATAGCTGAAGAGGAAATTCTCCCAGTGTCTCTGGAGGTCCAGGAAAGGCTGCTGCTGCTGCTGCTGCTGCAGGGTTCATGGGCAGATGTCCCACTGGAACCCTTGCTGGGAATGCCTTGTGAGCAGAGCTTCTTCTCTCATGTCTTAATCGTCCCTTCCTCCAGCTCCACTTCAATGGGCTCCATGGACACTGCCTTTCCTTCTCCCACTGAATGGTGAGAGGCCATTTCTGTTAGGACAAAAGAAGGAGATGTGTTTGCATAAAGCTGGGAGCTGTTGTTGGGAGCTGCCTGCAGACTTTGTGTCCATGCACACTCAGAGACTCCAGCACCAGACATCTCTGTTAATTTGCTTTCAGAAAAGATAAGCACTGGCACATATTTATGTCTGCCAGGGGTAAATAATACTCACCCTCTTAACCACTGAGCTTTGCCAGAGTGGTTGCACAGGTAAGAGGGAGCAACTCCTCAGCAGCCAGCACCCCCAGCCCTCTGAGCTGCAGTGGCAGGGTCCCTGGCACAAACCACCACCAGTAATGGTTCAGCTCCTTCCTGACAGGAGAAGTGCTTTTCCAACACGTGGTTGTGCCTGGGAAATAACCTGGTTCCCACATGAATAAATGAACCCTGTGATAGGATTCATGCCCAGACACAGCCACAGTAACCCCCCTGACATTCAGATATTCATCAGGGCCTTTCCCAACTGAAGCTGGAGGTCAGCAGTCATCAGGAAAAGGAGCTGAGACCAGTGCACCAGCACATAAGGCCAATAAAAACTATCAAAGAGACAAGATACTGTGCTCTTCCTATTATGTGGGGCTTCAGGGAAGCACAAGTCCTTGCACTACCTGGCTGGTTCTGAAAGGCACATTCTTATTGCCCAGGATCTTCCAAATGCTTTGTGGACAGGAAGGAGAGCACAGTCCTTGTCTGAAGGGAATAATGGTCATTGGCAGAGTAACAGTATGGAAAAAGAACAATTAAGATGAAAAAGATATGTCATTGTTGAAAAGTGTATGGTTTGCCCCAGTATATTTTGAGAAACTGGAAGAAAATGATAATTTTCTTTTCACTATTAATTCTTCACAAATTCTATAGCCTTAAGACCTGTAACTCAGGGTCTAAGCTCCTTCATTTCCAGTGTTCAGTTCTTTTATGCACATTTTGCAGAAAAGTACCTCTTAATCCTTGCCCCCTCTTCCTCCTTCTCCAAAACCAGAGCACTACACCCAGCTCCTAAAAAACACAGGGGTACCTAACCCCACTGGGATCAAATAGGCTTAACCTGATTTAGGTGCCTCAAAATCTTTGAGGATCTAGGCATTAATCAGCTCATTTAATGAGCTCCTGTACTCAAAATGCACAAACAAGATCTTAAAGCCAGTGGCTCTGAGACCTGGTGCAGAACAGGCTCTCCAAAACTCAGACACCAAGGCAAAGGGGCAGGGAAAGTCTCAAAAAGTAGTGCTGAGATGGAGGCAGATATTCCACTTCCAAAGCAGGAACACTGTATCTGCGCTGCATGATGCAGTAATGATCAAAAAGAGCAGTATCTGCAGCAGACCTGCTTTCTGCCTTCCCTGTAAGGCAGCCCCTCCTGCTTCTGTCTTCAGAAGGAACCTGATTTCTTGCTGAAGAACAGGTGATTCAGAAGCAGGGAGGCACCATGGAGAATTTCAGCTGTGCCAACACACTTTTGGGAAAATCCTTCTTCCCGTTAAAGGACACAAGGAACAAATCAACATCAGCCACAAGCAACTTTGTATAGGGGCTCAAAGGAGCTCAGGGCTGGGGCTGCTCTTGCTGCCCTACCGCAGAATGGAAAAGAAGCTCCCTCTTAAAAACCATAATGCTATTCTCATTACCACAGAGCTTGCACATTAAACCCACTCCACTACAAAATATAACTCAGCCAGGTACTCTATGAACAGAAAACAAAACTAAAAACAAGAAAAAAGGTGCCTTTTTAGCTGGAAAATTTTAAAATAAGAATAGATGGTGCCATAAGCAACAAGAGGCAGTATTGCTGCTGCAGCAGCTCAAACATAGACAAGTCTGCACTGTGGATTTTGGTAAAGCATCATAAGAAGAGACAGGGACAAATTTTAGTAGGAAAACAAGATTGCTTTTTCAGCAGTTTATAGGCAGCCTGTGGGTATGAAAATGTAGATGATGAGGGCTAAGTAGTGCTGCGCTATGAACTGTGGCAGTGCCAGCCCCAAGGCTCAGTGAGGACTCTGCTCCCCTGAGCAGATGGCAGCTGAGCACGAGGGCACAGACATGCACAGCAGCACCCAGCCTCTCCAGGAAGCCACTTATCTCTACCTTGCTCAGGAGGTCTGACACATGATTCATGCTTGGGTTGCTTTGTTGAAATGCAAACAGGTGTTATAAAAATATGAGGTAGTCCTCTATGCCTTTCACAGAGGATCTTGGCTTTGATCATACAAGAAATCAAAATTTTATATTATTTTATATTATTCAACATTTCACTGGCTCTGGGTTGGCTGACAGGCCTCAGGAGCCTTTTCTAACAGTCACATCAGTCTGGGCAACCATGAGCTCATGACTTTAAATAGTCCTGCACCATGATAACAGTTTTCACTGTGAGTTCATCTAGGAAAAGCCATTTCTTGGTATTATTACATAGAAGGGTACACTGATACTAAGTTATGTGTGTGGCCTTGGAAAATGAAGAGGTAATTTAACAACATCTAATGCAGGAGCTGATTTCCACAATAATCAAGCCAGGTGATAGTAACAGTCCATAGAAATAGTTATCCATGGTGAGACAAACTCCTAGATTTACTTTCTCAGAGAAATGTTGAATGAGTTGGAGATATGAACGGAAGCAAAGAATTAGCTCCACATCTGGCAGAGATCTCTGGTGCCTCTCTGTGTTCCTCAGACAGGACTGGGGTGTAGAGGGGATGTATTTTATACGGATTGCAGCATTTCATGAGGCAGCAGAGAGCCCTTCTATCTAACCACAGCACGGCCCTGCAGCATTGCCTGCTGCCCCTGAAGATGCTTCACTTTAACCCAGTGTGGGCACAGCTCACCTGCTCTGGCTTATCAGGGAGCAATGGGCCTTGATACTGTAGCAGCATCTGCACCAGAGGGGGCAGAGGGAGCTGGGGTAACCTCGGCTGGAGTAATGGCAGCTCTTGGAGGAGCTGACACTTCTGCTTTATTCAAGGGCAGTTGCCAGGCCTAGGGCTGTGCTGGGTTTCAGCAGCAGGCCTCCTTCAAGGCAGCTGTTTTAGAAATCCTTGCGTATTTCATAGATTGCTCCCCATTCAAGTCAGCACCAATACCAACTCCAGCCCTTCTCTTGCTTTAAGCGATGTGAGAATGCTCAGACCAACAGATCTGGGAAAGAGTAAATGGCAGCAAGCATCTTTCCCTGGGCACTTGTGGAAGTGTCACTACACCCGACCGTACTCCAAGCTACTGCTCTCTGTAAAAACCCTACTCATTTTGGGGCTTCTAGCCCAACCCTCAACCCCTCTGACACAGCAGCTTGGATGAGAACCACCTATCCCTTCAGAGGCAGCCAAATCCTGCTGGACAGCCTAATGCCCTGCTTGCTGGGGTGGCAGGATTTCTCAGGTTAGGAAGGTATCTGACGACCAGTTTGGCACTTCCACAAATTCTGTGAAGTACTGATGCAGAAGCAATGCTGAACTCTTGAAACCAAGAAGAACTGAGGACTAAACCTGAAGAGACATCTTTAGGGTGCATATATCTTCAAAACATGTCCTGTCTGCATTTCAGTAAAATGTCTTCCTTTCAAGATCACCCTCCATGGTTACTTTTTCATTCTAGTAGTGCTCACGGTGTTAGGTAAATGTCACATTACTTCCAGTGAAAAGAGGCATTAGTGCAAATCATAATCAGGCCTGAGGATTCAAATCCTCCCTCCAGGTCCATCACTGTGACCCTGGCTCCAAGGGGGGGGCACTGCTCCAAGCATAAAATGGGGAGTTCTCTGAGGTCAAGATGGATTAGAAATTAAACTCAAGCCCTGCACAACTGCACTCTAACCAGTATGGGAATCCCTGCATGCATATTCACCTCTTAAGTTAGCTTTCACTGTAATTAATTTCCTTTCATAATCTCCATTTCACGTGTACCAGCATCAGATTCTGAGCTGATGCAGATCAGCAGTGATCCATTGCCACTAAGTGAGTGGCATTCTTTTATAGCTGTTGAGGGGATGGCCCCTGGCTATTCATTTTGCCTTTCTCCTCTCTCTTGACAGGAATAATCTCTTTTAGAATTTGAGACTAAATAAAAAATCACTCCTTGGATAGCTGAATCCTGTAATTCCCTCCTGGCCTCCACTCCTGCTTGCTGCAAGTGGAAAGGAAGAGCACTGAGCACCTGGCAGGATCAGGCCCTCGGGTGGCTCAGTGGCTGTGCCAGGCCTCTAATTCTGGGGCAATGATAATAATTGGGCTTGCACCAAGTGTTGACACATATTTATTAATTGCAAGGTGCGGCTGGCTCTGCACTTTGCTAAGACAAACACTTGCAGAACAATGTGCTCAGAGGATGCTGGAAGCCATCCAGCCATGTGTCAGCAGCAGCTGAGAGGGGAGGAAATTGCTAACTGTCCCACACATGGAGGCAGGCAGCTCAAAATCTGTCTGGAGATGGAAGGATCTCCTTTCCTCGGGTTCAGCTTTCCTTTTGGAGAAACCTTTCCTGTTCCACCGCAAAGGCCCTGACCTCGCCGCGGCCCCAGCGGCTTATGACACAAGACCAGGATGACACAATTGGAGCCAGGCTCCGTGCCAGGGCTGGCAGTGATTTAGTGGTGTTCCTAGAGAGCAGGGGGAGGGAGGCCCTGGCCCACAAGCTCAAGGTTATTTGAGCAGAGGTAAGGCGGGAATCACATGAATCCCAGAGTGGTAGAAAGGGAAGGGAGCTTGCCTGCCTGCCTGCCTGTAGAGTGGCTTATCCTACAGAGATAAAATGCTGCATGCTCAAGGGAGAAACCAGCAATGAGGCTGGGACAGAGAAGAGCTTTCATTCTTACTTTTAGTACTAATATAACAAGTAACAAGTGACTGCACTGAATTTGTTTACTGCCCTGTAAATGGGGCCCAGTGACTCACTCCTTTTAGTGCTTTCCTTTATCAGTGGTGAAGTTATTCTCTCTTGTGAGCAACCACTTCCCTTCCTTTTCCTTCACCCTGAGGATTTACATAAAGCAGCAATACCAGATAAGCAAAGACAGTGCAAGACAGCTCACTGAGTTTACACCTCAGCTTTGGTTGAGTTATGCCTGGCAAAACTGCAGCTAGATTGAATGTGTCTGTGGGCTCTTCCTCACTATGCCTCTGCCTGCTTTCCCACACAGCTGAGAGCACTTTGAATCTGTGCTTACTCGTGTCACTTAGAGCAATTTTCAAAGTCCACTTAACTTATCTGCCCTGTCATAGCTGTGACCAGCCTGGCACTAATCCGGATGTTCAAGAAATATCAGCCAGTTACTCACAGCTGTCTGAATCAGCAAAGAGGAGAAACTTCCTTTCTCATTTTAAGTAGTTTCTATATGTCTAGAGACATGTTACAGAAACAGAAACTATACCTGATAAAGTGCCAGCATTAATCCATTTGATGTATTTAAGTGCGGCTGTTTAACAGCAACATATCAAGTTAATGTGATACTGATGGAATAAGAAATGGCATCAGAGGGTTTCAAAAGATTTCTTATCACAAGGAAAAAAAATGGATTTTGACTTCCCATTTCATTTCTCAGTGAATGAGAACACCTTTGCTATTTACATTATTTACTGTTTATCGTAGTCGAGTCACTGCTGAAAATCAAAGTGATTTGCAGAGCCCTGCCAGTTCTTTTTATATCTCCTTTGCTGACTCAATAAACATCTGACACTCCAGTATTGTAACTAAGTGTACTGATTCTGCCCTCATTGAAAACATCTTTCTAAGAGAAAGGAATTGTTCTTCTTCTGCTTAAAAATGTGATTTGTCTGGCGAAGCATTTGTAAAAGCTTTTCTCCCTAGTGTTGCTGTGGCAATTGTAAGCAGTTAGGCATGTACAGTAACTTGAGAAGCTCTGTGAAATCTTCTGATATGCAAATACACTGCTGTATACATGGCAAAGAAGAGTTTTGGGTGCATTTACATGAAACAGAGTTGCAACAACAAACTATTCCCTTTTAGGCTACTTTGAAATAAAATTTGATCCTAAAAAATGATGCAAAGTAAATATTCCAAAAATCCTGTGGTAGTAAGGAAATGGTTCTGAGTTCAGACCAGTTTTCCCCAGGCTAATTCTGTTTCTCCTGATAGAACCATCTTTAAACAAAATAGAGCAGGATTGAAGCCAAGGAGCCTGAACAAGGTGCAGCAAGGGAAGATACTCTGGCAGCAGCTGGCAAGGAAAGGACCTTTCATGTCTCACCGATCACTTGGCAGAATCAAACTGGATGGATGTCCCAGTGGGAAAAGGCGGCCTTCCAGTCTGCAGAGGACACATTGCATCTGGTCTCTTGCTTACAGATTCAGGCAGGGACAAGAAAATGGGAAACCAGAAAGAATAGTCTAATGCAGCACCACTGTGGTGTTCTTGGATGGCAGCCATTGGCGAGTCTTCCAGGTAAGAATGGAACACAAAGGAATTTATAAGCACATAAATCATAGGAGTGAGGACGGGAAAGACCACCAGAGGACTAGTCAATGCAGGCCTGTTTTCTACTGGGAATTTCCCAATTGACAGTTTTAAGAATTTCAAACAATAGGGCTTTAATTTTCCTTTGGAAGCAGTTCAAGGTGGCTAGGGACCTAGCTGAACCTTTCATCATCTCCGTGTGTTTCATGAGACTAACACTATATAGATTCCTAGCATCTCTTCCTGCAGGCTTTTAGATTCAGATTTCTTTTTTTGCTGCTTATTCCAGGTTTATTCTATAATGAAGCAAACCCAGCAGTGGAGGTAGTCACTTCAGGCTTGCCTACACTGCAGGTTTCTCCATATTTCCTCACAGGTAAACTGAGTCAACAGGAAGCAGTGTTGTGAAAGGTCCCTGGGTGAACAACCTGGGTTACAGTGAACTGGGGAAATGTATTAAAATAATGGAACAAGAAAGCCTGCATGTAGCATTGCTGTGGGATGGCTGCAATGTGTTGCAGTTACCCTCTACCATAATGTAGGATGTGCAGCAGGTCCCTAAGATTTGAGCCACTTCTACAAATTGCTCCTAGAAGCTAGGCTGAGTTTCAATAAGGCAGATCACATCTTCAAAAGGCTTTGCTGGTCTGCACTAGGCAGGCTGTTCATCATAAGCTACTCCACAATAGATTCCCAAAGAAGAAGGAAAGGGCATGCAGAAAGATTGAGGAAACCATCTCTGCCCCTTGCATCTGACAGTAAGACTGTTAGAACAGGAACAGAGACCTGCCTGCACTTAAATTCCACTTTGTGTTCTCTGTAGAGATGAATAGAGTCTGTTGGCATTTTGCAATGACTGTGAAGAATTTTAGTGGTTAATTATATCCTCTGTTTCTTGCCTTGCTATCTCTATCCACATTCACACAAGTCCTAAAAGGAGTTTACTGTTCAAGTGCCTAGGCTCTGGGCCAGGAGCAGTGCCTAGATAGAATACTGTGAAACATCTCCTCATGTGTGTGACAAAATGCTTGGGGACATACTATAAAGAGCTATGAGTATGCCTGCAGAGTCATGAAATGTTATGTCATGGGTCCTGCCAGCGCCACAAGGTTGTGATCTCAGAGCAGGCTCTCAGCCAGAGTGGGAGAGTAACACATCTAGACAGCACTGAGCATTCAAGGATTGTGTCACCATTAGATGGTTGTACATTTCAGCTGGCTGGGCCCAGGCTGGGACAGAGGTGGTTGGCCAAAATGTGCAGGTTAGTGCAGTAACATAGTGGGTGAGAGGAAGGAAAGGGTGAAAAGCAGATGAGAGCAGTGCTGGCAGGACAGGGAGAGGCTGACAGAAGATTTCCACGGCAGTGATGTGCTTAACTATTTCTTCTTACCTGGGTTGGTCACTTGCTATTAGTGTGTGAAAGGGAGGGCAGTGGTGTGCCATGGGGTTGTGCCAGGTGAGAGTCAGGAAGGGGGGGAGGAAGGGATTTGGGGTGTGATATTCAGGCCGTGACTGGAGGAAGAGGGGTTGTGTTATCTTATGGTTTGTTTGAATTGATCATCACTCTTCACCTTCACATCAGTCTCACCACCATTAAATTAAAATGCTAATGAAATGTAAAGAAGGACAGACTTTCTACTGAGGTTCCTTACCCTGGACTGGCAGTCTGCACATCCAGGCTTGTGCACAATCTGCCCTCTCCACAGGTCTCTCCCTCCTGTGATACAGGGAGATTCTTGCCTACAAGCAGGGATGCCCTTGGGGCCCAGCAATTGAGGCTGTTCCCTGAAACTCTGGCAAGGTGTGGGGAGAAGGACAGTACAATCAGCTAAGACAGAAAGCAGTAAACACATCCAGTGCTGAAATGGAAGAAGAGACTTACCCCCTAGCTTTCCTCAGGATGCTACAATTCTCTGGCTACGTCTCACCAGATACCCTGCCAGTCCCAAAATATTTAGCAATCCTGACTAATCTGAAGCAATCATAGTGTAATATACTTTAGTAGAAATGATCCATGACAAAGCCCCCTCTCACCCATCAGAATTTGGCAGGTAGCAGAAACCCTGCCAGAATCTGACTTCTTTCTTTACAAAGCACTTCACCTCCAAGGCCCTGATTGAGAGTTACAAGGTGCCCTGGCATGTTCTTGCTCCAGCAGTTCATTATCTGTGTCTTTCCACAGTGATTGCTGTATTGCAGCATTTCTTCAGGGCTTCCTGGCTCTCCCCAGGAGAGGAGGAGATGCAGGATCAGCGGTGGGGCGGTGCATGAGCAGCGCAGCCGTGTCCTCAGTGGAGCTCTGCTGCTGACTCCAGCACACTGCAGTCATGAGAGAGCTGCACTTGAGTGCAAGCCTGCACGCTGAAACACAGCCTTGGCCGTCTGGCCAACGTGACTGCAAATGGATGTGCAGGTACTGATGCATTTTGGCATGACTCAAAAGAGAGCGGGAGGGCGGCTGGAGGCCAGTCAAACCAGCTGAGAAGCGTGAATCCTCACTCACTCACAGAGCAGAGCACAGACTCCAGTGTTCCTCCCCACTGGAAACTGCACTGGGTGGGTGCAGGGAATTTCAGTGAGGATAGAGCTGGGCTTGCTGGGAATCTTGTGCCAATAGGCTCTGTCAGTAATAGCAAGTGTGGGAGATATGAAGCATGCTGTTGATTTCTGTGGGTTTCCTGAGACCAGGTCCTTCCTCTTGGCTTTTTGCCCTCCTCCCTGATACTGGGTCATAGTGACTCCTTTGGAGCAAGCTCTGTCCCTCCAAATGGGTGTGAACGCAGCAGCTTGAAGATCTGGTTTGGATAAATTCATCTGCACACTAGGAAGCACAAATATCCACAGGGAGGTCCTTCCTTGCTTAACTATCAACCTGCATTAACCCCTCTGCCCGTGCATCTGTGTCACAGTGACACAGAAATATGTGCCAGGAAAGGGTTAACTTGTTGGGGGGCGGTTTGCAGGCAGAAGGGAGGAGCAGGGTAGTATTTCTGTATTAACATGCAGCTGGTTAATGCAGCTGAATAGCCCTGGCTCAGCTGTTACCTTTCTCAAAGCCAATGGCAAATGATGAAAAACCGTGGTAATATCTATTAAAAGTTTGTGGAAGGGGTCTGCTCAGTGGGAGCTTTTCTATCTCACATACAAGTGATGATTTAGAACAGAGAAAGATCCCCTCGAGGGGATTTTGTGAACCATGCAATGCTAATTAACTCCATTGTTGTATTTTGTTTTGAACATAAGAGTCCCTCTGGGATTGCAGCACTCTTTCCTCCTGCAATAGATTTCCATTTTGCACCACTGTATAAAATCTTCTCCACATCCCATCAGCAAAAGGGATTAACAATAGGGAGAAGCATATGTGCATAGTTTTATGGAGTTCTAGGGAGGAATGCCTCTCCCTTCACCTCCCAGATGCATTCTCAATGGGGGTCATTTTGTACATCCTTGTTTTTGCTGTTTCTTTAACCTTGAATTAAGAACAAGTGTACATCAGGCCCTGGTAGCATCTCCCTTTGATCTTTAGCATATTCAAACCACTTCCAAACATGCTGTGCTTGAGTTTGTTTTAGTGCTTGGGCTGTTTGGGCAGAAATGCAAAACAAAAAAAAAAAAAAGAAACCCAAAACACAGCTCCACCAAAAGAATCCACAAAAGCCATCAACACCAAGAGTGAAAGCACTGATGAATGAGTGATTTGCTCATATACAGTACATTCTGGAAGGAAAGTAAGAGAATAAAAGCTCTCATCTGTTTGAAGCTGTTACTGGTTTGTGCCAACAATGTTCAGAAGAAATTTGACTCCCTCTGTGCTGGATCAGCTCTTCATTTTCTGGACTTCTGGTATACCACTTCAGTTTGCCCCAGTTTGCCCCAGCTCTCTTCTCTGTGCTCACTCCTTTTGTATTGAACAAAGTGGATCCTGACTGGGCCTGGTGCTCTGGTTATTAAAATTTAGCAGCAACTTCAGTGAAGTCAGAACAAGAGCAAGAACAAGATCTTTCAAGTGAATCAAACGGCTTCTTAATTTGTCAGCTTCAGTCTCTGGTGTCCCTCCACTCTGAGAAAGCCCAGATCTTCCTAGGGTATCTTGGATAGTCTCCTCTCTCCACTGCCTTAAGTTTCAGCTCTGTACAGCCCAAAATTTACAGTGTGTTGATTCCTGCTTTAAGCAATTCTGTTGTTTCATGGTAAGAAATACTTAGCAAGCTGTCCCAAGGGAGTGGCTATTATGTACTGGAGTCTCACTTATGTCTTCTGGATGGTACTGGAACTGCACTGGGAGCTACCTGCCACCAGCTGTAATGGAAATTTTGCACAAATTTGACTAAGAGAAGCAGAGATTTGCAAGTAAGAGACTTCCTTGTGCACCTTATAACACTGTAAATTCTTAAGTCTCGATTCTTAATTCATCCTGGAATATCTTTAATTATAATCAGGGCAATTTTTGAGTCCTCTGAATGAACAACTGGACAGATATTTAACAGCATCTTCAGGGGTGTAAACAACACAAGGCATGGAGGAGCCCAAGCACTACTGCTCTTGCATTCCCCTGAGGGCATGACTGCTGCCTGCCGACCCGGGCTGCAGGTCCATCAGAGACTCAGCAGAGACCCTTCCCTCCCATCACATCCTCAGTCAGCCAAGCACAATCCTGTGTACATTAAACAGCTTTATCAGGGATCCTGTGGGGATGCTCATTGAGGCAACAGCCTCTGTGGCATTGGTACTAGACTGATAAAGTAAAAATTTTTCATGTGAAACTTCCCGTTCTCTATGTAACATCCCTCGCTTCACTGCCAACTCCTTTTAGGCTTTCCAAAAGGAGGGGAATAAATTAAAAATATTTATGTTGCCTATACCCCAAAACTTCCAGCAGCACATAGCTGGATGTGTTTTCTCTTGGAGTAGTGCATTCAGTGAACCCTGTAGAAGCTGCTCCTGACACCCTTTTTGTTCAAATGTTATGACACTGTCAGATGCTGCAGGCTCTTGGGGGCTATTACTGCATCAGTTGTAGTTGTCTGTCACTGTAGTGGTCTGCAGAGCCTGCTAGTGTGTGTGAAGCAACATACTGAAAGAACACTGAGAGTCAGCCTTTCTGGAAATACTGCCCAGTCTTTTCTGCTTGACTGTTACAGGTCCATCTAAAACATATTCTTCTCCTTTTCTTTGCAGTCCCTTTATACAAATTGACAGAATCAAAAGGCAAAATTCAAGGGGAAGGTCCTGCCATTCTAAAATCCTTAGTTTACTTCAAGCACACGTAGTGCTTTAATGACCTCAACTTCTTCTTACTCACATCTGTGTAAAAGGTTTACCCCACTCAACATCCAGAGAAGGAATGGAAAGAGCCATCCCATTTTTGAGAAGCATTTCCATTGCAGTGTTCTCATTAGGATCCAATTTGTCAAACCCTGCTGCTTTTTTTTTACCTCCTAGTTTATGTAGCTACAAGAGGAAATTTCTGTGAACAGAAAACAATCCCACAAATAATTTTTTTCTAATCCACTCTCTAAGTTGGTCTTTACCACTTTCTGATGGCTGGCTTGTTAATGAACAGGAGGGGAGAGCAGTGAAGGCTCTACCAGCACGGTCCTCATCACACCAGCCTGACAAGTGTGCAATGGGAACACCAAATGCCATGGGAGAAACAGAGCCCTTTGCTGATTTCTGAGACCACAGTAAGACCCAGAGCAGTGAAGGTTTTCACAGATATAGAGAGTGAATTTTGGCTGGAGCTACTCCTGCTCTTGGCACTATGGAGGCATCACAGCCCTCACCCTTTCTCTCCCAGGGTAAGTACAGCAGACACTTGAACTCCCAGAAGTTTCATTGCCTCTTGGAGTTTAGCAGCACAGCCCTCAATGAGTAATTGCATCAGCCCAGGGAGGTCCCCCCATCTTCTCTGGGGCTCTGCAAGAGGCTGCACATTCCCAGTGTGCAACCCACAGCTGGGCCTGCCCACCTTTGGTTTCCTTCTTTCAGCAGCAACATGGAAATATTTTTGTCTTTTCCAGGGTATGGATGCATAATGCCAATGTCCATTTGTCCTCTGTAATATGATTTTCCACACTCCCCTAGAATGGGTAAGAAGCAACTCTACTGCTACTTGAGCAGCTTTTGCATACTGTTAGGAAGAAGTTGGATACAGAGAAGGGAGCACAAGGAAGGTTGGAGCTTTTTTCACAGCCCCTGAGCTTTCTTCCAGGTAGTTTCTGAGCTCTGCATTTCCATGTGAACATTTTTCCCTGTCAGACAGAAATGAGTGGAAGGGTAACTCACCCTGCACATCACACTGAGCACAGGGTACTTGCAAATATTATTTTAACTTGTCCCTGCTCGTCCCTGTCTTGCCCTAATATTTGCAGTAGATAATTTTTAAGCCCGAATAACATAGGCTTGTGATTGAACATGCTTTTTCTGAGCTACACTCCACCCTGTCCCTGAGTAATTCCTTGTTTCTGTTGCCCTTGTTAAATCCTCAGGAGAACAGGACAGAGGTTCAGCCTCCAATCTCACAGCCAAGACACAAAGCCCAGTGGTCGCCCCCATGTGTCTGGGGGCTCCAGGGTCTCCTGTATCACACCTGAATACAGCCCTCTGCCTTTCTCTAGCCCAGATTTTTAATTTTTTATTCCAGGAGAATAGCAGTGCCCTGCCTGGTGCTGGCAGCCCCACAGAACTCCTCCAGGCCATGTCCCCCAAGTGCCCAAAGTCTCCCACTCAGCTGCCAGCCAAGTGACAGGAGGCAGAGGCGGGTGTCACGCCAGGATGCATTTCAAAGCAAAAGAACCCTTGTTCTAAGTCTGTGCAACAACCTTTCTCCCAGAAGACTGGCAAAAAAAGCTTTTAAAATTAATTTGCATAATTGGATCTTTAATTCTCTTTAAATGAAAACCAAAATGGCACTGTTCTCAACAAAAAAGACTTTCACAAAAGCCAAAGGATTGGTTGCAAGGTGGAGATGCGTTACTGAGCTGAAACTAAGCCCAGATAAAAGATAATTAGGCAGACTGAACAAAATTCTGCTTACAGAGAGAGGGGAAAGTCTGAGGCAACAGCACAGACTTTGGTAAAATGACTTCACATTCATGTCACCATAACTGAGCCTTGGTCTGCAGTAACTACTTTAAATTTTCAGCTCCATGGTTAATTAGCAACCCTTTTCATTAATGTGGGGTTTTAAACTCAAGAATTTATTAGATTAATAAACACTGCAGATATTTTTGTAACAGTGGGGCAGAAGTTCTGTTTGTGCAAAAGACCAAGCCACCATTGAGTCAATCTGACTGTGATCACTTAATTCAGTGGAAATTTTGGCCCACTGAGATACTATTAGGAGAGCTGTGTGTAGAAAACCAGAAAGAGTTCAGCTAATAAAAAGCTATTTTCATGTGTTTGTATATGAAAAGCAACCTTTCTAACAAAGAGCAACGTGTTTTATCTCTCATCCCTCCCTGAATTACATGTGCAGTTTTATAGGATGTTTTTACCTTAAAATAATTTTTAAAAAGAGGCAATTTTAGTATGTATTATCCACCACACTTGTTCCTGAAGAGCAGTTTTATAGTTAAAAATATCCAAATGGCAAGGTGCAAACCTGTTCTGCAAGAGAGCTGGGTTTTCTCCCCTTGCTTGCAACAATTCATTCTTTAATCAAATACAAAGAAGCTCCATTGGTGTCCTCACCAGGGCTTTTAGTCACCCAAAGCCCGAGCACCAGCTGAAGGCATATGGCCATAGCCTCCTTAGCCTTTGCTTTAAAACAATAGTGAAATAGAAAGAGAGGAGCTGGGGCAAGCTGGCAGAATACAAATGGAAGGTCTCTGTGACTTGCCAGCCCTCCTGGGTGCTCCATCACTGCCTGTGCCATGGAAACGCAGCAGGAGCACACGGAAGCTCACAGCTAAATTCTGCTCATGGGGAGCCCAGTGTAAATCCAGAAAAACACCACCAGAGCCACTGGACTTAACTGGGATTTTCATCTGGGCAACCACAATGCCTGAAGAAGTAAGACATAGCTGGGCTGCTGCAGACACTGCCAGGAGTAAAGCTGAGCTGTCAAGGTTAGTTGCAACTAAGTACTGCTGCTTTGATCAATTTTAAATAGTTTACAGCTTCCACAGATATCAGTATTGCCTTTTATTTTTTTTTTGGGGGGGAGTGTGTACTTAAAAGAAAAAGCATTGTAAGAATAAAAACTGTGCTGCTATAAATTAGAAAATCCTCATGAAATACAGTGGGAGCAACACATACCACACTGTGGCACCAGGGATGTGATCTGTTTTAAGAAACACATGGCTTTATGTTTAATGAAGGGAGCCTGTTGAAGGATTGCAGACCAGGAGGGCACACTAGATTTGTTGCTTTTTTAGGTTCTGGGTTATGTACTTCTCCTTTTTCTGCATATCTGACAATGTATGCCATTCCATTAAAAACTGAATGGGCTGGGGGAAGTAGGGCAGAAAAAAATCATTTATGAAGGACTGGAGCACTTTAATTTCTACTTTTTGATAAAAGTGTTAAAGAAAAAAAATGTTGTCATTTTGTCTAAACTAGAAACAGAAACAGATGGAAAGAAAAAGGAATTTAATCAGAGAAGAACAATTACTCTCCACAAGGAAGGAATTGTTAGAAATACTTCAGTACACTCACCAGTTCATTGAAATAATACCCTTTAGATGTAGCAAAAGTCCTCCATTATATCAGGGCCAGATCCTGAAAACACTTCCTGCTCCATCTCTGGAACTGCCTGGAGCTAGAGAGTAAGAGGCACTGCTGGGGCTGGCATTTGCTGCCCCTCCTCATCCATGGTAGGACACTGCCAGAAGGGTCAATCCTGAATTCCTCTCTATCGCTGGCTGCCTGTGGGGAGGTGTTCTCACCACATTATTTTGGATTTTGTGATCTGGCAACCAGTGCTGCTCCATTTCAAGTTTGCCCAGGTTCCCTGTGTCAGAAAACTGCTCTTTCCAGACATGTTCCAGAAACCTCTGGACATCAGGCTAGCAAGTTGTGCTGGTTTGTCTACAGACGTGCAGGGGTGAGATTTGAGGCAAAAAAGTGATGAACTGAAAACTGGAGCTACGGAACAGGAAGGGCTGGATCATCCCTTCCAGCAACAGCTCACATAGGTGTAACATGAGGCTATATGTCTAAAATGTGATTCAAAACACCCCTCAAGACATCCAGGCCCCCTGCCTGTACACTAAGGAGCTGCCAGAATGATCCCCCAGAAAATAAAAAACAATGAACTGGGCTCCAAAGTCCTTTCCTAACTCCAAACTTTAGCATTGGAGGATGACTGCAGGAAGGTTCACTTCTGCTTATCTGAGCTTCAAAATCCCAGGCTGACTCCTGAAAGATGTAGAAACATCCTGCAGCCTTTAACATGATAACCTTGCACTTAAGACATTGATTTGGGATGCGTAGGCACTTGGGCTCATCTCCCTTCAAACTCAGAAAGGAGTTTGACCCTTGTCTCCTAGAAACTGAAAGAATAGGTGGGAGTGAGGAGAGGGTATCCTCCTCTGGATAGCCTAGCACTGAACACAAACTCATAGAGTTGGTTGCAGCTAAGCAGAAAGGAGCATTAATCTCCTCTCCTAGGTCACTGATTAGGTCAATGAGTGTGAATATAAATAGCTCTTCAGCTCTTCTCCTCAACCCCTGTCCACACCTGAGCCTGTTCATCTCTTCAGAGTATCACAGATTTCCTGCCTTTGGTGGTTTGGTGTAGCAAGGCACTTAACACTGGCAGGACTTTGCTGAGTAATGGCTGTGGTTGGAGTGCTTTAAGCCTGTTGCACAATTATGGCACTCTGGTTCCACAACATCACCACCTCAGCTGGCAATGCCTCATGCTTCCTGCTCTCTCCTTGAGCCCCTTGGAGAACACCTTTTAAACTGTTTGGTAAGAATATTCTACACAGGCTCCAAGATATTAACAGTTGGATTTTCTCACTCCCCCACAGCGCAAATATCCTTTTATTAGCTGCTAGAGCTACTGGATATGCTGATGACAATGTCATAACAAAGCTCCAGTACTAGCTCAAATAACAGAACCCATATTTACAGCCCTTAGTCTTGGATATATAAATAGACTAAGGCTGTGGAAATCAAAGATTTCCCCCTCACTATTGCTGCCAAGGAATAATCAGTGAGGGAGTTGGCCAGGCAGAAGTGTGGGGGTCCCCTCTCTGGTGCCCCAGGCTTCTCTCTGGCAGGGAATGTGTGCATCTTTCTGCTAGAGAGCTGCATGCAGCAGCACTGCAGACATGGGTGTCCATCCCCTGGGGTCACCCCTGGGGTGAAGGATCACATCCTTCGCTTTTAATGGTAGAGGCAGATTTCAGTTTTAAACCCATGCCACTTTTTTTCTCATGAGCTCAGAATAATAACCTGTGACTCTTCAGTGAGAAAACCCAAGACATTTTAACATTTCTCTGAAGACATTCAAAGTCCCAAGCCCATGGAGTCTTCTTTATAATTGCTTCCAGGCTGATAAATCCTGGCAACAGAGGCATCTACAGTAGCACAGGAAAACTGTGCAATACCAAGCTATCATCACCTTCTGATAGACAAAACATTTATAGTTTATTGTCAGGAGGACTCTGGCTACAAAGCCTTTCCCTGAGCCAGAGTGGACTGACCTTTTGCAGCATGCACAATAAGACAGCAAACATGGCTGGGCTGTCAGAACTTCTGCAATAACCCCAAATCCCTTTTGATAAGGGGAATCAAAAGCACACAGCTCTCCACCACCTCCTAATCATGCCCATGACCTCAACAATGCCTTACAAATCTGCTGCACAGTTTGAGAGCTAGGTGCAACACCTGCTTCCAGGCAGCAGCCATTTGGTTTCCTCTGGATAGGTTCTTGGGAATCTCACATCTAGTTCTCCAAGCATCAAGTAAGAGAGTTTTCATTTCCTACCATGCCATCCTAATGCAAGCTGTCCAAGAAGCCTCATCCATATGACAGCAGTGAAGAGCTCGACAACTTCCTCCTAAATAACTCCCTCCCACTCTGCTTTGTGATCTGTGGCTCATTCCTCACTGCGTATTTTAGGAATTCTGTACATGTAGTTGAAAGTATGGAGTCTGTAAGAGTCAAGGTGTATGGCCCTTACTCCTACCACCTTTTGAGGCACTGCTTAATAAAGAAACAACTTGGAGAAGGCTCCCAACAAACCTGAAATGGGTACAATTGCATTGCTTTTCCCTCTGTAGCATGCATATATATATATATATATATATATATATATATATATATATATATAAATAAAAATATATAAAAATATATATATACACATAACAGAAATATTTAGGTTGGAAAAGACCTTTAAGATCATTGAGTTCAACCATTATCCCAGCACCAATGTGTTCACCACTAACCATGTCCCCAAGTGTCATATTCACATGCTTTTTGGACACTTCCAGGCTTTGTGGTTCCACCACTTTCCTGGGCAGCCTGTTTCAATGCCTGACCACACAACCTAACATACCATAAAAGCAGCAATCCATTCAAATCTCTTGCTTGATTTCCATCAAAAGGAGATTGTTGTTTTTTTAATTTCACAGAAGTTCACTAATAGGGAGAGTGAAAAAAAAAAAAAAAGAGAACTGTAAGAAAAAATGAGAACAAGACAGATAATGAATCATGTTGGGAAGTCACCAGCCTTGGGTGGTGGACCTGAAATGAAAGTCTACATTTAGAACCAGGGTACCACTGCCTAAGCCACAGCACATGGGTTCAGCTGTCACCTCTAGGAGAGTTTAAAATCAAAAGGGACTTTAGGCTTTTTGGGTTTAATTGCTATTTAAATTGATTTAAACTGTTATTTAGATATTTGAGTTCCACAGACCCCTAAAAGTCCCTAAGTGCTCACTACATCAGTTTGCTCAGTGTCTTCCTTACACCCAAACCCCTTTCTGTGCTTCAGTCATTCCTCTGCCTGTGTGGGGGGTCCTTTGCAAAATCATCCTGAGCTCAAATAATTTTGTTAAATAACTGGCTATGACTTCTCTCCTTAGAAAATAAATGCAAACTCAATTCAAAGAGGGTAGGAGTTCTTCCATGTGTCTTTGATTCAGGCAGTGAAATCCTAAGTAGAAGGCAGGCTTCTCTGTTTCACATTTTTTGTTGGCAAAGTAGAAAATTCTCCATTCAGCACGCAGATTTGCTGCAGTTTGCTTAGACACCAAGTCTCCATCTGCTCTACCAGGGTTGTAAACCTCTTGGCTTGGGTTCTGCAACTCCTTTACTTGCCTCGCCTTCTTCCCTTTTCTGAGGGTAAGAAACAAACCATGGAATAATTTTGGTTGGAAAAGACCTCTAAGACCATCAAGCCCAACTGTAAACTCATCACTGTCAAGTCCACCACTAAACCATGTCTGCAAAAATGCATATTAAGTATTTGGTTCCTGTCTGCAAAAGGAATTTCAATTAAAATAAACAAATTGCTGAACATAAGTGAGGAAAACAGTATTTTATTGCTGCACAGCAGGGCTGTGAAGGTAAGTAAAGGTTCTGAGGCTGGAGTAAAGGGAGATGTATATGTTGCCTAGATAGATGAACTAATTTTCATTTAAAAATGTAAACCCAAAATATGACTGTGACTGTACATGTTTCCCTCCTCCACCCCGGACAATTGAATCCATTTACCTAGAGTTTGATCAAGTTACAGCACAAAAAATCCTATTTAAAAACAAGGCACTCCTCTTCCCCTTTTTACTCACGTCTTAATGCTTTACAAAGCAAAACTCCAGACACTTTGTGAGTCACATATCACTACCAAATAAGTTGCAGTCATTGAATGGTGCCTCATAAACGAGGCAGGAAACAGGAAAAGCTCAAAATAAAGCTGTTTGTAAATTAAAGAACTGAGGGAAAGAATGGATAGGAAATGAGTCCCTTATTTCTTCTTCAAAATTATTCTGATTAATGAGGAGAAAGATCAATAGCCTATCTGCAGCTGCCATGGGGAAGACAGGGTGAAGAGTGAATCCAGATCCAAGTATCCCCGTGGTGCCAACACATCACATTCTGCAAAAGCCTGATATAATGAGCTGCAGGGTGAGATCTCATGCGACTGCACTGCTTTACCTGCCTGTCCACGCAGTTCCTCATTATAGCTGAATGTGCTCAGTTACAGGGTACCAAAAGGAGAAATGTATGGCATAGATTTGTGAGTAGTCAGAGAAAGGATTGCTTTCATTCCTGCAGCACTGCTTTCCTCCTGCTGTAACCAGAGCCCCAGACACACCAGGCTTGCTCCTGCACTGCTGCTGCATGCAGCTCGGAAGTCATGAGCACAGAGTTTCCACAACATGGTGCAGCATCCAGGCCCACAGCACACTGAACACAGCAAAACATTCCCACTCACATTTCTGGATTTTGTTTTTTAAACCAACTCCTAAATGAAGCACCTCGGATATCGCTGCTTCTTTTATTAATGTTTGGTTTGGGGACTCGGTAATTATGTTTAGCAGCTTTTGTGGGCCAACAGATTCCAAGGCAACATGACCTGGCAGGATGCTGAAGCCATTTCCACTGTTTTTGGAGTGCTGTGTAAGGACAAAATGACTGTTTTTTGGATGGAGACCCTGGGTGAAACAAGGCAAGGCATCACGCTCCCATCCACTTTGGCTTGCCCCAGAGACGGGGAGAAAGTACCCAGCACTATTTCATTAAGGTTTTGGCATGTCCCTTAATGGCATTTGTGGCAGTTACAGGCACAAAGGAAGCATTTATCCCCGCTTGTTTTTCCCATCTGCAGCCATTCATTTGCAGATTTGCCCAGAGACCAATTCACGCTGGCAACAGAGATAAGAGGGACCTCTGACGCTGGGCTAGAGAGATTACAGCAGCCAGGCGTCTCCCAGGGCAATTACAGAGCCGCAGAAGGGTGCTGTGTTTTTGAGCACCCCTAACACCGCTGTCCCCTGGCCAGGCACCCCAGGAGTGCTATCACAGCTGACCTGCTTGCTCCAGGCTCTGCAGAGAGCTGATGGACACCAGCCCTCAGGGGCACCTAGGGAGGGATTCCTCCTTTCTACAGCAACTGGGTACAGAAAAAACAAAACACACCGAAAGGCTAGTGCCAAAAATTATTACCGATCCACATTTGTAAGGCAAAACTCGGTTTCCCGTCCCGGCTCTCCAGAAGACACAGTCTCCTCTTTGGCACAAACGGGGAGGCAATCAAAGGGCTTTTAGCAGAAACCTCTTAGCAAGGGCACTGCTCCCGCAGTCACAGGAGTGACTAGCAGTCAATGGGACACAGCTCTTAAAGAGCTGCTATAAATACTTTCAACATTTAAAAATGCTTAATGTGAGTGTTTGTGAAAGCAAGGAACACAGTTATACAACGCTCATATTTAGATTTACTGAAGAAAATATTTTAATTTGGTACTTAACTGTATCCTTACACTTGGGTTTAAGCCACCCCTAAAATTGGCTCAGGCTGCCACAAAACAACAGCTTAAACCAATTTAATTGCTGTCTGCTGCGATCCCCCCCGACTTCCCAGCCCTGGTTGCACATTCCCCATCTGCTTTCCTACGCCAGCTCTCGTGCTTGTCCAGCCCTGCTCTGAGCCATTTGGGCATGCAGGCCAGACACAAACCCTCGACACCCTAAAACTCGCCCTTTTCCTATGGATTTAGCACGCTGGGGTGACTCAACACCTGGTCAGATGCACACTAGAGCCGGGGGAAAGAAAGGCGGGGAATTGCTCAGTCGAGGCTGGGTGGGATCACGATGTTCAGAGCTATGACAGCTCATCCCTGTAGTCCTGCTCCCTCCACCTCTGCTAGGCCGTTTAATCCCATCCCGTGCTAAATCACCCAAAACTTAACCTGGCCCTCCTCTCTAGACACAGACAGACACACAGACAGACAGACACACAGACAGACACACTTCCTGCAAGGTCAGTAAATTCACTCAGCTCAGCAAGTTCTCACCAGTATGGAAATGCATGGCTGGAGGTGAGGAGGGCCTCTCCCTTTCAACACCGAGGAGCCATTAGATCATCTAAGCGCTGCTGTCAAGCCATATCCTCAGGCTTCTGCATGCATTTGAATCCCTGATACCTTAAAATCCAGGCTAGAGCATTAGAGACAAAGCTTTAAACTGAAGAGAATCGAGGAGCTGAGCAATAACCTCCTAGGGAAGGCTCTGGCAACCCTGGCCTTGTAGCAGGCATTCTACCTGGTTGTTCTAATAGCCAGGTTTTAGTATAAGGATACCAGGGACTAAGTCAGATCTTTCTGGAGAAGAGGTAAGTCAATTTACAGGAAATTCAAATACACTGAAGTAGCCAGAACCTAATAAAAATAAATTCAAAGGGAAAAAAGAAAAAGAAAAAAAGAGATGAGAAAGAGAAGAGAAAGAGAAGGGCAACTAAAAGCAAAGCCCTACAGCAAGAGAAGATTCAGCCCTACAGCTGAGATTTCTGATGGGATACCCTTCTCCCAGTCTGGATTTACCAGTGTTTTGTGACATAGACAGAGTCTTAAATACAAAGATAATTGCTCATCTGTAAAGAAATTTTCTCATACATTATGCAGCACTGTCTCTTCCACACTTCATATACATCTGTCTGTATCTATAAATAGAAATAATCTCTCATGTGCATTATCATATATTACAACCTCTGATGATGTGGTAAAGGAAAGGAAATAAGCAAAGGAAGTAGTGTGCTTCACCAGGTCATGCAAGCTCCTCAGAGCCTTGGTTAGTCAGCTATGAGCAAACCAGTGCTGGAAATTGTACAAAAACATGTGGAAAAGCAAAAGGATGAGAAAAAATGACAGTAAACCAATGGGTTTGTTGCATAACAAACAAAAGTCCAAGTAATCTTGTGGAGAGGCTAGAAGACCAAAAAGAATCCTTGCATGCTTGAAACTGGAGTATTGCACAAAGAGGCCCAGCACAAGTGGGAGAACAGGCCAGAGCAGGTCTGCTGGGCAGCACTGGGAGGAACAAGACAGGATCCCTGCAATGCTGAGGCCAAATCCAGAGTCAAACCCCAACTCTCAGCCTGAAAGACAGGGGCCTGAACTGCTGATTGCTTTTGTTTTTCAGAATGCATCACCTCTGCATTGCTGGAGGGTTTTTGTCCCTCCAAAAAAGAAAAAAAAATCTTCACCCTCATGCATTTTATGAACTGATGAAATATCTTCACAACTTGTTCTCATCAGTGTTTACTTGTTTAGTATTTCAGCTTGACCACGGTGCCTACGGGGCTGATGAGCCATGACTGGCAATACAATTAAAGACAGATTTGATGGCATCCTGGCAGACAAAAGTGTTTTAATTAAACTGAATGAAAATTGTTGTTTGTGGGCCAGGAGCCCATACTGAATAGACAAGAGTAAGCCTTTTGATAGGAAAAATCAGTGCCACATCTAAGGGATGGAGAAACTGAGTTTTAATTCTCGGCTTTAGCAGACTTCCAGCAGAGCCCATTACTTTGGGCCAAGGGCATGTTTTGACTTGTCTTTTGGAAAGTTCAGTCTCAGCCTCCCTGAAACTTTCTGGCTGTTTTCACAAGGGAGGGCTGAGCAGAGCCCAAAGGAAGCTCCACACTGGTTAGCAGCAGCACCACTTCCTACTTCTCCCCACAACTTCATTTAACAGTAAAACTCAGAGCTCAGTTTTTTAAAGGCCAAGCTAAATCTGAACCAACCAGGGTTACACTGAAAACCACAAGATTTATAAAAGGCAGTTTCCTCTCTCACCCTGTTAGGGCTCAAACAAATAGCAAAACTTGTTTTAACTTTCCTAAAAGTAAAGTTAAAGCCTCCAAGTTTGCTCTTTTAATTAACTTCAGTTACTTCACACTGCCTTTGAAAACAGTATAGTTCTGAGCATTGCTTGATTCATTGTGGAAGGAGATGGAAGGAAATTTTGGAGAGAGAAAGAATGGGAATGTATCAATTTCTCTAAGGAAGAATTATCACATATAGGCATTTTAAGGCCGGGTAGGCAGCTTCCCCTATTGAAATTGGGGAATACTTTGCACTTAAATACTACATTATCACTTGCTTCTCTTTGTCAGCTTTTACTACCTAGTCTGAAAGCTCTCACTAGATGCCGCAAATTAATTACACATTTTTGTAGTTTTATCTAAAGAGTTTTTTATTTTTAGCCTTGCCGGAGAAAAAAAGAACCAAAACCAAACCAAACAAAAAACAACCAAACAAACAATTAAAAAAAAGGGGAAAAATAAACAGGGAAAAAATGTTTAATATTAACAGTGTATATACCTCCACAGGTGTAATGGTACACATGACGTCTGGAGTCTGACAAAACAATGACCTGTGAAGTCTATCAAAGACACGAGAAAAGGAAAGTTACAAGACTGACAGTGTAGCCCATCTGACTTCACCCATGAGTGAGTGAGAAGTGAAAACTCTTCATTTACACAAGAACTGAAGTTGATTCAAGGCAACTATTACCTCCAGTGAGCATCTCTCTTTCAATTCAGATTTAAAAGCTACGGTGCTTTGCAGGTCTCTCATACTTTCCGTGGGTGTCGTTTAAGTTGCAGGTAAATCCCTCCCTTTTACAGTAAGCTTTCACCTGAAACAGAAAATACATCCTATGGTTTTATCACCTGTCTTCTAAGAACTGAGGCACCTCCTGTGGCTTCAGTTGCTGAAACAAAAGAGTTTTATTTTGCAAAAAGGATCATACGTAGAAATACTCATAATATTTTTTTTCCCCCTCATGTGACACTAAAGGTCAGAAGGTACCTACAGTCCACAACCTCAGATGACACTGTTGCCTAAATACACATCCAGGATACACGGTTTTAGTTGGACTCAACTCAGGAAGAGCAGGAACACATTTAAGCTCAGAGAACCAGTCTAAAAAAACCAAAAAGGAAACTAAAAACCATTGCAGCCAAATTTCAATAAACAGAAATAGAATCATGCCACTAGGCATCTCTCTTTAACCTCAAGTAAAAGTCCTACTTACCCTGGCTCAGCAGCCACCTTTTTTCATAGTCTATGCATGACCTGGTCAGCACGGAAAGTCTTCACCCCTTACCCACTCCCCATCCAGCTTCCACCTTTGGTTTTTGTTTTGTTTGGTTTTGGTTCTTTTTTTTTCCTGGCAAGGCTAAAAATAAGAAACTCTGTGTGGCCATCAGACCCCGAGGATGGGCCACAGAAAATCTCTGGAGCTCTCTCCTCCGCTTCCAGATTGCTTCCTCCTGGCAGAGCACAGCTGCTCAGAGCACCAGAGCCAGGCTGAGCACAACAAGCAGTAAATCAACACCTCTCTTTGCTAATGCTACTAATGACACCCCAGATCACTGGCACTTAATTGAATTTACTTTTCAGTGTTTTTTACATTTTGCTTTTCTATCAGCTGGGACAATAAAAATCAATTCCTGTAGGGCAATTTAATTTAGGTTTACATGGTGTTTTATATTCATATTTTCAGTGCCGCAACATTTGTGTGGCAAATCTGTGCAGGACTGTTTTTAAGTATTTCTGTGAAATGAAAGTAAACCCATACTGAAGGTAGGTACTTTAACAAGGAAAATACTTTAAAAAAGCCAAATTAATATGTAGGAAAAACAATATAATGGATAAAAGTTATTTGGCCAACTGAAGTAGATTGGTTAGAGAGATCTCACACACATGCAAGAAATACAGTTACCTGTATAAATATTTGGAGGACTGGTGACACAGATAAATAGTTAATAACTTTTTTCCTGATGAGTTTTATTACAAAATACTGTTGAAGTCTTCCCTCCTGGGCAAATCTACCTACCATACAAAAGGTCTTGTTTGTGAAAAACATCTTCACGTGCTGAGCTTTGTGGATCAAGGATGGCTGTGCAGATCCACAGGCTGTCTGTAAATCACAGTGCATGAATTTAACCATGGACCAGGTTGGTAGAGACTGTGCATGGGTCTTGTGGTCTGTCCCTCCTGCCCAGGAAGGGTGGAGCACTGTAGTGGCTGCTGTAGGGAAAAGGGAAGTAATTTCAGCCACTATTTAGCGCCCTACCACTTCCCCAGAGAACTAATATATTTTGCTTTTCCCAAATGGTTTAATAGACACATGGAGATATTTGTCATTTTCTCCTAGCTGATGGGCTTTGTCTGGGAGCAGCAATGTTTATTTGGAGGAACAGGTCTTTAAAAGACAAATCTTTAGTGTTAGGAAGTTCAGCCTGAGGACTGAACTTCAGCAGATTTAAATATTTCTAATAACTTTAATCATTCTTATTCAACCGTGCAACAGCACGTACAGATTAGGCAACTAATATTTCAATATGTTTCTCACTGGACAAGGCAAGTCTGTAAATTTCAGGGCTATGTAGTAGGTGTCTAGTGGAAGTGTCTTATTCCTGTTTTACCATGGTGTGGGGCAATACTAGACAGGGAAAAGCTGATGTGTACTTTGGGATAATAATTTATGACTGGAAGATGACATTTTGATCCTTAATTCACCTATTCAGACAAGTTTACTTCTGCTAGACCTAAAGAAGGTTTCTACTGACATTTCCCCCTTTTTGAATTCCTAAGTGCCTCACAATTAGTTCCTGTTAGCATTATTTTTTTAATTTCACCTTCTGCATTGGTGGAACCACCCTTGTGGGCAGCACTGGAGGTGGTTGTGCTTTCACCCAACACCACATCACTGGGGGCACTTGGGAGGTTTAACCAAACCCTCTTTGGTCTTGGAGGTGCCAGCAGGTGTCCAGAGCAGGGATATGTATATTTAAAATGCAACAAAACACACACTTATCTGCTCCTGGGGGCTCCACAGGGGAGAGGCAGAGGGGAGAGGAAAGGAAATTATGTATATACATTGCTGTTTATTTCTCTAATTATTTTTGTTTCTTCTTGGCATTTGACTGCTCTCTTGTTCTTCTGCCTCCAGAGTTTCAGTGCCTCCTCTGAAAATTAGACAGAGTGGTTACACCTAAAAGCTCCAACCAGCACATTAGCAGGGCTTGAGTGACTGCTGGCATTTTTTGTTTGCAGATCTCACTCAATCTTTTATTCAAATTGAAAGGAAGAAGTTACAAATAGGATTATGTTTTTACGACAAGTAAGTCTGCATGTGCTACGCTGCAAAAGAAATAGTCGTCTTCTTCCACTAGAAAGTACTTGATCAAAGTTATTCCAATCTGCATTTCTTTTAAGTAGATAAAATGGAAAATGTACATGGTAATGAAATATAGTATTTCATGATGTATATTATGAAATAGAACAGAATGAAATTATTTCTTTAAGACTATAAATTATTAAATTACCATTAAAATGTATGTATATAAATAATTCTATGAGACTTTCTGATTAGATTACCTTGATATGAAAGAACACATTGTGATTATTCTTTGATGCTTTGCAATAAGGATTTAAATTCTAAGTAGATTTCAGGAAGATTTTCTTTTGATTCAGCAGCAAGACGTAATGGGTGGACAATACTTAATGAAGCAGAACAGGAAACAAGAGCGACTTTTTAATTTACTCAGTTAGTTTCCTGTGTAAAAGATTATGAGGTTACCACCACACAGAATTTTTGGGGGAAGTTTCACTTGGTTTATTAGATATTCAACATTCAGGGCATTTAATATAAACTGTTTTGCTACTGCTTGCAATACTGGAAGACCAAAGGAGAGGGCTGTTGTGAACCTTGAGATCGGGAGATCTGCAGAGAGAGGATTTGTACCTTAGTGAAAGTGCTGAGCGCCAGGAAGATTACATTCTCTTCTACATAAAGGAGAATTAAATAGGTTTTCATCTCTCTTTTTGCAAAGATGGCAGCAATCTCTAGTGGAGTGGACTTTTCCCTTCTTCAGTGAGACGTTGGAGCACCACACAGACAGCACTGGGCTGCGAGCAGCCTGGAGCAGAGGTGACTCGTGTTTGCTGGGCTAAAGAAGGGATTTGGGTGCCTGAAGCCTGCGAGAAAAAATAGATTTAGGAAATGGGAAGCAGCAGAGGAGTAAGGATGAAGGTTGCATGAGGGCCAAGGGACAAAGGAAGCAGGATTTTTGCAGATCCCTGGCGCAGAGCCATGATTACTGGAGAAATGTTCATATAATTGAGAGGTGTCCAATAAATGTAAAAGGAAGAGTTTGAAGGTGGGCAAGCACACAGCTCAGCTGTGCTCTCAGCAAGGTGTTTCCAAAGCTGATGAGCAAAGCACTTCCTTGCCCTGTTTATGACAAGTGAAGAAAGGGGCAGGGCTGTATTGAAATATGTGTGGTAGGAGCCCCGTTCATGTGAAGAGGCTCCATTCAGGGCCTTACAAAGGCTATGAGTCAACTGCAAAGAAAGGAGGCATTTCACAGAAGCTGAAGTGTGACCCTTTGTTTTGCCTGACCCCAAGGTCCTCGGTGACACAAAAGGGGACCCCAGCACTGATTCTGCAGCAACAAATGCCTGTTGTGAGTGAGTGTATTTGAGGAGCAGTGACAAAAAGGAATGACCCGAGGTTCTTGTTTCCAGCCCTTGTTTCCCAAGGGACTGTCAAGGAGGGCAGCCTGACTGAGGTGGGGAGATGAAGGTGCTGGAAAGCTCTTCCTAGTGGATGCATTTCCCTCGAAAACCTCTCCTGAAATGCATGATCTGATCATCCACATGTACTATTAGGACACCTGGATAATGAGGTTCTTGGACTTTGCTCTGCAAAGTCTATAGAAATTAATACATCTTTTACTCAGCTGTTACGTGAAGTGGGTTTTTTCTAATTTAGGACTGGCAAGGGATCAGAGTGTCTTAGTAGCCCTGCCTTTGTTTTAACCTTCCATTAGTCCATGACTACTTTCTTTCACAATCAAAGAAGACATGAAAGGGATGTTTTGCTTTGCTCTTTTCATTATTCCAGAGAGTCATAAGTCCCTATTAAAGTTCACGATGGAATCAGGGTGCAGAATGATGGATTTAAAGGTATCATAAAACTCTTCCTGGTAAGTAGTAGTCCCAAATATATTCCAGTTGTGACCTGAGAGAGGCTGCTGGAGGCATCCCAAGCAGCCATGCACTGGCTCTGCAGATCCTTTGAGCTGAGGAAATTCATTTGCATATGGATGCCATGCTAAGGAGGCCAGCCTGGATTTCATTACTGCTAATGATGTGTGTGGGAGAAGTGATTTAGTTTATAGCCAGTGCCAGGCATGCCACAATGAGGAAGTACTTAATTCATACAAACCTCTTTCTTGCTTCTAAGACCTAAAAATCGGGGGACTTCAAGCAGCTCCAGTGTTACAGAGGTGGTGTTTTCGTGACCATGAACAGAGCTGTGACTGAGGCAAGGGAATGAGAGAGAAGAAAACATCAAGATGTAGTATTGATGTCATGGAGGAAAGGATAGGAGGAGAAAGGAAAGGGAATGAAAAGCAGAAGAGAAGAAAGACCAACAGGGGATGAAAAAAACCAGCGGGGAGAATTGGCTCTGTAGGAACTGTGGCTGCCAAGGCTGGATGTTGGGACTTTGGAGGTGACAGAATTTTCACTGGGTCTTTGCTATTGTTTTCACAACTCAAAATACAAGCCTGCAGTAAGATGTCCATCTTCAGAGACAAATTTCTGAGAACTGGAAAGGAGAAAAGGGACCTCAGGATAACACTGGAGTTGGAGTAGTTGGGAGCTGCTGCACTGCCTGAAGGCGTCTTCCTACTCCACTGGAGCCACCTCTGCTTTCCTGTTCTAATAGACATTGCCTCAGACAAGAGGAAAAGGAGAGGGGCCTGGGGGCAGGTTCCTGGCATCTGCTTCAGGGTAAGCTACTATGCTCAGGCAACTTCAGGAAGAGCTATTTGAACTGGGATGAGTGTCTTGGGTGGCCTCTCAGCTGTGTGTGATAAATTTGTCAAGCAGAAGAAAGGATCCAGAAAGAAGGAATGGGTGAGTAAGGGGAGTAAGTTGGAGGATTTTAAGGCACACCGTACCAGCATGCTGAAAGTGTCTAGAGCATGCACTGACCTCAGGACAGAATTTAAAGCATTGAGAAGGCTCGGAGGAGGAACGCAATTCTGGTGTTTATGGGTCCCAATCCCCCTGGTGTTTTATACTCCCCTGCTATCATTTCACAGGGCAGCAGGGAAGAAGGGCTGTGAGCTGCTATCCATTGCTTGGGCACAGGGCCTGACCCTCCATCTGCAGCCAACAGTATGAAAACCTGAACAAAGATCTTTCAAGAGGAATGACTCCTGCCTCATTCATGGCACAGCAGCTGGTTGTAATGAATTTTAACTGTTTGGCTGCAATCACCCACAATGCATGCAATCAAAAGGGTTATGGCCCTGCTCACTCCTGCAGCAGCCTGGAAATGCTACCTCTGAAAATACAGGGCGGTTTTGGGAACCTTGATTTAAGCATTGTTGTTCTGCAATTTTCTGAAGAGGGAAATCAGCTGGACAGTTGGACAAGGGGATGTGAACACCACTTCAGTAATCTGTGAATGGGAAATGCAGTTTGGAGAGTTCCCTGATTTCTGCTTCATTCAGTTGAACTCAAAGGGTATGGAACAGTGACATTTAGCTGGGGTTACTGGAAATTAAAAATTGTTTACTTGATATTGCAATTGAATTCAGAACAGCTGTAGGATGTCTTTAAAGAAAAAGTCTCAGCTTTAGAATTTTTGTGTCACTGAGAAAATACTGAGATTTGCTGAACCGATGGCCTTTGCATGTGGTTTTAGGCCAACTGTCGCCTCTTGAATGTTTTAGTATGTGCAAGTCATTTGAATATCTTCATACCCAGCTGCCTGGAAACAGCACACAGACTTCACCAACTAGAAGAAATGAGAAAGATGATTTATCATAAAATAAGAAGGAGGAATCAGCTAAATTTAGAATCAGAATCAGATAAATTTAGAATCATTCAGAGGTGATATGAAGAGCAAAGGTGAGACAAAATAAAGTGCAATTATTTCCCAGACCAAGGGAAAAAAAAAAGGAGAAAAAGAGATTATGCCAATGCATAATTTTTACCAGGCCTCTATTGGCAGACTGAATTGTGTTGGGAATGACTCATTTCTCCTCAGCAACAACAGCAGGTTTTAAATAATGCTTCATATTTCCCAGGTTTAGCAGATGAAGAAAAGTAATTACTTGGGAGGCAAATAGAGCTGATTTGCAAACAGAGGAGAATGTTTTATGGCCAGACTTGCAAAAATTTGGCTCCTGCAGATGCCAGAAGCCTCTGCATCTGCTTTAATCAATGTGGGTTGGTCCTTGTTGATTATTTCTTTGAGATCCTCATGGTTCTTAAGACAGTAATTTTATATTATCCAAGACAATGTGACTGTGCAGCTTCAGAGAGAGGGCAACTTACCTGCAAATTCAAAGTGCACAGCTTTTGAACTGTAAGAACTTCTGGTTCAGAGAAGTCTGAGTTTTGTGTTTTGCTTTGTTTTTGAAAGGTCATTGTTCTTTCATGTCTGTATTTAGGTAGGACCCATTGGCCTTGAAATGTTACATGGCTGGGCTTGCAAACACTTGGCTTCTACAGACAGCAGAAGACTCTCTGTTTGCTTTGATCAAGAGAGTCTGATTATTTCTTTGAGATCCCCATGGTTCTTGGGGTGGTAGTTATAGACCATCTACAGCTACATCAATGTTCAGCTTTTCTTCACGCAGAGGGCAACCCACCAGCAGAGTGAGTTGAAGCTGAATGTCTGCTCAGTTTGTTAGCAAATGACCAAGACAAAAACAAAAGAGGCTGGAAATGCAGAGCAATGCAGTGGTGGGTGTAGAGACACCGTGTGGTGTCACCTTGACTGCTTTAGTTTTCATGATGGTTGAATTGGGTTGGAGCGTGATGGGATTTGGTCTCCCTGCCTCTCTGTTTACAGCGACCCTGCTGTAATGTATCTTCTTTAAGATAAGATTATCTTTAAACATAAGAGGCAAGGAGAGAGGGGAGAGGGCAAGCAAGCACTGTATATAGCATCTGTAACATTTAATTATATGAGACAGGGATTTTCCAATAGGCCTTGAAACAAAAGAACATTCAGCTATCAGCATCACAGTATATATTTTCTAAATCACAACACTCACACATTTCCTTAGCCAAGTAGAAGTTTTCCCTCCATGGCTGCATATCTAAAATTAGCCTGAAGGTCAATTCTGAATAGAAATACCCTTATCATTGAATGTGCTGGGAATGATTGGTGCAGTGGGCTCAATTTTCCCATCGAAAACCTTCATTTATTTTTTTTAAATAACAGTTGCTTTTACAGTCAAAGAGCTTGGAGAAAGGCAAAATGAGGCCTGCTGTATAAAATCAACATCAATATTCTGCTTTCACTGCAAGGCTATTTTTATTGCCAACTATTTTAAATGTAACAAGATGGATATAGTGAAGCCACAGCGTAAAAGATGCAGCAAGAGGCTTCTGAAGAGCAAGGCTGGGCAGAGACGGATGAAAGAAAGGCCTTGGAACTTGGAAGATGTTTGTATATGGAGAAAGACACAATGAAGAATTCTAAGTTAAGAAATGCATTGCTGAGAAGAAGTGAATAGTTAGGTCTAAAAATAGTTTTTTAACCTGCAGTTGTATGATGTGAGGACTAAGCAGCCTATGCTGCATAAACGCAAAAGCACCGTCCTGCAAGAAGTGCATTTATCAGCCACAGTGTTTTATTGAGTGCTTTAATAATACAAGTGTACATCAACTGATCCACAGTCAAAAGTGGCAGGTCCCTAAGAAATTTACAAGCACTTTTTTTTTTGTTTTTTAAGTAAATCAAAATACATATTAATTTATTCAATGCAATAGCCTTTTGTGTGGGAAACAGAAGGCTAGTGATAAACACAGTCTTAGTAATGCACAGTGATTCTTGATTTTAAGCTTTTATACAAAACTTGTTCCCAGTAGCATGCACCCACCATTAAAGACTTCAGTACAAAAAAATAACCCTAAACACTACATTTAAGTAGAAATGAGATATAATTCTGAATTTGTTTGTTTTCCCCAAAACCACATGAAAGAAAAAAAAAAAACCAACCCCACACATTAATACAAAGCTTTCTGATAAAGCTCTATACTATTACAGATCCAACATTCTTTGCACTGATAACCAAAATTCCCTGTCTACATTTGAGGGAAACAACTTTCAAGTTAACAGAACAAAAAAACCCAGAACAAATAAAAATAAAAAATAAACAAAAAATGAAACAAAAAAAAAAAAAAAAGGAAGTAAGGACAACCTTTTGCCACAAAATGGTTCAAGATTTAATAAAAAATAAGAATGAAGGGAAGGGCTATTGATGCACTTAGTGAATGTGCTTGCACAGGTCCAGCAAATCCTAGAGGAGGTTCCTATGTGGCGTATCGCTTGGTCCACTGTCTGGCCATTCTGTCGTGCTCTGCTCTGTTAGTCATGTACTGAGTGGCAATGCTTCCAACCAGGGGGTCCGCTGAAAAGGAAACACAAACCGTGAAATGCACGTCAGCCCCTTTTTAGATCCACATTCCTTCAGTTCTCTTAGGTTCAACAAGGTGCCCACATATACCAGCCCTGTTTTCAAAGCAGGGAAGGAAAGAGATGAAGGTGAAATGGATGGCAATTAGCTATACATGTCTCGTAAACATATCACTGAAACAATTTTCTGAAGTTCTACCTCACAAAAAAAATGTTCTGATAATTTTGTTTTGAGCTAAAACTCACCTTCAGGTGATGCAATTTATTTATTGTATTAGAACTCACACAACTATTCATATTCTCACCTAAGAAGAGCATGAGCTCTAATTCTATTATCAGGTTGAATGTTGCTTTTTTTCTTTAAAATACTTTTAGTTTCAAAGCATAAAGAAATGTAAGGAATTAGGGCAGCAAGTACTGTTTTCAAAACAACAGAAGTTAATTCCAAATAATGGGATTTTAAAATTTAATTTATGAGATCTTTCTAAGCATTCCTATGGCCAGAATGCTGCATGATATGGTCTGGATCTATGAATTACTTCACAAATAATTAATCAAAAGCAATCAGTCCCCTAAATAAAACAACCCAAGACAGGACATTCCCACAAATGACTGTGTTTCATCAACTTCTTTCTTTTTCAGGAAAATTTTTTTCTCATTTTAAGAAAACAAAATTTATATTTTCCCTCCTTTTTTGAGGGGAACACATGCACTTGATACTTCTGCTGTGACAGTAAACGTTCTGAGATTGTACCATGCATGTCCAGAGGCACTTTTCCCTGACTTAGGACAGATGAAGATGACTTCTTGTGAAAGCCAGGTATTAATCAGCTTTGCTGTTGTCTGAAGATGGTGCCACTGAACAATCTGAGCATTGGCTTTCTCTGTACAGTTGCAATCTGAGTGTGGTGCTTGCACTGTTAACCACGGAAATTCCCGGGACAAGATGTCAGGCCATCTGTCAAGCAGAGAAATCTGAGATTTTTTGTTTGGTTGTTGATGATAAGAGTTTGTGATAGGGGAAACGTTGGCTTAGCCAAAAATTGCTTCATTGGCTGACTGCCAATCTCACCGAATATTAGTGAGTAATAAGTGAATATTAGTGAGTACTATCTACTAAAACAAATTCTTTTGCTTTCCCGCATAACCCGCACTTTCAGGAAGACCCTAATTTGAATGTTAAGTTTGTACCTTCTAAATTAGCAAGACAAGTTACCACTGTGACTGCAGTATACTAAGTCCCTGCAGTCTCAGTCCTGCACTTTACTGCCTGTGCTTACCTTTAATATCTTAATATATCCAGAGGAGGTCACTGAGGCCTGGACTGGATTATTTTTACATGCATGTGTGTAAAAGAAGTGTATCTGATCTAAGATAAAATTTAAAAGTTGTAGACTGGAAGGTATATCACCTTTAACTCCACAGCCAGGAAGAGTAACTGTATAGGGGATTATCTGAGGGATTTTGTCCTGTGCAAACAGGAGGTTAACAGTCTACAGGCTCTTAAGTAGCAAAAAGTTATTTGTGGCTGGAATGAGGTTTGAGAAGCACTGCAGGGTAAATGGGGAACCTGAGCTATAGGAAAGGGCAATATTTCTCTTTGAAAAAGACTTCCCTAAGTAGCAACAGTGAAACCTTGTCATAGTGTAATAGCAGCTTGGGCATGAGTGTGAGAGCACTGCTGAAAATTCCCACATCCTCCTCGGACGCAAGGTTCCTGTGCAAAGAAACACTTCCACAGGCTTGTGGAGAAATGGAGACTAAAGGTTGAACTTGAAAGGAATCTTTGAAGCAAAATTTGAGGCATATCCTGGTTTTCATGCTTGTAGGGGAAGGTGGGGTTTGGCCTCTGAGGCATCTGGCTGGGAAGGGTTGCAGGAATATCTCAGCATTACCATCTGGAATGTGGCAAGCTCTTATCGAGGTTTAGTGTATATTCAAAGTGATGCCTCTGAGATCTTTATAAAACCTTGTATGAGTCAGTGAACAGTGATGTGCTGTAGTAAAGGTTTATCTAGTTCAAATCTGGAAGGTTTTTCATGTGCAGGATGAATGTTTCTGTGAAAGCATGAATTTCACATTGGGAGCTGTAAATTGATTTCCTTGATATACTGCAAGGCTACTGAGGAGCACATCATCATCCCCAAACCTTGATGATAATTAGAATGTCTGGTTTCCTAGTGTGGGGTTTCTTCTATATCTCCTTTTAGGAGCAAGAAAGTATTTCAAAACCATACATCTTTACAAGGCTTGGGAAGGTACAGGCTCTTCCCCCAATCTCCTTCCAGCATGGGACAGTGTCGCCTTTCCTTTGGGGTGAGAGAATCAGTGAGAGGCATTCTTGGTAAGGTGTGGAAATGTGTTCAAGTCGAGGAATGTAAAGAACTGGGCTGTTTATTTATCCATGTGTTCAAGCCTTTGTCTCTGCAGTGTTTTGTTTGGCAGCTGAAAGAGTGGAGGTGACGGCCTCTAATATGTCTGAGGTCTACAAAGCTTTGGTTGTGGGTGTGTAAATTCCTGCTGAGTGACCTGAGAATCAACTATCAATCATCTCAGGTGCTTCCCCCAAGCCAGTGAAGCAGGACTTGGAAGCAAAGAGAAGTCCTTGCTTCCTGTAGCATGAGCAGGACCAGCTGCACCCAGCCAGCTGCAAAGCGAACACTACTAAAAGGTACTTTCAGTAATTACAGCAATGACATTGGTTTTTTTCAGTTTGGCTGTGTATCTTGTTGGTTATAACAATATTGAATAAAAAAACCAAACCCACAGTTTGGGAAAGACACTTGTTCATTTGAGAGCAAGGAATTTATTTCAGGAATAGAAAAATAGTTATTGACAGCAAGGCTCAGCTATTTCACATCTCTGTCAGAGGGTCTGGAGCTGTGTCACATGTAAATATGTATGAGGGCTTAAAAAAGGGCACTTTAATAGGTGCTTGAAGAACTGGCTTATTTTAGCAGTTGCTGTGAAGCCATAAAGCCATCAGGAGGCACAACTCCTTTGTTTGGGAAGCCAGGACAGCTGGCGAGGAGGGAAATGTAAACTTCAGACCAGAGCCACCCAAGCAGGGGCGCAGCGGCCAATTTGAAGCTGCATTTGTGCCACAGGATGCAAAGACAGTGTGTGAGCTCCAGAAATGCCATTGGTCTCTCCCTGCAGCTGTGTGGGCAGCTCCAGCCAGCAGGTATGAGGACACATATCTCTCAACACTTCATGAGTCACGAGTCACCACTGCTGCGTAATTCGCCATGATGGGAACAACATCGAGATTACAAGATAAATTGAAGCATCTTAATTAAAACAATTAAAAGATTTAACTCCCAACATGAACAAGCCTTTGCTATAGTGCCCAAGTCTTACAAAATATCAAGTATGAGGAAGAAATCCTACAAAATATCAAGTATGAGGAAGAAACAATGGTCCCCATTTACCCCACTATGCTATGAAGCACATGGCTGAGCACCACCTGGTGCTCAGCTGGGCTGCACTGCTTAAGGGTTATTGTGAAATATCCATTAGTAGGGCCAAATATGTATTTATAAAACAACCACAGCATAAACTATCTAATTAGGAGATGAAAAGGAAAATTGGATCTCAAAATTCATAACAACATTTTTCTTTTGTTTCCATTTCCCACTACCAGAAAGCTTTCTTATTTTCCATTTGTATATATCTGTGGTTTTAATCTTGATGCTAGACATTTGTTTCTATAACTAGTCAACTGCTATAGTTTTTAATGGTTTTTTTCCTTAAAGAAGTAGCATGATTCATCAATGAATCAGGGTTGATTTCAGAATTTTACTCTAAACAGGACTGTGTCCAAATGACAACAATTACCAGGGGATAGGAGTATAAAGCTATGCCAGGAATGTGTTGCTGAAACAATCTTGTGAAAGAAATTAAAATAAGCCTACAATAAATAAATAAAAAAGCATATCTATGCAACTCATGGCCTGGCAGGAGATCACCAGATGTGTGGTGGCTGGCTTGAGGGCTGGGATGTGCACCCTCTGTGGGCAGGAATGGACTTCCCAGCCTTTGGGGTGCTGGTGGCTGTGCCAGCCTGGAGGACCTGCTGCAACTCTGGGCCCAGAAATCTTTAGGCCTTGTAATTTACTATTTCTTCTAAAACCCCACCCTAGGATGCCCCCATGACCTTTAACTTGTGTGAAGGAAATTTTTTATCCTGTACTGTGATTAACTCCATGCAAAATATTAACACACTAGGAATTACAGGATCAAATTTCACATCAGAGAAGGAGTAAGGAAAATGAGTAAGGAAAACGTATAAAAAAGGCACCATATTATACAGGCAAGGACAGAAGCTATGGTTCAGCAATGTAGTTTACAAGGAAAATGTCAATCTAAAGAACTAGACTATGAAAAAAATCTTCTGGATGATTTACAGGAAGACTGCAGCTGCTAAATCCCTCCTCACCTCACCATATGTAATCCTCATGTTATATTAGAATTCATGAAATTGCCCTGTATTAATGTGATTTTGAAAGCTGGGTGAGCTGGAGCTTGTCCCGAGCTTAAAAAGGTTGGATGCACTGCTCCACAATACCTTGTCATCTTCTTTTGCAGCCACTGAATATGACTGTATAAGGAAGAACATTTGTGTCTCATGTCTATTGTAAGGCTAATCAAATTTACAGTTCAATTCTAGGGAGTTAATGCTATTGGGGATTTGGATGAGCTGAGGTTGGGTCATTACAAAATTTCAGCTGTGTTTAATGCTAGTTAAACTGCTTTATCATTCAGAAGGCAGACTATAATTCTTCCTTAAAAACTACTTTCCCCCCAAATAAATGAAAATATATTGCTACACTGTATTTTTCTCAGCTTGTATTTTTACAGCTATTTCTATGTCAGCAAATAGCAATTTCAGAGCAGAATTCATCTCCTGGGCTTTGCAATGCTCTTTTAAAAATACAGCAAACATACTCTAGTGAAATAAAAAACAGAGATGGTGTGTTTAACAGCTTGATTTCAGTGTGCCTTCCCTATCAACCACACAATATGCAATGAAATTCCAATCAGTAATGCCAACATGGTTAAAGAGACACACATTTAGACTTTAAACGTACATTATGGTGTTTGTATGCATTTTATATATTTTTATGAGCTTTTATAAAGTAGAATTTTATTTCCATTGCAGTATTTTGCTGTTTTAATAGAGAACAGCTGATGGAGCCAGTTATTACATCACCACAAGTGGGTTCTCTGAAGATTTCTGGAATACCTTAAAATCTAAAAAACCCACAGCCCTATAAAAATCTCACAGTTTCTTCAGCCAAATATTCATAATGTACTTTTTTTCTTGGTCCAGGTTTGGATTCAGCTCTGTATCAGGCTGTAAAGAGTTGGACTCCAGTTGAAGAACAGAATTAATGTGGAAGAATTTCCAAAGGTTAGATGTAATTTGAAAGGTCATATTCCTTCTCCTGAACTAAATGACTCCATGCTCACAGGCGTGAGAGCACCCTGTTGAGAGGCTCTGCAGATCTACCTGCACTGAAACAGCAGTCAGCAAAAATTAAACATTTCCTATTCTTTGGGCAGGATGTGTGACATGAAACAAGTAATTTTCTAGTTATTTTAACTTCAGGTACACATTTAGAAGTTTTTTGTTTAGGGAATACTACTTTTTTTTGTTTCTTTCTTTTAGGACAGCCTCTCTTACCAGATATTATGCTGTATTTATTTTTCAATGAAAAAAATGTGGAGTGCTTGAGCTCTTTTTTTAAAGGAAAAGTCGATGTGCTCTCTATGTTATCTACAGGATACCTGCATTGGAGTTATCTTTGTACATCAGTACAGGCAGGATTGGTTACCCCAAAACCAAACCTCCCCAGAATAAAAGTGCATATTTTCAGTAGCTACATTTTGTTTAGTGCTTTCCTTGCAAATAGCAGTGCAGGACAGAATATATTCCTATATTGGTTTGCAGCGAAAGCCAAGACTTCTGAGTCCAATTTTGTTGGTTTTAATATTGTACCAATCTTTAAGACCCAAAAGGGAAACTAAAAAAGAAAATAAAAAAATTAAATTTAGGACTGGGACAAGCACAGAAAGGTCTTATTCTAACACGTCAGCGAAACACCAGTTTTCTTAACAGCAAATGGTGAGAGTTTGATTCACACCAAAACGACCCTGAATTTAAAAATTATTTAATATGTAATTATACTTTCTTGCGGTGTTTTCAGTGGTGTCCAGGTTAGTGTTATAAAAAGACTAGTCAGTGAAAACTGCAAAGGCAGTGTGAGGCATGCTATACCAAATATGTCACAGAACAATTTAGTACTCCAAGAGGAAGGGATTAAGAGAAGATGAATTGTTTGTGAGTAATTTTATTTATTGTGTCGTTTTGCCTCGGGAAGTTTTCACAGTTAGCCACATATCACCTGTTTCAAACTCAGTGAACTCCTAGAAGACCATGTCAAGGATACTGTGAGTCTTGATGTAGAAAATGAAATATCTGAAAGGCATCACAGCATCCTTCAGTGATCTTAGAGCAGCAGCGCTGCTCTCTTTTGCTGTCATTAATAATAATGCACAGACTAAGTAATTCTCTGGGGGCAGAGACAGGTGAAGTGGCCCACTGAATTACTCCACTAACCTTTCACCTTTGAGAAGAGCGCTGAAACCCAGGGCACGAGTGAAAAGGAGCACGGCAGCGCTAATCCCTGTTTGTGGAGCAATAAAACGAGCTCGCGGTCGGGAGCCTGATCAACACACGCGCACGAACTGGAACAACAGCGTGATTCAGGGCAGAACAAAGGGGGGTACCAGGGCTCTGAATTGCTTTACACAGCCTACAAGCTGCACTACAATTTATTCCTGACTTTCACAAAATCACAATTTCAACTGTCCACATAGAACGTATTTAACCGTCTGCGGGGCTCGTTGAAAGCAATACAGAAGAATGATAAAGTGATCAATGAACACTGTATTACAAAAAGAGAACAAATAGAATTAGTTTTTTCAGTAAAAATAAAAAATGGTCATCACTAGAGGAGAAAGGAGCACATTCTAGAAAGATCAAATGTCTACTAGGAAAAAGTCAGTGAAGCTAATATCAATTTTAGAAATTACAGTTCAAAGTAGAAACCATATAATATGACATATAATGAAGTCTCATTATATTATTCTCATTTCAGAAACTAGTTTTACAGATTTGTCTGCTCACTTCTCAACATTCAATAGAAACATTCTAATATATATAGAAAGAAAGTTAAGTGTTCTTACAGTGGTGCCTTAGCTTCCCAACTGTGAAGCTGGACTAAAGCTTTTCCATCACCCAGGCAAGGTATCTAGATACCTTCATAAGTGTGGCTGTACAGATGTATGTCACATAAAAGGCTGCCACCCATGACTTGACTCTAAGTTTTGAGCTCTGTAGAATTGCCAGAAATGCATTTGACTTCTGTTAAGTTTGCACAATGACTGCAGTTACACAAATATTAAGGCATACGTGACTTGATTACAATGTCCAAACTGCTGTCTGGAGAAAAAAATGTTACCTATCTTCAAAAATAAAAGAGCTCTGCAAATCTAGGCTAGGAAACATCAGTTTACTAAAATACCCATTTTGTAAGCATGGAGGGAGAAATTAATTCCTCTCTCTAGACTTGTGTTTGATTGCTGTCAGGCTACCTACCACAGACCTGTGTGAAATATGAGGCTGCCTAAGAAAAAGATGTTTCAGAAATGAGGAGTATTATCTGGCCCAATTTTATTAACGCAGCTCTTAAAGGAAAGTGTTGGCAGTGATTCATCTCTGTATCTTGCCAAGGGAAATCATTCTTGTTTAAAGAGAAAGATTTTTTTTCAGTCTTCAGTTTTTAGCAGGATTTCTATAAACTTTACTGGCTGACTGGGAGTTAGCTGAGGCAATCATGGATCAGCGAGGCACAGTGTACTGATCTTGAAGAGTTGTCTTTAATTAAGGAAGAACATGCACCTATTAGATGTGCCAGTATGCTGGAACAATTAAAATTCTAAAATAACACACTTCACTTTGATGCTTGGATGCGTCTCAATATTAAAAGCACAGATACATTAGCAATGTGTCTGCTTATAATAACTTACTCAATTGGGAAGCAGTTGTTGCTATTAGAAAAAAAATTAATAAAATGGTGTTAGTAACTGTAGAACTTAATTTGAAAGATATTACATGGCATGTGGTTTGATAAAATTTGAAGAAGTTACAGCAATATGCATTTACCTTGTGGAAGATGGCTCTGAGTGGATAATAAGAAAATCACAGCCCTTGGATCTCAACGTGTTGTCAAGCAACCAAAATGCTAAGACCCATAACTAAACTGGCTTTTATCCATAGGGTCATAAGTGTATTTTCAGAAAAGCACTGTGGATGTGATTCTTTTCATGTGTCTGAAGACTCACTAAGAGAGGGATAGCTAGGGATAGGGAGGGATAGCATTCTGTAGGAATGCTCGTGTGTTTGGCATTTCTTCTGTCTAAAAATAATAGAACCAGTTTTCCTCTGGATTTGTCTCTCCTTATTTCCCACTAATCACCTCCTCCAGGCAAAGGATTGACCTATGGGTCTTACACATCCTGAGCAAACAGTTTAACCCCTAAGCAACTGAGGGTAAAGCTATTCTCTGTGACCACGCTTTGTGAGGGGTTGGATATCCTATAATCACATGTACCAAAGGCAGATTGCTCTGCAAGAAAACCAGGAGGTCCGCTAGGATCCACTTGCCATGTGGACTCCCAGAGGACAGGAAGGGAGCAGGTGCTACTGCATGGTCTGTAGCAGGCATTTAGACACTGAGAGAAAAATGAGTCCTAAAGCCATTTTCACTCTTAGAAGAGTGTTTGAATGTGAGCAATATAAAAAATCTTCTACTTAAACATACCCATTTTAGGTCAGATGCAGGAGTCATCTGAATCCTGCACCTGAATCTGTCCCTTTATATTTTTATTGCAATTCATCCTTAGAAAACAGAAAAGCCTATATGTGCTATGAATGCTGCTTATTTTGGTTTAATCTGATTTTCCCCTTCTTGTCCGATTAAATCTCATCATTAATTTGTCAAATTTAAATCCAAACCTCATTATTAATTTGTCAAATTTAATTCCAAAACTGCTATTAAGAATCCCATAAAAATGTCAAAAGAATACAAGAGGCCTTTATTTACAAAAGGTGGGGTTAGTGAAGATTTTTATCCCTTCTAAAGGCCTACTAAATGAAACTGTTTCATAGCCCAAGGCCTGAAATCCCTTGGCAGGTTGAACATCCATTGGAACAGGAATAGGAACTCAGGTGTGCCTTGCATGAGCACACCTCCTACGGTTACCCAACAACACAAAAAGCAGTCAGGCCTCTCCATTCCCTATCCATATAGGTAATGGCTGGGGAATCAGCAGATGAGTGAAAAAATGACCCCATTTTAGCAACCAACTGGACTATCCACTTCTAGATTAATTTCAGAACATGAATATAATTATGCCTAATTATGAACAGGCTCTAATAGGACTAGAAGGAAAAAACAGGTTAAACAAAATAAGTAGCACTCATCGTGTAGGCAAGTTTTACTCCTGGATTAGTTGCAACGAAGTTACATGGCAACACTGAAAAAAGATTGAATTTGTGATATTTTACAGCAATAATTTCTTGTTCAGTAACAGTTAAAATAACTTTATTTGGAAATCTTATCTTTCCTACCTGAGAGGTCACATTGACTCCAGTGGCATGCCTGACTAAATGATAATCACTTTGCAAAATGATTTCAGGCATTGGCATAAAGAGTTCTGAGACTGAGCCGTGGAAAAAAGCTAAGCAAGATAGAGGTGAAAAAGACACAGAAGGTCATTAAGGAATTCCTTCTGCTAGTATAATATTATGTCTTACAGTAAGTTCTACTTTCATGCCACTTTATACAGTCACTTTATCTAATCAGTATTATAAAAACCCAAGCAACGAGGATTCCAGCCCCAGAGAATTTTCTGAAATCAAATTCATCTTGGAGCTGTAAATGCTCCACTCCATAGAAGGGCGTTTTTCTAAGCCTTGTACAGATGGAAAATTCTACAAACAATTTACTAATCAAAGCTCTATTTCTGAATCCCACATGAATATGAAATCTTACAGTACAGCCCATCCTTAAATTTGGGACAATTGCATCATATATTTTGCTATTTAAGTAGCTGTCTACAACTCCAACTAACGCACCTGAACTTAATTTGCTGGGAAAATAGGGATTCTGAAACCCACACTGCATATAATTTGCTTTATTTGTTGCCTTTGATAGATCTGCAAAACTGTAAAAAACAAACAACCGTCTCCTCCTCCCCTGCTGAATAAAGTAGAAAATTAGCCATGCAAAATATGAGAGACATGTCTTGCAGCAGTGTAAATCATCTCTGAAGGTAGGATCTGAATGACTCAGGAATACTAATTTCTGAAATCTTATGCAAGAAAGTGAGAGACTAAATGATTTAATAGCTAACATATCCAGGCTTATAAATTTTGCTTTTCAGGACTGACTCTACATTCTTATTGAGAATCTGTTAGCCAAATGTAGCAGGCTTCCTTTCAGGAGCTTAAAAAATGTGAAGCAGTGTGATTTCTATGGTGAAACAAAAATAATTGTATTTTAGGAACAGGAAAAATCAGTCTTAAAAATAGTTGTGGTAATTAGGGTCCTGAGGGTGGTTCTTAGGCAATCGGAAATGTATGGCAAGAAATTTGAAAATCTGTCCTTGCCTTCACATTAAAAAAGGTACACAGGGAAAAAGAAAATCAACAAACACGCAAAACAAACCCCCACTTAGAAAAATGGAACAAAGTCTAAATGAAAAATCTGGAGTATAAAAGCTCAGCAGGACTGATGCCAGTTTACTCCATCTGAGATTTGAGCTATTTTTACTGACTGGGAATAATGAATATTAGATTAAAGTATTGTAAAATTAGAATGTGATGTCTAAATTTATTGATTTTCTAGTTTTATGTAATTTTCCTTTAAATATATACAGTTATATTAGTGATAAAAATATATTCAGTAGAATGGGTTAAGCCTGCAAGTGATGTATCTACTTCATAAAAAAAAAAAAAAAAGATTCCAATGTGATTAAAGACATGTGTGTATTGGCAGACAAAACCTGCATGAAACATAGAAAAAAATATTTAATGACTGTAAAATATTAGAGTCTATTTTAAAAGGCAGTTTACTTTTTACCTTGGAACTCATTGAAATTAAGCTAGAAATCTGTATTTTATATATGAGAAATAACAAAGAGCTTTATTTAAATACTTCACATTGTTAAACATTTAATGTTTGTGACTTATTTTGGTCTTGGGTCACAGAGAGATTTATTATACATATGCTCTAGAGTACCTGTCTTCTCTCTGAGCTAATGGGCATAGGAAACCTCCACTGGTAGTATTTTAAATTACACATGTTTATTGGAAAGGAAATGAATTGTAACCTTTTGTATTTGTAGCATCCATCACTCATGCATTTTCCCAAGGATGTTTAATTTAATGATGGTTGAGCCTAAGCTTAAAAAAATTCTGTGCAGAAACTTCTTGAGCAGAAATCAACCAACTTTTAAAAGCCCAGTATGTATATTTATCTTATAGCTTTTATAAGTTTCATGTGAAAAAAACCAAACCCAAAAGTGAGGTGTATATTTTTCCAGCTTTACTTCCATTTTGTGATAAGACCATATTTTAGATGTTCTAGAAACCCTTTCTGAGGAATAATAGAAATGAGGAACAGTTAAGTGTTGTGACAAGACTCTTTTTTCTTATGAGTGCCAGTTACATCCCTTTACATTTATTTCTAGTCACAGATGTACAAAGCCTCTTCACTGATTTGGATTTTAGTCAATCTCTGATTTAATCAGATGACATTTAATAAACTGATGGTTAGGTATTATTATGTCTGAAGTTCAATTTTTCTCACATCTCCTTAAACAAAAACAATTAGGAGCAGAAACATTATTGAAAAGGACAAGAAATCATTAACAGCATGGTCAAAGCTTTTCCATTTAAGGAATGGTTGAAATCCAAGGTGATTTCTTCGAGATGGAGAAAATCCACAAAATAAGATGTGACAGGTAATTTGGTAAAGAAGATTAAAAAAAGAAAAAAAAATGGTCTTGTTTATCTTTTCCATGGCAAGAAAGGAACACAAACAAAACCCCACACACATTTAGCAAAAGTTAAAAGAAGGAGAAGCTTCATACATCAAATTGTTAAGCACACACAAAAAGTAAAGTGCAGGAATACTAGAAGGTGATTTAGGAAACTCAAATATAATTGGAAACTTGGTGGCCACGCAGCACCTGTGCTACCATTGTAAAAGCATGAAGGTCATGCTTCAGCACATAATCTGTTAGCTGTGGCTAAGAGGGAATTTCCTCTCCTGTGTGTTACTGTGTGAGTAAAGTGCTTTGAGGGATTTTTACACTTGTCTCCGAACCACTGAGGGATGAGCAGCTGCAGGCAATGTACCTGACCCAGTGAGTAGCACTGGTCTTCTGGTAGAGAGGGACTGTACTCCTTCTACTCATTATTCTTTGCAGAGCTCCAGATACATTAAAAAAAAAAAAAAAGAAACGGGGTAAGTGTGTCTGTGACTGGCATCTGGAGCTATAGCTAATGACTGCATCATGCCTTGGATACCACAAAATCCAGATTTTATTTTTAAAACTAATCGCTACCATTCGCTTTCTAAATTACATAAACCTACCAATTTTCTCATGTAAATATTTCCAGACACTTTTCACAAAAAAAATTATTTAAACAGACTGTAGACTTCTGAAACCATAATGGGGGGTTTAAAACAAAGTATTTCCAAACAATCTTATTTCTATAGTTGCGTTAATCTTTTTAATGAAATCTTGTGAGCTTTGAATAGCCTAAATCTAAACACACTAAAAGCCTCTATGCTCACAAATAATGGTCTTCTACCAATAAGGTGTTGTCAAAGTGCAACTGAAAAGAGCAATGATTTAGGCCAACATCAATAGTAATCCTGATCCAAGCCTCCTCCCCCTGCACACATAATTAGGAGATATTCCAAGACATATTTTCCTGAGAACTACTAAAGGGATGACAGTTCACAAATGTTTTCCCTGCTGTTATAATAATCCCCACAGTTATGAGTTCATGTTGAGGGGACTTAGTCAACTGATAAGAACAAATCTTGTAACAGTTTCATCAGCTTTTCATGGCAAAGGAAATGAATTCTATTTCAATGCATATCTATATGCAATTTTCATAACGTGCTGTTGCATTTCTTGCATTTACATCTGTTTAATACCATGTTTATAGATCATGTCCACAGAGTTGAAGATATATAGGTGTATGTGTCTGCAAATATTTAAAGACCAGATGTATAGCAAGTCTCTTCCTGGCAGTGCTGAGAGGCTCCTAGTGAGACTTCAGATGTGTAAATCCCATGGGAAGTACTGAAAACCCTACCAGCTGTCAGCCAGCAGCTTTAGGTGCCTAAATGCCTTTAACATATTGGTACTGTGTGCTCGGCTCAGAATATGAGAAGCTGTAGGTGATTCAAACTATAGAATAGAAGTTAGTATTGTGTGCACACTACAACATAAGTGGTGTAGCACAGTATCTTTTAAACGGAATAGAAAGAGAAAGCACTGATGAGCTACCACAAATCTGTAAAAATCAGCTCTAGATTCTGTGATATGATCAGTCCAAATATGTAAATTTACCTATGTAGCAGGTTCTGCAGAACAGGGAGGGGAACATACAGTATTTATAGATACACAAGTACTTGCCAAAAGAACTTTGTCACAGTTGATGGGATCTCTTTGCTCATGTTTTTCTCAAGACCACCCCACCTTTGACAAAGTCATTCTGCACTCACTGAGAGAAGAACAAACCCCATCAGTTTCATGCTGCATTTTTCTTTCATGCTCCCTTAGGGCAACTTCTTAGGATGGTCTTTATGCCAAACTCCCATTTGCTCTGCTCCCCATCCAGCAGCACCGAGGCACCAGAGCAACCCCACACTGCACTTTGTCTTTGCTGAGCCAGAGCCTCCTGAGTGAGCTCAGCTCATCTGGAGACAACCCATGTCAGAAATGTAACAGGGAACAGGCAGGTTGTGTTGCAACTCAGAACAACCCAAAAACCATTACTCCCTGAACTGACTCCTGGCTGCTGTAACTTTCATTTACTCTGCGTTACTTGTTGCCATGCTTGAGTGACATGGCATAGAGTATTTTCCTGCTTCAGATACAAGGAAAGCATTTTCCCTTGTGCTGAAACAGCCCAGAAACCTGCCCACTTCCTGACAGAGTACAGTATACAAACTCTGAAGAAAAGGGAAAAAAACAGCTCCAAGCTAAAGAATATAAATAATCTCAGACAACAGAGCAATTTCATTGTTTACATGACCCTCTGCTGCTTACAAAAAGGATATATGGGAAAATTAGATTGTTTTGTTGTATGTCTGATAGTACTGTGTTGTGACATTGCACCTGGTAGCCTGTGGGTGCCAGGAAAGAATCAAAGTAGCAGGGCTTAGCCAGCCTCATAAAATGGGACAAATTAATACTGTTTTACCAACTTAAAAGTATTTCAGTCATTTTCCAGAATATTCATCACATTTGACAAATCTACTCAAATATGGATTGTTAAAGAATGAGCATTTATAAGGAGTAGTTATAGTTTTCCTGTCTTCTATATATGTTCAAAAAGGAAACAAATTTTCACTAGAACCACAACAGCATGTACTTGGGCAGAGGAAAGTCCAAGAGCCCTTTTTGATAAACTGAACAAAGCTGATAAGATGTTAAATGAAAAAGAAAAAAATTCAGATTGGATTCTGAAGCAGTTTCTGATAGTAGCAAAACATGCAGATTATGTCTTTAAGAAAAAAATTACAAGAATGAGGAGAATGAGAAGTGGCTCATCCCTTGAACTTGCTGTCATCCAGAGTTTCTAAATTCACTTCACAACTGGGGGTGAGGGGAAAAGAAGGAATGATAATTGGGAAGTCTAAAAAAATTGCAGAAGGAACACCTGATGTGAAGCAGCACTGACAGAAAGCAGCCTCTGCCATGGGGAAGCACCAGATGAGGAGGAACAGGGTACATGCTTCCTGCTAGATTGAGATATATGGAATAAGGGAGAGAAATGAAGATACATCCAGGCTGCTGAGTGGTGAGGAGCACAGACCTGCTCTTCATTACCTAGGGCTGGGTAGCTATTTTAAAGTTGGAACATGGAAGCCAAATAGCAGAGCTGTGACCACAAGTCAGCCAAATTCCCACTCAAAGCCAAATGCTCCAGCATGGAACAGATTTTATTATCACAGCTATGTTACATTTTCCTTTATTAAGCTGCCTTGGATTTATTTAAAACTTTTTTTTTTTTGGATGGGCAAGTGTTTTCAAGTATCACAGTAATTCTGAAAATAGATCTTTTTTATTGATACAGTGGACATCTATTAGTGTATTAAAATGCACGCCGGTATGGCTGGGGCTTTGCTGGCTGAAGAAGCAGAGCTATTCCTGTGGAACCTGATGCATTGATATGCGCTTGGTTTTTAAGTGGCTGTGGCAGTTCTGGCTCTTGGTGCCCCTGTGCCAGAGATGATCAGCCCAAAGCAGTGTCAGGAGTGTGGAGTGTGTCAGTGGGCACCAAAGCCTGGCAGCCCCACTCCAACTCCTGGTGGGAGATGCATTTTCCTGAGAGGGTGTAAGTGAACCTACTCCCCTTTGTCTGGGGTGTGCAGAAGACAGTTCCATGGGCATTGTATATTGGGCATCCAGGTATTTCTGTCAATACCTTTTGCAAATTTGTAGAGATTGTGGAATTGCTATGAACAAATATTCAGATGAAGCTCAAGTTTCCCAAACAGCAACACAAACTCAAAATGTGGAGGTGCTCAAAGCTTTCTAGACAGCAGATCTATCCATGTTGCACTTGGAGATAGGAACCCTGTCTGGAGCAATTCCAACAGCTGGATTTGGGATGGCTGCTGAAGGCAAACCTGCCTTGGGACAGGGCGGTGGCATTGCAGCAGGACACCAACTTCCCTCCAAGAATGTATACTGCTGTCTGAAAGGGAAATGGGCTGAGAAAGCCCTAATTCAGTTCCCTCCCTTGCACGTTGTCTGACTTAAATCTCCCCACCTACTCGTGTTCTGCAGAGGTTCTGGTAACAGCAGCAATTCCAGCAGCTTTGTAGCAGGGCAAATACCATTCAGGCTTTTAGGGCTTTTAAGATTATGTTGAAAAATCACTCTCCAAAGTGCTGTTTTAGATCCCATTGAGGATCAAAGATATGCATTAAATTACACTATTGAATCCTTTTCTGCAAAAGATGACAGAACTGGGATTTTATACCCTCAGCAACAAGAGTACAGAACCTTGCACACCCTTAGGAAAATGATAAAGGGAATAAAAAAAAGAAAAAAAAAAAAAGAAAAAAAGGAAAAAGAATAATGTAATAACTGAATCCCACCTCCAAATTTTCTTAAATACCAGAACCTTCATGCAGGTGTATGTAAGGGTGTTAATGTCTTTTAGCAGACCTAAATCATGCCAAACTACATGGATAACTTGTAATTGCCACAGAAAAAGAACAACAGCATGTTATCCAAAATTGCCTGTTATACCTACACTGCGATAAAAACCAAGAAGATAAAGGCAAAATGTAAGGATGACTCATATGAATAAAACTTAAAAGCATGTCTTGTGTCCCTTAGTGAGACACATAAAGATCCCCATAACCTTAGGATCTTTGACTTTGCTTATCTATGCTGAGATAAATGTAAGTCATTAAAATGCACAGCCACATTACTTCATGTGGGTTAACAAAGTATGAAACCACCCAGTAAATTCATGATTCATGGCAGTACTTGTAAAAAAACAGCACATCTACTTGTAACCAGGGTACAATATATTTGAAAGCCACAATGTACATTGCAGAGTTTTTTAACATAAATAGTCTACTTTTCAGATGTGCTGTGAAACTGTAACTACTATAAAAATTGATGGGTCTCACACTGAAGTAATGTAGTGCTACTTGTCCAAAGTAATGCAGTGCTACTCATTTACTCTCCCAAGTACACTTATTGTGAGGATATGCATGCTTCAAACTACGTTCACAGCAAACTTCACAGGTAACACTAAACAAACTGCCTCACACTTTCTGGTGAGTTTAAAAGGTGACCAGACAAGCATCTTTACACTGATAATATGTCACTGAAGCATCTGAGAGCAGAGCAACCAACTCGACTAGTGCTGACCCCAGTGAAGTGGGTACTGCAGGCAGGTTTTTGAGCACATCCTTTGCCAGAGGTTAATGCAGAGGTTTCATCCTTTCTAGCAAAAGCCTTTTCTTTCTTCTGCTCTTCCTTTCTTTTTTTTTTCTCCTTTTTCCTCTTTCTTTTTCCTCTTTTTTCCTTTCTCCACCATTTCACTCAATTGGGTAAAAGCAGACAAACAGTGAAAATGACAGGGCTAAGACAGAAATAACCTTCAGTGGGGCTGCCAAGTGAGATAGGCACATCCAACAGGGAGCAGTAAATATTTCCACCTGGATGACGGTGATGATGAGCAGGTTAGTCTGCCTAGCTGTGCCTTATGCCCCAGTGAACTCCAAGAGTCAGGAGCATTTAGGAGGGATGAGTGCAGTGAGGATGAGCAGGGGAACAGAAAGCCTCTCTTACAGAAGGAGGCTCATAGACACATGTCTGGTAGTGTCCATCAAATAAAGACAACAAGGGAAGAGGATGGTTCTTAGTACACCAAGTGTGAAAAACAGAAAAATGGTCACTTAAGGTATAGGACAAGACTTGCTTAAAAACAAGTGGGTATAAAATCCCTGTGAGTCAGTTCAGGTTAGGAATCAGGCAGAGGTTTCTAAATAGCAAAGCAAGTGAGGCTCTGTAGAGCTCTTCAGCAGTTACTTTGGCTACAGCTGCCATCCAAACGCTCAGCCTAATGTTTGTGGGAAAGCAATATCGTGGCTGGCCACATCTCAGTCTGCCACTCCTCCTCTGTGCGCACCCCCTGGCACATCCCCATGGCAGGAGCTTGCAGTGAAAAGGGCCAGGAGCAGCAGCAAAGCATTTGCTTCCAGAATGCCAACTGAGGGATAAAATCACCGCTGACCATGGAACTTGCATGTGGGGAAAATGGTAAGGAGCCAGAGCCAGAGGATGACACCAGAAAGGAAGAGGCTCGTGTGAGGGAGAGGTAGGCTTTGTTCTGATGTTCTAATCAAGGCTTAGCTGGGTGTTATTAAGCAGACATGATTTGATGTTAAAACTGTTCAGACATGGTGGATAATCAGGCCAGCCAAGTTCGGATTTTGATTGTGAAGGAGGAAGCCATGCAAAGAAAAGTGTTGCAATGTTACAATTAATTTTCTCTGAAGCATTTGCAAATGATATTTTTCCTGGGGCTCAGGAACCTTTGGCAGGGCCAGGATGGCAATGATCAGCTGAGAAAAATAAACATTCTAACCCAGATCAGCATCACCAGCTCTGTAACTATAAAAAATAATTAATTTGCTTAGCACTTCAAACTCAGTAAAACACAAAACCTCAATGGCCATCTGCACTTGAAAGGTCTTTGGATTAAGGCAGTGTGGAAATTTACACTCCCCAGGCTCTGCTTGAATACTTAAAGTGTAGTTGACTTTTAGTCCAAGCAAAAAGGGTTTTTGTAACTTAACACATTTTCAAAGTGGGGAGTGTCCACATGGAGTTACTCTGCAGTAACTAACTGCCCACACAGGCCAGCCCTAGCAGCTAACACTGGAAGCAGGCATTTTCAGCACTCAGTACTCACTCACTCACTCACTCACTCACTCACTCACTCACTCACTCACTCACTCACTCACTCACTCACTCACTCTGTTTCAGGCAGGTGAAGGTATCCATCAGGTTTTGTGGGGTTGCTCGTGTACATGCCAAATATTTACAGGACTGGAGCCCTGATTTGTAGAAAGGGACGCGTGCTGTGGCCTCGAGTACCACCTCAAAGGAAAATACAAATGCCTGGACTGGGCTAGTGCATCCCACCATCTCTCCCATCCCTCTGATACATTTGGCTCTCTCACACTCCCAGAAAATGCACATGTGCTCAGTCATACACAAATCCTACGGCACCCGTTCCCCCCATGGAAAAGTCAGCCAGCTGTTACAAAATTCAGACCTTTCATTAAGGCAGTTTAGTGGCTGATAGTGCCAAGCAAAACAGAGACAATTAATAATAATCAGGACTGAAGGGTCTGAGACAGCTTATGAGTAAAGGATGGTATGAGCTGTTTAAAAAGGACAAACTTGCTGCTGCCTGGAGTGATAGGGAACAAAGGGCGGTGATGTATAACCAGGGAGGGAAGAGACTCTCTCGTGGCTTTTGTAGATTACTGTGTGAATGACAGGAGCGGCAGGAGCAAACACCTCTTTTCATTTGCTCAGGCTGCTGGAGAAGAATAGCAGCGCTTGCCAATGAAGCTGCAGCTGTGCTTCAGCGCCGCTTAATCACTGTGTATGACTGGGCCTAAATTAGCTGCCATTCTCACTCCTATTTGTTGTTCTAATGAAGATTTGCATAAATGTAAGAGTAGGGGGTAACTGATACTTGATTCTTCGTTTCAGAGGCCAGGGTGGAAGACTCGCCCATCCTGCGTGTTTGTGTTTGTGGGAGATTCAATGTTGCCTTTCCATTTGACCTGATCTGCTTCTGGCTGATGAATGGTGGAGAAAAAGAGTTCAAAGTTGCTTATCAAATCGAGACCCCTGTTGTGTTTCTGCCTTTAGAAAAGGGCAGACTAGTTAGATGAAGAGAGGACTGAGGGATTAGAAAATTACTCCTAGCTGTAAAAAATAAATATGCATGTTTCTGCAGCTACTTATGTGTATATATATGTGATATGCTTCAATGGCATATGTATCAGTGACATATCTTTCCATCCATCCATCCATCCATCCATCCATCCATCCATCCATCCATCCATCCATCCATCTGATGGTAAGTGACCAATATTTTTTTAATGATAAAATATCAGAAAAAATCCTCTTAGGCAATAGGATGAAAAGTAAGGACTTGTAAATTTCTGCAAGCCTTCTGTTGTTCATCACTAACATTCAAAGTTTACTTTTAAATGAAAGAATATCTAACACGAAACAGGCAATTACCAAGGAAGGCGAAAATGACTCAGCACTTCAAAAATATGTGCCACCAGTGCCTTGTGAGACTGGGATTCAAATTAAGAAATTGTGCTAATTCATCAAAAAAAGGGGAAAATTTTACCGTGAAGCAGTGAAAAAATCCAAAACTACTTCATAATTAAAGAGAAGATTTGAAAATGAAATGTCATAAGATTGCTTTATTTACTGTGATCAAGACAATGCCTATGGCTGCTAACTGAAAGAGGCTAAATGGAAGAACTTCCCATTTTTTGTGTGTTAACTTGCTGTACATGGTAATACGGTATGGATAATTGCTTTCAGTATTCCTCTTACACACTTGATATGCTAAAACTGTTGTTTGACAGCGTCTGTAAGGATTTAAGATTGAGAAGCCATAAGTAGTGAATTTCTAAATTTCAAATCACTGCTGGAAACTGTCCAGCTTTAAAGATGACTGTATCCCTCCAAAGTGAGTATCTGTATCCCTACGGGACAGCATGCATTCACTGCCCATTCCTCAATCCCTACACAGCTTAGCAGTGTCTCTACTCTTCAGCTGGTCTCTAAGACACATGAGCAAATATTAATTTGGTTGCTGTACACTTCTGTCATCTATCTGCCTGTCTACCAACAGACACTTCTGCATATTTTTGGCCAAACACTAACAGAAATCAATCTTTCAGAGACGTTAGCAGAGAGCATTCAATCCACCTGAAATAAATGTGCCAAAAATGGTAACACTCTATAACTCCACCTCTGAGCTGAAAGGAACACCACAGGTTTCAATGTTCTATACAGCAACAAACCCACATGAAAATAAAAGTAGTCAATCACATCTTTGCTTGTTCTCACCTTATTTTGAGTTTTGAAATATTTCAATACTCTATTACAGCTTTTTATTCAGCCCCTGATTATGCCAGAATCTCAAAATTGCTTTCAAAACAATTTTAGACCTTTTTTAATTTGCCCCTTTAGGGCAAATTAAAAATAACATTGAAGTGTATAACAAAAAGCAAACCAGCAACAACCCTCATGACATATAAACAGATCACATATTTTTTCTTCAATGATTCTTTAGTAATTTCTATATATTATGGTTTTCCAAGGCTACAGTCAGAATTATGTGTTTGTAAATAGGGTAAGAGAAAGTGGAAATTACAGACCTAGTGGTCAATGGCATAAAACAAATCTAAAAGAGCTGAGGGGAGAGGTTAAGTGCTATGCTAGTTAATTAGAATGACAGCTTGCTTTGAATACTCATGCTGGCTGTCCAAGATATTGAATAAACCTCATTTAAACTAATTTTCATTATTTGTAGAGTCTGTGTTAGGCATCTATCATTGTCTGTGCTATTAATATTCTTTTCAGAGACCACATTATCAGCATATTTAAATGAAAGCTTTCCTTTTCAATATTTATTAACTCATTAATATTTCTGTGTGGTAATATCCTGGTTGTAATATCCAAATTATGCATACTAAGGTATTTTCTACTGATCAAACTTTCTGAATTAATTTTTTTTTCCTCCAGTACCAAAACTGCACTTGAGCTTCTGAAATTCTGCTTTCTTTCTATACTATTTATATGAATGGCATCTAAAATTTACATTTTTGTGGGTTTTTTTTCAGTAGGTACCAGTAAAACAGAGCACCGACCAGACATTACTGAGGTGACCAAATGTGAATGACGAATGAATGGAGATATGAAAGTTAATTCATCTTACCGGGGTTACAGTCTGTGAGGAGGGAGCAGATGGAGAGGAGAACTTTAGAAATGGTTAACGCTGGACTCCAGTTGTCCTTTAAAATGTCCAGGCAGATGACGCCTTGGCTGTTAATGTTGCAGTGGTAGATCCTTGTCCGGAACGTTACCTGGAAAGGACAGTGTGTCTCAGTACAACAGCGTTCAAGCCAGTAACTGCACAATTATTAAGCAATGAAGAACCATAGGAACAAACATTCTGCTTTCCAGGCTGCTACTGATGGTTAAAGACTGGGCAAGACAAAATAAAGGAAATAAACTCTGCCTCTTGCAGCTGTGGCCCGCAGTGAAACTGGTTTGTGCAGGCTGAGAATGGGACGCATTTCCTGAGCTTCCTCCTGCCTTGGTCTTATCAATCTCATTATTTTGTAAATGGCAAAAAAAGCCCCCAACAATTCCAGCCCCTAATCTGGACAATGTTCATAACTCAGGTCCACAGCTCTTTCACACTTTGAAGGAAGTCAGAACAAGACAGATTCTTTTACTGTCTTCATCTGTTCATCATTTGACACAATAGATTAAGCTGTAAAAAAAAGCAGAGGCATTACAGCAGAAAAAACTGAAGTGAAATATTTTGAAGAAAGGCTGCTCAAATAAAATCCTTTTATTTGCAAATTTTAGGTTATATTTTTATCAGTGGAATTGTTTGCAAACACCTTTGGGTTTTTTTTTCAGTAGTTTATTTTGATGATTTATGTGTCTGTTTCATATGGTCTTCCAGGTGATCCCATAGGTAACAAACCAAGGAAATTATTTTAGCCCAGAATAATGTCCTCTTTTTTCAAGGTGAAGACACAGGCTTTTTATTTTAAAAGAAGCTCAGTTAGGAATGTTGACTTCATAGCTCAGAATGAATACTGGGGCTACTGGATAAGAAGGGACAACATGAAAAAAAAACCACAGGAGGTCATCAAGGACTAATTTCTTCATCAGTTCTATGCAAATGACAAGCCACACCCAAATGGTTTCAAGGACATGTTCATAAAATCCAAAATTAAGATGTAGAAGTTCAGGCACCTATCTCAGCAGCAAGAGCCCAGCCAGAAGAGGGGCTGGGCAGGCAGGAGACAAGAGCATTCCCTGACTCAGGGAAGATGTGCTCTTCCCTCCTCTGGGATAGTGCTAATGTGCGTGGGAGTGCCTGCAAACCCACCCCTGCCCTTCCACAGACAAACCCCTGTCTGGAGAGTAATGCAAACTGGAGACAGGCAGGCTCCTCTCCTGATTTTCTTCAGTATCAGAGATATCAGTGATCTGAAAGGGATTATCAGGCCACTCAGCAAGCAGGAGAGAGAATACAAGTGAAATAATACAGTACCTGGTTTGCTTCTACAAAAAATAATTATAGAAATCATTCTCTAGCACCCTGAAAAATTCTGCCCTTTGTATTAAATCAAGACGCTTTGACAAAATAATGGAAAGAAAAGATAGTAGATTTATAGTATTAAAACATTGCCTTCAACAATAAATACTTTTTCTCATAAGTACTTTTCCACATAGATCTGGAAAAATGCTTTGGAGCCCATTGTCATGCACCAGTGAGTTCTGCACCAAAGAACCCTACAAAGCAAGTTCATCAGCTTTTAAATGCTTCTATGTTTAAAGGTATTGATAATTAATTGGATAATTTGACAGTTTGCTACTCCATACCCTACATATTTATAGGTTCTTTCATTTTTCCTGTTCACTTGCGGTTTTGCTTATTGTTTTCCAGCCTAAGTGCTTCACTTCTCTGAAAATTTAAAATATTTCTTGTGCAATGATCTCAATTAATCCAAAAGCTTTAGCTGGATGATCTATTTTCTCCCCCTCATTAGAAGCCCAAGCACATTCAGCATTTGGAGGGAAGGAAGTCTTCTGTGAGATCAAAATGTTATTTATTTAAATAATTATAATTTGGTGATAAAATTAAATGTCTGTGTACAAAGGGAAGCTATTTTGAACAAGGAAGGTTGCTAATGCACAAAAGCCATAAACTACTTTACACAAAGTGCCCAGAAAGAGAGATGGTGGGGAAGACCATCCTAGGAATTGTAGGTACTCATTTATTCCCTAGGTAGATTAACTCCAGGAACTCTTAGACTCCACTTAGAAGTGAATCAGTGACTGCTCCCTAGCAGGATGTCCCAGGACTCAGTAAAAACACCTGCCTAATTTTAAGTATTGTATGCTAACTTTTCAGTACACCATTGGAATAAAGCCTATGCTCAAGTATTTTACTTCAATTAAGGTGCTTCCCTATACTTCCACAATGAAAAATTGGAGGACTTCATTCAGTGGCATCTAAATACACTGAGTAATAAGATATGTGTGGTTTCACTGAATGTGGGGGAAGCACTGAATCCACTGCACAGATTAAATTATACCCTCTAAAATATTTACAGACAGGTCAGTCTGAGCTTGCGACCTGCTTCAGAGAGGTCATCGATTTGAGCCTGTATTTTAAGTGTAAGTGTTTTGCCTCCAGCAGAGAGGACAGACACTGCCACACGTTTGTTCCCCTGCCTCAGCTGCTTCTGAAGCACTGAAACAAGGACACTGGGAATTTGGCAGGATTCAGAGCCACTGAGATGAATGGAGGTAGTTCATGTCATTCATGAGCTGTTCAACCCTCCATTGCCATCACCTGGTGGATAATTGTACATGAGACTCCACCTGTTTGCAGTTGGAAGGCTGTTTTTAGAAAATGCTTAGACCAGAAATATAGCATTTTTTCACTGTTGAGTACATATTAAACCTGTGAGATTGGGAAAGGCAAGATAAGGCTTGCTGCTTAGCGCTGACAATGTCACCAATGTCACCTAAGACAGGCAGGCATTTAAACATGTAAATAATCAATGTATTAGTTAGTTTATAATGACAATATGTTATATTCTATTAATTAATTTTAATACTAAAAAAACAATTCAATCAATTAATGTAAATAATCACAGTGTTTAGAATTGCAGAAGAAGCTGTATTTAATGACAGCCTTAATATGCTGGAAACTGTGGCCTGAAGGCTGCAGGTAACAGAGTTCTCACCCCGAGGCAGCAGAGTACAAATGGGATAACACATTGCTTTCCTCATCCATGTGTTGCTTCAAATTGCTGATAATGTGGGAAGTGCTGAGATGGAACTTTCTGCATGTTGTGCTTACCATACCTACATTATAAGGTTATGCAGGGTTCTCCTATTCTATCATGTGTTAATACCTTTCCAGGGGAACTGCATTTTCTTTATTATGGTCATATTTTTACCTTTGATGTCACTTAAATGTTTCCTTTAAATGCTGGACTCTAATTCCATTTATCCCCTAATGAAAACACCTAAACAACCTCATGCAGGGGCTCTAAGGAGGGTGTGGGTGTGCAGGCAAAGTCACCTTCAGACAATTAAATGGTAGAGGAGAAATTTATGGATTTTCTTGAACCATAAGTGCTCTCTATGGATTTATTCTCTTTCATTCTGGAATTTAAAAAGCATACCTAATTTTTGTTGCATAAAAGTATAGGTCAGGAAAATGCAAGTTATGGGGAATAGGGAAAAATGGGACTACCTTCTGAAAACTGTGAGCACTACAAACAAACTTCCAAAGGGTAATGATATGGAATTTATTTTCAATCAAATTTTATTCAATCAGTGTTGGAAGTAAACAATAATAAACTCATCTGTCATCTACTGCTGAGTGCCAAACGTGCAAAGCTGTGTCTGGCTGTTCACTGAGTAGGTTTTAGGACTGAAAAAAGACTGTTTATAAAACCTGGGAAGAGGAAACTAAGATAGATTTGAGTTGAGGAAACAACTAGTTGAAGGCAAGATAAGTAATTTCTGGATCTCTGAGTGATTTTTAAGACCATTTTCCCAGCATTATGTAGTTTTAAAATAACTTAATATCTTTCTTTTGCACGGAGGTCTAAACACAACAGTCACTATGATGCCTGGTACACCACCTCACACACTTTCAGACTTCACTGAATTCAGTTGCAATCTTCTTCAAAAACGTATCAGGAGGATGAAATGATTCCCTAGTTTTACAAATTACATGCAAGGGCTTACAGTGTGCCCTGAGGGTTTGCTTTCATCAGCCTGTTTGGGTTCAAACCCTCACCTCCTGCTTCTCAGTCACTGGAGCCTGGTGACTGTGTAGGGAGAGAGGAAAAATTCCCACAGCCAGTCTGAAAATAAACAAAACCAACCTCCTTTTGCTCAGGTAACGCTGCAAGCAGAGTTGAGATCCCAGGGCTCTCATTCCCACAATTTTGGGAAGTTCCTTTCAAGAACTTTCATTTCTTGCAAGGATGGAATCCTGCATGCCTGCTTGAGATGAAATTTCTGTCTTCCTCAAATATTCCCCAGGAGTTCTGCTTTAATAAAACTGCAGTGGCACTACCTGAAGTGGAAGAAGTTGTACTGCATACAGAAAATGTTTTATATATATATATATAAAATATGATGCCATTTATGATGATGTTCATAGAGCTCAGGAGAGAGTAAGTTGTTCCCATCTCAGTTTGTCAGACTTTATGAGCAATACATTTGTCCACGCAGAGAAAATAAAAACGAGATCAGGCCTACACTCTTCAGTCATGTGAGAAAAATAAAACAGTCTAAATGAAAAGTGTATATAGCTCTGAATGACACAACACTCATGCAATAACCTTTATATTAATTAGCACCCTTTAATTTCTTACAAAGTGCACTTCATTTATCTATGAGCACTGAAGCTGCCTTTCTAAGACAGGGTGGACTATTTCCAGTTTGTTAGTACATATTTGTAGCATGAACAATTGTTGAGATACTTAATGATTCATCACAAAGAGTGTACAAAAAATGACTGGCCATATGATGCTCACTACTTAAGAGTACATTTTAAGTTTACAGCAAGAAATGTACTTCATCTAGTTCTCAAAACACTTGATTACATCTAATTTCACTTGGTAAAAAACAGATATAAATAACTTTATTGAAGGAAAATACATGGTATCTGCATTAGCAGGAAATAATAAACTGTAATTACGTTTGCTTGACCTGCAGAGAAGTCTGATACGCAAACTGTGCTCTGCTTCTTTGGCGAAATGCACCATGCAAGACATCAGCAGCCAAAAGTGGTAACAATTTAAATGGATATAATAGCATCCACATGAGTTCACCTTTAATACTACTGAAAATGAATCAGTATGCAATGTGAGTAATTATTCATTATATTCATTGTAATTATGAAGCTGAGTAACTACTCACTATCTCATTGAACAGTGTTGCAGGGGAAAAAAATTGAATAAGCACAGTAGCACTACATTATATAAATAAATATCTATATTATATAAATGCACTCATTTTGCACCCAGATTTAACAGCAGGATAAGTAAAAAGGGACCTTGATAATCTTTGATGTATCCAAGAGAGAGAAGAAAAGTCCTAAACAGTACAAAGTTTTCTGAAAACAAAGGGAGAGAAGGAGAGGACAAGGGAAATGGATTACTGTTTGGGTTAGGGATGTTCAGAATAGAAACAAGATGGTAATTTGCCAAGCATCAAAAGCTTTCTCTGGCAAAGTCACTATGAGTTTTTTATAAAATGATTTTCATACAATCAGCATAATCTTTCTTACAATTAGCAGCTCCTTATGGAAAGTCAGCAAAAAAGTTCTCTTACAAGAGAGCAAGTTTTTTTTTAAAGATTTACTGACCATTTAACTTTTATAAAATAAAACCTCCCTTTTGAAGTTCAAAGCATGCAGGCTGTACTGTCCTACGCAAACACCTCTCTCAGTCCACTACAGTGCTCATGCATGGTGCTCCTGGTACAAGTTTTTATTCCTAGACTTTATTCTAAGAAACAGGGGCCTCTTCTTCCTCACCCAATTCCAACAGGCACTGGCTATTTAGGTACTCCATACGTAAGAAGTCCTAGGCAGACTGACTTCAAAACTAGTAGTTTTCTGTCCTGATCAGTCCATCTGCTCTCATTTCATAGTAATGATGTACAAGAAGTTCTTTCTCTCACATTTGTGTATATTTATCTGTGTATGTGTAAAAGAGGACAAGAAACAACACTTATATATTATGTATTTTTAGATCACATGGATTTTATGAAGTAGAAAAACAGGCTTGATACAGCCGAATTATGTAGCTTCTGAAATTTCCAACAGACAAATTGTCTTCCCAAAATATATTTGACAAGCAACATGGAAACCAAGGCTGTGAGGCAGAAGATATTCCCCATACAATGCCTCTACAAGACCTCTCAAAGAGCTTTGTGTACTGGGTATTCTCAGGAAATTGGAAGAAATGATAAACCACCTAAGTCTTGGTAAGGAAAACAGGAGGAGCTTAGTTAGATAGAGCTGTTTGCATCAAGATTAAATAAATCAATAGAAGCTACTGATATAAATTAGTACATTGTAAACAAAGTGAATAAGGAGGCTATTCATTAGAAGAGTCATTGGCAATTCAATTTACCAATTACTAGAAGAATTATCAGATAAATGAATTGAAAGGAAATCTCAGAGATTTCCATGATGTTGCCTTATCAAATACGTATTTTGCATTTAATCACAATAAAACATAGTTATTAATTCTCTCCTCAGTCTAACATATTTCTGCTCACATCTATGCCCTCCACTTTAAAACTCTCATTCTGTCATTTTGGGAGACATTACACTTACTTAAGCAGTCACCTGTGTTTGAGCTGTCCAGAGCCCTGTACCACTGCAAACTGGTTCAGCACCACCTGAAGACATCACAGACTCACAGAATGGTTTGGGTTGGAAGGGACCATGAAGATCATCCAGTGTCAAAATCCCTCTGCCATGGGCAGGGACACCTCCCCCTAGATCGGGCTGCTCTAAGTTCCATCCAACCTGGCCTTCAACACTTCCAGGGCTGGAACATCCCAGGGATGAGATCTATGGAACAAACTGTTTCACTGCAGGTGTGCAAGCATGGGAACTGCAGTCTGCAGCTCACACTCCTGGAAAGAGCTGTTCTGAGAAGGGCAGGATTGGGGCTGCTCCTGCTGCCTCTGACAATGGCCTGCTGCTGGTCGGTTGTCCATTTCTCCCTCTCAAAGACGCCCCCGCATCTGATTGCTGCCTGCAAACACCCAAAGACTTCACTTGCTGGGAAAACCTGCCAGCTCCATTTACTGTCACGGATGAAGGGTTCCTGGGCTGCTCTCAGCGAGGAGATGCAAATGGAAAGGCTGGGCGAGGAGAACAAGGGAGCGCGGGGGCACAGCCGAGGGGCCGCGGAGGCAGCGCTGTGGGAACGCGCCGCACCGTCAGCACCAGGAGCAGCACGGGGAGGGCAGCAGGCAGCTGGAAAGAGCTGTGAGCAGCACAGCACGGCACTGAGAGCTAATAGGATGTGACAGAGGCTATGAGAGAGGTATGACGAGGCAAATGAATGTAAAGGATAAGGCTGACAGGAGAGCACTGCGTTTGAAGGCTGCCCTTATGACGGCAATATCTGGGAAGGGGGGCTAGAGGAGGCTCAATGAAGCCCTGCCTGCATCAGGGTTCCAAAGATAGTGGAAAGGGATCAGTCAAATGGGCTTGTACTTAGGGAGTTTTAGAGCTTCAAGAGTAAATTGTGTTAGCAGTGATAAATGCAATTTAAAGCGCATGTCTGCCTAGTAAGGTTCATTTTAACAACGTAGGTTAGAAATACCAAGGAGTGTTTATTTTTTTGCATCTACTCTTGTAAGCACTGTTTTTCTATTACACTGCAGAGAAAAGTGTCCTTAACAGCCAATCACATATAAAAAGAGTATGAACATGTAGAATAGAAGCCAGGAACAAAAAGAATTGCCCCCTCAGACATGAGGCTGAACTTACAAAATAGGTTGAAAGTGTCTATCACAGAAGAAGAATTCCACAAAAGGTTATTGAGTGCATTGAGACTATAGTGCTATATTACAATTATGTATGAAAAAACTTGAAGAGATGTTTAATATTGCCATTAAGATCAGACTCTATACACTGTGTATTATATTTAAAAAGGAAAAGGGCCTCCCTTGTAGTCCAAGAGCTGATTTAAACCATCTAGGCTATCAAGTGCTGAGAACAGTTTTTCAGTTAGTTGTTAGGCATAGGAGACTTACATAGGAGACCTACATAGGACTTAACAGAAAACAGAGCTTTCTGTTATTTTAATTTTGATTTAGAGGTGATTTAGCATATTGCAGCTTTCAAATCCTATAAGCCATTTTTCAGTCAGCTGAGATTAAAGTCCCTAGCAAGATTAATTGTAGAACTGGGATTAAGAGATTCTATAAATCACTCAAATCCAAAAATACAGCTAGCAGTATACTAGGATAATGATAGATACATCCATATTGTATACGCCAGAGCTAAATTGAATTGACACTGTAATAGACTGAACATAGTCAAATATGAGAGTAGAAGTAATTAATAAAGATTATTCTTGAGGAAAGGCAGACTCCAGTGCAGTGACAATTCCTGGGAGGAAAGTTCTTTTGAACAGCATGCATTTTTCTACAAACACCTGTACAAAAGACTGGTATGGCTTCCTGATTTGTCAAAGCTTCCTGCTCCAGAGGGACAGCATGCAGGATAGTGAAATTATTGCCTTTCCTTCAGTTGCGTAGTGTACCTAAAGCTGCAGTGTTTGTACTGATGGCTAAATTTCAAAGAATCTCAGATCAAAACCTTGCATACTTGGGGAATTCACTGATTTCTTATGTGGACTGAGGACAGAAATTGAGGTGAAATTCTTTCTGTCAGACCAGGCTAAAATACATGATACCTCCTACTCAAATACACATGGACATATAATCATAGATGTACACCCACACATACAAACACACGTCCTCCCACAAGAGACATCTATGCATGGCTAGATCCCATTCAATCCCCCAAAGAAAGAGCTTTGGGGTATTGAATGGGATAGAGAGAGAGAGAGAGAGAGAGAGACCTTTCCTCTGTTAAAGCCAAGGGGTGAACTGTCTGAATCCATTAAGGATGAAAGGAAGATAGTTGGCAGGAAAAAGAAATCTCAAAGGTATTTCTAAAAAAGGTTGAGGGGGTCATTAAGCCACTGAAAAAATGTAAGGTTATTTCCTTGGCAGGTCATCTAAGCATTTTTATTCATTTCTACTCTGAACAGGGCACAGCTTTGTCTATTTTTCAGTCCCTTATGCTACATGCTGTATTTTTGGGCTGAAGTGAAACGTCACCTTGTGACCAAAATTGAAGCCTCAGCATCATCTGGCCTTTGGCAGAAAGTGAGCTCATCACCACATCCATGCCTCACTTTGTGTGTTCCATGCCTTCCTTCAACCAGGCATCTCATGAAACCAACGTGACACTGAGGATGAAGCTGAGGGGAGAGCGGTGATCGTGCAGCCTGCCGCTTCCTTGCTGACTCAGCCCTCAAGGTGCTGAGCTCATTGCTGCAGTGCCACAGCAGCTTCCTCACAGCAGAGGCAAGGAAATATTTTTAATTGATTAGAGCCTCCCAGAAAGCCAAAGCTAATTTGTTAGTTCTCAGATGAGCTGTTCTAAAGATCTTGTTTTCTGGCTGTATAGCTAAATCAGAGTTAGGCTGGGCTGGCCCTCCATCACTCCTATCAGCTGCATTGGTCACACAGACGTAAACTTTTTTGGGGAAGAACAACTCCCTCCTCTTCATGAGTGTGCTGCAGTTGTGAGTGAAGCCAAATGCCACTGATTTATAAGGAAAGCAGAGCTGAAAAGGTCAGTGACCTCTGGCTCAAAAAATTTGGAGTCCAGTTTCAAGGCATGTAACAAAGCTGAAATACTGAAACAGACTGACTTCAAAGGGGAAGAAATTAACAGTGTGAGAGCAAATTACACTCCATCTTACCACATGGTTTATTCTGTGATGGTAAAGAGTAACTTAACTTGATTCTATGGTTATGGTTTAACTTTGGAAAAACACTGACAGGCAAGGACAGACAAAATGAAAACTACGGATCCATAGGGGATCTGTAGTCTGTTGGTGCAGACTGGAAGGGAAACCTGATGACAGTGACACGTTGCTATACAAAACCTGAAATGTGAACTGGATCACACAGGAGAATTAATGTGGAAAATGGAGATAAAACTTGAAAATCTTGAGAATGTTGGAGGCCACAAAAACTGAAGAAATACCTGAAAGTGAAAACTTGTATAGATACTTATTCTTTGTTAAACAAAACCTGAATGAAAGAGTGATTCTTTTATGTGCTAAAGGGAAAGTAGAGAAGCAGATTAACTATCTGGAACAGGAAATGAAAATTACTTTGTACATTTGTTAAAAAGAAAAACCAAAATATAGGACATCTTTACTTGTACAAATGTGGTCTCTGTTGTTTATTTAATTAATGTTTTCCAACGTGCAACAGGGTGCCCAACGATCAGATCAGGCATCAACAGTGTTTATAGAAGCAATCTGGACCCCTCAAAAAATATCAAGAACTTTGTATATTACAAATTGAACAGTGTTTACACCACAAATATATTTTAATGATGGCAATAAAAATAAAAGACATATATCCAAAATAAACTTTCAATGCACTTTTCTTACTTAAAAAATTATTTTACCATCCTCAAGATCCATGTGTGACATACACATGTATGGATGTGATAATGGAGTGCACAACATCTGAGAAGAGATAAGGAAAAGGGATCTTTCTGCAGATTTTAACACACTGTGGATTAGGCCCCTTAACAGTGAATATGTTATGTGACATGGGAATTTGCCTTTGGAACCCCAGGCTGGGTCCAAGTAATTGCATCTGGGAAATACAGTTTCTGTTTCTTCCCAGGTTTTTTGTGGTCACATTTTAGGAAGATCAATTTTGACAGTACTTGTTTAAATATTTCCTTACTTCATAGTGAATGAGGGACGAAAATGGCCCACAGAAATCTCAGGAGCAATTTATGAACTCAATCATAGTGAAAAATGTGAATTAGACCCTTTCTGCTATGTTCTTACAGGGAGGTAATCTTGCCAACACTCAGGATACATTTTATGTCTTTCTCAGTACATTTCACAGTCTTGTACTTTATCCCTAGGTTTTTTAAGACGATAGAGCCATAAGGAGTTAGAAAAAATTGGAATATAACTACAAAGAAATCTAAAATGATCTATGCCCATAACCCTATAATCCACGATTCTGAGAACAGCACAAAATATCACAAATCTTGTGGAGAAGTAGAAGAGATGCCAGCACACAGACAGCACTGTACCACGAGGCCATGTGTTATATTCCATGTACTCATTACCTTTCTTTTGCTAGAGATCAGCTTGGGGAGGACATATCTAACTACCCTTTCCCAGCAGTGCTGACAGGCAGCTACCTTATGATAAGCAGTGGTCTTCCCATGCTGCTCAATTAAAGGGATTTCCCTAACTACTTTACCTATGAATGAGTTTCATAAGGTCTGGAAAATAGGTGTAATGAAATAGCAACAGTTTGTGAGGTCATACAGCAGGACTGAAAAGAGGGGTCATTTAGAACTGTGGCTGAAGTGAATTGAGTAAGAATCCAAGTGTTCAACACACGCTTATGACACAGTTATATCTGACATTAGTCCCCTGTGCACACACACAAATTACTTTCTTACAGATGACAATTCCCCTCAACATAAAACTGGCTGTTTACTAAGACAATATGGCATCATCAATTCTCTTATCCTTGATCAAGCAGTACATTTTCATACAGATGCATACATTTAGATGCATACATTTAGATGATTTAGATGCATACATTTCTTACAGTGACAACTGGCATCAAGATAAAGGCAGACAATCAAATCTATTACGGAGCAGGACAAGAACCGCCTCTTTGCTTGACATTTCATTAATAAGCAATGTACAGCTGCATTACTCATGTCTCAAAATAACACAGTTGCTGAGCACAACTGAGAGCAGACTGAAAAAGACTTTACCTTGTGGTGAAATAGCAAACTGGACCTTCAACTTCTATTTTAAAAGGGTGTCTGTTGCATACACTGCCTCAAGACTCAACAGATTCAACAGAGAGAATGACAAAAGACCTCCCTGTAACTTGTCTTTCAGAGCTAGTTCTTATGTATTAGCTCTTGAGAGAGAGAACTTCAAGCTCTATTTTATACACCATAAAGTCATTTTATCCCCTAAAATTATAATTTTAACTTTTTGGGGGGACTGAATATAACCCTTGCATGGCAGCTAGCACAAAGAGATCAAGACCAAGAAAGAAGTAAATAAGTAGGGCTTGTTAAAACACACCTTGTCCAGATGGTGGGCTGGACTGGGGGGAGGCAGGAAAAACAGGACAGGAGAAGAACAGCACAGAACTGACCCAGTTCAGCATGCTTAGAGCTTTAATAAACTGAAGAAGACATCATAAATTTTCAAATTCTTTCTTCACCATGTGACAACAGCTGCCTAAATCTGAAACTGTGCAGTCAGCAAGGTGTACAACTCCTCTAAGACCTCTCAGCGACTTCAAGACTTCTCTAAACTGGAACACCAAAAGTAGGAAACAAAGTTAGACCATCTCTAATACTGCTATACTCACCCATCTTTAGGTTACTGGCTGGGAAAGTTCAATTTACAAAATGACAAGTGCTTTGCATTCACATCTCTCATTTGTTTTACAAAATCTTTCCTGGTAATATCAATGTTATCTACTACTGTAATCATTACTACTGTCGCATTAAAATTCTATGTATAGCACTTATATTTCAATAATCTACTCAAAGTAATCAAACAGGAACTGGCTTGTCCCTCTTTTAATGCAATATCCTTTCTATTACAGACCAACATGGCACACCCATCCTTTCATAAATGTGTCATAAACAAGGTAAGTATTTTTAATCTCATCGCTCCTTCCATGCAGGTCTTCCAGACACACTCTCCAGAGTGGCAAGGTGAACAATGCACCTCTTTTCCCTTTCTTTCATGAAGATAGCCCCATCAATTTATTTGATTCTATTAACAGCTCTGCAGGATAAATTTTCCTGGATTCTGTTCGTATTATCGAACATGTGTGTAAAGATTTGCACTCAGTCTTCCAGATAAGGACTTCTAAGCATCATGTACCTGACACGGCAATTACTTCACTCTGTAGGCCAAAGGATGCATTTTAGGAGGATGTTGGCCTTTTTTATAAATACATTATGCAGGTGGTTAGCAATAATCCTGTGATCAAGAATAAAGTCCCATTCTGAGATCCTCCCAGCAGTTATTACCTCTGCTTAGAGATGATGCTCTGTATTGACACATTACACCTTTTTTTTTTTTTTTTGCAGTCTTCCTAACCACTAGATTTTCCATGTTTGACATTTCAAGTTAATCATGGTAATGATCTGTCACCTTTATGTTATTGATACAGTTCTCTGTTTCTGTCTGGAATCATTATAGACAGCATTATAAAAAGAATTACTAAGGATTTTTGTAAATCTCTGTCACTTCAGTTTCTGGACTTTGGTACCATATTTCCACATTCTTCCAGAAAACTGATGTAAAGCAATTATTTATAATATCTTGCACCTGCAGATACTATATGGGGTAATGAAATAGGTGCATACTTTTGTCCAGACAGCCATACAAGCTTGGTGAATTATATGGGTCAACAGTAAAGATTAAGTATCTTCAGCTACTTATAAAGGGTGCAACTCAAATGCAAGCACCTTCATATTAGAAACAAATCCAAATTTAAAAAAAAATAGCTACTGGAAATTATGCAACCTTTTTTAAAATAAATCCATATGCATTCAGCTATACTGGCAGCATGCAAGCAAACTGTAGCCAGTTATTTAAATTCTTTCTATCAAAAGAGTCAAGTTTAAAAATTCATTATTGCTTTGAAAGTTTTATGTTTTATCCTAAAATGATATACCAACATACACATTAAAAAATATCAGCAGGAGAAGACTCCTATCAGACTTTGAGTATCCTTCTACTAACCTTGGGTGGTTTAAAAGGATAGTCCGGTGAAAAGGTTATGTCAAGGAAGAAAACTCCACCTTCATATACAGACCCTGGAGGCCCCAGTATAGTCGACCTCCATTCATAAATGTTGTCTCCTTTGGGTCCAGCACTAAAATAGAAAACAAAAATATAATAACCACATAGAATCAAGGATATACGGCATCAGTTATACTCTATCAGTAGTGCTGCTGGTTCTGCTGTAACACCAGAAACTAAAATTGTGTATCACATTCATTAAGTTAGATAGAACATGCATCTGATGTCCTAAGCTCTGTCAGAGAAGTGATATATTCAGCCAGGAAGAAGTATTAAAATCACATCATAAATTATTCAAATAAGCACAGAAAAATTCCCAACTGTCTTATTTCAAATATTTTAGTGGGCAGATGTGAAGTATTTACAGTGCAAGGATATAGAGACTTTGCTGAGATGTCTTGTCACTGTCTTGCTTCACAAGCCATCCTGTTTTCACCTACCTCCTCATCCACCTACCTGCTCAGTCAGCAGCAGTGTAATTACACACATTACACAGCACAGACTGTACTAAAGACTGAGCAGGGTACAACCAACCTTGCAGCTGCACGTGTTCCTAACCTAAGGCCTCCAGTCACTACCACAGAAGGCTGCTTCACTCTGCAATCACTGTCCTATCTTAAAAATAATATAAGGAGGAAGTGTTGGATTATTTCAAAGTCCTTGGTTTAAAACACAGTACTGAAATAATATTCAAAATGTACAAAACATAATCCTGTATGAGCAAGAAAAGTCTCTCACCCGTATGGTGAATTCCTGAAAAAGATGAAATAAAATATGAACTAATAAAAGTTCCTGGGCATGACTCTTCTAAAAGCTAACCCAGCCTCCTTTCATACAACATAATACCTGTCCATATAAATATGTATTTTACTCAGGATGGCCTCTTAAAGCATATGAAGACTTTTCCATTCACAGGCTGCTGATTACAGGACCTGAATTTTATTTACGATCAATTGGAACAGTGACTTCCAGATATCTGATTAATATTTTTTAGAGGAAGGCAGTGCTGGTAGATATCTCAGAAAAGTGATGTGGTATTGTCTTAAGGCATTTCTTGTGAAATAATTCTTGTTATGTTAGCAGTGAAGGTTTCTGCAGCGTACAGGGGTTTGTGGAATCACTCAGTGTGTAGAACAGCTGAAAGCTCTTGGCTATGCTCCATGCCTCACAATGTACCCAAGGCACACAATTATTATACGACATCATGTCATGTTCGCTGCTCAACTATTCGTTTTGTTCACTGGAAGTTAATAAAACCTGCTTTCACCTGCAATTCCTTGGGCTCCCTTCATTAAAACTTCTGACTGCACGATTCCCTGAATACAGCTGCACGACTCAGCCCTGTGCAGAGCACTTCATTAGTCATGGTACCTACATCCATTTTCTATAATAGCTGTTAATGCTTCTTGGCTTTCTAAACCACCTTGCTTTCTCAACAATAATGGGTTACAGAGACTATAACATTATGGAACATTCATTTTCTATCAGCCATAGTAACAAAACTAGCAATTGTTTTAAAGATGAAATCTGGCTTTTTAAGTGGCACAATAGCAGAAGTGTTGCCATCCATATTTCACAGTGTCAATAATACATCAGGTTGCTAGCTGCCAAACAAATTTAATTTACCCAGTTCTCAGTTTGCATTAACCTTTGAATAATAAAGCACAGCTGAGACTGCTGTAAGAAACAAACCAGAGAATGAATAATTAAAACCACCTCCACTGCCTTTAGAAAGACCAATCCTGAGTCAACAGGGAAGGTTTAATTGTGACTGAACTAGGCATTAAGGGGCTAATTGAACTCTTTATAAGCCCAAACAAATGGAGTCCTACATCAGTGGTATGGTATACAATGTTCACAGAAAATAAAACTCCTAAAAAAATGCAGGCAATTATTTCAAATAGAAAAGACAAGAAGCAAGGCAAGTCTAAATCTTACACCAAAAAAAGCCCATAATATGTGAAAGGAATCCCTTCTCATTTTCTGCAGGAAAATGTTCTAACACCTAAAGAAGCAATTCTGCAGTCGATGCCAGGAGGTTAAAATGGAAGTGATATAAATGTCATTTCCAGAGAAATGGTTGGAAATAAGTAACAAAAGCTAGCCCTAGCTCTTTCAGAACTTATTTAGCCAGGAGGGGATGGTTTGGCCCTTTCTGCATTTGACTGAGGCTGACTTTTTTGGTCTGAAATCTCTCTGACAGTGGCAATTTCATACTGTATATTATTTTTATTTGTTTTGCCTATTTATTTAATTGCATTAACATTTGAAATGAGCAGTCATTAATTAGAATAGTTGGAAAACGCTCCATCTGCCAGTTGAACTGTTTCGGCACGTCCAGCTACAAGCCCAGCCTGATCACATTCTGAGCATGCTGATTAACATTAATTGATGGTTTTCTTTGCAAATGAGAGATGAAGCTTTATTAAGTATTATTATTAATTTGAAGAATAGCTTAAATTGTATGGAGTGTGGGAAGACTGCTGTTATTGATGCTGCCTGTTTGAGTGCTTGCTGGCAGCAGGGCTGTTCAGCCATGTGAAATACCAGCCCATGTGCACAGGCAACAGCTGGTATTAAGGGCAACAGCATGCACAAGCATCACGGTTTTTCATTTGTGCATTAATAATACAAAAAGTTTGACAGGTGTATTATCTTTGTTTTCCTTCTTTCTTAATTGTTAAGTTTTTTATTTATCCACAATACTGGCAACCAGAACAGACTTCACCAGAGAAAATTCCCACATGTGCAAGACGTCAGCCTGAGCCTTATTCTGTGAGGTTTAAAATGCAAGAGGATTTAATTACCCTCCTCACTACATGAATATCTGCCCAACACACTGAAGCCCAAATGTTTTACATTCAGTATGATTTATATCCCAGCTCTATTAAAGTTACTGGCGACCAAACCCCAGATCTCAAAGAAAGTGCACCAAACAGCTCAGTGCCTGAAGTTCTGTAATCTTTGGAAGAACAGATTTAGATGTGCACCCTCTCAGCAAAGGGCAGACTAAATCTGTCCTGAACTCAGCTGACCCAGGGCCAGAGCACACACAGGCTGCCTGTGATTTACCTGCTGCTACACAGTCAGCTCCAAGGGAGAGACAACGGTGGCTGGGCAGCTCCAGGAGGAAGTGGATGAACCCTAAGGTAGCTGGATGGACTCTTAGGAGGACAGGTCTGCTGTGAGACCAGCAGTGCAGCCTCCCAGGGTGAGCCCAGATGCTGACCAGGCAGTGACTCTGCAGGGTGGGACAATCGAGGAACCAGCAGAGGTTGTAGTGTGGCTCTGAACTGGTGCTCCCTACTTCTCCAGTGTTACCTCCCAAGTGGAATACGTAACATAAGACCAAGGAGGCGCAGCTGAGCTCCTGGAGACTTGAAGTTATTAATGACTTGCCAAGAGCCAGCTGTCTGCTGCTGTTATTCCCATGCAGCTGATGAGACCCTCCACAGAATACTGTACTTCACCTCTGCAGAGGTTTGCTCAGTGGAAGAGCTGGAATAGGTGGACATGGAGCCAGTTTTCTTCCAGAACAACACCCATATGAGTGTATGAAATTCAGGACAAAGGAGTGAAAACATGTAAAATGGTCTTTTTATTTCCACTCTCCTTTGCCTCTCCTATATTTCAGTTCTGCCATGGCTTTTCATAGATACTTGCAGGTGAAATGTATGGACATCAGTTACAGTTCTTAGCAAAATACTTCAAATGCTACTAGAACTGAATTAACTTTGCTTTAAATATGCTTACCACATGGAGTATTTTCTATTCCCTCAATGTGTTTTAGGCAGGCAGCCACTTGAAAGCAGTGCTGTTAAAAACTGCTTGTCCAGTGCAATGCATTATAAACACCAAGCTTTCCCTGCATTTAAAGTATCCTAAAATATTAAATGCAAAATAATGTATTAGGGGACTTGTATGAAAACAACAGCATTCATGAGATATACCAGATGAAAACCTATCTGGAGATGTTATTAAAGTACAGTTGATTTTTAGCTGTCATTTGTATACAAATATACGTAATTTCCAGAGAGTAATTTTAAAAAGTCAAAATACAGAAGGTCAAGAAAATAACTATGTTTACCTTGATTATCAAGTAGTCATACAAAACAGATTGGTCAAAATAATGTTATAATTTTTAATCTACCTTATATTTCTTGATGAGAGGGGTCACATTCTTTCCCAGCATCTATGACTGGAGGTAACCTAAACTTGTAATGTGTTTCTGGCAAGGTGGAAAATGAGGACTATTTCAGTATCTTCCCTTCTGTTCTTAGTCTCTGAATCCTGCAGGTATCCACCATTAAAATGGATACTCTTTAACACAAGGGAAAGGCAAGCCTGTAGCACAAAACATGTAGGATTTTAACTTCAATGGTTTTCTAGATCTGATACATGAACAGTGCATAGCAGGGAACTGATCAGGCCAAATAAAACAGGAAAGCATGTTGGTTGGAGGCCTTCCTATTCCTCAGGACTCAGAAAGAAATGGAGAGATTCTTGTGGAGAGAGTGGGTTTTTATAACAGTGAAGAATAAAGCAGAAGAAGGATATCTTACTAACGCCCATAAACTCACTTTCCATGGCATTGTCTATGGCAACTCACTCCTAGTATTGCATTATGTAATCTGAATTGCTTTAGCACACAGAAACACACATCAGAGCCAGGCTGCAGTCCCTCTCAACTATCTCTGGTAACTTGCAACAGTAGGAAAAAAGACACATGGAAGGCCATTTCTCTTCCTGGTCTTTTATTGTGCAGAGTCTTGGCTTCAATTTTTAGGAGCTTTCCCTCTGAGGAGAGAAGCTCATTACAGAATGATCTTCATTTCTAAGTACTACAACAGTTTCTTGCAATCCCACTTCTTGCAGATCTAACAGATACACAGGAACAAATCCTGCCTGTAGCTGCTTTCTCTGAATGCTTCTGGGAAGCCATTTGCCTAGAGGGCAAAGCGGATACAAAAGCACAATAAGATTGGCAAAATAATTTAAGAGCACAGCTGGTGAGGTGAGAAGATGGATGTGGCAAACCGGAAGACTGCAGATTCAGCTTTCAATGAGATACATCTCTTGAGAAGCAGATATGAAGCTTCATTAAAATAAACTTAGTATACTCTCTGCTCTATATTTTAAACATGATACCAATAATGAAACTAAGGTGCTAATAATGAAACTAACTTCTAAGCAGAAGTGCTGCTTTGGTCTGCACCACAGCTCAAGGTTGACTCTGTGCTTGGGGACAACCATGAGAGGAGCAATGGGGCTGTGCTGGGCAAGTGGCTGCTGGATAATCTCAGTCTGGGAAGAAGCGAATCAGCAGCAGCTATGCTGATACATCGCCAGCTGTTTCACACCCACCTCCCCAACCCCCTGTTCAACAAAGTGCAAAAACGTGCCATTGAGAAGCAGTGGCATCACAGTCCTGTAAGGCACTGCCATATTTCTGTAACTTTGGAATGGATACAGGCAGTGTTAGGATACAGACAGTGCCAGCAGTACAGATTATCTCCTGAATTTCTTCTGCTCTTGTCCCAGTCTTGTCTTCTGCTCCCTGCAACCTGGAAGCCCACCTGATCCACCACCTCTTGAGCCTTATTACTCTCTTGTTACTGGCTATTACTCTTTGTATGCATGTATTTTCTAGCTTCTGCCTGAGGGTAGCTTCTCTCCCACTGTCTCTCTGTGTGCTGACAATTCATTGCTCCTTCATCATGGTGGATCCTTCCCCACTTCAGGTACATGCAGATCCCACTGCTCCTAACACCCTGCTTCCTTTCCCTCATCAAAAGCCATCAACAAATCCTACTATTTTTGCACCTTTTTCCAGAAGTGAGGAGGGGGTGAAAAATGCTAATGGACTGGTTTATTGCAGTAGAGTAATTTTGTTTCCTTCCTTCCCTAGAAAATGAAGAGCAAGCAGAGTGGGAGCCGCAGCAACAGTGGAGTAGGGAAGGGAAAGGGAGTCACAGCTGCCTACCCAGATGCTACAGTGATATCAGGAGGTACTTTGGTAAATGTATGTAATAAACAGTTGCCACAGCAGCCAAAAGAATACACTTCTACAAAACAAAAACAAAGAGATAGCAGCTAGCACTGAGACTGCCTGTGGCAATGGGCGCTGTTGTGTGGTTAATAATACCTCTGCAATGAATAAAATTAGCAGGCTGGTCTCCAGGCAGTAAAATCAAAGAACAATTAAAGAAATAAACCCTTTCAGAATTAGAGATAAGTGCTTACTTGGGCTATAATATTGATGACTTAATTTTTCCTCAATAAATAAAGCCCCCAATTTTAGAATGCACAGTATTTTTAATGTCTTTTTTCTCCCGCTGAAAATCCTCAAAATCTTCCTTTTCAAATAATAAATTAAATAAGTTATTAAAGTTATCATCCCCTCAATTCCTTTATCTAGACAATGCAAAGAAGTGTCATTATTAAAATGTCGGAAGATGCTCATTGTTCTTACTAGTTATAATCTACACCAAACCTAGAAATTTTTCAGCATTGAATTTGAGGCCCAAGAGATCTACTCTAAGTTCTCTAAGTAAATTAACTCTTTACTCTAAGTAAATTGCAATATACATTCCAATTTTTAAAGAGTTCTTCATTTTACTTTAAATAGACTCAGCAGTTAGTGAAAAATCATGCCTTACCATGACCTAACACTTGAATTTGGGTCTATGCTAGATCCAGTATTTTTAATCACCCTACAATATAAATGGGAATTTATACCTTGCATATGTTGGAATACCAATATTATTAGGTGAGATAAGTATGAATTTTGAGTCTGTATCTTTCACTAGACTTAATTATTCATAATGGAAACAGAGGCTGAAGTGATTGGGCCACTTGTCACCCACAAAGGCTTTGGCAGAGAGAGACATCAGACAAATCATTTACACCACTTAGTTTCCATTGCAGTGAGAGAATTCAGCCGAAAATTTTGATTCAGATTTTCTTTCAGCTCTTTCAGTTTTCTGACTGCATTAAGGACCATCTTTATTTTTTTAAAAGTACTTTTAGGCAAGCAGCAAGAGAAGGAGGATATTAAGACACTTTTCTAAGTCAGGCTGCAATTCTTTCCAAGTGGTTATATCCTGCTCTTATTATGTGCTTTTTATTGAAGCCAGTTACTGTTTTCATGTGCACTTTGGAATCAATATGTTTGTGGTATACCTGACTGGAAGAACATATAGGAAAACTGATCCCAGTGAGCTGCCAAAGGAGCAATAATGCATTACAGCGTATTGCTTGACATTGCCTCATATGCTTATTGAAACCACTGAATTCAGTATGGTACAGCATTTTTTAATTGTCAGTCTTCTGTAGTTTTAGCAAGGTATTTCCAAAGGTGTATTTATCCTCCAAAGTGAGAATGTGGTTTACTTTAGGGCTTCCTGCCTCTTTCTTGCTTGCAACAAACCTGCAGCACACCTGATCAATGTGCCCAAAGTCTCTATGAAGCAAATCCTTTTTTCTTAAAAATTATTGGCCAAAGCTGTGAAGCTGTGCTGTCTTTAAAATTAGTAAGTCTGGGCCACATTATTAATATCAAATAGATTAAGACCAAGGTAAGTATCACTTAGCTGATTTTGTTATTTGCTTCTAAATAATATTGCCAAAAATTATTAAAAAAATCCTATTGCTTTAGCAGACTGGTGTTATTCAAAGAGTACTTTGATGCTTTTATTCTCCAAAGCCCTGTCCTCAGAGCATTCCTGAGATAGAAACCATCATGAAGAGAACTGCTTCTTAATGCACAAAATAGTTATTTATATTATACTATCTACAGCAATTTATTCACTGCAAACACCATTACACAGTGTATGATCACAGCATGCTGAGTATTCACAATGAGATTTTAAAAATGGCAATTTTGTTAAGTATTCCCAGCTTTGTTCAGCTGAAGAAAATGACATAAAACCCTGCACAGAAGGCTTGCCTTGCTCAGAGTAGGAAACAATCATTCGCCTCCTATTACACACCCATGGGCTCAATTCCCTTTTGCCACATCTTTTGTTTCTTTTTCTTTTAAAGTAATACCGGTATCTGAAGTTCCAGCTCTTTTAAACTACCAGAAATTGACTGTATAGTTTAAAAAAGATAAAATATTTTTCAGCCTGATTTGTCTCTATGGGAAATTATATCAAGCATGATTTGTAGCCCTATTTTAGTAAAAGAGAAAACCACAAGTACCCAGGAATGAGAAACACTACAGAAGAATGAATAGGCTGGGACCTTCTAACATGACCCCTAACCTTGCAAGTTGTCAAGTGGTATTATTTCCATGTTACTGCTAATTTGCTTTTCCTTGAGTTTTTTTTCTTTCCCAGGATTGTAATTTATTTTTCAAAATATAACTACTTTTTAATTTCACAACATTTCCCTTTGCTGACAACAGCTGTAATTCACCATTATCTCTTCTCTAAGTTAATCAGAATCCATGACATGCAACAGTGGGGTGGCACCACCAGGCACTGCATTTTTAAATTTTAAATCTAATTTAAAAGGATGAGGTGACTAAGTGCAGACAGATAACACACAAACCCCAGAGCAGCTGGAAGATTTAAGAGGTGTAGTAGGGAAGAAAGCATTCTTTAAAACAGCACTGACTTTTTAGTTTCTGTGGAAACCTTAGAGGCAATGCAGGAGAGAGAGGCCGACAGGACTAAAGCAGACCAGCTCAAACATACTAGAAAGGCTTCTCATGAATGTGTGGAACACACTGAAAGCTTTGGATTTGAAATGCATTTGATATGTTGATTTGATCACTATTTAAAAAATGATGGCAAATTCTTGCTTTTTATCAGACATGATGAAAAATGACAAAAAAGCCACACACGATGTATTAGTGATGAATGGATCAACTGAACTTCAACTAACATGTCCTTCACTTTGAGATAATGGACTGCTGATTCCATGTCAGAAATTTTTTCAAGTCATATCCAAAAAAGATCTTTACACTACTTTAAAAAAATATTAGTGTAAAATATTCTGCAGTAGTCAGACAGTTCAGTAACTGAGAATGTTTTAGACAGGGTTATTTCTAATATATGTATACCCACACTTTCTGATTATTACGAACACTACAAGGCAAGGCAGGAGAATTGTTCAGTGTCTGCACATTCGCTGTTCCTCAGAAAGCTGGGCTTCTAGCTGGTCCACTAGTTATTGAATCTTTCCCCAGCTCACAAATGATTTATCCAGTGGCCTCTAAGAAGTTTGATTTGTTCAAGACTATATTCTTTGAGAGTCCTCAGGCAGTTGTGTAAATAACAGCCTAGAAATTTTGAAACCTTATGAGACAAGATAATTTTGCAACTTCTACTCTGAGTGGCCCGATTCTGAGATTTCTGTTTTGTGACACTTTATATAGACTTTCAGTTTTATGCACAAAACAGTTTCTAGTAAAACTGTTCCAAAATATTAATGAGGGGAAGTAATGAGAAGTAAATTTAAAGAACTATTTACAGTTTATCTCAAGCATATAATACAGCTGTGTAGCCAACAAGTCCGCTTGTGTCCATTTTTCAAACAGGGGAACAGGCTTAGATACAGACCCCCTCCTCATTTCAGTGGGAGATTCACACATGCTTACACATGAAATGCTTGCTTACACAAGGAAACAACTCTTTATTATGGCACAGATTAACTAACATGATGTTAAACACATTATAAAACAAGTCATTTCCTCCTGAGCAAACAAGCCTATAAAGCCAACAGGCACAGAAAAAGGAAATTTGATTCTGAAATCCATATACTTCAAAAGCAGAATCCTTTTATTTAGTCAATTTAGTTGAGAGGCTGTCTTATTTCTCCAGATCTCTGGTAAACAGAAGAAAACATGCTTGGAAATTACTGGCAAATGGACACATTTTCACAACCTTTTCCCCTTAATTTGAAATTATCCTCTTACTTCAAATATGGAGACCAGACACAGGTCCACAGTGAAAAGAACCTTAAAATGTCTCAACCCTTGGTTGAGACTGACTGCCCCCACTGCAGCCCACATTATGACTTCTTCTGTGAGAAAAAAACACCATTTACAGGCAATTTTCTTAGCAGTGTCTGAGGTTTGAACTTTACACCACTTGCCTTGCCAGCCAAAATGAATGGTGATGTGCCAGAGTCAGACTGGGACCAGTAACGTGGCTTCTTCTAAGTCAAGAATATTGCTGAGACTTTTTACTGTCTCTGGGGTGAGGAGACTTATCTGGATACATGGCAGGGTAAACTGAAAATTAAATATAAAGGAATTTCTTGTTTTTTCATCAGCATCATTTTATCCCAGGATCTTTTAGGAGAGTCTTTAGAGCTAAAGTTAGGAAGGGGCTTATGAAGGAAGCCTTCTATTCTGAAGTGGCTGGAATCCTCTCAAAATCAGACCTGGAGTTATCAGCTGTTGCTGGAGTTACCAACTGCTGCTACAATAGTCCCAAAAATGGTGATGCCACAGACCTCACTATAAGAACAGGACTGTTCCAATGTGTTTTTCAGGAAAGGGCAGCTCACCTGGGACAACTACATGAGGCTACATTCTTCTCAGTACACACACCTCCATGGTGCCCCATGGATCAGAACTGATTATAAAACCATTCCTATAAATGGCTTTGTTTCATCTTTGCCTGTATTTAAAAGCAGGATTGAAACATACAAAGTGGTTCTGGGAAGAATGATGGCAAAATTGGTTTAAGAAAAGGACGCTTGTTTGTCACATAAAGGTCACAATGAAAGGGTATGGCTGGGAGGAGAAGCGCTCTGCCTCTGCTCTCAGGATGGGAAGGCAAACAGCCAGTGTGCAGGTACCTGCTGGTGAAAGCAGTCTTCACCTCAGAGATGGAGCTGAGGAACTCAGAGCTCTGTAAAATTCCTCTCAAGATTTCAGGTGACACTTTCACTACTTTCAGGGCCTCACACATGATCCACATGAGAAATGACACTTTATCTAATGAAGAATCGACATTTCTAATTAGTAAGAGGGAAACAGCCTTCTAATCTGTAAGTCATAATCAATGACTGTCATAGAAGAATTAAGGATCACATTTTTAAGGCAGGTTTTTTATAACCACTGTGTATGTTCCCTACATCAAGATAAAATACCAACAACAGTTGAAATTTTCATTATAATTTCCTTGGCAACAACAAGTTGGAATCTTCACTCACACAGATGTTTTTTGCATGATGAAAATTACATTTGTGTTGTTTTCTTTCCCATTTTCAGTTCCAGCTCATCTCCTTGGCTCAGCTGCTGGTGATACCTGCTCTCATCATTGTTTATTTACTCGTAATATTACTGATTGTCTGCACTAAGTGACAAACAGCTGGTTTTTGAGTCAGAGCTACCACCACGAGGAGAATCCCACAACATTGCACTAGTCATGCAGAAATTCACAATGCAAAAAACCATGTGGCATAACCTATAAACACTAGAGCTGCACTGCTTACCTTTATCATATGCTACTGCTTATCTTTATTATCCTAATCAAGCTTGCTTAAATCTTGTGTATTCAAAGAAAACAGCTGAAGTAAATGGCTATGAGCTACAGAAGTGTTCATCCTGTGGTCTGGTTCAGTTCTAGCCTAGATGGCTCCTGTCCAAGTTGTTTATACTTGGAGACCCTTTCTTGGGCTGCTTTGAATTAATAGGATTTTATACAAATCCATCTCTCAGTGCAAAAACATCCCAACTCCTAAGATTATCACTGCTGATTCCAGCCCTGCTGGCAATGGATGGAGGAGGAAATACACTGGCTGTATGTGCCAGGTCTTGGTGGATGCCCAGAGAATGCCATGGGAACAGATGCCAGACAGCTGCCTGCCTTCACTGGTTATTCACCCATTAATTAGGGGTCTATCTCTACTAATTGCTGTAACCATTGGTCAGCAAATGGTCAGCAAACTCTTCAAAACCACCACATTTGGTGTAAGAGCTTTAACAGAAAAATGCCCTGGTCTCTATTTTCTAATGAAAAGAGAAGGCATGGTGGAGAAAATTCAAGACATATTACTATTTAAATAACTTGGATATGATCAAATTCACCAAGGGTTCACCTGTACTGCTTGTGATAATTTAGTAGAAACCCAGCTGCCTGAGAAAAAAAAAGCCTTAGAATTTACTAGTTTATGTATTAAGAGGAAAATGTGTTCCTCTGTCAGATCATACTGAATCACAACAATGTGCATATGTATTCATATCACAGTTTCTGCACTTTTACTGTTTTTTGATGCCTTCAAAATAATCTTTTTTAAAATTAATGTACTTCCCAATTGTGCATTCTGGAAGGGAGAGCAGCTGTTTCCTCACAACTGTATGCATGGCCCTTTGAAGAAAATTTTGTTTATTAATAGCAATCTGTTTTCCATAGCTTCGCAATTTCTTAGATAATAGAGCAAAACACAATCTTCCTTTCATGTTCTCTGCAGAGTGAAGAGACAGATGCAATTGCAACAGACTACTTATGCTGAGGGCAAAACTTAGTACTGCTTAATGTGACTTAATGACTAAAAAATGTGTATCATTTATAGATGACATCTAGTACTCTGCTAAGTTGTTATTATTATGGTCAATGAGTCTTCTTCCCTGCTGGTTAGTAAAAGGATTTGGAATTAAATCTGTTTTTATTTTACTTGTTCAAGTAGACACACTGAAAGCTACCCACAGAAGTAATGCAAATGGGATTTAGTCTTTATTCCCAATCTTTTTCTAAACAGAAGCTCGCATATAACAATATATATATTAACTTGAAACACTGGGAGAAAGGGAAAAAAATTCAGGACTGAAGAAAGGCTATTTTACAGCTACATAGACATGTAAACACCTCCAGGAACTTTGCTTAATAAGGCCAGCTACTTTCAGCTATCACTTCACCGCCCGTGACAATCTTTGCATGAAAGAATTTCTTTCTCCCTGAGGCAACACTAGCAAGTTAGTGCAGCTCCCTTGAAATACATAAATGCTGTATTTAAAATTAAATGTATAGCATATGGAGGACTGGAGCTGTTCTCTGGAAAGCAACCCCCTCACCCACCCAGAGGCACTCGGGTACGCAAACATACATCCCTGTGAAACGTGGTAGATGTTACTGGGAAAATGTCAGAATACAGAAATTTCCTGTAGATTTAACTCGTATCCTGCGTAAAAGATACCACAGGGTAAACAACTGATCTTGAAAAATCTCAGCACATGATGTACACAATGAAGAAGTCAATTCAGCAGCATTCAATACATGAGCACTATTCCCCTTATGGAATACATTACTCGGCTTTTCCTAATGATACTGGACTGATTCCACACAGAATCCCTGGGTTGGAAGAGACCTTCAAGATCATTGAGTCCAACCCAACCCCAACCCCTCGACTAAACCATGGCACCAAGTGCTACATCCAGTCTTTTTTAAACACATCCAGGGATGGTGACTCCACCATCACCCTGGGCAGGCAATTCCAGTCCTTTGTCACCTTTCCAGCCCCAAAACAGAGAAGCTGTGAGTGACACACAACTTTCCTGGGAAATGAAGGCTCAGTTCTGTGTACTCAAGTGTAGATCTGGATTTCAGTGACACCAGGGATAAAACTCTCACTGACTTCAATACAGTGCACAAAAGAGAGCATTTACAAACCACTTATAACAACATAAAATGTGCAATTTTAAAATCACCTATTTTTAACAAGTCTTGTGGAAAAAAAAAAGTCTTGTGTGTATAATTGTAGATTCAAATTTAAACCAGTTGACCTACTTTAAATTGTTTTCAGTTTATCATGTTAGGAAAAATATTCTAAAACTGTAACCTCAGATGAGCAAAAAACCTGACCCCAAACCTTCAAAATAAAAAAGCAGGGTATGGTGGTTTGGTCCCTGAAACCACCAAGCTTTGATCAAGGGTTTGTTTTTTTTTTTCAGCAGTATTTCAGAATCACATGAAAATATGAACCACACTTGTTGGTTGACTTCCATTCCTGTCGCTTTCAAGGGAGTCTGTGTTTGTGCAGAATGATTTAAATACAATTCTCTGACATTCAAAACTGAAATGTCTGTTCCTGTGTGAAATACGAGAACTCATTAACTTGGGAAGTCTATCAACTTGTTTGACAAATCTAGATTTATTACATTTTGGTGTACATTTCTTCATAAATTAATACTCCCTATTTAAAGCATATTTCTCTTTTCATTTGCATTTTTATACTCACTTTTAAGTAATTTTATCATTGGTAGGGATTTTTGTTGGATTCAGGACTCAAATCCTACTACAATATAAAAAAAAGAAGCACTTTTACATGAATACTTTCTCTGCAGAGGTAAAAGGTCAAACAGAGTAGCACTAGACAGGAGAAAATGAATTAGTAAACTGAAGGAAAGATAATCAGTCTGGTTTCAAGGCTAACTTTCTGTTCTTTATTGCAGTGAGGGTTTTTTTTCCTTCTGTTTTTGAACTTCTAAGAGCGTGCCAATTCCATGTTCCAGCTTGTTGTGCTACTGCAGCAGAAACTACACAAATAGACAAAGTCTCTAAGAATCACATCACCTTACAAAACTGCCCCCTGCCTCTCAGTCACTCCCTCTGAAAAAATTTAGAGCAAAGAAATACGCTTTGTGCTCTAAATCAGGAAACGGAGGTCCTGGCAAACTGACAGGTAAAGTCTATTTATCTTCCCCAAAAACATGACTGTGTGAATCAGAAGTCCTCCCAAGTGTGAGCAGTCAGCTGCCTCCCAGGATGTGACTGTAAATACTGTGTTTAAATACAGAATCATAATATTTACAAATAGAAATTACACACAGCACGTCCTTCAAAATCCCTCTGCCATTGTCTACAGGCTTTTGTGGTAAACAAACTAGCCTAAACAGTGGGTAGTAAAAGTGGTTTAAAAATATTTTTTTTTTTTTTTTGCAAATGAAGCAGTATTAGCAACATCCATTACTCTTGTGTTGAGACTGCTGTCTTATTTCATTCCTTACTTTGACTTCATAAACCAAATAAATACATTTTACTTCAGAGAAGGAGGAAAATCTGCAAATACCAACTTTTTTTTTTTTTTCCACTTTTCAAGCTTTGGAGAGCTTATCTAAAATGTCCCTACGCCTTATTGTATGAACAACTTTATCTCTGAGCTTTCACATATTTTATAAAAATGTCAGGAGAGATTTAACGTGGCAAGTTCCTCAAATACAATGTAAATATGTGTTTCTCAACTTAGGGAAATTAGGATTCCCCAACAATGTTACTCATAAGTTTTGCATTGACCTATCTCAAAAAAAAAAAGTTCTTGTTTTCATCCCTTTTCATGTCTGTTTTCCTATAATAGCCTCAAGTATTTTTCATCTGTCAGCTATAAAACATTGTAGTTATTCATTACATATGGCCTTGGCACACTTGTTATAGCTACCTGGAGTACATTTCAATACCAGAATTTCTCAGTTTAATACACTACTAATGAATCAAATAAAATCCAAGTGGTTTGGGGCTTCAGCTGACACTAACTTATTACTCCTGTAATCACACCATGAGCAGAAATGGCTCTGTACCTTTTGCTCCTTGTTCAGGAATTGCAGCGAAACTCACCACAGTATTCTTGCTCTGTGGTTTATAACTACTTCCAAATCTCAGAAAATATATTTACATGTACATTGGGAATTATTTTTTCCGGTGAGGTCTTGTTATGCCAGCCACCACAGATGCCCAAAAATCAACATTCAAGAAAGGCCTATTCAAAGATACACCCACAATTATTTTTCAGGCATTTTAAAGACTGTAGTTTGCTTCATTAAAATACTTTACACCAATCCTCCTCACCAGAGACCAACCCAGAACCAGAAACTCCTGACTGAAGTGTGCGGGTGGGCAGCCATTCCCATGCCAAATATATTCTTAAATCCTTTAACAACCCACACTAAAGACATTCTTCATTCATTCAATAACATTTCTTATACAGGCACATGGAAGAAAAAAGAGAAAGGTTCAGAGCCATGCCTACTCCTTTGCTGTGGATCATACAAAGAAAAAGACCTGGACTTGAGGGGTGAAAGAATAGTTTTATGAAGCTATTTCTCTGCAGTCAAACATAGCACAGCTGCAAGTCACTGCTCTACAACAGCTAAAATTTAATAAAATGTTTCTACGGGGTGATGCCAATGAAAATATTCACAGTACTGTAGAGAGGAGTCATTAATTATCTACAGGTCATTACCAAATGTTAGGACCTAGTACTAAAAATACATCTTGAGGTAAACAACAGTGTTTTGTGCACATGAAGCTACTTAAGGACATAAGATGCTCACTACCCACGCTTCCAAGGAGCAGCTTATTGTTTTTGACAGCAAAATGAAGAGTTATATTCTAGGAATTGAAATAAATTTCTTTTATAGCATTACTTTTCAGCCAGTACACTACCAGAAGGCATTAATAAGGAAGGCCTATTTAGTTCTCAATTACCCAAGGATGGTGTATTTCAGAAGAGCCTTTAGAGTTTAGTTTTGGATTTTCAGGGGCTATTTTTGCTTTTTGTGATTACAGAGCATGCAATAAGTACCCAAAGCAGGCACACAATACAAGACTTGTTATCAGCTCAGAAAAACATTATAATCAGGTTTTCATTTGTTCGGCAGAAGTTCAAAACCAGGATGTGTCGTGTTGAACATCTGTACCTGCTGTACCACACGACAGTGGGTAACAGGTTTTAGAGCTTGAGGTGAAGAGCCCCAAGCTCCTCACACAACACCTCAGTGTGCTGGTGGCTGTCTCTTGTAATTGAGTCTCTTTAACTACAGAAGTAGGCTCAGCCTCCCTGCAATGCATCCTGCAGGGAGAAGAAAATGAGAAAACCGACTGTGGTACCTCTAATGAGTGGAATACTTCAGCACATATTCAAATTCACTGTTTATAAGGAATCTATTTACTTTAAGATAGGCAAGCAAAATCTCTGTCAATGGGCAGAATAAACACTATTTAGAGTGGAGCCATTTGTAACATACTTTAATTGGCAATTTTCCCTTGATGACTAATATAACATCCTTCATATGATGATTCTGCTGCTCTGTGATTTTCTGTCCTTGTATTAACAGATATGAAAACCAATGCACAAAAGGCATTCTCCTAATAACAGAGCTTAAAATAATACATCCATTATCACAGGGAATCACACTTGTTTTCTGAAACCAGATGAATGCAACCAGAGCAAGAAAGTAAGGTAAAAAATCACCAAAAAAAATATCAGCACATTTGCCTCAGAACAGATGGCAATACAAAATTATATCTAATTTCATTCTTTTTATTTTAAAAAGGCTTTTGTAGGCTCTGTTCTTCTTCCTTAAATTGGGCAGTACCTGTCCCTTGAAGGTCTGTACTGGGACCAGTAGAGTTTGATATCTTCACTGGTGACACAGTGAAACTGAGAGGTCAGTGAAACTCAGCAGGTCTGTGGATGGCACCAAGGTGAGGGGTGCAGCTGGTGTGTTTGAGGGAAGGGAAGCTATCCAGAGAGACCTTGAGAGGCCCCTTGACAGGCAACAGTTCTAAAGAGGGTAGATATAGGTAAGATATAAGGAGGAATGCTTTTAAAGAGGGTGCTGAGAATACCTTGTACAGGCTGTCCAGAAAAGTTGCCGATGCCCCATCTCTGAAGAGATGAAAGACCAGTATTCAAAGTCTGGCTGGATGGGGCATTGAGCAACCTCATCTGATGAAAGATGGCCCTGCCCAAGCACCTATTTGGTCTAGATGATCTTTAAAGATCCCTTTCAACCCAAACTATTCTGTGGTTTTATGAGTCTATCACATTAAAAAAAAATACACTGGACAATCACAATACATCATACACTATTGAGGACACACACATTTCCATGATTTCATTTTCACCAGAATAAACACCCTGCTTTTCTTTATGTGCCCCAGCGTGTTCTTATCAGAAAATATATCTTTCAAGAGTTTGTCAGCACCAACTAGAGCTGCTTGCAGCAGAATGAAAAAACATCCCCCCCTTTTCCAACACATGCATACGTAAAAAAGCCTCTCATAAATTAAAGTAATGGGACAAACATTGTCACGATACAATTCAGAGCTGTGCTGGCTTACTGAGGATTAAACTTGGCTGAGGAAGATCATTAGGAAAACAAAAGGCTACAGAAATAATTTTTTTAAATCATGGAAGTGGATTGTAGAAGCTCACAATGGAGTAAAAATTAAACAGCTGAATAAAGATAATTACACAAAACTCTGTCCCAAGATCAGCACTGTCAGAATGGGATCCAATGTAAAGAAACACACACTACTAGAGTAAAATAGAATAAGATAAAAATTCTCCCAGGTTCAATGCAAAAGATGTTTTCCCCTTAGAGAAAACTGCATAAAAAGCTTCCTCTCTTCAGAGAAGGTAACAGAATGGAAGGGAATGAAAAGAGGCAGGTGAAAGCTCTGCATTTCCAAACATTATTCAAGGTTAGAAAATGAAAATGTTTCATTACAAGGAAAAAGACAAATCTGATCAAAGTCAGTCAACTCGCTTATTTATATCTCAGCAAACACCTTGGGTCTGCATTTTGTCAATCTGCAGAAAGCAAAAGATTTCTCTGACCTCATAAATTGGCTAGAAATGGCTTGTGTACTGATCTATTCAGCTCAGCAGATACTTGGCACCATTTATCCTGGCTCTCACAGAACCAAATACACCTACCATAAGGGTGATTGCTCTGGAGTCTCTGAAAGTCAAGAGGAAAAATACACATTTTAAGTCCTCCTTCAAGCCACTGGTATGTCACAGAGGTGTCATGCTTACCCTGGTCTGACTGCCTGACACAGCTGAGGATGGTTCCACTGAGCACTACGAGGCTCTCAGCCCTGGACACAGCAGAGCTGGGGTACAGCAAGGCAGGACTTCAAAAAAATGTCAGCAATGTCACGCTAAAAAATTATGGGGAGATGATGCCTTGTCTACTGCCTGGGAGTTTCACTCCCAATCATTTGGTGTGCAAATGTCACTGCCAAAGAGCTGCAATATAGTGATGTATTGGCACAGAAACATCTAAAGAGAGCATGTCTGAACATACAGGAAGGACTGAATTTGATCTGTTAGTCTATATTCACATTTACCTTCCCTGGGAATAACTTACTGTATGAATAGGGAATAAAGAGTTTATTCATTAGGCTAAATGAGATTTTACAGCAGGACATTCATTCACTCAGCTAAGTACAAATGCTGGGAAGGTCTATGTATGGATTATATACTTGGACTAGACTGCAGACAGTATTTAATATTTCTTAAATTATGTCAGCTTCTTTAAAAGTATTTATCTAAAATAAACCTCTTCTAAAATTTTCATTCTAAAGTTTAAAACTGTGGAGTCTCTCTCCCACAATGGGATTGGATCACAGACACACACACACACACACACTCACTCTGATCCTGAAGCACACATACGCCTCAGGAGACAGCTTCTCTCACATATTGTTTCTAAAATCAGTACAACTACTTTTTATCTTCCATATGCACTACCTCTTCAGAGCACATCTAACCTCAGACTCCTTTCAAGTTGATGTTCTGCATCCTGATGCTTTCTTTTAAATAAATATTAGCACGGTCAATTGGCTCCACTACATTACTGCAACCTCTGGAGTGAGCAGGACTGGCCACTGAGCACATGGTGTGACAGCTACCCTTTAAAGCAAAAATAAAAGGCTGTCAGAGAAGATGCACCTGGTTTTTATTTAAGATTTCAAATTACCTCTTCAATTGTTTCTGCTTGCTGACAAGCAAATGCATGACCTAGGAATCAGCAGCTAGAATTACCTATTTGCTGAAAGTGTGTATTTGCTGACTTAATGTGTTTATCATTTATCATATACACAGAGGAGTTGACAAATACAATCTTCTTGTCCTTAGTAATTTTGTGGAGCAAGAAATAACTCAGTTCATTCTTCTTCCTTACTTTACTTGTTCCTAAATATGGTGCTGTGCCAAAAAACAGCTCACAGCTAATTCCCTTCTCTAACATACAAAGTCAAAGTACATTTCCAGCTGGCAAATAAAATGCAACGTTGATTAGGAATGCAATATATTTGAAGCATTTGACCTTTAAAGCACAAAAATCCTGCATCTGAAATGTAGTTTGTCACATATCCACAAAGCCATATCAAATCAGGAAATACAATTGTTACAGATGATTAATGGTGACTTTGCATTTTCATGATTTTTGTATATATTTGTGATAGTCCTAACTTTGTGACAAGAACACTGCAAAGTTCTTGATTTACAAAGATTTTCTACTTTGAAACCTCTTATGGAATTATGCCATATATATACCAATTATGTTTAGCTAAGATCTGGGATTTTAACTTCAAACTGATGAAGTGCATCAAAGACAACAACTGAGAGCTTGCCACTGAAATACACTTTAAATCTTTCCAGTTTCATGCTATTAATAATTGTCGTGTTGCAAGTCATCAAACTCTGAATTTCCTTCATATTATTTAGAAACTCACCCCCTGACAAGTTCTAGAATGACCTTAAAATTCTTTCCCCATGCTGAAACAAACTGATTCTGGGCCCAGATGTGTTCTATTGGGTGTCTAAAAAGAAGCACAAAAATCCCGAAACATTGGATATGAAAAACCTTTAGTTATGTACCATTCTGTGACTTAAATACAACTAATTTCCTCATTCTGCATAAGTGTGGACTCAAATTCTATCCATATGGTGAGAAAGGCTTATTCAGACCTCATGTTTCAGAGGTTCCTGCAGCAGTTAGCTCTACCCAGGACTTTGTCCGTGGTTGTCTGAAAAAGGGGATAAAGGTGTTAAGAAAGGGAAAATCTACAGATAGGCACAAGTTCTTCAGTTCTTCCCCTTGTGTTACAGGATATATATGAAATTATGGCCATGATGGTAAAAAATAAAGCAGGCAAATTCTTCTTTCAAAGCCTATTATGCCAACAATAAGCTGAATATTACTCCCACTGAACACAGGCAAGTTGGTAGTAGAAGCTCCCAGTTAACTGTATGAGATTTGGAACATATTCTGGGATTCAGATTCTCCTCTTAGAGAATAAAAACATTTACTTTTTATCCCAATCCTGCTATAACAAGTCTGCAAAGAACTTTGTACTGATTCTAAGAAAAAATAAGCTCCTTCCAAATCTAGTTTTGTATTTTGTTTAGTCGAATGCAAAAAACCACTCGCCAGTAGAGGGGGTATAGCTCAACCATTTTTCGTGCTGAAAGGGGCTGTCACAGTACTAAGGAGAGGACAATACGAAGAACAAGAGGTTGTGCAAATTTACATGCCTTTAGAAAGAGGAGCTACAAGGGGAGAAGGGCTTCTGGAATGCACCAGGCAAAAGCAGCAGGAAAACAAATATTAATTTCAAGCTTTTAGCATTTTAATATAAGCCAACCAAAAGACAGAAAACATCACGAGTACCTTCAACTGATTTCAGACTGAAACCTCTTCTCTAAGTATTTTAGCTCAACAGTGGAAATATCCTACTTATTTTGAATGCAGAAATTCTGTGCGTCAAAAAATTCCAGGAATAGACCCGAGCATCATGTAATTCAATGACTTTCAGCATTACAGCAAAATAAGATGTTGAGGTATTCTCCTTGAGAAATTACGGGCAAAAAACTTGATACCATTATGTGAGTCCAATCTAGTTGAACTGGAACACTTGTATGACACTTTGCTATGTCCCCATTGGTAACAGCAAGTCCTGGTGAGGAAAATTCCCTCCCAAAAAAGGGAACACATCTCAAGGTCAGACAGGAGGTGTGTTTTTATGCTGCAGAATTCCTGGCTGCCACCAAACTAACTGCAACTAGCAAAAGGGAAATTTTTCAGGTTTCCAAAAATATGCCTGAAGAATGTTGACAAATACATGAGCTGTCATTGGCAAGCAAGTTCAGGCTCAAACTACCAAACCAACGTCCTATTTAGAGGTCTGGGGTTTTAAGTAACTATATATTTTTATGTGAAGACCTCACAAATACCTTTGAGGCCAAGGTGTGGTTGCTCAGCACTTCCCAAATTAGACTCTTAGGTCATGATTCAAGAAACCTCTTTAATAAGTGCTCAATTACTAACCCAAATGCATTTGTGTTATTCTGAGCTTCAAAGTTGGACTCTGGAACTGGCAGCACCCAACACAGGAAACCCTTTTTGAGTTTGCTCCAGCCCAAAAGGTGAAGCATGCCTTGCAGAGCCTTTTCAGAAGGATCCTGGTCAGGTATGAATTCTGTTGAAGCTTTGTAACACTTCAGAGAAATACCCATCTTTTCTCAGACTTCAGCTGTGCAGTAGTTTAAAATAAGAGAACAACCTTCTATGATGTCCTAGAAAGTTAAAAGCCTTTGTTACAGACCAGAGCAATTCACGTTTAAATAGCAAAATATCCTGATGCCACATGTCAAACTATTCCTATATTTTAGAAGTGAAATAAATTCCAGTATTGAGTCTCATTGAGTCCCTGGCTTCAAATGGATTTAAAGGGGTGTAATTCAGGACAGCATTAGCTCTGTTGTCACCACTCAGTTTGAACAGCTAAAGCCAGTATGACACAGGCAACCATGCACATCTGCTCTATTCTGTGAGGAGCTTTATATACATACATTTTGTGTAATATAGGCATCAATCAGCTAAAAAAAGCAAAGTGTACCTGTGCTACATAGTTCACTTTATCTCTGTTAATGCTATTCAGGACAACCCCAAGAGGTGGTTCTTTGTACAGGCCACGTACACGTGTGATGACTGCCAAGATGATCCAAACATATTTAGAAATAATTTTGCCCATAGGAGAGGCTCTTTGCCCAGACTATACTGCACAACCACTACTCAACTAAAGGCTTGTAAGTCTATTCTATCCTCAGAGAACAGAGGAAGAAAAAGAGAGAAAGAAAGAAACAGGAGAAAATATTGCAGTAAAGAACAGAATTATTTATTTTCTTGTACTAGGCTTAACAGACAAAAGTTCTTCCTGGGAGTCTCTCTTAATCTCTCCAGTTGCTCCATTTTTCCCTTAATCTTTTGTAATTGCAATATTCTCAGATAGTCCTTGTCTCTAATAAATTGCACCTTGCAGCTTACATGCAACCCAGAAGAGGGGGAAGAAAGACAAAGGCAGAAGGCCCCACTTCACCCAAAAAAAGGTCACACAGTTTTCTGGACTTAAAATGTGTATTCATATTAAATTCTTCTCAAGTGCCAGGAGGCTAATTATATAATTAATAGAAAATCTGACATTAAATGAGTTAATTTTGTTCTCCTCAGTGTGGGTAACATCTACATTTGAAATTTCCTCTCAAATTGTTAATTAATTTTTCTAATACAGACCATAATTCTCCCAAGTGAGAGAAGCTGAAGGGAAATGTGTTTTGATCCCAGGAGCTCCACTGCCTAACAAATTTAAAGGGTCAACACTGAATGGAGCAAAATCTATTTCCTTTGTAATTAAAGCAACAAGGAGACCCATGGCCAGTTTGCTGAAAAAGCTTTCCATGACAGTTCCTGGAAAAAGCTGGGGGTAATCTGTTCAAAGGACATGTTGTAGCTTTAGGGTCTCTGGCTGTATTCATACCAGTCTGTATTGAAATCTGAGAGATCTGGGTTCAGTTCCCGACTGTCAGAGGCTCCTGGGTCATCAAACAGGGCAGAAGAGTCAATTGATTTCATTATGTCTCATTTCCAGTTGTAACATGAAGATAAAAAGCTCCTTTATGAGGGGGGGAGGAGAGGGAGAACAATCAATTACAAAATATTTAAGAATGAGTAACTGAATCCTTCCCCGTGAACAAATAAAAACAGACAGATGGAAAAAAACCCTCCCTTTAATTAATTAAGAGAAAAAAAAAAGGTATCAGTGTATGTATATATATATATTTATTTATATATATATATATATTTATATATATATATATGCAGTAAAATAACCTGGTTTATTGGAAAAAATATTTTGAGTTAAAATGAAAAAAAAAGGAATGAATGGCAACTTTTACCCAGTTCTGCTCACTTAGGATCACTCACAAGTACAAGGGTTTGAAAGAAATAAATCTGTAATTATACTGAGACTTTGTTTCACACACAGGCTGCAGCTCCCTGAATAACTTCACCTTATTTACTGCTACTGAGAGCAGCAGTCCTGCCCTCCCTGTTGTCCATGATTGTGTGCTCCAGCTCTCTTGTTTGTGCTGGCATTGGTGCTCGGGCAGCTGCGCAGCTGGACTGAAAATTAATCTGACTACAGAAAAAAAGGTTTTTTTTTAGCTAAAGCAGCTCTCTGAACCGCCAAGCCATGTGCTGATACAGAGAGAGGCAGCAATGAATGGCTGGCGGATAAAGGAGAGCGAGGGACAAACTCAGTGACCCCGGGGACTTAAATAGGCTTAAATCCATCATGAAACCACTTCCTCAGCCTTATCCCCACTGGCCAGAGGATCCTTTTCTATCTGTGGTGGGGGAGAGCAGTGTAGCCTCGCACAGACAGAAGGCTGAGGAGTTACTTCCCATAGATACTGCTTGCACACACACAGGAAATACAAAGATATTCAAGACAATTTGTCCTGGAATAAAACAAAGGTAAATGACATTTTCCATGGGACAGACTCTGGCCAAGGCCAATCATCACCAGAGCATTGCATGTGCTTGCTTATGTCCCCTTTCTCATACTCATTTTTATTTAGCAGAAAATATACAATAACTCAATATAGTAAGTCCCCATATAATATCAGGAAAAGATTTATTTGACTCAAATTAACCAGTTAAAAGGGATCATACATCTGACTTAATGAGGAAAAAAAAGCAGTTTTGGTCCATAAAAAATAATTTGTCCAAGGAAAAACTCTAGAAATAACAATCTAAATATTCCTACAAGGGATCCTCAGTATTACAATTACAAAACTTGTAACATTTTCTCCTTCTGTGTGCCTTTGACTAAGTACTGATTTTAATACAAACATCATTTGGATAATCTCACACTTAAATCTGAAGAGGCTTACTTTCCTAAAATTCAATTTTGATAATAAATATTTAGTCCTAGTAAAAAAATTTACTTGTCTGTTTCTGGTGAGTAGTTTAAAAAAAGGGTCCTTAGTGACATTAGCTGCATATTCCTCGCACACTTATAAAATATTTTGCAACAGAAGGGTTTAGCAAGTAAAGCATCATTTCACTGCATGTCAAAACATAACTCAGTAATACGCTTAACTTTAATTTTTAATGATGTAAATACCACATTGATACTTCATCCTTGCCTTGATTACATTTCTAATACTCTTTTATGAACAGCTTAAAAACAACAGAGTAAGAACAATGTCTTTATGTGATTTAAAAGCACCAACAACTGAAATGAATCTTCTGTGTAGTCGTGCTTAAATCAATTAAATAGATCCAGATCTAAGTAAAGTTCTCTAATTATACTTCAATTACTACCCAAGCTTTAAAAAAAATAAAGTGAAAGAAAAAAAAGCTGGAAGTTATCAGATGCTTCATCTTCCTTGTTATTACATTGAATATGCAATTTTAAAAGGCATCGTATGTTAAAAGACACCAATAAGGAGTTCTTCATTTATGCCAAGTGAGCTGATCATTTCTTAATGATGAAAGTATTTCTCTGAGCAGGAACACTTAAATAGAAATGTTCACAATCTTCTTCTCCAGCTAATTAAAAGCACTCTGTCTGATTAAACATAAGTCTGAACAATGTTTCCATCCTTATCCTTCCCCATTCCATAATAAATCAATGCTCTCGAGTGAGCCGAGGCTCTTGCTTCAAGTACTGACCCTAAACTAATTTTATTTTTATTATTTTAAGAGTTCTTAAAAAACATTAGCTCAAGTGAAAAATGGAGGCACGAAGTCTTTGCAGAAAGGCCTAACAGATGCTGCCAGCACAACACTTTAATGAATGACCACTTCCAGAGCAGGAACAGCCAACATTTTGTGCTGAGCGCTGGCGTGGGCCATTCACTAACTGGGAGGGAATGAGCTGCCCCCCTGCACCAGAGCTGTGCTCCTCCCCATCCCCTCTCTGCTCTGCTTCAGGCTGAGGTGAACGTGGTTGAATTAACATACTACATACACTTTTCCCTCTTTCATTAAATTAATTTACCTGGTTAATGTTTTTAGTTGCCCTGCCACAAAGAACAGTACTGCTATTTAAGCTGTCGATAAACAGAGCTTTTAAAACAGTTTTGTTTCAGGTAACTGAAACGTGTGTTTGTAAACATATCTGAGAGCTATGCTTCAGTCTCCTAAGGTAAAAGTAAAAATGTTTTCAAATATTTTGTCTTAATTTTTTTTTAATGTTACCACTGTAAATATTAAAGAAGCCAGAGTTAGACTCTGGTGCACCTTTTAGTACTTACAATAACATTTGCTGTTAAATTTTTAGTGCTATGAAAAACCTTTTTGTTCAAAAGCTAAGAATTATGCATGCAGTACATTTTCAAAGGAAGCCCTACTCCATAGGAACAAAACACCACACCACCAATTTAGCTCTCTGCAAAAATAGATGTCTTAAGATCACAGCCTGCTAATGAAATCTTTTCTTAATTTTGCCTGTGGAGTTCCCATTCACATTACGCAGCCTGAGAGATGATTGAGACACAAGAAATATGATAATTATTACTTTTCATAAAAGGCAGAAAGCATAGCTGTAAGATTAGCTTCTAAAATGCCTCCAGCTACCTGAATTCAGAATAGCCCCTTAAGAGGGGCAGAAGGTAACACCTCACAGCATCAGAGGCTGCGGCGGAAAGACAGGAGTTTAAAGGAAAATAGCAGCTCCACTTTCTTGAATTTGCAGGCTAAAAAGTTTGAGGTAATTGTACCACTAACAGACCATGTTTAATCTTTGAAAGTACATTTGACAGATCAAACACAGAAGCTGTAAATTACCAGTAATGTCAGCAATCTTTCCATTTAACTATCAGTGTATCAAACCACAAACTCAGAGAACACAATAATAACTTGAAGATAGGAATCTAAGGAGACACAGACTGTGTATTTATTTGGTTCTCAAGAACATGTTAAAGCTGCAAAAGACAAATATGTTTGGTTTTCTCAGCAATAATAAGGAATATAAAAAGAGGTATATGTAAAAATTAGAACACTGAGTGCCAGAACAATTACATTTCCCAAACATTGCAGGTACAGAGCCAGATGCAAAAGAGCATTTTGAGCTGGAACACCCATATGAAGGGAATGACTGAAGGCTATTTCAGCACAGCTACTGGAAAAAGGGGGAGTAGCCCAAAGGCTGATCCCAATTATGCTCCAGTGAATTCTGCCTGGCTGATCATGACCTTGAGGGAAGAATGGGACCAAGGGCAGTATGGAGATGAGTAGTGCTGGAACACCTGGCTAAATCTTCTGTACTTCAGAGAGCATCCATTGGTCTATTACTGGTATTAAAACATTGGGATGTGAGCTTAATATTTTTGAAAAAGTTTTGTGGAACCATATGTAAGCCTGGGAGTCTGGCTTGGTCAAAACCTGACAAATGCAATGAATTTACTCACATGTGCATTTTTTTGGTACCAAGACACTTCTACTTGGAAAAGGCTTTATAAAGCTTTAATGATAACTGTAGCAGTGTAGCTATTTCCTTTGCTAAAGCAAAAAAACCCATGAACATAAGGAACCTCTGTTTCAGAATAAATGAACTACACTATGACAACTGTTTTAAATACATGTATGGATTTAATTAAAGTGATAACATTTTATAATGTAAATACACAAAAACAATCAAAGATAACCAGCCATAATTTAGGCTGTAACAAAAATAATAAAGCAAGGCAGTAAAACCATGTGCTATTTCAATTACTCCAACTTCTGGTTTCCCTGATGTTGAAGCACTTATACTGCACTTTCATACAATATAATACTGCATTTTCAGTGTTCAGTGTTGAAGTCTACACAGGAGAATCAAGACCTTAACCAGTGTATTATTATTTTTCTTTTTCTCTCCCATGAAGTGTTTCTGTGAAACAAGATTCCTTAAAATTGGTTCTTATCAATCAGAGCCCATGGTTTGCAATCCATACATCACACCCTGTGTAAAGTTTCTCCTATAACTTTGTTTAAATTTTTCACACCACACATCTGCAAAGTTTATACAACTGTCTAACCAAACACCATATCCCTTTTTAATGGATGGGATAACATCTCTCTTGCCTGCTTTTCCTCTTACAACAGAACAGTGTCCCACACAACTTGAGGCCAGTTGACTACTGCATGACTGAGGATGTTTCCTGCAGCAGCAGGAGATAAGCATGTGTTTGGCATTATACGTATGAAGGGATGTGGGTCCAGCAATGCTGAGGGCCATTATTTCTCATCCTAAATGCCTGGAGTCCACACTGAGCCGCTCAGGACTGGGCTAGGTGACTGAGGTCCCTGTCTGTGGGAGAATAGGATGCCCCAGAAAGGAATCCAGGGCAGACAGTAAGGTTGAGCTGGGAGCTGTTGAAACTAGCCAAGAAAAACACTAAGGGAAGGGTGTGCCTCAAATTCTTCTCCTTTTGCAGCTTAGGTATCTTTTTTTTTTATGGCCTGTAAGGCAGTGCTTATGTCAGCTAGGGTTTCAGAGCCCCAAATCCACCCAAACTAGTTCAGGTACCACAATTCCTCCTTTTACAATCATAACACAATTGGTGCTCACTTCTAAAATACTGCTGGAGGGTCAGAATACAGACAAGATGGAATTAATTCCTGCTTTAATTCCTTCTCTAGCTTGACATAGTTTAAACCTACATTTCTCACTTCCAGCAGAATGTTCCAATCCTATTATGCTGGGGAAAACCTAGGGGTGAAAGAGAGGCAGGGGTCACTGGCCCCTTTCTGCCTAAATTGTGCCAGTGCTGCAATGAAAGCAATTTACTTAGTTACAGCAAAAGGTAAATTATACAGTAGTCTCTTGCTTTTCAGACTAAAGTTTGAAGTCTATTGCTTTTTATATTATATTACCCATTACTCTCATATTCCTATTCCCTTGCTATGTAACAGTCTCTTGGGATTCTTCACACTTCTATTTAAATTCCAGGGACACACTGCTTAGCACTGACATTCAATTAGTTCTCCACTTAATAAATAACCATATATAATTGAATATTTTTGCAAGTATTAAACATGGAACATATTCATTGTTAAAATTTAGAATCTTTAGTTATATGCTTGGAGCCAGTGAATGACATTGTTCACATTGAAATAAAATGAAAGGATTACAGCACGGAATGCTTGTGTTTAGAAATGGGTCATTTGCAATTTCAGAAAATAGGTAATTTACAAAGTTTAAAACGAAATGCATGATTGCATTGTTCTAAGCATTGAGGGACTGAACAAAAGGCTTCTGCTTTCTTATCAGCATCAATTACGGCATGAGTGTGAATAATATCAATTGTGATTGAATCATTACTAACCATTTTCGCATAATTTTCCACTTTCACTTCACCAATAAAAATTTTTTGTAAAAGATGAAATTATATTTCTTCCAAGAGCCATAAAGAAAAACCACAGAGCTTGATCTGTGACAATTATCAAGAAGATACAGATGATCTCTCCATCCCTAACAACAGTAGCTAACAGCACTCCTGTATTTTAGGAGGCATTACTCTAGCCATCTTCCCTCATGCAAAGGTTTTCACCTCAGTTTTGATGAAGGTAGAGTTTGGAAAAAGCTTTTCTTTTGCAGCCTCTTAAGGTACTCCTTCTTATGCTTTCAAGACAGAAACCTAGTCAGAATCTGGGGGCCAGGTCTGCCACACAAACTGGTTGCCAGCAATTTGTTTGCTCTTTAGCTAAGCCACAGTAGTTGTGGAAAGAGAAGCTGGCTTGCTTTTGCCCTGTGTTACAGGGCCATACTCGGTTGCACAGAAAATTGGATAGCATCTGGTGGGAGGACAGAAATTGTGGCTCTACGTGTGTGAGAGACATAAGCAGGCTGGGCTCTGCAGCCTCTTAATGTAGGGGATGGGGGAAGAGTGATCAATCCTGTGTTAATTATGGAGCCAGCAGATCATTCAGCAGCTAATATTTCTTTTGTCTGGAAGGTGACTTTAAACAGTGACAGCAAAGTATGATTACCATATAAACACTATACATTTCCATACCTTTTAAATATAAGCCTTAATTTGGACCAGGAAAAATGAGATTAAAAGAAACTTGTGCTTGAAGCATGTGATATTCAATCATCCAGAAAAAAAAAAAAGTCTGATTACATGTATTGTGTTACTTGAGTGCTCTTTGAAGGCAGATGAGATGAAACGTATGTTTGAATGTGTCAAACATGCTCAAGGAGTACTTTAAACAGCTCTTGTACAACGAGATGACTTAAGGGATGGGCTCATGGCACTGTAGACTTGGGCCCTCATTTCAGTGAGGAATGCACTGGGATGCTTTGGGTCACATACAGTGACTATAGGCCTTGCTACATTTTCAGGTGAAAATACTGTTTTTTCCAAAAGTTATTTAACACACTGAAAGAACCCACAGAATACACCAGGGAGAAATGCAACACTCTGTTTGGGATTTCCCTCAGTCTTTATATAGATATGTCTCCAAGGATCATATTTTGCGAGGTTTTCTTTAGGGGTGCCTGGATTAGTAAAAAAGCTTTTAGTTTTTTTGTCCTCTGATGTTTATATCTTGTCATGTATCAAAGGGACTACTGATGCATACAAATCATTAAAAAAATTTAATGAAGGACAATGCAGATCTTTAACTGTAAACACCTGCTACACATCTTTCAAGGAATCCTGGAAAGTAGGGGCACTGAGATTTATCAGGTTCTTATTTGTGGCAGCATCTTGATTTGAATGAAACTAAGTGAAGCATAAAGTAAATATCTGTGAGACAAAAAACCCCTGTGTTATTAGTAGAAGAGTTTTTTCTATCACATAAGAAATGAGTGACAGGTGTAAGCCAGCAACAAAGAAGGAGAATGAAAGAGAAAGTTGCATAGTTACTTAATCACCTTCCAAAAGACATTTTATATGAAGGTTCCAAATTTCTTTATACCACGCAAGAGAATAAATAAAGCAGCCTAGGTGAACATTCACAGTTTTGCCACGTCTTGTAAATATTAACTGTGTTAAGATGAAACCAAAGCCCTGCCCAATGCTTTAAGATACTGCATAGTCAATTCCAACATACCAAAAGAGAAAAAAAATCAGTCTCTAAGAAACTTGCAGAAGAATTATATGTGCTCTACAGTCCTGCTTTACCACTCAACAAGGACAGTAGAAGGAATGCCTGATGATCAGATAACTGCATAAACAAGCCCACTAATTATCGGTCAAGTTTACAGATAAATTAGCATGGCTTTCCGAGGGGATTCAGTCACTTCAAAAGCTCAAATTATGGCAGATGGCTGTAGGATGCTCTCCTTTGCAGACCTGTGCTACCAAATGTGCAGTTAAAATGAACTTACATATTCTACTCCCTTCCTTTAGGTGGATCTGCCCTAGGAGTTGGACGGATTACCCTTGAACCTCCAGGGAGTGACCCAGGGTCTTACTGGCCACAGCACTACCCCCATGTATCTGGGCTCTGTGGTATTATTCAAACAAAAAAACCCCTTCCTAACCTTCCCCATATTTAGTGTTCCTGTTTAGCATTTGACTCTGAGCACAGCTTCCTGGTTGTCTTACCATACTCATGTGGCTCTGTGCAGACCTGCCCATCTGCAGTGTGGCGTTCCTGCAGAACATTTTTCATAGGCTGGGATGAATGGCTGCTACACAAACTGGAAGGCTTTTTATGGAGGACACCCCTTGGGACACTGCTTCCCACTCCTGTCTGAGCACACATCTGATACCACAGCCAAGATGTGTAATTCTGCATTCAGAAGCTACGTGAGAAACTTTTTTCAGCTGTAAGGATTCACTCATTCCTTGAAATTGTCACGGCATTTGTTTCTCTAAACAACATTTTTCCAAACAAATACTTAAGGCAGACACTTTAGGTATTGCTGTGGCCATTATTAAACCTTTGCTTGAAGATGCTGGCAAACAGCTTCATCCTACCACCCACCCCACTAGCCTGTGCAGCCAGAAATTCCTAATTTCATAAAGACACCTACCATATCAGTAGTCCATGAAGATCTCTCCCTCTCCATGGTGCCAAGTATTGCCATCACCCTCACAGGACCAGGGATGGGGAAGGCATGTATGTGCCATGACCCTTCATCCTGCATAGTGCCAAGCAGTCCATGGGAATCCAGGGAGGCACAGCACAGGGAAGTGAGTTCATGAGGTCACTTGGTTTGTTCAGCCTGGAGAAGAGGAGACTGAGGGGAGACCTCATTGCAGTTACAATTTCCTCACAAAGGGAAGAGGAAGGGCAGGCATGATCTCTTCTCTGTGGCGACCAGTGACAGGACCCGAGGAAATGGCCTGAAGCTGTGTCAGGGGAGTTTGGATTGAATATTAGGAAGGGTTTTTTCACCCAGAGGGTGGTTGGGCATTGGAACAGGCTCCCCAGGGACGTGGTCATAGCACCAAGCCTGACAGAGTTCAGGAAGCACACAGACAACACTCTCAGACACATGGTCTGATTCTTGGGATATCTGGTGCAAGGCCAGGAGTTGGATTTAATGATGCTTGTGGCTCCATTCTTGCTCAGCATCTTCTATCATTCTATGAAAGGTAGTTTAAAAAACATGCCATAAATATGTAATATTTCTTTTGGAATAGCATTTGATAACCTTAAAAACAACTGCCCAAACTTCCTCATCACTGTTTTCTTCTATGGACACCATGCCATACCAAGATGCAATGTGGGTTTTCTTGATATCCATTTATTTCCCATAAGTTTTTAACGGTAATGTTCAATAAATACTTAAGTGCCAGCATGGAGTGGATTATTGCTAACATGTTGCAAGAAAATTGCACAGTGCTAAAGCTTGCAATAAAAATAAGCAGAACGCCCACTGTTAATACACTGTAGTTAAGTGTATTAGCTGTTTTCAAAAGCATTAACTCCCACACAAATAGCAATGCTATTTTGTCCAATATATTATTATCAGACAGTGAAAATCAGTTGGGGAATACCTAAAGCCTTTATGCCCACATATATTAAAATAAAATTGCTTTATGAAATTAGAAAATTGCGTGGGGACAGCACTTTAGATTTTACCAGGTGTAAACAAAATAATAATAACAACAATAATAAAAAAAATAATAATAAATTATGAAATTACACACTACTTGTACTGATGACTCTTCCCTTTCCTCACCTGGTATACAGAATCACTGAAAGGAAAATATTTGTTTCTCCACCTCTCATTTTTTATTATATTTTCTGTCTCATCAGCTGATAAGATTTCATAATTTCTGAGCTCTTGTACTTTTCCTTCACCAGAGTGGGAAAACCAATATTGGATAATAATGATACACAAGAAGAAGCAATTGTTAATGATCCTAATGCGGCAGTGTAAGCTCTTCATGAATCTACTGATTATCCTTTTGTTTCTACTTCCTGTTCATCTGTCTCAGCAGTGACATCATGAAAATAATAATAATTTGCACCCAGAATCTCAAAGTGGTTTGCAAATATTAATTAATTGCAAACCTAATTATGCCTCTGAGACAGATTTTATGTTCCTATTGTGCTCTAGAGACCCACGTGCCTCTTTCCTTCTAGCATATTTCTTCTCCTTACAGGGCTATTCAAACCCCCCTGAAATTAAGGGGAGAAAACAGAAAAAAAAATATTGGGCAGTAGAGGGGAGGGGGAGAAGAGGGTACTGGGGGAGGGAGAGAGAATAGAGTAAAGAGAGATGAAACAAAGCCCTCATATTTTACTCTGTGCTCTACCGTGATCTACCTACCCGAATCAGGAAAAATTCTGTATTTTCACGGCATTTTCTGTTAGCAGCAATATTAAAGACAACTATATTTTGTCCTGAGGTACTGTTACGTGGCAAAAAGTAAAAAATATTACTAAAATGCCAAAAAGCTGTGTTTCAACTTCACACATTCTTTAGAGGATGGTGGTGATCTGGCACCCAGCAAGCTCTGCTTCACATGTGGCTGTGGGTTTGGGTTTGGGCTGCAGGGCTGCACTGTCACACCATCGGGGTGCTGTCAAACAACAGGTGTAACCCTGCTGCCACATCCCCTTTCTGGGGGCCTACTGTCACAAAATCACATAACGAGCTTACAACGACAACAGAAAAACATTTAAACATTTGACAATGCATTTTGTAGGGAAGCTATTGAGACATTTTCTTCCTTTTTAGGAAGCTTACTTTGGTATAAATCTAGGATGTGTCCCCCTTGGAATAAATATTAGAAGAAATGCTTTTTTCATACCCCCTTCACTACACTGGTCCTATTTCTTTCTCAGAAAAGGATTCATCTCTTTGAGGGATAAAAATATGGAAAATACTGTGGGTTAGCTTTTACCTCACTTTAACATCATGGGTAGTCAGTCAGGTCATTCTTCCCTGCAAGCAATACTCTTTTGACTTCAAAAATTAAGGAAGAATTATGTCAGTCCTAAAAAAGCTGCCATTTAAGCAGCTCATCCCCTTAGAGTAAGAGCAAGTAGAAGAACAAGCCAATTAGAGTCAATGAAACAATTAGCTTCAAAACTCTGATTGTCACCAAATTATCTATTTGCCCTAATGAAAATATACATGCTTCCATAACACAGGTGCTTTACCAAAGGAAAAAAATACTATGCACTTCTCCAAATGCCTTACCAAAATTAAATGTTTCTCCTGTAAACAGCACACAGGCTGGTGAATGATGTTCAAATGATGTTCAGAACATTGCAGGAGTGAATCTGGGATGACAATTTAAAGATATTTTCTTTAAAATTCAAGTAAATAAAAGTGTTTGAAATCACCTGTCCTGACTAGCAGAATGCAAATACATGAATATGCTTTGAAAACCACAATCTTACTTTTTCTTTTGTTCATCCAATAGCATTAAAGTACACTGCATAGAGGTCAAGAAGATTTACAAATAATCTATTAAATTAATTATACCAGAAAGTACACTCTAAAATGAGTATCTGACTTTTAAAATGAAAGCAACATCTTGGAAACTTTGGCCAAACTTCGTACTTTGGTTTATTCATTTTGTTTCTGAGAAGAGTAATTGAGCAGATGACAGTGGTTTTGATTCTTCTAGTATTTCTACACTTTGGAATATAAGACTGTGAATGTTTAAGAGGTGAAATTAATGTAAGAGGAAATAGCTGAGTGCATTGAAGGAGTCAATAAAGCAAGAAGATAAAACAAAAGAACTTGTAGCTTTTACACCCCATCATCCCACATATCTTCAAACCAATTTTTTAAAATAAACAACAATCTACAAACTTATAAATCAGAATGCAATTCTAACAAATTGAAAGCCTGATATTTGAAGCTGTAGGAGAGCTGCAGAGAGAGCACTGTAATATGCTGGCAATGAACTCTGGAGCAGCAGATGGCAGGAGAAACTCTGTCTCTTACCTTTATTCACCATATGCCATTTGACTGATTAAACTGTATTTATGTAGCAAAAAAATATTATGAAACAACACACATCACTATGGCTCTTTAGTGCACATCATCACACTCATTTTTTTTGTTGTTGCGCTAATCCATCTGCAAACTTCATGCCTTTTTTGTCCAGGTTTCCTCCTCCCTGCATGCAGTTACTTTATGTGTCTGCATCCCTACAAAATAACACACACCCTGATGCCTTAAGTGTTTAGCTTTTATATTCTTTCAAATCCTGTACTGCATTAGTGTATAACTCTGAACTCAATAGAGAGTGTTAGTAAATTGTCCTCACATTTTGTTCAGACATAACAATCCTTCCAGGCCTTAGAACCAAGGAAATTTTTTTTGCCTCAGGCCCTGAAAAATTGAAAAAAAAGTGAATCAGGGCAGGTGGGGGAATATGACTTCATTACCTGAAGCTGTAACTGGACAATTAAACTCTGATATGCAAATGGACCAAACTTAGATTTGTTTGAAAAACTCATGACCATCATCCATCTTGGGTGTAGCTTCTGGGAGGTTTTTGCACTGCCCAAAGTGTACTTATTATAGGCCTTTAATAAATACCTACTTTATTCTCTTAACTCTGTCTAGCCTCTGCTCTAGGTAGCCACTCCAAGGCCTCACCCCAAACTGTTAAAGCTGTGATCCTCCTATCTGGCTGAGTAAAATCAGCTGAAACTAGAAGAGGAGGGAAGACATCAGGATTGGGGCACTTCAAAAGGTTTTGGTAATTCGACAGGCAGCAAATTTCTCTCTCAGCAATAATTGGTAGTGCCAGACAGTGCATTTTCATTTGAGAATGAGTCTCTTCTATTTTACTTGATTTTATCACCACAATGACCAGTCAGGTGAGCACCAGGTCAGCTTTCCACGCACCTTACACATTCTTATGCAATGGTTATTGCTCTTCACCAGGACCCCACTCTTCCTGCCCCAGCCATCCAGGACACCACAGCACTCATGTCACTAAGACAGGAGCTGCTGAGAGTCAAGAGAGAAGTGGGTGTGTGTGTCACTGCTTCGTGTTAACACTGCTGGTGATGTGCTCCAACTTGCCTTAATCAATGTGTAATCATTCATTTATCCAAACTCTGCCAAGCCTCACAAGTAGTCCAGCACAGACCTGTGGCTGCTGCTTTTAAGCTTGGTCCTGGCACATGGGCTGGGCACAGTGTCTGCTCTGGAGTTCTCCCCAGCAGCCTTTTATTCATAAAAATGGCAATACTCTGTAAGAAAACCATGAATGGCCTGTAGGTCGGAGTTGAAGTTCAATCTGCTTTACTCTGCTCTGATTTTCTCATTTTCCTGAGTGAGGCAAGGATCATTCCCACCTTGCTGATGGAGGCTGGTGCCAGGTACAGCCTGGAGTCACCTGGGCCAGGCTTGGTAGGTACAAGTGAATGTGGGAAGGCTCAGGGAAAACTAAACCCCATCAGGACTAATGCAGTTTGAGGAAGGCAGTGGGCCACAAGAGACAAAATGAGAGAATCAGCAAACTGGGAATGACTGGTTCCAATGATTGCACTGATGGAGAACCCCTCAGTCTGACTTCAGCGCAGATTTACCATCTGCAGCAGTTGACAACTGTAGCCCATTGTTAAAAACTGTTTCTAATAGCTCTGGGCCATTATTCTTTATCTTGATGTCTTCCCAGACTGGGAATAATTCCTTCCTTCATCTCCACAGTTACTCTGAAAGTATTTATAGATGATAATTAGGTCCCTTCCTTCCATCCTGCTGAGTTTCCTCTAGGCTGTAGGACTGACTTACCACTTGGTATATTACCTTATCTTTCAATCCTACTTCTACTTAGAAAAAAAAAAGCAGCTTCAGATATATAAACAATCAGAACCACTTCTGATATTGCAGGATCATTTCTAAATAATGGAAAATAAAGTCTAAAAAGAGAAAGTGATGAGAAGTAGCTCTTTTTCCACATTCAAAATATTTTCTTAAAGGGATCTGTGAATATTCATCAGACAGGTTCAGATTTTTGTTAGTTAACACCAGTAAAATATACAAAAGAAAAAATAATAAGGGTTTTAATAACATTCAGCAATGAACTCTGCTAGCTATTAAATCAGCTGTGGACTTTTTAAAAAAAAAATCCAAATTACTTAAGGCATACAATTGAAATGGTGAATCATAATGTCTTGCTAAAACGTCTTCAAGGATACAGATAATTTCAACTACACACAGATCTTGTTTCTTAATTCTAATGTTATTAATTCTCTTTCCTCTATGACTGCACATAGAAAACCAGATTCTTATTTTACCTAGCTCTGGATTAAAAATGGGGCATTATCCTTGAAAATTACAATGCTAAAAATGGCCTGAAGTATCCCAATTAAAGTATTTCCAGCAGTACAATTTTATGGGTTTTTTACAGATTTGGAATCAAATAAAATTTTGACACCATATATAAAGCTAACCAAAATTTGAAAGAGGTGTGCTAATCTGAAACAGATAATTAAAAGCTGGATTAAAATTTCCCTGATACACAGAAATGAACACAAAGTAGCAAAGCTACTTAGAAAGTCCCTATAAAAAGTTCCCCATTTTTATTTAACACAGACAATTTTCAGGCTATTCATAAACTATTTTTACCTTCCCTACTCCAACAAATGAACTCTTTTACAAGCTGTCTACCAGTTAATTTGTTGATAAATTATTATTAACTATCTTCAAAAGTAGAAAACATTTTTGTTTTTTTGCACACATGTGGTAATGATATTCCTGGGTGAAATGATATTCTGGCAATGAAATGAGAGTTAGACAAGATATGCTAGTGAACTGAGTTATATACTGACAAATAATATTAAACTGAAACTAGAGAAAAGTGATATTTCATTACAGTTAAAAACACCCCAAAATGCTACTAAAAAGTTTCATTCAACCCTTTGGAAAGGGAATTAGGGTTTCTTGCAATCTCTAGTGATACAATAAAATAATATCAAATTAAGCATTAAACTGAAACAACAAACCCATTATAGCTGAATGAAGGAATAAATAACGAAAAATTTGTTTTGTTACAAAAACATGGGGAAAACCCTCATTATCTTTTTTTCTTAGATCTAGCAAATATGACATCCTGGATTCAGGTTTGTTTCCCTGTCTTGGTGTTGAGAGACAGGAGATTATTTCAGTGAGATTTACCCCAGACAAATCACAGATTCCCAATCCACTTAAACTATTAACTCCGTGGATTACATGTGTTAAGTGAAAAAAAAAGCAAAACAAAACTGAGCCCTTCTGCACATAAATATGTGTATTTTTTAGAAGCCTCATGCAGTTTTCTATCAAGCGAGAGAAGGATAAGTCTCAGAGTAGATGAGTTTTGGATAAAAGGGTCTTTATCCCATATAATAACAAATATGTTAGAGTAAGGCAGTATTACATGCATTTTCCTTTCTAAAAATTATCGAAAGTTTGTTTTATACCTTGTTTGTAAATCCACCAACTATCCAAGACCTTCCTTTTAGCTACCAAAGTTTGGAACCTTTATCTATTAGTTTTTGATGACCTGTACAACATTTAAATAATTTCATTATTTTATACATGCATATTATATGTCTGTAACATAACATACACTGTAAGTCTACTTAATCTTTGTGAATTCAAGAAAAATTGTACTATATTCAGTGTAATTATAATGCAAATCGCTAATTTGATAACAAATTTATATAACATCCTAACTGCACTGAAGTAGGGTAAATACTATTTAATTCCTCCTGTGACAGCAAAACCAGTGTGAAGACTCATCCAATAGAAGTCAATTCAAGTAGGTCACCTGAATAAAGCCCATTTCCTAGGATTTGCAAAGGCAACAAGGATTTTATCATAATATTTAGAATTAAACTGATTATCTTTAGAAATCTCCCCAAATCCTTCCAGCTAGTTACATGAGACTGGGGTCAGGTAGTCTTTCCTCTATGAAGGACCACAATAACTTGTTTCTGATGGTTTTTTTTTTCACAGTTTAGAAAAATCTGCAGTGCTTTAGTTAGTTTACTTTGCTTGTGTTGCTTTAAATGAAACACTGCCTTGGGCTAAGGAACTTCTGTTCATGACAATGCAAATTTACAAAAATTAGTCCAGATAGTAGAAATCAAATTAAGCCTGTGTTAATGTAAACACCAGACCCCAGACTTCCACCATCACACATTTCTTTATGTATTTATCCCAACAAAAACAAATTATTATCTTTATGAATCATCTCCATTTTTCCTGGAGAACAGATGTCACTCAGTGTAATCAACCCAAACTTGGTATTCACACAAATCCTCCGAGAACAATGATAACGCTGTCACTCCAAGCACAACAGAAACAGCATTATTTATGTGTCCTGAAGTATAACCACCAGGAAAGCACAGAGAATGTGGCTGAGAAGTTTGTATCACAGTGGAGACCAGTGATGAGGGCAGGATGTGGAGCTGTAGCTGGTGTGAGGTTACTGAGTCTGCAGTCACTGAATGGGGCCGGGAGACAGGGATGGGAGAGGGGAGGAAGGTGGAGGGAAAACCAGGGAGAAGAGCTATTCCCCTGAAAGAATCTGCCTAGGAACTTGTGTAACTTGGATCACATGAGGCACAAACACGTCTGGATTCAGTGAGCAGCAAACAAAAAGGCTGAGATAAAACAACCCCATAGTTTATTTGTCCGTGAAATCAAAATTTCAACAGTAAGGTTCTAGACCCTTGCAACTGAAAACTATGTAAAATTAACACTCCTAAGCCCAAATTACTGATTTGTAATAAACTGTATATGTTTATATCACTTTTATAGTGATATAAAAGTTTTTCATATAAGCTTTTATGCATAGATATACTGCTTCTCATTATAGTATTAATATGAAATGATAATTACTGGAAACCAAGTAATTAAAAACTGTGTTCCTAAAGTGAAAAGTGTCTTATTTGTGCCTCATTTTGATCCTTTCTCAATCTATTTGTTAAGGATTTTTTCCTAGTTTATATCATTTATTTGTCCCCAAAATATTTTAAAATCATCTAGGACTAAACAAACAAACAAGAGAAAACTACATGGGAAAAAAAGGGGGAACATATAAAAAAATTAGGCTCATCATCAGCCAAGATATGGGAAATTTCAAGCACTCAACAAACATTTGCAGCAAGAGGCCCATTGCTTAAGTTTGACTGAAGGCTACTCTTTGCCATCAACCACTTGATCATTCCTGGCCTGAAACAAGAATTTTTCAGGAGTGAAATTATTTTTGCAATAAACAAAATTGTTCTCCTTATTTAAGTTATATAGTGTCATTTTCTTAAATTAATCAGCTTTATTTTCTTCCTTCAACTAGTCCGACATCAACCACCTCCCCTCCCTTTCTCCTGCATGAAGATAATGTTTTTATGTAGTACCATGGACATTACAACAATTGAAATATTCTGCTGTCTGATGATTACCTCTCCTTGAAATAATAAATTATTTATTTGTACCTTCTATGATATCCTGCATTTTTTCTCCCAAATATTTTAAGACCACCTAAAAAATAAATTATTTTAAATTATTGTGCTTATTTTAATTTGTGGCACAAACATACACCTATTTTAGAGGTAGGTGTTTACATTTCCTATTTGGCTATTTCAGAGGTATTATAAGAATAAAATGCAGCTGACTTCTGTGTTACTGTAATTGTGCTTAATTTCTTGTAATGCCAAGTTGCCAAATTGGTGGTGGTTAGTCTGAACTAGTGACACTGTTTCCTTCTGATGACTCTGTACTAGAATTTGTTACTAAATGTTTGTATTTTTCTCCTTTTTCCTAAAGTGAAAAGATAACAATTGTAATTATCATGGGGTCTTCCATATGTGTGTACTGCTATGCTAATAAGTTTTACATCCACCCACATGAGCATGAGGAGAACTACTTTAATTTCTTTAGTGATCAGAAGTGTTAAAAATGTGTTGTAACCAATCTCAAAAAGGAAACATACCATGGAAGGTAAATTTTCCTAAATTTTCCTAGGTTACATGATGACCTGTTTTTGCAAGTATATGATGTATTAGCTCATGGCCTGAACAATACAACAGATATTGTAAAATGAAGATCTGTCTCTAGACAGGTTCTAACTCTTTAATCTCAGTGAATCTTGCTAAGTGTCTTTTAACAATTGAAGTAGCATTTGCAAATTAATGCCAGCTATTGATTTGAATAGGTAATGTCTCCAATCTGGCACTTGGAGACATTACCACAGTCATTATAATATTATACAATTTTATGTAAAATTAGGACAAGCTTGCTTTTCACTAGAGTGGGGTGCAAATAACCCAGCACTCAAAAAGCCTTTCCTAGTGCATCATTCAGCACCAAAGTGTGCATGGGTAGGGTACCTTGGGCAGGTCCCTGACTGCATCTCCTTCTGACACAGACAAAGAACTCAGAAGATAACTAACAAGGACAAGCATTTAACCCATGGGACATTGGGCCAAAACAGGCTTGTTTTCCTCAGTGGCAGCTATATGCTTGAAAATACTAAATCAGCATAAAGATTGAAAGGTGTCAAAATGACTGATGGCTAAAACTGAAGCCATTTAACTTTTATTTTATTTGCACTTAATTGGGCAATAATTTTGAAGATTTAATTTTATCAAGTATCTTGGGAAATGATCTTTATCTTTCCCTGTAATGATGGGAATATAATCAAAGATAGTAAAAAATACATCGAAGAAATGTAATTTTTTTCTGCAATATCTAACTGCAACAACTTAAATACTTCTGGTGTGACAAACCAAAGCAGACACTGTTCACAGAATAAAACACAGAGCTCTAGCTCCGTGTTTCTTATTGCATTTAACACTTCTGGGTAAATGCATTCAATTTAATGGGTCAGAAATGCAGAGCTCAGTATCAGTTTATTCTCTTTAAAAGTTGTTTATTTCAGCCATTCTCTATATATTTTCTGGTTGCTCTTGTAAACACATCATCTTTACTCTCCTGATACTCAGAAACTTCTTCTCATGGTGATCCTTGTAAAATTTAACAGCTGTATTACTGACTTTCCTGCAAAAAGAGGAAGGCTTATTAAATGAAATTGCTTCAAAATACCAGTGTGCCAGAAACTTAAAACTCTGTTTTGTGAAATTTAGATACTTCACATCATACTGATGAAGCCAGTAGCTTCCTGAAGCTTTTAGTAGTAGTTGCAATTGAAGCAGAGCTTGCAGAGCAAAGTTTTCAGGCTACTGGAGTGATAGGGCTCTCTGGTGTGGATCTTTTAAGATATTCAAGCATTGGAGGCCAAGGTAATTTTAGTAACATTCCCTTAAAATTTCACTAATATTCTGTTAAACATAATCTGTTTTCAAAAATGACACATGCAGAAGTGAAAATTATGTAAAAAATGACCCAAGCCCAACTTCACTGAACACTATAAACCTTTGCTGCTAAAATAGTGTGTAAAAAACTAGCAAGAGTGAAAAACAGCAGGACTACAGATTTTTAAAGCATGACGTCTTACAGTAGGGATTACAGAATCCGAATACCTTACAGAGAAGGGATTACAGTATCTGAACAGCAAAGTTAATTGTATGGTTTAAGTAATTGTGTAGCCATGACAAGGAACAAGAAAAACAACTTCACAAAATAAAACCTGTGCATGCATAGACCTGGAAGTAAATAACTGTGTTTAAGATGCCTAGATTTAATGCCTGTGTCTCCCAATCTCCTTGATAATTTCTTTTTTATTGCTTTTTTCCCCCCAATACTTCTTCATGAACATAGCTGTTACGGAAGTCATAATTTCTATCTGCTTATGTATTTTTCCTTCTCACTGTAGGCAAGCACACAAAGCTACAGAGGTGTCTTTGTAGTCCTTGGGAGTGCTACATCCCCTCAGCTTCCAAAATCTGCACTGCTGAGAATGACTTTTTCTCAAGCATCCAACTAAGTAGGGTTGACTGGCATGTTCACAATTCTAACTCCAAATATTTGTATGACATATATCCCTTTGCTAACACCAATTTATCACAGGTTTAGTACCTCATCTGTCCAGTAACTGGAGCTAAACACACTGATCTCACCAAATCCATGAGAGCCGCTTATTACTTTTCATAGAGCAATGACAAGAGATCCAAATCAAAGGCCAAGGTTCCTTTAGGTAATACAGTCATTGCATTTAATGAAAACATGGTCCCAGGCCAGAAAGGTAACACAGTATTTTTCTAAACAAACAGGTAGTGAATCATGCTAATCTGAATAAATCTCAGTGTAAATTAATTCAAAGAATCCACTTATAGGCAAATGGAATTTCAAGGAAGAAAGATTACAGAAACTGTATCAAATGCATTTAAGCACTGCTTTACACATGTCCATTAAACTGATGAAGGCTACACATGATGAAATTACAGGATTGCTCCGACAATCTTTGAAGGATCTTACCCACTACACACATCATCCATAGAGGAAATACAATGATATACATATCAAAGGAACTAGTTTTTCCTGACCATACTGTATTTCTCATAAACATTAGTTACTCCTGAGCCTCTAAGGCACCCATTATGGTAATTTCTTCCCTTTGGTAAAGAGGTGACAGGTCCTGGCAAATAGATGAAACATTACACTGCTACATTAATTGAAATTATCACTTCTGATATAACTGTGATTTCCCTTTCCCAATATATAACTGAAATTCAAAATCATAGACACAGACCTTTTTCTCAAAATTTGAAGAATAGGACTTTTTGTGGTTTCCCTTGAGCACGTGGTGGAATTTGATTCAGCAGAAGCAGCTACCTCAAATTGCATTTTTATGAGTCCATGAAACCATGAAAGTATTTCTCTGCTTAATGAAACAACTGTTAACAAGCAACAGAAGATAGCTGGTATGACACCACTGTGGTTGGAAAAATTACTAAGTCAAAACAATAGTTTTTCTCGCGAGTTTTACTCTCGGAATGAGTTCACAATCGAGTTTTGCAGCAAGACTACAATCTTTTTACCCCACCTTGTTCATTGGCACTGCAGCATCAGCACAGGCGTGAGAGACCATGAGCACAACTGTTATCACCTCCCACTTAAACAAGTAAGTGGCAACCGTCCCTCAATATGTCATTGACCTAAACAACTTGAAGATAAGATAATGCTTTAAAGTGTTATCTTCTCTGCTACATCCCACAGAAACACTCCAGATGAAACGAGGATCTCCACAGGAAGGGTGTAGTAAATATAAGAATTGTTTATAAACTGACTACACTATTTCCAAAAAAAGTCGAAGTTGGCCATTCTGAATTTTAGGATACTGGTTTTTATACATTTACAAACAATACCACTGCCTCGCCTCTTTCTTGCCTTTCCAGACTTTCTTTACTAGGCTATCTTCAGTTGTTTTTACTTTTGGCCATTGAAACAGAGTGGTCGTGTAAACCTGGAAATGTTCTGGCTGCATGGGTAAGCTTTTAAAGCTTGAGTGCTATAAATAACTTTTCTAAGTTATAACAACTAAATTTTTATAAATGACATAAGAACATCCAATGTAAGGCAAAATGACAACACAAAAATGGCAGATAAATGCTATATTTTTTTTTATAGAAGGATTAACTTGCAGATCTGTTTTTCAGAGATCAAGGAATTCTAATATTAGTTTTACAAGCTTAGAAAAGTAGATGCGTGGAGAAGAAGGGAAACATTAATCTGATACTCTTCTTGTGCCTTTTTTCAATCACCTTTCAACGCAAAGCCCTGTCCCCCCAGTACATTTATTTGCTTTCTAAATATGCAGGACTAGATATCCAGAATATGTGCCCTTAAATGTTGAAATAATACTGTGGTAGAGAAGGACTCACCAAGTTTACAAATCTGCATTATTTTCACTCAGCTTTATACTGTGTGATAACATCTACAGATTGACTTGGAAATCCACCACGGCAGATGCTATGCACACAACTAAGATGAATTGCTTCATCTTCCAGGGTTTATGGTTCATTTTGAAGTTAATGGTTGGTCTTTCTGGTCCTTATGAAAAAAGTTGAAGCTCAAATGAAATAGGCATTAAAGTTTCAAGAGCTATAAAAATGAAAACATTCCTCCATAATACTTACTGCCATTGCTATATTATTTAAATATTTTGTTTATTACTTGATTGGACTTCTAAGGCTTTACTGATTCTCTCAGGGTTAAGAACTACACACACATTTTCTCCCAACAGTTTGGGCTCAAAGCATTATGTTCCACCTGTCCATATGAATATTACATATCCATATGTGATTTTCTTTCCTTCACTTCTGCTTCCCTCATCCCTTGGGGCAGATAATCTTAAATAAATCTCTAGAAAACTGAGAATGAATAATACTACTTCTCTTGAGTAGAGTACAACTTAAAAAAAGCAAAACAAATCTCCCCCCAGTATTTTTCTCCTGTTGCTGTACAGTGCAGTTTGGACAAGGTCACCCTAGGATTTCTCCCTCTGCAAAGTGACAGCAATAAGGTAATGACAACATAAGAAAAACATCAATAAAGCAGCCATCCAGCTTTCTGGATTTTAGATGATCTGCCTACCCTGCAGTATGGATCTTTCTCTTTTCTGCAGTAGCACCAATCTAAACCAAGTATATGAGGCATACATCTGAAGATGAAAAGAGCAATTTCTGTATATAGCTGTAAAAAAATATTAGCCAAATGCCTGTAAAAGCAGCAGGGTGAGCTCAGTGTATTTAAAGATGATATAATATCTACAGTTTATAGCATCCTATAATCCAGTTCTTAAACTATGAAATATTTAGTCTCCTAATAAGATCTCAAGGCCATAGTTATCTATTAATTAATCCATTTTAATATCTTGATTTGTGAGATAAGGAAAAAACCCCATTGCTTGCTTGTGTCATGTGATACCACAAGCTTAATTAAAACTGTTTAAAAATAAAATCCATTAAATGCCATAGAAGTGCCAGGTGTACAAGTCATTAACTCAGAGAGAAAAACACATTTCACTGGCCATAAAAGCTTAATTTTTCTAATACCAGCACCAATAAACCTTTCAGTTAATCTGAAAATGCAGAGTGCTTGTAAAAGGTAAGCACAATGAAAGTATTATTTCAGACAATGTTTCTTCTAATGAACAAAAATATAAAATGAACTGCAAGGGACCTCCCAGCGCTGACTGAGCATAAACAACTGGAGAATGTGGCTACTGCATACATCTGTACATTGTGGAGAGTCAGTTTAAATAATCCACCCATTTATCAGTTTTCCAGAGCAATCTTACACACTTAACATGTATTAAGGGAGAAATAGTGGTATACCAGCCTTTGATGTAAAAAGCAACTTGGGATACTCAGTGAAGAATGATGGTAAAGAACTCAAAGTCTGTTAGTATAGGTAATAAGTCTAAAGCAATTACTATCTACTACGGAAACACTCTATTGATTTGGCCACTTAAGTTTGATAAACGGGTATCATATACCAGAAACCATAAGAAGGAAGAAGCTCATAATCCTGGCACTGAATCTTAATTTATTGTAAGAATGTCAGAGTCAATATTTAAAAAACCAAAAACATGGTATTTGTGATAATGCAGGCTGCTTTCAAATGACACCCTCTTCCCCCCAGCATGGCAAAATGCATTAATGCATGTCACAAGAATTATTGTTTCATTTTAAACTGCTTTCTCCATCAGGGAAGTTGCAATATACACCACACAATTGTCTGCAATCTGTAAAACAAGAGTAATACTTGCTATACTTATCAATTAAGATTATTTTAGAATCTTTAATATCATCTGCCGGCAACAGCCACATCCACATGCCATTTTCACATCATCAGTTTACTTCTCCCTCTGTGATTTATTATATAGGATTCAGATGGCTGAAGGGCTGCACCACAGAAATGATAATGAAAATGCTCAGTATGTAGCAGAAACTTGTTTCAAACTCTAACAGCCTACTGAAGTACTCTACCTTGTTATTGGTTTAACTAGTCAATACCTGCAGAAACCATTCTAAAATGTATATATTCAAATCACTATTGGATACAGTTTCATTTAAAGAATTTCTGCAAATTCTGTTGAGAACTTTTAGGACAGCAGTATGTAAAACCAGAATAAACAAAGAATTCCTAAGCCTTTATGAGAAAAAAAGATTTATTACCCCAAAAAGCATTAGACAGTTTCAGTAGACAAGCTCGGGAAGGAAATGATGTGAAAGTGCACTGAAACAGAGCATTTGAATGAATTGGCTAAACTTATGGGTCCTACACTGGGCGAACTTCTGGTTCAGTTGTTAATTTAACAACATCCCACAACTTCCACCAAAGTTTTGCATTCACATAATGGCCATGATTGAGGAATATATATTCATGATTTAAATAGGTGCTTCCAATACTCCCTTCCACAAATGAGTTCTAAAATAAACACTATTCAATAACTTTCATTACCAAGATAAAAGGAGATTCCTGATAAAAACACAGAATGCCTCAAAGACTGGTGAAAAGTAAAATGTTTAGAGGAATTTGCAGTCAATAGGGCTTGTCCATCAAGTGTAGTGATAGTAAGAGAGAAACCCAAAGCTCATGAAAACACAAAGGTAATTACTAAGAATTCCCAGCATGCTGGAGTGGATTTACAAGAGATACTGCAGAAAAATCTGAAGAGGAAATCTGCAGAGCTATAAGGAAAAGAAACATTGAGTCAACTGGAAAGTTGTGAGAGAGAAACTGCTGAATACTGGACTCTAAAGGTAACTTATTTAGCAAATCAAAGTTCAATATGTTTGTAAAAGCTAAAGCCAGATGAATTAAAATCAGAAATAAACCATGAATTTTTAGTAGCAACACTGATAATTCATTGGAATAAGTTCCCAGAGGAAGTGGCAGATATTTCTTATTCCTTCCAGTCATGAAAAGATCTCTTTCTGCAGGACCAAGTGTGAGATCAATCCTGTGGTAAAGATAAATGGCAGAAATGAGGGGCTGTGATCAACAGGAGGTATGAATCTAAAAAAGTGAAAACCAGAGAGCAACAGAATAAGATTCTCCTGTATCCTTTTATTTCATAGTTATAATTTAAGGTATTGACCCCATTTTCCTCTGGAGAGAAATGGATCAATAGAACAGGCTCACAAAAAGAAAACGGAGTTTGGCTCTAAAATTGGTAACTAAATCTTCTAAAAGTAACAACCTGGATTCTGTGTTCTGACTAAGAATGTATTCTACAAACAATTGTAAAGTATGATACAACAGGTAGAGATATGAAACTTAGGGCCTGATATTTTTAGGTAACTTGAAACAAACTCAGGGGATTTTGAGACCTATTATTAATGCAGTGAAACTATTGTATGCAGCATTTACACTTGCTAGATCAGCAAAAAGTGTCTAACTTCAAACTGGTCACTGAGCAGGGAATCATTTCAGAGTGGTTGTGACCCCCTTAACCAAACCAGCAGTACTTTGGTACAGGCTCCAAAGGAGGTAAATGTCTGAGCCATAGCCAGGCCAAAACTCCTCCAGGACACCCACAGAGAAACAGATGAGACAGCAAGCATCTATCCGAGCTTGGAGCACCCACTGTGTGATCAACACATGAACAGTGTGTGGCTTTTCCAAGATTCATTTGTCAAGGAACAAGTAAAGAGCACATGGAAGCACCACAGATCTCTGGGTAAGCCTAACTGGAGTTCTCCTCTATATTCATTGCAAGTGGACTGCATGCCAGGTGACTCTCCCATCTTGAGCTGGAACACCTCTCAAGGTGTGGGATTCCTTTCTTCTGAGACCAAGAGATCCTTCCTTACCTAAGGCAGTGAGACATTTCATTCCAAGAGATCCTTGGTAAGTGACTAATAGCATGCTGAATTAATACTAATGGAACACATGTAGTTAAAATTCCATTAGATATAAACTGTTACCCAAATCTGGGACTAAGACTGTAGGAGGACTTCCAAGAGTGCACCTGGAATAGGTGCACCCAAAACTCCAATGGGTGTTTAGAAATTCAGGGGGCATATTCTGGACCCTGTGATTTGTTGAGAGGGTCTCCCTTACCCTTTTGCATCTCTGGTCTCTGTGCAGATAATTCTAGCTCAGGTCTAACTCGCTTTTCCTTTTTATGTTTCATCCAGGTAGGAGAGTGAGCTTTGCCATCCAGCCTTGCTAAGCTGCACTTCTACAACATCATATTAAAACCACTTTACTATTACCTTTAATGGTGATTCTTAAGTGATCTAAATCGCTCAGTTGTGACAATGGTAAATAACATGAATACAGCCCTAAGAACTGGTAAACAAGTACTCAAAATGAGAGAGAGGAAGAATGGCCAGATACAGCAGTGAGATATTTTTTCCACTGCTAGTCAAAGGTCAGTAATTACACAGAAAATCTGTGAGCAATGTCACACAGCAGGTGAGGGAGGAAATGCAATATGATTAAGAGTTCTATTTAGGCACACTGTTTGAAAGGCCTGACTGTCTGTCATTTCAGATAAAGTTGTTGAGGATATCAACACTACAGAAAGGTCCTTTTAGAAAAATATTCTTCTGATTTGCATCTAAAGATTAGTGTTCCATATGCCTGTGCTGAGAACATGATCATTAGAATTTCAGTCACGTTAATGAGTCTTGTAAGCTCATCATCTTATGCATCAATTTTACTGCTGCTCTTCCACACACATTAGCAGGAGGGAGAGCACTGCAGAACAGACTTTGGATGCAAAGTGCCATTTTGACAAAGCCAGTGCACAGCACTGGGACAGCCACCAGCCCATGACATCATGGGCCAGACAGAGGAGTAAGTGGAACTCGAAGCTATTGCCCAACAATAGCTCCATTTCATCCCAGAAGGGCATAAAAAACTCCATATTAAGCTGCTTGAACAATTCTTATATATATATTCACAGTGAGAGGAGCATCTACTTTACCCTAAAGCTATGAAGGCTGATTTGTGTATCAGAAATGCTGATGTTCTCCTAGAAGTATCTTATCTGGAACTGAAGGCATCAGATTAACAAAAATCTAGATGAGACTTTTTTACTGAAAGGAAAATGAATTTCCATACTCATTTCTGGAATTGAAAAACAAAAACTCACTTTTAAAAAGAAAAAAAAAAATCCCACAACACCTTTATGAAATTTCTGTGGGTTTTTTTTTTTTTCTTACTAGCATAACACTGAATAGATTCTTCCACTGAAGTGCTTTAGTAAAGGAAAAAAATGGACTGACTTCTGCCTAAATAGCTTGCCCATATTTTCAAGTGGTTTTCCTAGCAGGCTGATCTAAGGCTCACTGAAGCTCACAGATTCTTTCCTGTTCAGTACAAGGCATTTTGAATCCAGCCTTTTTCAATTTTGTTGGGTACTTTTGTCCTGTAACATTCTCAACCAGAAACAAAGCATTGATTAATTGTCATTTAGATGATTTTCTTAGTCACACTCTGCCTTTTGTATTGAATATATTCTGGTATTTGGGGCAAATAATGCACTCTATGGTATTTAAAGGATAGCTTATGAAAGGTTTTTGGAAAATTTATTCATTGAGTTTCGCTTAGGATTGTTCTCTTTCTGCAGGACAAGTGGATTATATTCCTCATTGGAATTCCTTTACTTCCATTCTCTACCATGTCAGCAGTAGCTTTCAAAAATTATTTTTACATGACTGCAGCTTCTCTCTTTTAACATATGATTTTCACTGTCAAATAGGAAAGGTGACTGAAATAACACAGGCTTACTCTCATGGCTATTATGCTGTTTTTCATGGTTGGAAGTATTGTAATGTTCAAGGGAGCAATTAAAATTGTTCCGCTGTGTAGTAATAAAGAATATGATTCTCAATTCAAGCATCAGCCAAGGAGGTTTTATAAACTAAGAGAAGACTGAATGTTTTGATTTTAATATGCTATGCAGATATTTACTCTGAAAATAATCAACTTTATTATAGTTTTGAAATTCTAGCAAAGAAATTTAAAATAATTTAAACTTAGGAGGCAAAACATTTGAGCAATATGATTAAAAATCTATAAATATAAATAATGTTGTTTTACAACTGATAAGCATTTTCTTTCAGGAATATTTTAATGTTATATCACATACCACAGAATATATTTGGTTTCAGTGGCTTCACCAACCTCTTCAACACTGCATTTTTCTACTTAGAGAAACAAATTTAATCCTATTTCTCCTATTATATATTAATGTTTACAAAATATTGAACCCATGAGAGTTTTATTTCTAGAATTCAATTTCAGTGCTTGAAACAGCGCTGATTCAAAGGCTTATAGAAATGTGAAAGCATTTTGATGAAACATAACTGCTTTAGGTTCTCCCTTCAGTCGCTTCATGACACAACAGTGTTTCTCACACTTTCAAAGACATCTGGTCTCCTAAGGAAAATATAGACAAAAACTGTAAAAATAAAGAATTTTGTCAGGTGTCAGAGAAAAGTGCAGTAACACTGACACATGGCAAATGGTACCTCTTAACCGTGCACAAATCCTTTTGCAGGAAACATTGTTAGAGGTTAATGTAACTCGTAACACCAATCCTTTCCTCTTCACCTTTTAATTACTCCCAAGCTCTCAATTTTATGCAACTGCTATGCAAACTGCTCTCCAGCTTGGCATTATGTGCACACCTGGGATCAGGTATTCCACAAAACTGCTGTGGGCAGAGCCAGCAGGGCTGCAGGAGACCCTTTATTCTGAACACACAACTCGCACACATTAAACCCCAACCTTTTTCTAAGTCCAATGTCAATGGGATGAAAGATGTCAGAGGACAAATAACAGGGAGGTTAAGGATACACCAAAAGATGCACTGGCATTAACTACTGTAGTTGCATCATATTTCTCCAGTATGACTCTTTCTGTCTCCTTTTTTACATATACGTTGCAACATATTATAATTAACAAGTTATAGTTTCTTGCCCATAAAACTAGAAACATACTAAAAACACTGCCAGTATAAGTCAGAGTCAACATAAAAATCTACACAGGTTACCCTGGAACCACAGAGTCAAATAACTCACATATTACATTTTGCTCTGAAGAGATGAAGCAGCACTTTTCAGAGTTATCTCATTTAATTAAATCCTCCACCATTCTAATTTTGTCAGTTTTATAGAAGCAATTCTGTTCTTCGAGGTAACTGTGTCTCAGAAGGAGCAGAGTGGGCACAGAGCACACTGACACTGGGATCACGGATCCTTTTTCTAATGGTAGATATTCCTTCAGCAAGGCACTCAGCACATGCCTTTGTATAAACCAGCAAGTCCTCCAACATAATGTGCTGTACATCTATAGAGTTAATCTATGCACCCTCCTCAGGGCACCCCAGCCTGGGGCTGGCAGAGAGATCCAAATCTCAGACATCTCCACAGAGCTGTGCAGACCTGAACTGCTCTGTCTCACTTTGGTGATGGAGAAAAGAAGGGGTCAGCCCAAGGAATGCTTTGCTCTGTTGTCTTTTAATTCGTGGAGGAAGAACCCCTTGCACTGAGTGTGCATTGAAATATGCAAAGGGATGGAGAAGTATTACACAGTAAAGATAAAACTCGAGGCAATCTTCTTTTTCTAGTATTTTAGTATTATTATGCTTTGATATAATGTTACATAAATGAGACTTTTGGAGAAGAATCTTTCCATGTAAATAAGAGGCAGAATCCTGAAGACATTAATTCCTATTAAAATTTTAAAAATAAATGTGAGGTTATCAACAGAAGGGTCTAAAGACAGCCCTAGCCCTCCTGACAGTACATATAAATTACTACTGCAGAGTGAGCACACTGCATTGTAGCTTTGGCAGAGAGCTCAGAATTCCTGAACCCGGGCCCAGGGGATCAAAAGGTGAAGGTCTGAACATCTGGCTGATGGTGGGAGAGAAGACAGTTTAAGTTTCCATTCTCTTCAAGCTGGCTAATATGTCAAGCTGCATTTTCAGCACAGTAATTGATCTCTTGATTAAAACAAAGTGTTCCAGATTTAAAGGGAAAAAAAAGCACAAACCCCCATGTATAAAAGAGGAGACTATTTTTACTAAGTTTGGAACTCTCAAGGCATTCAATTCTGCTATATTTAACCACGCTCAATTTGAAAATTAGAATGAACTTTTCTGAAGTTGTATGTTATTTTTTTATTTAAGCATTTGAGGTAAATTTTATAGGTATTCTTTGCTTCAAAACCATTCAAGAACTGTATTACTTTTGCATACTAAAGTAGCTTTTAGTGTTCGTAAATGGCACAGAGCAAACTCAAACTGAATGTACAGTAGGGCAATTTCGCACCATCTTTTTATCAATTTTTCAGTGGGTCAATGTAACAGTAGGGGAGCAAGTAACACCTATAATGAAAATATCTAATGGTAATGAAATAACCATAGTCTTTCATGTTTTCCTTTATAATATGTTGTGCGCAGATATAGAAAGTGTTACTCTGTCATTTGAGAAATAACTGCAAGACAGAGGTGTCAAAACAGTTACTGCCTAAAACAAAATAATATCTAATTTTCCTTCAAGCAAAATAGACAAGAGCTGTATGAAATATAATGTCCTGTGCTGAGGATGAAGGATAAAATGGGATGGGGAAAATAACATATTTAAAAATCTTTAACAATATAATAAGAATTAAAAATAGAAGAGAGTCGGCACACAATAAAATCCAAGTGGTAGACTAATCACTAAGAGCACAGCTGGAGCAGCAAGGACAACAAAGATCTGTGTCTCTGACATTCCTCATAAAGCAATGCTGTCAAAAATTTTTAATCCAAGGATCCCATGCTTTCTGAGAGATGCCTTACCATTATGCAGAGGGCAGCCAAAGCAGTACAAGGTCCTTTGACTTCTCTAGGGTCGCGTAACCAGCCAGCTTAAGAAAAGATAAATCTGTCCCATATCTCTTCTTGCCTACTCTTGTGCTCTGAGATATGTGCCATTCAACCCCACCTTTCAACTCATTTCAGTTTGCTTAAACTCCCCTGTCAGGGCAGCCAGTGTGAAGTCTTTGGAGTAAGGAGCTCCTGAAAGTGAGCTTCAGAGACTCAAACACACTCAAGCAGTTAAAGACGGCATAAGTAATACAGAAAACTGAAAACAACAAAATAAATCCTAAATAATGGGCTAAATTAGGTACTGCTGCTGGAATTTTGAGCCTTCTTGGATTCTTTCCTTATTGGCTGTTTCAGAGCTGATGGAACTCTTCCAAAGTCTACATTAATTTCCCACACTTAACAAAGCCAGAGAAACACAGCAATGAGAAGAAAATTATATTCTTTTAAAAACCTGCGGTGTTCAAATGGCAGAGCAAATGCAAGGGAGTTGGCTCTGCACTTCTCAGGCTTACTCAGGCTGCCAGCAAGGAAAGTTTCAAAGTGGGGATCAAAGGGATGATTTCATCGGATATGTGACAAAATGCAGAGAAGGGTATAGCTACTGAAAGAAATATTTTGGTTTTATGTGCACTGTTCTCGACCTGGGGTGTCTGTTTTTCTCGGGTTTTTACTTCCATTTTTTAAGAAAGTGAAGTTCTCATTCAGAGAGATGTTTTCTTACAGAGGTTTTTTTTAAGGGATAACTGTGATAAGAGGGCTTTCTAATTTCTACATTATACTAAGATCTCTTGGTTTGATTTATTCAGGTCTTTTTTTCTAACCTTCAAGTGACTTCTGCAGTCTCTTTTGCACAGCCTCAATACAAGAAATGGAAAGCCTCACAAATAAGAATAAACAGTCATAAGATGAAACTGAAAATCTGGAATTCAAGTTTCTCTGCCTGTGAATGGCATGAAAACTCAGCCTTCCTTATCCTCAGAGACTCATTTGTATAGCTACAAATTAGAGGGAAAATCTTTCAAGTTGAAATATGAAAAATTATAACAGAAAAGAACTGCTTAACACATGCATAAGAGTATGACCTGAGTGGTAAAGCTGTGATTTTATCACATTTACCACATTTTTATTACATTTACCACCTGAATAAGGGCTTGTCTTTGAGGAAAAGATATTCTCTCAGAAGACATTGCTATAATTACAACTCCTTTGAAATCAATGTTATACAAGTCCTTAGAAAGCTAAACAATTTCTTCAGCTAATATACAACAGAGCCTGTAAGCCTCCTGGTAGATGCTGCATCAAAACATGAATTGCATGCTGCATCAAAACATGAATTTCTCTTAAATCTCTCTGGGAATGATCCTCTCTTTACTTTGTTCTTTCTACATGCTTAAATACTACTAGGGAGAGAGAAAGGTGGGTGGATATGATTGGAGTATATGAACATTTTTATCTATAGCTTTGGTAAAAGTTCTGTAATAAATGACTTTAGTTATGTGAAAAAGCTTGCATCACTGTATCTTGCCTGTACAAACATGTCTTGGTAACTGATCTCTTACTATATAAACTGTTACACTTCTGTGATTTTCCACTGACTCTGAGCAGGATGCCCTCAGGAGCCACAGGCTCCCATTATAATTGCAGCTACATTTTGAATATATCCCCTCATCTGCACAATGGCTTACACTGACCATCACACAAAAGATAGAAACTGAGATTTGCCAAAAGCTTCAAGAGAGCACTGTCACCTCCATAGGGAGTGAGTCCAGAGGAGGGCCTGAGCACCTCTCCTAAGAGGACAGACTGAGGGATTCGGGGTTGTTCAGACTGGAGAAGTGAAGGCTCGGCAGAGACCTTAGGGCACTTTCCAGAACCTGACGGGGCTACAAGAGAGATGGAGATGTACTTTTCACAAGGGCAGGGTGTGGTAAGACAAGGGGTGATGGCTTTAAACTGGAAGAAGGCAGATTTAGATTACATATTAGGAGGAAATTCTTTGCTGTGAGCATGGTGAGGCGCTGGAATAGGCTGCCCAGAGAAACTGTGGAGACTTCATCTCCAGCAGTGTTTCAGGCTGGGCTGGATGGGGCTTTCCACCTTGCCTAGTGGAAGGTGTCTCTGTTCATGGCAGGGGAAAACAGACAATCTTTAAGGTCCCTTCCAACCCAAACCACTCTAGGTTCTACAAATATAATTCCACCTTTATTGTTGGCTTTGCTTTTTCTTTATTTAGTACTGTCCAGCTGCCAAGAAGATGCACACCCTTACATAATCCTTGTCTATCTTTGGGGAGGCCACCACTTCTGGCTTTTTCACTGAGTACCTACCAGCTCCTTCAACAGGCAGCTGCACAACTCCTGATTCTTGGCAAATGTGGCAAGAATTCGATTTTACATTCTATAATGATCTAAAAATGTATCTTACTGGTTGCTTCACAAAATAAATTGTGGGGGCTATACTGTGGGGAATCTTGAAGAAAAGAGCAACAATTCCTGATAAATGCAGAGACAAATTGAAATACTTCAGATTATAAAGGGCTTTTTGGGATTTTCAGTCCCCTCTCCCATCATGCAACTTTTTCATTATACTGTAGGTATTTTTTCAGTTCTTAAAAAATGACCACATTAAGTATGTGCACTTCTATTTTACACATGTAAAAATCTTTGCTATATTGATATATAGGACATTAGCAGTGTTTTATGGCACCCAGCCTATTGCAAACACTGAGAGGAGAATTGGTGCTTTCTGAGAAGACGTTTTGGTCCAACACAGCCAAACCCTTCAGACACTTAGGATCTGTCACTTGTACTGCACATGGACAAAGTCTCTCACATCCTTCTTTTAGCCTGGCATGTGCTTGTAAAGAAACTGCTCCCATTAATGAAATGCAGATAAAATGCAGAAATGAAGCACATAATAAGTATTAAATAAAAAGCTACTTCAAGTAAAATATTCCCAAATCTAAACAAAATCCTGCAACAGGTCGAAGCTCTTTACAGCAACTACACACACTCTGCCCTCTCTTTTGCACCCTCCATGTGGACCACCCAGACTATTTCAATAAGAAAGTTCCTATCTGAACCAGATACCTCCTCCTCTACTGATTTGGGAAAAATCAAGCCTTGGTTACACCTTCAGAAGGAGCATTCCTCATCCCCTTCAGCCCCAGTTTCTGCTGTGTCCTTATCCATGCTGTGCTGCTGAAGAAATCCCTGGGCAAGTATGGTCACAGAGGGAGAACTTGTGCAACAGAGAGTTGTGCAGCACCAGACAACAAAGATGAATCACAAGCTACAGGTGGACACAAGTATTTGAGGCAAGACAGCCTCAAATGAAGGTACCTAGTGTTCTGGCTTGTAAACCCGATCATTCTGAGTATAAGCCCATTACTAGCTCCTACTATGTTGATTTATTTTTCGTATTTGCCTACCACAGGATCCCAGCACTTTCTTTCAGAGGGCACAGTAGGAGACTAAAGAAAATGCCCACAAAGCAGGGCCCAACATGATTAATTAATTCTAATTTCATTCCCTGCTGGAGAGTAGTAATTTGATTGATTTTGGGTTAAAGTCAAAATCAGAAGTGTCTCTGACCTCTGAAATGTTACATGGACAATTTTTGCTAAATTAGGACTCAAATCTCCATGAGTTGGAAACACATTTTATGTGACAGATACATCTCACAACTGATGCATCACTTAAAACACATGCAGTAAAAAATATGGTCAAAGTATTTCAGTAAAGCTTAAATAACAACCACAAAACACCAGAAAAATACAGTTAAAATACTCATAAGGGCTTGGTTCAAATAAGAGAAACAAGACATTAGGGTTAAGGCTTGGAACTATCAGAGAATCCTTTAATCCCACATGAATTTCAGGGGACTAAAAGATGGTTTCAGGCTATACTTTGAATTTGGGGGCATCTATCATGATGAAACATGTACTGAACAGTATTTAATACTAACCACACGTGAAGCTGTTAATGTTTTTAGTTTAGTCACATAAACAAAACCGACCATGAGTAAATCTGATGTTTTAATTCATGAAATGGCAACTGGAAATCCCACTTTGCTTATGCACCTGACCTTGCTACGCTCGCGCTGCGTCTTTGCAAAACTGCTGAATGCTAATTTTTTAGCACGTTGTCCTTCAAGCGCTGCTTTAAGCCTCTCTGCTCCAGGAACAGATGAAGGGAGCTGCTGACAAGCTGCAGTGCTGGAGCCCACACAGTGTGGTTAACAAACAGCCTTCTGTGAAACCACAAAGCCCAGCTAAGTCTCTGATTAAGTCAAGCGAAATCAGTATTGTTACGCCAGGATTACATTTATATCCAACTTAAGTTTTGGGCATCTCTATCTATTGAAGCACAGATGTCTTGAAAAAAAATTTGTACTCTCTCACTATGAAAATATTAGACAAAGCTAAGCCTGGTCTTGGAGAAAATTTGTAGAAGGGGAACAAAGCTGCAATTAACCCCTAGGACTTGCACTTCCATTTTCTCCTCTTCCACTGCTGACTTTGAAAATCTTTCTGTTATTAAAGGAATGACAAAGTTTCTAGTCCATTAACCACCAGCTTGTGGACTCCAAGAGGCAGACAGGAGGAGGTGTATTAAAATCAGGTTTAGTTCAGGAAAGAAGAAATAGAAAAGGTGACACATAACTGTACAGAAAGGAAGCTGATACCAGATCAAATAATGATCTGAAGCTTTTAAATATCTGTAGCTTCACAGGACTTTGGATACTTCCTCTTAACCAAGACTTCCTTCTGCAATATTTCTTCCTTTTTTACCCCAACAAGATAAAACATATTATTTGAAATGTCTGAAAAATAATTGAGAACAATTTCTTAATATCTGTTATAATAAAGCTCATAAAGAAAGCACTGAATTTTACAATTTAAATTATATTCTAACACTTTACTGATTCAGTGTGGAGCATGATGTATCTATCAATACTAAATATTCCTATCAGAATATTTAACTTGTGCAAATGCTGTTCATTTTCATGGCTTTATTTTGTATATTTTAATTGAGCTTTCTACATTGTGAAATACATTCTTAAGGGATAACATCTTACAAATAATCAGATTAATGCTCTACTGATTTAATATGCTCACTAAGAGCAGTAGTTTTCATAACAATCAGCTAACTCTTTGAATCCTCTTTGGGAACTTAAAAAGACATTATTTCCATTCCTAAGATCTCTGCTATTACTCTCTCCAGACATAGACTTGCTCATAATACTAGCTATCAGGAGATTAACATAATGTGCTAAAAGGCTAATAAAATATTTTACATGTTTTGTATTTATTATTTGAGAATTTCTACTTTCTTTATCAAGAGAGTGCTGTGACAAGGATTTGGAGAGAGGTTTCTATGAATTGTCTTAAATTTTCATTGAAAGATTAAATTACATCTGTATTCACTTGTAATCTGAGATCAAAGAATCTTCTTCTTGAGCTCCCTGTGTGGAAATAGAAATTTTTTTTTTAGATAATAGAGTTCCTGATGTCTGATAGAGAACTGTTCTGCCCCCCAAGCCAATTCACACAAGCACAGCCCTGAAATGCCCAAGCTCCATTTCCTGCTCCAATCAAAGAATGATTATTTATACAAATCCAAGCATTTCCCCAAGGACAGAGCCAGTGCACCTCCATGGAATATGCCACAGCACAGGATTTCCCCAGACATCTTCACAGGAAAAGGAAAGTGCAGATTCAAGCCTACCCAGGCCATAAAGGAAACTGCACAAGGCCTTTCTGCATCTGGATGCATTTCTCCCTCCTAAGGGATGAAAATAATACCAGCTCTGCTTTTTACTCTTTCATACACATACTCCTTCATTTTTTGCCTTTCTTACAAATTCATGAGGGCAATTTTGAAAATGCTTGAAATTTTAAAAGAAAAAATAAAAGGAAACAAAAAGAAAATGGGAGAGTCTGAAAACTTGCATTTCAAGCTTCTCCCAAACTCTTCTCCAAATAACATTTTTTGTTTGGGTGGGAAATTACAGATTTACAATGAGATTTCTCACTGTATGAACTTCTGCATCAAACATTTTTGAGTGGTTGCATTCCCTGAATGTCAGAATATAAACACTACAAGCTTCATCCTAAAGTTCAAGTTTAGGACTATTTTTTGTGCAAATGACCAAGTATGTTTTTTTCCCTCATTTACAAGGAAGCTGCATTCCATGTGTTTACATTTACACAAATCTACAGAAGTTCAAGACTACAGCTTTCTGGATGCTAATTCCAAAAGTCAGTGTTTAGAAAATCCAACTAAAGCAAAAGCAGGGGGCCTTCCATGAGCCAGGAGATTAAATTCAAAAAACCCTATTACCTATAGCTGGAGATACATTTCAATTACTAAACTGGCTTTTCCATGATTTCCTTTGCAGATTAACTGCCTAAGGAAGCCTGCTTTTTCCAAGAAGAACAGACTACTGCTCTATGAGATGCAAAGAATCCTTGGCCACTCTCCCCGCCACAGACATCAGGAGTCTCTCAGCAGCTCTTGCATGATTAACTGAGCCATAAGCAATTGCTGGTTTTCAGCAATTGCTGCCTTAATTAACCCTGACTCCCCTTGCATCATCTTTTACCTTCATGATCCACAGATCTGAGAAAGCACTTCCAATCCTCTTCCACACCTTCAGAAATGTCTTTAAAAAGTGACAGCTGCTAGTGTCCTTATTCTCAAAATAATCTAAAGAGCTTCGTGGGGATATATACATTGTCTGGTCTTGTGACAGCAATGGTGTCATTACTCCAGGACTGAAATTCCCACAGCAAAATGCAATTTTAGGAGGACCCATTCTCAACATCTGCAGCATCTTTCTGTCACAAGGACACAAAGCTGCCCAAGATGGAGAGATCCATCTTTCATCTCGCCAGTCTTCGTGGTAGTTGCTCAAGTAGGAAAAAGCTCACAGATCTCTTCCCCCTTGTTGTTATGAAAGCGTAAGAGAGCAGGAAACTTTTTTCTCCTTGCCCATAGATGAATAGAGAAAAAAACATCAGCCAGATGCAAGCAGCTCAAATCCAGTGCCCACAGTAAGAATGTTGTCATTTTTCTCAACATGAGATAAGCACAACCTGGCAGATTAATATTCAGACAATACTTATCCAGTGAATCTATGGACCAAGGGACACTTATCTAACAACTTCTCCTCTTACACCAATAAACATCAGCAGTTGTACATCTACAGAGCAGACAGATTTTTTCCACGAAAAGATTAATGTTACTAATTTAGTCACACGTTTCTTCAACTAGTTAAATTCTACAAGGCAGTTACACAGATGCATACAAATATGCCATTTATACATCAACAAAGGACCAAAGCAATTACAGAGCATTTTTAAGTGTTATAGTACATACTGTATTATGCAAGTGAGGAACAATATATCAATCTCACTGTTCTCCTAGTTGAATATAAATGTAGTATCTGTTTAATCCGGCCATTCATATCTCAGACAAATACTGTAATTACTTACTGTTGCTCTGCAATATCTTATAGCAGGTTGGTATCCCTTACAACAAACAGCAGGCTATGGACATTTGTTAACACCAGCCTTGACATATGCACATATAGCATGGTTTGAGGAACAATTCTTAACTTAAACTGCAGGACATGTATGAGAAGATCACCTGTCAGATTATTCCAGGGGGAAAAGAGCCTAGAGTACTGCAGATCATTAGATACGACATACCCACCACCACTGCGGCTGTGAAGAAATAAGGGAACTGCTACAGAAGATGCTACTATAGAACTCAGTATCCCACATGGGCAAAAGTAAACAAAAAAGTAACTACCCACTGTTCAAAGAATCCTAATTAAGTTAAAAAATCAAGTGCTTGGAAGATCATGAATGTCAGTTTTACTGTTTTTCATGCACTTGTATTTTCTACCCATTGTGCAGTTGACTTCTGTACTGCATAAAGATGAACTGCCCATCTCATTGCTGTACTTACACAAACATACAAAAGAATTATCCCAAGTATTTCTTTGTTCACATTTTCAGTCTGTGGTTATCTGAATTTATTTTGCATTTACCACTAATTGACATGAATGTCTCATATTCACTGACTTAATGATAATATAAGGACTTTTAGAGATAAGAGCCACAAAGAAACAAACATAAAAAATACATGTACAACCTCAGAACCATTTCTCACTTTCTATTTTCTTTTTTCTCTCAAGTGGATTGAGATTGAAGTAGAGTAAGGATTTACTAAAGACACTCACTGTTCTGCTAAGATGAATCATTTCACCTCACTCTCAAACCTAATTAGCAATATGTTAGCGGGTGGAGAGAACAGATAACAGGCATCTAATCTGCCAAATGCTGCATCCACAGAGGCCCATTTATCTAACCTGCCTGGTGTTTGGTGAAAATCTGGACAGATTGCTAGGCCCTTAGAGAAGACGGCCCGTGGATCAGATGTGACCTTGCAGCTTCTGAAGCACCAGGTTTTAAGTTTCAAGTAGTAAGTATCTGGGTATAAACCACTGAGCTCTGAAGAAACATGAAAAACTGATTCACAGCAATGCATACTGTGTCTATAAAAAAATATAAATCACCATTTAGGAGCCATTGCCACCATTTACTTCATGAAAGTGACTAATCTCATCCAAAAATACTGGGTTTGTAGTTTGAGACTTGCTTTATTTAATGTTCTAGGTAATGACCTTAGGATAAAAATAAAGATGCACTAATACATTTTCTTGAGAATACAGAGTCAGTAGGTAGAGTCTTCCTAGAGAAGGAGGATTTGAATGTCCTGTGGGAAGAAATGCATGATCTTGAGGACCCCAGAAAGAGAACTGGGTTGAAAGTAACAGTCCGAAGGGCACATGGGACTAGTAGCAAGAATTCCTAGTATATACTGGGAACTCATTAGTTGGAAACAGCAGCCTATTTTAGGCAGCCAGAGGATGACTATGAGCCATTTAATTTAATCGGACCATGAAAAGGGCAAGGCAAAGTATTTTAGTAGAGAACAGGGAGTATTCATACCATTGTATAGCCTGTACTGAGACCTCATCTGAAGTATTTTGTATCATTTCAGTTACCCATGTTCAAAAAAAGACTTCCAATTTTAATTAGGTGTTGAACAGGACTGTTACAGAGATAAAACATAAGCCTACCTTATAGGAGGATGCTAAAGGGACTTGGTTTTTTTCATGCTGAAAAATGCAGCCCAGGAAAAAAGAAGATTGCTTGCAGCAAAAGCACTGGGGACAAAAGATTTGCTAAATCTATGAGAGAATGTTTGTGTTAGAACAAATAGATAGAAACTGGTTATAAATAAATATGGAGGCTTGAAGTCATCAATACATGAATGTGGCCCCACAACAACATCCAGTAAAGAGACACTAGGGTAGAAAAACTGGGTGGAAAGGTGAAATCTACCAGTCTGTGAAAAAGACTGCATGGTGTTGCACACCATGACCTCTAAAGTGACTTAAAATCCAATGTTTCTGTGGGCTTAGCTGAAAGAACCTCATGTCTCTAAAGAGCTGACTGCACATACAAGTAGCACAGCCCATACTGAGACTGAATTTATTTTAAACAGCATTTTTCATTCTGAACTATATTTGTACTTCAAAACAGCCAACTGTAAAACCTTAATGAGGCACAATTGCCCAGTCATATTTTCAGTACCCACAGCAGAATTATGGTGATGCAGCTCAAGATCACATTCAGTGTCACAAGCTATCTGTGTCTAAGGAGAACAAGTTGAAAGTGCTCTGCATCCAGCGGGCATGTTTGGCTTTTAAATCTGATATCTTGTTTGAAGCAGCCAGCCCATCTCAGGAAAAATTAAGACCATAAAAAAGAAGTAATCTTAACTCATACAACAGAGGAGGCAAATAGCTAGGACAATGACCTCTGGATATTTATTCTGTATTTAATTAGTTGCCTACTAAATAAAGCCACTAAATAAACCAAAGGTGAGAGAAAAAAGTAAGTGTCTCAGCATGATATATGATAAACAAGGATTCCCTATTAAATCATTATCATCCATTTACTCTTGCTTAAGCAGTTACAGCAAGGGCACTTACCATCTCCCATAATCCAAGCTGAGCAATCCATACATAATTAAAGTCTGATGAATGCCAATTTCCAGTACTATTTGGTTTTATGTCACTAACATAGTTTTTTGTGGTTTTCTATGTGTTTGCTGTATAAAAGTTGTTCCAGATAAAATATGACATCTCAAGACGGAAATAGTTTCACACAACTGTTGAATGGAGGAACTTGTTGAGTTAGGAGCTACAATATGAGAGGGAGAAAGAAGCCTCATGACCTCCTGTAACAGTAAGATTTCTAAAGGAGCATTTCTATAATATTGACTGAACCTTCTAACTATTTAAAGATGTGAAGAGCTACAATCACAATGGTTAAAAGGCATCAGTTAATCAAGGTTCAAATTCAGATGCCATTAGGGAACCATCTCCTCATGTGGAAGAAGATTCATGGCATCCTAAGCAATTTCTCAAGACACATTTCTGTACAAAGAGAGTTGTCCAAACTGTTGTGCTGTCTGTAGAACACTTACATGAACACAACAGGAGAAGATAAGCACTCAATAATTTAGTGTAACAACAATATAATTCCTTCTAAAACAGCATGTTGGAAACACTCTGATTTTAACTCTATGGAAAGAGCTGAGTATCTCATTATTAAGGCCTGCCAGAATAAAGTAAATAATGACACAAAAGCTAGCGTTCTTAATATTAATTCAAATGTAAATTTTCAGCAAAAGTAATCTCTACTCAAAGAGTAATTCCTCTTTGTTAGAGGCAGATACAGCACTTTTCATATAGCACAAACCACTTTGATTCCTGTCATAAATATGAAGTTATTCAGACAAAGTCAGTACCTCCAGAATGTAAAGTCAAATCACAGAGCTTCAGAACATGCTTTGAAGGCAGGAACACTTGGAGCTTTACCCAGAACAGAACTGCATTTACACAGCCTGTGACACTTGAGTGCTTACCTCTCTTACTGAGAGACCAATGTTCCCATTCATCAGAACACAGAAAATCATTGCAATATACAAAATTATTAAGCAAATATTAAAAATATAACAAAATTATATGCAAGTTCTTCCTAGATGAAACCTTCAAGGACTATCTGAGCTAAAGGCATGTGTCTCTTAAAAAAAGAAGGCAAATTAATCCAGCTAGTTTGTGTGTACAACCCAGTGCCAAACATAATTGTTTTTATATAATTAAGAATTGGTGATTCTCAAGCGTTAGTTTTACTCAAACATAATGAGATCAAATTGTTACATTATAAAAAATATTATTAGTTTTGCTATATTTGCCTATCTAAGGAAACTAAAGGATTGTGTTAAATACATTCCTGCCTATAAAGAATTGAACTCAGAGTGTAGGGGGTTCACTCTAAACTCCAAATTACTTTGCAATTGCAAGGGTCAAGTGATATATCCTAGAATCATTACATTTTGCCAAACTGTCTTGGCAACTTACTAACACAAACATGAAACACATTCACTTAACACAGTGATTGATGAAAATACTAATAGTATTCAGTTTACTTACAAGAAAAATTACTGTGTCTCTTCAGGCAAGCCAGAGTTTCTTTTATGAAACTGAGTAATCTCAAAGTTGTTTTACAGGCTACAATCCACATTAAAGGATTCCTTCACATTTAAAATTACCCAAATCTCAATTATTATGTGAACAATGAATAAAAAGAAAGCTTGCCTCTTCCTGATATACCTAACATTCTCCAAAATTGTTGGGACAATAATCTAATGCCCTGTCACATGTAAATGTTCTCCACAACTGCCCTCTGCTTCAATCCAATGCTGTCAGCATCTCCTCACTAATCCTCAACCCACCCAGCTCACACCTTCCAGCTCCTCCACAGTTCAGTTTTCCTCCAAATAACTTTGGGCAGGAGTGCCCAAATGTATGCACAGATTGGCTAAAATATTGAATGGGGCCAAATTAACTTGATTTTTTCAAGTTTCTTCTGTGGACCTTTCCTAGGCAGAAGGGTGGTGACAAAAGCTCACAAACAGCTCTGCTAAACTGTTGCTTTTCCCAAAACTTGAAAAACAGACTAGTCAATACACAGGGAGGCAGAAAAAGAGTGAACATCTCATTTAATGAGAAAAATACAATATACAGCTTATAATTATCCAGGTCAACTCAAAAAAGCAGAAGAATTTCTAAGAATGATAAGCTGTATTTATTTTGCCATTTGTGGTCAAAACTACTTAACCCTGCTAACTTAATTTACATTTATTTTTTATCTGTGCTTTTTTTTTTTTTTTCTTCTCCCGCCTGAACCTTTTTTCCCATTTTAATTTTAAGGCACAGCAGGGTTCCTGCCCTGTTCCTAATAGCTCTCACTGACAAAAGAAAACACACCCATAATAAAAGAGTGAAAAAATTATAAGCAGAAAGCAACCAAACCAAAACAAACCAGCACCTAAACATGCACATATCCATCAGCTGGGGAATTCTCATTGCCTTCATCTGTGGCCAGCTTTTTCTTTGGCAATTTTCTGTTCCCTTGAAAAGCACCAAGCTCATTTAAAACAAGTAATTCCACCTCATGCTAATAACAAGATGTTTCCATAGAGATGCCAGGGAACTCTGCAGTGGTCCAAGGAATGATGTTTGATTCCCTTGAGGAACCGGTCCAAGAAAAGCCAAGTTGAAGACAGTGGTGCTCAAAACAAATTGAGGCAAAAGGACAGTCCCTCATTATACCACAGGCAAACAAGACCCCTAAAAGAGCTTCTAGGTCAGCTGTGCTCCAGAAGAGAGGATTTCCCTGTACAGGAAGATTCTCTGCCTCCTCTAGAAACTTTAAACCCTGGTGTTGTGTATGCGCAGGACAATATAAAAGCCCCAAACAAACCAGAAAACACGGGGTGCAGCACAGGCTGGGACCAAGCAGAGCAGGGAGCAGCTCTGTGGCAAGGGGCTGGGGGTGCTGGTGGACAGGCTCAACGGGAGCGGGCAGCGTGCTGCTGCAGCAGAGAGCCAGCAGCACGCTGGGCTGCACTGCAGGGGCACCTCCAGCAGAAACAAAGCATCTCCTATCCCACTTCATCAGCACTTGTCAGGCCACACCTGAAATTCTGTCCTCAGTTTTGCTCCCTGCTACAAAAAAAGCAATGTGGACAGGCTGGAAAGGGTCCAGTGAAAGGCGACAACTGAGCAAAGGACTGGGCAGGCTGCCATATGATGAAAGACTGAGAGAAATGTACTTTTGAGGAAAGAAGGCTTTGGGGAAACCTTATTACCATGTGCCAGTGTTTAAAGGGTAACTACAAAGAATATGGAGACTTCCTTTTTACAAGGAGTAACTCTGAAAAGATAAGGGGAGATTCCAATTACACACAAGAGGAAAATTTTTCACAATGAGAACAATCATTGCAACAATCCCTCCAGGGAAGAAGGGGTAAATTCCCCAACACTGGAGAATTTTAAGATTCAGGTGGACAAAGCGCTGGGACAACTTGTCTAGACTGGACTTTTGCCAAGACAGATTGGACCAGGTGATCCTTGAGGTCCCTTTCCACTCAGAGTTCTACAATTCTATGACTACAGCTACAGCAGATCAAATAGTTATTTTCTATATTCTGCCACTAGACTACTATATATCCATATTACTCAAAGGGCTGGGAAGTTTATAATACAGTGCTACACACACACACACACACAAAAATGTTTCTAAGTGAAATGTCTCTACCCTTCTTCACAAATTCCATGGTGCATCATCTACATCAGCTATTTCTCAGGCAGCCAGCATGAAAGCACAAATTTTGATCAACTTGAAACACCTCCACTTGAAATTCCATGTCAGCAACAAGCTGATAACACAAGAGGAAAGGAGTAATTTGTATTAATAAACATTGTAATGGAGGTGATACAATGCGTGGCTATTGTTCTTTCTAGTTGCTTTGCAAACAACTACATAAATTAAATGCTCCTTTTTTCATTATCAAATCTCTGAGGTTATGATGTGCTGTATTTTATTAGTTTAGCAGTCTCATTCAAATAGTAGCTATCTAACACGATCCTTCCAATTAGTACCTTATGTACATTCTTGAACCAAATTCTTCCTCTGGGATTTAAAGAAAACCCAGGGTCTCAGGAGTCTCTCTTGTAATTCAGCTACACACTACACTTTTACAGCTATGCAAATTAGCTGGAAGGAAAGCTGTGATGTACAGCAAAGCAAGAGATCTGAAAATTAAAATCCTGTAGGAGAGAAAATATTTAAAATTTCCTTTACATTTTTCCTTTTGTTTGGCTAATCCCTAAAGGCATTAGGGCAGCATGTTCCATCTTGAAAGTCCCTGTAGAATCATGTAGTACTGAGCATAACTACAAATGTGATGCTTTGAGCAGCCAGATAATGGTTTTTAATTGGCTCATCATTGCAGATTCAGCCCAAAAGCACAAAAATGAATTTAGAACCAATATTAACAGGTGATAATTAAATTATGGGGTCTGCATGCTTAATATATTGGAATAAGGCAGATGAGGCAACAAAGACTATTAAGTTTAATAATGGAAATCAGTATCTACCTTAAGTACTATTTTATAGCACATTAGCAATGGTTGATTAGTGTTAAATCATAAAGTAGATTTTGTTTTCTTACTGAAGCTTTTTTAATTTCTTTTTCTCTTTACCTGTGTATTAGCATACATGCTAAAACTAAGGATGCCCATTTAAACCATTGCAAATGAGCAAAACACATAAATAAATCAAATTAATTATTTAATTGTGATGACTTGAGTACTTTGTTTCCTAAATAAGATATTTACTAGAATAAGCTATTTAATAGTCCTTAATATTAAAGCATACATAGACTGTATGAGTACCATGGGAAACTGTTTTGAATCAAACAATTCTGGTAAAAATATTCATCATTAAGTCAGCAAGATCCATAACCCAGATTTCCCATTCTCCCCTGGTGAAGCAGAACCACCTGGGTGCACTGTTCTTACCACTGTAAGAAACAATGCCATGTACAGATTAACCCTGCACTTCATCAAAGCAACAAAAGCAAACTTTGATAATGTCTCAGCATCACTTAAATTTAAAAAAGGAAAATGCTGGAGTTCTGTTTTGGTTTTAAAATTTTCTTTTCCATGCCTTTACATCACAGGAAAGAGGCAGACTTTGATTTTTCCCATCTTCTTTACAGACTCCACCATGTATGCTGTTTTCTCCACCTCTGCTCTTTTCTGCATTCAATTTATCTTATCTAATGCAGCGCTATCTCTTCAATCTTACAAAACTCTGTGTCTCCAAATTAAAATTTTCATTCTGCTTGCCCTTCTGCTGTTTGCCATTCCTGCAGCCCATCCTGTCTTTCCCTCTACAGCAGAGTGCCAGGGTTCCTTTTTCCACTCCTATGTCTGCCTCTTGGGCTTGAGCTCAGCAATCAGCTGCCCCTCTTTCTACTCGCACTTGCTAAGAGCTATCAAGTGCTTTAGGAAGAAGCCCAGTTTTTCTGTGAGGCTTTTCCCCATTTGTGAAGCCTCTCAATTCCACTTCTCTCTTCCTGCTTGAGCTTAGTTTTGATCAGCGCTTGTACCTTTCATGCACTTCAAGATCTTCCATGTTCAGCCTCCATCTGAAATATCCTTCTTCGAAACCTAGCCATTCATTTCTCTGTTGCTTTCTTTTCCTGCCTTTTTACTTTCTCTAAAGTCTTTCATCTGGATGGACATAGATGAATTCTGTATTAAAAACCCCCACATCCTCACCAAACCCATAAAAATGGTCCATGAATCGAGTGAAGCTGCCATAAAGTTAATACAAAGTTACCCATTCCTTCCAGTGAACCCGAGAACATACATAAATTAAGCCATGGAGGAGAAATATGGAGGTGTAACCACCTGTTTAGGCAGCTCTGCATGAAGCTATTCAGAAGCCTGGGGACCTGGCTCTTTGAATGAAAGCACATACTGAGCTTGAAGGATTGAAATTATCTGCGGACCATGAACCACAAGGTTATCGCCGGCCCTCAGGGGATATATTCCATAACTCTTTTCAAAGGTGCATGGTTTATTAATACATACTTTTAATATCCTAAGTACTGAAGTCAGATTTCGTGTAAAATGCAGAAGCTGGAGGTAAGAAAGTGGAAATGGCACTTCACAATATGAAAATCAAAGACTTGGAGAAATTGCCTACAAGTCAAACGTGACCGCAGAAATTTCCTATGACATCGCTGCCACTCTGCTGTTGCTCATGTCAAATTCCAGTGGAGTGCCATGAAGCAATGAAGACTGTGAAAAGATTAGGTAACTGAATGAAAGAAACATTCTGCTTTTTTCTTAAACCCCTAAACCAATAAAACGTTCCAAAAACCCCCAAGACACAAAGTCATTTCATACTGGAAGTCAGTTTTTATATCCAAACAATATTAAATTGTTGTGACACCTGGGATTTTCACCAAAGCCAAAGTAAAAGAAAAGCTTAAAGTGCTTGAGGAAGTTGTGGTGAAGGCTAAGGATTAAACAGACCTTCAATTAAAATTAAATTTGTCAGCTGTATTAAAAATATTAGATACACACATGTGATTGCAAAACACACCCTCATGGCTCTGAAATGCTACACTCACCCAATGAATTTTACAGCTAAGATTTTACCATGCATGAGCCCAGTGATATTGCCTTATTTTAATGTATATCATCCCAAGAGAGTGCTCATAATATTCACTTTTGTTCCACCATTTATCATACCTATAAGACATTTTTTGCAGACAATCTATTTTAGACCTGTTTTAGAGATTTATTTTTTATTGATAATATTTTTTATATTTCTGCATGTAATGCCACTTGATTTTACTATCATGAGTTCAACTTGATTTTATTATCATGAGTTCAACTTTATAGGCCTTAAAGGAAGAATAAAATGATAAGGAATATATTTCAATAATCTATGAAAATTATTAAAATTTATTCCCTATAAGTCATGGTACTACAGTTTTAAGATCCAGTAATTCACAACCTACCATGAATTGAAAGGAATGTCTTGCAATACCAAAAACCAGAATTTTCAGCTTTACTGATTAAGCTTTTAGTGGCTCACAAAATATTGGCTCTTAGATCACCAAGTAAAGCAAAATAAGACAAAAGCATTTTAGATTTTTTTTTCTAAGTGCATATGGTGCAGGGGAAAATAACTTTCTATGTTGCAGGGTGATACTCCCACGTAACAGTGACTCTAAATCAAACTGAATAGAGACAAGGATGAAGATGAGGCAGGTAAACAGGCATTGCAAATGAAATTTATCTGATGGTTCCACAGTCTGTCACAAAAATTCCACTGTCAAACCCACAATTTATGCACAAAGCATATCCCCTGTACTGAGCATCCTTCAAAAACATGGTAATACTCAACACTGAGACGGCATTTGCATCCCACATGCAGAGAAACGGAGCAGAGAAAATTAATTCCAAAAAAAGTATTTATATATCTTTCAAAATGAACCAGTAAAAGCCGAGAAACAATGTTCATTAAAGAGCCTTCAGTTACTGCTTAAGAAATTCCTTTGAACTTCCAGCAGTACAATGGAAAGGTCACTCAATGAAACTACTCTGCAGTCATTGTGCCATTCATACGCAGAGAACCTTACATACCACCGCGGTCCTTTGTGACCCAGTAAGAATTAACAGCATTACGGGGCCAGTAATACTTATGTGAAGTGACAGCAACAGAGAACTCACTGAATTCTTCTGCAGTTTTCATTGATTTTGACAGCAGTGTCATCTATGCTACCGAGAGAGAAACCTATCTAGCTGCTCCATGGCCTTTAAAATGCACTTTTATTCTGTGTAGAGGACTTAAACACACAGAAAATGTTAAATTAGCATTGCCAACTCCAAGAACTTAAATAAAAATGATAAAGTAATAACATGTATCCATTTATTTAACTTCATTACTAACTTTTAGACACACACTTTTGGTTTTCTCTGAAACCAAAGGAATTAGACATCTCATTCTTCTCAAGCAAGGGCTGAGTTTTATAACATGAATGCACATCTCCTAAAGCACTGAACATGCACATAAAAACACAAGAAAGATCAGAGTCCCAATAAAATGTTAAGATTTGTCAACACTGGCTATGCATGCACACATCTTCTCCAAAGAGAAACCATGTAAAAAAGATGAATAGTAGTATAACTTGAAAAAAAAAAACCAAGTTAAAAAACCAGGCCAGGAGTTGTAGCACGCAGGATTAAATCAATTTCAAATCAAGTGTCAAATAATGTGGAGTAAAGTGTTGTCAGTTCTGAAGTCCAGCAAATGTGGTTCCTCTTAAATGCTGTGGCAACAGTGTCTCAGGTTGTTCACAAATTCATCTAATTGAATGCATTCTTTGGGCTTGCTATTCAGAAAATATGTTTTTAATTCAGAGTCAGATGTGGTGAAACGCCACACTCAGAATTCCTGCTACTTCTGTCTGGAGCTCACAGAAATGGAAAGAGCCAGGCAGACCCCAGTTTGCATGGAAGTACCTGTGAGCAGAGGTACCAGAATGTGGGATAACACATTTCACTTTTCAGGGGACAGGAGTGCTCCCGAAGTCCTTTAGTTCTGATTTCTTTAGTGCAGGCTTAGCTTCATAGGATCTTCCCAGCAACACTGCACAGAATCCAGAGAGATCCCAAACCTGCCCCAGAGCCCTGTGGCTGCAAATGCTGGAGCCAACAGAACCTTAGAGGGGAGAGTGAGCAGCTAAAGGAGATGAAAGCAGCACAGGGAAGAAGAGCTGAAGGATATATTCAGATAAACAGTTTGCATATGAAGCATCATAGAAGAGACTTGAGGCCACGTGTCTCACTTACTTTTTGTCTAATGCACAAATCTTGCTGTATACTGCATACCACGTCCTTTGTGTAGCTTGTTATTCAGCTATTAATAATCTGAAACTCATATTCCTCTTCTATTATTGCCTAATATTACCATTATTGATTTATATGACACTGCCAGACAGAGAATTTAACAGAGCTGATTTCAATATCAGTATGTATCAGAATATGACAATATATAATTAGAAAATAAAACAGAAGTTTTAATTTTAAAATATTAAGCCAATGGAAAGTGAAGTATTCATATTTATGAAAGTAAAGAAGACTGCAGTTATTGCATCAAACCTTTAAAAGTCATTACACTTTTAAGTTTGGAAGTGGAGAATCCCTGGCAGCAAAATGTGTGAAGACAGAATGTTTATTTATTAGTGTTATTTTTAAAAGGATGTTCCAAGTCAAACTCGACAGCTTGTTTACAGTGGGGTCCTGCCCAAGGGTGGCTTAAAAGATATTAAACAGGCACACACCGAGAATATCATGTTACTGTACAAGATACAAGTTTGCCTATGGCTTGATTTTACCGTGACTGCTTTAATGACTTCTTATTTATTTTTCAGGAAGCACTAATCTGTTTTATTTTATGCTCCCTCTTAAAAGAAAAAGAAATGCAAGGCAAAACCTTTCAGGTTTACAAATATATCTAAAATATACACACTTATATTTCTAGCTGAATCAACCAGTAAGGTGATGCATAGATTCCAAGTCAAGTGTCTGCTGATGTTTGCAGCTGCTGAATTTATTCATGGAACATTAGCTTTTTAATATTTCTAATAATTTTAATGAAAGCCAAGAATTTTTGCAGATTTCTCAATTTTCAAAATGTGTTTTAAAATGTTGGTGATTTCATGACAGAATAGTAATTCTAATTTGGTAGTTTTTCCTACCATATACTTTTGGAAAGGGGACAGTTTTGAGAAGGGATGAATTCCTGCAGGCAGTACTCTTGGTAACTTCATTTAGGGGAGAGTTATCTCAGAAACATGGCAGCTGTTTCTGATGCTAGGAACATCAAATTGGAAACTGAGAGTGGGCTAAAGAAAAACTACCATGACAAACCTTACTTAATAATTACTTTAATTTATAAAAACTTATCTTCAAGGAACATTTAAGTCATCACACAAATATTTTCCCTATTTTGCAAACACAGAGTTTTCTTAAGAGCTTTAACACTAATTCTCAATAGGAAAAAGAAAAAAATACTTCAGAGAAGACAACCCTCTGACTCCAGGGCATCCAGTCTAAAGTGGCCTCAACTTTCAGTAATGTTAGAGCTGCAAGCTCTTAGCCATGTTTAGCTGAGCAGCATTTGGCTGAGCAGAGCTTACTTGAGGTTGGTTACTAAAACCTCAAGTGGAACGAAGTGAATACTTCATTCCAACACCAAGGCACATCTGCTTGCTGAGCCTTCAGACAGGACACAGGCAAAATACCTCCTAAAATATCAAGTTTGATATTTGCACTTTCTAATTTTTTGAGGTGGGGTTATGTGAAACCAAAATTCAATTCATGTAGGTGATGTTACATATGACATTTGCCAGGTAATTTTTGTGTGTCCATATGGCGCACACAACTACAGCATTCAAAATGGGTGTCTACAGAAGAGAAGAAGTGAAAAGGAAATAATATATTTGAACTTCCAAACTACTACACCAGAATTTCCTCTTTTACTGCTGCACGTCTGGAAATAATAGATGTGATGTGCAACACAAACTCCTATAGAATTGAAAATAAAATACACATATGAAGCTACAGACGGTGCACATTATATTAAAAGATATACAACAATGAATGCTGTGCACATAAGGAGTAAGCAGAAACTTTTCAGACAAAATTTAGCCCTAAATTACTTTTTAATCAGCATCACTGACATAAATGGGAATACACAGGTAAAAACTGAAGCATAATCCAGCCCCTTGCAGGTATGTTTGGGTTTTTCATTTGAAGCAGGATCTGATTTGCAATGTTAAAATAGTATTATCAGTAATTTAGGTAACATAGCAATCAAAAAATTTACCACCTCTCCCATCCCAATTATAATGTTTATCAAAGAATTCCACAATCCAAGCTTAAAAAATGAGGTTTGCATTCTAGATCAATTTGTTGAAATAGTAATTTCTACTTGGACAATAACAAAGAGGTTTCCTGAATTACTGTTAATGTTGGCATTTAGATGGAGCAATCCTTTACAACGCTCTGGAAGTTTACACTGAAAACATGGCCTGACATGCCTCCATTTCAATGGTATGCTGGCACTAGTTCTCATGTTTTCCCTGCTTTTTTTGTCCCTGCCTCCAGTTTGCTAGTACAGGGAATTGATCTAGCTCAAAAATAACTTAATATGTTTTTTTACCCTGTAACTTGGCTTAGGTCCCTGATCTGGTTCACTGCATGGCTGCACAAATACTTCTATACCAACACAACATAGGAGCTACAAGGACTGTGTAAGCCTGAACTGCAGCCAAAACCAATTACACGTCAAACTAGGGTCGACATTTGAACAGACAATTTTAATGTACAAGATGTAAGGGATGTTGAGAGGTTTGTAAATGTTATGATTACCAGCTAGCTGATAACATTGATTTATGGTGGCTGCTGTGAGAAGAGTGTAATGGGTTAATTCCAGTGCTTTTTTAAAGCGATTGGGTACAACAGATTTGTATGGATCTACTCGAGAAAACAGATGTCACTGAGTTTTAGTTTTACAACTGTAAATGTTTCATATATATGAACTTCTCAAGTCTGAGTTCCAATAGAGACCATGCCAGAAGCACCCCAGGAGCGAGGACTTGTACAAAGACTTTGAGAATGAATAAAATGCCCATATTTCAAGAGACAATATTAGGAATCTGATGGTGAACAGTTCAGTTATTTGGAGAAAATGATGACACTTTTCCCAAAGCTTTTTGCCTTTTTTCCCCACTGATCACAGCTCCAAACTGCTCTCCCTAATATTTGGTAGGCAGGAAGCCAGGAAAGAAAAATAACCTTTTATTAAACTAACAAAATCAAAACCAACCAACGAACCAAATCCCCAAGATGAAAAAGCCCACCCAACTGCAAGCTTATGCCTTAAGTACCAGGTATCAAAGAAGCCACACAAAAAGAGTTGGTCAATATCACTACCTACTGTCTTTCTGTCATTCACTTAGTTCTCTGACAAAAAAACATTGGGAAAGAAAGAGCACCAAGAAAATTACTTGTTCCTCATGATTTCTTCTGGTACGGTTGGGTCTAAAATACTGTTAGGTCTAAATATGGAGGAGTTTCATAAAGATTAACGTCAGTGTATAGAGACAAGCTTTCCTTTTCAATTAGTGGTTAAGGACATCAAGAGAGAGAACAAATAATCTTTGTGAAATTGCCTTTTGGATGTATCTTTCTTTCCAATTGTTCTAAAGAAGGACAAAAACATAGCCTACCCAAGGAAGGCTATACACTAGTTCTACCCATCACCATGTCACCATGTGCTCAGTTGTGGAGCAAATGTGGCAGGTTGGAATCGTGTCACAGCTAGCACTTGAAAATCATCATAGAGCCCCAAAATAATCCTAAGGCCCAAAATAAAGAAAGGAATCATGGGCTCTTCCCCTTGAAATACAGAACAGCCCCTTCTCTGCAGAGAGAACAATGCACAGCTGCTCTGCGGATCTCAGGCACTGAGCAAGTCCGTGCAGGTGGCTGTGTGAGCCGAGGGTGTGAAATTGCAGCGCCTGTACCATGCGAGGTGTCAGGAAATTTGCAAATTCACAGCCCCAGCTCCTGTGCCTGGGGCCCAGAGCCCTGTGAAGCCAAGAGGACAGGGCACCATGTGAGGTGTGTCACTGGCCCTGCACCGCCTGCCCTGGTGGCACTGGAGCAGGACCCGCTCGGGCCACAGCTCCCAGAGCCCAGGTACTGCTCACTGCCACCGCTCTGCTCCTGCTTATGACAGCAATGGATCTCAACAGAGGGTTTTCCCCTTCATAAATACTATCTGCAGTGTGCTTTTGAAAGATAGTATTCCCTTAATCTAAAATGATCAGAGGTAGTACATCTCTGTTAGTTTCAAACGTGAGAGCCAAGATTCATGACACCATAGTTTAATGGTGCTCTTATCAGAAACCTGCAGAGATTAGAAACTGTAAGAAAAACACTGATGGACGTTTTCAGGCTTTCTAGATTAGTTTGGCATTAACTACCAGTGGCTTGCTTTCTTTGAGAACTCTATTATAATTGGGCACAGATGGATGAAAATACACTACAAACAGTGAGATTTTCTTTAATCATTAATTTTCACTTAATTTGCCAGATGGCTTTGTTTTCTAGTGTACACTTTATTTGCTGTTGTGTCATTTCCAGGGTTTTACTTTTTTTTTTGGTTAAAGTTTTTTGTCTCCAGAAATCTTGATTTTGTTATTGTCTTTCAATCTCTTTCTAAAACCTAAAGATGAATGAGTGTATTTTATTTTTACTTTTAATTTCTTGTAAGCACTTCAGTTTCCCCTCTCAGAATCAGAAGACTTTAACATTACCAATAAAGTTTTAATACTTGAAGTTAAAATTTTCCAAGCTCATATATAAAAGGCTACTGTAAAATTAGCCTTTCCTGATGCTTGTGCTTTGTTCATGAAAATGGGGCATGTTCATTCATACATTTGCATCACTTTTCCTACCTACTCTTCTCTCTGCCTCGCCTCACACTGTAATGGTTGATTTCACATCCCTTTGAGAAAGTATTTGAATGGAAAAATTAAACATTCTGTTCAGAAAAAACGTGTTGCTTAAACCTGAGCTTTAACTACAGTTAGGAGTGGCTTCCGAAATTATTTGTGTTTCACGTCAATTCACTTCTGAGGCTATGTTCACTCTTCAGGTATGCCAAGATGCTTCTTTATTAGCTTTTCAAAAAGGGGATGGCTGCTAAGTATGTGGAAAACCTTTTTCTGATGTTGAGTTAGGTGTACTGGAGTTTCTTGTCTTTTTACAACCCAGGATTTACTCTGAGCTGTTACCAAACTTCCCCAAGGACAGCATTCTGTGAGAAATGCGTTAGACACCAGGGAAGGCAGAATATGAAGAGCTTCTCATCACAGGGGAAACCAGCAGAATCTTTTAAGTGTCAAGTCTCTGATAAGCAAAAGGATTAAAGGCAATGCTAAATTTGAACCTGAGTGTTTGCCTGCCAGGGGGTTCTTTGCATTTATACAACCTTGGTTTGTTCTTAGTGACTGTTCCTCCAATGAGGCTCTGATGAGACTCTGTCTGAAGGTCATGTTGTGCTTTCTGCTGATGCATTGGATGTAACATTATGCTAAACTGATGAATGAAGGCAGAAAGAGGAATGGAGAAAGTGTTAAACGGGTATGAAATGGAATATTCAGAAAACAGCCACAGGCAATCAGAACAGGGCAGGGATGAGTGAACAACAGAACAAGGTTATCTACTCTCATGTGCTAAAAATTCTCAGGGGGCTCTGTGTCAACCTTTAAAAAAAAACAAACCAGAACAATACAGTAACAGAAACAAAAAAGGAAGAAAGGAAAAAAAAACCAAACAACACAACCCTTTTCTTTCCTGCCTGGAAATGTTACTTTATTTTCCATTGCAGCAATGGATGCCTTTACAAGAACAAAAGGGAATGAACAGGAGGTATAATAAGACTTTCCAACATTTAAACAGTTACAAAACTATTTTTTCCCCCTGGAGAAAGATGATTCAAGTTTCTTAATACATGGTATTTAACTTAAATAATACAGGGAGCAATGCAACTACAGCAAAGGCTGAGAGCCAAGATTCTTTTTACATAAAACTAGTAGGCAAAGTCATTTTGTAGAGCAGTTTGCCTGCTTAGGGACACAGGCAGCTCTCAAAGTGAAGAAGCAATCTGAACAATATCAAAACATTGAATGCGCATTTCCACTGAGATTCCCAAGACTTCTACTGAAAATTCCCCCTTGATGTGCACTCATCTTTATAATAAGAAAACAAACTCTCCTTTGATGAGTTAGAATTACAGCTATGAATCCATGTTTCTACTGACTTTCACACAATTCCTGTTTTTTCCAGTTTCTTTTTGACAAAAAATAAAATCACACGAAGAAAACACTCCTAATATAATAAGTGTTATTAAAATTCCCGTAAAATGATTCAGATCTTCAAATCTTCTGTACAATTTAAATAATATATCACAAGTTTCCAAATGCTATTAAAAAAAAAAAAGAAAAAAGAAAAACATTAGTACGTAGAATCTAAATGGTACAGGCAGCTATATCAGTTGTACTACTCACACCACGTCCTGCAGAAAACACACTGGATCCTGTTGGAATCAAGGGGAGCTCCACATGCAGAACTGAGAAGAGGTTTTGGAATCACACTGCAGCTGATGGCAAATGTTTACGTCATTTTAATCCCACTTGATACATTTGTGGCAGATATGGATTTCAAGGTAGGTATAAATCAAGAATAATGAGCACTAGGTGTGACACTTCAAAGAAGGGGATTAATACATATAAGAAATGCACAACTGAAATTAAGTAGTTTGGCCTTTCTTTTTAATGAAGAGAGAAAATTTAAGGCTCAGCAAACTAAACAGATTTTTTATTCAACTAATATTAGCTTTAAATGGAATGTGTTGTTAGTAATGGCATTTAAGAAAAGGGAAAAAACAGAGTTAGTGAGGCTTAAAAACAGCAAGGGAGTAGAATATGTTCCAGTAAGAAAGCATATGAATCACAGAGAACTGCTTTCTGTTATAGCAACAAGATCAATTAGATCTGCAACAGCTGAAAACCATTAACTGCTGTTGGCTGCTGTTAGCATAATGGGTTTTTTTCTGCTCCTTATACTGGTGTCAGTTTATCACTTTACTACCCAAACAGTTCTGCCTGAAGCCCTGGTAATCTTAAATATAGAATTGTTAGGAACAAAAGAAAATCTCCCAGCATACAAATTGAAGTATTAAATATTACTAACCTTTTTATAGACTAAACACTGTTTCAGCTGCCAAAATTGTTCAGTACAGTGTCAGAGATGTCTTTGTTTTATGTTTCTATTTTTTTATTTTGTGAGATGCAGAGACAGTTGCCTAATGTTAGTCAAGGTAATTAATTTCTAGCCAGCCATACATAAGGGGGGAAATACTGGGGCAAGAAAAGCTTCCATATAGCAGCCAGCAGCAGCACTTATTTCCTCTACTTTATGGAAAACAAGCAAAATTAAGTGAATCAGACCCATTCTTCTGATTGTCTCGGGGTTCCTGTGTTGCCACATAGTATGTCCTTGCTGCCCACAAAGTTCTGTACCACCTGGGCTCGGTCCTTTCCTCTATCAAATTAGCAACACATCACCTTCTCTAAAACCATGCCATCATTCTGTACAGTTTATCTATGGCACAATGTTCCTGATTTTGAGAAGAAAAAAATGGTGTGTCTTTTACTATATTTTCATTTAAATATTCATAGCATAACACTCAAAGTGACAGGCGGCCTTCTGGATGAGGTTTGTTTTCTTCTGCTCATTAATGGCTCAACCTCGGGCAGCGTTATTTCTGTAACTTGTCAACTCGGTTTTCTCAGCTCAGTGCTATTCCCTTTCTTCATCATCTTGGTGGCTGCATTTACAGGCTTTCAAATTGTTGAGTGGGAAATATCAGGAACACCACTGCTTACTCCCTGGGCTAAATTAATGCCTCTTGTATGAGGAGCCGTGTAGCACGTGTTAGATTTTTTTTTTTTAGTGGGTGGTAGGGGAAATGAAATGCCAGCACTGATTTATGTTCTCAGAGTTCAACTGAGAGATAAGCCTGTCTGCTTCAAACAATGAGGTGTGGTTAAGAGATCCACAAGATAACACTACACCAATGAAAAACATTTGCACAGGACATTCAGACACCAGGTTGATCTAGCCAGGGTCTGCAAAGTAAAACAGACCCCAGCTTTGATCAGTTTAATGGTTGTGTCTGTCTGTGGGGCTTCACAGTTTAGATTCCTACACTGCTTAGATTCCTACACTGCTTAGAGTGAGTCACTAGCAGTTTGCACACATCCCTGGTGGCCAACACAGAGTAGTAGTGTGCTTGCATGACTGCCTGCAGAAGGGTCATGTTCAACACCCCTCTCTCTGTCCTGGGCACGGTTATATCATGAACCCCACTGATGAGGGCAATAAAAAACTGTTTCCTTTATCATCTTAATCAAAATTCTCTTCTTCCTATCCTTGTGCTTTGGACAGAGGTCCCTCTGTGGCTAGGATGGGACTGAGAAGTGCAAACATCTGAGATATGCTTTCAAACCCTTAATGCATATTTATTTAAAGCAATCTCCCACAGCCTCTCCTCCACTTCATCACTTGGCTGCTTGGCATTATCCGAGTATCTGAACACTTGTAACTCAGCAGAAATTGTATGGAATTATAGGAAATAGTGTTGCCAAGAGCTACCTGTAAGCATGAAGAGGAAACTGGTGATGATAGATTCCATCTTACACTTTTGTGACGTATAAATAATAAAAAAATGAAATATTGCAATATTTTATAATAATTTATATAGCAATTAACCCATATTTCTTTAGTTGTCCTAGCTTACACTAAAACTTACAATGCTATAGCTTTACAGTTCAAAGCCATTTAGTATTTGTCTGGGTCTTAGGGAGGAAAACACTTAGAGAAAGTTCCTGTGCAGCTGAGGGAATGGAGTGGAGGGTAGACAAGGTGTAGATGGAGAATAATGCAATTATATCTATGGATCAGATAGGGATGGCCTGAAGCTGTGTCAGGGGAGGTTTAGGTTGGATGTTAGGAAATGATTCTTCACTCAGAGGGTGGTTGGGCACTGAACAGACTCCCCAGGGAAGTGGTGACAGCACCAAGCCTGTCTGCGTTCAAGAAGCACATGGACAACACTCTCAGGGACATGGTGTGTGTGACTCTTGGGACTGTCTGGTGAAGGGCTAGGAATTAGATTTTTAGTGACCCTTGTGGGTCCCTTCCAGTTCAGGATAGTCTCTAATTCCATGAAGAATTTCATTTGGTAAAAGCCATTTTAAGATTTACAATGGTTTAGCAAAATACTTCTCAAGTCAAATATTTTGAAAGCCTCTTGTTTGTGAAGCAGAGTGCAAGTAAGAAATAAAGGAGGTGCAAACAAAAAACATTTTCTCAGGAGAGAGTGTTCAAATTCAAGTGCTGACCTTAATCTCCCTGGCAGCTCATGGAATAATGCTGCCCACATCAGAGAGTGGTGATGACTGTCAATTGCACTCAGTACAAGGAAAAAGACATTAGAAAGCTATTATGGACTTTTTACCCCCCTTCTAGCCTCAAAGAACATCCTCTGACTGACTGATCTGGTAAAGTATACAACCTGATCAGATATTTCATAAGCTCACTGGATTAGGGTAAAACCAGGACTGCTTTGGAACTTACAGAGTAGGAATCCTTCCATGTATAGCCTTTCAAGGGCTGAAACAAACTGTGCTGCCAACATAACAACAGTGTAGCCTGAATAATAAGAAAGTATTTTGGACATGAATTTAATTTCAAGTTCATAATTAAGCTTTAATGAAAGTTACTCTTCAGGGAGAAACCCAGGTATTGGGCCACTACAATGCTGCCTTACCTCTATGCAAAGTTTTATATCACTATATTCTGAGCATGCAGTGTTGATACAGGGTCTGATTATAACCTGTACTGTAGATAAAAGAAAGAAATCATTTAAGGTCTTTGCTAGCTGCTGATGTAACCAGCAATTTCCGTTAGAAATTTTTATGTGATGACATTAAGGGAAAATTATTTTATGTTTGCCACTTTAAAAAAATCTTGTATCTTCCCCCAAAGGCAGATAGTTTTTACTCTGAATGACATGTGAAATTTTACATTCCCATAGCAGAGAATGTACTAAAAAGGCAATAGAATCCACTGTGCAAAACATAATAAAGAGAATTTTTTTAAAATGAAGGATGGGAGAATTGACTCATTTGATTAAAGAGAGCTCTCAGGGACATGATACTTGAATTTACCACTCTTTGGCAATGGTAATTTTGCCATCCTATCTAGAAGAGTAGAGCAAAGGATCTACACAACAAGTAAAATTTCTCTCCTTGCATCTAAAAGACTGTAATGCAAAAGTAAAAAGAGACAAGCTTGTTGAGGAAGGGAGAAATTATAATTCAACAAGGAAGCAGCCCACAGCTGTCACTCAGGAACCAGACTGGAAAATGTTCTGGTATATTATAATTTTCTAAAAGATTTATTTTTATAAAACTGAGAATAATCTCAATGTCTAAAACACCAGATACCAATAGCAGGAATAAAGGATTAAACACCAGTTAAAGTGTGGGACCTAAATAAATACCATTTTCAGAAGTAAATTCACCTTGTTACATTCATCTACTTCTGTTTGAAATTTATGCTTCAAACTTAAATGTAAATGGATTAAGTACAATGCTGAAGCTGTTCTAAGCATTTATAGGAAAGAAATACTAATCTTGGCTTTTAGCATGTTTATAGGATTTGAAAAGTCAACTGCAATCATAAAAGATTTTCTAAGCTGTACTCTGAGACAGTAGTGTGAAACACCTTCATTCATAAGAATGGAATTTTTATTTCAAAACTCGACGGTATTTTTTAGTTTTAGTATCTGCTTCATGAGGTACCTTGTGTTCAAAAACCCCTGTGGACTTTGCAAAATATCTATCACCTGGCATTTCTCTCCTTCTGTAAAAGAAAAACTATTCCAAGAGTGTCCTTATGAATTCCCTCCTTTACCTGTTAGACAGGCAGGAGGATTTCTTGAAGGTAAGGATCGGGGGGTGTGGGGGGGCTCTGTTGTGAACACTGTCTTTTCTGTGAGATGAAGCTTTTTTGAAGACAGTTTTGCAGACATTTTCTCTAACCTCATGTAGTCAGTCAGGGATGATTTTTTTGCATGGAGAGTGTGTTGGTGGAGAATCTTCATCCCCACTTCTCCCATGCTTTTTCTTGGATGTTGTCTGAGTAAAAATGAATAATTTCACTGTTGATCACTTTATTTCATCTGAAATAAAGTATATGCATAATTGCAAGGTTACAGGTTTAAAGAGAGAAAGCTGTAAGGAGAGAAAGGAAAGTGCTTGCTTGCCTTGGAGCTTACATCAGTATCTTGAATGGGTTACAGCACCTCATCAGCAGGGAAGATGCTTCCATACAGTCTTAACTGCTTCCCAACAAAGAGGTTTCCCATTGGAGCCATGCCTGGTGGTAGCACAGTATTTTCCACCTTAGGACTTAAACTATGACAGTGGCAGAATCTGAACCATAAATCAGCCTGAGTCCCATGAATGAGATCAAAGTAATGTCTTCTCTTTTCTCTTTTTTATTTTTATTTTTTTTTAATTGAAAAAAAAATGGCTCAAAGTCTTTGTTCTAATAGTAATAGTCATCAGAAAAGCAGAATCGCCTGATGATTACTCTGTTTTTTAACAGATGACTCATCCTTTGATGAATCTTGAGGGAAAAGAGCACTGGGTTTCTTGTCTTTCCTGGAGTAGCTTCAGGCCTCTGTGAGTCAAACCTTATGCACTGAGAAAGAGACAAATCTACAGTGTTTACCACTGTGTTAGTAATGAGAGTACTGTGCATCAGCTAGCACACATTCCTTCTTGAGGCACATATTTAAAACATATTACTTCAGCAAGCATCAGCATCAATTAGCAGCTCTTAATTGTAGTTTAATTTCTTACCTTCTCCTGTAACTTTTAAAATGCAATCAGAAATAAAAGTGGTTTCAGTGCTTCAGAGTTTTTCCTCATTGCATCAATTCCACATTGCATCAATCCAACAAACTGCCAGAAACCCAGTTAAAATGTTTTACAGTTTCCTCACTGGGCTACAAAAGGGTTAAATAGCCAAGCCAAAGAGCCTTTAGTGAAAATGCTACAATGACTTCACAATAGTTTCACAATAAACTTAGCTATTTATAGATTTTCTGTGTGCTAAGAGCACAACAGAAAGTCAGTCCAGGTAACAAGTGTGGCTTGAGATGACGGTTCAGTGGGCACACAACACAGAGTACAAGTGCACTGCTGCTCTCCTGACAAAGTCTCCACAGGCTCAGATATGGTTATTAAGCACATGGGAACACAGCTTTTTACAGCGAGGAGCTGCTGGTACTAATGAGGCTCTGACATATGCAAGCCACTTTTGTCATTCAGTACTGTAACACAAATGCTCCTTTTAAGATGTGTGCTACACCCATGATCACAGCCAAACAGATGCAGGAGACGAGAACTGAGGAAATGAGGGGGAAAAAGCTTTCTCATAATTTTAAATTCCTACCATTGCATTTGATTTTTCAGCCCCAATATCTTCAAGATTCCCAAACCCTTTTTTAGTATATTATGCTTTACACCAATCTACTAAATTATTGAAATTTGATTATACTGAGTGCATATTTCAGTTGTAGTGGAATTTTTTCGCATATTTGCATGTATTAGTGATCATTAAAATCTGCTATATTCTTGTAAATTTTTTCTTGTAGAATATTTCAGTTGCTATTTTGCTTGCTTGCCAACTCACTTCTTAAAGATGACAAATTAAAAAATAGAAGCCACAACCATCAATCTGTGAGGATCTTATTGTTATCTGGCTTTAAAAACCAGACAGAGAAGTATTTGAAAATGTTTTTTCACATGAAATATTATTGGAAGAAAATCTCTACAGCCTCCACTCTTCTAGCATCACTGTGTATGAAAAATTTCAGGAAATTTATCTTTACAACCACCCTGCAAGATAGGAAAACATACTATTCCTATTTTACACATAGGTAATTAAAACACACCAAGACTAAGTAACAGGCCATATTATAAAAGAATGTGGAAGTGAAGTTTTGTCTTCCAAATCCCACACTAGCACTCATATCACACAAACCTAATTGCTTCCTTGACCAGAGATAAATAGCAGGCAGCCTACCCAAAGGTGTACATTACTTTTTAACTGTAGAAATCACTGTTTCACACAGATTTAACAATCCTGCAACTGTGTTTCCCCATCAACTTAACTCACTCCTGACAAGTACTCAAACCTATAAAAAAAGCCAATCAAAACGACCTCAGCTATGAATCAAAAGTACAAACTGATCACATAGTCACTCAGAAGGAGGATGTTAGCCTTTCCATATATTAACTTAAAACAAGGATGTTAGCCTTTCTAGATGATTGAATTGGGAGTTCAAGCTCAGAAGATGCCCTTTGCTTGTTCCCTGTACAAGGATGTAACATTTGCTCACATCCAGTTTATCAGTTATCTGTGCTTTTCTGTAGGAATAACCCTTGCTGGTCATTATTACTCCCCCAATCACATGTGTTAATCATGCACAGTCAAGGTAATTTTATTCCTATCAGTTTACTGATTAAAATGCTATGCAGTACAGAGTGAAAGAATTGACTCCTACAGGAGCCCAAGAGAAAATGTGCCTGGTTTACAGGTGTATTGACATCCTTTTGTTTGCCAATTTCTAATTCAGTTAGAAAGCCAGATTGATCTTGTATCATTACTTTTATATAAAAATGTTAGAGCTATGTCAAGCTTTACAGAATTCTGTGTATCTCATAGTAACAACATTAGCTTTCATCAGCCAAAGTTTTAATCTAATAAAGATGGATGCACAGTTAAACAAATATTGATTGGTGCTACACCTCTCTCCTTTATTTCTGTATCAATGGAGACCTGCACTACATTACTTCACCTAGAAATGATGTCAAGGACAGGCTACAATCACATCCATAATTTTTGTTCACTTTGCTTATAGACAAGAGTAAGACATTGAATTCCAGTTAAATTAAAAAGAGGGGGGAAAAAAGAGTAAGAACTTGGGTTGGCTTCTAATTCTGACCTAATTTCCATGTTTCTCCAGGAATTTACAACATGCCTTACACAAGAATAACAGGTCAAGATTTTAGTTGTTATCAGACTAATTTCTGATGCTGCATTTGCCAAAGCAGTGCAGGGAATTGTCTCAAGAGGCAGGAAGCAAGAATAAAGGGAGGAGTGCAGGGGAAAGAGGGAGGACAACAACTTATTTTAAATCCTCTCTTCTCATGGAAGCAGAAACACCTCTAAGGTCAGGCTACACGAGTTTTGGCTGTAGGCTGACTGGTCTCACCATCTGTGACCTTGTAGAGCACTCCCATGGCATTAACATTGAAAGTTCGCTAAAGTGGAGCAATTTCAAATGACTGAAAATCATATGTGCATTTACTCATTTTAAGTGAATAAAAAGTCTTTTATTCAACCTTGTTCACCTCAGACCTGAATCTTATTTCTTCACCTTTTTGAAGATGGTTTCTAAATCGAGATTGATGTAGGAAGCCACCCAAGGCAAGTACTGTATTTGCAATGTATTTTAAATTTTCCACATTCTGATAGGTACAATTCCCAGTTATGTTTTGGTTGCACCCAGGCCATGGAAGAGAAGACCCAACTGCAGGTTCTAGAACAACTTTGCAGAACTTTGCAAGGTAGCACCTTGAAGAAACTTAAGATTCCCTTCAAATTGCTAAACACACAATAGCTACAAACTCCTCTACACAGGGAAAATAATCAGGCCTAGCTGTATTAAACAGAAGATAAAGCAAATACTTACAAGGATAAGATTATAAGGAATGTGAGCAGATTGTCGTCTTTCATTCAGTCTTATCACAGAAAAGAGGATATACTAGATGTAAAGTTGTATTTGGCTAGACTTAGACTGGCTGAATGAATATAACCCACCATTTCAGTTTATTTAATTTAAAAAGCAGGTCAAAGTGCTGCTTTCAGCTACCTATTAATATTGAAAGGATCTTCTGGTTATTACAGTTATACTCCAAAATGTCTTCAAAGCAGTACAACCACACTAAATTTTATGCCTCACTGAACAAAAAGAATGATGACTAAACAATTTTTTTAGGACTTTGGAGTGCAAAAAAGTCATTAATAACACTAGATTAAAAAATAACCAACTTATCCTTGCATGATAGTTTCACCCAAACGTATCTGAAAACATTACTTCAGACTAATGGGAAAGAAATATTTCCTTTAAAAATAAATTCTCCCTGATCCTCTTTCTTTCCCTCTACCCTGGTTGTGAATGTCTTTTTCCTTCATATAGCACGTCCTAACAAAATTATTAACCAAAGAGTAAAAAATTCTGGAAACACAATTTAAATGATGTTCTAACAAAAATAATGATAGTGTTAAATTTAACCTCACACAATTAATAAAGACTGATTTTTATTTTTAATTCGAGGGATCAGAGATCAAAATGGGGAACAACAAAAGTCAAATTCTAGCAAAATCAACTTTCCCATTTTACACCACCTATTCTGTAATACCTTGAGCTCCTGCTACTCAGTTTCATTATGTCTTTCTGCCATTCATTCAAACTTTATCTACAGCAATGTTAAAATGGGTACAAAAAGTCAGAAAAGAGGTTCCAAAAATAAAGGTTGATAAACACTGTTGCAACTGGTGTAAGCCAGACTCTTCGCATTACAATTTGGTATTAGGCTCCAGTTTTGAAAACTCGTACACATTGTGAAAAATGAAGATGACTAAGCAGAGTAAGCAAAGTTAAGCAGGTGCCTGAGTTTTTGTAGGATTGCAACCGTATTACTACATCAGGTGGGGTTGGCTTACTTCTAAGGACTAGAGGGTTACTACAAGCTCAGCTTTGGTTTCCTCCAGACAAAATTTGCTATAATGAGATGCCCATAATGTTCCTCTTTTCCACAGCAAAACATGAGTTTGGGTGGGGTTTTTTATTTTGATTGGGGGTTTTTTTGTTGTTTTTGGTTTTTTTGGGTTTTTTTTTTTTTTGAGAGAAGTGAGTATTATTTCAACTAATTATTATTAGCTAATCAAAAGGGAAGTTCCCAGGCTATTAGCCATTTACATTATAAGTGGATTGCTTTGCGGACAGAAAAAACTGACAATCGTTCAATATTCTTGCAATAACACTGTAAGTATCTGTTTGATAACAGCAATAGTCTCGTTTGTTCAATTTATAACTAATCAATAGCAATAATTTAATATTTTGCAGTAAGGAATTCTATTAAGAAAGCATGGGTTTGTGCAGGATGACAAAGGCTATCTGTTCACAAATTAATGCTTCGCTTCAGAATTAAACATCAAGAGTTGTCCTCCAAACAAGGACAGATTTGATGGGGAGGCTGAGGGGAGTACAATGCAGCCCACGTGCTCTAGGCAATTTCCTCATCTGTATTATAGATGCATCTAGCCCTGTCCAACCCCAAACACTCTCTGTATGAAAAAAAAAAAAATTAAAACACTGATCTAAGTGACTTTCAACTTATTTGCTTATTAGAGGTGCAACAAAAACTCACAATCATTAAAGTATGTCCTTCTCAGAGAACAGAATGGGTATCTGGACAAGAACGGAGTAAAATCCATCTAATTTAGTAACTACAGAACTTAGAAAGGGTGTCAAAATATATATTCACATTTTCATGGCACTGAAAGGACTTGATTTGACGTGGTTTTGAGTGGTATGGTTTTGGTAGTGGGGGGCTACAGGGAGGGTTCTGTGAGAAGCTGCTAGAAGCTTCCTCACATATGACAGCGCCAATGCCAGCCAGCCCCAGGACAGATCTGCTGATGGCCAAGGCTGAGCCCATCCCAGTGGTGGCAGGTCCCTTAGGAAGGGCTCCATGCTGAAGCAGGGGAACGCTGTGAAGAGTCCTGCCACTGAGGCAGGAGTGCCAAAACAATGTGTGGTGAAATGAATGCAGCCCCCATTCCCTGCACCCCTGTGGGAAGGAGGCAGAGAAAATTGGGAGCGAAGCTGAGCTCAGGAAGAACAGAGGGGTGGGTGGAAGGTATTTTTAATATGTGGTTTAGTTTCTCATTGCCCTACCCTGATCTGATTGGTAATAAATTCACTTAATTTCCCCAGGTTGAGTCTGTTTTGCTGGTGATCGTAATTGGTAAACAATCTTTCCCCGTTCTTCATTATATTTTCTTTTCCTTGTGCAGTTGAGGAGCAAAGTGATAGAGCAGCTTGGTGGTGATCTGGCATCCAGCCAGGTTCAACCCATCAGACTCTTTATACATTGCTGCGTATAGTGCTAATTTTCAATATATCATCACAGCATCAAACAAACACAAAGAAAAATTATTTTCTTCATATATTTGCACTGACAAAACACTAAATACATTATCTGTAGCAAGTTATTACTTAAGCATTAAACTAATGAGACAGTCAAAATACTGGAAAATAATAATCTCATAACAAATCAGATCGCAATGTATCAGCTAATTAGCAGAAAAAAAGCAGTAATAAATTACTTGTGTTTCTTGTTGGCCACTAAATCCGCTTTCAACATATTTCAAACAGTACTAAATATGAAACCACTGCTTCTTATTAACAAAGAGTTGGTAAAATACCAAATTTCTACTGTTTTTAAGTGTTTATTTTTGGAAAGCCCTGTAGAAAATAACAAAACTTCTTCTGAAGGGGAAGCAATGGATGTTTTCAGAACATATGCCGTTTATCTACATACCTAAAAATTTATCTAACATACCTAAAAATATGTGCTGATATATAATGGCCAAAGACATGAAGACACTACAGATAACACTTCAAGCTCAAACTCGAGGGCAGGTCCCCAAGGCATCATGAATATTCACTCAAAGCTCAGGTCTAGGACAAGGCTGGTAGCTTGGCTGTTCCCAGAGGAAGGAGTGTGTTTCTCATACCTCTCCAAACTGAGGGCTCTCAAATCAAATTATGACTAAACTTCTGCTCAGTCCAACATCTGGTGATAATCCAGGGAGTTCACTTTCACCAGCTGTCCCTGTGTAAGTATTAGTCTCATTCCATGGCTGTAGATCAGTGCGATGACCTGATTACCTCCTTGTTATTCCATAATACAAATTTCCAGCCTTCCATTCTCATTTACTGCTTTTTATGTGATGGTGCAGAAAATGAGGCAGAAATCTCTCAGCAGTTAAATACCAGAGCAGGACTGCTGTTTTCTGTGACATTCAGCCACCAAAGAACTGCACTGCTATGGATGAAAGCACTGAGCAGCATCTTTTGGTGAATTCAGGGAAGGTTAATGAATAACGTCCTGATGATGGGAACAAAAGTGTCTGCGGATTTTATTCACTCCACACGGTAAATAAGCAGATCAGTGACACATACTTCTAACACAGACAAAATATCGTGTGTTTGAGAACCAGACTGTTCAGAGGAAAGACATTAGTGTCTTAAAAAACAAGTGAAAGTTGCTGTGGTGGAGAAAGAGCAAGAGAAAAATGTTATCACACTTCATCACTGTCACTTTTACTGTTCAGCTTCACGTTGTTTTTCACAGGAAAACTGCCACATTGAGCTGCACTCAAGAGTGGAAAGTCCCTAACCTGTGAATATCCCTGCGTCAGGACAAACTGAGACTGGTGAGAGAAGAACAAAGATGATGACTATTGCTTTTAAGCAAAGGGAGTGGAAGCGTTTTCCAAGTTGAGTCAGAGCACTGACACACTTTCCAATGCAGGCATGCTTGCTCCCCCACCACTTTCTACAGAGACTCATTCACAAAACAACAATAAGTAAGTCAAAAGCAAACACAGAAAACTGCTCAGTTATCAATTCAGAGTTGCAACTGCTTCCTGAAATTAATTAAAATAACCAGACTTGTCCCCTCATCCTTGTTAGTTTGGGTCTCCCTCCCCTGTACCACAGTATTCCCTCTATTTGCTTTCTTTCCAGTCACTTGCAGTCCAAGTATCCTCAAAAGTCTCCAAAGTGTGTTTATTTTCCTTTTCCTCTTGGAACAGAGCTGATACGCCCCAGAAGACTTTATTTGCATCTGTAAACCACAAAGACCTTTCAAAGGGTCAGCAGCGGATGGCGAATGAATGGTGGCTGGGGGACCTTGCAGAGGTGAGCACTGCTGAAAGCAGAGAAGCCATTGGAACAGAGGATTCAACAGCAGGGCAGAAAGTACTTGTTTTAGGCTTTAAAGCTGTGCTGGAAAGGGTATGGCTGCCCCCTGCAAAGGAGATCCCTGGAGAACAGCTCATTGTACTAGCAGTGGGAAACATGAAGGCAGGGGAAGTATGAGCTCAGATGCAGAGACAATGAGCACAAGGCTCCTTCCAGAGTGACTCATCCAGCCTCTGGGACAGAGGAAACCGATCACTCCATAAATCAGCTTCTTTTGCTAACTATCCAAGTAGTGGCACTTGGCAGTGGGGAAAGCAGCTGTTCACTCCTTCTAACAGCTCATGGGATGGTACTGGGAAATGGGAGTTAAATAGAGCTTCTGGGGAGACGATATTTGGTGACAAGGGGAGAAGGAAATAGTACAATAAGATACTTAAAGGAATTAATTTGATTTTACATAAATAATAGGGAACGGGATCAGAGTATTCCAATAATACTAAGGTTCAGCAAGAGCAAAGGAAATTTTTTCAAACTTGCAGGCCACTCCTGATTTTTCTTGTACTCAAGAGTTAATTTTTACATAATTTATGTGCCAGCAGTGCAGTTTTCTCAAAACAAAGCCCTATCTAATATTTAATAGAAAGGAGAGAGCAATTTGGAAAAAAACACGTTGGTTTGGGGGCTTTCCCCCCGACAAAGTTATCAGATTTGAGTTAGTAAAATTACATGGAAACTAATTGGGAAAAAGTCCAATATGTATTTCTCAGCTTTGTTACTTCTACATTTAGTGTATTAGCACTTAAAAGTCTGCAGGGAAGGAATCCCTTTCTTGAGGAGCACTGGTGTCCCGTCCTGCCTTGAAAAACTAAAGACCTTCTATTCTTATGGAATCAAGTAACACACCAGACCATGGAATTAAGTGATGCACAAAATATTACATTGGTTTCACTATTAATTCATCAGAGACAATGGTTTGAGAGTAAGATATTTTACCAGAACTTGCTGCTTTCATTTTGTCTTACCGTCTAGTGTTTAGGAATGTCTCTTTTGAGCACTGTCTCCCATCCCTGTCTAGCCCTGTCTAGAAGGATTTAGGGGAGGAAAAAGAGGGAAAAAGTAAAACTAACCAACTATTCTGATTAGTTTTACTATTATCTTCTCAAAAATACCAAGGATACAACATAAAGCACCACGTGGGTTTTAAATTCCATTGGCCAAACAAATCTGACGCAGCAAGCTGAGCCACCAAAGCTCCCCCTAGATGATGAGGATCAGACTGGGTGCTCTCAAGCTGACCTACCACCTCCAGCTGTCTGCAAAGCCCTGCAGCTCAACCCCATTTGCAGCAGTGTCTGGGAAGGACCAGGGCTACCAATATCTGGAGCTCACTGCTTCTCCAACCATCGGGGGGACCAAGGTGCCAACTGGTCCTGTTTGACCACCCTTGATCTCATGTTACACATGGGAGCTGAAGGAAAGGACAAGTGGGTCTTGCACGACTAACTTTCAAGACAGAAGTTTTGAAAATCAGAAATCCTCTCCCTCCCAGACTTCTAACAGGAAGCCATAAAAATAATTAAAGGGGGGAAAAAAGAAAAAAAAAAAAAAAGAAAAAAAGAGGAGAGCGAGAAGTTAGTTTGCAAGCAATGCTACTCCTCAGAGAGATACACTCATCCATTCATCCCGAGGTGACTACCATTCTGAAAACCATTTAACTGTTTTTTTGCTGGAGTAAGGCAAAGAAAGATGGGCAAAAAAAGAGATTACTTTGTTCTCTCCTCTCCTCTTCTCTAGGAAATACAATTTCCTTCAAAGAATTGAGATAGCCCACTAAAACCAACCACTGTTCTTTCAAAACCAGAAGCCTATGGCTAATGATTCCAAGCCATTCCATTTTTGAATAACTGTATTTACAGATGAATAAAGAACAACTGTTTATTGATGTCCTATCCCTGAAACCAAGAGAAGCACTCCTAATGTGAACACTGAAATATCCATTCTTTTTCCAGAGGGAAAAAAAATCTTAAGACTCCTTTTTTCAAGAAAGACAGCTCATAAAATCATTGAGAAATCTTCCTTCGGCTGGATAAAATACATCTTCAACTTTAATAATCTAGAAAAACTCTAGCTGTTACAGTAAGCACGAAATAAAATGAAAAAGCAATCCTGAAACAAATAATCTTACTTTTAGCCTTTCACACATTCTCAATTTCTCCTACCAAGAGCAGAACAGCCTTGAGAGGATGAGCAGCAGTGTCTGAAACCATGGAAACTGTAGTTTGCCTGTTTTTCTCAAGAGTTGGGCAACAGGCCCTGTCTGAAATCTAGTTTCCACAAGGTTTTGCAATTAAAGAAGTCAAGTATGAATGCAGCAAGTTAGGGAACAAAAATAAACAGCATTTCATACTTCGTCCTAAGAGCTTCTAAGTTATTATGAAAGTCTTTTCAGAACCACCCTTTGAGACTCAAATTATTGGATGATCATCTCATTTTCTGGCCAAGAGTGCTTGTAATTTAAAGAAAAGCATGATAATGGGCTGCACCAATTTGACACAGGTATTTTGCAAGACAGAATTTACATACCGTCTTTTCTGGTAATTTCACTGTTCTCCATTTACTTAGACTTTTTAGAGGATGGAACAATGTAGAGGACTTATCTTTTCATATTACATACACACCTTAGAGTCAGCTCAATAGAGCTTTTGGTCTGTTGAATAGGTGCAATTTAGTAAAGATGCTAAGATTCACAGTTAATTCACATTCCTTAGCTGACCAGACCTTAAGTGAAAACCCTTAAATTTTTCACTTTTACTCCCCCAAAACTTACCAGACATGCTGAAGGACATGTTTGGTTTCTCTCTTCTTTTAAACAAAGCCCCATCTTTAAGAGAAATACTGTTCCCAGACTCAAAATATGAGCAAAGATCCAGGATCAACGAGAGAGACTCACATTCAAACACTGACCTACTTCCTATTATAGCTTTCCTCATAGCTGAAGAACACACAGTGCTTCCTTAGTAAAACTGAAATGGTGTGGCATATGCTTCTGTAGACAAATAAAATGCTGACAGGCAATGCAGTAAACTGAGCCACACCACTTTTTCCTCCCGTGAAAGCCCTTTAAACATCGGTATTACATTATTCACTGGTATAATGACTGAGTACTTTATAAATGGGACAGAAAGTCAATTATTCCACACAATGCACCATCACAAGCAAGACTGTAAGATCGATGTGCCCATAGCCTATTTTACAAATACTTGAACAAAAAACAAACTAGAGAATTAAGTTCATAGCTTCTTAACACTTTCCAGAGCTGGTAATGTATGTACTGTAACTCACAAAGGCTATTTATAGAGGCGAGTTTCTGCACAGCATTCCTAGAAAATCGTTTCTATTAACCCGCAGATACCATGTTTGTTGAAGCCCTGAGGATGTGTTACAATTAAAAATTAGTGTGAAATTTCAATTTCAACAGTGTTTTTTATTACCCAGACATAAAATGCCGGTTGACACTTTGTGATTAAGATGAAACACTGAGTATCATTTGATTAAAACCAACAAAAGAGCAATAAATGCCATCAGTCCTACCCCAGCTTTAAACACACACTGGGAGACCCCAGTAACTGGTATATGCAGCAGACATACGTGTTGAGAACTTGAACAGCATGGCTTTGACTTGCAAATATGCAAATTTAAAATATCAGAATTAATTGCATAGCAAAGCAGTATAGGTTTAATTTTTTTTTTTCCAGCAGTTTGGAAATTACCTGCATTTTTTTACAAATAAATTCATTACTTCAATTTTTTACAAATAAACTGTTTCGGGTGTTTTTTGTAAAGCAGACCGTACCATAGTTGGTACAATGAAAAATAACATAAGTCCTATAGAGATCCATTTCCTGGTTTATCCTAATTATTACAGTAACCCATGTTTATTGTTTTGTTGCCTATATACAACATACTAAATCTACTTAGAGCTGCTAAATTTAGGATTATCCCTAGATGAGGATATTATGCCTGAAATTATTCTAGAATATACTACCAAATCTCTTTAAATAACTGAAATGTATACTCATTAACTATGTTGTTGCAATGGATTACTCCTCTATTTTAAAGAAATTAATTACTAAAATATATGCATGGTGTTTAGGGGTGCAACAACTACATCTAATTAAAGAAACCTTACCAATAGCTTCTTTCTACAAATTCGCACCAGCCTTTTAAAGTTAGACACAGCATGGTTAATTGCATTTAGCAAAGAAACATGCCAGAGGGAGGTTTTCTGTTATCCTTCTAAAAATACACTGTGCTAGCTATTTTCAACAGATACTTAAATTTCATTGTCTAAAACTACAGTAGAAATACTGTCTGCTATATTTAGTAAATTTCATTGAATAGTTCAACGAAATAGTTTATAAAAATCTGCAATACCATTCTCTGCTCTAATGCGCTAAGCTTGCACTTAGTATTGCATATTAAAAAAAGGTAGCACTGAATCCAATTTTTCCTCAATAATTAGGGAGAGATGAACAAATGCATTTGATAAAAAAGACTAACAAATATTTGTGCAAAATTAATTAAACTATTATTCAAATTCTTGAACACGAAAGATATTCCAACAACTCTGGGCACAGTGTATTTTCTCCAATATGAGCACTTGTGTCTAATAATAGTGAGGCTACACCAAAGTTTCTTTTGCAAAGGTACCAGAATAGATTATTGATATATTAACTTCCTCATATGAAAGCCCAACTAGAACCCAAGAGTGAAAATCTATCATAAGTGCTTATGAAATCCCAGACTATATTACTGATTCAATGCTCGGGTACCAATAATTAAGAGTGAGACGTTGCAGAACGTACTGCTTGATCAGCACAGGTAATGAATTATAATTACAGAAGTAAACTTAAAAAGCATTGGTGACAATGACTAGGTAATTTCCATTTATACTCTTAAGAATTTAATTAATAATTTGAACCTCAACCACATCCTCTTCAACATTCACAAGCTGCAGCCATTACATGATAAGGTTGGGGAAGAGGAGCAGGCAGTTTGCACCCGTAAATTTTAGCCCCCCTTTAGACCATGCTGAACCACGTGGGAGTGAGCCCCATTCTGCACTAGGGTTAGTCCAGAAGAAATAGCCCTGAATTAGCTGGTTATAGACATGCAAACTGGAACCCATAATAGGCAGGCCCAAGTGCTTAATCCATGTATTTGTTGCAGTACAGTGGTATTTGTAAAATATGCACTGAGACATAAATATGTAAATATGAGATAGAATCTGCTTTAGAAATTCAGTGTAGTTGTATAAATCAGAAGTTAAGATAAGCAGATAACTCAGCCATTATTGCATTCAGAAGCATTTCAGAAGGTGAAAATATAATCTGTTCAAGAAATACGTAGTTTAGTTTTAAAAACACCCACAGGGAAACTGATGATAAAAAGCAAGAACAAGTTATAACTGAGTAGATGCAGATTTCATCAGAGAAACAGATTCACTATGTGTAAATATTGTAGGTGGTTGCAGATTAGTATTTAGGAAATGTGTCTTTTTAGGGTTTGTGCTCCAAATGCTTTATGTCTTTTTCCCACTAATCAATATATTTGTAAAACAGATAATTTAAAATTAACTTAACATCTTATTGTTTCTTCATAACTAACAAATAATAACTATTTTGGGAATAAAATTTGCACAGGCACACTGGTAGTATGATGCATGTGAGAACCAGAGAATAATTTAGAATCACTGGCATCTCTAACTACTCTTGGTGGCCCTTGTGGGTTTGGAAACCACTCAGGAAAATTTAGAGTTGAGGAAGCCCATCAGCATCATGCTGTACAAGAGTTGTAATTTCTGTAACAAAATCAGTCAGAGACCAATTCTAAGTGGAGCAGTTCCAATCCAAAATGAGTAAGGAGTCAAGTTGCAGGTGGTGCAATTTGTGATGGCAAGAACTGGATTTATGTCTGGAAACAAAAGATAACACTATGTTTACACACAGCATGACAGTATTATTTATTCAGTTTTTAGAAGTATGTCACTTGGACTCAACCCTATTCTGAAATCAGAAAAGAAAAAATAGAAATCTGTGCACTGATAATGAACTATTGGTAGATAGTCCTGACTTTACAACTTCCATGGTCAAGGTTATATGATTATAAATCTCAGTTAAATGAGTCTGACCATTTTTGTTGTTTCAAAGGAAATTAAGCAACAGACATAGCCATTTGGAAAACCATGAGTCAAAGGATAAAGTAAGAGAAACAGTTCTTATTTTAATACGTCAATTTTATTTTTACATATTTGGCTTAAAATACTGTAGCCATGTTATAATATCTGACACCCAGTCCCATTGAAAACACCTTTCCTTCTGAATTCTGATGACAGGAGATGAGACAGTGTCTACCAGAATTCAACACCCTGCCAGCAAAGAGCTCTACTTTTACAGCTCTTGGGTTTACAGAGCAGTAGGGAGGAGGTTTTAAATGTTAAGAATCAGCATCCAAAAATAAATGCTCATCTATTCAGAAACAATAACCAAAAAAAGCTTTAAGAAGAAAAATAATTTAAGGGTTTATTTTTAAACAGCTATTTTTAAGTGAGCAGCCTTGACATCAGAACATTCTTCTGTCATCATTAGAAAAGGGAGTTTAATTTTGAGGGATCAAGCTGCTTGCTTTACTTTGAGTTCCGTAATTCTTCCTTTCTAAACTTAAAAAAAGCTACCAGAGTGTAACTGCTCAGTGGTAATTGACTTAAACATCTAGAAAAAATAACAATTAAAAAGGTACAAAGGGTTCCTTGCTGTACAAATACATTAAAGTAGGCAAATATGAATTCTGAATAAATGAATTTTTAATACATACACTCTTTGAAAAGAACTCTTTTATTCTGTGTACACAAGTGTCACAAACTGTTTATGAAAACAACTGTTCTGAAAAGCAAATAAGACACTGGCAAAGCCTGTGTTGTGTCCTACTTCTGTGGCTCATCTAATAGTCGATAATTCTCTCCTGTACTTTGTGGTTTCAGTGCTTCACCTCAAGTGCCACAGTGTGTGGATGGAAGGGTGACCTTCAGAACGACAGTGTACTCCAGTAACTTATGTCAGTGGTTGTAATATCCAAAGTGGAAATAGACAGTAGCATGTGAGGACATATGCCAACCATAGGAGAGAAGTTTAATAAATCAGAACATGCCATGCCATAAGGAAATCTGGGTTCCATTTCTGGCTCTGATGCAGCTTTTCTTAACGTGACAAATAATTTCATCTGCCTGAATTGCTTTTCTCACAGTTTAAATGAGGCAGTATTTGTTTATTTTCCAGATACTGTGAGGACTAATTTATTCATACTTGGGAAAGCATTTAAGATTTGTAAACTCGGAGCCTTGACTGGACCTTAGCATAAAGCTGCCCAGTAGACTAGGAATAGTTCTTGTCAACAGCAAGCAGTCAGGCTCAGATTTGTTTACAGCTATTTGAAACCCCTTTCATGCAACTTCTGCCAAAAATAAGAGAAAATGTTTATTTCTGGTACAATGACATTAGCAGTCTTAATTATATGTGAACACACAAAACCAGTAGCCAAAGTAAATACACTGCACTAAATTTATGGCACCTTTGTGGTCACCAGGACAAATATAACAGGTTTTTATGACATCCAGATAATTCCTCATTCTACCACCAATCCCTACTTCACCCCTACAGTCCCAGAGATCCTTTTTTACCTTCTTGGTAAAGACTTAAGGCTCAGGTAAAACTGCTCCAACAGCGTCCCCTTCCCCACAATGGCTTGAGTGTAAGCTATACTCACAGCTCAGTAGAATATAAAAATACACATAACATTTTAAAACTCAGCATATCAAGGCTAACAAGATTAAGGGAAAAAAAAATAGGTTTTTGTGGCACATTGTGGAAACAGAACCTGAGCCTGAATCATTGTCAGAAAAACCTGTCTCAGCACATTCACTGGGGACTGGGCAGACCACAAAGGTTCCTTACATGCATATTCTATCAACCAAAAGGAAGATGGATTTGCTCATTAAATCACAAGTAAGTTATCAGTAACTGAGCTCTGAAAAAAACCTCACAAATTAAAATGACGACCTTCGAAACTCTGAATATGCCTGGTTTAACAGCTGCTAAAGAGTAAGAACCATACAAAGAGGCTTACTGTCACAGCAGCAATTCTACAGAATCTAATAGTGTGAATGGCCACACCACTTCTCCTGATATCACAGTTAGGTGCTGCTAAGAGAGACAGTTTAATCCTAGATTAATTTTTATTCCAAATAATTGGAAGAAAGCTCATGATAACAGCCTTGCATTCCTGGCAAGAATCCTGATGGTCTCAGGTAAAGTATTTATCATTCAAACAGCATTTCCACCATCTATTTAGCAGAAAGCATGACTATTTTAATCAGCTGAGATTGTATTCCTATACCAGCAGTATTACATTCACTTATTAAGAAGCTGAAATGAATGTAAGTTGGTATATTTTAATAAGGAACCATATGTTCTTGCAAAAATATAATCTGAATGTTTATATATACATTCTTTAAGAAAACCAACTAATTTTGAAAACAAACAAACAAATGTACTTCTAACAAAATCTCCTTTTTTTTCCTCTCCAATCAGGTGCTCCTAGAAGAACTGAGATAATTCAAAATCAGTTTACTCCCATTTTCATGATCTTTAAAGGCCTTGCTCTTGCCAATGAGTAACAGCATATACAGAGACATATCAGTTTGTGTTCCTTTTTTGTTTATCTGTCCAAATCCACAACTGAAGACTAAGGAAAAGAAATAGCTAGAGTTTTAGTGTGCATGGGTTTTAGGCTAATAGCCATGAAATATGGGTTCCAAATTGTCGCTGCAATTCACTAGTCTCCCTAAAAAAGTAAATGGCAAGAATTGTCAAAAGGACAAAATGCTCACTGAAAAAGGCCAGCTCTGGTGCAAACCCAATGCTGTTGAATCATGGAGCGGCAGAAATGAAGCACAGATTATCACCTCTTCTTGCAATTTTATTCTCAAAACCCAAACCCAACAATTCTAAATTAAAAATGGATGTTACAGTCATTGAAGAGTTGCAAATATATACACTACTGAAAACACAAAGAAAAACATCAGCACAAGATGAGATCCTACAAGCTGCTGCTGCTGATGTTTTAGCAAAAAAAATGGTGAAAAAAAAGAAACAATGGCCATGAGCAGCACAGGTGTCACAAGGTTTATTGTGTAACTGCTGAAAATGACTGAGTGACAAAAAAAAATATCAACCCTTTCTGTGAACTTCAGAGAGCCCCAACAGAAACCGTGATGATGGGTGTATCTGTTTATCTTTTTTTTTGGTCTAAAATGAAGATGAAAAAATCCTACACAGCCTTCCTTGTGCTGTTCTTTGATTTGGTTAAAAAATATTTTGAATTCTGTGTTATACTAATGGTGACACAGCTGGTGGCACAAAGTCCTTTCAAATTCAGACAACCAAGGAAGCTGACCTCTGTGAGATGCCCTGCTTTGGAATATCACTAGATAAATCTAATACTCTGAAAATGAAAATATATTTTCCCACTTAATTATCCATAGAGTACTTTGTAAAATGTTTCTTTATTTTACTTAGCTAAGAGTATTAAAATTCTGAAGAAAATAAATATTTGGCTGTATGTTAATTACACTTACAGAATGTGAATGGACAACCTTTAGCTAAAGGATGACATTGGACATCCTTCACTGTTTTGTGAAGAAGATAGCAGCAGAATAATTCACCATGTACCTTGAATTTAACCACTGATTCCATAGGGAAATAAACCCAAGGGATCCACGCAACAATGGAGATGGCCATGGGTCTGACCATAAAAGCTGGAGAGGATTCAGTTTAAGCAGCAAACTCATTCACTCACTGTCCTTCCCTTCCATTACGTTTTCTATAGCTTTTCTCTACCATCAGTATAAGTTATTGCCAGGAAATAATAAAAACAAAGAAGGAACTGAAAATCCTGCAGCTGATGCTCTCTTACCTTGGATTCTGAACAGAGTTTTTAATTTTAATTCACTGAAGGAGATTTTTACATAAAACTTCAAACACTTACTTTAGCATTATTTGACAACATCAGATTCTTAATCTACACCTAATAAGAAATGTCCAAAGCACAGTCTTAGTGTTTCAAAGAAAATTGAGTAATTTAGAGAAAATACTAGAAACCTGTTACATTCTGGTGAGGCTTTATTTATGATGTGGTAATGCTGGGTAGCAGGGATTAACCTTAAGATTTTCCTCATTAAATCTCCTGCTTTTGGAAATTCTATAATTTACCAAGCTTTGTCACCTAGCAGCATCCCCCTCTCCCCCTCACATCCAAACCACTGTATGCTCAAAAGAAACCTTAGGTGATTTAGATAATTTTAATTATTTTTTAAAATTTCCAGATCCTTATCCACTCATTAATTAATATAAATTGTCCTTAGTTTTAAGGGCTGTGCATGCTGGCAATTTATGTTTTGTCACAATGAAGACAAATAAACGTGCTATCATTTTCATCCTTTCTTTCCTAATAGTGTATCTATCTGAAGAAGACCATATTGATGGATTTTCCCTTGTTTTTGAATGTAAAATCAGCCACTTTCTGCAAAAAATACTAGAATATCAGCAGCCCAGCTCTTATGCTAGATGCAACAAATCCTTAAAGAGGCAATAGAGGTGAAGCAAAAAATCAGGGGGACATTTCAGTTTTAACCTTTTTTGTTGATTACAAGAGATTACAAGGGTCTGAATCAGTACAAAACCAGTAACTATCTCTTATTTTGTTAGAACAGCAAACTCCTAAACAATGATATGTCTTCTGAGTGCTTGAGCCAGTGACACCATCAGCTGAGAATCTGACAACTCTGAACACTGCCAATTTTGTTTGCTGACACAGTTCAGCTCACTACTCTGTGTCATAACATCTGAGTAGTTTATCTACAGTAAGCCCAAAAAAATGCAAAGTTTATTATTAAAAATTAATTGCTCTTCCCAAATATTTAGGAAGAAACATCAAGTTTCAAACACACTGGAATATTTCTATAATTTAAAACCAACCCTACAGCTGGTGGCAATATAAATTCATTGCCTAAAGTAGAATTACTTGCATGAAAGACATCTTATGTCATGGCCAAAGCAGTGGGTCTGGGCTGACCTATCTGAGTGACCGCTGCCTTGTCGCAGTGGCAGCTGCTCTCTGGTTTCTCTGGCTGCAGAGGAGGGAGGTGAGGGAGCCCAGCTGCTCCGCTGCCTTGCTGGAAACCACGGCTCACTTACAGCCTGTGCCTCCCTGCAAGGAGCTGAACTCACTTCAGCCACACAGCCAGCTTAGCAGAAGGCCAGCGCAGAATCTGGGAGCAAAACCACACTGCCTGCTCCTCTTTCCTAGGCAAGCCAAAGAAGAAGTTATTCTACCTTAGGTCATCAGACAGCTGTGGATAAAAATGGAGATACCCTCCTCCAGCACCCTTAGTTCTGCCAGCCTCTGGGTTTCAGCAGTGCTGCCTCTGCCCTTACACAGTAGCTCTGTGAATCATGTCCTTGGTGTAACTTGCATTTCTTATTTATCTTGAGCAAAAAGTAAGACTAAACATGGCAGAGAAAATATGTCAAAATTACCGCTGTGGTCTCTTAACCTTTCAGTAAGAGAAGTATGTTCAACTCTCAGGCTGCAAACCACGAGCATCACTGTAATATACACTTCACTGATATATGTGATATTCTCCCTATGCATCACTTTTTATTGTAGCTGGGGAAGGGAAGAGGAGGAAGCTAAAGAAAACATTTTAAAATAAAAATTGCATATTTCTTTTAGCTGCTGATTTTCCTGACAATTACTAATTAAATACTTCACGGTCCTGCTCTTTTTATTTAAAATATACTCCCAAATACAATCTCCTCCTTCTTCAGCCTTCCCATTTATTTTATACACATGGACAATTGCACACTTACATCATCCTGGTGCCTCACCAGTTTCTCTATCAGACAAATTTATGATGAAAAGCAAGGTTGTTGAGATAACAGGGATGGAGAAGACTGACAGACAGGTATGAATTGTGTATCTACCTTTTCACACTCGCCTTCATTTGCCCACCCCATCTCCCTCTCCCTCTTCTAATTTTTGTTTCTCTTAAAAAATAAATGTCATGCATTTCTTATTAGGTATTATGGAAGGAAACTTACCTTTACACATCCACTTGTCTCAGAATACTCTCTTCCACAATGATAAACTGACAAATGATGAGCCTTACTTGTAAGGAATTTTCCTGCCCCTTTGAGAGTATAGATTTGTGTTCTGTCTTTCATCACCTCTAGCCTCCACCAGTGTCAGAAATGATTGATTTGCTCTTGAAATATTAATATTTTCATATCCTTTTCCATCTTGGTATTTTGATCTGATGCAAAATGAGATCACTGTCCAATACTGTAGGTGACACATGACACAAACTGTCACATCTTCTGTTTTCTTACCTCTCTAATCAATCGTTCAAGCATGTAGCTCTTCCATCTGGACTCAAGAACAGAAGCCCCCCTTCAGATAGGGAGGACACAAGCTACAACTCTTTTTCTAATTAATTCCTTTCATTCTTTGCAGTTTTTGCCAGATAAAGTTGCCACCAAACAGACGCAACCACTACTTCTCAAAGACCACTCAGACACCTGCCATTATTTTAGATATGCTGGATTCTCTAGACCAGATCAAAATATAACCCCATCTCTTTAAACACCTGCCAGCTCATGTCTAGCAATCAGCCCTGCCTCCTTCCTTCTGCTCTCCAAGTACTATCCCCATCTTATCATTATGCAAACTGATAGTTAAAGCAATGTATTTGCATTTGGGTATCCTAGTTCTTCGTATTTGAATAATATCTGAATGCATTGTTTGTCACTGGCCCATGACTTACATTTTCCCACCATTCATGAAGTATATTCCTATTTAGGATCATATCAAATCTCTTCATTGCACCTTCTGTTTCTCTGACCTTTTTCCTTATCATTTCTTTAGCAAATAAAGTTTACCACATTCAAAACTGCTTAGAGTGCACCTGCAAGGATCAGTCTCCTAAGCTCTTTGACTTAGCATATAACCCCCTTTATAAGTTCTCGCCATTAACACCAGCTCCTCCATCTTACTTAAATACAAACGATTTGTCTTTGCTTCGTGCCCTATTTCCACTTGACCATTACACATCTTATCAGCTCTTATCTTCAACTGGCCAATATTACTTCCCTCCATTATACACTTGTAAAATTCCAAATTGCCATTGTCTGGGGTGCTGGTCCATGCTCACATTTAGCTGACACTGGAGTAAAGAATGTTAACTCTATGGCATCCATTGAAGATTGCCATGCAAATGTAGTAGAACAGATCTCACCCTAAGTAAAAAAAGAAAAAAAAAAAAGAAAAGGCTGTTCATGCCCATTTCCTGGCTAAACTGTCCTACTCTTTTTTTTTTCAGATCTGGCATTCCAATGGCTGCTGGCAATCACCATTGATCATTTGAATATTTCCATTTTATTTTGCATCATAGGCAGGTATGCTGTAATTGATTAGGTGACAGCCTGTGCTTACATGAGTATGAGTTCATTAAATCTTACCCATTTACCTACACCAACACTAGTTGTTTTTATTATAAAGCCTTTTCAATTGAAGAAAAGACAAGGTATTTTCACTTAAGAATTTGAAACTCACATTTTAACTGAGAGCAAGTTTTTTAACCACTTTTAAATCTTGCATATAACACTCTACAACATTCTAGAGGGTTATGCTCACAATAGACTATATTACTGTATCTGTAGTCTATTATTTTGAAATATTTTAAAAGATTTTTCATAACATATTCTACAGTATTGCCTGCAGCAGTATCTCAAAATACCTGCTTCTTTCAATCTTGACTTACTTTTTTCATTACAATTCCTACTCAGACTCACACTTTTGCATAAGGAAATGGTTTCAATGATCTTTTCATTTGTTACCTCCAGCCTGAACTATTTCAATTCACACGAGCAAAGGCAGCAGGAGGCCTGCATGGATAAGCACACAACTCCTGCCAAAACTGAAGCACAAAAATGAAGTATTCAAGAAATGGAAGCAGGGTTGAGATGACCCAGGAGAAATATGGGGCTTGCAGGAATGGAGTCAGAAAAGCCAAAGCAACCCAGAATTGAGTTCGGTGCAGGTATGTGGAAGGTGGGAAGGGATTCTACAGGAGCAGCAAAGGGAAGACAAAGGAAAATGTGCACCTGCTGCTGAATGAACACAGTTCTTGGTCACAAAGGATGTGGGAAGGGCTGAGGTACTTAATGTCTTCTTTTGCCTCAGAAAGGCACCTAATATCTGCCTTCAGGCATCTGAAGCTCCTGCAACCAGGGGGAAAGTGTGGAGCAATAAAGACTTTCTCAGTGGACAATGATGGGATTAAGGAACACCTATGGTGGACACACACAGGCACATGGGACCAAACAGGATGCAACAGAGAGTGCTGAGGGAGCTGGCTGATGTCCTTACAAGCCAACTCTCAAAATTATCTTTAAAAACTCACTGCAACTGTAAGAGGTTCCTGATGACTGGAAGAAAGCAAGGTGAACTTGAATCTCCAAGTGTCAAAAAGGTCAAGAAGGAGAATCCAGGAAACCACAAGCAGGTCAGCCCCACCTCTGAACACAAGAAAACACTTTGGTAATAGAAACTCTTACAGACCAGCTTCCTATATAACTATCCTGAACTCTGTATCTACCATTAGATGCTACTGGGTTTCATTTGTCAAGTATTATGCCAAGTGTACTTCCTTCTAAAGCTCTCAGTGGACCTAACACTGGCTTCAAAGGAATCTCCTTCTACCAGAAAAAATGTGTTTGGTCCAGCAAACACAGCACAAAACATGCAACAGCAAATAAACACGTTTACAAGGGAGGGAATCTGGAACAAACCTGCAAATCAAGTCAGATTAAAAATGCCTTGTTAGTTTTAAAACATAGCTGATAATTGCTCCTCAGGCTACATCTTTCCTAGCATTATAAAGAATTCATATAAAAGAATACTTTTACTTACAAAGGTACCTCAAAAAGGTATTCAGAATTGGAAAAACAGCACTCCCTGAGAAAAACCTGCTGACATTCCAAAACTACTTAAACTGCAGTATGGAAGCAGCCAGGAGGTACTTTACAGGATATGATGCTGCCTTCTGGCAAACAAGTATCATAGTGGAACAGAAGCCAGAATGGGCTCCAGAGCCGGCAGCTCTGAAATTATCACTGCAAGATTCTGTCTTCTTCATCAGGGCACACTTTGCCTGACTCAGAAATCTGGGATTGTTCTCAATTAAAGCATTAAAAAACGAGGGCAAAAATTTTAACCAAGAAACTTGAATCCCACGGCCAAAGAATACTATGTGGATTAATCATTTCTGTTCCCATGCTTTTGTTTTTTCTGTCAGGGCAGGAGAGTTAACAGCGTATTTGGGCAAATACAGCCAGCACGTGACAGTAGCAATGCTCTAAGAGACAACTCATGTATGGCCTTGTTTCAGACTAAGACTTGGATCCATCCAGCTGATTTAACACTGCTACAATAAGCAACATGGATAATTTCCTGCTTTGTCTTAGGCTGCAGAAATTGGAAGCTATCTGCAGCGTGAATCACAGATTTCACAGTATTACAGTCTGGGGGCATAACAACTGCAGCGAGTATGACTGAGCTTTCTTTTGCCTTTTATAAAGCCTTGAAAATTACTGTGTATATTTTTCAGTAAATAGATAATTAACACTATTGTCATTTAATAGGCCTGTTTTCAGACAGTTGTTTTTGGTTTGTATACCTACATTTCTCTTTAGAGTTAAATCAGATGTACAAAAGAAATCATTATTGAAATCATGAAACATAACAGAGCCAACATAAAGCCAGTGAGAACAGACATGGTGAGATTACACTTCAGCAATGGACAAAATAACAGCCTCCATAAGAATGATTTAGGAGTCTAAAAGGATGTGGTATTTGTTAAAAGCAAAACAAAGCCACTGGTTCCCTGACAAAAAAACCTATTAATATTTAATGTAATATTCTCCAGGCTTGTCTTTTGTTGAACTGCTAAACTTTAAGAAAACAAAATATTGTCAGTGAAATAAAAGTTACCTCCTATACTCTCTCAGACACTTAAAAATAGTCTAAAAGAAATTGGCAGCTGTATAAAAAAAACCTCATTTAATTTTCTCAAAAGCTTTTAGGTACTGTTGCAGTGAGAGATCAATATTACCTAGCTGACATAATGGTGAAATAGTTGGGTACAAAGCAAAGATATATAAGTGTAATCAAAGTAAATGAACTGTGATCATACCAGCAGGCCTAACAAAATTAGCTTTAATCTTGAGGATATTTATGAAGTGTATGTGCAATTTTTCATTATAAACTTTCACTTACAGTTCAAGGCATACCAACACAATGCTTTTTGATAGGTACACAAAACAGTTTGATTGAAATTATCTCCCAAGTGTACATGCAATAGAAAGCAGACGAACTTCACAACCAAACAGAATGCTTTTGTCTAAAATTCTGGTTTCACATCTTCTAATTAGGACTGTCTCCTGACTGAATTAATTAGCATTAAGGAACCACACACATTGTATCCAGTCCCATTAATAATATCTTTTAAAATAACCCTTCAGGTATCTTGGCAGACATGGAAAAATTAGTATTTAATATTACTCCATTGGACTAATTAGCATGAACAAAAAATATGAAATGCAGGATTTGTAAAAATATTTTCTTATGAAATTATATGTAATTATAGCCTTTTTCACGTATGTGTGCCTTTTAAAATGGTACTTAATCTCTCTTCTCATATATGAAAAATGGGAAACAATAGCAGGACCTATAAAGCTTTTCTCATACCAATGAGCTGCAGAACACTCATCTGTATTTAATGCAAGATTCCCTTTGCATTGTGAACATGTTAATTGAAAAGAAGTTGCAAAGAATTAGGGATTGTTTAAGTATTTTCTGTGCATTATTCACTACAGTTTCCATGTGTCACTAATTTGAAGTGTCACCAAATAATTTTGTGTCTTTTAGACTCAAACTGACCTCTCTGATTCTGTCTTTTACTGATCTGCAACATAACATAATCATTTGGCTAGCTACCTTGTCATTACATTAATGTTTTAAATATAACTATTTCTTTGCTTAAGACTAATGATTGGCATTAATTCTCCTACGAAGCAGAGTGACCATGACAGCAACAAAACCCACCACAGCCCTGTGCATATTCTTTGATTTTTCAACTCTTCCCTTTGCCCACCTGATGAGCCTCCTGCCAGCAGAGCTCTCTAGTGGAGCACCTACGGCCCTCAAGGCTATCAGACAAGCAACCACTTTCCTCCTTTATAAATGCTCCTACATCAGCAGGGACTATATAAATCCTCAGGAAAACATCTGTTGAGAGAAAGATCCACTTCGAAAAAGAGATTTTGGCAACACAAGTAGGAAACATGTTACCACGCACAATAAAGAACTCCACAGGGAGTAAACTGATGAGAAAAAAGAGACAAAAATAGGAAATATTTGGAACTTCCTTGGAAAAGGTTCTTCTTTGCAAGCAAGGTGACACATACCTTGGAATAAATATCTGCTATTTATAAATGCCAGCAAAAGAGAAAATTGAGTAATTAAGGGAGCCACAGACAGAATACTGAATAAATGAGGGAAAAGAAAACATGGCTTTTTCTGGTTTTGGAAGTACATATTCTTTGTGTTTGTTAAATACAGTATTTCACCTGGAGTAAATGTAAAGTGGAAAGATACCTAACAAGAAAAAGAAGCTGCCTTACAGAGCAGAGGAGATAAAAACCTACTTCATTTGCAGAAGGTGTTTTTCTGGTGTTTATGTATGTCATGGTTTGACCTGGAAACAGGATTTCTGGGATGCTGTAGATAGGGCCAATGGGTGCTCAGCTTGAATATTGCCATCTGGCCCAACCACTGGGCATTGGATCCACCTCTGAGAACACAGGGTAGAAGCAGGGCTCTCCCCCTGGCAGTTTCTCTTTGGGTTTCCGGCGGGAAGGAGTTGGGTCTCTCCCCCGGCCCAGTTGCTGGCTGGGCGGGGGCAGGGGAAAAGCCATGCGGCCCGGCCCGGGAGAGGTAGGCCTGGCCCCCCCAAGGGTGGAAGGAAGAAGTAAAGAAATGCCGGGAAGCAATGGGCAGCCTGTTCCCCCCCCTTGGAGACAGACAGAGAGAGAGTGCAGCCTGTGTTTGTGGCCATTCCCTTGAAATTTAGTAAACATGTGCTGGCAGCAGGCAGCCCGGCTGAGGAGATGGGGGGTGTGCAGCCAGGAGTCCAGCTGCTTGGAGGAGTTTTTAACCCTTCTTGGACAAGAAAACCTTACAGAACATTAACCCTTCCTAGATGAGTGATGAAGGTCTGGACCAGAGAGAGAGAGAGTGAGAGATGTTGGAAGAATGGAGAAGATGGAGTGGCATTTTATGCTGGACTCTTTTGTGTAGCCATGGACAGAGCCATGTTTCCGTGTGATACAGAGACTGAGTCCAGGGGGAGAAATGTCCCAGAGCCAAAGAAGATTCAGTGTGGTTACCCCTCGGCCCCAGGGGGTATATAAAATATGGGGGGGACAGATGTCCCAAAGGTGAGATACTGTGCTTTTCTGGAACTGGACAAAGCATCCTTAAAAAGACAACCCTGGAAGCAGCCCTGATTCTGGTTCGGTGGTGAAAGCACCGGAACAAGGACGGAAAAGGCCGCCACGACACACGGAAGGACTCCCTCTCCTCTTGAGGAACTGGAAGTTGAGCATTCTAAAGGGGTGATGCTGGACCCAGAACTGGTGATTTTGGAAGATGTATTGTATTGGGAATTTAGGGGGGAGGAGGAGGAGAGTGTTTTTGTGAGGTTTTCATTTTCCTTGTGTTTTCTTTTTTTCTTTTGTGTGTAGTTTAGTAATTGTTTTTGTAGTTTAGTTAATAAACTTTTCTTTTTTTCAAGTGAGAGCCTGCTTTGTTTATTCCTGGTCAAAATCTCACAGCAGACACCAGAGAAGGTGTATTTTCATGGGGGCATTTGGCCTTGTGCCAGTGTCAAACCCTGACAATGTAACATAATATAACTGGGAAGCAGAAAACGGGACGAAGGATGAAAATTCCAAACTCTCAAAAAATCTTGTCTCTTCCGATTATTCTTTACTGCTCTAATTTCAGTAAAGCTTTTATTTTAAGAAGGTGGGGGGTAGGGATGAAAAGGAAGGCAAAAAAAAAAAAAAAAAAAAGAAAAGCAACACAGCAAAAGAAGAATTTAACTTCCAAATATTGCAAAATCATCTACTTTTCATTTTTGCAACAGATTCTGTAAACCTAGCCAAATCCTGTGCTTAGTTAAAAACAGAACAAGTTAAAATAGATGCTGGAAACCAGGCAAGATAGCACAAAAGTGAAGCCAGACAATGAATTCATATAAAATCATGGGATATGCTTTGTGAACTGTGGAATAACTCAGAATGATTTATCACCAAAATAAAGTTAGTCTTCCTAGAACACACTGAACAATAGTGGTTGCTGGTACTGAAGTGGTAGAATTGAACTTCCTCAATGGTTATCTGTTGTGGTTAAGGGAAAATGTTTGCATACCCTACCAGCAGCTCATGCAGGCTATCAAGTACCTCATTGTACTCTGATATTCCATGACAGCAGATTTTAAACTAATCCTCGTGAGTGTGCTTGATGTTAAATTTTATTACTGCTATCAACCTGACATTAGCATTGCCACGAGGCTCTTTGAGATTCTTGTGGACTATGCTCTGTGTAGCTAATCCAAGATGTTACATTAAAACTTTCCAGTTTTTATGGCAATAAATTATAATAGAAAAGAAGTTCAATGGTCCAAGTAAGCTTAAGGTATGAGACACTTTTCTGTGTTTTACTTTCTCTTTTGCCATTTTTTTCCCCTATACTAACTTAGTTAGAGATTTGAAATTTTTTTTGGCAGCTGAACTGATCTTGTGTCTCCAAAATGAATGAAAAGCAAACCCAAAAAAGATATCACTCTTTCTACAAACTTCTGGAAGTATTGGTAACCTCGAAGACCCATCCACACAGGCAGTCATGAAGAGCCCTGCACAGCACTGGGTCATTGAACTGGGATGATGCAAACCCGCCTCGGCTGCCCTGCCTGTTTGCAGGCGGTTAAGAAAGAAGCTTGCCAGTCTGCAGAAATAGGATGGAGAGAAGGAAACCTCAAACATGAAGGGCTGTTCAAGACAGCCTAGACATGCCTCTGCATTCATATGCACAAAACACCTCCTGGTCAATTTTAGCATTTGTTGTATACTGGGATTTAAGTTGGACACTTTGTGAGCACTGTCAGGATTTTGCTCTACCACTCAAGACAACAAAAGTGAAGGCTTAGGCCTCAATGAAGTAAACACTTTCTACAACTTCTATTTTAACTACATTGCCAAAGTTAACAATTTGTTTCATGCTGAAGGCGATTGCTTGCTGCTGTGCAAGGCAACACAAAAAAGGTTTGCCCAATAGAAACTTCATAGGATAAATTCATAAAAGTTTGTCCCCAAAATATTAATCAGAAAAAATCCCAGAAATATAGATTTGATTTCATTCACCAAACTTAATATTTCAGGAAAAAGCAATCTACCAATGACACTCAAAAAATCAAACATAGGTCTCAAGTTGTAGAATACTACAAGGGTCAGCAGTACTCTGTTTTACCAATTAGCCTGCAGAACTTCCACTCTGGTGTTAATGTGAGCAGAGCAATGTTGAATGCACTCTCATTTCTGCCTACAAGTATACCTGAGCCAGCCTGGGTCACAATCCTGTTTCTGACAGTGGCCTAAAGGGACATGCACAGAAGACATCCCAGCAGAGTCACTATATAAAGTCCATTTTCCAGTGCTTTCCATTCTGTAACTGAAGGATCTTCTGCAGCTAAGGAAAGCATGGCTTTGACATCCATCATGGATGCAGCTAGAATTTATCTTTTGGGCACTTTTCCAGCCTCTCCTCAATTCCATGTGAAGTTTTGGCATCTGCAGCAACTGTCAGGAAGGACTTCCCCAGCTTAAAGAGGTATTCTGTGAAACCCTCCTTAAACGAGTCAGCTGCTAATTCCACAAGCCTGTCTCTTTGAATGAATTTAATTCCAGAAGACAGAAGGCAACAGGCTTCTTCAAATCTGACCACAGTTCTGATTATGAAACCCACTTCAAATGTCCCTAAAACCCCATATATTAATATAAACAAATAATTTCACTTTTCTTGGGTACTGATCTCTGATGTGGATCTGTTAAAAATGAGTAGCACGTTCATGATTTTTTTTTTCATGTGAGCTATATCCAAGACAAATTGAAATCTTGAAAACTTCTCAAAATGCACTATATTTCTCCACCTGAGGAATATGAAAACCATGAAGGAAAGTTTTAAATTTGGAGACTGACACAAAATGAAGACTATATAGAGTTAATACTTTGGTGTAGACAGCAGCCAGTGGGTGAGTAGTTTTGCAAAAAAGCTGAGAATACAGCCAAAGCATGAGTAATTGCATAATGGCTTCACTATTTACCTCATTCATTTATTTAGTCACTCTGCAATGAAAGCATGAGTGTTGCCTAATTATTAAGAAAACAAGGAGACAAGCAGTACACAACATCAGTTGATTATATTTTATATATCCCGTTGCATTCTTTACATAAATATAAATTGCTTAATTGGTTAATTCAGGAGACCTTAATGTGCCATTGCTGCAAAGGTGATCAACAGGAACCTTCTTGCCAATTATCTGACAGAAAAACAAAACAGGCTACAGATGAAACATTAATCACTTCAGTTTATCCTTTTGTCCCTTCTGTGTTGGAGGGAAACCACTAGGAAGTTAAATACAATGCTCTAACTTTAAAATGCTTTTCTTCAGATTAGGCTTCGAAATGCTCAGGTACACACTCCTGCCAACTCTGCACAGCAGCTCCTCTCTCCTACAAGGCTGCAGAGGAGAATGTGCATGAGGGAAGAGAATGTGCATGAGGGAAGAAATAGCGAGAATATCTTATGTATTAAAAAACTAAGTTTAAAAAGATCCCAAAGTAATAGTATCTTATGACAGCAGATGGTCTGATGACACGGCCTGGCTGTGGGTGCCAAGTGTAGCAAGGGATCAAGAACTGAACACACATTTCACAGGAGAGAAATGATGCACTTTCCCATCAGGGCAAAATGAGGAAGGAAGTTGTCCATAAAGCAGTAGTAGACTGCCTGAACCATTTTAGTCTTGTGTTCATAGTTTACAAAATCTCTTTGCTAATTTATTATAGATAAAAGAACAGTGCAACGATGCAGCCAGCCAGGAGCACTGAAGGTGAGAACATGTATGCCTGAACATCATGGCCACAGCATGACAGCAACATTTTCAGAGCACATGGAATTGCTATAACCATGCAATTTATCCACTTATTTCTCTCCTATTCTGATTAGTAACTTTCTGCCATGTCTGTTGTGAACCAGAATGGCTTTGCCATCTCTGAGGGATACAGATATTCTCCTTCCATTTCTGCTCTTGGAAAAAGTCTGTGTTCTAGCAAAGGCACATTTCCTAACTTATATTCATTTTTCTGCAGATATGAGGTTTGGACTTGGGCCTAATGATACAAAATGGCTAAAGGCCAGAAAATTAGGTGTGTCATTTCGTGTAAATGCATGTTGTGAAGTAAGTACCCACCGCTAACAGAGTATCAGAGGTGAATTCCTAGTGAAGATATAGCTGTCTATCTTTAACAAATGAGATTAGATATATTTATTAGAAAGAGCCTGAGACAAACTCACCCACAGCTGTCTGATCACCTATCAACTCCAGAGGAAAACAGGGCATATACTGACTTGTGCATTTTGCAGCAGAGCATCATAGTAACAAATAATTTTTCTCAAAGGGGAGCTCTGTCCCAGGTAGTAAGTGCCAGCAGAGAGATCAGAAGCATCTGGGCCTGGTAACACCTGAAGCTGTTGCACTACAAGCTGCCAGAACTCATTAGTCAGAGTCCAGAGGCAGCAGGAAGCTGCTGTCATCTCCCCAGATGCGGGTCAGACGAGATGTGCACAATTCCACGGGCCTGAGGGATGCAGCGTCCTTTTCAAGGCTTTTCCCCCTTCAACCTCTTGCCTTTCAATGTCATTGTGACTAAAAGCTAAGGATTAAGTCCTAGTAAAAGGGTTTCTCACAGCCAGATCCCTACCTCCACCCATAAGATAGAAAAGAAAATTGAATGCAGTCCATAATAAGTCACTCATCTCTTCCCTCAGAGCTCTTTTAATTAATTCTCATGAAGCAGAGCTGGTTTTAAGGAACCAGCTGGGAGCAGACTGCTGCCCAGCAGCAGGGCACCTCCTCCCCATCCCTGGCCCTGTGCTGGGGAAGGGACCAAGCCCTGCAGCACTGCCAGAGCCCAGGAGCTGCCAGTGGGGCAGGCAGCTCCAACAGAACCAGCCAGAAAACACCCACCATCACCTTGCAGCAGTCCACCAGACTGTCTAAAACAGCATCTTAAATGTTCCCATGAAGACTGATGAAAATGTAACATAAAGGTGTGCATATTTCAGAGGAACTAGTCAAAATCTTAATAAATGTTCTATTTTTCTTATTGGTTGCATATACCTTTTTTTTTTAAAAAAATCAATACCTGTTCAGAATTCCCTGAGAAAAGCAGAGGAATTATAGCATAGTATAACTCCAATTTATTGAGAGAATTCAGTGGATGTTCAGATTCAGAATGACTGTCATGCTACCAGGCAAGTAGGATAGATTTGCTTCCTTATGATAAATAGAACAGTAAACTAAAATGACAGTATTTTAAATGTGAATTTTGTAAAACACACTTTAAATTATAGGGAGCATTCAGAAGCTCTATTCTGAAGTTAAATGCATGTAAGCAAAGATATAAGGAAGAGAACATAAAGTATTTCCACTCTTATTTTTTAAATTATTTGCCCTGTAAATCCATACCCTTAAATCGGTTGAATTTACACATTAGAGATTTGGAAAGTATCAGATGTGTAAAAGTCTGTTTCACTAGCACTGTGAGACACATAAACAGAGAGATTCCCTGCTTTTGCTACCCTAATACCTTCATGAAAAACAAGAGGAAGCAACTGAATGACTGATGGCAGGTCTGGCAAAAATACATCATCTTTAAATTACACCACTTCACATCATTGTATTTTTATTTGACAAAGGGCACCTACTGCTAAAATAGCATCTTCAGAGTTGATTGTGCAGAGACAGTAACTGAACAAATACCTGACAAATGATAAGAAGTTTGGTTGTTTGATGTAATAAAGCTGCCAGCTACAATTTGGCTGCACAAAGCCAAAAGAAAAAGCCTGAAACTTGCAACAGAACAGACTAATATAGAATTAGCAAAGCCAGTTTTGCAACAAACTACAGCTAACAGCTAGAGTTAACTAGCATAGCAAGTACAGCTAATGCTTTTACTATCTATGTGCAATAAATACACCAGGAAATTAGCTGCTGAGATACAGTGGATACATGTGCACAAATACACACATGCACACAATTATCAGCCCTAAGAATGGACCTGTGAAAGCAAGCATACCATTCTTGGCTCCCTGCTCCAAAGAATGATTTTAATACCACCCAGAAGTGATGGCAATGTCCAGGCTCTCTAGTACACCTGCTCAGGGTAGCAGAGTAGCTGCACAAAGGAACAGTTCCTTTTTTATTCTACATCTCTCCATTCCGAAAAACGTGTCTGGAATCTACTCTGACCTACAAGAGGTGTCAAGCCCCTGTCCTGGCCTTCTTTTTGTACCAAGAAGCTAAAATCAGAGGTCAAAAGCACTATAGATATATTTTTACCACAGGGACCACTGGGTAGGAGAGCAGCTTTATAGTCAATATTAAGCCTTTTTCCTCTAAAAAGGTGGGCAGAATTTGCAGCCAGCCAAAACAAGCCATATCTTTTGTGTCAGGGGCAACAGTTTTGCTCAATTAAAAAATAAAGGAAAAAAAAAAGTTAATAGGAAGAAAAATAAATATCTGGAAAATGACAGAACCAAGAAACTTTGGTGAGAATTTGTGAAGTGTAACTGGAGGTTTAAAGAAGAAGGCCCAGTTCTTTTTAATTAATTAATTACTTTTGGGATGGAAAATGGACACAAATTTACATTTATGCAGTACAACACTGAAGAATATGCAAACATAATACATTTCATGCGAAGTCATATTTTTTTTTTTGTTATTTTTGTTTACTACTTGAGGAGTGATTCCAGAAAGAGTTTAAATTTGGTGTGCTACCTGACATATGTGATTGATATAAGAAACAGTAAAATCTTCATGGATTAGTTAAGCAAAAAGCCAGCAGCCTGGAGTAGCAAATGGTATCACATTGAAGCTAAGGAAACACAGGATTTATCAGGTGAGCCATCTCTTTTTTATTTCTAATTTAATCCAACTCCAATTTCGCTTGTGAAAAACAGGCGAAGTTAGAAAGACCTACTTAATAATCTTGAAAGATGCAATAAACCAAAAAATTGCAACAAATTTAGGAGAGAAATGACTATTGCAAATAGCTCTTCCAAAGAGGTGGATGGTTTCACGTGGGAATGAGAGAGCACAGAAAACTATACCACCAGGCTAGGTCCATGTCTGAAGACCTTCCTGGTCTGTGTTACTCCTCTGTGTGCTGCCCTTTGTCTACACCCACTTCTTCCATGTTTTGGTCTGGTGCTGTGAAAGCTGTAGGCTTGGTGAGAAGGGCCAACAAAAGCCACTGCACTCAGAATGCTCCTGTGCATGGAATCTTCTTTCAGGAAGGAAAGGAGAACTATTTTATACCAGTGTTATGAAAATTCCTTTCCCTAACTATTATACCATAGAATCATAGAGTGGTTTGGGTCAGAAGGGAGCTTAAAGATCATCCAGTTCCAACTCCCCTGCCATGGACAGAAACACCTTCCACTAGACCGGGTTGTTCTTCAACCCTTTCCAGCCATCCAGGAATGTGGCATCTATCACCTCTATGGGCAAGTTGCTCCAGTGTTTCACCAACCCCATCATAACAATTTCTTCCTTATATGCAGTCTGAATTTACACTCTTCTAGTTTAAAACTATTGCCCTTTTAAGCCCCCTGTACATACTGAAAGCCCACAATAAAATCTTCACTTTCTCTTCTCCAGGCTAAACAACTCCAAGTCTCCCAATGTTCCACATGGAAGAGGTGTTTCAACCTGGACACACTCCACACTCCTTGTCTTTCCCATGTGCAGTACTCCACTACATCCTATGTACATTTTCCCATTTTTGTTATATTGCAGTAACATGCAGTGATACTGGGTAATTCAAAATGACATTCCCACTTGTCTGCATCAGTTCTCACTGAATGAAATCTAAGTGTTACTATAAATATGTAATTATGTTTTTAATATTGTTTCAGAAAGTATGACAGAATCCAATTACCTAAATGTGGCAGCAGGGGCTTTAGTCCTTTGGTTAGATCACTTCTCTCAAAAGCACTAATTCTGCAACCCCTATTTGCTCAGGCAGTCAGTTTTCAATCCATTCATTTAGAGAATATACATACATATAGGTTGAGTTCAGGCATAAAAATTGCTACACAATACATGAAATTGCTGCATCACATTTTGAAGCTAAGTGCATAAATGTGGTCTTTGACACAAGATAACTATTCAGATACTAGCCATAAGGAATTTGAAAAATCCTTTGCAAAACCAGCACTGCAATTTTAACATCTACATTTGTTCCCTATTACCTTGCTTGATTTTTGTGATACACTTAATTCAAGACAGTCATAAAATGAATTCTACTTTACAAAGGTGCTTAAACCTGAGACTAAGCTAAACAAGAAACAAGAAAAATAATGGTATGCTCAATAGAATAACTCCAATTATTGATTGCAAGAACATAGCTCTAAAAAATTGTATATTTAACACATTAACTAAGATCCTATTACTGTTATCTTGAAATCCAGTTGAATCATCAGCAGTGTGACTTGCAAAAGATTCAATTTAACACTTCACTTTTGAAACAACTGATTTTAGTGTGATTAGCATATGTAAAAAAAGAAGCTGATGTCATAGGAACTGGTTCCATGTGAAGGCACTGCTGCATCACTCAGCAAGCAGATTTGTCTAGTGATGCTGCAGTTTGTTGCCTTCTGCTATAATGCCTATGCTAATTATTATACTCCCAAGACATCCTGGTATGATACAAATTGGATAAAGTCTTCTATGGACTGGTGGGCAAGGCATGATGTCTTTATCTGGAAGAAATATAAGAGATGGTGAAGCTACTTGAAGTGAGCAATGTGAGAGTAATACAAGCCACTGGCTCAACCACAGCCTGCACAAACCTGCCTAGAGATGGAGCTGCATGGGCTTTTACTGGAGACTGAATGCTACCTTAGGGACCCCGGCATGGCCTGACATTCCTCTGATATTGTGGTCATGGGCCAAGAAAAATGTTAGGATGCTAAGGATACTCTGAGAAAAGAACAGATGATGTACTTCATCCTCCTGATAGAACTTCAGTGCTTGCAGCTGGGACTGTGTGCTCTGGCCTTTGGCATCAATTCATCCTCTCTGGCATGTCTCCTGTTGACATGAGCTCTATCTGATAATCCTCCAAGGAAAGACAACCTTGGGCGATGTTTCACAGATGCTTCAGCAGCCCTTAGCACATTTTTGGGGAGTTTCATCCTTGTGGACGCTGCATTTATGGCTCATCTCTCGAGATAAACACACAAAAAAGTTTAAAAAATGATAGTTTGGGCACTACATGGAACCCTCTGCCTGGATTTTAAGCAGGACAGGATATGCACAGCTCTACACATAAAACTGAAACACTCAGTTCACCACTTCCCTGCTGGTTTCACACTATTTACTGAGTAATTTTAAGGTTCAGAAAACAGGATCCCATTCTATATAACACACTGTTTTTTCACTTTCCTTCTCTTCTAGCTGTCAGTTTTTGTGGAGATTTGCTGTGCAATTACAAGTAGTCATCTGCAAAGAAAACATTCCGATCTCTTCCTTTCTTCTGTCCATGCTTTTTCTGCCTCCTGTTTCTTCCAAGATCTATCTTTGTAGAAGAATCCCCTGACTGGCCTAACTGAACAATCAATACTTGCTTTTGTTGCCTCTCCCCAAGGACGTAACTTGAAAAGTTGATTTCTACAAGATAACTGACATCCTTTTGTCTACCGATAATCTGTCTGAAATGGGATCAAAATTTTTAAGCTAAACTGAGGCAACTCCACCCTCCTCCACAACTTAATAACAGTATCCATCACAAAAGTTTATCCTGACACTGTCCTGCAGTTTTAGCTGAACAGAGAGGCAAAATGCATCCTGTTCTCACATGAATTTGTTAGTGAAAGTTGCATGCTGACCCAGAGAGGCCTGGCAACCCTCGGTGCTGAGCAGAATAACAATCCTTAGGGTTCCCAACTGCAGCCTAGAGAGTCAAGGCGGGACAATATTGTGGGAAAAGAATCAAATAGAGGGAAACTTTAAATTACTGAAAATGTCTTTTTTCCATTGTTGACATGTTTATTTACTAGATTTGTAAATAAAATACTGTCAAAGAAACATGAATTCTTGCTAGAAAGCATCTTGGCAACCTTGAATACTGCCAATGGTGTGAGCAAAAATACGGCAAAGAGCAATGATGTGATTGATAAGGAACTCTTAACATTCAAAACCTCAAACAATACAATCCTGCCATTTAAAATGTTTAATTGAAACCATTTAAAATGTTTAATTGAAACAAGTACTTGAATTTGGCTAGAATATATTATGTAGCTGCTCTATTTGAAACACTGTTTAAACATCTGTAGAGGTTACTTTTTGGTTTTATTAGTGTGTCTTCCAGCGTATAAAAACCACAAATTATTAACATTTTCAGATGACTACTTAAATCTTTGTTTATTTTCTTCAGAATTTAAAATGACAGCATGTAAAAACTGAGCACCGTAGTTTTGAAAGTAAAATAGCTGCAACATGAAATTACATAATAACTATGTTACATTCAGTAGGCTGCTTAAAATTGTCCATGACTGAACATGCTCATTTAACATAAATGGCTGATGAAAATAGGACCCCACTCAAGAATTCTAGAACTCTGACCTGGAAGTTCACAGAGCTGCAAGCAAGCCAGCTGAGATTGGAATTAAATAGGGATACACAAAAATAACAGAAGTGATGCATATATTAGACATGCTACTGCAGTATTAGTCCTGCTAGGTTCTAAGTCCTGCTTAGTAGTTTAAAGTCCTATTGCACTTTTTAGTCCTGCTATAGTTTTCATTCTCTTCAAACACTTTGCTGGGGTAAATTTGGAACAACTGACATGAATTAGACAATCATTCACCCGTGCCTATCTCTCCCTGAGTCCTTGCCTAGCTCCATCGTAATGGTGACAGCTTGCTGGCTGGACACAGTTTTTAGTTTTGTAAGAATTCTCAGAAAGTCCAGTTGTTTAAGGAAAATACACAAAGATAAGCCCTCACTCTCTCCCTAAGCATTTACAACCATCTTCTCACCCCCACCCCTCTCCCATCAGCTGTTTATTTAGTGCCACAGTTGCAATCTTTCTGACAAAAAGCTCTGTACAGCGCTAAGAGCAGATCTTAGCTCTTGACCCTCTTTGAGAGTCAGCTACCCAGTAAGTGTCCTGGCCATTGAAGGGAGGAATTAATTATTTAGTTGAGTTAAAATGGCACCAAATTCTTGATACATTTTTCCAGGAGGAGAACAATTTAGCACCTTTTATGATAATACAACATAACTCCAATCTCCTTCTTGCAAAGTTAATGAATATAGGTAGCACACCTTCACTGACATTGCAAGATATTTCTCTGTCCTTTTTTTAATAAAGCTTGAAGAATACAGATTTTTTTAGATCCCAAGACAGAACTCTTCTAATCTGCAGTGACATTTTTCCCAAGGATCAGTAAAAATGTGAACAGATGCACAATCAATTTTGCTCTCCCGTACATTAATGGATTTTCAATAGTATTCTACAAAACAATTAACAGCTTCTTTATTCCAAATAAAAATTAGCATTTTAGCTTCAAGACTGCCACACTATTAAACTAAAAGTAATATCCTCCCACTCTGAAAGCAGAAACTTATTTTCACTTTTGTTCAGTGCCCCAAGTTGAAGAACAATGCTTGACACAGTAACAAGTGCATCTTTGTTTCACAACTTTAATGTGGATTATACAGTATTTTTAAAAGAATATTTAAAATAATAATTCTGCTACAATGATCTGACCCAAATTATTACATTCTAGTTATTTTACAGTTATAGTTCACAGCAAAAGAAAAACATTTTCTTTTGATGCAAGATCTACTCCCACAAGAAGCAGATTGTCAGTGTATCTCTAATTGTATTTGCTTCAATATTGGAGTGAAAATGCCACTTTCTTTAGAGGAGTGATGATCCATTCCACACATCTCCAGCCTGCTGAGTTCACTATAACACATCTATTGATGACAGCTGTTTGCTCTCATCCTTTGTCCTTTCATATTCAGTTATTTTTTCCCCTTGGATCTTATAGAAGAGATTAATGTTGTTTTCTCTGACAATTAAAAGCTTTGTCATCAGACATAAAGTTCTGCTGTTTCTAAGACACTAAATAAATTGAGCCCTCCATCCCACTAGAAAGTGTATGATCTTTTATTTGGTATTACAGTTCCAGGATTTATTTGTCCTATCTTTGAGTCCAAACTCAATTGCCTAGAACAAAATTTGATGGTCCATGGCAACAGGGCTGTAAAAACCCACTCTTCTGAATAGCAGTGACAAGTGGAAAATGGTTTATAACCCCTTTGTCATCTAACTCAATAATAGTTTTTATGAAAAATAATTATGTTTTGCAGCAAAGGTAGCTTCCTCTCTTTCTAGGGTAAAAATGCAATTTTCCAATTATGAACTTTATAACCAATTGTAAACCAGTAAGGCTGTATTCCCAAGCCTAAAGAAAATTCTATCTGGCTGCACACAGGAGCAGAATGAAAATTACCTTTTCTTTTTAAACTTGTGACTCTTTTCTTCAGCCATATGTCCAAACCAAAGTAGCAATAAGTATGTGAATCTCACTCTACCAGTGGAAAAAAAAAAAGCAAACAGAAAAGCTTATCATGAGTAGTAGCAATGACTCATTGGAAAAAGAAAACTCAGGATAACCCAGATAACCCTGGGGAACTGTGTGAAAGACTTTCAAAATCTCTTTTTAAAGCAACAGCAGGCAGGCTGCAAAAGAAGCAAGCGATCTAATCCTAGCATTCAGCCTCACAAGCTCCAGAATACTTTGGACAGCCTGTTCCTTCCAGCTGCTAGAGGCAAGTGGAGCTTCAAATTCATAAGATACTTGGTATTCAAAGACTGATACAGAAGGTAAAAACCCTTTTGCAAAAGTCTAAGTGGTAAGGAAGGAAAATCTTTAACTGTGCAGTTCACTAATTTTTTTTTATGCAGATAATGCATTATCTTTCAGTAATTTTAAGAAGTGGGCTAGTTATTAGCATACATTAAGTTATTTCTTCCAACAACAGAATTCAGTGTTCTAACACTGACTTGGTTTTTTTTCTAATTTATCCTTGCTGGTAAAACAGCTTATATTTTTTTCTCCAGAGCAGGTGATGCTCATGGGGACATGGAGCAAAACATCTGCCAGCAAGTAGACAACTTGATTAACCCATCTTTGCATCCCATACATCACTTTTTGAAGTAAAGTCCTTCCAGAGAATATATTCTTTCCTCTGCCTTACCAATAACAACTGAATCCACATAAAAATACATTGGACTCTCTGAATCCCTTCAATCTACCTTCCTGTGCTAAAGTGAGTGACAAAAATACAACACAGATACTAGCTGAGGGGACTATAAACAGCCAGGGCTAATCAAGCCTATCCTGAACAAGGAAAAAATATAGAAATGCATATTTAGGTATAGCATTGCATAAGACTATGTGAGCCATATATGCCTGTAAAAGGTTTGTTTGAATCACTACTGTTATTTTTGTGGGGCATTTTTTTGTGTTGTTTCAGTTTTTGTAAATCTGGAGACTCAGTTTGATCCACAAATAGACCTTAAGACATGAAATAACAAATAGGAATTATAAATAACAGATTTTCAAATAAATACAAGTATACTCCATAGGACTCCCAGAACATCAGACTGGTAACAATTTCATCTACTGTAACAGTGGCACAGAACACCTTCTGTCACATGGAATGAAAGTAATCTGTAAAACTATGTCATTCAAAAGCAGTTTCAAAACACCTTAATGATCTGCAAGGCAGCCCCAGAGGTACTAGACTTACAGAGGATGGCTGTGAAATGAAAAAAATCTCAATAACAAAAGCACAAGGAGAATAAAAAAAAAAAATTATGTATGTTTTTATAATCTGCTGCCTTTCTGGGCAATTGCTGCTTAAATACACACTGTCATAAATTATATGACTGCCAGATGCCAATGTCTACTGCAATGTTCCTCTTCATACCTGACATATTCATCAACTTACTATCTTTCTCACCTCCCTCCCCCTCAAGTATGCAGAAATACTGGAGAACTATCAACACTTGTGATGGTTCTTACTGCATCTTATTGAAATGACAGTATTTCTGAACTGCTGAAATGCTACTTGGATTTGTTTGAATATATGTTATTATTGACTCTCTTCCACCTCTGCTATAGTGATCAGTGCTCATCTATTTTATGGGTCTCCAACAGCACTTTACTGTATAATTACGAATACATCCAAAATAACATCTCTTTGCTTGCTTACACTATATAAATGAAACTCTGTCATACACATAATGAAGTGCACACAGTTGTTACTGCCTGAGAAGCTTCCATTATAAACTCAACAAAGCAGCAGGAACATTGCAGCAGTTATAATATCAGCTCTGTAATCACCACTACCATTTGTAGCAAAAGTTTGGTATTCTGGGGAAAAAAACCAAATTAGATTTCTATAATATAATTCACATATTTCATTGCAATTTTATTATTTATGATCCCTTTTAATAATTTCCTCACCTAACTTTCTGCCAATGATTTTATTCTGTTGTAGCAATGATCACAGAATGGCTTGGATTGGAAGGGACCTCAAAAATATATAGTTCCAACCTCCCTGCTGTGGGCAGAGGCACCTCCCACTGGACCAGGTTGCTCAGAGTCCTCCAACCTCACGTTGAAGAGATGGACTTGAAACTCTATGAATCTGAAGATAAGTCAGACCATTATAAAATGAATAAGGATTTTTTCCAAGCTGCAGTCAACTGTATCATTCCCTCTTCTAAAAAGTTCTCTTGTGTAGCACCTCTTACCAGATTCTGAGATGGAAACAAAAAATACCCAACAGGACACTAAAGATGCTACAAATTTAAAGATACTAACTTAATCTTCCAATTAAAATTAGGCAATGTGAAAGACTATTTATAAAGAATTTTCCACAAAATTTGAAAAAAATTCTTCAGATAAGGAAATGATTGTTTAAGGGCAGCTCAGCCTACTGTACCAGCTATGGAATGTCAGTCATCTAAGACTCATAATCTGGAAGAGAAGGAGAGAGAAGGTCATATTCTTCCAATCTGCTTGCAACATAAGAAAGACAGAAAATAAAATGACAGGGCTTTAGGCTCAGTTGGAAAAGAAGGAGTTGAAACAGTCTAGCAGTAACCTGTATAATCAAGTCTTGGTGCTCTGTGGCTTCACATTTATATTCACAACCTGAAGTAAACTAAATCATCACTTGATAACAATTACAGCTTCAACGGAGATGGGAGAAATGGAAAAACCCTGAACTGTCTAGGTCAAACAACCCAAATTTCTTGGTAAGATCAATACAAGCAAACAGCAGCTTTGGAATATCAAGAAATGCAAACTCTTACATGCAAGACACAAAGGTGCAGACAGTACATTCAGAATAACAACTAAATTTGATTTGGGAAGGAAGACTCAATAATGTGCCACAAAACACCAGATGAACATGGGCATCTCACACAACAGTAGTAAAAATCTAAAAAGCTTACTGTAGAAAAAGAATGGTTCAGTAACTGGAATTATGTTGCTTTCAAATAGGAAGTTACAGAGGAATATAAAGCAAGGAAAGTTAATTAAAAATGTAATGTAGCAACAGCAGAATCAGCGTTTAACTACACTTAAAACCCCCCCCAAAACCAACCCAGATTTCAATTTACCCAAAGTACAACTGAGATAAATAGTCAAGGACTACGCTTGTCCCCTTCATTAATTTGTTTCAATCAAAAGTCAGTCCTTTCAAGTAGGCATGCCTTAGTTCAAATGAGAATGAACTTGGAAAATCTTAATGTCATGCGATTGGCAGAAGGTCACACTTGATGATCACAGTTGTCCCTTCTGACCTATTGATCTATGAATGAATGTTACATTAACATCTTTGAAGGCTGCATTTTATTTATTAATACTGAGAGTATTCTGCATGAAATAAAACTAAAGCAATGTGTCACAATATGGCATTTGACTTGAAAAGGACAAAGCAGAAAACCCAACTATCATTACTTTGTCACACACAGAAATGCTTAAAACGGTAGCCACGAAATATTTTGATTATTTTTTCTGCCTAAGTCATTGAGTCTCAAATGATTTATTGGTCTTTTGAATCCTGAAATAAATATCTATATTAAGATACACTCCCATTAACTACCAAAGAAGAATCTGAAGACCATCAGTATTTGACACTGGTGAAAACAGAAAATTTGGTAAAGCACAATCCAAAAGAGATCTGAGATTGTGTGAGCAATGTGTAAGCTTCACTTCTCTTTGCATTAGTACTAGAAATAATGATAATTTTTATGGTACATTTTTTAGTTTCAAGATTAATACAGCTTATAAAAGAAGTTCAATATTACTCCCTGATGTATTACTATTCTGCCAGTGTACAGCTGCCAACAGTAGTTAAATCTGATTAAAGCCCCCTGCTGAGTTAATCAATCTGATAATGTCAGACATTATTAAGGAAGCATGCATGATACGGTCACACTGTCTATTATCAGTGGCATGTACACCAGTGCCTTTGTCTTCACAGAGCACTGAAGCTATTTAAAACAGATAAGCATAAAAAGGATAAAAGGCATTATAAACTTTCAGTCTCAAGCATTTGTATGGTAATTCCTGGTAAAATACAGCCATTTAATGTAAGATACCTTTATTTATTTTATGGGCTTGGGGAATAACCAAAAATCTGAAAATTTTAGAGCAATGAAGTGCAGCTCAAGAACACTTTCCATCTTTCTGGACAATGCAACACATTTCTGTGTAAGTCAGGTTTCTTGTATTAGAATAAATTAATTTTACAGAAGCTGTTGTCTCTGTTTGAGCTATATTTATTCACAAAAAACACAGGTCTTCCAAACACTATATGCTACTTGACCTACTCAGAAGTCAGCAGACATTACTTCAATGCTGTCATTACACTAATACACCCTAATGCTGAAATCATTTGCGTTTCAAAGGGAGCTGCTTCTCTTCTGTTTACATTGCATTGAAACACAAAGCCGTATCTATTTACATTGAGCGGCATTAAGGCTCTGGATTCCGGCGCTATCAGAAGAAGTATCTATCATTAGCTCCAATGCTAATCAGCCCCTCAACAGATGAAGGTGTAACACCTGAGCCAGCAAAGTCCCTGTGCAGAGCACGTCAGACACTGCAGAGGACAGAAGGACGCCCCGCGCTGTTGCAGAACAACTCGCAGCACACGTGCAGGGCACCTGGGGGAAAATAAGAGCAAAAGAAATGTGGCCAACGAAACACAAAACTCTAAGGGATCAGTAACTACAGTCAGCATAAAAGATGGGCTGAGACGAACTCCTCTCCTCGGACTGGTGGAAAAGCAATTTCTACAGTGGCTTAGGATCCAACAAAAGTTGGAGGGTGATCCAAATTCTACCTACAGATGATTTCCCAGGAGCCCAGTGCTAGAGTCCGAGATGAATACATGTTACAAAATCCATTTGACAGTTCCTGACTTGGAGCAGCACTGTAACATCAGTTATCCACTGCATGCTGCTATCTCTTTTATTGGCATCCCCTATCAAGCTAATGTTCATTCCAGAATGAAATAATCAGTAGCCTACACCTGAGAATCATAAATGGAAGCCAGAGCTACATCTTCTAGCCAAGAAACAGACTGCCTAAATTGTTATTTGTTATGGTGGGTGTTTTTTTCCGGATGTTTCTTGATTTTAGGGTTTTTTTTGGTGGGGGGCAGGGGATGGGCGGACACAAACTACTACACCACAAACCTGAAGACCTGAATATGTAGTTTGGTAAAAATTCTACATAGTATCTTTCTACCTCTCTAGAAGCAGAAATTCTTTAACTTGTTATGTAATGTAGATGCAGTATCATGTGTATTTGGTGGATCCAAGTTCCCTGCAATTTAAATCCATAGTTTGTCTAGGAAGAAGAGCTCAGTTTTGATCTAGGGTGACACAGTCTCTACAGACCATGCTGGAATATACCCATATGTTTAAGATTATGAGGCACTTCTCATAACTGAAAATCACAAAAATAGAATTGAACAGCATCATATTTCCTTTTCCACTACTTTTACTTTTACAAGGTTTTTGTGTCCCACGTTTGTTTCCTAATATTTAGCAGGACTTTAATTAAACTATTTTTCTCCCAGTTAAGAATTAAAAAGAAATAAACCCAATTGCTGCTTAATTGATAGATTAACTCTAGTTCAAGAACTGAGATGAAACAGATATTTCCAGTTACAACTGTCAGAGAAAGGCTAAAGCATAAGATTATTGAAAGACTGCAACTTATGTTCAGTCAAGGACATCTAACCCTTTGCACACTGTCCTTTAAAAGAAAAGGCAGATTTAGCCAAAGTTACTTCTTTGAAGAATAGTAACAAAATTTTCAAAACTTGCTACAATTTAAAAAGGAACAGAAGTGAACCAGTTTTTTAGTTTTATTGAGAACCCTATTTTTCTCTTTCTCTCCTGCCCTCACAACCCCCAAAAGCCCCAAACTGGAGATCAACGGGTAACAATAGGAAACAGACAGTGCCAGTAAGCAACAGCTTATTATGGGTTTGTGCTTCAGGGCTGAGTTCCCGTGGGGATTCTCTAATGTCTAATATGGGTTGGATTTGCATATTAATATTCCCACAGGGCAAAAGAATCTTCTTTATTAGTCATCTGATTTTCAGGAACTTCATATGAGTTCAGTGTCTCTGAACCTTCTTTCCTTCTGTCAGCACTGGCTGAAATCTGGCCACTGAGGGTAGGGGACAGTACTGAGAAGGAAGGAGTAGCAGAAAGGATTGATACACATGCACAGGCAAACTGCATGTCACAAGAACATTTACCTAAAAGCACATTATCTGAGCAAGACAATAAAAATTCACACCTCTACACAGACTAAAAGTAGGTACAGAAATCTGGAATTGAGAAAACTCCAAAGTTTAACACCAATAAAACTGTCCCACTCACAACAGAGAGACTTAAATAGCAAGCATAAACTGAAATTCCAATTTCCTTAATAATAATAAACACCTTGCTCTCTCATCTTCCTTCTCCAGAATGTACTAACCCATACAATATGGCACAGTTTTGTTTTGATTCTAGTTCTGCCTTTAAATGTGGTCTATGCTAACATCATATCGCTGTATGACTTGGAAGGTGAGTATTAATTCAATATACCTGACAGCTAAACTATCAACAACTGTAGGTTTGCACATATGCTCAGACACAGGGGAAGTATGCTCTTAAGCCCAGACAAGCTTTTAGGAAAGTATGAGAATTGTGACAGAGGGCACTTTTATCTCCTTGGCTACAGCATACTAACAGGTATGTCATTTACCTGTTGATCCAGAAAGACACTGCACTGTCCTCTTGTCAAAAAGATAGCTGAAGAACTTATGAAGTAATCACAGTTCTGCAGGGATGAATATCCTCCCATCCTTTGACCAAAGAAATCTTGAATCTTGCCTGAATCTTGTCAGGCACTTCACTGACAGCCAACGACTTGACCAGGAACCAGCCCTGGGACTACAGCCCCTCACATCTTTTCCTAAAATTACTGCCTGCAAAACAACAGCTCTATCAGATGTCTGAAGGCTGAAGTTCAAAGCCAAACTCAATATCACTTAAAGAATGCCAGTCAGCTCGCTGTCCTCCCACAGCACCTGGTATTTGGCAGCCTGAGGCACAGAGCAGGAGAGAAAGTACCATGAAAATTGTCTGCTCGAGCTCTTTCCAAAACAGCAGATCCCTTAATATCAGAGGTACTTCCAAAACTCAGCTCCTTCTTAATATTAAACATATTCTTAAACAGGGACTTCTGCCTATCCAAAGGAAGTCAAGAAGTGCGTTTTGACCCTTTGTGCTGCTTGTGAGCTTATTCACTAGAGAAACTGTTGGAAGAAATTGGCTCTCCTGTTTTCCAGACGATCCGTTGAATATGTGATGAAAGGGAACATGTTGCCCCCTGGCCACTGGCACACGAAAGGAATAGCTACAAGGATTACAAGTGGGCTTTGGGCCATATGGTGTGTAGGCTTATTGTAGGAATTTAGCATTTTTTAGACTCCTACTTTCCTGTCAAACTGGTTGAAATTAGCCACTGAGCTTCCTCTCTGAAGACTTCGGAAACAACACAGCGATTGTATAATTTTTTGCCATTGAAAAAACAGATTTAAAAATTACATTAAAATAATATAAAAACTAAATATCTGCTCATCATAAAGGAAAGAAGAAGTAGTAGCTATAGGAGGTGCTTCCACAAACTAGGACATTTATTGGAAGCTGTAGCTTTGATAAATGTGAGCTTAGCATTACAGAAATGAGTATATATTACAGCATACAAGCTTACTGCTATGAAGGTTTAAAATAGAGTTCAGAAGCTAAGCCAGTTTAAATACATAGTAGTACTTCATTATCCTTCCAGAGAATGGTACAGAGTACATATGACTGTCATATAAAAACATAATCTTATTTGCTATTTAGCTATTTCTAGAAACCCAATATTATGTTAGGATGTCTGCAAATATTACAAATGGTGTTTTGTGAATGAAACAATATATCAAGTAAAATAATATAGTATTGAGGTCTATACCTGATAAAAGGTTTCTAGCCTCCAGACAGTCATACCAGAAATGAATTTATTTTAAATGTATAATGACTATATCTACTCAATATGTTCATGTTTTATTGATACTCAGTCTGGAGAGGATATAAATTGTAAACTGGGATTGTAGACCAATCTGAATGAGCATAGTCTGGTGTGGAGCGGGGGGGCATTAAACATGGCACAGTTCCTCATCCACTGATGCCAACACCACAGGCTTGGCAGTTCATTTCAATTGAAAAAGTTTCATGTAGCACTCAGCTTAACAATATTATCTATTAATCTGTACTAGTGCTCTGAATTATTTTAATGGACCTTCAATTGCCTACCAAAATACCTTCCGACCCCATCAAAAGGTGAAGTTCAACTCCACAGACCTTAGAATCAAGCTTGTTTTGGCTTTAACAGGGGTCTTGCAATGTTCCCCAGTGCTCTGCATCCCCCATGGTGAAGGGAGATAGTCAAGCCATCAATTCATTCAAACTACAAAAGGGGTGTACTGGCTGTGCACCGACCTTCTGGCCTCTGCTGGAACACACACAGGCACAACTTTATAGCTATGAACATGAATAATTTCTGGAATTAGGCATAAGGTATGCTATGGCCTTATACAATTGTTTAAGGCCAATTTGGCAACTGAAGATTCTTTGATTAATGCAGGATGTGCAGCATGTATATACTTGTTGTAGGCAGCTTATAGATGCCAGGCATAAAGAATACTCTCCTCTGAACAGTTTGGCCAAAAAAAAAAACCAAACAAAAAAAACCCCAACCACAACACCAACCACAAAGCAAAGAAAAAAAACCCCACAAACTTAACAAAGGAAAAAAAAAAAAAAAAAAAAACCAAAGAAAATGAAACCATCCCAAAAATAAACACACATAAATAGAGGCATACATCAACATGAGGGACAGCACAGATCAATTGACATTCATTATATCATTCCCTATTATTGATTGTTGGGAGATGCTCAGGAGAAAAAAATGTCATACAGTGGGAAGGAAAGTGGACAGTGATTTAATATCAAACACACACGTAGTTTAATTATACCAGGGAAGACCATATCATGTCCAGACTTGTGAGCACCAAAACAGCAGACCTGACTTGCTATCTCTGTGGTATCCCAGAGAGGCTTTGAGGAAAACAGGTGCCCACAATTCCTAAGAGTGCTGACAGTGGAGAAAGGGTTGGGAGAAATCAGGAAGGAAGTTTTATGAGTTAGGCTGAAGCTTTGGGCTCAATCTGTATGCTCTGGAGTGTATTGATGAGAGCATAGTGAAGAAACTGGTGTACAGAAGAGCTCAAATTTATTTTGAGAGGGATAATTTCTGGATTGAACAGAGTTGATACTGGTACAGAAGTCACGGGGCAAGGGACCAAGGGGGAATAATCAATCCATATGCAACCTTTTGGGATATGGAAGCAGCCAAGCCTGCCATGTGTACATGCAGTGTTTCTCTTTAAGTTTATGTGAAAATAACACTAAAAGAGTGTTAGGACTCTTCTATAGACTGTGATTGAATCAGTTCCTGAAAGCAGTAATAATATATTCTCTCTCAAAGAAAAGGAAGTTTATTTGACTTACAACTACATTATATTATCACTGACAGATCTGCTTTAGGTTAGGGGAAAGGTTGGTATGGCAGAGATAATAACTACCATGTTCCAACCATATTCAAGGGCTTGGTGAACCCTGAAACAAAAGTGACAAAGAAAACCAGAAATCTGCGAGGAAAAACAAGTAAGAAACACGGCGGATAGAAATAGTCTATTGCTCTCCCTAGACACACTTAAATAAAGAAACATCCAACAACATCTTGATTATTGGACATCATGATACAGAAAGGTATGTTAGGAATCAAGTACAATCAATCAGAATTCCACTTAGGACTGAAGATGACTGAAGAGTGGAAGAGACTCCAAGATGATGAATCATGAACTACAATTGAGGCAAAAAAGAGACATGCCTGTAACTGAGGCAATAAAGAAAAAAAATCAAAACAGGCAGTTAGGCAGAATCAGAGTCAGCCAAAGACACTTGTCCTTATGTCAAGCACAGACACAAAGAACAAATGTTATTAGAATACCTTAATTTATTGACCATGGCTTTTAACTACAGAGCATTCATCATAATTATCAGAGTCAAATAAGCCCTTTCTCACCACATGAAATGATTAAATAGTTTGATTTTGCAATGGTAAATACAAGTGTAAATTTCTTTCAAAGCTCAACTCCAAGAAAATTAGGCTCAACGAAATTAAGAAATTAACAAGAGATTCACACACTCTCCATGGAGTAAATAATTAAAGAAATAAAATCAGGAACACTGACACTGAGGCTATGTAACTAGCACTGGTTTTTCAGGGACACAAAGTTTAATAATTGCCTTCTGAGTGAGTTTTTGGTCCACACACAGTGAGAGGACAAATATGCTGAGTGATGGTCAATAGCTCAAATTCAATTTTAACCTGTGGTAAAAAAGTGACAAGATTGATAGTAATGTGCCATCCATTCTCATCAGTCACACTTAGTCCTCAGACTTCTATTATCCACAAATCCTGCTATACAATCAAAGAGAGAGAACTACTGAATTATTTATTAAAACTGACACCATCAATTATGACCCCATATAAAAAGTCACCAAGCAGCCATTTAAAGAATTAGAGTGCACATTTTGGTAACTTTTGACCAGGTTAACAACCACTCTGGTTTGGGACTGGGTTGGAAGCTCTTATGTGTTTTATGCCTGGGAAGTTAAATTTGAAAAAGCATCACTTTCTGCCAGTACAAAGTGAAGTCTTGTATTTCTGGCCAACAAAATCCTCCAATAATTCATTTTCCTTTTTTTCCCTCCCCTCCCCCATATCACCTTTTGACATAATCTGACAAGCTTGCAGAAGTATACCTAAAGCAACAGCCTTGGAATAGTGTTTCCACATTGGAAGGCCAGAAACAGTGACCATCATCAATGCCAAAAACCGCAGAAAAATAAATGGGGTACAGGCAGTATATTTTGGCAACCAGCTGGACTCTTATACCAAACTTCTGATGCTTTGGTACAAGAAAGGCATGCAGTTGCCTTTGTCCATTTCAGCACATGAAACCCCTTTCAATTTACACATGATTTTAATGACATGTCTATCACCTTTTAACATCAGTGTTATTAAGTTCATGTTTTCAGAGATGTGAATAGCTATACCACTGCTATGCAGAAATTCCAAAATACTAACACAACACTGCATTCAGAAGAGTGGGTTACATTCCCAAAACATCCTGTCTAGACAATTATGCAAAACCATGGCCCACTGAGGTATTTCCCAGCATAACCTGGTGGCCCTTGCTCTGAGTAAATACAGCCCAAACACAGCTATGAAAGTCACTCTTTCAACAGCACCCAGCAGCAATGGGGAAACCTGGAAGCAATCTAATAGAAAAATTATATATATGCCCAGCATGGAAAGGTGCCTAGATTCATGCAGTTTCTGTTATGGATGGTTTATAAGACAAAGACAGCACCTATACCAGTAAATTAAGCATGCCAGCACTGTCTGCTGGCACTAAGGCCAGCTGGCTCAGAACAGCCTGTCCATACTCCATCATCCTTCAAAGTCGACAACTGCTGGACAGGAATCTCCTTCAGTCTCCCTTCTCCCAAGGCACGCTCAGAATTTATTCAGGAGAATACTGGTGGATGATGTGCAAAGCCTTGCCAGATGGCTCCAATAAGTTATTAGTATTTATAACAACAGTCCAAAAATGCATTCAGGAGTTGATAATTTTATCCATGTAAACCCGAGTGACACATCCAGAGGGCCCATCTTCCCCTTGTAACAAGAAAGGGAAGAACATGAACAAATAAACTGAGAGGTAACTAAAGTGCCTAGAACAAACCATGAAGCACCACAAGGGACAGACAACTTGTTACCAAAAATATGAAATAGTTAGTTTTCCTAGTACTTAGGAATAAAGAACAGAAGCTATCACAGCAAAAAGATGCTCTCAGCTTCAAGCACTCAAAATATTTTTGTTTGTCTTAATGCTATTGCTATTTTAGGTAATAACCATTACAGGGAGTACTTTTCCCAAATTCTTGCCACTTATAACCCAGTAAAGTCCCCATGAATAAACTCAGTTTTCTCCCTAATTTTCAACATTTATTGTCAACAGGATTACATGGTTAACATAGTCTCTTTTAGTTTCTGTGGTATGAAAAGACCACTGCTATGTCACACGCTCTATTACTGGCATTTTTAATGATGAACAGATTCACTAACTGCAAGGTGTAAATAAAGTTTTTGCTTAAACTTATGACTATTTACAACATGAATGTTTATACAAGAACAAATTGGCTGCAGAGGTGCTCGTGTTAAATTTATCCTCTGAATTAGTTACTTATAGAAGCTATTTTCAAAAGGGTTTTCAGCAATATTTATTTCTTACATGAGGAATCATGTGGCTGTTTAGGAAGGAAAGCCTCTCTTTTAAACACTACTTGGATCATCATCAGCAGGACATCCCTCTCCTACTGTTACTCTTACCTAAAACAATGTTAAAGTTTCTCTGCCTGCTTTTTAATTAATAAACTGTAATTAAATTATAAAATTCCAACTGTAATAATAAATTTACTGGAGCAAACCACTCAAAGTCAGAAGCATTAACTCTTAAGGCTTCAATTTAAGAGAAGCAAAGCTCACAGTATGGAATGGACCAAATTATCCACAAATGAAATTAAAATGCTTTATAAAGTTAATGGACTGCAAGGAACAACTAGGGTTTTTTTTACATATATATATTTGAACAAATTGAAGCAAGAAAAACAAAACCCACCAAAATGATGCAACAACTGTATTCCAGTTTGATCAATATACTTAGGCTTAAGGCAAAAATCTTCAAAGAGTCTCTCTGAGATTTGAGGTTAGGTTTTGGTTTGGGGTTTTTTTAAAACAAAAAGTTTTGAAACAGAAGAAACATTGTTTAATGTGCTCATAATTTTTTAAATTTTATTCCAAAACTTCATCAACTTGAAATTTCAACACCAAATTACATGTATATGATATTGACCCATATGTTCTTATTTGACAGACTTCCTGATTATTTTTCAAGTAAAAAATCATCCTTTTTTTTTTTTTTTTTTAATGCGGTCTATATGCTGAATTAATGTCCCCCAAACTTCTTGCTATACATCCCTCAGATAAATTCTTCTTTGGTGAAAGATGCTTTTGTTTTCCATCTCAGGAAAGCTACTTCTGCCTCTCAAGAGTCATCTTCTGAAACTTAGTTAATTTGAAACTTAGTGCATGTGACACAAGTGCAACGAGCCAATACAGGTCCAGACTTTTTATTCGTGTATTCAACGCTCATTCTTTATGTAACCCACACAGTGCTCAGTGTGTCATCAGCAAGGCCCTTTTCTGAGGATTGAGTACCACTGTAAGGCAATTAAAGTTTAAGCGTATAATTTACTCCTTTTTTTGGTTGATCTATTTACCTACTGCTTTTAGAAGAAAATGAAAGAACCAAAATGTTTACTGCTCTGATAGAAAAGAATATTTTTGAGTAATAAGTGTGGGGGTTATTTAAACTATTTACTACCATCCTGGCGTTCCAGGGAGAGAGTGCTAGTGCAGACAGGGATCCTCCTTCATGCAGAGCAGGAGCCACACCACTGCTAATAACAGAGGCTTGGCACCTCTGCAGGATGGCTCTGAGCTGGAGTTCTGATCGATCTCTTCCTGTATTTGGGGTTGGATGTGTCTGAGTATGTGAAACGGGTTATAAGTTTAGGAGGGATTTCAGCTGCATCTATTTGGAAAGTCTTAAGGTGCTGGCTGGCTCTTGGTTTTCATTCAAAAGGACATGGAATAAATCCAAAGGAGTCCAGTAACTTTCAAATGTGTAAAAAAACCCAACTAAATTGTTCTGTATAAAGAAGAATTCTTCAAGACTGTATATACACTTCAGTAAAACAAGCAAGTGGAAGCACTTAACAGTATTAAACTTTGCTGTTATTAAAAGACAACAGTCAGCCAATTTCATTTATAAGAAGTCTAAATATAAAATAGTGCAATCCAGGTGATAAAAGTAGTTGCATGCTGCTTAAATGAAGTGGTTCTGTAAAATTTTTAATCAAAGATTTAATTAGTGAATTTAAATGTCAGGCCAAAAATTAACTAATTTCAAAAAGGGCAAAAGTTGTGCACATCCCGTCCATGGCTTCTCTTAAGTTCAACCTTTAGTTTCAATCAGTTATCTGCAAACACAAGCCATATTCTATTCCAAAAAGAAATACTGCACCTGGTTTATTAAGCTATAACAAAAGCAAAGTTCGCAATGAACGTGTTTATCCGTTATACAGAGGTAAACACACAGAATATGAAGCAACCATCACACATTGTCTGTTTCTAAACTGCATCTCACCTTCATTGCTTCAGCCCACAAAAAGGATAGAAACTGAAACTTAGGTTATATTAATGACCAGCTCAAAAAAATGCTGGACTATTTACGCTTTTCAACAAGAAAAAGGAAACAAGCAACCCAACCCCAAAAAAAACAAACAAGTTACAATTTAATTATCACAGAATTCCAGAAACACAGAGGTTGACAAGGTCCTATGGCCCAAACTCCCACCTTAAGCAGGGCCACCTCCAGCCAGTTTCCCAGGACTGTGTCCAGACTTTTTTTCAATATCTCTGGGGATGGAGACCCCACAACCTCCCTGTGTGAGCTGAGGCAATGCTTGGTCAACCTCACAGTAAAAGAAAAGTGTTTTCTGATGTTCAGACAGAGCCTCCTGTGTTTCACTTTGTGCTTGTTGCTTCTTGCCCTGTCACTGGCCACATCTGAAGAGTCTGGCCTCATCTTCTTGCTATTAATACTTCACTTGCCTAAGATCTCCCTGAATTTTCTCTTCTCTAGAGAATTTCATTTTATAGAAGCTGTACAGCAGATGCCATCATAAATGATGTTGTACAACATAGGTTTATCTTGCCTCCAAAAACATCTTTTGGGTTAAAGTAGATTTCCTGTCCAACAAAATCATTGAAACCAATAAAATTTGAAGAGGTGAAGAAGTTAGCTACAATTATTTGATATTTCCCCAACATATTACTTTGTTTTTGGACTTTCTGGGGGTTTTTTCTTCAGGAAGAACTAAGGAATAAAGAAGCAAAATGGACACCTAGCTGAAGGCTTGCTTATGTATAAACTTTCACTGGTCAAGAAAAACACATAATTTAAGACTATTTTTAGCTGAAATGGTCAAAAAGTTGAAAGAACATTTAGAAACAAGGTTTCCATTGATTCAGTTTAAACATCAATAGACTTAATATAACCCTAAGACAGAAACTAGAGAATTAAAATCTGGACACATTTTAATTAAAATCAGTCTAAAACTAATTCAACCAATTCATCAACTTTTGCAGCCTGCATATTTTGAAAAAGTTGATGATTCAAGTCACTGTGTCAGGGGTATGAAAGAAGACACAGCAGAAGCTGGAAGAGTGAAAGGCTTGCAAAGCCAACTGTTTTGCTAAAGGGTGAGTGAAATGGTGGGCAAAATTAATCTGCAAACTCAGTGGAAATTTTAGGATTGAATGGTATTTACTCTTGAAAAACAGATATTAAAACACTGTCTCTCCACATATAAGGAGCACATGTATCTTGTTCTATTTAATGGACAAGCATTTTTCAGGTTTTTCTTGGTTTTATTTTTTGTTTTAAAACTTGCTTCCAACAAATTCAGCGAAGTAAGATTGAAGAGCAGTAACAGCAAATCTTATGCAATTGAGTCTTCACTCCATTACTTATCACACTGCACTGCTGTTTCCAATTCCATTTTGTGTCAATCGATACACAGCCAGAAAGAATGCCTATCTTGTAGCCTTTATAATTGCTACAATATAAATGCTGAAGTTACTTACCTGTATCTTTGATAATCATCTGATTAAACATTTTATTGTTCAAAAACAATTGTCTTTCTGCCAGATATTTTTTCCTCTTTTCATATTTGCATAAAGCAAGCTGTAATCAGTTTGGTAGCTTGTACAACATGCAACATTCACAACACTTCTTCAACACATCCATTCATCCCAGGACATAACCTTTTCATGTATTTTTCTTAATAACTCAGTGTAAATGGCTGCTAAAATCTGACATTATCAGTGCCCCTTATGATAAGAAAAACGAAAGCATATCCTGAAGTAAATTAATAACCCAGCTAGACAGCTTCTGTAGTTGGACAGTCTCATATCACTGTGCTGCTTACTAATCATGCCCGCGTGTTTTCTCTTTGAAACATTCTTCTGTTGCTGAGCTATAATAAACAAACCATGTATGGGTGATTATGCCACTGCACTAACAATTATGAGTTGGCCCTTTTCCATTTTGCTTGTTAAAATCTGCATTAGTCATGTGGAAAGCTACTAAGCCATACAGACCCTAAAAATGCTACAGGAACGTATGGAAGTGTTTAGGACTGAAAACAAGCCATTTAAGCACTTATGTTTCTTAGCCACAGGACTATAATGCATATGAAATAACAGAATTAACAAACAAGTGGTCTCTTGCCAGTTAAGTAATAAACTGTCCTCCTACAAAGTAATAATACGCAAACATCTTAGCCATGAATTTATGAATTGTCATAAAAAAAATCATTCCCTTTACAGAAATCACTAAGGCAAGTTTACTTTTACTTCTTAAAGTCTTGAAAGTAACAATTCTATAATTTTACTGTGCTTTTTTTCAAGGTGCAAATTCTTGGCATATTTATAATATAGTCTGTCTAGTAGAGTTACATCAGTTATTAATTTAGTCCAGAAATTGCATCAAATTAACATCCTAAATAACTAAAAAACTCCAAACAAACAGAACCCACCTACTTCACTGGAATATTAGCAACAAAAAATTGCTAAACACAGATTGCAAGTTTTCATGTGAATTAGGAAAGAGTCAGTTTGACAGTGCAGAAAAGAACAGCAATGCAAGTATAAGGATATATGCAGCTGTATCAAAATTAACTAAGTGTTCTCAAGGCTAAGAAACTCCTGCAGCCAATAATTGTCAAACAGCACAGGATGAAAAAACAAATCCTCTCAAGGGGTAGCAGGTGGAATGAAGTGCATGCATTCTACTCAACAGAAATCTTTTGAAATTCACAGTAAAATCTCGAAGACCCTAGGATGAAAGGGGTTATGTAAATTGAATAAAGTCAGTCCCAGTTTTTGGGACAGCCCCATTGCTTTCTGGGATATAGAACTGCATTGTTGCATACAGCTGATCATCTCCCTTAAAAAGCCGTGAAGCTACCAGGAATACCAACAAAATCCAACCTTCTAATATATAGCAATATTTGCATATTTCTGCACTGTTTCTTTGGGCGCTGAGCTGCTTGCAATTCCCCAAGCCCAGAGGGAAAAAATCAAAGCTACCTTTAAAACCACCATGAGATACGTGGAGCACAGAAAAACCCTCAGAAGTCACAAGTCCTGGTACAGATTGCAAACCCCTCAGGTGCTCCAGTCAGGTCAGGTCACAGTGCACAAGCAGTCATATATATGGTAACAGTACAACTGCCACAAGCAACCAGCCACACAGAAGAATTAGGACGCGTTGACAAGAGGAACTCAAGTTAAAGTATTTCCCTTCAGCCCACACGTAGGGGGAGGAGGAACCCACTCCTTGGAAGCCCTGTAAATACTCAGCATGTCTTTACTACCGCGTCCATTAGTGGTATTTCTACATAGCGATGACCTCGTTCTTTAGCACAGTGAATAAACATGAGAGGGAAAAAAATAAAGTATTTTGGTTGTGTATTTATCAGCATTTGGGCTCATTTAAATACTACTTGAATAACAATTATCTTTCTCAGCTGAGCACAGCATCAGGTTGGCAGACTGTGCTTCACTTCTTCTCAAAGTGACAATTAACCTTGATATCAGTCTGCAAAGTGCTCTGTACTGGCAGCAGAATAAAATTATCATTATCATATAAATCATAAAGATTCTACTGAAACTGAGATAGCTGTCATCCCTCAGCTATTTGCATTCAGTAAGGAGCAAGCAGGTTGTTGTAGAACATCTTCAGAATGCATCATCCTACAGCCACCACATTGTGGGCTTTTGAGGCCACATTTGTAGCTACCTGAAAATGCCAGCCCCACATGTATGCCAAAAGAGTCATGGTTAATATACATTATTAATTAAATATCACTTAGGAAAGTTTGTGATGCAGAAGGCCATTACACTTGAATCATGAATTTAAATCTGATTTACACCACGGTAATTCCAGGCACAAATGAGATTTTTGAGTTGATTTTGTGATGCCTATCAGCTAGACAGTATTACACAGCAATGATACTGGTTATCACCTAATCTTATTCTTCAAAGTCTGCAGCTTACAAACAACAACAAAAAAGTAGCAACAAAAAAACCCTAAAATTAACTTCGTTAATGCTGGATCAAAATTCAAAATAGATCTCTTGCACTGATACTTAATCACTGTGTTGATAGATTATTGAGGAATGTACTCAGACAGCTAGAATTGCAGAAGTCACGTCCACAACAGCCCATTGAAATCCCATACTAAGTAAATACATCTTCCCTTCTAGGCAGCCTGGACATGCTGGGAAGGAAGAAGATTGAGTTGTCTTCTCTAAAAATTTCCCACCTTCAAACATGTAATGACAAGCGACTGTGAAAATGTTTACAGCCATTTTTGATATGACACTTCATTTTTGTAATGTGCACACTGTGTGTCAAAGTGTTTTACTGTTCTTGCTGCTACCAAGAGGACATTGCTGTGAATGAGACATGGCAGTGAAGCAGTCCTCTTTTAGAAACAGTTTTATAGACTGACAGGTCTTATTTTATGTGTAACAGAACACAAATAAACAAACAGCCAATTATTAGGAAGGGCACCTTGGGCGTTGGGTTTTCACCCCCACTACAGCCAAATATTTTCTCTGAGCCAAACTACAGCAGATCTCATACAAGTACCTCAGGAAAGGGAGACAAAGAACCTGCTCTTTGTACCTGAGGCACAAAGTGACTCCAGGGATTGTTTTTGGCAGGCAATGTGGCAGACTGTATGCAGGAGATACAAGAAGCCACGGCTCTGTTTCTGACCCAACCAGCAGTATGAGTTCTCTGAGAGGTGCAGTGCCAAGAAGTGCTCTCCCATGAAGCATTTTGAATGACCAAACCCAAGTGTGTCCCATGATCCCTGCCGCAGAAAAAGGAACATGCTCCAGTGTAACATGGAGCAAGGCTAACTTTTCTCCCGCAACCAAAAGCCAGACACCCTTCCAGGAAAGGTTCAGTCATGAATGCCCTGCCTTTCAAGCTATCCAACAAAACCTGAAATAATGGGAAGGTCCATTTTCACACTAGAGTCTCTCAAAATTCCTGTGGAACATTCAAGCCCAGTAAACTCCAGCCAACAGTTTAACCTAGCACGCTTAATGAATCCCACCCATGGTTACCTCATGCTGCAGCAAAACCTGGCGCTGCGTTCACTGCAGTGACTCTGAAACCAATACTCCTACAAATCCACCCTGGCTGCAAGCCCCAAATTTGGAAGGTTTTTTTAAATCCCTGGTTTGCAACCCTAAACACCACAGCTATGAGCTTAGCAATCAATTATTTATATCAACAAATCTGAAACTGCATATGAGGCAGACATCTAATTTTCCAGTCTTAAACTTCTCTGAAAATTAACTGCATTACATTCCATCTATCTTCTCTGGAAGGTAGATGGAATGTAATGCCTTCTCTAACATGCCTAATTTTGTAGGCAATACATATATTTATCCCATATAGGCTACCTAAGATAGTAAATAATGAGACTGTACAGAATTTTAAAATTCTCTGGATTCCATCTATGGTAAATTAACCATGCAGTTGACACTATACAGTTATCCCAAGCATACTTTAATTATTTTTAAAAAATATGTATCTATTTAGCTCTGAAGCATAAAATTCTAAATACTGCTTTCTTATGTGTAAGCAGACTAATCATAAGCTAGTGTAATAACACACTTAAAAATAAAGCCACTTTAGAATTAAGACAACTTAAAGAGTAAAATCCAGTTTGTTACCATAGGTTTTGTACATTACCCATAGAATTATGATATATGCAGAAGATACTGCACTACTGTCACAGAAAGAATATAATTTCCTTTGACAATTTTAAAATTATAATAAAACGGATAAAAATCTGTATTAGATTTATGATGTGAGCATTCAGTGGTGCTTACTGTCAGTACCTCCTAAACGAAAGTTAAATCAAACACCAGCTAATCTAGCAGAAATAAAAAGCCCTCCTACCCCAAAAACCAATGTGTACTACAAATGAGGCAATCATTTTGAAAGAATGGAATTATTCACTGTTTCTTCCCTGCATAATAACATTGTTTTCTGATAAATAAATTTTACTAAGAAGTCACTGCTGAATTTTATACAAAGAGACTGCCTACAGCAAGATAATCCAGAATAAATACCTTTAAAAGCTTTAAAATTCTTAGAGGCTATGCTAAACTCCAAATTCTATAAAAGTTACATAAGACATAAATAATTTAAAAATCCAATACAACAATAACACCCAAACCAGAAAAAACCTTTAGAAATTTAAGATTTGAGTTGTCAGCTGTGTCATTACTCTAAGAGTAATTGCTGTAACTGTGTACAGTTTATTCTTCAAATGTAACTCAATCTACTAAACTGAACACAAGCCCTTGTATTTCAGTCTTACTTACAGAATCACCATCTTGGCCACCACAATATTTACAACATTAAAAGGCTACAAGTGCCATGAAAGCATATTATCACTCACCTATAGCCTTCTCTAGGCACAGTATGCATCTCCAGTTAACAAAGGCCACATAAATATGGCTTTTGTGCCAAGCAGACAGTAAATTATGTATTTGACTACACATTTCTCCCTAAAAAACCCCAGAATGTTAACATTAATCAGAGGAAACTTCAGATTCTGGCATAAACTTGACTGTCGCATAAAAGGTAATATTTAAAATACATAATGCCTTACCACACAAACACGAGCTGCCACATGTGAGGCACTGCTAAGCATGGTTTCTATTAAGCCAATACACAGTAACTGGCTTCTTTCCAAGCAACATGGAAGTATTTAAAAACCCTGTTTAATCCAATTCCACAGCCTTGAAACAAAAATAAAGTGTTGCAAGAACTGTTAAAATGAAAAATTAAAGGCATGTAAATAAGTGAAAAAAAAATTGTCAGAGAAAATGAAAACAAAGATTATTTCAAGTAGATATCTTAATTGTAATTAGTAACATTTGGCATATTTATATGATTCAAAGCTGCAGCCAATTAGATACCCCAAAAAGCTTGTAACAAAGCTGCAAATGTGTAAGTACAGCATAAATAAGTTTTATTGCTCACCAAGAAAACAGCATCCAGATCAATTTCATAGTTTGTTTCCAAAGTATTGCAAAGCATGCTCTGTTACTAGGTTCATGACTTCTCAGTCCTAAACTGCAGCTTTTCTGCCAGAAGATTTTGGAAAACAATTTCATTACATTCAATCTATCAATTGTTAATCTCCACACTTTCCATATATACCAAGAGCAAAAGAAAAATTACAGCATTGCCTTAGACTGTCACAAATATGCAAAAAAATCCAAAACAAAACCAGCAACAACAAAAAGCTAAAACAAACAAACAAACAATACCCCCTCAAAATAAAGTGCACTAAAAGTTAATAGCTGTTTAAAAGCTGTACAACTGTGGTATTGGAACTGAGAAAGACTGATTTTTTTTAAAAATAGATTTCCAAGGGGATGGGATTTAAGTATTACAAGGAAAGGAAGAATTCAAATTCTGCTCAAATGTGGTTTACTGAAGACAACAGTGTTATGCACTTATGAGATTGTGCCATTTACTGAAGGAAACAAATACTTCATTATGCTGTCAGTCCCAACCAACAGAAAAAATATCTTCCATTTCCCTCATTTATTCAATAATGAGTAAATTACTAAAGGGTAATGAGCTGCTAATAAAAGCATGTTTTTTACATGATTATCACAAAATGGCAGTGCCTGCTTGTTCAGTGCAGTAGTACCTAATACAGTCAGACTTTCAAATAATTCTCCTCTATCGAATTTCTGTAAAGAAATTGACCCTTACATAGTTCTCATACTAGAAATTAGTTTACATTTAGGGAAAAAAAAAAAAAGAAAAACCCCACAAAAATAGCTAACTATATATAAAATCTACACATTCAGGTATGTCTTTGCAAAGTCTTCTAGCAATGATGTAAAGTCTCAGTCAAGGTGGTTTTGCTTCCCTTGCTGGTAAGCAATGATTGTTTATTTAATGCACTTATTTTAGGGGTTGGGGGAAGGGTTTTTTGTGTGTGTGCATTGCATGAGGTTTTTATTGAGGAGATTACAAAAACATGCATATAAAACACCAGTTTTATAATAAAATCAAATTCTGGCTCATAGGAAAAAACAAAACAAACAAACAAACAAAAAAATCTCCCACCCTAAACCAACACCTTTGCTTAGCTATTTAGGAGAAGGCAAAAGAAATGTCTATGAAAGGTGTTCTGAAAAATTCTGGAGCTGAAAGCATTGGGGACTGCTCTTGTACACCATAGGAGACTGACTTACAAAGACCAGCTGTAACTCAATATGAAACTGCTGGAAAAGAATTTCTCTGTTCAGAATTCCCCGCTCTAAAAGCATCAAAGTGTTTCGTTTTACCCTTGTTACAGTTATTCACACCACCTTCCCCAAGTTACAATTTAAACCAGAGCTTTAGTTATCTTCTACACGAAGCACATCGCAAATATCAAGGAACCCTCCCATATCCACCACAGGCTGCTTTTTGAGCTTTTTTCTGCCCTTTCCTGCTTCAAGGAACAAGTGATCTTCCTGACCCCTCCTTATGCCCCAGTCTCATTTTCCTGCTTCAGCTGTGCCATAGGATGTGCTCTGGCATCTCCCTGACCTTCCAGATCTGCACTCACACGGTGCTTGCTGAAGTACTCTCATTCTTCTCTAACACTAGTTCCTCTTTTCTTCTCCTCCCGGGGGAGAAGTTGTCATCATTCAAAAACTGGGAGAACTGGCAGAAATCATGTGGAGGTATTGTTAAGCTGGGAGGTATTAATGGGTGTTGTCAGACAGTTCCTTACATCGTCATTGCTGAGTGAAGTTGCCAGACCTGGCAGGCAGCCAGTGGCAGGTTCCCTTTACTGCCTTCCTTTCTTTTATTTCCTCTCCTGCCTTCATGAAAGTTGCTAACATTTCAAGCCACCAATGGCCACAACACATCCTGAAACTTTTGAGCGTTACCTGTAACCAATCCTAAAAATCACTCCACCACCGCAAGCAACAATGCAATCAAGTATATATTGAAAACTTAGTTTATTCAACAACAAAAAAAAAGTTCACTGCTGTCTAATATTTTTTCATATAATAGATTTTCAAAGATATCAGATCACTAAAAAAAACAGCTATATTTTTGATGGCCTTCCAAGTACACTGCATCTTGACACATGGAAGACCCATGAAAAGAAACATCTGTGTTATTTTTAAAAAACAGATGCTTTGTAAACAATACGACACTGAAAAGTCACTTTCACAGTGAAAATAAACAGATATTTCTAAAGAAATGTTTTAATATAGTTACATACTTCAGAGCTTAAAGCATGAACCATGGTTCTGCGCTATCTAAAAGAAAATAACTAAAGGAATGAAAAGCTTACGTATTAAAAAGTAACCTCACACTTTTCACCCAAGCTACTTCAAGGTACCGAGGTAATACAATATAAAAACTTCACCAGTTAAAAAAACCCCACCAGTTAAAAAACCCAGCAATCTAATTCAAGTGACAAAATACAGTATGATTGCTATTATAATATATAATCCCAGTGTGATTGCTAACTTGCAAATCTTTGGGACACGTTTCTTGCTGCTTTTGAAGCAGAAAAGGACTCAAAAGTAAAACATAAAGCTGTTGCAGTAAGCACTGAAATTTTTCATCCATCCTTAGCCTCAGTTGTTGATACATCATGGATTAAAAACCAACAGGATCCTGCACTCTAGTATAAACCTCTTCCATGCCTATCTTTTTTGACTAAGTTGTGCTATTTGCTGTAAATTCTAAAGAGACAAGACTAAGGTATATACAAAGTTCTGTGTCACATGTTCTCACAGAGGTGACTAGCGGCAGATCAAAATAAGTCTATACAGGCAGACAGTAAACTCCATGAGTAACACAATGGGAAGGGAGCCTGAATTCAGGCTGGAAATGTTTGCAAAGAAAAACGTTCAGAGAAAGCATTTCTTACTCCACTTTTTCATCCTGCTCACACATTAGCATCACATGAGTCACAGCGCTGCCTGTGGCAACACACTGATGCCTCTCCAAGTCAAACAATCAAAATCACTGAGCACAACTGCAGGGCAGATACTTGCTGTACCTGCTGCTCCAGGTCCCTCCACTTCTCCCCCTCTGCATTTTAGAGCAAGGCTGACCATCTTCCCCCACCCAGTCCTTCCTATTGTGCTCCCTTTTGTCTTCTGCACCTGACACTTGTGCCATCCCTTTAGCTTTAAAGTAGCACTAGGTAGGAGTATACACATGGCCCCAAGAACAGTAACTCAAATTGTTGGAATTCACATAATCCCATGGAGTTGTGAAGACGCCAGCCTCAACATTTCAGCAAAAACAGAATCAAAGCAGTATTAAATAGAAATGTTGGACTCCATACAGTCACTAATAATACAAGAGATATCCATGAGGCACACTGACCTCTCTCCCTAAGTCAAACTGATAATGTTGCCATTCCACTTGGCTCTTCTGAACATCATCCCAAAGGGAACTGCCTTAAGTTTTATCAGTGTGATTCATTTTCAAAAGCAAAATACTAGAATCACATATGCCGCCTGCTTATCAATTTTGCAGACAGTATAAAAAGCAAGGAATTAATGTAATGATTACAAACAAATGGAAGAGATAACACTATACACAGGATTTTAAACTGATTGTTTTGGAATGAGAATCATTCTGCCCACTAAGCTGCACACTCCTTAACAGTCCCAAGCATCACCTACATTGCTAGAGGGTAAAAGAAATGAAATGTAAAGAACAAAAGAGGAATTGCAGTAAATACACACTAAAGAGAAGAATTATGAAAAACACACCAGAGAACAACAAAAGAAAACGTGAAGGGGAATATAGGTAAGATCAGTGACTTAATAGGAAAATTTTGAGCAGTTGCTCCAAGTGGTGTCCACAGAGAGCTGCTATTCACTTCACGCTGGCTCTCCTCGTTTCCAGCTTCTAAGTTCACATTGAAAGAAGCTAAAAATACATGAAATACTTTCCAAGTATTATTTTCCCATGTAAGCAATTGGTAGAAGTTGTCACAGAGATATTGTCCTCTTGCCAGTGAGAAGGGAAATACTATACAAGAAGTTGTAGTCTATGAAATCACTTGTCTCATGCACAATGCAGCCGAAAATATGGGGAAGCTTGAAAAGGCATTATTTTAGCTACAAGTATTTCCAACTGTTCCCCTCTTTCAGTAAGGCAATATAGGAAAATGACACTTAAATATGAGGATCTTATCACCTGTGAGAAAAGCTATATTCTGCAATACTCAGGAGCATAATATGTGTGCCATTTCTAGCAATCAAGCTTTGATATTTCAATGAGAGGGAAAAAAAGACAGGAATGGCAAATGCCTACAATTTAGGTGTACCATCTCCTGACAAACTGAAATTTCACAATGCTGCAGATTTAAAACATAAATGGTACTGCTTTGAATTCAGGACTGTCCTTGCCAGTAAATTCAGCTCATTACAAAAGTAAAATAGGGGAAGGAATGGGAAAACACATATTGAAAACCATCCAGTTCTTTCTGTTAAATGTGAAGTATAACAGGCTTTTTTATGACATGCCTTCCTCCAAAAATAGCAATGATTACACTGCTCACCTCCCACACCGTCCACCCCCCTCCCCAGCTTGGCTTTTTTTACATGTAGAACACTACACATTCTCAGTCCTGAGGAAGGAGCCAAGAGGACTCACTCCATTGCCCAGTACCCAAACTACAGAAAAGGAAGTAGGGAGGCAGGCGACTCTAATTTCTTATAGTATTAAATAATTTAAAGCTGAAGTGACAGATTTTGCAGGAACTCTGAAACCCACAGCTTTCCACAGTTTTGGAAAGACGCTGCAAGTCCCAGCAGTGATAATCTGCCAATTCCAAGGCACATTTGTGAGCAAGACTTTTTTGTCTTCCAAACAAACACAACGATTATACAGTCTATTCCCTTCACAAGGATGAGGCAGGGGAAATGTTAAGATCACAGCTGCTGCAGCAGTGGAAGCTGCAGCTGCCTTGGAGATTGCAGTGACTGTGTAGCCTGCCATGCAATTGAGGGATGCTACTGTGCTACAGATACTGTTCCATTTGGGGCTTTTTTCATGAATGGAAGAAACCTGAAGTTTTGGCCTGCTGTAGTTAATGAAAAGTCTTGCAAATTATTTTGCAATACTCCACCTAAGTTCCAATTCAGCTTAACAGCTTTTTTACCACAACTTCCTAAGTAGCTATTTAAGAGAGCTGTATTCTTGAATAATATTTTCTTCACACCTCCTATGACATTTAGTTTTCAGAATTATCACATTCCTATTGCCTAGTCATTATTTATTTTACATATGAAGAAGTACATACAGTGAAAGTAGGATGGAATCAGAACCATTTCAAGCAACCTACATCTGGAATGAACTTACCTTTATGAAATATGATTAGGCTTTTTAATAGAAAAAGCTAACATGTCTTTTTACAATGACCTAAATTTCACTAAAACTAAGAAAGGATCTATCATTACTTTAAGATATACTGTACAATAGCTCAGCTTTCCTCATTATTCTAAAGAATCATGCCTGGCTGATGTATTTATTTTGTAACATTTAACTATAACAGAAAATAGATGAAGTTCAAATGAAAACACTGTTTAGACTATGTCAACAAAGCATAAACTAAATGAAGTGATTCTGCATTGACTATAAAAACATATTTGCTAATATTAAACTTACTAATGGTTATCTATCAATCTACCACAACATGAAGTAATTCTGCATCTTAAGAACTGCGTTAAAGCAGCAGACACATGAAGTTAGATGTGATTTTGCAAAACAGCATCATGGAGTGCACTTTATTGCTGTTTTATCATTAGTGTAAATAATTCAACAAACCCATGAAACCTCCTGATTACTTGGTTTTTTTTGTAAATTGCAAGTCACTAAAGGGCTTTCCACCCAGACAGCGAATGCTTACTTCACACTTGCTACCAAAAAAAATCAAATATAATAGTATCATGTATACTGAAACAACTGCTTTGTTATAAAGAGAGGGCTTCAGAAAACCAGAAAAAAATGACACTGCTGTAAAAACCTGTAAGCCTTTTACTCTCAGTTCAAAGACTTAACCATTCTTCTACAACAGACTGAAGTTTCATATTCATCTCAGCAAATCAATCCGCTAATAGGCATCAGTCATCAACACCGAAGTAAAATCTGCCACATGAAACAGCTTTGATGTGATTGAAGACTCACACATAGTCGTAAGCATGACAGAACAGCTTAGCTATTAAAATGTTTTATCCAGCAAAAAACTGTTCATTCTAATTGACTGAAATACTCTTTGAATGCTATTATTGCAAGGCTACTTCACTAAGCAGCGCCTTGGTACACAGCCACTTGACTTATATCTTGAGATCCAGCACAACCACATCAAATCTTGTTAGAGTATTTTCTTACACACACTTTTGTCAAGAGACCAAAACAATAAAGCTGACTGTCATTTTTACTACCAGTTGCTTAGTTAATTCAATACCGAAACATACTGGGATTCATTATAAACGCTGCATCCAATCAGCCATTTCTATCAATCTTTCTTTTTAGTTCAGTAACAGAATGAGACCTACTAACCACATCAGTTGAGATGGGTTGGCAGGCCTGGGTGGAAGCTATTCTTCTGCACTGAGCCCAACCCCTCGCCACGAGAGGTGCGGTAGCAGGGATTCCTTTAAACAGCAATGTGCAGCCCTGGCCCAGCTCCAACACTGACCATATGTCACAAGCTGACAGATAAGAAGGCCGAGACAGCCATCTGAAAACAACTGTACACAGCCCCAGCCACCAGACAGTGAGGGTTTCAAGGTCTACCTCATCATTCATTTCAAAGCCGACTTTAAACATACCAGAAGGAAATATACTTGACAAAAAAAACACAAACTGCCCCCTCAAACCAAACCAAATCAAACCACAACAAAATGAAACACCCAAACCAAACAAGCACACAGTCATTATCAGAAAGTCTATATGATGCTATACTCTAACTCAGGAAGTGTCCATTGAATATCAAAATTAATTGCAACAAACACAGTCAGAAAATTACTAACAGTTTGTCCCTATAACACTCTCTTTCCTCCATTATATTCACAGTGTATTAACAAGTTGCAAAGAAAGGAACCAAATATACCCAGCGACTGCCACTAAGATTACATTTCACAGAATCAAAAAAAATATTACTGATTTAATATCTGAAATGAAGCATGATTTGGTATTTGTCCTGTATCTATTAATGCATCACAGAGTTCATCCATTTATGCCACTACTTTGGTTACCAGAAAGTATGTCATATCAATTATTTATACGTAGGCAACATATTATCTCTCAGGTCTTATTCCAAAATTACTAAATTATCAGCACAAAGGAATAACTAAAATTTACTTCAGTCCCCTATGCAATTTCCACAGATCCACACATTTAATTTTCATATTCCAAATCAATAAAATCCAGGTGAACTTACCTACAGTTCGGAGGAGGGTCTAATGTAATTTCTGCAAGTTCTTTCTGAATTCTTTAAAAGAAAAAAGAATACTATCAGGACTTTTTTTTTCAATCTGTGTTTTTTCAACTTTATGAACATTTTTACATCAATCAATAGTAACAAAATATAATTCTTAGAATTTCTGTCTGAAAGTCTATCTATATTGTTTCATGAAACTGTGCGAGAACATGCAGAATAAAAACCAAATATTTTCTGAAAAATGAACATCCAATATGGAACAAATGCCATGAGCAGCCACCTAGAAAATCACACTTTTTCCACAGGTCAGGAATCTCAGCTCCTTGGCTCACTTACACAATTACTAAATATCTCATATACCCTCTTTCTCTATTTCCCCTCCAACTATATGTCTTGCAGTTCTTGCCCTCCAGAATATTTAGCTTCTTAATAATGAATATTGTACTGGCAGGGAAAAAAAAACCCAGCTCAAAGGAAAATTGCCCAGAATAAGCCCACCCAGGACTTCACAACCTCCTACATATACTGGGGGGCTGGTATCAGCTTCCCCCAAAGGGAAGTGCTCCAGCTCCCTGGTCAGCCTGGGGACCTGCTGCTGGACTTGCTCTGATACCTGCCTTCCTTTTACTGAGGGGATACAGTTGGGTAAATGCCATCCCAGACACAGTCTAATGAGAGCTCAGTAAAGGCAGATAAATCTCTTTCATTTGTCTGTGGACTATGCTTCTGTTAATACCTCCCAGGAGGCAGCCCAGCCTTTGTTGCTGCCTCACACTGAGCCTGCTGTCTGCCAAGGCCCCCACATCCTTCTGAGCAGACACGATCCCCAGTGTGCATCTGAGCAAGGGGTAAGTCCTCCTCGCATCCATGGTGTTCATTTGTCCTTGCTGAATTTCATGAGTTCTCTGTCAACCCCCTCCTACAGCCTGGCCTGATCCCTCTGAGCCGCAGCCTTGCCCCGGTGTGTACAAACTGCTTGTCATCTGAAAACTTCTCAGTGCACTCTGCCATGTCCTCCAGGTCACCAATAAAGACATTACAGGCATCCTGCCAGAGCTCTTCCTCCAGGGAGAGCAGCTTCGTTGTTAAGGATTTCTGGATATTCCCAGGCTGACGCTTCCCAGCCAAGTCCTTGAATAGCTGATCTCTGCCACAGCTGGCAATGGGGGCTCTTTTCCCTTACACCAGCATCTGCATCAGAGCCAGCATCTTGACCTCTGAAGAAATTTAAGTATGCAGAATACGATACAGAGCTCCCAAAGGAACTCGTAGGAGTTTACAGTTCCCAAAGACTTGCCAGATTATGATGCCATAAGCAGGACTGTGAATGCCACCTTCCCTATAAACTATAGCCAAGGCTTCTTCCACAGGCTACTTTAGTGCAAAAACATAAATATGTAGAAGGAGGAAGGAAAATAGAAACAATTCAATACATCTTTAGCAGTTTTTTTCTTGCCTTCTCCTTCACAAGATTTCATGCACAGAGCAGATTGCTATTTCTATTATTCCCTACACTAAAAAAGAAATAATAACACTATAATACCACTCAAATTCCTGAGATAGGTGCTCAAGCCACAAGCCAAAGGTTCAGGCCTGACCTACACATATCTTGTTAAAAACGACTGTTATCCATTTTGCATATAAATATAGGTAAAGAAAATGGTTCATCAAAATAAGCATTCAGGTATATTGGCATGTATAAAATAAAAAAGAGCAGTTTAATTCTTTATATATTGCTACAATCCAAACACAATCTTGCATGTTTAGGAGTCTCACAGCCACTATCAAAATTCCCCTTATGCCACTATGAATTGATTTTATGGCTCTAATGAATAAATGGACCAACAGCAGTAGAAGAACTGGCCTGAACCAGGAACTCAAGCCTTTATCATTCACATTCTGAAATAATTAGGACATACGTGGGTAAGATTTGTAGGCAGAGGTAATAATCATTTATTAAGACCTGATGACAGCATTGAAAAGATAAAAATACTCTTCCAGATGCTTAAATTTTCTTTAACTTCTATGCATATAAATGCAGGCAAAGTAAATAGCTTATCAAAATAAGCATTCAGGTATATTGGCATATAGAATATAAAATGCCCCTGCATGTACCAAATGCTCACACTCAACTTGCTGCCATCTCAAAACTTTGGAGTGGATTTGCCATATCCTCCAGGTCACCCCATAAAGACATGACAGGCATCCTGCCAGAGTTTTAACTCCAGGGAGGGCAACTTTGTTGTTAAGGATTTCTGGACATTCCCAAGCCATGTCCTTGAATAGCTGGGTGTATATACCCTACATACACACAAACACACAAGGTTATTTCTGTAGAGGGGAAGCAATTTCATCTTTACTTGCTTTTTCTACTCATTGAGATGTCTGCACCTCCAGCATATAGAATTCCTCCAATAAATATCATAACTTTTTTATAAAAACACAGGCACAGTCCGCTTAATCAAACACAAAATCATTGTAGTAACACTGAAAGTCACCCCTTTTTAATTAGTGAATTTTAAGCACAAAAATATTGTTTTAAAAGTTAGCCCATTTGAAACAATCCTAACAAATCACAGCTTTTAGAAGGGAGATCTTATAACTGTGAGAATGCTTAAAATATTTCTTCTGTATATTACAAAATTCTGCCATGATTTTGAAATTTATACACAAATACACAAATTCAAACTACAGAAAACCTAGGCTGCACGGAAACTTCAGTTTTGTGGTTTATGAGTTGTTTTGCTTTCTCAGCCTTTTTTGAAGTTACAGAATGATGGCATTGCACTTGTTTTTGGTGTCAGAGATCATTCCTTTGTTTTACATATAGTAGTAAATATAGTTAATATTTCATGGCATTAGAGTGAGTATGAGGCACATCAAGAATGGATTGACGACTACAACAACTTCAGTCCTAGATCAAAATCTTTACATTCTTCCTGCTAAATCCTAAAGCACGTTCCTTACCTTCTGAAAACAAAAGTCTCTGATTTTCTCTATCTGTTCTAGTTCAAGCCAAAACTTCTAATGCCAAGAGCACTAAAATGGCCCTTTATCAAGCTATTCTGCGATTGAGCAGACACAGACAAACCACCTTTCTGCCTCAAGATGTAAAAATTGATCAGATGGTACTGTCTATTAATGTTCAAAAAACATCATTGCTCTTGCAAACATCTAAGACAAAGATGTTTAATTCATTATCATTTTTATACAAACAAGATAAACGTATAAGTACAATACTGTCCATCAATTGCTCCTCAGCAAGCTGTCCATGTTTATTCTCCTGCTCTGTGGTGTCCCAAACTAAAATTAATTCATACACCTTACATTTCTTTTCTTGCAACCTTAATTTACCTTGCATTCATGCTGAGAGCTCATTCATAAACAGTTTCTGTAGAACAGCTGACACGTAGCTTGTTCACATGTCACAGCATTCAACGTTACAATTAAATCATCGGACAGCATCCCAGAGAGCCTTGCACTGATAGAGACCTCCAGTGTGCGAGCTGCCCTTTGTCTGCACGTGCCCTGGCACTCGTCTCTATCCCCACGAGCTGCCCTCGGAATCTGCCACAGGAGAGGACGTGCCTCATTTCCTTCGCCGACCACAGAGGATTCACTGCGAGAAAATGCGGCCTCTGGCAACAAAACATTGTTTTTCAGGGTCCTTTCTGGCATCTATTTCTTTGGATATTCTGCCTCAATAATAGTCATGTTTAAAAATGTCAGAGAGGGAAAAACCCTCTATATTGAAATAATTACATATATCCAGTTTATATTTAAACTAGTGACACTATGGTTTATTACATATTGGACAATGGGGATGATGGCAGGAGGTGAGGCCCTTGCTGGTAATCAAAGCCCTGGGCTGCACACATAAGACATTTAATTTGCAATGTCAGATCTGATACTTTGTTTGGTCTTAGAGAAGTCATCTGACTCTTGTCTCTCATGTAAATACACACACATATATAAAAAAAAAATCCCTCACTTTAACTAACAAAAAAGAACAAACACAGTTGCCTTCCAGTAATGGTGCAAAGGTTAATCTACTCGTACATTCAGAAGCATGAAAGTACATTGTGGATTTCAAATATTATTAATTCTCACAGACACATATTTACTACTGTACCAAGCCAAAAGGGACTGAGTTATTTCCTTCATGGAACAATTCCCTAAAGCTAAGAAAGATGTGAACGTGTTAGAGAATTTCCCAACATTATTAATAGGAAATGAAATAAAATAAAGGACCACATGACAATAAACTCTTTTTACCACATCTGCTTTTCTAAACTACATGTCTCTCTACCCATAAAAGCCAGATGAATCAATAGCTTATATCAAAGAATATACTACTTAGAACATATTTAAAAATGCAGTCACTGGTATGCATTTAAATACTAAATAAATTGTGACTGAGCAGGAAATTGATCTAAAGATGGTTAGGTTCATACTGGAAGAAAAGATATATTCTCAGCTACTTATTAAAACATAGATAAATGACAAGGATATTTCTTGTAAGAAAAAGCACTCCATATTTTGCCGTCATATTCAACATGCTAAATATCATTTCCAGATTCTGTGATGAACCTCTCAGAAAAAAAAAAAAAAAAGATGGGGGGCGGGAAATACTCAGTTTTGTTGAATTTCGAACCAATTTAATTTATTGCTTATTTGCTCCTCCTTAAGGCTGCAACTTCTCTGAATAATTAAAATATTACAACTAAAGTTGTACAACTACAGCTCACAATTTGTTGCAGGCACAGATATTTATTAAAAAATGTCAAGACTGGCCATAAAGGTTTACAGATTTTCAATCAGCAACTTCAGGAGCCAAGCAAAACAATACATTTATTTGTTGAGCTACTATGTCAGCCAAGAATGGTTACACTTCTCTCAATCCAAAGGTCATGCTAAGATTTGCTACTTAAGAGGTAACAAGATGCCTGCTGTTTTCAAGGACAGCAATTCAATTCCATGTCTGAACTGTAATTGTGATATGCAGCGAGTTTCTCACTCTTGACATGTTGGGTAAGAAAGGTTGCTATTTAAGGTGATGCCCTCTGGGTGAGGAAAATTGAAGGACCAGTACACTGCACGACATATGCTGTAAGCTATTACACCTGTACAGCAGCTAGTCCTGAAGTATTAACAGAGAAGGACAGCATGTGATGGCATTCTGCCTTCTTGATGCCATCCACTGCAATGCTAACAGAAGAAACTCCATATCTCAATACCAAGAATCTTACTCAAATAGAAATATGAGTGGTGTCACACAGCCTCTGTAATGAGATCACCTTGGAAAGCAGTTAAGCTGCATGAACAGTATATTCATACACAAGACAGGGAGCAGTTTACAATTACACAAGCAAAAGTCAGCACACTGCTAAATCTTGATTATTATAAAACCTCATGCTACTGAAAATTCTTTTACTGACTCCATAAAACTTAAATGAAAAGCAAAAGAGGAGTCTTCCAAATAGAGATGCACAAACCTTCCTCCACATACAGTAGGTATCATAATGCAATCCAAAAAGAACTGCGGCTAGAATTCCATGCGCACAAAAAAGCTTTCCAGGTGAGAAAATCTGATTTCCAAACTCAGGTTAGAATCAAGCCTGTGGTCTGTGACTTCAGCTCCAGTGAACTTGCTGGTGTTCGAAGCTTTTAAAGAAATTAAGGAATCTTGACAAAAGCCACAATTGCGCTACACTCTATTGTTTGAGTGTTTTTACTGATTGTTTAGCAGCTGACTCCTTTCACCATAATAAAGGTACCAGAATAAGGCCTTATAAAACCTGCACTATTTCTCATTCATAATGAATTAAAATAACAATATTACTATGAAGATCTTTCATAACAGACTACTTTTGGAATATTTATTACATATTAAGGGCTTTAAGACATTTTTCCTTCCTTTATGCTACACCCCTCCTTTTTAGCCTCTAATTTCTGATTTGGCTTTCTTGAGACATAACTGATTTTAATTAAAAAGCACAGAAACAAAACCTGTGATATGAAAACCTGTCCAGATTAGAGAAGGTGAAATTCCAATTCTAACACTATGACAAACTACTGAATATTCAAAAACAAAAAAAGGGGAAAAAGTTACACAACTAAAAACTCCCATTACTACAACAACTGTTTCTGTAATCCTTCCAGAAAGGGCTGCAACAACCACCACTCCTAAATTACATTTCTCTTCAAAAATACTGTACACATATCTACACAACTATTGTAAGTCATGTCAGCTTTTAAAACATAGAATCAAATGTATATTTCTAAAATGTATAATCAATATTACTACACATGTGAAACTAGCTTTAGAGTCTAACTGGCAAATGTACTGAAGTCAGCAACTGATGGCATAATTAGTTACAGCAGAACCATAAGCAGATATGATTAAACTTTAAAAGGTTTAAGTAATTTTATCGCTGTAAAATGCTTGTTGATAAAAGCTCTAAGCTTTGAAGATACAAAGCTAAGATTAATAGACCAATTTCTGACATATCATTATTAATTTTTTAATAGGATAGTGTCCACAGGCCCTTTTCAGAATTCTAGCATCATTACACCAGGCATTGTACAAAGTTCACAATACACAGACTGCTTTCTAAAGATGCTGGAAACTGTTTTTATGACCCTAAAAGTCATGACTAATCCAATATTTCTAATATTTAAAAAAAAATAATAGCAGGAAGCGGACGAAAGAGAAGAAGACCAGAAACCATAACGGCTGTGAGGATTAACTACATTAATAACATCATGACTTGTAGTGAAAGCTGGGTGGGGTTTTTTTCCCTTCTTGTCATAAAAGGAAACACAGGCAAGTTTTGCTGGTCATTCTGCAAGTGATATGATCAGGTAATCTCCTAATAGTGTCACAGCAGGGATGTGTGTCCAGAAAGTATTTCTCCAGGGAATTAAAAATGAAGAAAAACTAGCTGTAAGAAAGGAATCTATAGCAGAAGAAAAGCATGACATGACAGTACCTTACTGGAAAGACAAAAGATACTTTAGTATCTTTACTAAAGTATCTAAAGATACTTTAGAAATTGATTGAATTGGTAAGGGACGGATTAAGGCAAAACAAAGACTCAAATCCTGACTAGATGTATGCACATGTTTATATAGTATTATTTACAGACTCTGACTACATGCATATGTTATAAATTATGGCAGCAGGGGCTTGGTGCTTCTCCTTTACCACAGCACCACAGTGGTACAACTCCAGTGTTTTCCCTTGTAGTTTACACTACCTTGGACTAGCAAAGCAATGAGATCTGGGAATTCTGCATCAGGACAGTCTGCAGAATTGGTCTCTTGTCAGATTATTTTATGAGTGCTTTTTAACTTCAATCACTATACTCCCACTTGCCCAGACTTACAACCCTATGTGTACTAGCAAAGCAACACTAAGCTGTAAATTCCTTCTGTCTGGTCCCAGCAAGACAATCATTATCTGGAGATGGACATGATAGCATAGAATAATTTAAATAGCTATTCTACAAACCAACCTTTCTTCTCAGTCAGAAAAGGGAGGGAAAACAAATGGGTATTAAAACAGATCACAGTTTAAAGTAATGAAACCAACATACATTTGTTGTTCACTCAAGTATTTCTGACCTGACCATCTGGGAAAAGAAAAGGCAGTACTTCATGGCAATAGGTATTATGGTAGTCCTAACATGCTGAGTTACTGAACTGTCTGAAATGTTTATGGCTAATTAACTTTAAGTTACACTGACAAGTTTCAACATCAGTCATACATACATATACAGAGATATATTTTATAAGGCTACAAAACTGTCTGAGTTTTATTAGCAATAAAAAAATGTCAGCTTTTATCATGCAAGCAACTATTAAAACCATGTGAAAGAGGCAAACTGAGAAAGAACAGGAAAAGTATACAGATCTCATTGTTGTGACCAGTCTCAAAAGGTTATTACACTGATACATAATGTTATAATAAAACAATCAGAAAATTAATATACTGAGTCACTACATGGATCTGATGGCCAGCTGAAAGAAGAGAAAGGAAGAAACAACCAGGAGAAACACTGTACCTTTTAGCACTAGTTGACAATTTAGCAGCTGTTTTGCTTGATATTTTTCCCTCTTTTTTCTTGGGTTGAACTTGCTCCCTTTCTTGTTCCTGCTGAACACCTTCACGCTGATCTCCATCAGAGCTGCCTCCACTGGTGCTTGGACTATCATCCACTCTCTGCCCCTCTGTAGACATGGCAGATGCTGCACTGAACAAAGACAAACGACTGAAGTTAGTTTTTTGAGAAGAAACTGCCTAATTGTATTTCTTACATGCTTAAGGAAAGAACACATGGGATACATGTCTTTGTCCTAATAAAACACTTGTGTCACAGTAGTTCAGTAATCCTCGTACTGAAGAGTTTTGCCACAAGCATCTTAACAATATTCCAGGAGCTGGCAATTTTAAACCCTATACCACTGCCACCCCCAAAAAACCCCAACCAACCCACAACCAAAAACTACAAAACAAACACACAAACCAATCCCCCTGCCAAACTCTTCACACACACACACACATATATATATGAAAACCAGAAGTTACTGAAGTTAAGTGGGAAACATAATCCTGCAAGTGTAAAACCATTCACTGTGAATTATGCTTTCCAACCACTCAGCAACACCATCAGTTAGCTGTCCCATCAACTATGCCACCAGTTCAAATCTACCACAGCTAGTTAAAAACTGAGAGTTATTACTATCTTAGGACTCTCTGTTATCCCATATGAAATAAATCTGTGGGCTCATTCCAAGTGTACAATGTGGGTTTCCACATTACAAAATCCACATCTTGGCATGCTTGATGGAAACGCAGAACTGAAATGCTCTAAAACAGGACTGCTTGTGTTTACTAAAGTGGTGAGCATGTTGGTAGAGGATATAACCAAGTTTTTTTCCTGACATTTCATTCAGGCAACATGAGGCAACAAACTTGTCAGAGAACATGAGCAGCAAGAAATCTCAGCATATTTCAGAAGTCAAGTTAATGCTTTATTCACACACTTCTGATACTAGTTAGCTATTTTAATGTCTTCCTTCATTTTAAATAGTATAACAATACGCCGACAGATGAGGAATTACAAGCCCACTGTTACAGCTGTCATGACTTCTCAAACTCTCAAACTGTTCTAATGAAGGACAGATGTCCATGAAAAACCCTTACTGAATTTGCATATCAGTCAGTGGCACTGACTGATTTTAAAAAAACAAAAACCCAAAACCAAACAAAACCCCAAACCAACAAAACCAAAACCAAATTAAAACCAAGTGAAACTCAGGTATTTCCTTTAACTCCAAATCTGTACTTTATATACCAGTGTTATATATCCTTCTCTAGAGATTTTTAATAAAAAGCACACAGGCCTAAATGTTACTTGCTTACACCCACACAATCCCCATATATCTGGGTGGTTTTCTGATCAAATCTGTCTGAATGAAGAATTTGCTCTTTTATACACAAAGAGTTTCAAATTGCTGTGAACTTCGACTCTCTTTTCCTCTTACCTATGTACAGACATCATCACAATTAAGAACAAAACTATTCACCTTGACTATTATGTGTTTTAAGACTCGCTCAAGGGAGAATAATGAGATTTCAGGCTCAGATTCAACCATGCTTGTTCTATGGATTAAACAAAGTTCATCTCCCTGTACATATTTATGGAAAGAGACAGCAAAGGAAAAGTAAATTAATATCAATGCCAACAAGGGCTATATTGAAAAGGATGCTTTTTAAAAAGGCCTAAGTGTTCTTATTACAGAACAGAAATAAATGTACTCCTATACTGAAAACCCTTGCCAAGATCTAATACTATCACATAATACACACTATGGAGTAGAAGAAATAATCTCTTTAGGCATTATTGACACATCCAACTAACTTCAGGAGGAATTACGTCTCTTTTGTCTATCTTGTGAAGCTATACTGAAAAAGAATTCTGGAAGTATGGCTCCCCTTCAAAATGTTTAGGCATTAAAACAAACAGCAATCAATACCAAGTGATAGATATGTGACTAAAGTTTCCCTTCATCAGCTTAAGGTGCATTTTTGATTTTATAACAGAAAATAGTATTTTTGAATCTAAATATATATAAATACACAACACCCAACCTGCTTATTAAGATAACTGAAATAATGCAGAGTTTCTGTCTTAAAATTAAAATACAAAAAATGTCCACTCCTAGAGAACAATTTCTCCTATAGTACAGCTACAACAATACATTTAACATAATCCATAAATTTACACAGGCTGATGTTCAGATATTTAAATCCAGGTTGTGAGATTTCAAGGTAAAGCAGCAGAACACTTAGAGGTAATAAACAACAAAAGTATCACATTCTGAAAAGTCAAAATATGCAACTATAATGCAATTTTGGTAGTAAGTACCCATTTTCCTTGCTTCCATATAAAGCTAAAATACAACCTCATCTCTTTTTATAACACCTAATGTTGTCCTTTATTTGCCCTAGATTTTACTTCTGACCTTTGCTTAATACATCTAATTTTAAAGAGAAAAATTCTCTCTTCACAATGTACATAGGCTTTAACACTGCAGGCCAGAAAGTTAAAAGCATATTTAATAATGCTTATATGCATAGGACATCTGCTATTAATAATCTTGGCTATAAATATTACTATTATCCAAAAAACAACTGTATTCGCTTCATAAGTTCAGGTTACTATCCAGCAGACAAATACTGTAACAGTAGCCCAGAGCATATAATTACTGTAACATGTAATGCCAGCATTTACAAGAGGAAAATGTTTAAATCTGTCATTTGCTGTCTGGCTAGTTTCTGGGGGAGGGGGGTGTTGCTGGCTTTTGGGTGTTTTTTTCTTTTCTCCTTCTGTCCCTGTTCCTCTTTCTAACATCCACGCAACTCTTTCTATTCCCTCTCCTCACAAAACCTGCAATTTTAGGAAGTTCTGTTCAAGGGATGCTCAATACCGCGGTAAAAGCGTGTTTTAAGGGGTCTGAAATTAGACACTTCTAATGGGGTCAAGCTTAGAAGACACACAAACATATGAACAAGTAAGAGAATGGGGGGAAAAAGTCAACTGAGAGGATGACACTGCCAAGAAAACATTTTGCTGCCACTAATACAGACAGAAATACAAGATACTCCTTGAGCTGTGTGTTTGCAAGTGTCAGGCAGGGCAAGAGGGGAGACACACCATGTCCAGGTTCCCGGCTGCCAGGCTATTCTACATTCAGCCGGGGGTTGCTAACCTCCCTGCTGCTGTGCAGAGAAAAATGAGCAGAGGGGGCAGAGGGAGGAATGAAGGGGGACTTAAAAGTCTCTGTCTTAACGTGAGATGAATCAGCACCGAGAGAGAGAGATCCAAGTGTAACTACAGCTATCAGTTTGAAGTGAAGGGTGTCCAAAATATTTTGCTTTTGTCAAATATATCCACCGGCACCTTCCCTTTCCTCCTCAAACTAAAAGCAAAACCAAACCCACAACAATAAAAACAAACAAACCAACAAAAAAAAACAAACAAACCAACAAAAAAACCCAAAGACAAAAATACCCCAAACCACCAGTCGTTATCAGATATCACACAGCACCAAAAAAAAAAAAAAAAAATTTAAAAATCCACCAGTCGGGGATAGCAAGATTCTGGCAATGTGCAGATGGGTCCCAAGGGCGGCAGAGCTAGTGATGATGTCTTTCTAAAGTGCTCGTAATTTCCTATAAGCCAAGATAAATTGAGTATTTCTGCAGGGTCCACCACGAGCAGCAATGGCAGCAGCCGCCTCACTTCATCTTCATTAGGAACCATAAAGGGCAAAAAGACCTCAGCATCGCGGGACGGCAGGCAGAAGGAGCCCGGTCTGTGCAAGAGGAGGGTCCGCCACGGAGAGGGGCACCCGGAAGGATGGGACGTGACGGGACGGGACAGGAAGGCAGCCCCGGGCTCCCACGGCCCCGCGTGGGCACTCTCCGGTCGGGAAGCCCCCGCCGCACGGAGCGGGTGGGGGCCACGAGCATCCCCAAACCACACACCCCCCGCACTCCCACGGCCCGGCGGGCGGCGTCCGGGCCGGGGTGAGAAGTAGGAGAAGACCGAGAAGAGGAGGAGGAGGAGACTGAGAGAGGAAGACGTCGGGGGCACATGCGGGAAGGGAGAGGGTTGGGCTGCGGGCTCCTTGGGGCGCGGGGGTGGGGGCTCAGTGCCTTTCCCGAGGGGTTCCAGCCCGGGGTGCCCAGGGCGGTGGCGGGGCTGTGGGATAGCGCATCCCAGGAGGCTCGGTGGCGGTGGGGACAGGGGGTGCCCCAGGGGCGCAGAGAGTACCGCGGGGACCATGCGGAGCGGGGGTGGGGAGCGGGGGTGGTCGCTGCTCCCGCCCGCAGCAGGGCGAGCAGGACAAATGGACACGGAAGAGTTGCTGAAAGGGTGTGGGGGTGCTGAGGAGCAATGGAGGCTGGATGGAGCCTGGGGGAGCGGGGAGCGCCGCCAGAGATGCCGAGGTGGCCGGGGGCGGCGGGGGGGCGGCCGGGAGGGTTGCTATGAAAGGGCACGGCCGAGGATGACAAGGGGGGCAAGGGGGTACCAGGCAGCACCGGGGGCATGCGGAGAGGGCAGGGAAGATGAAGGATAAAGATAGAGACCGAGGGTGGCAGATAAACGTGGGGGAGAGAGAGGGTGCTGCCGTGGGGGAGGGATGGCGAGCGACGGGGGGGTAGGAGCCCAGCGGGGGGAGGGGAGGCAGACGGGGAGCTCAGCCGGGGCAGAGGTAGGTGTACCTCGGCAGAGACGGGGGGAAAGCCGCCGCTACCTGCAGGCAAGCGCAGGTCTCTCTTTCGCTGGCGCCGGGCACAAGCTGCGGGACAATCCGTCGCGGTCGCCCCGACTCCGGCCGGGCGCGGGGCTGGAAAGGGGCTGCAGCCGCTCACTGAGTCATGAGCCCGCTGCCCCGCGCTCCTCGCTCTCGGCTTCCTCTCCCCTTTCCCGTCTCTCCCGAGCAGCAGCGACAGCCGCCGCCGCTCCTGCCCCCGCTGCCCGGAGAGAAGTGAAGCCGCTGCCGCGCGCGCGCGCGCACCCCCGCCGCCGCCTCCGCGCGCGCGCGCCCCCACCCGTCCGCCCGGCGCCGCGCGCGCGCGCCCGCCAGCCAATTATCCCGGGCGCTCGCGGGCGCCGAGGGAGGGGCGGGAGGGCGGGGGCGCGCGCGCGGCTTCGGCAAGGGGGTGGGGGGGGGGGAAGTGACGGGATGGGGGCGCGCGCGTCCGCGGGGGCTGGCGGAGGCCGCGCGCCGCCGGGCACGGGGGAGGGGCAAGAGGCGGTGGCGGGAGCGCGCGTTAAAGGGAAGCACCGGGGGCTGGGCGGGGTCAGCGGGGCAGAGGAGGAAGGAGGAGGCGGGAGGGGATGGGGCGAGCCGGGACCTTCGGCCGGGGACTCGGGGGGGATGGAGGTGAGGGTACCCGGCCTTTCTCTCCGCCGCCGCCGGGCTGCCGTGGGCCCCCACGCGAAAGTCCGGGAGGTGGAAGGGGCGGGCCGGGACAGGGCAGGGGGCGGCGGAGGCCGGTATCAACTTTCTCGGCTCTTCTCGTCTTTTTCGGCTCCTTTGTTCCCCTCGGCAGTTGCCCCCTCCTCCGCCCCCTCCCCGGTCCGGCGGCCCGCAGCTCCCCAGCCCTTTGTCTCCGCGGGAGCGGCACGGGGGGACGCGGCCGGTGCCCCGGGCGGGCCGGGACGCGGTACCTGGGGAGGGGCCGTGCGAGGGTACGGGGTGCCTCGGCCGGCCTGCCGCCCGGGCCCAGGCCCTGGCACTCGGTGGCCACACTTGGTGTCACCGTGGTAGTTTCGACCGCTGCGCGGCATCAGCACGGCGGGGTGGCACAAACCGCCCCCGGCCGCTGGCGGCCCCGGTGACGTGCAGCATCCCGGCTGGAGATAGGCGCAGTCGCCTGATTGTGGCCAGGTAAATGAACCTCACCTCCCACGCAGGCAGGCATTGCCTCTGTGGAAAGCATCGCAGTCAGGAATGGGAGAGGCCAAGGCAGAGCCGCGCTTAAATGTTAGTTGTTTAGTGGGAATATTAACGTGGAACAAACCAAACCTCCAGCAGAACTGGCTGTCAGGTAACCCCGGTGCGCTGGGCGATCAAACACGTCTGTCCCTGTGCCGACCCTGCTGCTTTAATCTTTACATAATATGCTTAGCTATGTTATGTAAACTATCACCTCAAACCTTTCTTCCTCTAACAGAGAAATATACCAGCTAAGGGCTAAAGGGGTAATGCCAAGTCAAAATGTTTTCCCTCTTTTAACAACTAAAGGGAGTTAAAAAAATAAAACATGTTCTTACCATCCCACATGTAGGAGGAAAAGTTTCTCCCTGCTTGAGCTGTGAAGTATTGTATTTTTCCTTACTTATGGTTGAGGTGTAGGTGGAGCTTATGCCACCAAACACACACAAGTAGAGAACTTGAACCACTACTGAGATATATATGGATTAGAAACATCATTGATACCTGCTCTTGTATTATATCCAGATAGCATACATGTTTTTTGCAGTTTACCTGTATGTAAAATTGATCATATTCTTTGTTGAGAAATTGTTTTTAAATTACTTGGTTTGTTTCCTCTTTCTATTTCTTTGCTAAATAATCCCAGTGATATTTTCACCCTAACCTAAAAATACCACAGTCAGCTAGTTCTACCTATTCTCTGTGCATTTACAAGATATTTTCTTGCTTGTGTTGGAGAAAAGCTCCTAATTGCAGCTAGGTGGGTTTCTATCTGCTAAGCATACATCGACTTCTCAGGAGTACTAATAATGTAGTAATTAATAGAATATGAGGTGTGAAAATCCTTCAAAAAATGCAAACCTCCTGCAAGTAACGCTACTCATTGTGCTGAAAGGTGCACTGCACACTCTTAACGTCATGGTTCTCTTTTCTAAAATCACTTAAACCATGCTTTTTCCTTTCAGTCATTTGAAAACAGACCTCCTGAAAACCATCCAGGAAGTGATAAAATTAAATTCTAAATGATTCTTCTAACCATATTTCCTTAGTGTTTCTCTGACAGCATAAGGGTGCCTTAAAAGGAGGCACACATCGATCTGTGTTAACTCCTCGGCCCATCTCAGGATGTCTCTGTGGTGGCAGTTCATGGTGCTTCATTACAGATCTTTCCTGCTAGGATTTGCAGGAAGTACAGAGAAAGAAGCTGAGTGAATAGCCTAATTGAGACAGGGGCAGGATGGGGCCATACAGTGTCCCTGAATCTGGGTCATAATTTCCCAGTGCCAAAATAATCAAGGGAGCGCTGAAGTGTTTCAGCACCGAGTGAGAGGTTTGAGTCATCACGAGTCAGGCCCTGATTTTTTTCTTTTGGTGTGTAACCTCTGGCCCAGAGCCCTAAATGGTTGGGCTTAAATTAAGGACAACTAAACCAGGCAGAAGGTTTGTGCTGCCTTGTGAATAGAACATACACACTGAGGTGTGCCCTGTTTTAAAAGCAGAGGTTTTGAATGAGCCCTACCTGTGCAGTGTAAAGGGAGTAGGGCAGGGTAGTCAGCTGCTCCCATTTTTATCCTTTTGACCTTTCAAAATGACATGTTTGGCCCTCAGATGTTAAAGGTGGCATAATATTGCTCAAAAATCCTTTGCAAGACTTTTCTAAATTTGGATTATATAGGTTGAGTGCTGGCCCTTTTGAAGTGAGTGGCAATGCTTCACTGTTAGATTTCACCCATGCTGGAGTGCTAAGGCACACAGTTACACTTCCCCCTTCCGTGCTTAGTTTAGTGTGGTTTCTAAAAGGTGACACTATTTACACCACCAGACACATCCAAAGCAAGCAACATTGAGTTCTTTACTCTCACAGGGACTTGGAGCTTCCTTGCAGAGACATGCTGGGGTTCATCTCACCTGGCACAGGCAGTCACGCTTTAAAACTATTATGGTTAAGGACACTTTTGTTAAGGGCTCTTGATTTGAGTGTCTGTTATAAGGGCAGATATGTCAGTCAAAATCTATGAAGTTGGAGAGCAAAAAATCTATGAGCAAAGTTTCCATTTAGAAGTGTTTAATTTAAAGAAGTAATAATCTATTTAGATTTTTCATTTTTTTTACATTTTTAGCTATACTCAATTACAGTGAGTTTTATCCATTTCTGTTTAGTTAAAAAAATAGGGAAATATTGTTCCATGTCAAAAAAGAAATAGGAAAATGCAACTTTGATTTTTTTTCTGCATTTCTATTTATGCACTACTGTTCATTCCCATTTAAAAGGACATGTCATTTATGTATCACTGTTAAAGTCATTGAATGAGCGCCATTGTCAAATTGTAACTGGTAAAAGGGATTTGGTTTTCTGAGGTAGAGAAAAGATGAGAAATCTCAGCTGTGGTACAGGTGAAGACATAACTATCTTGTGATAGCATATCTCTCTTTCAAAACTTTATTATTTTATATTAAAAAGTGAGATGATAATATTCATTCGTCCATGATGTGCCTGATTGTTACATCAATCTTTTCCAGCCAAGTCCTAATGAGCTAGTTTGTTTCATCCATCTGAACTATTATCAGCAGAAGTTTGGAGGAATGGGGACAAAGGTGCCTTTATTCATTTTTTACCTGATTCCACTTTCCAGCTCCGCGGGAGCTGTCAGAGCCTGTGTTGTTCCCCCCATCTCTCCCCTGCTGGGAGCTGGGCCCCGTGGGGCTGTTTGGATAGTGGACAGCAGGCAGCTCTCAGCAGCAGGCCCTGGTCTGGTCCTCCATCCTGAGCTGTGCTGGGGGCACAGAGTGAGGAGTTTCTGCAGTAGCTTTTTGCTGTTCAGGATTCTTCTCCCATAGTTGGTTTTCCTTACGGCACAAAGCTGTAAGGACCATTCAGAGGATCAAGCCTATTGTCTATTTTTTTCCCTCTTTGGTAGTTCTCTTTCTCCTGTTTGTAGATAGTTTATTCTCACAGTGCATCTATTTTTTTCTACGATCTTGCTTTGCTTTTGTTGTCATGTGGATGAATCCCACTCTGTATGCTGGCAAATGTAAACTGAAATTCACAGGTACCCTGATCTCTGAAGTGCCAGCTGCATTTGAAAACGCAGTATCTGAGTGATTCAGGGATCAGGATTCTTCTTTTTGTTTCTCTTCTATCAGCATGTGGAATAAAGTGGCATAGCAAAGCAGATATCTGCAGCAGAAATTTGAGTTTTCAGTTAATTGTGTATGTCCTCATCACGTAAAAAATGACATCCTATATCAAGAAAAACATTGGTCGAATCCTGAACACTAAGTAAGCCTATTATTCAAACAATGCCTTGACAGAAGTCTGTTTAAGGTATTTTCATGGCATTCTGAAGTAAAATGATTGTGTGAACACAGAGGCAAGTTACTACTAGCCTGACTTCTTTATTTGCTCTACAATGCTGCAAACCCCCAAATCATTAGCATTTATTCACTCTAATATTTTCAAGCCATTAAATACAAAAGGAGTTGTAAGTTGTGTGGCAAACAGCTTTTAAGGTCTCTTTAATTCTAGCCTAAAAAATGAAGAATTTGCAGCTCCTCCTCCCCTTTGCTCAGAAGCAGAACTGCTCCCACTATCATTCAGCTGGAACCAGAACAAACAACTGGGACAATAACCATGTGGCATCAGAAATCCTGGTGGCTCTCTGCTGCTTTGCTATCCAGGATTGTAAAGAATAAAGATAAAACGTATTAGGAAGGGATAGGAGGAAGGTAATAACTTGCTTCCGTGTCCTTAATGAAAGCCTCTATTTTTGTTTAAGACAGGGAATAAATTAACTGCAGTGTCCGGAACAGAGGTTTGTTTCTGTGTGCTGGTTTAGAGCCTCACTTAGAGCCTAACTGCAAGAAAATTGCACAGGATAATTCCACGATAGTTTCACGGAAACAACAGAAATTGTTGACAACTGAATCCTAGACTAAGCTGCTGCTTTAAAAATCTCGTATTGCATGTACTGAAGGGAAAAATCTTTATCTCCAGAGCTATTGTAATGCATTGACCTGTAACTGGAAGAATTCCCTGCATTGCCTGTCTTAATTCATCACCATATGTGGGAGAGAATGTTGAAAAGTGAAGATAGGTTAGAAAAGAAAATTGGGGTGTTTTAGATGTTACTTCCACACTGTTCAGCACCTCCGCATTCCTATTATTTTCTGTTGGTTTCATAACATCTTAATTCACAGGATTAGAGCTTGGTTTTCTGATTAAAGATGGGTACAATTCTAAGGATCTCTGTGGTTCTGTTGGGAAAGTTACATCTTTACAGTGAAAAAGAAGCCGTGGGCACTCATGTTCCCTTTTAATAAAGTTAAGGTTCCAGAAGAATGTGGGCTAATGTTCTCTATGTTTAATGCATGATTAATGCATGCCTAGGGAGTAGGCTCTGCATCCTCCACAGCAAACCAAACCCCATAAGCAGGCTCGTTCAGTCCCTTTAGTAGGAGTGACCAAATGCATCTCAGGAACCCAGTGGACCACAATCAGTGTAAAGCAGACTGTCTGCCTCATGCAGGGTGGAAAATACCCATGTTCTCTACCGGGGATTCCCCCAGGGAAGTGGAAGTTCCCTGCAGTAATAAGTCAGACCAGTCACATTTTGCACTTGTTTCCTGACCATCCCAGCCAAAGAGCCTGATTTGGGCTGTAATTGGAAGGGATGAAGGGGAATGTTTGCAATTTTATAAACCTAAATTCATCCTTCTGCTTTATGGAATCTTATACATAACTGGTGCCAATACAGCAGCTGCCAGTGGCTAGGTCCAAGGACAAACAAAGGGAGAAAAAATCAAACATTTTTGTCTCATCCTTGGTGGTAGCTATAGCAGGGAATAAATGGAATCTCTTGCGTACAGGTCTAGGCAGAACTTGGCAAGCTTCTCTCTGCTCTTCTGTAAGCTACATCTGTAGAACTTCAGGGAGCAGGAATCCAAACAGCAAGTGCTCATTTTCCTCAACTGCACCCAAGGGTGCAAGCAGTGGGTGCAGCAACTTCAGGGTAGGGACACACTCTCTTAATCACCTTAGAACTGTTCCTATGGCTCCAAAGTCATGGAGAGGCAGTGGGGAGGACACAGGTGAAGCAAACATTTATTTGAGGAAGCTGGAAAGCACAAGACAGGAACACATATCTACTTCCCAAGGAAGCAGACTTTTTCCTGAATCCTAACCACAGTTCAGAGCCCTGAGCTGCACAAAAGTGGACTCTTGGACATCTTTACTTTTTCATAATGGGTATTTGAAGGAATTTTGCTTAGCCCCATAACTCATTTGAGAGCCTCCACAGCTGTATTAATTCCTGTCTTTTAATCCAAGTGAACCCTTATTTAGACCAACTTTGCATCTTACATAGGCATTTCTACCTCTGCTAAGTGCATGCTTCTTTCATTTTACAGTTAATTTGGAAAAGTAGAAAGCAATTAGAGAATCCAGCACACGGTTTCTCTTTGTCTCTGTTTCCTGTGTTTGACAAATTTTTGGAACTGGAACCCTTAGCATAGCTGAGGACTAGGCCCACAAAGGCAATTTGATATCGGTTGCAATTTCTAGCTATTGATGCTGTGAAAGCTAGTGAAGTACACAGTTCTCAGGGGAGGCCACACATTTCAAGGGAGCTAGGTATTTAGACAGAGGAAGTCCACAAATATTTGGCTTAGTAGTTATCCACTTAACCTAGTCATCAGGAAGTGGCAGGGAGAGATGACAGTGGCGCAGAGTGTTCCACAACTGTGGGTGCACACCTCTCATTGGGGCTTTAACTACAGGCACATTAGCTGAGTTGGTTGGATCATGGTGCCAGTGTCACCAATGAGTTCATGATCTCCTGTTTCTAGCCTGTCCAATCTGCTGACAGAGGCATCACTGATAATGTGGGAAGTAGAAATTTAATTCTGTCTGCTGCCTGAAAGGAAAAAAACCCCACAGTTTATAACTCTCAGAATTGTATCCTAAACACTACAGCATTTTGGTACTTGGCTTATTTGTCCTCTCTCATTGTGTCTATTCTTTCTAACATGTACCTATATCTTCACTGGGTTGGAACTGAAAACGTGAGATGCCTAGCAAACAGGCTAAAAGTCATTCTCTATCTTTTGATCTTTCACTCTTTTAATATTTAATGATCCTGTTCAAAATGGAACAACATTAGCAAGAGAGATTAGGAAGTCCCCTGTCCCCTTGCAACACCACTGCCTGTTTTCAAGGTAGCAATATGAGATTAAGAGTCCCTCCAGGAAAACAGGTGGCTTTTGCCTGTGTCTCTGATACCCTCAGTCAAAGCTCTAACCGCCTCACATTTTGAAGAGATGCTTCTGCCTGTGCTTTGGTGGAAGAGGGAGTGCTTGCTGTGCTAGGACAACATCTGCAGGCAAGATTACAGGATCTTTAGCTTCTGAGTCATGGTTGTCGGGGTCACAAATAGGTGTTAAATTGCTTGATGACATCAAGGCTGGGTTCCTACTCTTGAGATCAAAGGTATGACTTATTTAAACCAAGAAAACACCACAATCCACCACTAACTGGAAAAAATACATCAAAATAACTAATTGTGTGTTACCATTCAAACACGCCCTGCAACTGTGTGCTGATGCACTAGTGAGGTTTTCAGGCATCCAGTTCAGACAAAGTGGGACAAACAGATGGGTGAATGGTCAGTCCCAATGAGGACATTTTTGTTTGAAATTCCTTCCAGTGCAGTGCACTATGCTGTGCCCTGGACATTGGAAACCTCCCTTGAGATGAAGCTGACAGTCTTGGGGATCTCACATGGAGAGAGATTCCTCACCCTGGGCAGGGTGTGGAATCACCAGAGGAGGCGGGACAAGGAGACCTGGGCTGGCAGGTGCCCTCAGGGCCCTGACACTATGCCAGTAAAACCACTTTCAACAGCCATGTATTTTTGCTAAGAGCATTTTATTTTTTATGGACACATAAGGAGTATGGTTCTGAGTATAACATTTCTAAATTTCCTAAATTTAGTTTCCATATAGTTATGTATACATAAATCCCGTTTTCCAGAGAACTATTATCTTTTTTAAAAAAAACACTCTTGGGAAAAAGCAGAAATCAGTCACTCCCAGGAATGCCCACTAATTCAGCTAGATTATTATTACATTCCACAATCAGCCAGCTAGGGTTTATTATTCCTTTGAGACAATGGGAGATATAATTTGGTTTTGGAAGAGATTCAGCAGTAGCTTTTCCCTCCTGCATGCCGGCAGCTTGGATTGCGCTGTGTTACCGGACCAAAGTTCCTGGTGGCAGGGATGCCAGCTAAATGGCTTGCTGCTTGCTGTGCCACATCTCTCTTGAGGTGAAATGCCATGGAAGCTGGGAGCTGCACAGCTGCCTTGGCATCTGCCCGCAGAGCCCACAGATCTGAAACAATGGGCCAGAAATTGGATGGTAATTTAAATATAATGGTCTGCTCATTATTGGTAATTAAAAATCCATTGGTAGCAGCCCAGAAGGTAAGGGAGGCATGTGAATCAGACACAGGTTTCCTCTCACCTGGGTGGACAAGGATAGACTTAGAGACCAGTGTACTTCTTTTTTCATGTGAACCTACTGCGGACTCCTTGGAAATAAATAGAAATGTTTCCATTTGCATTAATGGACTTTGGATAAAATCCTAATTGCCTCTATAAAACTCTTTTTAGTGTTGCCATACATTATTTGTCATGCATGTATTTTAATAAAACAGTCCTGAGTATACTATAGGGAATGTGCTCCTTAAAATCTGTCTCTGTTTCAAACTCTAACAAGGGCAAGCTCTCTGACATGAGACTTCAGCTTTACTCCTTTCTGAAGGAAGGCTTGAAGTACTCCTTAATTTTATAGGGAAAATAGAAAACTGAGCAAAAATTTGTGGTTTTTTTTTTTTTTTTTTAGGGAGAACCTCACATGCGCATTTTCTTTATTCTGGTTTATTTCTTGATTCATAACAGTTTTTCCCTCAACTGTGGCTTTGGTCTGGAACTCAAAATGCAAACCAAAACTGACTTAGAAGCATCAAAGCTTGAGTGATGTGGTTTCTTTTACTTCACATAGTTTGATCACCAAAACATATCTATAGGCATGTTTGCTTGAAACAGTATCTATATTAATTAAAAAGTTAATGAATGGCATAATAAGGCTTTTTGTAAAAATTACCTGAGTTTTAAACTTACAATGAAACTCCAAACTTGTGTAGTTTTATGTGGCATCATATTTTGTTATAAGCGTCATGGAGTAAGAAATGTCTTTTCTGTTAAAACCTAAAATATAAAGTAAGAAGAGCTAAGCAAACTTGTGTAACTATACAAATGAGTAACTTTTCTCAGTTCTTCTCACAAAATGTGCATAATAGTCACATGGATGATAAAAATGCTGCCCCCCCTCCCCCTGATATTTGTATAGATTTATGAATCCTTCAAGTCGAGATGCCAAATATTGATAAAACTCTTGGAAGAATCAGTGAATGCTACGAGAACTTTAATGTTCCACAGCATAGCTGTAAAGGTGAATTGAATACCATTTTTCACTTTGGGAACAGAAAAAATATATATACTTTTGACATCTCAGGTTGCAGCTGCATTCTTGGAAGCAACAATAATGTAGTTTTACCAATGATATGAGAAGTCAGAGATCCTAAGCAAACTACAAGTGATTATTATCGGAGTTTCAGACTAAGCTGGAAGATTCTTTTAGGTTGTTTGTTTTGTGGTCTTCTCCACAGCGAACTTCCCATAAATGTGTTGGTGCATAGCTAGTGGCAGGTGAAAGTGCAGTGGCTGAAGCAAGAAAAAAGTGCCCCCATCTCTGCTGGCTTCCATAGGCATCTCCCTTGCAGCCGGGGAGACTGAACGGCTTGCAAATTGGCGTCTGAACCTAGCAGTTCAGCATAAACCAAAATCAATGTTGGTTTACCTTAACAGGCCAATAGCCTGTGGTGGTTTAGAGCTGATTTGTGAGAGCTGTTCAGCTCCCCACTGTTAGCAGCAACCTCAGGGAGAAGTCTGGTAACTTCTGTAAGGATTCCTGCGAGAAGAGCAGCCGACACTTCTGACCCTTCTGTTTAGTTTGTCACTATTTACTGCTGTAGACCTCTACCTTGTTGAAAGCGAAGGGAGACGACCCATCTTTGTTGATCAGCATCGACTCCAGATTTATTGATCCAAAAGGCATGTTTTTATAACCGTGTTAATTAAGATCATGCATATTGCAAACCCGAGCTCCTCATAGGCCACAGATCAAACACTAACCCCTCCTTTTGTTTTCAATACCTGTGGTTTGTTTTTGAATCCAAGATTTATTTTCTCACCCTGTTATGAAAGTTCTCAAGGCCTCCATGTTATTGAAGACAGGCTTGAGAACTTAGCTGTTTACAGAAACAGGCTGTGAGAATTTGCTCCTCACAGCTGCCTTTTAAGCCATTTCTGAGCAAAATTCTCCAACACTACCTATCATTCTTGTAGGTGGGATCAAGATTGGGACCCACTTAACTCACTACTTGTAGCAAAGATTTAATGCTGTATGCCTCAGTGTGCTATCCCAAGGAATCTCAGTTTAGATCCTCATCTAGCCTTGTATCTCAGGGACATAGAAGAAATCAACCAACTAATTTTATTGCAACTTTATTTAAACTGAAAATGTTTACTTCAAAACATTCAAAATAAATCAGTCAACAACAGGTTTCATTTGCCAGGGGTTTCCCTTCTGCATGAACACTCGTCATCTTTGACCATAGTGGATACCTCAGTTTTTCAGATGAAACCTATTTCTGGTTTCTTTTTATTAACAGTTTTTCACATAAATACAGTAGGTTATGAAACTTTTTTCTCTAAACCACACTTCTGTCACAGTTTATGTTCTAAAGCCACATAGTCTTGCAAAGAGTCATGGAACCAAAAGCACCCTGGTAGGGTTTGTGCCTCAGCAAAACCTTCCTCTTCTTTTGCTTACAGGCTTTTTCAGATTTTCCATGTACACAAACTACCAGGTAGCCTTCTGTCTTCTTCAGAGGATTCTTCACACAGATGCCCTATGTGAAAGTGAAAAACCACAGCCCCTCTCACTCCCCTATGCTTTCTTGTGATGCTTCATCCTTCATTGTCTGAGGCCAGGGATTACTTTCATAGCTCACCTTTGGCAGCCACTGTGACTGTTAGGACAACTCTGTATAATGCCAGCTTTCCACAGGATGTTGCCCTAAAAGGTTGTGATCCAAGGCAAAACGTGTCTTCCCATGAATAACCTGTTTTATCCCTCCTATCCCTTCAGGGAACAGATGACAATGTGTTATAAATTTGACTGGTCTGTCAGCTTATGGCCTTATTCATTAATTTATTTAGTAGGAAACAGGTTTCTGGCATCTGGATTGAAGTCCACTTTCATTAACTAGCTTGAGATAATGAAGATGGGCCTGAGTATTTTAAGTTTTAAAAATACACAAAACCAAAGTAAGAAGAAGGCCCCTACAGCAAGCGGAGAAGAGGTCAACTAGGGAGAAAAAACTGTGGTGAGCATCTCACATTTAATTCTGTTTTGAGTAAGCCTCCCATTGTCCTTTCTCTGCCTTTGTATTTGCTTTTTGCCATTTTTGTCACTTACCTTCTACTTTTTCTCTTTTTTTCTTCAAATAAACCTTTCATACCTGAACAGCTTGCTATTTTCTGTCTTCCTTCTTTCCTTTCCTTTTTCAACAGCTCTATTTTTTCCTGTTGTCTCTTTACACACATTCTTTTTTCTTGACTTTGTCCCTGGATAATCTTCTCTCCCCCAGTCCAATCTGTTGTGAATTTTTTTTCCTTTCAGATGTATGAACTTGTGTCTTAGTCCCTCACTCCACAAACTGTAACCCACAGACTGTTGGTTGATGACAAATTGGGAGGCTGTTAATCAGAGAGCTGTTCTCTCCCAGATATTGAATATCTGAACCGCCTTCAAGGACAAAGCCAGTCAGATACCTATCTAGTATTACTTTCTGCATAACTGTAGGTGTTGTTATAGCATCATGAGGGATCAGGTCTGTGCAGTTGTAAGTAAAAGCAGCTATTTATGCTCCCTGCATGAAATTCACAAAGATGCCATCTACACTAGAAGTCAGAATTGCTAAAAATATGAAGCAATCACTGAAATTGCAGCCTTCTCTATAGTGAGACATACATTAATCTGGTAATGCCCCCCTAACCTCCTACAAGATAGCATTTATTTCTTGATGATCTTCCTTTTTAGTTTGAACACCTTATGGTGGCCTTGTTTCATACTTTTAGCATACCTGGAGAACTCTAGATGGAATTCAAATGCACAGTAGTAGCTGTCTCATTAATGACTTATTTCAGAAATGGAAAATATTTCCAGATTAGCAGCAACTCCTAAAGATATTAGAAGTACTTTAAAGGGGAGATTGTGATTAAAATAGGAATACTGCTGTCAAAAGAGAATCTTCTTTAACTAACTATGATATTGTGGAGTTATGTGGGTAATGGGCCAGACATAAACTGTACATTGAATCTGAGCTGTGTGCATCTGAAGGGCCAAAACTTGTAGGGGGATAGAATATAAGTAAATAAATGTAGTATAGAAAGTAATCTTACCCCTTATAGAGTTGCAGCTGGGTTAATTATTAAAGATTAGGAGCAGGCCTGATGTTAACAGGCTGCAGCTGTAGCCAATAACAAGAGTGTTATAAAAGAGTGGATTGGTTTGTTGAGGGGAGCTGGAGTTAGTTGGCTGTTGTGAGGTTGAGTTGGTGCCTAGAGGAGCTGCCTACAAGAAACATCAAGGAGGTATGAAGCTCTAGCAATATGGAACCTTTGTAATGCAATGATAATAGAACTCTTGTACTATAATGACAACAAAAAATAAAGTAACTGCCTTAGCTTTTTAATGCTTTTTGCCTGAGAGACAAGGGCCTCAGCTCCTAGGAGACTCTATTTCCTTCAGTGTGCTGATTAGCAAACTGGTCAGGTCAGTAGTATTAGAGTAATGGCATTAACAAGGATGTTTGTCTCTTTGGGGCCTTTCTTCTACTGCTCTCTGAACAATACCTGTGTGTTCTGCCCTGACCAGGCTGTCATTTTACAGTTTAGCACAAATGCTGTTGTCCAAGGTGCTGTTTTAGTGATAAAAAGGAGTGCTTTGATAAGTCTGTCCTAGTATAGAGACTTAAGTGACTTAAGTAGTGAAAAAGAGTTTGCCTTAATTTTCAGCCATAAAAAAAGTTTCCTTGGAGTCATTTTACATGCAGAACAAAACCAATCTGACTGAACACAAAATGCCAACCATATTTCCAGAATCAATGTCTTGGAATATTCTTTAATTAAATTTCAGTGAGATTCACAGAGTAAGCATAGACCAGGAGAATTGTTTGAAAAAGCTAGCCCCAAGTATCTTACTGCTATTGATTTATCTGTACTCCTCCAACACACTTTGAATGGAGGATTCTCTCTGTTCTGTAAAAGAAATATTTTTAGGTTTAAAAATTATATATGCGAACAAAGAGCATAACTTTATTCAAGCTGAAATAGACCAGCTTTGGAAATGTGACATTATAGCAGGACTTAACCATGCTTGATTCAGCTGGGTAGTGTGCCATTCCTTAGGGAATACTTCAAAGAATGATGCAGAGCAGCAGCAACTGGGAGGATACAGACAATTCACACAGACTGCATGCTTTCACACCCTTGCCTCAAATCAGCAATCCCAGATGGCGATCACCCAGAAGAGTCTCAATCTTTCTATGTGCAATACTCTGCAGCCACAAAGTGGTTTAACACAAACTCAGTAAACTCAGATGGGAATGACATTACCTTCAGTAGGCTGAGCACTCTTCTACATCCACTTACTGAAGGGAATAAGTGTGATCACTTCAGGGACAGTTCTTACCTCTGTAATTAACAGTAGTACAAAGCAGCTACAAGGACACATTCTTAAACATTGTTAAGGGAGGGGTCTGGGCCTAGGAAAATAGCATGCATCTCAACATCTGGAAGGCTAGCAAATATAATAATCATTTACACCAGTGTAAGTCTTTGAGGTACGTGTTATCATAGGTATGGTACTCTCAGTAAACGAAATAGCAGATTGATTTTTGCATCTCTTCTGCCAGAGTGAAGCACTCAGCTTTGCTCTCAGTGGGCATCAGTTACCAATATTTATTCCTTCATGCAGGTTAAGCCTTAGCTTTTTTATCCCTATCTTACCTCAAACCTCTTGAGAATGTATTATGACAGCAGAAATAGATGCACACTAGAGTCTAGTCTGACTGTTTTGTGAGGTGAGTTGCAGAAGCAATAAGAATTGAAAGGATATGAAAAAGAAGGTAATATTTCTAATTTTCTATCCTTTATATGCAAACAAAAATTAACCAACTTTTTACTCTACTCTACAACTCTACCTGTACCATTATACATTTAGTAATCTGTGTTACTGTGCAATGTGATTCCGTGTGATTTTCTAACCTGGTGAAAAATGCATTTGTCCATTTCTTATGGAGGTAGTGTTTGCCTGGCATGGGTGATCCCATTGGTATAGAGACTGAGTCTCCAAGCTGAAGCACTCGTTGGCAGGAGTCACCACTCACAGACCCATGATAGTATGAATCTGTTCCTCGCAGCTGTGGAGCCAGTGTGGCTTCCTCTACATCAAACGTCTTTATGCCATCCTCCACTGTGTCTTTACTTCTACTGAGAGGCCTCTGAAGAACAATAATTCCTGATAATGGAATGCACATGTTAAACAGACTATTAATTAAAACAAATCTCATTATCAAAAAAGATTATTACTAAAGCACCACGTTTTTCACATGACAACACTGGAATTCCTCCACTACTCTTGGGTCCTTCTAGAATGCCTTGCCATCCCATATCCTGCCCTTTAAAAATAAATTTACAGTGAAAATGAATTTTCTCTAATAACTTGTAACCTTTTATAAAATGATTCCATTTAAAATTCTATTTTAATCATTTTTTCACAGCAAAGAAGAGATACTAAACCATGTAATTTGTATTCATGACAGCAGGCATCCTTGCATCCAGACAATGCTTGGAAAATTTTGTGAGACAGAGATAGGCAAATCAATTATAATGAAACTTTTGTTTACTGGATTTTTCTTGTTGGATTTTAATGTCTGGACATATAACATGCATGTATAAGCTATTTTGGCATTATTTAAAATCTTTTGTGGGACTCATCAGAAAATGAATTAGTCTGACATTTTGCACTTTTGGGATTAGATTAAGCTGTCTGCTCTGCCCCCCTTGTGAAGTGCAAAAGAGAAGACTTTGGCTAGAAATTAGCAGTTTAGGAAAAGTCAACATGTATGAATTGTGGACAGATCCACTTTATAATTTTAGCAAATGTCACAAGTATTCTTTTATTCAGACTCTGAGAGGCTTTGGACAAAAAAACAAGCATTAGAAAAATCAGCAAGGAAAACAGAAGTCATTTCCAACTTTGTGTAAGGCAGTTATTATTGTGGCTCCTAGATATTATTTAGACCTTCCTTCTCCTTCTGGGTGCATTGGATTTATTTCATTCCACCCATGCAAATAGAGTTGGGATCATATTTGATCTCACATTTATGTAATATAAACATTAATTTCACTTTGTTTTAAAACAAAGATCTTCAATTAGCCAGATCAGGTATAGTTACAGCTGGAAATCCTGAACTGCTTATTTAAGCAGATAATTTTTTTCTATTCTAAAGCCTGTATTCACTTGTGTTCTGGGACAAGAAAATTAAAGGCAGAGATATAAAAGATACTGGGTCAAATCAGATATCTTTACGAACTCAACATTTGGACAAACACACTTTGCCAGTAGTAAAGATTTGAAGATCTGGCCCATAACAATTCTTACAATAGTAGACTGTATTTTTTTCTTGGCAGAACACCAAATCTAATTTACTCTGAGTTTACAGGAGAAAAAAATACAAAAAAGTGTTCTGCCTCCTGTTTCGAACAGCAGCATAATCAGCAGTGAACTGTCACTCTGAACAGCAGCAAAAGCACCAAAAGAGGAGTGCTCAGCTCTGCCCATGCTGGAGGTTGATGTCAGGAAATCGCTGCTGGGTGACGTCAGGACATCAGTCTCTTGAGGACAAACAGCCAGCAAGCAACCAGCCTTTGTTCTGTTCCTTTCCCCCCTCCCTCCTCTTCTGGCACAATAGCTTTAGCAGACAGATAAAATGCTAACAAAACACTGATGTGTTTTAACATGTGTGACAATGGTTCCTCGTACCTAGGGCTAACAGGTAGGGAAGAAGGGCTCTATGGATAGTGCAGAAATGGAAGGAGCCAGAGGCAGTATAATGGCAGTGACAATCTCCCCAACTCTCCATGGGGAAGCTCAGGAGGCCACAGCTTTTCCAAGCAGTAATAATTTGCATGTAGTAGCCCATGCACCTAGATATCTCTCAGGAGCAGAGGATCAGTGGCTGAATGCTGGCATAATACTCATGGGACTGGTGAGAGTTTGAGCACCATAAATATGCAGATGCCTGGTGCTTGAAGAGAGTGATATGCCTTGCCTCCATTCTTTTTTTTTTAATAACACTGAGTGCCATTTTTGAAGGCAGATACCTGGTTTCTAAAAGACTGCCTGCAGGAGCTCAGCCTGAGGCAGGATGCAGCTGATCAGCTGCTTTCAGCAGGGCAATAGCTTACATTCCTGCTAAATTTCTGTAGGCAGTGTAGAGCAGCCTGCTTTGATAGATACCATGGAGGTCCAGCACCATTGTCCTTATTGAAACACCTCCCCTTCACTTTACTTTCTCTAGAAGTAAAATAAAAACCTCATAGAATTCAATGGTGTTTCCCTAGTTTTATGTCAGCATCACCAATTCCAAGTCTGGCACACTGCCCTTTCACTGTTATGTTTTTTATGATGATTAAGCGCATGTATTTTTAAGGTGAGGCTCTCTATTGTCTCCCCTATGATTTCCAATATAGGCTAGCTTAAGTCTTCTTGTATATCCAGCTACTCATCTCAAAGGATAAATTACCAAGAAGGAAAGAATTGTTGAAGGAATGTACATCCCAAATCAACTTGAGGAGACAGTTTAGAAAGACAGTAATGGAGAAGAAACTTCACAAACAAAACCAATGAGGTGATGAAGGGTCTCATCATCTGGGGCTGTTCCCACAGGAGATTTCTTTAATTCTCCTCCAGATACATCAGTATCTTAAAAAAGAGAAAACACTTCTATCCTGGCCCGCTGTGTTCAAATCAGGTTAGCTCAGCTGTGGTTTGGAGATTTGTGAATTTCTTTGCCATTTGTATGGGATACAGTTAGCCCTGGATAAAGACATCTAATACAGAAGAGATGACCTTCTGCTAAACCATAACAGATTTGCAATTCCCTGTTGTAGAGCTCTGTTTTCCTTTTTAGCCTTGTACTATATAATTTTGACTGTGCAGGTTTTTAAATCTTTATTGCTAATAAAAAGATAGGAATTTCCACTGAAACCACTCTGTGTGTTCAGAATCTTTTGTCTGGTGGCCTTTGAAGCACCACTACCACCTGTAAAAGTTCACACTGCTTTGGGGTTCTTGGACTTGAGATTTTCCACCCTGTTTCTGGTTTGGGTTACTTAGGGTTTTTTTGCTAAAGGTTGTAGGAAATTGATTAAAGCCAGCACTGTTTAATATCTTTATCAATGATTTGAATGATGGGATTGAGTGCACCTTTAATAAGACAGTAAACTGGGCAGGAGTGTTGATCTGCTGGAGGGTAAGAAGGCTTTGCAGAGGGATCTGGACAGATCTGAGGCCTTTTGTGAGAGGTTCAACAAGGCCGAGTGCTGAGTCCTGCACTTAGGTCACAGCAATGCCCTGCAGTGCTACAGGCCTGGGGCAGAGTGGCTGGAAATCTGCCTGGTGGAAAAGGACCTGGGGCTGCTGGTGGACAGCAGCTGAACACGAGCCAATGTGTGCCTGGTGAACAAGCAGGCCCATGGCATCCTGGCCTGTATCAGCAATAGTGTGGCCAGCAGGGCCAGGGCAGGGATTGTCCCCCTGTGCTCGGCACTGATGAGAGCACACCTTGAATCCTGTGATCAGTTCTGGGCTTTTCACTTCAAGAAAGACCCTGAGGGGCTGGAGGGTGTCTGGAGGAGGGCAGTGAGACTGGTGAAGGGTCTGGAGCACAAGTCCTGTGGAGAACAGCTGAGGAAGCTGGAGATGTTTAGCCTGGAGAAAAAGCGGCTCAGGGTGACTTTATCACTCTCTCCAACTGCCTGAAAGGAAGGTGTAGTGGGATGGAGATTGATCTCTTCTTCCAGGCAGGCAGGAACAGAACAAGAGGAAATGACCTTAAGCTGTGCCAGGGGAGGTTCCATTTGGATATCAGGAAGAATTTTTTCACTGAAAGGGTGGTTAAGCATTGGAATGATCTGTTCAGGGAATTGGTGGAGTCACCATTCCTGAAAGTGTTCAGGGAATGACTGGATGTGGCTCTTAGTGATAAGGTTTAGGTGGCAGGGTGGAGTTCAGTCAAAGGTTGGACTTGGTGATCTTACAGGTCTATTCCAACCTTAATGATTCTATGATTCTAAATGCAGTTTCTTCTTAGCTCTCAGAGGGAACAAAAGTTCTGTCTTATAAACTACCTTGATAAAGAATTCTGAGCAGCTAAATTGTCAAATTTTGTTCCTTAGTACTTCTCGTTATCAGATGTGGACTGAATAGTTCCCACAGTTACATTTTACTCACATAAGGTTCTCATTTGACACTAGTCATATATTTATATTAATGCAATCTTGCTGTGTGACTTTGTGTATCTTTGCATTTTGAAGTCTTCAAATGAAATAGAAAAAAAATTGCATTCACACACTTTATTAGCACAGTAATCAGATTTTCAGAGCTTCACAATAGCAGGAGAAGCTTGAAAAGTAATTAAGAGATTCTCAACACAGCAGGAGTTTTTGCTAAAGGAGAAAACTAATTCAGACTGTAGTTTGTAGATACAAGAGAAGCTGGGGCTGGAGTCCAAGAGACTCCTAATCTTCAAGAAAAGTAGCTGCTCTGAAAGCCGTGGGGAGGGAGAGGTCATTCATATACTTTCGCTTTCCTTTAAAAGAAAGCAAACCATTAGGAGCTTATCTAACAATTAAAACATCTGCTTCACAAAGGAGAAGCATGTCAGCTTGCATTGCCTTGATTGAAAGGATGCATTTTATTATATAAGAACTTGGAAATATAAAAAGTACTACATGAATTTGTGTTTGTAAGGAACAAAGTTGATTCCAAAGATTAATAACAGACTGTACATGTGCCTTTGAGGAAGCACCCAGCCACATGAATGACTGTTTCCAAATGCACATTTATTTAGATGTAACCAGATCCTGTAAGTTATGTGTGTGCAAATCAAACTGGAGATTTTGGTGATCAGCTTTGATATTATCATAATGTTCTGGCATTTTCAAAACTGTGATTCTTCTAAACTTTGGTTTTCCCTGATGTAGATATAGATGTAATGAACGGCAACAAGTAACTCATTTGTAAATCTTTGCTATCTCCTACTATTTCATGTCGCCCTTGTTAATGCTTTCCCTATTTCATCTGCCCTTTTCTGTGGCTAGCTGACACCTCTTGCACTGCTTTGGTTCTGCAGTGCAGACACAGCCTTCTTTAATGCTTTTTAGCAGCTGTGCTTGACTTCAGGCTTTTATTTTCTAAGAAAGTAGGAATTATGAAAAACTGCTTTAATAGAAAAAAAAATGGTGCCGCCTCTTGTGCTAAATAATGTACTGATACAATTCATAATGTGGTTTCATTTCTTTAAATGTAATAATTACCTTTTAAAATGTGCATGTGGCCTAATCTTTTTATGGCGTATGATAATGGAGGAGTTTGATATGACTCACAAGTGATGATAAGGATGTACATTGTAGATTATTGCTCTATCACCATGCATTTGAAGAGAGCTCCCTCATGGCAGTAAAATAATAATAGGACTGATTGCTTTGTCCTAAACCCCCCTGGAAAGCACTACTCTGGGTTATTTTAGGACATAATACGTAGATTTGTTCTCCTGTTGGCTTCTCTTAGGTGATAAGGACATTCAGGTGACCTGTGGAAAGCACAGTGCTCAGCAGTTTGTCTAGGTCTCCTAATCCATACCAGAATCCTCTCACCCAAAAGCTGTGCCTTGGCTCTTACTTTCCCATGCTAGGGCTGGAGGGAAGGAGAAACATGGAAAAAAGCAGAAAATTGAGATACATCCTAAGAGGTCAGTGGGAAACCAGTGTGCACCCACTTCCTGCTTTTTTCCCTTCCCATCTCTCTCTACTTTCAGAGAAAAGTGCTCTTCAGGCACATGGCATTTCCTACAGGCATGAGTGTGTATGAGCCCACTCCATTGGAGTTTTCTGGACTGAAATATCTAGATTTGAGGGAGTTTCTTACACTGACCAAGTGCCATGTCATTTTTAACCTGCAATAGCCAAGAAATCTGTATTGAGGAAGTAAATTTTAAAATGCTAATAGAAACAGAAGAACAGGCAATGGTTTTGTCAGAAGCTTTTATTTAAAAAGTGGCACAAATGAGACAGTAGCTGTTGCCAAACCTCTTTCGGGAGACTCTCGTTGCAGATGCTGACCCACAGTAGGAGTCAGTCATGAGGACTGGGACAGAAAATAGGACCAAATGTGATTCAGCACATCAGAGCGGTATTTGCATGTGTAATCCTCTTAATTTCCATTTCAGTTACCACTATAAACCTGTACCCAGCCCATCTTTGTCTCAGAGATAAAGGCTGTCTCAGCCGTATAGTTACCTTAGTCTAGTGATATCTGTTTGAGTTGCAAATCAGAAAATAAATATTTTTTTGCCACCTAAGTTTTACAGGGCACTCACTTAATCCAGATTTGACACATTGAAGCTTTTCAAACCAGAACCATAAATTGATGGAAAATGCACAAAGTGAGGACATGCAGTAGCATAACCATCCTTTGTCCCACAGGCAATGATGAAATGATATGTGTCCTTTTCTAGGAGGTGCTAAAAGGAACTCCAACTCTCACCACTTCTTCTTTTCTCCTCCTGCCTACAGGAATTCCTGCCATGCTGCTCTGTTGCTGAGCTGAGTTCCCTGGAGCCCCAAAAGATGATTTCTGCTGGTAATACTGCAGAGGCAAGCTGAAGGTCTGCATATTAATATTTTTAGTGATGTGGAATGCTCTCCTGAAATCATCATATTCATATGTTCTGAGACCATGGGGAGAATCTCAGGTTTATATAAACTATGTAAAAATTTTTGAAAAAGCAAATCCCGTGGTTTCAAAATTCTTAGCAAAAGCACTCACCCCCCAATGTTGGGCTTTTCAAGCCAAAGTAGTGATTTTTGCCTCACTTTTTGAATGCTTGTGGGTAGCAAGTTGCACCACTACTGCTGCTGCCGCCTTAGGCCTGTTTACGAGGATTTGGGTTTAAGGTTAAATCAAATTTTGAGGTTAAATCAAAGTTTGTAGGCAAAAATCTGTTTCTTCTTTTGTGGTGTCTTTCACTCAGCTCTGGTTCTCATCTGTTTAAGGAAACCCCTTATTGCTGAGGTGATGTAGGGTGAATCCTCACTGAAGGCTGTTTTACATGACAGAGAGAAGTGCTGGAAAGAGGTCAGGGTTTAATTGACATAATCCTATCTCAGGGTTTGGAAACATTTACCTTTGCTGGAGTTTAGTTGATATCTATGACTTTGATTTGAGGAGGTTGCTATTCCAACACAGTGGTTCACACAAAAAAAAAATCTATGAAAATTTGGAACTCATTCCAGCCAGGAGTTCAGAGTATCTTTTGAGTTCTCAGGAATCACTGTAGGTTTTCAGCTGGCTGGTTCAAAGGTTTTCACTGTCCCTACCTTCAGATGTGTACTAGTTCTTCCAGAAAGACCCAGAAGCTTTGCAATAATGCTTCTTCTGTGCTGTCAAAAACTACATACCTGAGGAACTGTGATATCTTTATTCCGATTATTTAAAAAATGCACATATTTCTTACATGAAAAAGGTAGAGTCACACAAAGGATTGCTTTCAGTTGAGGGGTTTTTATTTCCCGCCTATAAATTTATGACATAGGTCAGAGATGACATAAGTCAATAGCTGGTAACATAGTTAAAGACTGTGGAAAGAGACCTGGCAGAGGATAGTCCCATGCTGCTATTACACCTGGAATGAAACTGGCTTGTGCAGAAATGACTCACATGTGTAGGGGAGATGAGTCTTGGAGGAAAGGTACCAGCATCCTACAAGTGATGGTTTGTAGAAACAGTGCTGCGTTCTTTAAAATATCCTGTTAATTGATTGTGCTCTCTGGCACTAGCAAGAACTCTTGGTGCATAGTGAAGTTATATTGGAATTGAGAGTGGCAAATCTTCCTATTCTCTGCTGTTTCTTGGTTTTTTTACCCAGGTTTATACATGGTTGCCTTCTTCTACTGTCCTACCCCTCAGCCTCCAGGGCCACATTTGTGGTTGGTGTATGGGCAGGGGATGAGGAATTGTGCTGTAGGCTTCCTGCAGGTGATCAGGGCAACAAGCTCTTCACCCAAATGTCTTTTGAAGACATCTGGATGGTAGCTCATTTAGGGAAAAGGCATATAAGGTCGATTTAGATTGGATTTTAGGAAGAAATTCTATACTGTGAGGGTGGTGAGGCACTGGAGCAGGCTGCCAGGTTGTTGGGCTCCATCCCTGGAAATGTTCAAGGCCAGGTTGGATGGGGCTTTGAGCAACCTGGTCTAGGGAAAGGTGTCCTTAATTGTTTTTCTTTTTAAAAAGTGTAATGAATGGCAGTATTCAAATTCATTAAGAATAAGATTTTCCCCTATTGCTCCTATTGCTTCAATACCTTAATATTAAATATTATCGTATGCATAACAGCATGATACATATTAAACAAAGAAGTTCATACTGAGTCAAATAATTTACATAGTTATTAGCAGGTCTCTTTGCTACAACCTTTAAAAAAAAAAAAACAAAAAAACCTGAAGAATGTAATCTCCTTTTTAAATGCTGCAGAGGCCATTTTATGTTTCTGAGGCTTGGGAAATCCTGCTGTCTCTTTATGAGATATATCTAGGGATAATCTAAAACTGGAGTTAATTAGTGCAATGTTTATTCTGATGTTAATATTATTTTTCCACTCATAGCTCCTGTTTGGGTATATCTGTTAAAGTGTTATGTGTTACTACACATCAGTTTAGACCTAATTCACCATGTTCCTATTTATCCTTTTGCTTTCTGTGTGGGTGTAGCTTCCTTGACTTAAATAGAAGTAGGCTTAATCAAGTGTTTAAGTGTTTACAGGGTACAATAAAGGTATAATACATTAATACTGTTTTTGCTAAAATGTGCCTCTAACATTGTTCCTTTTCCCCAGATGTCAACCACATACTTGATTTTCTTATCACTTTATTTCAAATTATTTCAGCATAGCTGTCTCAAATATTTTACAGATCATATGTAAATAAAAACATACTTTAGGTAACCTTCTTAAATTGTGGAGCAGACACATCGCTAAATGGAGAACAATAAATAAATAAAAAGAAAACCCAGTCAAACATACTTTTACAAAACCCAGCCAAAGAACTTTATCTCCAGCACAGATATAAGGTTCCAAAGTGAGTTGAGGAGGTGGATAATGAGGGACTGAAGGGCCTCTGTCCCTGTCTTTGTGCTTTTGAGGATAGCTTTGCCAAGTATGTTTCATTGGGCACTGAGGAAGTTTGTAGGCACTGAATTCTTGCTTACTCCAGAAGCCAGGCAGTGGGCTATTGGTAACTGAAAGCTGGTTTTCCCCATTCCTCCCATCTTGGTTAAAAACAACTTTTATTTACAAGGTTATATTTGGTCCTGGTCAGTCCATGATCTGATGCATCATACAGGCCGACAGACCTTTGCATACTCAACTGAGACATTGCTAAAGGAACAGAAGGCAAGAATTACCTAAGCTGCCAAAAGAAGTGAACTTGAGGAACAAAACAGCATCCTTACTATGGACAGCCATACCATGGCCTTGCCCAAACTGGCATGGCAGGGGCAAGGGGGACCCTCTTCACTTTTGTACAGCAGGAGTAGCAAGAGGCTACTTGCACAGCTCTCTGCTGTAGCAGCAGGCTTTTCCCTGGAGAGAAGCACCTGGAAGGAGAGGAGGTTGTAGATAAGCTTTCCAGTCCTTACACTCTCTGGAATGACTGTCTGGGACCTGCTGCTGTGCTTGTCACATCCATGCTTGTCCCAAGGGGCTGTTGACAGGATCCCAGAGCACTTTGTTCACACACTATTGACATTCATGGTGCACTTTACTTTTCCCAAAGCTAATGGTCCAGACTGTCTGCAGATGCAGGCAGACATCCCTGCTCAGACCTGTGGTGCTGATGAACTAGTCACAAAAAATCCTGTTTTACCTAGAATGACTAAATACATGTAAGGTTTGTGGAAATTGACCTTTCTTGTTGGATGAGTTTCAGGAAACAATTTTTCACTTAATGACTGGCTTGAATCTAGGCCAAATTGGTAAGTCTGTAAGTCTGGACTAAGCAAGTAATTTTGAACAAATTATTTATTCAGTGAAGATAGCTGCTTTTCCTCACTAGTACATAGTTCATGGACAGACTGTGAAACTCTTTAACTTACTTGTAATTCAAAGTTATTCATACATTTCTTCACATAATAATTCTTGGTCTAAAACTATTTATGAAAAGATTATCAGTGCCCGCCATGAAGAGACATGAAGGAATGGAAATTGTCTGGTTCAGAAACAGCTTGAAAATGTAGATGGATATGCTCTAACGTGAAGAAACTCTTCACTGTTCAGTGAATGTGGCTGGTTTTCCTCAAATCATTTATTTGACAGACCAGTTTTTCTGGCATTTGACCAACTCCATAATTCATAGAGAATTTCCCTCCCCCCTGCCCATCATTTTCCCAGCTCTGCTGAAAGCCTTGCAGCCAGACAGCTGTTCTGAGTGAAGTGTATATATGGCCTCATATTGGTTCCTAGTAAATAGGTACACTGGTGTGAAACCACACGTGCTACCTTGGGGCCATCTTTGCAGAGGACAAAAGGACATGGACACTTGCCTGCCCACTTTGTAATAGAATTGGCCCCTCTGGTACGAGCTGCAGTTAATAAACATTAGTATAGCAGCATGAACTTTCTGGTGTGAAGGGCAACACCTGTACCTGCTGTGCTGTCAGAACAAAGCTAGCATGCTGTACCTTTTAACATCCCTGAACTGCTCACAAAGAGAAAGGTAAGGAGGGAGACCTGCTCTTTAAAATTCTAATTCTCTCCTGCATCTGGGCAAAGCTCATTTGGGCGTTGCTCATTGAATCCTTCAGCTCTTCTGCAGAAAAGCTGGCAGTGCCTGGGGTTTCTGCTTGGAGTCCTAGACCAGGACATTTATTTAAACTTTTAACTCTCTTTCCTCCAGTGGTAACATAATTCCTTTGGTTAACCCTTTGGTTAACCTCAAACCAAAGAGTGATTCCTTTCAACTCCATCACCTCTCCTCCCTTCACTCTCCACTATTCCCTCTTTGCAGCCCTTATCCTGTTCTTTTACCTGCTTCACTTACTTCTTTTTTGGTTTTGTGATTCATAGCTTTTCTCTTTAATATTTGCTATTTTGAAGAGAGGGATATCTTTCCTGGCCCCAGTTAGTGCTCTTTCAAGGTTTGGCTTGTTCTTTATAATATATCCCATTTTTTCTTTATTTTATATTACAATCGAGCCTCCAGCTGGTATTAATAATCACTGACAGTTCCTACCCAAAGAATTTAGAATGCAGATGGATTAATTCCACAGGTTAAAGAGACCCATCCTTTTATAAACACACAGTGTTCAAAAACAGTAATTAAAATTATTAAAAACGTGATTTGGTTGTATCAGGATTATAGGTATTAATATAAATACTACTTTAGAGAATAAACCAGTTTAAAGATTCTTGCTTGCCTGCAGGTTGTTTTTATTCTGGCCTTGCAAGGTTTTTAACCTATCTTCAGTGTTGCAGAGAGGTGATAAAGTCAGCTATCCTGGATCTTATCTTTGATTTAGAATACTTTATTCTTTCTCACTTAGCTCTGCTCTTTTGGTTCTGGTAGCCCTCTGCAAAATAGAATAAGTATTTTCATTCAGTTCTGCAGGTGGTGAAAGACATAAAACATTAGAATGGGTCCTTTAAAACAGCTGTAAACTAAAATGATGCTTGTAAACTGAAATACTGCAGTTTTGTTCACCCTGAATTTTAAAATAGTTTCATGAGGTAATTGAGCCTTAAAGTATCTGGGTTTTTTAACTCTATAATGTTATTATCCTGTTGCCACAGGGGGAGCATATGCCTGCTGCCAAAATCTAAAACTGGAATCTTGGATGTTAAACAGATAAGATTAAGTCATAGACTTCAGCTGTACTGGAAGCAAGCACAACATTCATCTGAAGCATGTGACAGCTATGTCCTGGAAAACTGTTTCTAGACAGACATTCTTGCCTGCTTACATAGACTGAAATAGGCCATTCTCATTCATTCAGTCTGCTGAGTTTTAAGCACCTCTGTAGAACTATTTGTTTTAATGTTTTCCCCATTTTCCTGAAGTGTGGCACTGCTTCTTTAAGGAGACTTGTAAATGAAGCCTTTCACCTAAGATGGTTATTCTATTAAGGATTTCTACTGGTTTTATTGGTCACTGAAAACACACTGTGACATTTGGGTTTTAAGACTTAATTTTTCTTAATTGTATCAATGGGTTTGAGTCTATGTTGTATTTCAGGTACCAGTTTGTGCACTTTCTGTGCTACATTTTATTGTGCCCTAAAACATGACAGACATTGCACTGAACAAAAGAATGATATAATCACTTCCCTGAAGAATTTACTATCTGACTTTAGATTAAAAAAGGAGTAATAAACAGCAGGAGGAGATGTAGTGCGAAACTACATCACACATTACAGCAGTAAGATCAAGCTGTTAAGCTGTTGGTGCTTGTAAACACCTCAATTGCTTAACTAAATGGTTTATTTAAAATAATTATGATCAGTGAGCCACTAATTGTAGGCACCACTAAAATGAACTCAAAAGGAGGGATTTGAACGAAAAGTTCAAACTCAGTGAACCAGAATCAGCATTGCATCTCTCAAAGCAGACAGCATGAGACAGAAAAGCTTGCTGGAGAGGTAGGTAAGTGGGACATCAAGACTGATGTCACTGTTAAGTGGAGAGAGCAAACCTCTATACACAGAAAGCTGCAGTTATGCAGGGCACTAAAGGTGAGAGCAGACAGTTTAAATCTAATGTGGTGGATAAAGGAGAGCTAGTGGACTGATTTAGAGTGGATTTAAACGTCTAAAGTGTTCCAGCTGACTTAGCAAGGTCGGCAGCAGTGTGTTAGGGAAAGTGTGGACCTGTTGCCAGATGGAGTAGGCTGACAGGAGAGGAGGCATGTAGCTTTCAGGGATAGACCCTGGCAGGAGTGCTTATCCACTGGGGCAGAATAAAAGTCTGCAAGATTAGTCCATAAGCATGCAGAAGGTTTTTTTACCTAGACCTCAGCCCCCTATCCATCATCACTAGAGTAGCCCACCTCTCCTCCTGTCATGGCTGCACATTAATAGCCCTCCTAAGTCTCCTTCCAACAGAAGACTTAGGAGGGCTATTAATATATCTGATATACATATACAGATATATAATATACATATTTCTATCCTGAAATATGTACTGGAATGGTGTCCAAGTGCTGTCTTCTAGGTTATATGTGGTTTGGTGGCACTAGTGCATTTCATACCAGGTAAATGTATATTGCAGCAAGTGCTCTGTTTGCTCAACACTGAGGTCAAAGACTACCCAAAAAGTGGCTTAAACTGATCTTCATGTAAAGATAAGGCTGAGTGACAGAACTGCACTTGGACATCTTTGTCTTTGCTGTCCATAGTCTACGTAACAAGAATATAAAAACTCAAGCAGCACTAAAATGCAAACATGCAGTTGCCCCATCTAAGTAAAACCCATTTCAAATCACTTGTTAAAAAAGAAACTTGGATGTCCCAGATGAGTTGGTTTTTGTGCTGTTGCAAATCCCCAGTCATCTATACCTCTCTCTTTGATGGTCTCAAATGGTTAACATCTAGACTTTATTATGTTACTGAATCTTGTATGTTATCAGGTAGCACCACATCGATTAAATCACACTCAGGAGAGAGCTAACCACAAAGCCATAAACATTCTTGACAGGTCATTCTTGCTTGAGCCTGTTTTCTTCTCTATAAAGATTAAAAATCTTGTCACTGATGGTGAAGAATGAAGTACATGCAAAACAATGGAGCATCAATAACTCATAAAAAGCACTTAACAGAAGTGGCAGCATTTGAATGAGATGCTATATACATTAAACAAAATCACACTAGTAGTAATGTTGAAGATTGAGAGTACTGTAAAATAATTTCACAAAATATTGAATGCAAGTACTAATTGACAGTGATTGTTCATTTCAGTGATGCATTAGTAAGAATTTTATTTTTATTCTGCACTGTACCAAAACCAGACAAATAAATCCTTTGTATTTTTGTATCACTTTTTTTCTTGAAAATTCCCTATTAACAACATTTGAAATTAATGGGTTCTCATTCTGCTGGGTATTCTGCTGGGTCTGATTTTGCTCTGTTCTTTCAGAATAAAGCAACACTAAAAGAGGCAAACTACCTAGTAGATTCTTGACTTCCATTGTGGCATCTACTTTACTCCTTTACCTTTGTTACTGGTGTAGGAATTTTGGCTTTGAAAGAAAGACTAAGACCAATATACATTTTCATTAGAGTTTATTTCTACCTTCTGGCCTGCTATAAGAAGTAGAGAGTTATGACTTGTTCAGAGGCCCATCCTGGTAGCCAGGTAACCCTGGGGAAGAGAGTAGAAGCAGCCCAATACTTTTCACCTACCTTCTGTCTCTGCAGGTGTCCATCAGGTGAACAGAAACCTTGAACAGGGGAACCTTATGGTACCTGCATTTTTCCTCCTTCTAGTGCTTTTGATTCTGAGCTCTCAGAAATGGTAGGCAGTGCTGATGGCTGAAAGACAGCCTATGCTGGGGTCTGCTTTTGGAAATAAATGGCAGTGGTTTTGCTGGACATAACAATATTATCCTATCTCAAAACACACATGATGATGGAAAAGAACCCAGGATTTTATTGACAACTCCTGGAGCTTATATTTTTAAGGGGTAGTCTTCAGCAGCTGGATTTGAATCAGTTGCCAGGATTGAAAAGAAGACTGACAAATGGCTTGAAACTGTGATTTTTTGGGGGAACTTTCAGTCCAGAAATACCTTTGTTTTTATGGAAAGCTAGCATAACTATGAAGCTGACCTTCAAGCCTTTTGTCTTTAGTTTTCTGTTCATTACAGATAGCTATATACTTCCACAGGAAAAAAAAAAAAGTGGAGCCACAAAATTGAAAACATGAAGTCCTACAACTTCTTGATAATCTTTGTCTGAGAAGCAGGGCTGTCTCTCAAGGTATGTGGAAGAATTCTTACAAATACAATGAGAAAAGTGTTCTTTATGTAATTGAATAATCTAAATGACTACTATGGCCTCCCTGTGGATTTCCTATCCAAATGCCAACTCAACCTGTTCATGATTACCCTGTGAGAGCCAAAGAGTTCACAACCTGCAGTGGGAAGACTGCAGAACATGGTAAAAATGAACCCAGGAAAACTGAGACTGCATCACCATATTGTTATTATTTAATACATCATTAAATTGTAGCAGTCTGAGTGAAGATCATCATAAGGTTATGCTTTGTGTATCCCTTTTAAATTGTCAAAGGATTAAAGTCACTTAAAAAAAAAAAGGGTAGAACAAAGTGTGCTACAGAAGATTTACCACTAACACTTAGACAGTCTTGCTGTACTTCAGACAGGCCACCCCTCCGGCAAATTTGTGTAATCTACACAACACACAATTTCCATAGGCATGAACACTTGCAGGGCAGGATTAAGGTGAAGATTTACACTGCTGGAGAGCAGACAGGCTGCTGCTTCTAGGGATGGTTTCTGGAGCTGTTTGGTGTATTCAGTATTTTTGGAGGCTAGAGAAGCAGTTTTAAACTGTTTAGCCTAAAGTTTAGAGTAACAGGGGCTGTAAGTAGTCCCAGATGGTCTCAGCACTTTGTTGCTGCAGGCAGGATGGTGATTTCAGGGGATGCTCATAGGCTGATGCAGAAATACAGGATGTGAAGGCATGAAGCCCCTCTAAGTTTGCAAGCCAGAGAAGAAAGGGGAAGTGCTGCAAGGCCTTCAGAGGGATTTGCAATACCTCCCTTGCAGGATGTCTGATTTTTGTCTCATCCTTGGCAGAAGAGCACACAGACCCATACTATCATCAGATATGATATTCTGTGGGGTTGCTGCTCGACTGCTGCTAATTCTCCCTGCTCTGCACTTCTGGGGTTTACAGCTGCAGCAACCATCCTCTGAGGAGCACAGACAGTGAGGCTCTAGCCCAAAGCGGCAGCTGCTGCTGCAGATGAGGCTGAGCAGTGAAGAGCATGAGTAGGCAAGGAGCTGCCCTTGCCTTCTCTTTCTCAGACTGCAGCTGATCCCTGATCCCTGCTTCCAGCCCAGCAGGCACGGCAATACTGCCTATCCCAGTGCAATGGGAACGACTGTGTGCTAAATGTGGCCCAGCTGGACCAGACCCGGCTTGCTCAGCATAAATAGTGCTGGTTTGAAGCTCTAATTAAAACAAAGTGAGGATAATAACCTTCTGAAACTATGGAGGGGAAGCAAAACTTCAAACAAGCCATTTCAGTAAGAAGTAAAATTTGGTTTTTGATTTTGTCCAAGCTTTTAGAGGGTGTTTGTTAGATCAAGATAGCAATTGGGATCTAATATTATGCCTTAAAATGCCCAACCAAATAAGTCCCTGGTGAATTTTAAGGTCAGGAAAGACTTTTGCAACTCTGAAGGAATAGATCAGCTCCAGTTCCCATTTCAAAGAAATGCCTTGGAGGCAGTAAAGCAGTTTGCTGCCCCTTAAAGAAAAAAGGGTTATGTTTGATATATTATCTAGGGAAGACTATTCGGGACAGACACATCTGACCCAGAGGTGGGTGGGAAGAGAGGATTTGCAAACACAGCTGAGTCACGTGTGTTGGGTGTTTGCATTGGGCTAGAACCCAAATACCTGTAGCTCTGTCAGCTCCCTCTGACTGGTGTGCCTGTGCATTTGGTGTTTTAGCAAGTGATAGGATGCAGAAGGGTTGGCTGCAGAGGTTTGGGCAGCTGCTAGAAAGATGTGGGCTGACATTGCAGTCTGGTTCATGGCTGTGTTGATAAGCAAATAAAGCACAGCAAGTAATGAAATGTATGAGTTGTTTCACACTGAGCCAGGTAAATCCAGTTTAAAAAAAAGAGTCTGGTGGCATATTAGATGGCTTATAGGAATAAAGTACCTACTTTGTAGTCTCACTTTCACACTGGTAATTAGCATTAAATTCCTGTTTTGGAAAACGGTTGGGTTCTGCTGAGGTTTTTTTGGAAACAAAATGAAAAGTTTCTGTGCTCCTGAGTGCTAACTTATTTATTCTGTTCTTTGCATAGGATAACTGGAAACAGCTTTCTGCTTCATGCTGAATTTGGCTCAGGTTTAAATGTGCTTTTGCATATTTTCTTATCCTGTAACTGTAATTGCTTTCAGTGAGCCTTGATTACTGTCATCTACTGTCATGCCCTAGTGCATCTGACCAGTTACAGCTGCACAGTAAAATAGCACTTTGCGTGATTTTTATCCGTGTCTACAATTTTTATGCTGCAGTTGTGTAATGCCCTGATTGTACCTCTGATATTTTAATGCTTACTCCCTTAAAGTGGATCTTTAAGAGATCCACTGAAGTCCTGTTCCTTAGTATATTACCTGGAACGGATAAGCAAGTAGAGCACACTTACAGGCCCTCTTTTGTTTTTCTGCTTATGCCAAATCCACTTATTTTTTCTTGGCCAGATGTCTGAGACATAATTATCCAGAATTGTAACTATCAGACTTAGGTGAAGCTTTTACGTGGAGATCAAATGCCTTCTGTTTCATAGGAAAGCTTACTCTACACAGCAGAAGAGCTCACTGGGAAGCTTTGACTTATATCTCTGCTCCCTTGCAGGTGGGGTGGTGCTCTCCCAGTTGCAGAGGGCTCTCCTACATCTCCACCTTTACTATTTTTCAAAACTATTTTTGTTCATCCAACTTCTTACTCATACCACAGCCCCCACCTCAATCACAGCTTTTGACTGTCTTTTCCCCTCCTGTGCCTGTTTCTGGACCTGTTTTGCTTTTCTCTTTGATGGTTCAGTATCCTTCCTCTCCCTCCACTAGGACAACTTTGGATCCTGCACATGATCCACCACCATGATTTTCTCCTCCTGCTCCTCCCCTCCACAGAGCTGTGTCCCTGCCGCTTCCATTATTCCTAACCCAGCACTCATCATCTATTCTCCTTCTTCCTCTCATGGGCTCTCTAATGCCTAAAGGTTCAAAAATGTTTGCACCCTTCCAGCCTCTCCTCACACCTTCCACACTTGAGCCCTTTGGTCCTCTTTTGTGTGACAACAATGGTGGCTGGCCCCTAGAGGGATCCTCGCTACCTTTGCCCTATTTAGCTTTATTCCCAAGAGGGACAAAGTGGACCAAGACATATAACGGGGTAGGTCACGTAGCTAGATCAAACCTGGAGCTGCAGGTGTAAATATGGGAAGATGTAGCTGGAGGCCTGTTAATTAACAATTTTTGTGTGGAGGTTCAAAGGAGCCGAATGGCTCTGTGAACTTTGATACTCGTATTAATTCTTCTCTACTGCCAGGTAAAGGATCTAATATTTTAAGGCTGGAGCATGAAGGCCAGTCCTGTTAGCAGAAGCTCAACCAGAGAATAGCAAAAAATCTGCACTCACTATTGCTTGGCTTCACTTGGAAAATTTGTGTCTCTCTAAGGCATGTCTCTTCCTTCATGCTTCTTCTTGTTTGTCACTTTCATTTGGTTTTCCCCTAAATTTAAAAGAACCCTTCGTTGTGAAATGGTAGCAACCTCTCCTTACATGTGTCTATTGCTAAATGAACAAAATTATTTAATTAGCAATTGTCTCGTAAATAATTGAATTGAGTCATACATAGATTTCAGTTTAAGGTACTATTCAACTTGGTGTTAATTAAGGTGACTAATAAAAGAGATAAGAAAACATGAATAATGAAGTCAGTCTCTCTACCACATCACCCACAGCACTTACATGGCCTTGGTTACCTGGAGATGTAAGATGAAAAGCTCTTTTTCACAGTTAAGGGAATCTCTGGTTGTGTTTTCCCTGGATCTGTATTTTAAGCTACCCAGGTCACACTGACCCACAGTTATATTGTGCTACTGAGAACAATTAATTTACTTAGCTTTCCTTTTATTTGAAACAAACTAGAACATAATTGTGCAGGTTTTTAAATGAACTTTTACACACTATTTCAATCAAGCTTGTATAAGCAAAAGGTTTATCTTTTAATTTTTTTTAACGTGAGAAAGAACTGCTAGCTTTTGAAAGGTTTTCATGGGTTTCACATCAACTTCTAAAATTCTGCTTGTTTCAGAGGAACTGTCAAATGCTGGAAAGCTTGCTTGTTCTTGCTTTCTAGTTATCCTGGCATAATACCAGAAGTAAATTTCAAATGCTGATTAAATCTCAAAGAGAATAGAGATCCAGAATTAGTTGCTTGCAGGATGTCATACCTTATAAACACCAGAGGACAAATAAATTAACACATCTCAAGATGGATTATGGTAAAGGTCTAGAATACATAAATAATTGTTTAATGATGTGACATTACACTTCCTGTATTAAACTATATTAGCTGAATCATTAATGGAATAATTAGCTGAACCAATACATATAGTAAGTTGTTGTTGCCCTGGTGAGGCAGGAATAAGATACAGAGCAATAGATCAGGGAACAGGACAAAATTTAAGGATCACTTTTCTTCCCTGTGGTAAAACTTGAAAGCTCTGCAAAAGAGGCACTGAGCCTGCTTTCAAGGATGGTCTCCATAGCAGCACTCTAGACTTTGGAAAAAGGTTTTTCAAGAGCTTATCTTGTCAGTTTTTACTATTCTGTCACAACCTGGCTCTACCCACATATGAAAAATTGTATCTGAAACCAGGCCGTGCTCTCTGCTTGAATGGGCAACTTGGCATGTTTCTACTGGACTCTTAGGTGAGAAAATACTGCTGTGGCCATGGCATCTCTGCCTTGTAGGGTAGGGCTACGGCACAGGTTGACAGATCTGAAATCTTCTGAGATGCAGGTCGTGCAAAGGACATTGTGTCAGGAGACAGAACAAATTTGTCAGTTTACCATGTATTTTATTCCTGAGAAGTCTAATGCTTTCATGGCTGAAAAAGAACAAAATCCACCCCCAAAATCAAACCAAGCACTTCCCCCTACCAAAACTCTTCTCACTGATAGACATGATGGTGTGTGGAGAGGGAAGGCTTTGTCATTGTTGATAATCCTTATGGAGTTGCTCAAAGCTCCTGACTGAAGTCTGATCTTTTAGCTGTATTTGGGGCAATTAGGAGCTAGAGTTTCACTGCCTGGGCAATAAAACAGAAAAGTCCATGAACAAGCAAAGGCATTAGAAATCCCTCTGTTGGTGGTTCCCACTATTACCCATATCTCTCCCCCAACTGTATTTCATTTTAAACAGCTCTTAATCCTGCCCAAGGGAACAGTAGGTCATTGTATCTTGCTAGATTGGCAGTCAGACTGGTTAAAGGCTTGTGTGCTGAGCCACTTTAGCTGGGATGACACCAGCTCAGTCACCTCTTCAGACAAAACCACAAAAGCAAAGCTAGACACCAAAGCACCTACATTGTTTATAGCTGCCATCCTTGCTCAGCAGGTTTCCAGTGCTTCAGGTCTGGTATGACTCCACAGCTGGCTTTAGAAGTGGTCCTGGGCAGGCCTGGCAGGACTTTTCCAGACATATTTATGGAATATCTGCAACTAATGGTTTCATTGATCCTCCCCAAAGCCTCTGAACTCTTTTGACCCTGGCTGAAGAAATGCAGCCACTGGGTTCTTCTCTGAATACTTCTTAGAGCTCCTTCTTGTCCTCGAGGGCCTCCATTCTTCCTGGCCACAAAGTCCTGGTGATTGCCTCACAGTCTGACAAGTCCAGAGAGGTTGTGGAGTTGAAGAGGTTTAGGTTGGCATTATGGGCAGTGCTTAAGGAGATAGCCTGGTTATTCTTCAAGGTGTGGAAGAGAGGAATTATGAGTTAAAATCAGAGCACACTGGCCACTTGCAGAGGCTTTAGTCAGGTTGAGAGCTCTCTGCTTGCTTTTCTCTGTGGTGCCAACCAGCTGCAGCAGTGGGATAAGAGCGGAAAGAGGAGCTGTCACAAAGCACTGGCTCCTAGAGCAGGCTGTGCTTGCCTGGCATCACTCCTGGATCTGAGTCAGCTGATAGCTTGGTAAAATGAGGTCACCTGCCACCATGTTCTTGGCTTTTAACACAATATTTGAGGTTAGGCTAATAGATCAGTGAGAGAAATCTGGCACTGAGAATGGAGTGCTCGATGGAAGAATGTGTGGATGCCTTAATTTGGTTTTATACAAGCCCTAACAGTCCTGTGGAAGTCCAGGCTATGGTCTCAGCTGCAGATTCAGTCCTTTTGCTGTGGGAGAGGCCCCCATGGGACTGCTGCAGAGTGGAAGCTGGTGCCTTGTGAAATGAGGGGGTAGATGTGCTGCCTCCAGGGGACAGGCTGGCGGGGCTGGGTGTTTGGTGAGCTGTCAGCCTGGCCACATGACGGGATGCTCTGTGAGGAGGGAATTTCCCACTCCCATGGCTCACTGAGCCCTCCCCAGCAGCCAGAGAGAAAGGGTGCCTGGGGAGGCATGTGGGTTGGTTCCTCCCATTCCCCCAGTCCCGAGCTGATGGTACAGCTGTTCTGCCAAAAGTGAATGTTTTTTCAAATAGGCACTAGCTGCTGTTTGAGCACAGATGAGAGCTTTCAGGAAAGAAGCAGGATTTTAATTCAGAACAAATGTGGAAGACTGCAATATGTGTATTATGTTCAGCACAGCTTTGAGGATTTGCTGTCTTGTTTTTAATTATATCCTAATATGATAGCATGCCACATTATTCATGTTCTTAATAATGGCTTGTATTGTTTAAGGAGATGCAAACAGAGAGACCCTGGGGATATACAAAGCTCAGACATTTAAAAACTAGTAAGATTCAACTACTTCAAGAACTTGTTTATTTTAAAGGGGTATATCTTTATCTACAGCAAATCCAGCATCTCTCAGTCCAGACCAAGAGAGACTTCAGTGGGACTGCATGATTCTTAGCTCAAAATTAGGATTCCATCACTGATTTGTTTGGTGTAGGTTGCTACAAGATGTTTTACAAAATGTTTCTGAATCATATTTAAGCAGAAAACTTGCTTGAGTATTACTCTCTATGAATAAAAATTATTTACCCTGGCAGGTTTGATATAATTACTTTACATATCAACCGAGGGACTGAAAGTCACGTTTGTGTGAGAAAAATATCTGATGCTAGAATGCAATGCCCTTAATGGCATTTGGTGAGGAAAGTTTTATCTGTAAACTGACTTTTTTCCTTTTTCAAAATTAATTAATTATTTTTTAAACACCCTTATTTAATTTAACTGTTAACATGAATGAATTCCTGGAGCTCTATTGTGTTCTACTGCCAAGCTGCATGAACAGGGCCTGTTCTGTGATGCTGGAGGATGGGGATAGCCTCACATAACAGCATGGAAATTAATCTGAAAAAAAAGATTATCTTGTGCCAGGATTTAGAAAAGGATAGCAGATGAGAAAGAATTGGATTAGAAGGAAAGTCATGAAACAATTAGCTAAGCTAGGTGATACAGAAGGAAATGCTCAAAAGACAGTGGAGGTAACTAGGTGAAAAAATCTAAGCTTAGTGGGAGAGGACATCCATTAAACTGGAAAGAAAGAGGGTCGAGGGAGAATGCTATTAGTGTGTACATCCAGTGATAGCAAAATGACACATTTTCATACCTCACTGCTCTGAGCTCTTTTTACTGACTGCATACAAAAGCCTTACTCTGTTAAGATAGGCACAATCCAGGATCAATATTGTACTCGCACCTAGGGCCACATCCTATTTGCCTTGCTTTCCTAAATAGTGACATTATTTAAGTAGAATTTATTTGCTATATGTTAGTAAATTTTATGTATCGGTAATTCCTCTTGAACAAGGAGACTAAATGCCAAGGAAAGAAGAGTGGGAGATTCTCAGTGGGAATTAGAAAATAGTATGGTATGTCTCAGTATCCAGAACCATCTTAAGTCATAACTCCATGCCTGCATGTAACGATTATCAGTGATATCTATTTCTTCATCCACTTTGGACTAAAGTGTCATGTTCTGCTTAATAATGGCAGATACAGATTGGGATAACAGTGTGTATCATCTAAATCTGTCCTTAAAAGGAAATTAATTTTGTTATGATTGGCATTTTAGCATGATTTCAGGATCTAGTTTCCTGAAAATCACAAAAAATGACCTTAGTCAAAGTATAGATTTGAGTTTTACACAACTTTCCTTTACAGGAAACGGTTTTAAAATAATAAATTTGCACCCAAACTGGTATATAGTTAACAGTTCACTGTTTCTTCCCATGTCTGGATGTTAATTTGCCTATAAGGAATGAGATCTCAGAAAATACCCTGACAGATTATACCAGTTATCTGTAACTGTTTTTCCCTTTAAATTTAAGTATTGATATACCTGATTCTACTTATAAAGGACCTATACCTGCAATGACCTAGTTTTGCAGAAACAACTTGCTTCTACTTTTCTTTTTTTTTCATAAAGGAAGCAAATGAAAATAAGCCAGTGTTTAAAATTTTGCCTGAAATAGTGCAAGAGTTATTTCATCTGCTAATAATAGAAAATTTTACAATGCCCCCACAGTGGCACAGTATCAGCACAGTGTATTAGGATGGTGCTTACACAGAACACCAAAATTCTTTCCAGCTCCTTGCAATACATCCTGGAAGAGTGGAAGGGCATATCTCTTCCAGTTGGTCCTGGCATGAAATCCAAGACGAGACAAATTGGGAATGAATCACAGTTTGTGTTATAAATACGAGCCTGCAAATGACTCAACTGGAAAATTTCAGAGCTCAGTTTTATGCTGAAGGCAGAGTGAGTATTGCTGAGTAGACCACTGTTGCTCAGTCACTTCACAGAGGGGTTGTGCTGTGATCATGGTCTTGGCCTGAGACAGGCAGAGTCTCCCCTGTAGTGAAAAATCCATTTTGCAAGGCAGGAGGTTCTAATCCCCTGGCATCATCTTTTGGAAGCTGATCCAGCTTATTATTCTGCAGATACTGTTTTTTATTTCCTCCTTGGCTTATAAGGAAATACAACTTTGGCATGTGATGGGGATAAAGATCTGCACTTCTGGAGCTACCTGTGGTTGAAATGGGGTGAAGTACTCAAAAAAAATTAATTTTTTTAAATTTTTTGCTTGATTTTGATCTAAGAAAGCTTCTGTTAGAGGAGTAGGAGTTACAGAACTGAAAATTATGCAGGCTAAAGGGCAACTGAGGGCAAAACACCTTTGATTCAAGTGCTGTTATTATTGCTAAAATGTCAGACATTTATATTATGTAATACATCTATAGTATTTTAGGAAACAGCATTTCATGTGAAGACAGGGAATGCCCTCTCCCTGGTAAATTTGCATGAATTGATAAACGGAATGATTAATGAAATCAGAGTCTGGGTATTTAACTATGTATAAAAATGATAATGTGCCAGCTTGTGTCTTGGGATAATGGAGGCAGACTAGTCCTGACAGTCATCCAAAGGGATTTAATTTCCCAGACATTTAATCCAAGCTGTTTTGTGCCCTGGTCTGCACAATCCTATGCAATCTTATATAACAAAGACATTAACATCTCAGAAGGTATATCATATATGATAAGTTTTTCATTCAGATGAGTCATAGGACAGCACCAAAATGCCATGTTGTAGAGTTTGGCTGTCATGATCAATTTGTAGAATGAATTAGTATCTGTTTTATTACTTGTAAGTCAAAATCAGCAGTGAAACCCTTTTATTGCCATAGAGATCATATTTAAAGTTTCGGAAGTTTCTCAGTTGATTAATTTAATCTGGGAAGTTTACAGACTGTTTGAATAGTAAATATCATGTTAGTTAAAAAAGAAATCCAACTTTGGTGAGGATATATGATATAAAAACCTCCAACAAATCAGGATTCTGAGAGGTGATCAAAATCACATCAGTGAGAAGATGAATGAAACGAAATGAAGATCTTACACTGAAAATAACATTCCTATCTATAGCTCCTCACTGTGTCTTTCTACCTAGATAAGGACTCTAAATAGCACATAATTATAATGTATAAGTGTTTCTCTAGATTATTATTCTGTATAGCATTTCAAAGATAATGTATTCACTCATTTTTACACCCCATTCCTGTATTCAGGGGAGGCCTTCTCAGAAGCGCGAGAAGACACTGATAGTCTCCATACAAATTGATCAGCATATTTAAAGTAACTCATTTTTTTGTAACACAATCTAAAAACCCCTGTACTTTATTTTAAAATATGTTTTCTGATAAAGGAGCTCAATAATGTGTAATTTCATTCTAGCAATGTTTTATGAGAATAGATATTGTCTCTTTTAAATTATATTACTCAAGATAGCTGGCTGAAGCCTCCAGTAGGAGGTTACAAAATCAGCAAAGCATATGGAAAAGACCAACAGCAGTATGCTTAGGGAACACAGTCCCATCCAAAATAGAAGTGATTTTACCAAAGCACCAGAGCTCAGGCTTCTATTACTCGTGTTTTCTTACTTCTCTTATTTCCTATTGGGAAAGACGCATACTCAAAATCTTTTCATTTGTGTGGCTTCTACCTTTTTCTTTATGCCACAGTGAGATGTGAATAACAGGGTGACCCTAACTTCTCCTTCTTAAAAAAATACACCTCTTTGTCTTCCAAATATGTACCACAGCTCTAGTGGATTGACCTTGTCTGGATGCCAGATGCCCACAAACTCTCTCTATCACTCCCCTCATCCAGTGGGCAGGGCAGAGAAAACATAATGAAAGATTAATGAGCTGATATAAGGACAGGGAGACATAATTCACTGATTATCATCATGGGCAAATCAGATTGAATTTGGGGATATTAATTGAATTTATTACCATTAAAACTAGAGCAGGATAATGAGAGAAGTAAAACAAACCTTTAAAACAACTTCTCTTCACTCTCTATTTACACATGCTCTACTTCTTCCCTCCCAGCAGCTCAAGGAGATGTGGAATGAGGGCTATGGTCAGTTCATCACACGTTGTTGCTGAAGGAAGAGGAGTCTTTCCCCTGCTGCACCATGGGGTCTCTCCCACAGGAGACAGCTCTCCATGGACTTCTGCAGTGTAAGTTCATCCCACAGGCAGCAGCTCTCCCCAAAAGGCTGCAAACATGAGTCACTCTTTACCAGCTGCAGTCCTTCAGGCACAGGCTTCTCCAGCGTGGGTCCCTGACAAGTCCTACCAGGAAATCTGCTCCAGGGTGGGTTCCTCTTTCCATGGATCTGCAGGTCCCTGCCAGGAGCTTGCTCTGGCACAGGCTTCCCACAGGGTCACAGCCTCCTCTGAAGCATCCACCTGCTCTGGTGTGGTCTCCCCCATGGGCTGCAGGGCGGTCTCTGCATTCCCATGGACCTCCATAGGCTGCGGGGACATGGCTGCCTCACCATGATCTGCACCAAGGACTTCAGCTCTGGTGCCTGGAGCACCTCCTACCCTCCTTCTCCACTGACCTTGGTGTCTATGTAGCTGTTCTACTCACATATTCTCACTCTGCTCTTCTCTGGACACAATTAACTTTATGAAATAAATTTATTTCCTCTTAAATCTTTTATCACAGGGGTGCTACTGCCATCTCTGGCTCAAACTTGAACAGAAGCTTGTTCCTCCTGGAGCTGTCTGGCATTGGCTCTGCTGGATGTGGTGAGCAGCTTCTCACAGAAGCCGTCCCTGTAGCCAGTAATGGCCTAGTACCAAAACTTTACCCCTCAAACTCAGTACAGCAGCTCAGTCCTTCCCCACCTTTCCCACTGGTTAGGAGACTGACTCTAAAGCAACTCTCCTTTTTGCACAAGCTTCATACATGAGGGCAAAAACCCCCAAGAGCTGTATCAGCTTTCCCTTGAAGGAAAAAGGGAAATAAAACCAAAACCTCCAAGGGCATTCACAGCCAGTTCTTGTTCCCCCTTTGGTGGGTACCTGAGTTTGGTTTCACCCTTCCCTTTTCTGATTGAAGATGGGGTGAAGGCGGCAGACTGGTCTCTTCCCTGGGTCACAAAAACAGGACCCCTTAGCAGTGAGTGATCACAAACTGATCTGCATAAAATTAAGGTAATTCATCTCTGAGAACAACAGCAAGGCAAGTGGCTGGGTTAGATTTTGCTTCAAAGTATGGGGCTATGCCTTGGATTTGTGCTGAAAGCATTGTTGAAAATATAGGAATGGTTTTGATACTGCTTATCAGGGCTTACACAGAGCCAAGGCCTTTGCTGGACACTGCCATGCCAGCCAGGGGCTGAGGTTGTCGAGGTGCTGTGAGGGGTCACAGCTGAGACAGTGTTGGTCTTCATGTGTACGTTTAAAACAGGTGTGTTTTAAGCCAAGAGAAAACCTCAAGCTACTTGTGAGTTTTATTTATTTGTGTACAGCCTCACTCCATCCCTTGCCCCAGATGTGTGTTACCATGCGCTAGGGTAGTGTTTTCATCTCTCATCACAGAGGGAGGGCCTGTGGCCACCCTCAAACTCTGTGTTTAGAGTGGCTCACGTGCCCCTTATGGCTTGGCACAACACCAAGAGCAGGCAAAAGCAGGGGTGTTGGGTCTTGGCATATTTAAAAGAAGGAAAAGCCCTGCCATATATTGCTTTGTATCACAAAATAAAAATGCCATAAATAGTGTTTAAGTGCTGCAATTTTGTCTGCATATTAGATCTTTGAATTTCAGGGTACTTAGAGTCTGTAGGAATAGGTGCCATTTTGTGAAAGTAGCTTTGATGCTGCATGTTATGAAAGCAACCCAGAATGATTTACTTTTCCCCCAATAATCTTTCCCCCCTTTCTCCAAAATAAGCCATTCAGGATGCAGTATAAGTTTGCAATTTGCATACAGAAGCCTGTATGTGCACTATCATGGTACTACCGAAACTCTCAGCTGCCCAAGCAGAAAAATGTGTTAATTGATGGGTGTGACATAGTAACCTGCACTGCTGGGAGATGGCCCAGAACCAGTTCAGCTGCTGGCTGAAGGGAAATCTCAACCCTGGGAGCAGTGGATACTCTGTTACAGTCTGAAGAGGCAGAATAACACAATTGCTATTTACTTAGGGATTAGAAAAAAAATCTTTCTGAGTTGGTTCATTCTTTTTCATTTCAAAACAAGGAAAACAGATAATAGAATTATTCAATAAATTAAATTCTTATTTCTGATATTTCAAGAAATCAAATTCTTATTTCTGAAAGTTCTTGCTACAATTGCTGGGTTTAAAGCCAGCAATAAGTCCTTTTTCATTTTCACCTTTACACTCTATCTGTGCTTTTTCCTTTCTTTGGGTTCCCAAACACTTGTCACATTTTTTAAAGTTAAGATATCTTTATTCTCATGTTGACAATGTAGAAACTATTAACCCCTCCTCCCCAATATTTAATATACTAGAAGATATTCCAATTAACAAGTATAATCACAATATTCTTAAGAGATATTGATTGCTTGCCAGAATTTGGTTGGTTGGCTGGCTGTTTTGGGGTTGTTGTTCTTTTTTTTGGGTTTATTTTGGTTGTTGTTTTGGGTTTGTGTGTGTGTGGTTTGTAGTTCCCCTGCCCCCTTTTATTTATTTATTTAGTTTTCATGAATGGTTTTAGACAGGTTCTAACTAAAAGGATAAATATGGCAGTTCCCTGTGTGGCTATGTGCCCCACAGTGTGCTACATCCTTGTCCATTTTGAGAATTAATCTGTCATCTAACTGATTATTTATCTGTGTTTATTGCAATAAATTTAGTTAAGTGACTTTTGCTCTGATAATCAGAACATCCAGAAAACTTCAAGTTAGAGGTAGGAAATTAGGAACAATCAAATGATGATGGAGAAATTAATGACTTGGGTGCGTTAGCTCTTACTTATCTTCTAAGTCAGCATGGAAATATGATCTCAGGAAAGTTTTGAATCTGAAGTCTGAAATCTGTGAGAGAACTGAGACTGAGATTGAGAAAAAGACTTGACTTTGTAAACTTTTTCTTCCTCTCCCATATTATGTAATTGTAGGTTAGAGGGGGTTTTTGTTGTTGTTGTTTTTGGGGTTTCTTTAAATAGGTGATGATAGAACACCACATATGTTTAGTGCTGTTAGGGTCTCCCTTCACTTAGAGGGGACACCTTGCAAACAATGAAATTTCCTTTACCTGAGTTGCAAGACAGCCATTAATCATAGCTATCACATTGATTTTCATGCAAGTTTCAAACACCTTGGAACAGGTTTAAAACCCAAAGGCTGCTTTGCATACTTGTATTGATCAAGCAGCCACAGCCTGCAATAAATTTCAGTAGCTGTAAGGTGGGAGTTGAACAACTTAATGATGTCATCACTTATTGTTACTAAACTCTCAGCTTCTCAGCCTTTCCTTCTGTTAGCTAAATGACTGAATGTCTGATTAAGCTGTTTTTACAAGTAGGCCTTTTCCCCCAGTAAATCTAATTTTCTTCGAAGCAAACTAAAGTATGGCTCCCGTTTGCTTTTGTTCAGGAGTTCATTATATTGGAGAATATGAAAAAAACTTCATCAAGTGTTGCCAAAATGTTGCCTAAAAATTAATTGCAAGATAATTCTAATTATTGTAGTTTTACAGTTCTTTTTCCAGGTATTTATATGAAATGGTTATCAAATCCTAGATCGTGGCAATAAACAATGGGCTGAAAATTGTTAACTGGAAATACACAGCAAATCTGAGATTGAGAGGGATTAGTGAGAGTCAAAACCGACTAGCAAACTATTTGCTAAAAGATAAGAAGATAATCCATGTACATAGTGTAATATTTGACTGACCCATCCAACAAGAATTAATCTTATCAGTGCCTCATTTTTCTCAGTTCAGTTTCTGAGTTCCTGGCTGCTTGCATTTCTGAAGAGAAGTAAATAAGTTAGTAATTATTTCTCTTTGTTATGAATCAAGAAGGGATCTTTTTTAAATAAATAAAATTACAGAAAATTTCAGACTTGAAACTTCATCTCTCTTGCAAAGTCTGTAAACCTTTTTTGTGTAATATTTTTTGAAATATTGCTACATTCTCCAGTGCAGATTGCGTAGCAGTAACCGGAGAAATTTCTTTTTTATATATGTGAAATTGTCAATAGTCAAAACTAAGTAAAGCTTCCCCCCTCATTTTTTATTCTGCAAACCAGAATACTATTTATGCTGAACAGTGTTTAAAGACTGAGCTCCTGTTTTAGGATCAGCCATCTCCTTAAATATATACAGTCCCCTCACCAAGTGAAATAACAGAGTAAAAATAAACTCATGACTCTGAAAGTGTTGATGGCTGCAGAAAGACTTTTAGCCCTTTAAATTGCAGGTTGCAGAAACGTTTCACTGAATCATTTGATCCTTAAATTGCTTTCTAAATTCTGGTTGTCTTGCATGGAACTACCTAGCTACTGAAGAGATCTTGATGTAAAGCATCATGGCTAGCTAATTTCAACTGAGTTTGGTATGAAGTAATAGCAAATCATTCCATTGAGAGAGCAGGAAGAAAATCTGACTGCAAGAAAACATTTGTCAAGTGTCTATTCTTCTGTAATTAGCAGTTTATCTTTTTTTTTTTTATTTTGTATGTTGTTGTACTGAATCTCTGATTTTGTACAGACAGTGTCAGATCTGGCATATCTATCAGCACACTTAATAAATACAATCCATATTTACATGTAATTTCCTGAAGCCTCACTCACCCCTTAATATTTAGTGTGCTTTGCAGTGCCACAAATCTAGGGGTCACCATGGTCAGCGGTGCCCTGAGTGGAGCAGATCAGTGTTTTGGGTGGGGAAAACCTCCTTTTGGGTATTCACTCAGGAGCCTTAGAATAGCTTAGGAGCCAGGGATATGTCATGTAAATGAACTCAAGCAGCTCTACTGCCTATTATGCTCACAGTTTCCTTCTGTTCTGAGGGGCCTCATTGGGTCTAGGAATTAGTACAGCCCTAGGGCTTCTCTATTTGATTAACCAGAGCCTGGATTTGTTAAACGCCCAGACATGCTGCAATGTCCTTTTTCATTCTTGGAAGCTTTTGAGTAAGGATTCAAAGGTGAAAGGGTTGGAGGTTAAAGTTCTGACCTCCTCTCCTCCAAAGCCCTTCCCTTCAAGAAGGAAACAAAACAAATCACTTAAGCATGTGCCTATCTAACTCAGCATTGCCATCTCTCATCTGTTTTGTGTTGATCTTAAGGCTTCAGCTCTGTTAGCTGAGATTCAAATCTTCAACTTTAAGCTTAAACCCAGTTTTGTAGTCCTTGTGGCTCTGGACTACAGTTTGAAAATGAGTCCAAGGGAAAATAATATCTTTAAGAAAATACTGACCTATTACTTTGGAACGTAGTGCTTTACTCAAGACTTCTGAATACCTGCATTTGGCAATATCACTAGCTGAAAACATGGGATTGCTTCCAGCAAAATAAATGGGGCTTCACATGTGTTTTATAAACTTTAGTGAGTTGGGAACTGAGAATGGCTTATGGACAATTTTGCAAAAATGTGATATACTACTTACAGTACAGTTTTCTAAGTGGAAAAACTAACTGTGTTTTTGTATTGTGAGCACAAACCTTTCAACTATGTTCTGTTGTGGGGAGGCTGAGATTGTCTGGAGACTTTGTTACACAGAAGATCAAATTCCTCATTGCCTTCGTGAAGCTGCTGAGTGATGGAGTGTCCTGTGGTCAGTGGTGGTCATGGGGAACGTGTCACATATTTGTTGGCTGGGAACAACATAATTAACAAAACCTATCCATAGCTACCTATTTAGGGAAAGAAGTTCTGGATGATGATTCAGAGTTAAGCTGTGGATTTTAATATTCCTCCAAGGATTTTTCCCTCTCCTCTCCCTATGAGGAGGCGGTGGAGAATTGGACAAGGTGGAGTAATGGATGAGTGGAGTGCTTTGTACTTGGCAGGGTTTGCAGTCTGGGGCTGTATTTTTCCTTTCTGCAGCACACTCCCTAGGGAAGATGCCTGTATGCAGTGTTCAATTATCTAAGCTGTCAGGAACATGCATATTGTCAAAATGTAGGCTTGCAGCAGATTCCTGGTGATCTTTACAGATGGCCCAGGTCTCCTCATACCTTCAGCTTAAGCACTGGATTAATCATTTCAATCATCCACCCTAAGTGGGGTGAGTTTTGGGTGTGTGTAAGACTGAGATAAATTACACAGGAAAGAGCTAGCTATGGCAGAAGTAGGATTGGTTTTTTGGTTTTGGCTACTTTGGGTTTTGTCTGCCAGCAAATTAGGTACACTACAGCAAATAAACAGAGAAGATTGCTTATCTAATTCCAGAAGGTGCCAAGGATGAACATATCACCTTCAGAGAGAAAGAAATCAAGATCTTGTGAATGAAAGAGCAGGAAGTATCTTAGATATGTGGCTGAAGGAATGTCATAGGAAATCTGACTAGAAAAATGACCATCTGCTCAGCTTGAGCTATCATTGTCAGTTTGAGACAAAGATGGACCAAGATATTCTGTAGCTTCAGTAGGAGGTCACTGGCAGGCTTTGAGAAAATATGTGATTTGAATTAGATAGCTGTGAATTTGCTCAGCAGGCCTGTCTGGCTCACAGAAACTAGGTTACTGAGTGGTCCACTTTATTTTAGCATGAATAAAAATAAGCAGTGTAAGTTCTTGGGCTACCTTTGGGCTGAAGAGTGGAGATTTGCTATACTCCCTGCTTGTTTCCATCCTGAAGTTCCTATTACCAGCCTCCAGTATTCCCTGGAGGAAAAACTGAAAGAGATGGGCAGCACAGAGAGAAATTTGTTCTGAGGTTTCAGGAAAATTGGCAACACTCAAACTGCATCAGCATTTAAAAATGTGGAGCTGGGGATGACCTCTATCAAAGAACAGAGTTCATAGCTGAGAGAGAGAGAGTCTAAATTTGGTCACTTTCAGGGTAGATGATACAGTGAAAAGTGAACTTTGTGTGTCTGTGTGGCAGCCTTTACTGTCCCCCATCAGACATTAAATAAGAGAGCAAATTCTTGCTTTACCGTCTGACTTGGCAAAACAGGTTACGTTGCTTTGTTTTTGATTCCTCCTATGCTGTAAGCTAATCTCTTGCTTAAGTGCTTTGTAGACTTGAACTTGTGTATTTTTTTGAGATTTTTATTGTAACTTTCCTGTAATATTTTTCAAGCCATCCATTGAGTAGACAAATAAGAAACCCTGGCTGCACAACCCATACACAGGGCAGAGAATTCCACACAGTTTTTACACTGATGAGATTGATTCCCCGGACAGAGTGAGCTTTTCTTCTTGAATTTTGTGTACAGCTCTGCCTGTGAAATGCCTTTCTCTCTCTTCTTTCCAGGAGCAGTGCAAAGTGAAAGCCGGGATGGAGAGCCCTGGTAGGAATTTAGAGGCTTTTGACTATTAAATGCCTCCTTTTATCAGTAATATGAAAGTATACTAGGTACAGACATAATAATCTTTTCCCATCTTCCACACTGATTTTGGAGGCTGTTAAATATTTGGTTACATTTGGAAAACATTTTGACATTCTTTGCAGAACGACACCATAGAGAAGCAAAGTACCCATATTATTGCTTTATGAAGGAACCTTTAAACTAATGAGGCATTAATGAATAGACTGGTATGCTGAATCTTTCTCATGTAGGAAGGGTACAAAGTCATTTCACATAAATTGCAGCCCATTATTATAAATAGTTTGGCATGGGTTTCCCTAGAGGTGGAACTTCAAGCCAAATATACAGCAGCAGCTGTGGTGACACTTTGTGCAGAAACGATTCCAGGCATTGTGCTGGAGGAGCTGGTATTGCAGGATAACAGCACAGCAGCTCATATTTGGAGCCATCTTACAGCAGCAGTTCTGCTGGTTTGTACTGAAGGTATGAAAAATACCTGCGTGTGCCTGAGACGAGCAAGATGAGTCTTCTTCCCTCTTGTCATTTCCCATTGATTTCGTACCCAGCTTAACCAACTACCATCACTGTACACAAGATTTTAATGATCAAGGAGTCTCCCTGAATTATACTTTATAATTTTTGTTGGAAATTGTAAATTATTGCTGAAATACCCCCACAAATATGACTTTCCTCTCCTACATCTGACTTTTAAGGTGTGTGCTAAACTGGAAGCCACACCAGGTATTATCTGATAACTGTTGTCCAAATTCATTCCCAAGGCATATAATTATATTTCAGTCCCCAGGAATTTTAGAGAGGTTACACAAATTACTACAAAACTAGGGAAAGGGATAGTCTCTTTGTTTTGTGTATGCATGTGTTTGCAGTGACCATTTATGCTTACATGGCTCAAAGCTTTCTATTCCACTTTTTCAACCAGCCAAGAAATTACCAGCCTTTGTTTGGCATGCTAACAAATCCCTATAAATCAGTGTGCCACAGATTTGCCTGGCTTATACACATCTGTTTTCCCATCTTTTTAAAATTCCTACTGGTTTTGTCCCTGAGACCAGTTCTGCTGAGCCGTGGTACTCTGCTTGTCCTCAGCAGGATTCCACAGCGAAAATTGATTTGGGTACCTTCAGACATTGGTGGCTGGGAATGATGCCAATCAAATGCAGTACTGGGCCTTATCTGTCACTGGCAAGCCACTGGTGTGCATTCCTCAAAGCAGAGGTTTTTTTCCTCCCTTGTTTCCACACCTGAATCCCATAAAGCACAAGTATGGAAAGTGTAGCAGACTCAGGAGAGCAGCAGTCAAGGTGGAGACTGTGCATCTTGTAAAGCTGAAGAACAATATTTTCTTTCTTTGTAATTTCTGCCTCATAATAAAAGGACTTGTAACAGCCCTTGCCCTTGTCCTGTCTTGGAACAGGACATCCCTCCTTTTCTCTGCTTTCCAGGATAGTAGTTTCTCCTTTCCTTCATCAACCTCCCAAGACTTGTGTGTGTGTCGGTGTTATATATGTGCTATTCACAAGCAGGATTTGGACAGGCAGTAGAGATAATAGTTACTTTTTCTTCAGACTCTCTAGTTTTTGAGAGCATTTGTTTGGGTTTTTTTCCCTGAAATTTAGTGTTACCTTTTCTTACCTTTTCTCATGGTTCTTGTCTAAGGATTTCTTAGAGCAGTTTTTTTGCATAATTGTCTAAATGCCTACCACAGGCTTTTAATAGTAACATAAGCATATTGGTCATATTCGATACCACTTAATGGTAATGGGTACAACATCTGATTTCCAATTAGCTTTAGTTTTGGTTTATTTGTTGATAGCCTTTAATTTGGTACTATCAACAAATACATGCAATTTGTGGGCTTTTCTTTGAATCTTGTGCTTTTAGGACTGACTTTGACTCTCAGGTGTTTCCCTGGTGTTTTACCGAAATCCACTGAAACTTTTTTATTTGGAGATGAGTAGAGAATTCAGTCACCAATCCCCATTTGCTATTTTTCTTAACTCTTTTGAGAAGATACATCTCTTTAAATTTATTGCTTGAATGACATCTTGGGTCTTCTTTGGTGGAGTGACATCACCTGTCATTACTGGAGATTAATGTTAACATTTTTTTGCTTAATCATTTTATTTTTCCATAGATAGATTTAATGTACCAACATCATGAGCAGCTAACTGCAAGAAGAGTTTATCTGCTGCTTTCAGCCAGGACTGTCTGGTGGCTCTTAGGCCACCAGCAGCCTGAATGTCCCTGACAAGTTCCTTGTCTCTCTCACCCTTATGTTTTTTCATGTAGTGGTAATTTGTCTGATAATTAAGGGTATTACACCAACATTACCTTAGGTAAATGAAATTTGATGTCAGGGAGTCTGGCATGTACCATAGGTTGCATGTAACAATGCTTGTTTTTCCAGTGACAGATTTTTTTTTTTTTTTTTTTTTTTCTTTCAGGAATGGCCCTGCAGCTTGTAAATGAGGAAGTCCTGATGATGAAGCCTAAATCACAGTTCCCTGTAATTACCTGGGGATTTTTTTAATCCTCTGTTTTCCATTTTCTCCTCAGATATTTGTCCTTCCAGCAATGCAGAAGTGGTTTTAGAAGTAACTGTGAACTAATTATCTGGAAATCAGATTGCAAATAGTTTACTTGTAGTATCTTCAGCAATTTCTCATTATTTCAAGGAAAGGAGAGAAGAGCTTATGGTTTTTGAGACTTGGCATGGATCAAATGTGTAGTTGATACACATCTCATCCTCATAATTGTTGAATAAATTGCTATTTTATTTCTTCTCACTCATACAGAAAGATATTTTACAGATGGTATTTGGTTTAGGAGTTGGAAATTATTTTGCCTGGTGTTGTCCTTTGTCTAGTCTTTTTATTCTTGGTATTTGTAGGACTTCGAACATAAGTGCCAATGTGTGTATCACAAATCCAGGAGGGATTCCCAAGCCACCTGAATGCCCAGGCTGAAACACTAACAGGAATTCCTCCCTGCTTTTGTGTTTTCTTTTAAAAGCAAAATCCTACTGTTCATCTGTACAGCTATGAATGCTTGCCTTAGGAAAATCCTGATGGTATTTGTGCATTGGTTTGAGACACAAAGCAAGGGTTACACTCTGTCCACAGCTACAGAGGACAGGCTGCAGCACTGCACCTCCTGTCTGTAGCCTGTTTGTACCTGTCAACACAGCAGCAGAGGGAGGCTGGATTATTTAAATTTTTTTTAGTGTCTCACTATGCCTTTCCTGGGCTGTTTAATGTAGCTTTGGGTGTTCTTACAGAGAATTTGGCTCTGCTGAGCATCATTTCCATCGAGCTGCCTGAGAGGGCTTTCAGCTGTACAACTGTGCTAGCACAAACAGAATTTTGGGCTTGAAAAGGAAAGGTGTAATTACATGGGGGGAGGTTTGTGGGGGGTGAGTGCCTGTGGTTGATGGTAATGCTGAGGTGGCCCTGGGTGCCCTGAGAGGGGTCCCAGCTGCAGCAGGGTCTCCCAGCCACACGGATGGCCTCCCATGCCAGTGTGTGTGGGACAGCCTGGGAAAGATGGGTAAGAGATTAGGGACAGAAATGAGTGCACAGCCCTGAGGAGACTGCATGGAGCCCAGTGCTACTGAGACTGTGCTAGGGAGAAAGACAGCTTGGAGCTGCTGTGGGCTGGGGCAGGGACAGGACCCTACATGCAGCTTCCTCCTTGCTGAACATCCTATCACCTATGCTGAAAATCCCTAGTACTCCACAGCTCTAATGAGCCGCATGCTCTGCTTGTGTGAAGTAACTTCCTTCCTTTGGCCTTGCTGCACTTATAAGCCTCAGGCTTTTATCCCAAACAAAGGTTGCCACTGCAAATCATTTGGGGAGGAAGCCTCATTTCTTGCCTGTCACCCTGATCGTGCTCTTGTGCTGTGTTGTTGATTGGCTCTAAGATGGAAAAACAAACAACCCCTGAATTAAAAGCAAAATACTCTCTTTGATATTTTGAAGGCAGGGAAGAAGAGGGAATATGAGTTTTTGGGAAGTCCTGCTTCTGCTAGCATTGCATCCTGCGGGAAGAGGAGTCTGAGATGTGATCCACAACACGGGTGAGGAGGGTGGGCAGTGAGCTGCCTTTCTGGGCTGTGCTCTGTGGGAGGGAGCCAGGAGGCATCCTCTGAGGCACCAGCTCAGCTGGAAGGCTGGGGAACAGAGCTGGGAACAAAGGAGCATCAGCAGACAGGGAGACAGCCAGCCCATCAGTGAAGGGATTGATTTTTCCCACCAAAAGGTCTTCTTTGTTTTTCTCTTCGCAAAAAAAAAAAAAAAAGAAAAAGAAAAATGAAACCCAACCTTCCCCCCCACTTATTTAAACGTGATCTGTTTATTTTTTTCTTATCTCACTGAAAATGTTTCATTTGTATTTTGAGAAAAAATATAGACAATTTCAGACAAAATATTTTCTTTACATGATTTTATTTTGCTAAAACCATTTTCTGTGAGAGAATGTTTGTGCATTTTTATGCATGTGAGGGAGCTTCATCTGCCTAATAAGTATGAAGGGCTGAGTGCTGTTCAGCTGGCTTCTCTGTCCTTCTGCAAAGCAGGTAGAAATCAGCAACAAAAGGCAGCCTGGCCAGTGCTGCTCTGGGATGACATATGTATGCAATACTTAGTGGATTTGCATGGTTCTGACCCTCACACAAATTTACTCCTATTATCCTATTATTTGTTTTTCAGAGTGTTATTTTTCCACCTGTTTTTTATTTTTTTCCCCTTGTGTGTGTTGTGGACCCTTCCCTTCCCTTCCCTTCCCTTCCCTTCCCTTCCCTTCCCTTCCCTTCCCTTCCCTTCCCTTCCCTTCCCTTCCCTTCCCTTCCCTTCCCTTCCCTTCCCTTCCCTTCCCTTCCCTTCCCTTCCCTTCCCTTCCCTTCCCTTCCCTTCCCTTCCCTTCCCTTCCCTTCCCTTCCCTTCCCTTCCCTTCCCTTCCCTTCCCTTCCCTTCCCTTCCCTTCCCTTCCCTTCCCTTCTCCCCAAACACCCTATATTCCTGCTACATGATAATACACAGACTTGTTACAGAATGCTGACCACCTTTACTTCATTGAAGTCAATCACAGAAGTGTTCAGGATCTGCTGGAAATTGTTGCCTCTCACAGAAGGAATTTCTTTTGCCTCAAACATAGCTATGGCATTTTGCCTCACCGATAACAATGAAGGATAATAAAGATGCAACTACAGCCTTCAAGAAAGAGATCAGTAAAATATCATTGCTGTGAAGAAACTGGTACTTGATGGATTGTGCTGAAAGACTGCAAAGTCTTCTCATTATAGTTCCCTACACACAAACACAAAGTCTTTTTGATTTTAAGATTTCTAAATTACTAAGGAAGAAACGATTTACCTGGACTTTCTTTTCTATTTCAAGAATATATGCCATTAAAACAACCAAATAAAAATCAACTGAATTATAGCTATGTCAGCTCTTCCCCTTGACATGCTTCAGAAGCCCCCAAAGACTGGCTGATGTGTAAATACATTTTTAGCAAAGACATGGGTAAAAATAGAAGAGAGTCAGAGCATTAACTACTGTTGCTCAGAAATGATTGGACTAATTAAATATAAATAAGGTGACAAGGCACTACCTTGATACGTGAGCTAAGGCACAGCCATGGATCCCCCTAAATGGAACTTGTACCAGTTCACCTGAGACAGACACGACTGAGCCAGTCCCTGTGACACCCAGACTGTGAGAGAGAGCTTGGTGCCCCTAAAATTAGGGACAAGTGGCTGACTGAAGCCATAGCAACCCCTAGACAAGAGACTTGGGTGAAATCTGTCATTTTAGCTTTCCTGTGGATCAGTCTCCCATCTGTAACAAGGTATGATTTGAGCTCTTCTTAACTAGAGTTCCCTTCTCTGTTCTGCATCTCAGGATGATCCGTGTACAAAAAGCTCCTGGTCTTGTTTGGTGCCTCTCATTATTACCATAACATTAAAAAAGAAAAAAAAAATGGAAGTGAGAATACAGCCTCAAGGTCATCTTCTGCTGTAGTGCTCTCACCCTTTTGCACTGAAGTCTGCCAGGGTATTACTGAGCACAGGATTTGGCCTTTAAGGTTTTGATGTACAATATGCGCATCTTGTGCTGATATTAAATATGAATATGTTTAAAAGTCTGCTTTCAATCCAAATTTTGAGGGCTTGCCAAAGTAGCAGAGATTGAGATAGGATCTTTTGTACTATTAATTGAAGGCTATGCTTTTATTTCCTTTAAATATTTTTTAAAGCCTCCCTTCTGTGGTAGAAGATATCTTGCTGCTGCTTGGATTGATTCCAAATACTGTTTTCCCCTTTAGCTAGAGCTGCAGAATGTAGTCAGTTTGATTCCTTGCTAAGTACCTTTTGTTAAACACTGGCAATTCAGAGTTGCAGTTACCTTGAGGTGAAAGGGAAACCAGATCAAGATGCTATTAACTGCCACTAGAAAGAAAACATGCCATAATGTCATATGAGTTAATAACTCTAAGTAGCCTGTAAGATGCTGCTGTGGAATTAAATGCTTAACAATAATTCAAGAAGGGCTTACAGAAATTTAAGAATGTGGATCATTTAGTGTAGCCGAAATTATGCTCCTGGCATATATGTATGACACATGAGAGCACTTACCTGGAAATTTATTACCCAGCTCTGAGCAAACAAAGCATGACCTACATTTGACTAAAGTCAGCTGTCTCTGGCTAATCCTATGGGCTTCTTTTTATTAATGTCACAATTGCTAATGTGGTATAACATTGTCATTACTGAATAGCACAGCGGGATAAGCTGCAGCTGTTATTTCTCTTTCTATACCTACTAACTCATTAAATTTGAGTTTTGGGGAATACAAATTGTAAAGATTATTCAAATTCTGATTGAGAAATAGGGCTACTGGGAAATTGGTGGCATATAAAGTAACACTTTGATTCAAGGATTTTGGTGCTTTTGTTATTAGGACGATTGGAATGTTGAGAATGTTTTTTTTTTCTTCCCTAGTATCTCATCATTAAGGTCCAAATTAAGCCACAGGTAGAACCATCAAGAAAAGTAATAGATATAGGGAAATTATTGCACAGTGAGTACTATTCTTTCTGATGGAAAGGGAAAATTCAAAGCTTGTGTAGTGAGATCATGGAACAAGTGAGTTTTATTCCACAAGATCAGTAATACACTAATCATCCTATTGTTATTTTAAATAGCATAACTTCCTCATTTAAAATACATAAAAAGTAATGGAGATTAAAGACTTTTTATCTTTAAACAGATTTTTACAGGATTGTATAGTGTACATAGAGGCAGTCCTTGGACTTTGGTATTTCCACAAAAACACACATGGCAGCAAAGATCTGACTTCTTCAAGAGGAAAAACTTTCCAATTTGTCTTCTTCAGGGCTGAGACATTGTTTTTTAATTATGGTAGATTTTTCTGGGAGCCTTATTGCATGCCTACCTCTCCCTCACCATAAGGGCCTGGTTGAAAACTTATTAGAAAAGTAAATAGAATCAAAATTCTTTTTCTTTCTTTCTTTCTTTCTTTCTTTCTTTTCTTTCTTTCTTTCTTTCTTTCTTTCTTTCTTTCTTTCTTTCTTTCCTTTCTTTTCTTCTTTCTTTCTTTCTTTCTTTCTTTCTTTCTTTCTTTCTTTCTTTCTTTCTTCTTTCTTTCTTTCTTTCTTTCTTTCTTTCTTTCTTTCTTTCTTTCTTTCTTTCTTTCTTCTTCCTTCTTCCTTCCTTCCTTCCTTCCTTCCTTCCTTCCTTCCTTCCTTCCTTCCTTCCTTCCTTCCTTCCTCCTTCCTTCCTTCCTTCCCTTCCTTCCTTCCTCCTTCCTTCCTTCCTTCCTTCCTTCCTTCCTTCCTTCCTTCCTTCCTTCCTTCCTTCCCTTCCTTCCTTCCTTCCTTCCTTCCTTCCTTCCTTCCTTCCTTCCTTCCCCTTCCTTCCTTCCTTCCTTCCTTCCTTCCTTCCCTTTCTTTCCTTCCCTTTCTTTCCTTTCCCTTTCTTTCCTTCTTTCTCTCTCTCTTTCTTCTTCTTTCTCTCTCTCTTTCTCTCTCTCTCTTTCTTTTCTCTCTCTCTTTCTCTCTTTTTCTTTCTCTCTCTTTCCTTTTCTTTCTCTCTCTCTTGTTTTCTTCTCTTTCTCTCTCTCTCTTTTTCTCTCTTTTTCTTTCTCTCTCTCTCTTTTTCTTTCTCTCTCTTTTTCTCTCTTTTTCTTTCTCTCTTTTTCTTTCTCTCTCTTTTTCTTTCTCTCTCTCTCTTTTTCTTTCTCTTTTTCTTTCTCTCTCTCTTTTTCTTTCTCTCTCTCTTTTTCTTTCTCTCTCTCTCTTTTTCTTTCTCTCTCCTCTTTTTCTTTCTCTTTCTCTCTTTTCTTTTCTCTCTCTCTCTCTTTCTTTCTCTTTTCTTTCTCTCTCTCTTTCTTTTCTTTCTTTCTTTTCAGAATGAAGCTCCTCTTTTCAAACTTATTTTTTCAATCTACTCTCCAAATTGTGACTGCTTGTACCACTGTAAGAGGGGAGAGCTTCCAAAGCGAAGTGTTCCAGGCTGGCTGCATCCCTGGGAGGAGCCCCGCAGCTCCAGGCCCTGGGGTGGGCAGCAGCCAGAGTGCAGCCCAGGCAAAGGCTCGGCAGGAGCCCGCAGCGGGTAGGAGGAGGCATGGCTGGGGCTTTCCCACACCCCGGCTATTTCTGCTCTCCACAAAGCCCAGGGAAACTGTGTCAGCCGGCAGAGTTAGGTCACTGCTCAGGGGTCAGGCCGCAGGGTGGATTTTAATGGAGCTAAGCTGATGGTTGCAGCTGAGGATGTGGCCATTAATTTCCACTCTATATGTTACAGTGAATAGTTTTACAAGCTAAATTCAGTGCATGATCTATTGCTGTATTTCAAGGGGTGTAAATCCCTTGACTTTCATAGATGGACCTGGGGCAAGGTAATGGTGTTGAAGGATTAAATAAATAAAAGAGTTGAGGCTGGGGGGGAAGGGGAGATGGATTACCCAAATATTGGTGGATGATCATGTAATTGTGGTGAGAAACACGTGGTAGTTGGGCTAATCTGGAAGCATGATGAATTTGAATTCCTCAAATCAAGATTAAAACCTCCTGCGTTTTTCAGATAAATTGGAAAAGAAATTATCTCTTAGGCATTCATGCACTTAATTACTTTCTCTCCTCCTCCCTCCTCTGCCAACAGAAAAAATAACTGTGAACTTCTATCTTCCTGTTTAAAGGGTGATATCTGCTGTCAGGCTGTGGCTGACTGCTCCTGGGGATAGGTGGTCAGCCTACAGTGGGTGCTCTGCACTCAGTACAGTAAGGAGATGGGTACTCAGTAGCGTTAATGAACCTAAAACATTGGGAAGCACTATGGAGAGGAGGGGAGTTCAACTGGGATGTCATAGCTACAGAGGAGGGATAATGTACTGATCAATCTTTGCAGATGATGGATAGAATTTGTTCCTGGGAATTCTGTGGAATGTAATGTCTGTGATCTCTATGGTCATTGTAAATACTGTTCTCTAACCTCCTTAACTTTCCCTTTCTGAAGCAGTATTTCCTCTTGTCTTGCTCCTATGTCTGATTGAATTGTTTTCAGATTTCCTGAAAGTGAAGCCTTTTCCCCCACCTTTTTTCTTTTACAAATTTGGTCTTGTGTGAGCCCACCCTCTCCCCCTTCATCAAGCTTGATCCCAGATGCCTCCTTGATCTCCTGTTACCTAGTTCCACAAGCTGTGACTACTACTGCAGCATGCTAGCTTTTAAAAATGGAGCTTCACAAGGGAGCCTTGGGATGATAGCGGATAGCATGGAGTGTAGGGGAGGAGGTACTGAGGGCTCTGGTAGAACAAGGTTGGCCCAGTTCTCCACACATTCCAGTGTGAGGAATGCAGTGCGCTCCTCTGCGTGTGCGCGATAGGAGGGGAGGCTGCGCAGAATGATTCATATGGGAAATATGCCATGACCACACTGAAAACAAAACAGCATCAGCTCAAATTCTGGTGGGGTTTTGGAGTGAGGAGAAATGCTTTTTACTTTTTATTAGGTGGTTTGTGGTCTATATGAATAGGCTTGAGGGTTCAGCTTTGTGCTTTGTGAGCTGGTGCCCACCACAGGCATTGTCATTCATGTAGGAGAAGGATTTGGTGAGCTTAAGAATCCTTCCAGAGCATGACTTGGGAATGGAATAGCATGTGGAAGTTCTCATTGCTCTGCTTCTGGGTAAAATGGAAACTTCAGCAACATAACCATAGGATTTCTAATGCATAATGCAAATAAGTGTACTCAAAATTTGTATTAAATGTGCTTAAAAGTTAATTATTGGATATTTTTAAACAGCAAATGCCATAGAATTTTTATTAATTAGCCACATGGCTGTGGGAACTAACTTAAATTATGCTTAAATAATACATGAATGTTCCTTTTTTCTGTTTTGTTTTTGTTGTTATTTTAACTCTCCCTGCTTCTCCCATTTCCTGCCTCATATTTTTATTGAAAATGAAACAAGACCATTCCCATGCATCAAACAAAAGCAGTTCCCTGATGGTGCTTGAAACACACTCTGCCTCTGTATTTCCATGTGGATCTTAGGGGAAAGAAAATAGCCTGTACAGATCAATCATGATAGGAACAGGTCTGCTGCCATTCTTTCCCCACCCGGACTATTCCCCTTAGAGGAGTTTCTTTTCCAAAGGAGTCCTTTCTGATTAGCAGTTTGCTCCCTCTGTCTGTGAGAGATGATAAAGCAACGGCAGCAGAACCAATTTGAAACCATTATTTATCCTTATTGTGGTTTTAGGGGAATGTGTGACTGCTTGTGAGTTGCAGATAAGATTAAAGTTACTAAGAATAGAAATCTCTGTGAGCTTTTATTCATCTTCCTGAGAACCAAAGCCCTGACTGATCAACTTGTTTATAGTTTATGCAGTTTCAGATTTGAGAAAATTTTTGGATAATTGAACAATTGTCTGAAAAAGGCATGGAGTTCAATGAGCTTAAAGCTTTTGGGAGATTGCATTCTTTTTGAATAAACAAAGAGTGAAAGGTTTTATTTTTTTTTTTTTTTTTGACAATATTTTCTAAGGTGTTGCTGTTTAGGGGGAGGAGGTGAGTTTAGTTCTCTTGCCTGCTGCCCGCTCTTAGACTTTTACAAAGTCTGTGTACCAGATAAGGAGCCAATGGGCCAAATGACAAACTTTGGAAATGGGCTGTCCAGGCAATGCTGGGAAAGAGGCTGGAGGCAGATAACTCTATGTACCTGCCCTCTGACATATGTTTTTTTTGCTTCTAGGTTCCATGCAGGTATTTCAGGGAAGGTTACAATTTTTCTGCCACCTTTCCTTCCTTTCATGTGGCCTGGTTGACACTAAAACAGTTCAGATGTGCATCCTCTGCTTGCTGATTTTCTCATGATAGTGCAGAGGAAAGACCCCCAACAATTAATTAACAAGCAAATAAAACCATTCAGAAACTAAACTTTCCATTAAGAAAAAACAACTACTTCAAAACAAGGTCTCAGCTTTTCCCATAATCAACCAAAATATTTACTGAGTGTACACAATAAAGAACTTAATTTATGGCGTGAGTAGTGACTGTGTATACAAAACCCAAGTGAACTGAGAAGTGAGCAGTTTCACCAGTGCTTGTTAGAGTGTCAATGGAAAAACAAGTGTGTGAGCTAATTAAGTCATGTGTTAGCAAATGGCATTGCTGTGTAGGCACAGGAATAGGAGAGAACACTGGCCTTCAGCACAGAATGAAACCTGACTGAACAATATTCTGCAGCACGCAAAACAACTTGAAATGTTAAATGGTTGGGAAAAATAAACTTTCTTTGTATCTTTCTTGTACTGATGTACAAGAATCATAACCCTTTTTCATTTAAACAAATGCTATCTTTAATTTCCAGATACTCCTTATAAAAGGCAGATAGATTCTCCCTTGGCTGCAGTTAAATACAAAAATCTCTTTATCAATTTTTCAAGGAATAAGCCTGCACTATGTCTTGTTATTTCTAGCCTGACAAAGCAGAAGTTGTATATTTTCAACATAATAAGATCCATTTTGCTAGATATTTCACTACAGGAAGGGCATTAATTAAATCAAGAGGCTGTTTGCATCCATGTATGATTTTGTCCAAAGCTGAGTGTTTAAAACAGCTGATCTATATCTGAACTTCGAACAGGATTTTTGGTGAACATGCAAATTAACTACATTGTGTTACGAAAGTACCCGTTCGTGACTAATAGAAATTACCAGGGTAATGCTGCCTTTGTTCTCCTTTCATTATCCCCTTGTCCCGTAGTGTAATATCGTATCTTTGGTTGTGTTTAATTTTATGTAAGAGGAATAATGAGAGGAAGAACGCAGTGAAGAATGAGGACATTCTTTGTTACGCACGGGAGCGATTGGTGCTGCTGCTTGCCACATGGAGGAGCTCGGGTATCACGTTAGGAATTACCATGAGCCTGGCGAGCCCGGCAAAGCCGCTCTGGAAAAGCAATTCCTGCGATTATCTTGGCCTCATGCTTGCCCCTGGGTGTGTGGATAAGGTTGCTGCAACCCTGTGGCAGTAATGCATGAGAGCATAATTTGTTCTGTAGTAGTCCTAATACTCTTCCCTACTCGTACCGCAAGGATCTCAAACCTACTTAGACTGGTGCAAGCCTTGGCTATGGCTCTAATGTGGTTTATGGATACGTTTCCACAACTCCTCCTCCTGCTACAACATAGCATAACTAAGAGGAGAGGAAAAAAATGAGATAAAAGTCCTTCCTACCTTACTGTGCCATACAGAACTGGAGATTTAAATAATGTAGATTCAAATAATGTAGAGTCAGCTCCACAATCTGGCTGTACCAACATAAAGGGCCATTGACCCATAGCTATTTTTGTCTCTTTCTGACCTACTAAGATACTTTTTTTTTTTTCTTTAGTACACTTCTAGTGGAGAAATTTATGAGAAAATTCTCTAGATAAGTTCAGGAAAATCTATCTGTGCTAGGAAGTCTGTGCCAGCATCAGTCCTATGGCAGGTGGATCAGTGCAGATCAGGACAGTTCTTTGTCTTAGTGGATGGACCTGGGAGTGGGGCTTTGGGCTGTGCATGTTCAGTGTGACCTGTTGGACCATCTTGATATGCACTGGCTGGGTAGGGTGTCCTTGGTTTTGCTCCCCATGGTCATACTCTTTTATGTAGGCTGGATAGTGCATGTAAACTAAAAACATCAGCTCTGATGAACTAGGAGAATGAGGAAAATTAGATGTACACCAGCAGGAGGGAGTGGAAGAGAGGCTAGAGGCCTCCCATGCCATTAATTTCTTAAAGGTCAGGTTTTCACAACCTGTTGGCTCATTAAACACGTCATTTTGAAGCACCAGTTTCAGGTGCTCTGTGAGACTCTGCCTGAGGTGTGGGAGGAGGTGTCTGTGGGAGATGCTCACCTGGCAGCTCTTGGGGGGACACAGCTGGCCACAGCGAGGTGCTGGGTTAGAGGCAGGGATGGGAATGGAAAAGCAGATCAAGGACCTTATCTTCCAAAACTACAGTCTTGTGCTGATTATTTCTGGTTAAAAACAGGATTTCACTCCTTTTACAGTAATAAAATCACAACTCATGGCTTTTTTTTTTCAGATTAATTCCTTTTGTTATCAGGATTTACTGATGAATTATTGTCAGAGTATTACTCCTCCTCTCCTTCCCAGGAAGTATAAACATTTTTTCTCACAGTGCTACCTGCGCTGTTGATGGGGTCAGGAGTGAAACTGGCACAGCTGTAGCACCTGTCCTGTGTTGTAGGCACACAAAAACTTCTGGGGAAAGGAGGAACCACCTCAGGGTCTGTGGTGCTGTGAACTTCTGCATTTTCCTTTTTATTGCTTCCATTGGTGGTCTCAGTTGCAGCACTGTGTGCTGAAATAGCAGAAGGCTGAAGAGCTTTGGGGTTCTCCAGCCTCTATTGCTTCCTGCAGCCAGCTGCTGAGGGAAACACCAGCCTGGTGTGTCTTGCAGGAGGAAAAGGTGAAGTAGCCATTGCTGCTGCTTACCAGTTCATTTTAAGTTACTGTGCAGTTTTTTGCAGTATGATATGCTAAAACTACAAATGTCAGTCTTGCAAAGCAGATGATTATTAAAAAGCAGTATTCTTCCTAGGTCAGATCAATGAAAAAAAAATCTAAGTTTTGGCTTTTTAGATAGCCCTGAAAGACTTTGTGTTATTGTAAATCTTTGTTGGAAAGGTTAAATGACACTGGTTGCAACCAGCCTTAATTACACAAACAGTTTTGTTTTTACATTTGCCTCTGAAGTGTGTTAAATTTCTTGACTTGTTTAACAGGGATGTCTCACTTTATTTCCTGAGATTTGAGGCACAGAAAAAAAGAGCTCATGACATTACTGTCTGAAGCAATTCAGAAATGTGACACACTTCATGGCTGCAAGGGTAACTGCTGCAGATTCAGCTGGAAGAGTGGCAGTAGGAAACACTTCTAGAAAGCCAAGATTCCTTTGTGAGCTAATAGATCTTTCTGGCCATATGAGTAAGTAAAATTCGCTAATAATAAGTTAATTATGATTCAAATTTGGATTGGATCTAGGCTTTAAATGTGAATCCTGAAAAATCTATGTTTGTACTCTTGCCTTCTTTTTTCTTACCTGCTGCAATATTGGTAAATACATTGAGTAAGTTAATTGGGTTAAAGGGGTGGTAAATGCAGTAACACAGCACAGAACTGGCTCTAAATTAACAGTTGCAGGTGATAAATTATCCATTTCTGATTTGATGAGGGTACAACATAAAAGTGTGCAGTACCAGCAATTGGTACTTTAAAAAAAATGGTATGCCATTAACTTTGTTGCTGCATTCCAGGGAAACAATAAAAAACTATGGAAAATATACACCTTCTTTGAATTAAGATAAACGCTCTTTGTATTAAGTTGCAGCAATACACAAAGTAATACATACTGTCCAAGACAGGCAAGGTAGTCCTACTTCCATAGATTTGGGGTGTTAGGAAGCTTATCTGAGGTTTGAGGTTTCCCTTCCAGAAACTGGAAGAGATCAAAGTGTGCAGCTGAGTAAATAGAGGGCTCCAATTCACTTGGTAGGAATTTGCATTGGTGGAATTGCATGGTGAATAGGAGAGAGGAGATTTTGGCTAGGAAAGTGCCTTTTGCTTCTGTTTCTTTGAAGTTCAATCTAAATAAAAGAAAGAAAGCTTTCCCAATATAGGTCTCCCATATAAATATAAGAACTTCATAAACCCCTTCTCTCCTTAGTTCAATCATTTAAGCAGCCCATAATGATGTTGAGGTTAAAGAAGGTCTTCAGTTCCATGCTGAAGTCTTCAGCTCTGATAATTCTTGAGGGATCTTTCAGTGAGCAGAGTTGTGCTGACCCTCTTGAACAAGTGATTAATGAAACAGCTTTGTGATAAATAGTAGTGTGCTAATGACCTGCAGAGGGGGTTTATAGAGAAAGGCAGTGGTCTCTTGGGGTCAGTATAGCTGGTATTGCATTTTTAGGAGGAATAAAGGTGTTAATACTGCAGTTGCCAGACACAATCCATCTGAAGAAGTTAAATCTCTACTGAAATCCCCTCTACAGGGTCAATAACTTCTTTACACTTAACTTATGCCTCCTTTCTGAGTGCTGCATAGAGCTGCAGCTGTGTGCAACAGCCACTGAGCTCATGACTGTTAAAAGCCGCCGCCCTTCTGCTTTTTTTTTTTTTTTTTTTTTTTTTTTTTTTTTAGTTAAAGTTTATAAAGCCTTTTTGTGCTCCTCAGAGGGGAGCATGAATTCAAGGCTTTCAGTTCCTACTGTGCAAAATCTGGAGTTTTCTCTCAGGCCTCCATTCTCTGGGAGTCAAGTGGTGCTGCAGAAGGGCTGTAGTGTGGCCAGAGAGCCTGGCATTCCTGCCTCTGCACTGTGCCTGCTGCAGATCTTGAGCTCCAGCTGTTTCAGTCACTTTGAGAGGATTTCAGGGAAAATTCCTTTCAGCAGGTGCTGTGTGTCCACGATCCTACTTTCTAGTTTCCCACTGATCTTGGAAATACAGCAGAAAATAAAGAGGATCATATGTCTTTTTTTCTCTTGAAGTTGCCTTTTTATTTTTTTTTCATTTTCTGTTTTACCCCACTTTGTCATATTCTAAAAATTAAGCATTAACATATTTGCAGTCTTGAAAACCTGAATGATTGTAAATTTATACAATCACTCTTCAAGAACAAAACTGATTCCCCCCCCAATTTCCTATTCAGCCTTTCTGTTATTCTTCAGAATGTTGGCTGTAGGAACTATGAATGGAACTGTAGGAACTAGGAATGAAAAAAATATAAGTAAGTGTCATCAAGACTTGCCCCCTTTTTCATTTCGTCTAGCGACATATTTGTTTGGTGAAAACCCTGTTCTCCATCCCCAGCCTAGGATATCCCCCAGCAAAGCAAAACATTTGCAAAATATTGCTATTCCAGCTATTTCAAAGACAAGGCAAAGAAAATTAAAAATACCTACACCCTGCACAGAAAAAAGAAGTACCAGGAACTGGAGACTCTGAAGGCAGTACTTTCTGCTTTTGTGGCATGGCAGTGCTCTGGGTAGAAACAGCTGCAATACTGAAATGGCTGTGAACTTGATGGCCTCTTTTGGTGAAAATAATTTTTGTCTCTGTGGTTAAATTCTCCTCCTTTTCCTATAATTCATGTCTACATTTGATAGGGAGAAAGATAATACCGGGGGATTTTGAAGAGAACTATGTTTATTCATGTAACTCCAGGAAACAGCAGGAGTATTCCATTTATAAGGTTGAGAGAGGGAATGACCAAAACATTTTAAAATTTAAGTGTCTAAATATGGATCCTAGACAACTTATCTGACACTCTTCAGAAGTGGTCTCTAGATTCTATGGGCAGGAACATTTAAGACCTTGCCAAATACACTTTATTTTTTTTCTCTGATGCCCTAATCCACAAATTCATGTGCCTGAGGACAGAGGGGGAAAATCTAAAAATTTAGAAGTGTTTTAGAAGTGCTTTATGCATGTCCATTCCCTAACATGCATAAAGTGTACAGTAGAAGAATGAGGAGGATACAGCTTCTGTATCTGTAAAGCACCAGAAAGGAATTTGATGAGCTACTCCAATATCTCCTAGGCTAGATGAGATAATATATAATTAGAATATTTATGATCACTGGTGACAAGTAGGAATGATAATATTCACTAGCTGCAGTATTCAACTTCCCTGCAGGCTGAAATGTGCATTAAAGTGGATGTAGTATGTGGAGTGCTAATACAATAGATGTGGATCATTGTGGGGAGAAAAGGCTTTAAAATAACTTCCCAGTCTGCAATTTTTCTCTTTGTCTGGGAACAAGATCTTGCTTTGCTCCCAGAAGTAAATCCTGTTTTAATGAAATGCCTTAGGAAAGCTACCTTTCAAGGTAGTGTTCTCTGTCTCCTTCAAGTGTTTATACATACTTAGAAGACATTCTGAAAAGTAATGCAGAGGAATTTTTAAACATTAACAAGACTCACTTTCTTTACTAATTGCTAGTGGCTTTGTGTTAAACTTGTACTTTTCCACTTCAAATACATTCAGCCTTTCTTTGAGCTCAGGGAAGGTATTTGCACTTTTCTAGCATGTGGTTGAGTTCCAGCTGCCCCTTTGAAGTGCTGTTTGAGGCCGTAATCCTCTGAGCAGTCTGGCACAGAGCTCAGCTGGAACTGCACCAGGACGATTTGCAAGGTGGAAGCCACTGAAGCACTTTGCTTCAGTCTAGCAGAGAAATGGGAAAAGTCCCCCAGATCCAACTGAGAGCTCACAAAATGGGAAAGTTTTCAGTCTCCCTATCTATCTCCTTCCAGCCATTATCAAGAACCTGTTTTGTGAGTTTTTTTCAGCTAATTTTTTTTTCCAAAACCTAGTCTCTCATGTCTTTTCTGGAATAAGAGTTTTCAAGAAAAACATTGCATAGGCTGAGGGACATGCCAAAATTAGGAGGTAACAATGCTGTATTATAGCCATTATGACTCTGCTCTTCAAATATTTCCTGCCAGCCCTTGTTCAGAGAGCTTTAGGAGCTTTAGTCTTTTGTGTGATTCCAGTTTCCAGAAATCCAGCTTTGTAGTCTTTAGATACTCTGTCAAAATCTCCCACTCTCCTGTCTTTTCCACTTGCTGCCTCTGAGGGTTTAGTCTTGCAAGATGTTGAATGTACTGGATATAATTAGAGTCTGGAGAAACTCTTGTGTGCATCAATTGCTGCTCACACCAACTACTTATCATACCCCAAGCACTTCACAGGCACAGAAGGTAGAGAAGCCATTCCAGGTGTCTCTCCACACACTTAACAGTCAGTGGTTATTTTTCATTCCTGAAATTACACACATACTTTACAGCATGGGGATTGAAACGCTCATCATTTTGCAGAGTCACAATCCTGAACAGTATATGTGGTTTGAGGTTTGCTGTGCCTACCCAGAAAACACTTTGTATGCTGATTATACAAAACAGGAAGCAAGCCAGGCACGTTCACAGCAGAGTAAGGGGCTGTAGACAGGTCTATGGTTGTAAGATGTGCCTCAGATCCCAGTTCCTGCCCTTAACAAATTACCCCCTACACTGAAAAGCAGAGTTTTGGGGATAGCCTGACTCTTAGGACAGGAGGCTTTAGCTGATGGTGTAAGCAGCTATTTTTTCTGTGGAAGAAACAGGTGTGACAAACTCAATGCTTGGAAAATATGACAGATGAACAGACTTTCACAGAGCAACAATATGTTGTGATGTTTGATTGCTCGCTGTTTGGCAGAGCTGTTCCAGGGAACCAGATGATTGCATGTGAGCTTCACCTCACTGGCTCAAAACAACTGCAATGCTCTTCTTTAATATATGGAATACTTTTGTTATATGCTGCTCCTTCAGATTTCCAATAGAAAATAATTTTTAACGTTTCTGTGTCTACAAGTTTTATAACAAGTGGTCCATAAATCCCCTCTCTAATATTGTGTAGCTGTGTAGTACTGGTGGTTTATCACAGGGATAATTTTATAACTTGTGTCACACGGGGACTCAGGTTGTAAACTGTATGCTTGTTCTAAATCTTCAGCAGTTTGTTGTGATCCAGCTCACTGCTGCACTTCTAATCCCCCCCTGAATATGCTTTAGAGTAAGTTGTACAGTGGAATTTTTGTACTTACCTTTACTGAGGTAAAATTTATACACTGAACACATGTATAGGGTAATATTACGTTGTGCTTTTGTGATTTTGCTCCTGATAAGAATTTTATTCTTAATCAATGTTTCTGCTTATTGGCACAACTAATTTTAATTAAAACACTGAGGTTTGCCTGTCAAGAATTTGTATGTATTTCAACTAATTTTAATTAAAACACTGAGGTTTGCCTGTCAAGAATTTGTATGTATTTACCCTGCAAGGTCAAGAACTTTTTAGTATTGTTGGTTTTTTTGGTGGGTTTTTTTTTTTTTTTTTTGTTTTACAACTACAGTGTGAGCTGATATAAGAAAAATTGCCTTCTGAAGAAAGCAAGCTTATCACTATGCAGTTTCATGGATAAGAAATAGTTAATTTTTTCTATGATCTTGTCATAATGCTAGCTAGCTAAGATACAGGATATGTGTTAGGGAATGAACATTTATGGCTAGTCCAGTGGATGTGGAGTCCTTTGGCTCTCTCTTCACACCACCCAAGCATAATGCAGCTCCTTGTTTGCATCACATTACATGACATTAGTACAAAGTGCCAATCTTTAAGTACAGATTTGCATCCTTTCTGATAACAGAAAGAGAAGATAACTTTCTTTCCAAAGCATTTTGTATCTCTACACCAGTCAATTGCAAAGCTTCTCAAGGGACATCTCTTTTGTAGTCTTAATGCACTCCTTGTACATCCCAGACTTGATACATAATCTTTTAAACTGCACAAAGAGCTCTGCTCAGTGATACTAAGTCTTCCACAAAGATGAGTCATATTTATTGCATTGGGCATATTTAAACTACTTATTCTATATATCTGTCTAAACTGATGTAGGTAAAATAGGCAGTTACTACAGACAGCCTGTAAATCTGGCATACTTTCAAGGCCTGGAGCAATCAGCTATTGCTGGTGCAGAGTCATGGAATGAATTTTAAAGTAATCAGTTTATGCCAAGTCTTTCTTAATGTGCTTGCAGGTCTAGTGGCAACAGGAAAGAAAAAGATAGTGATAGCTCATCTGGGAATGATTCTATTGTGTTGCATAATCTGCAGCTATACAGCAAAATGTACTTTGAGCAGGAGAGGTCTCTACAGGTTTGCTGTGTTTTTTTAAATGTTGAAAGGCACAACTTTCTTGTCACAGACAAGGCTTTACATCAGAGAGTTGATTCAAAAAAGTGTGGCATTTATCTTAATTTTGCTCTTTTCAACTTCAGTGACACCATTTTGCCACTGAGTGGGAGTAAGATTAGAATAGTGCTGAACATCTTTGACAGATATTTTCAAGTTGGCAATTTTCTGGAATTGCAAAGAACTTTACCTGCTTGGTGCATCGAAAATACATTTCAGACTGTTTTGGGTGTATAATGCAGCCATAGAAAATTCCAGAAAATCCAGAGCAAAGACTTTACATGAGTTCCTCTTCTCCACCTGTAACGAAAAAAGAAAAAAAAATTGTATGTATGAATGTTTTTGAACTCTTTTGATAAACATATACAGAGGTAGAACTTAGCTGATGCTATGGTGTGTTGAAAATTTTGGAGTATTGTTTTGTTGTTTTTTCTCTGATGAAATTGTGCATAGACATTTATCCCTGATTGGAGACCATTGATCTAGAACTGTTGCTTCTTCTAAATATAAAAAAATTAAACCTATTCATTTAAAGACAGCATCACTAGGCAGACTTTGAAAATATTTTTTAGTAAAGCTGCCTACATCCCAACTTCTGATATAGAGGCAAGATTGTCTTTTGACACTGGAGTACTTAGTATGCTGTTACAGGTCACAGTATATTGGTTTTTGTTTTCTCTTTCTCTGCTGCTGCCATTTCCCTCCTTCCTTTCTGCTCCTTAATTGAGATCCACATGCTGTTTAGCAGGAATTGCTCTAGATTAACATTTTTGTCAGTCTGAAAGTCCTGAGGTCTGGTACTCTGTCCTTCTCTGGGTCTGACAGTCACTTCTGGTGCCTCCTGTTAACGTTGCACAGGGCCCAGGCCTTCTTGCCAAGGCTATCTCTAAAGTTGTTTGGCAAATTTTAAGAGAAAGTGATGAAGCTTGAATGATTTTCTGTTATTTGACTTGGATGGGATGAGTTGCTGAGATCAGGTATGGCCCTTTCCCAGAGGATTCAAGCCTCTAGGATTTCAGGGTTGAGCAGCAAGGGAAGCAGCAAGCCCTGAGCCCTGAGTGATGCTCTTGTTTGGGCTGTGCTGACCAACCCTTATGTTCCTGCAGCTTTGCAGAAAGGGAAAAGGAGAAAAGATTCTCTGAGCATAACCCCCTTCTCTACACTACCTGAAAACAGAACTGGGGGAAGTAGTGGGGGTTTCCTTCTATCCTCTGTGGAGGAAGGTTTTTAAAATAGGATTTCAAAGATACAATATTGGAAGTTTGGGGACTGCTGATTGCTACCTCTAAGAAGACACCTGTAAAGCAAGTGAGTTAACTGGGGCAGACACTTTGATGGTGGGAACCTAATTGCACTTTACTAGGGCTCTGTGCCCACAAAACAGGATTTTGCTCTCTTCTGTAAAAGTTTTTATGTGACTGTGGGCTTATGAAAGTCCTAATACCAGAGATGTTGAAAATGCAACAGTTTTGGGAGTTAGGTTCTTTAGGCAATACCTCCAACTCCATCTAAATTTGTAACAGTGTCTTTATCTTTGTGTTTACTAGCAGATCATAAAAAAAAATCATCAAATAAATAAAATCCCCACCCCATAACAAACAAAAAATCCAAACTGGACTAATTCAGAGATGGATTTAGGAAAAAAAAAATTATGTGAGAGACAGGAGGGAATTCAAAATGCAAAGAAGAATTGTTTAAACAATCCTGAAATGATAAAGTTTTCTGTCAGAGTAACAGATATTATAGTGTACTACCCCTCCCCCACTTTTTAATGGAATGTGAAAGTGTGGGACTCTCTCATTTGAAGGAGCTAGACACAGGAGTATAGATCTTTGTTTCAGGGAATTTGAGAATGTGTCAGACATCTCTGAGTATAAGAGGTCTTTGAAGTATACTACTAAGCTTTGTACTTGAAAGAATTAAAGGATGCTGTATAGCTTTGTGTGAAAGAGAACTTCAAAGCATACTAAGAAGTAGTGAAAGATCTGCAGTTACTAAATTTACAGTAAAGAACTGTAGTAAGTCTTCCTTTTTATGTATAATAGCAACATGATATTTATGGAGAAGGCACAAAAGATGGTGACTGAATGGATCAGTCAATGGGACGGACAGAATTTTGAAAAACTTAGTGTTTGAAATCCATCAAATGGTGATGAAACAGCCATGACTGCTCAAGGTGCCGAGTTAAGTGTGTTGCTATGGTCTTCCACATTAAATGGTTTCTGCTCTTTAAAATTTCTGTGTATTTAGTTGAGCCTTGATTTTCCACCATGACAGCTGTGTTTTCATGTTAAGCCATTAGAAGTCTGCTAGACTGTTGGGCACTGATCATACTACTGAGCTCCAGCCTACACTAAGGTTTTTAGTGTTAAGGATATTTTTGTTATATTTCAAGAAAATTTCTCAAAAGATGGGTTGAGAGAGAGAAATCCAAAAGATTATGCGTTGTAGGAAGAAGCTGAGAGGTGTGAAAGAACACAGGACCTTGGAGTACGAGTTAAAACCCTTAACTCCTCTAAGTTTGGCACAGATCATCAGTCACATGCTTGGTGCCAGTAGCATGCAACAGTTGAAGTTTTTTAGCTTTTTCTCAATTTTTTCTCTGTTTAGGACTTTTATAAGGATGAATATAATGATGTTTTTTGAAGGGAACTAAGAGTTATCTTCAGTTTGGTGGATCACGAATCCCTGGAGACAGGAACAGGTGGGATGATGACCTGTGACTTACTTTGGCTGAATTTGGATTCTGAAAGCTGTGTCTGACAGGTAGACTAGCACGAAAATAATATGTGAATTAATAGTGTAATGTATGCTCTGTGCTAATTGCTTTTTTATGCATTTTGGTAAATTTGAGGGAAGTGATGCCTTCCAGATGGACCTTGACAGGCTTGAGAAGTGGGTCAATGCCAACATCATGAAGTTCAACAAAGCCAGGTCCTGCATATGGGCTGCAGCAATCCCCAATATCAGCAGAGTAGAGAGGGGTGAATGGACTGGGAGCAGCTCTGAGGAGGACTTGGGAATATTCACAAACAGACATTGGAAATGAGGTGGCAGTGTGTGTTTGCAGCCCAGGATGCCAGCTGTGTCACAGGCTGCCTCAAAAGCAGCGAGATCAGCAGTCTGAGGGAGGGGAGGTGATTCTCCCCCTCTGCTCTGCTCTCATCAGGCTCGACCTGGAGCACTGCATCAGCTCTGGGGCTCCCAACATAAGAAGGATGTGCACTTCTTAGAGGGCCACAATAATGATCAAAGAGCTGGACCATCTCTCCTACGCAGACTGAGTTGGAGCTCTTCAGTCTGGAGAGGAGAAGGCTCCAGGGAGATTTTGTTGTGGCCTTTCAATACTTAAAGAGCCACAACAGATTGGCCAAAGAGATTGAGAGGGACACTGAAAAATGTTACCCAGAGAAGCTGTGAATGCCTGGAAGTGCTCCAATTGGATGGGGCTTTGGCCAATGCAGTTTATGGAAGGTATTTCTGCCCATGGCAGGGGATTTGGACAAGATAACCTCTGAAGGTCCCTTTCAACCCAAAGTATTCTATAGCTCTGTATTCCTCTTCATTAGGTGTATCTCTGTTTTCGTTGGAAGTAGGATAATCCATGCTGCACAAAAGAATCCTTTGTTTCCGTGTAAGTAGCAACTAATGCACATTTATTTCATTCCCTGTATCCATGGCTTTTAGGCTTATCCTAAGAAAGATGATGCTTGAAAGTATTTGGAAAAAAAGTGAGTGTAGCCAGGAGAAGTTGGCTGTTGCAAGGACTGGATTGGGGAATGGGGCAGGTAGGGCCAACACAGCTGCCACTGGTAGGAGACACTGACCATGATAAGGATCAGTGACTGGGAGCAGAGGAAAGCCATGACTTGTGGGGGCTGACAGCTGACCCAGGGAGAGAAATTTGCTGCACCAACTTACTATGCATTAACTTTGCCATCTAAAGAAGCCTTAGATGACTGAAGGAAAACCGTGTACCCAGAGAAACCGTTTAGAGCACCATTCTTCCAGATTATAAATTGGAAGAGCTAGTTTTATAATCTAGATTTTTGAAAAACTAAAAGAAATTCAATCACCCCCCATTTTTGCTACTTCTCCAAATGGCAGCAGTGTGTCATCAACTAAATCAATGTAAATGAGTGCTGACTCCAGTTTTTTTCTCACTTAGCTATGAAAAGTATTGAATGTTTCTTCAGTGATGTTTTATTCAAAATTTATTCAAAACCAGCTGGAAAGAAGAGGGAGAAGCTGTGGCTCCAGAGATTCACTGTCAGCTGTGCCATACATCTCCAGAGACTGTTATAACTTGCTTTGGGATCTTTGTTCTATACATAGCTTCTGAGGGCTGCCTACACGCTCATTATTCTACTGCCTTGATCCTTTTCTGTGTTTATGAGATGAATGAATGGCTAAGGTCAGTCTTGGACTCAGTGGTTTGTCAGGTGGCACTGCTAAATCTTGGCAGAAGGCCACATTTCCTTTTTCGAAGATGAGATAATCCGGCAGTGCCGATGTCTCTTTAGATATAGAAAGAAAGATGAGGAGTCTGTAAGATCTTACATTGTCTCCTCTTCTTATATTTTGAAATAAATACCACACCAAAACCATTAAGTGAGGCACAGCTGTAATTCTAATACACTTTTACAGAGCAAGTACTTTCAAAAGTATCCATTGGAGGACAGTAGAACACTATGAATCAAGGAAGTATGGTGTTTCTACTTAAAAAAAGAAAGCCACATTTCTCTTTGAAAAAGAAAAATTAAAGTAGAACATTTTTTGTTTACATAACATGGTCTGAAAATCCATTATTACTTGACAGTTTTTCTCTGTCTCTCACACCTTCTATAGCTCCATTACTGCTTTGTTTTTGTTTTTGAAAGTGGAGGCATGTACTCACTCCCTGGATGCTTTTATAATCACTTGTTCCAATTTGAAATAATTCTCAGATGGGCATGAATTTTTCTGTTCATTTTTTAAAAAATATTTTTATTTTTAGTTTTTCAGCTTTTAGTCATTTGCAAGTCTTACATTAGCTTTTTAACCTCATTTATATTTAAAATTATTACTATCCTTCCATCTTTTTCTTACATCTCACTGAAAGGGTGCTGAAATAAGTAGCCAATCATTAGTAATGGAACTGAGATATAAGTCAGAAAACTTAGTGCAGGACTGAAGAACACTTTTGACTCAACATGGCTCTCTGGGAATGGAAAAAAAAGACTTCAGGTTTTGATTCAGTCTAACACAAATAAACTCTCATCTACCCTCTCATTGTCAGTATTCTGCTCCTTTCTGCTCACATCCATTGCAGTCAAAATTGCAGCTGCTGAAATTATTTTTGTCCTCTGTCATTCAGAGGTCAGAAGAAAACTGTGTTGTATTTAAGATTTTCTTTTCTTTCTTTTTTCCCCTCTCCTTACTTCTAAGGTCTCTCACAGCCTTGAACTTTTCTATAAATTGTATCCACACCTGTGATAGTGAACTCAAATTTCTTCCCAACTTCCGTGCCAGACCATTCTCTCCTTTTAAAGCAATATTTCCTTTCCACTTGAAACACGCTGGTAGTAGGATGTGAAGGATTGCCTTGAGATTTTTCTCTTGGAATTGGTGTTTAAAAACAAAGCCCTTACTTATGTCTTGCTTAATATCTGACCTCCATGTGAGGATATTTGGAAGACTTATGTGTGAATAAGAGTTCAGTGGGGGTAGTGGAAGAGGGAGGAAGAGAGACAGGAGTTGTGGAGGGCACAGCATCTGATTTCTGGTTCTGTCACTCCGGTAATCTTGTGGTCCCTTTGCTGTCACATTTTTATGTTTCCTGTTTGTAGTATGTGTAAAGTACATTGTGCTGTTGCTTTTACATTAATTTCACAAAGCTCTGCATAAAGTATTTATTCAGAGGCTGATAATGTAATAGTAATTTCCAGAGAGAAAAATAGTACATTAAATACTTTTTACAAATAATTCAGCTGAATTTGGCTTTTCACTCTTTATTTTTACATAGGGTCAAGCTCCAGAGCAGTAAGTATCTTTACACTTTGGTGACCTTTATACAACTCCAGCTTTAGTTCTCAGTTTAGTTCAAAGGAAAAACTAATGCTTTGCAAAGTTCAGAAATCAGTGTATGTACACACATAGAGAAACCATGATCACACATGACATTTCCATTTTATTGCATCCAAATTTAACTGTGGATAAGGAGCTTGTGTTAATATTTTGTGTTTCCCTTCCCCTGTTACATTGCATATGGTGTTGTCTCTCTACGTTTGTGTGCAAAGCTTGTCCATTGTATTTAAAATTGCAATACAATGGTGAAAAATAAGTACTTATGTGGGGGGATTTTCTAAGAAGGTGACTTCACAGTGATATCTGATTAATTTATTCCTATCCCCTACTGTTACTCTCCTCAAATGATTTCCAGATGCCTAATCTAGGTATCAAAACATGTAATAATAAGTGGGATGAGATAATAAGTCAAAGTCTGCTATTATTTAGTGAGAGGGACCATCTCTACCTTATTCTAGACAGTGTGGTGCCACACCATCTTCTGCAATCTTACATGGACAGCCTGCTAGGAAAGCTATTTGTCACAAGTCGTTTGCATAATGTTTATTGAGCAGAGGAGGAGGGTGAACGGATTGCCTTTGTGCTCCTGAACCCCTCTGTGTGTAAGCAGAGCAGGGAAATCCCTGAGACTTGACCTACAGTTCTGCCCATAATGGGCCAGGCTGCTCCCCTGCTACTTGCATCACGGGTTGCCTTTCTTGTGGGATTGCCTTGCTGGTTTCCCTGCCCTCAGCAGTGTTTAACATTCTTCAGGTGTATCAGCACAGCCCAATGCTTCCATTTAAGCAGTTCACATTTAAGAAGAATTATGAATTGTGTAATATTAAATTGAAGCCCAAAAATTCTAAATGAATCATGTCTGAAGTGATTAAAATTCCCTAAAAGGCTCCTATAATGTGATATTTGAGATTTAAAAATTTAGCATGGTTCCAAGTTTATGTGACTGTTTTCTCTGAGGAGTTACTTAAGCTCTACCTTCGATGATTATAATTATTATCCAAATTGCATAATGTGATAAAATTGTTGCAGCTTTCAGAGGCCTTTAACCTCTATTATGGCACCTCCAGTTCTTGCTTAACAGCAATTCATCAGGTACAAATCTTATGTGTGTTGAAGCTCACAGATGGAATTGAATTTTGTCTTTACATTGATGATAAATTGCTGATGAATCCAATATAAGCAGCTGAAGAAAAGTGGTGACTGTCCCCGGCTTGCCACTTCTAGCCATGGGCATTAATATTCAATATGACCAAGGACTTCTGTTAAAATTAAAGGCTATTTGATTCTAATAAATGTCAGGAACATTTCTCTGCATTTGTGGTCAATGTTGTGATTGGTTTGAGTCTATTCTAATCTACCATACCCAAATTCCTCTTGCTTATGCATCAGAGTTTCCTGATGTGGATTTTTTTTATACCAGATATCATTAGATTACTATGAAGAGCCATACTGTCATTTGCAAAAGATCAGGTGGGTACCCACAGCTAAATTGAATTAATCTCCAGGACAGTAATGTGAGACTTTGCTGGCAAGAACCTACTTATATAAGATAGGAAGTTTATTTCAATGGAACTTTTTACAAATTACAGTGGCCAAAACTTACAAAGATCCTTGGAAAGGTGGAGTGCTCTTTTCTCCTTGCTGTTCTTTTCCCATCCCTAAATTAATGAGTGGTGTGTTTTATATAACAATCTCTTGTTTCAAAGTACAACCACACAGCCTAGGATGAGGGTCTTAGAATTATCCAGAGGATTAAAAAAGTCTTGATTTTCATTAAATCAGTGGAAGATTGGAAAAGTTTTTGAATTTTTGAAAGAAATTCCTGTCCCATTAACAGTTCTGTCACATAATCAGAAAGACACAAGTTGGTTTTTTTTGCCTCCTATGCTCTCTAGGAAGCTAGGCACTATATTGGCTAAAGACTCCCCTTCCAAATTTATTTAGAGCTACTTTCCTGTCTATTTGTTCTTGCTCCACTTTGAACTTGAATTTGGACACAATTTCTCCCCTAGAGGTTTCTCTAGCACTATACTTGAGGATAGCAATGCACTTCCTCAGTCTGTTTTCCCAGCTACTGTCTCAGAAAAAGAAAGAAGCTGCTTCAACTTCTGACTGTGTGCCTCATCTGAGGAGAGAGTGCACACAGCAAAATCCCTGTCATGGTTCCTGTCAGAGATCAGAATGACCTTTTCTCTCTGCTGTCACCATTGGAGCTCAGATCTTTAGTGCTGGTCCTCAGAAGAAGCATCCTGCTGGGGAGTAAATGAAATGGTCCTGGAGCAAATTCCAGCACTACTGAGGAGTGGACTTCTGGAAAACCGTAAACTGAAGAGTCATGAAAATTTTCTGCTGCAGACTTTGTACTGGTTTTTAGGTGCAATGAGCCATCACGTAAGTGTTTGAAGGTGACTGATTCAAGCGTGTGCAATTTGAACCAGGCTCCATTGACACTGAACCTAATGAAGTGTGCAAAGCTACTTGTCAGATAAGAGAAAAGAGGAGCCCAGCCTTCCGGAAAGGGGACAGAGAAAGTTCTGGGGGATGGGATCAGCTGGTGAAATGCTTATTATAAGAGTTACGGGTAGTTAGATTAATGCTATCCTAAGTACAAAAACACAACCAAAAAAGAAGTCCATGGTAATTCCTTAAGGAGAAATTTTGCCACTTTTCCTGCCTTCCTTCAGTTACAGTTTAACTCTACAACCTTGTATAGAATTAACTATACAACCAACTATGGAACTAATTCAGAGAAAGAAAATTATTGGATTCAGATTTCTGACTGGACTTCTAGGTAACTTCAGGCATGGGCTTCTCAGTTTTATTCCAAAATGAAGGTCTGTGGTCTGGAAATAATTATTCTGGATTCACTTATAACTCCTTTCTGTGCAAGCAAATCTTCACTGCTGTCAGATACTTTTGGCATCTGGAGTATTTGTATCTGGATAATCAATAATTCAAACTATTTTATAATTTATTATAATAATTAATTAATTAGAACCAAATCCTATTGTTTCATGCAGTGGCAATGAAACTGGCTTAATGGTCGTGAAATTGGACTATTTCTGGCCTTAAACAACTGGAGAATGGAAAAGTGGAGACAGAAAGCAAGTACGCATGAAGTTTTACTATTATCCCCAGACAGCATACTCTGATACAAGAGGACAGTGAGGAAAATATATTTATTGTTACTTACTGCTTACCACAAAATATTACCAGCTGTGCTTTGGGCATGTCAGAGCTGGATTTCATAATTTCCCCTGTTTTCTGCAGTGGTTTTTGCTCTCCTCTTGGCTGGAGACCTGTTCCTTTCCTCCTGCTCCTCTGTTCTTTCTGTAGTAGCCAGGGGCATGGGGAAACTGGTGATTTTCTGCCCTGCTGCTGCTATGGTGAGTGAGACTGAGCTTCCCTTTGTGACAGGCTGACAAAATCCAAGAAATATTGATTGTCATAGGGAACTGCAACCAAAGCTTGGAGTCTTGAGAGGTTTTTTGGCTTAGCTGAGGCATGATGGAAGGCTTTCTTCGCACAGGAATAAAAAAATCCTGCTTCAGAGGTAACTTAGTGCTTGCAAGGGACTGCCCCTGATGCCACTCCATTGCCACCACCACTCTCCTTAGAATTTTTTGTTGATGAGATTCCTTGATCAACATCTCTACCCAAAGATCAGTGCCCTAATCAAAAACATGACAAGGTTTAAATGGCAATGGTAAATCTTCTCTTTAATTATAGTTTTTATTCTGATTCTTGTTTCTTGCTATTATTGTATTTGTCGATGACCAACATCAGCTGACACTGTAAAGTCATGGTCTAACTTTGTGGATTTCCATCTTGGCTGAAGAAACTCCAATTTAACCTTTCAGGCTGAATTCTTCTTCATTAGGCTGGAGTCTCTTATTAACTTACAGACTCCTCCATTCCATTTCATTTAATTAAAATTGTTTCCATTATATGAACAAGAATAGATTTTGATTTATGGAAAGCTTTGTGCAATGAGGAGTTAATATTCCCATTGTCCTTTCCTACCACTTGCAATCCCAGTGTGAATCAGTGGTTAGGAAGTGAAGATGATAACCTGAATGCATTATGCTGGTAGTTTTTGGAAGTAGTCAAATACAGCTTAAAGTTGCTTTGAAATGATTCAAGATAGACCTTAAAACTTTCAGAGTTATTGTAATGCATTTAATTAGTATTTAAAACAAGATCTACATTTGCATGCTTCCTTTTGGTATGTAAGTGTGCACACCATCTGATAAGCTAGAATTGTGGAAGGTCATCTAGAGGAAGAATAGAATAAAATTTTCCCTGTCTGTGAAAACATCTGCAGATCTAAAATAAAAAATGGGAGGAGGGGGGAAGAGAGTGGAAAACTAAGAGGGACATGGGTTGCTTACAAATAAGTATAAAGCAGAACTGGAGAACTGGATAACTGCAGCTGATGATCATTGACTTAGGATAGATTCATTTGGGGATGCCAATATCTACTCTTAATGGCATTGAAAATACTGGATGTCAGTGTGCATTTCTTTCAGACCTTGTGACCCTGCTGAAGCCCGTTTTTTCAGTCAGAGATGGTTGTGGTGGAGTGGGGAGTAAGTTTCAAATCAATTAATTTTGTGACTGAGTTTTGTAGAAGGAACTTGGCTCTTACAGAGGCTGCCCGTTCACCCGGGGTGATTTCAGTGGTGAATTCTCTGACCCTGGTGTTCATGCTGTCTGTGCCAGTGCAGCCTGGGAATGATGATGTTGTAGAAAATGGGCCATAGTTTGGGGCATCTTATCTGTGCTTGGTTTGGACCAGGTGGTGCAAAAAAATTCCTTATTTTAAGGCCCCTTTCCTTATTTTTATTGCCTCTGGGACCTCTGAAGACTATTATTTGAAGCACTGATTCTCCATGAAGACTTGCTTGGCCATAATGCCTCCCAAAAATGCAATAGATATGAGATGCTCTCACATTATTTCCAGATACAGCACTATCAGGAGTCTGAGACGGAATTTCTGTGGGCATCTTTGTGCAAACCAGTAATAATGTATCCAAAACCTGTTAAATTTTCTTGAGCCCAGAAAAATACCAGGAGAAGAAACCCTGTTCACTGAAGGCCCAGCCACAAGCTGTGCTGAGCATTTGCTGTTCCCCTGAGCATGAGGGTCAGCATCTCTCAGAAACAGAGATTGAGCTGCCACCCTCATTGGTGTTTTGCTCAGGTTTATTTTTCATTCTTGTAATTAGGACCTTCTGATCCCTTTGAGAATGCATAATTGAAAGCGTGTTAGCAGAATATTTGTGATGGACGTGTATTTTGGCCAGCTTCCTAGATTCCTTTTTTCTTCTCATACCAGGAAGAGATTAAATACAGCCATATACTCCCACTGCATAGTGCCCTTATTTTCCTGCATGTTCTGTTTTTTGTGAAGACCAGAGATCAATAAACACCCAGTGTAAACCTCTAAATACATTTAATGTAAGTAAACTCAAAATATTTGTTTGAATAATTTGAATCAAGTAAATATGAGTACATCTATTAAAATCTTTCATGTAGGTTTATATTGACCATTTTTCACTCAGGTTTTGTTTTCATTTCACTATAACTAGATTGCATGGATTAGTTTCCTCTAAATTTGACCAAGCTAAGTGCTAGATTATACTATGGACTTGAACTTTGCTTTCTGTAAACAGCTTGTAAAACATTTAGGAATAGTAGCATTATGGTGACATTAAAAAACAAAAATCTAGATCAGCCAATTTCATACAGACAGCCCTCTTTATCTGATAAAAATTCATGAATAGTCATAAATTGTCTGTACCCTTGCTTTCATGGGGAAATAACAATAGTGTTTGCATGTTTATCTCTGAAACAGCATCTGCAGCATGTTTGTCATTAATACAGGAAAACAAGAAGAGAAGCAAAGCTGACATGCATTTGCAAAGATGGTGTTTTTATATTCATGTCCTAATGCTGTTATTGACATTGGGTATCAATAGCAGAAGCTCTGTCACAGAGACAATTTTAAATGTATGTAAAGAGGCTAACATTCATCTTTCCTTAATTAACTTCATTTTGCATCCTGGAAAATACAGTAGGATATAATATGCCATGTGGACCCTCCTTAAGGAGACAAGATGTGGCAGAAGTCCCTTTAACAATTTCTATTCTATTAAAAATCTAATTTAAAACTGAAGACAAGCCTCTTCAGGAAAAACACCTCTGGGACTGTAGATTATGTAGATGACCACCACCATGGGCTCCCAACTGTCTCTTTTGTGGGCAGCCTCTATGGTATGGTGTGTCCCAAACGCCTCCTCCTGCACCGCGGCTCTTGCCTCTGCTGCTCCCCTGTCTCTCAAGGAGCGCTGCTGCCATTGCACATCACCTGCAGGCTTTGCTCAGTCTGCTAGACCGAGCCTGAAAGGATTCAGGGCCAATTGTGGCTGAGATGTGGGCAAGCATCCCTTATCCTCTCAGACCTCCCTGTGGTCTCAGGACAAGGCTAGGAAGACAATGGAGCTGACCCTGCCCGGATTGCACATGGGCACTTGTGGGGCAGCATGAACTGCAAGGTTGCCTTGGGTAGGTGTCCTTCAGGAGATCAGCTGCACTGTTTAAGCTCTGCAGCTTCAGTGAGAACAGCCTTGCTCACCAACACCACAAAAATCATGATGGACTGCAAAGGCGTTTTTTGGCGGGCCAAGCCAGTGCATGGTGAGCTGGACCTTCAGGAAAAGTGGCTGCTGCTCCAGAGACACTATCTAGCCTTCTCTGTCAGTCTGCTAATAATAATGCTTAAATATATATAGGATACTTATAATAATGGCCAAATCAATGTTTTTCTTAGTGGTGTACAAGTAAAGCACACATAATTTAAAAGGGTAATTTATGTACTTGTGGGATTATAGCCCAGGGTTTGTTCTAGAGGTCTCAGGAAACTCACTGTATTTGAACAAAGTTGATTGGTGATGTTTTGTGAAGCTGTGGTGCCCAGACATACTGACAGCCATGCTGAGGGCATGGCTGCTTGCTCAGGAGACATCTTGTATGGAACAGGCAGCCTTGTGGGTTGGACCTTCCTCTTCAGCACAAGAAACCAGACCATTGGGGAAAACCTCTGTGAAATTTCTTTATCTCTTTTGTTTCCAGATGTATCCTAAAAAGGGGATTGCTATGTCTATAGGGACTATTTTGATGAAGTGATGTTCTTTGTTAGCCTTGGTGTGCCAGTACCTCCCCCAATTATCCCCTTTTATTGTATACACAAAAGTGTCAACCTTAAAGTACTCGTCTTGAGAATGTACAAAGATAGCTGTAATTTGTCAACCATTTTAAAATCTCCAAGCAACTGTCTCTCTTTCCATCACATTCGCTGTAGTTGTTGTTCTGCAGGATGACTTGAAGTTTTGCATACAGGGGTGTGTGAATGAAATTCTTACAGTTAGTTATCTTGGCTTACTTTCTGCATGGAGAAGGAATTAATTGCTAATTGTAAAATGAAGTGTCAATATAACATGAAAAAAAAAAAGAGGTTTTATTTGTTTATTGTACCAGGCTATCCCCACTCAGTTATCACTCATGTGCATTTAAGTTTACATTGGTGTGGTTGGTGGCTCTATGACACTATTAGTCTTACACTGTTTGATTCCTAAGAAGTCAGTTCAATAACCACAACGAGGATGGATTTTTTTGTTTGTGTTACAAACCTGTCAAGTAAAGGGATATTTTTCTAAGCAATTGCTCCCCGGGAGAAGCAGAAAGGCGGAAAAACGGCATTCGGTCTGACCTTGTGCTATTGAGCCAGGACAATATACTGCAGAAGAAAAGCTGTCAGCAGCCTATTGTGGCAAATCCTTGCTGCTCCTCAGGGCCTCACACCAATGAATATCTGTGCCAAACAGATAACTTGTTTTCTAATCTCCCTGTTTGGCTTATTTGTGTCTGTGGCCTACTATAAAATATACTATGCCTGAAAAGACTCAGAGTGGATGTCCTTAGACCTGTCCATGAACCCTTCCTCCATAACATGAGCCAGACTGCAGCTCAGATAAGACTATTTCTATGTCTGTTCCTGGTGACAGGGGCCACATTTCCCTTCCTGCTACATTGCACCTGGCTGAAGATCATCCTGAGTTATTCTGGAAGGACTCTGATACGTGGTTCCAGAAGAATTTGGCTCTTTAGTGCTTGTTTACTCTGCTTGCATCTTATGCCGCTGTGAAATACCAAACTGGTAAGGGCAGCTTGATTAACTACTTGCTTCTCTGTGCCAGTCTTGGTCAGCAATTGTTGTTACAAGTATGAACTTCTATTACTATGGCAGATGCCTCTGCTATGTAACCCAGAGGAGACTTTTCCCTGTCATTTCCTCTCCTTTCTTCCTCATCCCCAGGCTTTTATAAGCAAATGCTGTGAGAGCTTAGCTCCAGCACTTCATCCATAATAGCAGTGAGCTTGCTGTCTGATTAGGTGGTGGGGGATTTTTTCCCTCCAAAATGAAGACTTTGGAAAATTAAACTGCTCAATACTTCATGCTGAAGTTTTTAATGTGTTTGAATGCTCTTTGGATAGATGGTTATGTTTACACTGTTTTATTCCTATTTGTGTGAGTAATTAATTTTGTAGGCAGTCATTTGGTAGACAAAAAATAAATTCTGGGAAGGCAATGTAGTATTTTAAATCTTTTAGAGTTCACACCGGAGTTTTGATGTTGTTCTATTTAAACCTGATGGTTATGCTTTTCTACATAATAATTTTTTGATTTCTCAACCCAATGCAGTTCAAAGCAACTAGGAGCTGTGCAAATGGCTTTTCTTCACCACACCTCCCTCACACGCTGTTTCCAAAATATCCCAAAGATAATGCCAATTTTCACTTCCTGCACCTAAAGTTAAACATGTTTGTGCTGTGCTGAATTAAGGATTTTAAGGCTCTCAAACTGGTATACATGAAGCAGCACCTCCAGTACATAAAATTTTGAAACAGTGCTTGGTATTTACCAGGAGAGATCGATTGGTACATTGGAAATGAGGTGAAGAATTTGACAAAGTTACTTGGCATGAAGAAGAGAAGTTATATAAGCGTATGTATGCAGAGTTTATCTCAAATAAATTTCCTTTCCAAACTCAAATCAACCTGCTGTAGTTTCTTCCCAGGGCTATGTGACCGTTCTCCACACCAAAGCCACAACGAAATGAAGTTTGTGGCCCCAGTGGCTCTATTAGTCCCAGTTCTGTTGGAAAATCAGGCACATGGCTGATCACAAAATTCTTTTCCTAATGCTGTTTTTTTTCCCCGATCCTCTTCCATCCTCTTTTTCTTATTAAAAAAAGGTACTTTTTATAAAGTAAATGTTTCTGTGTATTATCTCTCAAGGGAAAGCCCATCTGTTTAACAAGCTTTATCAGATACATTGCTCAGTACTCCTTACTACTCGAGCAAAGATGATTAGTTATCATGTACATGAGATAAAAATCAAAGTGTTTAGGACATGAGCTATAGAAGAAACAGAGAGAAAAATGTAGCATGAGGGGTTAATTTTTTTTCTTAATCTCAACATTAATGAGCATTTAATGTGACTGTGTTATCTCTAAAGAGTAGGAACATAATGAGATAGTAAATTGGTGTGCCAAGAATTTTCTGAAGCAGAGCAATCTTTGTAACCAACTTGACTTCAGGCAAAATAGCCAAATTGCTGCCTTTTGACAGTGTGTGATATATCAGCCAGTGATATAAAATATCTTAGGCCCTGGGAAATGTCTGTATGGGATAGGTGCAAATGCAATCTTGAACTTAAGGACACAGAAATAGTTGAGGGCCACTGAGTGTTGTGCAGGTCGTGTGCCTGGTCCAAACTTAGTGTTTCCAAGTCAACACACAGCATATTTCTGCCCCATCATTTACACTGTGGAGCTGAAATGAGAAATCCTGATTGTACCTGCCCACAGGAGATTGTACCAGCTCACAGGAATGGAGCAGGTAATGGAGGAAAAGCCTGTGCGTAATTTTGTTGAAAGTTCTCCTCATAGCCAGCTTTTAAATCTTTCCTGACCACCTCCAGGGAGGAACATATGTTTCTATTTCTGATAATAGCCATAGTCCATAATAGCCCCTTTTATGAAGGTCTAGGCAGAATTATTAAAGGAAAAGGGGTCTCAAAAATTCACTTTATGTGGCTACCTAAAAGAAAAAAAAAATTATTCAATCAGTCTTCAAGCATTCACATAAAGCAGTGACACTGATAGTGACACTTCAGCTGATTAGAGATTGAGTTTTAATGGTTAGAATACAAGCCTTTTTTTACCCCTCCCCTTTCTAAATTAGTCAGGGGGTTACACTCATGGAGGGTGGAGCTGGTTGCCATGACTGAGGTTATCAACAGCTCTGGATGGGGGGATTATTTTCCAGGCAGGAGACAGACATAGCTACAACATCACTCAGGGCATACCTGGCTGCTGTGTTTGAGCCTGAATGGAGCCCTGGGTAGTGGGCAGGGCGTGTGCAGGTGGTGGCCTCAGCTGAGGCCTCTCAGAGCAATCATAGCCTACAGACATCCTCAGGTGCTCAAATTTAAATTGTATTTAGTGGCAGGGAGGTTTGTGTTGTGGAAATATTCTGGTTGGATTGTTCTTTATTCCTGTGAATGCTGCAGACATGGGGAAATGCAGGGTGCAGTTCCCTGTGGATTTGTTCCAGTTCTCTTCAAAGGCAGAATGTGGTGGAGCCAGCCACTTGAGTTCCTCAGGTAACAATAAAAATTTTGTTTGTATTTTAAGTGTAGCACTGCCTGGCAAAATCCTGGCCCTCTATGTGTCCTTGGGGACAGTGGGGAGTCAAGCTGGGGAGCGACCTTGTGAAACAGCTTTGCTCTGATAATTCCTTACTTGGCATGGAAAAGCAGCTGGAATACACATGAGGGAAGTTGTGCTTGATTGTACAAGTAGGTGCTTTCAAAACTCATCCAGAACTTTCACCTTGCTGAGTAGCTCCAATAAGGACACTGAAGCAGAGCACATAAATTTCAGTGAACGTGATGTAGTCAAGCTGAAAAAGTAATTTTTCTTTAAGTCAATAGTGTAATATCCAGGATTTAGCACGTGCAGATGCAGTATTAAAGTTCAGCAAAAGTAGTTTCAGTGACCTTGAAAATGGGCCTTTCTATAGTAAAGATATAAGCAGCGCTGTCTGAAATGACCTGCAGAGTCAGCAAATGTGTGGAAGCTTTTGGATACAGCTTTTAGCTCTATAATGTACTTAGAAGTCTAATCAATAAGCCTGACTTTGGGAAATACAATCTTTTTCTCCTCCCTTTGCAACAATTATGATTTATATTCCCTTTCAAATCAGCTGAAAAATACCTTTCTTATTTCCTAAAACTTTGAACTGGTAGGTACAAGGCAACTAGTTTCTTGTTATTCCACTATTGAAGACTTTCAGATAAATATTTTCAGTATAGGTACATCTGTGCTAAACCCCCCTCCCGCTGCCCCCACTTCCAAGTATTTCCTCAGGGCTTGATTTAAGAAGGTTCTAAGGAAAAAAGAAAAATAAATCCCAACACATGATGAGGTCTTGCTCAAAATCTGATGTTTGCAAACAAAGACTGAGGATAAAATACATGTCAGAGGCTAACTTTAGTGCTGATATAGATGAAAACAGACACGGGGAAACCTGGGTTTGCATGAGGTCTCTTAAAGGCAGTGAGAGCCTCTTGGCAATTGTTTGCAGCTAGTGCATTGGAGGTTAATGTGTTTCATGTTTGCTCCTCACGATGCTTTAACAGGCCAGCTCAGGTGCTATGCAGCTTTGTAGGGATTCCTAGCCAGGAGCTGCACACAATCACAGCATTATGAGTGACTTGGAAAGCTTTCAAGCTTTTCCAAAGCTTTCTACTAATGATTGCAATTGCATTGTGCTCCTGTGGGCAAATAGGCTGTTGCAGGACCCCATTGCAGGCTGATTACTACCATTCCCACTGTGTTAATTGCTGAAAAGCCTCCTGAGGTTTTAATGGGAATCCTTGCAGAGTAAAGTGCTAGCTAGGTGAAGAACGGAGGCAGCCCTCCGGTAAGATCCATCATTTTCAGGCACAGGATAGAGAAATGTAGGGATAACTCGTGTTCTCCTCATTTTGCAAAAGGTTGACTCACGAGAGGAGGAAGAGGAGAAACAACTCACACATGGCTTGGGGATTTGGCAGACCCTGCAAAATCCCCAGGGGTGCTGCTGCAGTTGTTCATGCAGTTATCATATGTCTGGCCCTATGTCAGTGAGTGTCAATTATTAATATTTTATCTCAAGAAAGTTTCTGATTAGGACAATGTAATTTCCTTTGTTTTGAGATTACTCAGGCATTTTAACCTTAAAAAAAGAAGGCAACAAACAGATCTACTGGGGAGAAAATCTTCAATGTGTGAAGATGAAATTTTATGTGGGAAATCTTAACACCAGTCTCAGCTTTTTATAGGTCTCCCTTTTGTTTTTCTTTTAAAGTTCTTCAAAATGCTGAATGTATCTGGTGTCTGTATCTGTCCGTTCTGCTGGGATTTCCCCCCCCCCCCCGAGTTTACTTTTCTGTTGAGCTTTTATTAATATGTAAATTCATGTGCATACAGATCATCAGTGTCTGGCTTCTCAAAGTGATTAAATTGGCCTTTTTTTTGTACCTATTTTAAACTTAGGCAGTTCTTGAATGTTTTTTCCTCTTTCATTTTAAACAAAGGAAATTATTCATATCATATAAGTTTTTTTCCTTAATAGACCATAAGGGATTTTCTGTTTATTAATGCAAACATCTGGAAAACACTTCAGAAGTTCTTTATGTTAATTTCCTTAACAAGGTTCGTATTTTAAGAACAAGTTGTGTATTGTGAAACAATTTCTGAGTGAGTTTGCCCACAGCACTCAGTTTGTTATCTTCTGAGTGCTCATTGCTAGTCTCTTGGTGGTAACTGGAAAACAGTAATCTTGGAAATGTCACAGTCTTGATACAGATTCCTAAACTTTCTGGAACAAATTCTGCACTCTGTTTTAAGTATGTCTGGAGTCATTGGATTTGTGGTGGTGTAGCAACCAGATATGGCTGTCTCTGAGGGCCAGCTGGAACTTGTGTGCAGCCTGATTTATTAGAGGTCACATTAGTAGCAGACTTCATTATGGATCAAACAGTAAGATATTTCTAAACTATTTTGCACATGATTTTGTTAGTGTGCAGCTTGAATTCTCCCAGTGAGTGTGGACCTGAAGATTAAACTACAAGGTTCTAGCGTTATCATTGGAGAGATTTACTTTGGCTCAGCAGCCTTACTTCAGAGCAGTGATACAAAACACTGCATGAGTATGTCTGAAGCTCTGGGCTGGCTGGCTGCAACTTATATAAGTCCTGTTCACAGGCTATTTGAAAACTTTTCAAATTCAAACTTTTTTTGCTTTGATTTTTCTGTGGCTGCTGTCAGCTTGTTTTAAATGGTAATTTTTCTTGGAGAGGAGGACTGTGTTTTTCAAGTCTAGGTCAGGGCTCTGAGAGCAGTGACTCTCAACTGTACCCTACTCTTTCTTCTCAAGATTGATGCCATTTTAGTGTGTCAGGATAATGGTTGCTTTCCTTCAGGATCTGAGGAGGGTGGAGTGATGCAGCAACCTGTGGTCCTATTTGTCTTTTAGATTTATTTCTGCATAAATAAAAGGGTTTCTATTAAGTTCTATGGCATTTATTAAATGGTCATTTTTGCATGTGGATGTGTGGGTGTCTGGAAAGACTTGCTGCTGTGTTGCTACTTGGATACTGAAGACAGGATCTTGTGAGAGCCTGCCAGATGTGCTGCTGGAGTCTGCAGGTGTTTCATGCCATGGATAGGACAAACATAATCCACAACTCTGTGTAAATGCTGTTAGTATTGTCAGAAAAACCTAGCACCTATAGTAGCCTTTAAAAAGCCTTATTTCTTCAGGATTCTTTCTCTTTTTTTTTTTTTTTTTTTTTTTTTTTTTTTTCTGGATACGATTCATGAATATGAATGGATGAACTCCAGACCTAGTAATGAGATGCAGAGCCTTTCAGTATGAGAACATTGCTTTAGATATTTGGTTATGAAGCTAGTTATTACCTAGTGTAAGCTTTGCTGCTGTGAAGGGACCTTCCTCAACACAGGTTTTATAATAAGCTCCTTCTTTGGTCCTATATGGCTTTGTGTTCAAGCTACAGTTATTCATGTTTGGAAATGATGATGTGTTCAGTAGGAAATAAATCTGTCTCTGGAGATAGCCATCCTCGTCATCTAATATTGGAGGGATCATAACTACTGGGGTCTTGAAGGCAAAAGAGGAAATGAACTTTTAATGTAAGTGGTGTTAAATTTTACAGGGGAATTTTGGCAACTTATTTTTGAAAAGAAAGCCAAATCTCCATTTGGGTTTTGTTTCTTGGATATTCTGGAATATCACTGCTGAGTGGTGACCAAGTTTCATTTTAATGTGGTTTGACAAGATTGAAATCCAAGAAAGGAAGAGTAGTTATTTTAAAATCAGCATTTAAAACAAATCTGATGCATATAGCTTGCACTTTAAAAAGCACCTGCTTAAATTTCTTCCTTAAAATGTTAGTGTATTCTTACATAGTACTTTTCTGTCAACAGGTCTCAGTAATTAATAATGGAGGCAAATGTAATCATTCTGTTTTACAAATGGGGATCCTAAGGTGTGGGGAAGAAAAAGTGTTTTCCTTGATGTCAATAAGGAGAGCAGTATCTAGTGTGATTGCAGGCTTTAAATCTGTCACATCCATGTGAAATGCTCTGCTAGGATTTTGTGCCGTAAGCGTAAAAATGGGATCTTAAAATTGAGTGTGTTCCATCTATTGTGAGGAAAAAATAAAAGTAATTCTCTTAGAAGTAAAGTGTGCCTCTTACCTTCCCCTGAAACCTGTATTTATTTTTAGCAGACATTTTCTCAACTGGTATTTAACAGTATAAAGTGCTGTAGCTGTGATTGTTGGCCTGACAGAACATAAGCATTTGCTGAGTTTGTTTAGCATCAAATATCTTGATTTGTGCAAAACAGGTTTATCATGAGGTTTGGACTAAAAGTCTGCAGGTGAACTCCTTTTGCTTGAAAGTGCTTGAGGAAGGCATTGCATAAAAGGTAGACAAATATTACTCTTTTTTTTTAATGGCTGTAGAAGGTGTCCTATCTCATCAGATCAACAGGATCATTTCAAGAAATCTAGCTCAAGCTTTTTAACTCTGAAGAATCTTTACTGACGTAATGGTAGTAGACAATGTTTTCCTGACCCTTGTGAATTCTAGGGTCTTACATTTTTAATGGATTCCTGAAGGTTACAGGACTGTATATTTCAAGCAGGCAATTTCGCAGCTAAATTTTTTCTGAGTTCTCTGCACAGCAATCTTAGTGAAGATGCAAGCTAAGATAAATTAACTTTGTCAATAAAAATATGCTTTGGACCTATAAATACTTACTGGTAGATATGCTTTTTATAGGTAAATAATATTGATGATTCCTTCAGGGATCCTTGCAAGCTTATGGAGTACTTTTACAGAATTAAATTTAAAATGGCCATGGAGGAATCTATGAGTTGGTCCAGTTTTAGACCTGAAACTTATTTCTGTGAATTCCCTAACCTAGAAATTCAAGCGTGTTGTTTTCAACTGAGCCAGGAAAACACCTTTGTTCCAAAGCTAGAACGAGCATGACAGCCTGAGCTTTACCCAAGATCCAGGTATTGCTCTTGTGTTACTCCCATTGTATCTGGTAGGCCAGTATGAAAGGCTGATGTGAGGGCTGGTGTAGATCAGAAGGAATGGGAATTGTTTGGATCATGCTAGCAGTTTTATAAGGAGAGGAAATTTTAAAGGCTGGTCAGGTTTGATGTTTGACTACTGAGTCAGCTTTAGGAGTCAAACCAGTGCTGTCTCTGTTTGGTGTTGGGCAGATTCTTTAACAAGCAACCCCTGTGCAGGGTGTGAGAGCCAGATGTGAAAGGCTGGAGGTCTGCTCTTAAAGAGATCTGCTTGCTTTTGGAACAGCAGAATGGGAAACATTGACAGAAAGAGACTGCATAACTAACGATTTATTTCCTTGACCATGTGGGTTGTAATATATCTCTTTTTGGCCCACCTTTGAGACACTGAGGCACTCAGGAGTCCTCCTTTGCACGACTATTCATTTGCAGTAAATAAGTGCTTAAGTCCTTTGTGCTTTATTGCAAATATGGATATTAGGTCATGAAAAATAGTGGCCTGCTTATAATTAATTTACTTCCATTCATCAGAGACTTGAAACTTTTATGGCACAGAGCAGTAGTTGGCCACAACACTGCTGAAACTTATGTGAACAGAGGATCTGGCTCAGTGCCCCCAGCTGCCTGTGAATAAAAAATGAAATTAATATTGTCCAACCCTTTCCTTCTGCACACTATCCAAAAGAAATATTTTGGCCCCTATTATCACTTAGCCAATTTGCCAAATGCTTGATTTTTAGCATAGGGTAATTGGAATATATATGAGATTTTTGTTATCTTAATTCTTCCAAATTAGTCCGTGTTATTCCACTCAGTAAAAGACAGTTCAGTTTTCAGTACTCTAGTGTTCTGTCAGTGAAAGGCCAGAAACTCTTGATTTTAACAAAAAAGATCTTAAAGAGAAGTGAAAGTAATCTCTGTTTTGTTGAGGGTGTTTTGTTCTAGCTGGCCGTGTCAAACTTTTTCATTTTAATGCATTGCTTTTTGTCTAATGGTTTGATTTCAGTAACTGAAAGATGCTCAAAAATCTTATTTGCAAACCTTTGACTTTGCTGCTTTTGAGATCATTCTCTCTGAGTTGCTTTTGCTTCGTGGTGGCGAGTACCCTTTAGCTGAAATCCACTGGATGTTCTCTGCATCAAGCCACCACCACTGCTGAGCGTCCTACCTGTTGATCTTGTGCCACTACCAGGCAGCAGAGCACCCTCTCCCACTGAGAGCTACTCAGCAGCTTCTCTCTGCCACTTCAATTACTCTGGTGAAGCCTTCAGGTGCTTCTGTTGTGGCTCTGCAGTAGCTGGGAAAGAGCAAGGAACAGTTTGCTTTTGCCTCTGTCACCACTGACTACAGCACTGGTCCCTCAGACTTTCTTGGCTGCTGATTTGCTGTCAGATTTTATTGCTTAGCATGATTTTTTAAAAAGACACTTAAATAGCAAAAATCAGAGTAGCAAGGCGGCAAGAAAAACGGGTAAATGTGTGTGGGGGTCAAAGCATGCTGGAAAAATAGGAAAAAATGATTAGATGAGTTCGAAAAAGAGAGGTGTTGTGAATGACTAACATTTCACTGTGCTTCATGATCTCCTTTCTCATCCTGAATATGTCAAAGGGCTGACTATAATTAGGTACAGTCTCTTCCTGAGTAGGTGAGTGAGCCTTGTAAATATGAGGATCTCTCCTTTGGTTACATGTTCCTTTCTGAAACACTAATTAGACAGAAGGATTTAATCCTGAATGAGGAAGATGTCATAGCTTTAAAAAAAATGCTTCACCTTACTTCCTCCATTCTGCAATAGGCCCATGATCCCTTTCATCTTACACAGTATGTGTTCATGCAAATTAATAATGTTATATAATGAACAGACCCAGGGGTCAAAGTTAGGTCTGCATGGGAAAAACTTGGGTGTTTTCTTGTGTCTAAGTCAGTGGCTGGTGTTTTTAAAAATTATTAAATGACATTTTAATTGATCTAATACAGTAGATCCAGTTGGACAAGACCTACAGTGGTCACCTAGTCAAACTGCCTGACCATTTCAGGGCTGACTAGAAGCTAAAGCAGTTATTATTTATAATAATAGTTAATAATTATATTTATAATAGTTAATATTACAGTAATTTTCCCAATGCCTCTTAAACACTGATGTGCGGCATGGGGCATCAACCACTTCTCTAGAAAACCTGTTCCAGGGTTTGACCACCCTCTCAGTAAATGACTGCTTCCTCATGTTAGTCTGAACTTCTCCTCTTGCAGATTTGAGCCGTTCCCATGTGTCCTATCAGCTGCTCTCTCCCCTTCCCCTCCTCAGGAAGCTGCAGAGAGCAATGAGGTTGCCCCTTGGCCTCCAACTCTCCAAACCAGACAATCCTAAAGTCCTCAGCTGCTCCTCCCAGGACATCCCTTCCAGCCCTGCCAACAGCTTTATTGCCTCTTCTGGATGCATCCTAGGACCTTTACATCCTTCTTTAGTTGTGGGTCCCAGGGCTGCACTCAGTGTCCATGGTGAGGCCACACCAACGCTGAATGCAGGGCATGGTCACCTCAGACTGGCTGCTGGTGCTGTGTCTGAGGCACCCCAGGATGGGATTTGCCTGCCAGCATTCCCAGACCCTTTCCTGCAGGGCTGCTCTCCACCACTCATCTCCCAAGTTAAACTTGTGCCCTGTGCTGCTGTCCCACGTGCAGAATCCAGGATTTGCACTTGTTTAATTTCCTGCTGTTAATGATTGTCCAAATCTCTCTGTATCCCTCTGCAAGGCATGTTGTTCCTCCAGGGACTCAACAGCCCTTCCCAGTTTAGCATCACCAGGAGTCTCACCAAGTGTGCACTGTGTCATTAGTCATACTTTGGAATGCATACAGCTGAGGAAGGGAAGTGCACTTGTGAAATGTAACTATAAATGTAATACTTGCATTTTTTTAATTGTTTCTTTTTCATGTCCTAAATGCTGATGCAAGACTTTGAGCTTAGTTTGCCACGTTTTGAGGTTTCTTTTTCAGTAATTTTCCAATGATCTAGATTTAAGATTATCTACTTGAAACTGGAAATACTTAAACTTTGTAAGGAATCATGTTACCCAGAGATTGGCATCCTTACTGTTTGCTGAAACTGGCAAAACATGAAATTTACAGTCTGGTGCACAATTGATAATTAATTTATTTTGAAACCTATAGGTAAATGTGCAGTATGATATTTCTACCTGTTTGAATTCTAAAGAGGTGTCAAATGTGACTGGAATAAATCTGATGCAAAGGTTTGTTTCCATGGGTGCTTCACTAGACCTTGCTGGGGGGTGGGGAGGAATAAAGTTGATATCATTGAGTCCTTGCTGGAAAAATATAATTTTCTTTTTCTATCATGAGAAACAGTGCATTCTTGAAAAATGTTCAGGAGAAAATCCAGTAACATTTGCATTCCTTGTTTTATTTGGAGAGCACTGGAAGCTTTTCCTTTTAAATTGTCTTTTCATAGTTTTTTATGCAAAATATTTTGTTTTGTATTATGTAATAATCTTCAATTGAAGTAACTATGGGAATTTGCATGCTTTCTTGACTAAAATAAAAAAAAATATTTTGGTAATTGCTCTGATTTAAAAAAAGTATATTTTAATTGTTTCTTCCCTGAAGAGGGATAAGTGGATTAATTGTGAGTTTTGTACCTGCTATACTCAGTTTAAAACAAAGACTTCAATTAAATTTGTGGTGATTTACTGGCAGTGAGAGTGGCAAAGAGGTGTGGCACGCTCAGTTTGATGTTATTGGTTTGTATAATGAATAAAAGATAATTGAAAAGCTGAACTTTTTTTCAGCAGCTGCATCAAAATTATCTACAAGCTTGCTGCTTTGCTTTGGATGAGCTTAACAATTCCTTTTCTTACTTTTATTAATTTGCTAATGAACAAAATTAATGGATATAGCCAAGCTCATAGCATGTACTAAAAAAAGATTTTTAGTTGACTTTGAGTTTTTTTATTTTTATTGTATAACTTCTAATATTTGAGGTCATGAGGAGTTTCAGATTATCTAATATTTGAGGTCATGAGGGGTTTCACTGACACCGACTTACTTGCTGATTAAAGAAAGACAGCAAAGCTGTCTGTAATGTAATTTGTAGCTTGCTGTTCAGGAAGATGCTCTTCTGAAGACCTTGTATCTTGAGTTCAGCTGTAGCCCTGTTCTGCTCCCTGAAGGAGGAGAGAGTCATTGTCCCTCCTAGACTGCCAGTGAGCTTTCTGAGACCATCTGTCAAATATTTTCATCTTTTAATATCCTGAACTCTTGCAGGTTTGTGTCATAAACTGAAGGGATTGGCAAGCGTGTTGGAAGGCGTGAGATGTTAAAGGATAACAGATCTTTTCCTTATATCTACTTTGTAGATTTGGGAAAAATGGATTTTGTAGCACAAAGTCGCCCAAGTCTAATTGTCCTTCAACAAGGTTGCATGCTCTGCTCCTTCTAGACTGATGGCAGCTGCTTCTCCTCTCTTGGAGAAGGGATTCAGCTGAAACTCAGAGATGCAAGGTGCCTCTTAAGCTGTTCCTCCTCTTGATACAGGTTCATGAGAAGGAGTCTGGCTTGGACTCGACTCACCTGGAAAGGTGCCCCAAACCAACCCATAACAGCCAATGTTCTCTGAGCCAGGGCAGAAGTGTTGCAGCTCAAGCCTGCTGAATGGACTCCCTTGAAACAAGGGCTCCTTCTTTTCACTGCCTCCAATTCACTGTTGAGTTCCCTTCCCAATGGGATATAATTTCTTCTGTGTAACTCTTACCATGAGCCAGTTTTCTTTTGAAAATGTGTAACTCTCAAACCTGCAAAGGTTCTGGCAAGAGATGGATTTTTGTTGCTTGCCCCAGATAATCTGAGCTTCATAATTTAGCTAATATTGCTTCTTATTGGTTTTATTTTGGATTTCTTGTAAAAGCCAAAAAGTAGAAGTAGAAAAATGCAGCCAGTTTTAGTCCTGTCTATGCATTGTTAAACATCTTATTCCAGGAAGAATGCACACATGCTCTTTATAGATATGTATTTGCTCTAGAAGTCTTTATCTATTTCAGGTGTTAGAGGGTATAGAAACATATAAAGGTAGTTTTCCTTGAGAGTGACTGCAGTTAAACTGAAGAACAGACTCAGTTTCTTTTAGTCTGGAAATCTGGATTTGATTCTTTTTGTGCTCAAGACATGTAGCTAATTTTATGTCTTACAAGCCACTGAACATTCTAATACAGATGGAACTACAAAGAACTATTTCTAACCTGCATGCTGACAAATATTTGCTTAATTCCTTGAGTGGTAAGTTTTTTCCCCAAGTTTGTCTTCTAGAGTAAGCAAAAATCCTTTCTGCAGTTGCTCTTCAGACAGAGTCTGTGCCTTACATAAAGCCATTACGTAAAGCTTATTAATAGAGTAAAATATCTCAGATATTCCCATGGCTACAATTGGGATTACCCCTGCTGGAAGTCCTATGCTTCTGCTAGGAATATATGACTAACAGTTGAAACATGCAGGAACAAGGGAAATCTTCAACATTTTCAAGATATACAAATATACTTTTTGCACAAAAAAAACCCAAAGAAAAAACCCAACCCATCTGAAGATGTGTAGTCCAAAGGTAGCCATATATTTAGGGAGGGGAAGGGAGGATTTTGTTTTTAAAAGTAATGGGTTCTTTGAAGACTCTTTAATTTTCTTGTTTCTTTGGTAATGCATCTCTGAAATAGTGCTTTTCTAAAGTGACTTGCCTGTCTTACCTGAGGGTGTGGACTCGTTTTATGTAAATGATCATCAGTGCTCTCAAGGACAATAAATACTCTCTAGTGATGAACCCTAGAGAAAAGTATAAAGTTAATGTTTTGGTTTTTTTTTTTTAATTTTCTTTTTGGGAGGGGTTTAACTCCTAAAAAAAAGCTATTGTGACAGCAAATTTCCACATATGTATTTTTTCCCAGCTGAGCAACCTATATACAATGAAGGAAACCCTTTGCTGTGTTCAGGGAAAAAGGTATTAAGTTTCTGGCTGATAAAATACAAGAAACTGAGATTTAAAAGGTTTTACTTTGAAAATATGGTGCAGAAATGGTTCATTAGTGTAGAGCTTTACCACTAACTTTCCTTATATGTTACCTTGAAAAATCATGCTTTTATTACATTGCCATGATTGATAGCATAAAATACTTGAATTAAGAAATATGAGAGTGGATGAAGACATCAAAGGTGTATATATCTCACTTTAGCAGGCCAAACTTCTTGTGGATTGGAGGGTTTCCGATTCTTGAGGGTTAGGGAAAGAATATGAGAGTAGGCAGGCGTAAAGTGAAGCTTTTCCCACTCCATCAATTGCTTTCAGCAATCTGTGGCTTAGGGACTCATCAAGTCAAAGGTTGTATCCATTTCCCCACATTTAATAGCTGTTGTAGGACTTTGTAACCTGAAGGTATCTAAAAGGAAAGCTGCCCTAAAACTAACTCAAAGGCAAACAGCAGATAGCAACAGGCTTAACTCTGCTTTTGTTGTATTTTTTTAAAAGCATGATATTCTGTTTTGTTACTGAATGATTTTTGCAGCAAAAGCAGGATTGACATTTCCTTCAAAGAGGAGTTGCAAAACTGCATCATCCAGACCATGAAAAATGGCCAGTCTGAGATTGAGGGATGAGATGCTTTTGCTCAGACAGGCTACTATTATTTGCAGACTAGTTCTTGCTGCAAGGAAATGGGTGCTCTCAGATGAGAGAATTGGTGTGAAAGTGTTGCTTATTGCCTTTCTAAGAAACTTATAATCTCTGCCTCTCGAACTCAAATTCATGGCAAGCTCTACTTAATCCTGTTTATAATTTTGTCCCCCTAGATTTCTGATTATGTACATTTTATTGAATTAGTCCTTCTTGAGGGAAATACTGTCTGTTGAATAGGCTTAATCAATTTTCTTGGCAAAAATAGCACTCAATCAATCTTATAAACATGTGCATAGTTGCACACTTATCCTCTAATGCTGGATGATGACCCTGTAAAAGGTTTTTCTGGGAAGCATATTCAAATTCCCACTGTTTAATTCAAAGTGTCTTTTACTAATAGCTGCTAACTTAAAATGCACTAAAAATATTAAATTTCAAAAAGAAAATGAAGTCCATGTATTTAGACCCACTACAACTTAATAGGATTTAATTTGTTGAGAATTCTTAGCCCTGTTTCTTAAGATCAAACTTTTATCCAAGAATGGGCAAAATTTCCCAGAAGTAGTCCTTCTAGATGGAATTTCTCTTGATAACTTACAAGCTAGAGAGAGAAAATCTAGTTTGTGAAATCTGAAACTGCATTTCTGTCTCTTTTATGAAAACAAACCATTGGTTAAAAAAAAAAAGCCAGATGATAGAAGTTTGTGTAGCTATCCTAGTTTATAACCAGGGGATGATTAATTGGGTAGAAAAATCAGGAAGTCAACCCTCTGGGAAAGCAACATTGATTGTGGGCACCATGCTGCAGAGTTTGTGTGAAGTGCTTAGACTAAGTGGGATCTCAGGTTCTGGTTTCTTTCCTTCAAGGGTGCCCTGGCCATTATGTCCCTGCCAATTGCCATTTCTCCATTTACTTGATTTCCAGTCTGTGAAGTCTTTAAGAGCAGATGCTCCAGGTGATGAATTTGGAGCAAAAATCCCTCTTGGTAGCTGTTCAGCAACTTCATCCAAATCACCTCAGAGACACAACTCCATATTACCTTCTGCTTTTCCACTCTCTTCCATCCCTGCCCAGTGCAAGTGCCTGAGTGCTGCTGAGGTTCAGCACTTTTGGTCATGGCTGCTGTAGTGTGGCAGCTGGTGATGGGCACTGCTCTTCCCCTGCCCTCCTGCAGTCAAGGACCGTGTCTCATAAGCTGGATATAGGAAAATTTTGTCACAGTTTTGAAAGGACCACTGGCTTGAACAAGGAGGATTTTATGCTCATTTCAAAAAGTAACTATAAGCAAGGAGCACAGACCTGGTGCTGCTTAATGTGCTATGGGTAACACTAATTTCTTCTCCTTCTAAGGAAAATTTTTTTTTATTGATTTTTGTTTTCTCAGAATAATTTCATACCATTGTCCTATTCTGTAAATGCTTCTGTGAAGTGTTTCAGTGGACTCAAAGCTTTTGTAAATTTATAATGTTTTCTCTAAGTTTATATTATCAGATTAATAAGTGGGTCACATAATGTTATTACTAGCAGGATAAGGCAAACAAATTTAGACATCAAAGGCCAGCTTTCCCTTTCTTTTACTGTGAATATTTCCACTACCCTCATATGTGTTTGAGTAATACCAAAAGAGGAAATTTAACTTGATTGAGGTTTACTCTCTTCAGTCCATCCAGTAGCACTCTTTATGAAGGGTCTCCTCTGAGTTTCTACTAAACTATCAACAGTTTAGTCATGAACAATTTTCTTTCTGCACTGGAGATAGTGTCCAGGGCAGTATTTCAGGTCAAGTGATTTATCTGATCTATTCCACCAGCAACCTTATCAGGTAGAGTTTTATCTTCTTTAAGCGTTGCCTTCAGAGTCAGATACTCAATACAGACAATGAATAGGAATTCTCAGGTTCTTATATAGAAAGTCTCACTTTTCCCCACTACCAAAGTAAAAACCTGCTTCTGAGAGTTTGAATCTTAAATATGAGGCACAGGTGAAAAGAATGACAATAGATTTAGGAAAAAAATCTAGTGATAAGTCTTATAGATAATTAAACTTGGAGTACAATTAAGTGCTTTGGCCTAAAATATTAAGATCTTATTCTATGAGAGTTAGGATTTTTTAAATCTCAAAAAAGCTCTCAATTTTGACCCAGATATATGGGCTGACCTGACTTAAGAAGGAAGTTTTAAAGGAAATATATTGCTTTAAAAAACTTAATAGGTAGGGAAATTAGGTTTGATAGTTTACTGATATAGTATTTTTAATTAAAGACAAAATATGCAAAGGACAGAATTTTTGGTGAACTTAATGGCAGAATGAGAATCTAACAGAGAAGATAAAATTTTTCTTTTATGAAAAGTGCTCTTCTGAAGGAATGGTTACACACACCTACTAAAATTCAGCAGTTGTATGTCAGTCTTGTGACCATATAGCTAATGGAAGTGTATGGACAAACCAGAGAAATAAAACCCCAAATCAAATTTATTAGCCACTGAAAAGTAATTTCTGCAAATCTGAGAAAAGGCATTTATCTTTGTTTAAATCACTCTAGTCTGCAGCAGGATTTTTTTTGCATCTTACTGTGTTGTCTTAAAACAGTCTCAGGAGGAGAATTTAGCTGCTTCAGTATACATTCCTAAAGAGAAGTAGTTATCCCTTAACATGTTATATTCTTGCATGACACAAAATTTGGTACTTCATTTGTATGGTTGTATGATTTGATCCTTTGAAATACCAGAACATTAATTGTCATATATGCTGTATAGCACTACACTGGTCATTGAAATAGACACCATTAACATTCTTTGTTCTCAGGCTTTTCCTAACTAGTGTAACAGCCCACGGCTTGCTTGTTTCTGTTGGCTTTGATGCTGCTCATGATACCATGGGATTCTTGGAGGCTCTCCTGCTGTCATTAGGTACTGGGGTAGAGCATGCCTGAGGGCATATTCCAAACCTGGATACAGGCCTGGCTATGGAACAAAGATTATCCACATAAAATAACTGCTCTAGTATTTTCTAACCAATTTTAAAGGGCTCTAGCTCTTTAGACGCGCTACAGGACTTTTTTGCCATGAAACTTTTCCAAGCTTTTCAGGGAAATTACAAAATAATTTTTTATTCTTTTGCCTCCAGGCTAAGAGCTTTGCTATCTACAGAATGCCAGGAAAGACTGTTGATTTCATAGTTTCACATCTCAAACATGCACTGAATCTATTTTTGAAACATCTATGCCTCAAATTCTGAATGCTTCTCAATATTACACACGTGCATTAAAGCAAAAAATGTCCTGGCTTCTGGATGTGCTGTGTCCATGGTTTCCACAGTGGTATAGCCCAGTTTCAATTTAATTTTTTATCATTTGAGTCCTGATGGTCCAAACACATGTAACTCTATCACATGTTCTGTGACAAAGTTGTTTCTACTTATGCAGTTACGGGACTTCTGGCCAAAACATGATTTTGGGAAATTTTACTCTGTGGAAATTCCCCAGAGGGATTTCTTGGTTTCTGGGAAAACAAACAATCAAACCTCTTAAAAATGGGATTAGGCAAATTGTTCTACTCTAAGTCTGCTTTGCCTGTGCGGTTGAGCTTACAGATAAAGACAGAAAGGATGAAGTAAGAGCTTGTCATGAGTTGTGTGAGTTTTCTAAAACCAAAAACATTTTAGTATCACTGCGTTGCTTTATTGTCACAAAACTTTGAAGACTGATTTTAAAAATATTTTTGTTTTTCTTAACATGCTTTCAAATAAATCCTCCCATTAGTATTACCTGGGGTTATGTTGTTACAGATGTGTGTGGTTTGGCTTTTTGTGTTGGTGATTTTTGTGCAGAAGAACTAATCATCTGTGTTTTCAGGAATTGGCCTTTATATGGTCAACAGCTTTTGCATGGGTAGAGATAACTGAAGAAGCTGATATCACACACACAAAGTCTTCTTTGTTTGGAAACTTCATGCTAGATTACTTTGGATGCCTCTATTTTGCTTTCTTTTCCCAAACGCATTCTGAATATTTTGGGCGTTGATTTTTAATTAGTGACTGGTCCAAAGACACAATCTCCTCCACAGTAAAAGTGCTCCTTAAGTTTTCCTCTTATTTGTTCTTCTCACTCTGGGTTGGAGGGCTATTACTTCAGAAGATTAATTTGTTTTCCATTAACTCATTTGTTCATCAACCTTTATCTCTAGTATTTTTAGTAATTTAAACTTTCCTTTGTTTCCATTCCAACAAAAGCTTGGGGAAGATTTCTTCTCCCCTTACCCCTTGTTTCCTGTTGAGCATTTGTGTCTGAAATAATAAGGTTTTTCTCTAGACTGAAGTAATTTATTAAGCCTTCTTTATCGACTTCTCTTCAAAATTTTAAAATAAAATGTGTACATCTTAAAATCATTGGTCCAGTAACTGTTTCTGCTTAGTACTAGACATGACAATTGACCTGCCATACCATATGTCCTGCTTAGTCTACACATTGCCTGCTTAGCCTTGTGTCCATGATCAGTAATTCAAGGAACAAAGTGGTAGTGTTGAGCCCAGTGTCTACAGATATCAAGTTTGACCAGTGGACCATGGTTTAGTGCATGTACTTTAGTTTTAGTGTAATAAACAGCAGTTTCCACATGTGAAAATAGCCATTGTTGATAATAGACGTAAAAAAACCCAAAACAGAAGGCAATTTTACATCCTTGCCCCGTCTCCATCCTCCCCTGTAAAGAACAGATATCCTTTGTATTTCTGGAAAATTTGTGACCTTGACTTCTGGGTACAAATGCATGGATAACCTTCTCTGCCCATTAATGGAACATTATGTCTGCTTTGCTGCTCCCATAACAGTGTCACTTTGTATAAACAGTGCATGTGCTGTACACAGTGACTTTTTAAACTTGCCACTTGATGTATGAACTCATGATCAAAATGAAATCTTTATCATACGTACATAGCAATTGTCCCATTTATATAACCTTTGATCATCATTGCATTATCTGAGTGTCACTTCTACCAACTACCTTAGAATAACTTTTTTATCTAGCCTTATAGTTTTTTTTTTTTTTTTTTTTTTTGGTAGGCTTTGGGTTTAATTTATTTGTGGGGCTTTTTGTAGGGATTTGTAGTGCCTCATTTTCTTCTCTTTACTAAAATCCCTGAACTCAGTCTGTCTCTTTTTGTCTTCAGGTTTTCTTAGATTTTTTTAATACACTTTATAATAGTATATTACTGTTTAAAATGTTGAAGAGCAGCCTTTTAAATAAAATATTAAACAACTTATCTCAGCACTTTTTGCTGGATTCCATTAGAACAGCTAAAAGATTGGGAGCTATTTTGTATGTCATTCTCATTATTGTTTTCCACTTACAAATTCTACTTAGTTTGAAATGGAGTGTCCATGTGTTCTGCAGCCCTGACCTTGTAAATGTCACTTTTACTGACATGTGCCCTGTATATCAGAATATGTGCTCTACTGACATTCTGGCCTTTAGGGCTGTGTCTGGATTAATAAACTATGCTCTGTGGACAGAGCTGTCCTGCTGAAAAGGGAGCACAGTTTAACCATGAGGATGCAAGCTGCACTGAGAGACTTCTCCTCAGGTGCAGAGCAGGATCACTAAAACAGGCATAACTTCTGTTTGCTCTCTGAAAGTCAGCGCACAGATCACTCCTTGTGAAACCTTAATTTGGTCGTGGTTATCGTGCCCTATGTGGTGTTTTCTTTTACTACGTAACATACCACTGTACAGACACTGGCTTTGCTACTCTGGTCCTGGAATTTAATGTTCCTTTCTGGACTTCGTCCCTACCGACCTTCCCCATGAGAGAAAGATAGAAAAATATCTCAGAAAACGTTTTGGTTTGGAAAGGAAAAGTAAGGCTTCAAGGAGCCTCACAGAGAATCTGTGGTTTCACCTGTTTAACATGGAAAGCAATTGGAAATTGCTGCATGGCTGTGGGAAGTCTTGAGATAAGACATATGGAAGAAATATATACAACTGTGACTGGTGGGTCAGAAATGCTCCCTTTATTAATTCTGAAGAGAGAAGTAGTCTCTGCAGAGACAGAAACAGGGATAACAGCATAGATTTCAGCTGGTTTCATTTTACAGTTGGTCGGACCATGTGATAAGTACCCATTTCTCTATATGGGTATGGCTTTGAGGGTTTTATGCCAAGACCTTATTTCCATAGCATTGTACCTCCTTGGCTCAGTGGAATCATTGTAGATTAATTTTACATATGAAGAAATGACTAATAATCTAAGAGAGCACTCTCCCTTAAGTAAGGGAGAAAAGCTGCTCCATAATGCAGAAAGATATTATTGCCTTTGCTGTTTTGATACAGCATTAATGTATTGCCTTCTCTACAGTTATTAATGCACTTAAAATAGATTCTATCCTCCTTGACATCTTCTACTCTGAATTTAATAGAGACTTTAATGAAATTTTCATGGTAAAACAACTTGCCAGAAGGTCAAGAAATCCAAAAATAAAACTGGGGATTTAAGTAAATGTCCTTTTCTTTTTCATTTGTGATGATAGCTCTTCAGGCTGGAAAATGAGCTAGAAGCTGATTACCAAAGATGGGGAAGGGAGCATAGGGAGGGTAGGGGTTGAAGATGATGGAACATAGTGTTGAGAAACCAGTCTCTTTTTCTACAGTCTGAGAAGTTTCTGTTCAATAGCTTGACAGTTATAAATGTTGTGCTTCCATAAATGTTTTCAGAATGACTTACATAGAACCTTGTTATTGCTTATTACACAGTCCCTTGAATCTATGTTTTTGGCTGGTGATTTCTTTCTATAATACACTCTTCTTTCTTTAGAAAACAAAATTTTTAAAGGACTGTGTGAAATGAGCAGCACTGAGCTGTAAATGTAGCCACTTGGCTTAGTCACAAATAATTCTGAATGGAAGCACCACAATTTAGTTGGCTAATTGAGAGCTGTGTGGCATTGTTCATTTCTCTGCATTCTCTTGAGTCTTTCCAAAATACCTAGATCTATTAAAGATTTGTTCCTGTGCTCACTGGGAGATGAGGTTGTGCACTGTTCTTAAGCACTGGGACTCTGGTTGCAGAAATACAGTTTGTAAAGCATAAACTACCAAGATAAAGAGAATGTGTTTTGTGTGACACAAAATTAAGAGAAGAACATGTACCTATCACACTAGCCACTAAGAAGGAATAAGTGCCTGTTTTCCTAAGGAATAATGGACTGATTATTAAGGGCAAGATGGTGGTGTAGGCCTTTAGAAGCTGAAAGAAGAAATTATATTCTGCAGTGCAAGTCTCTTGCATTAGCATGAGCATGGCAGGCCCATGTGGAAGATGTGTGCCTCAGGCTGAGATTTGTTCTGCCTTTGTAGACTATCTAGAGAAAATGAAGTGTTGTGATGAGGAAGACTAATCTTCTTCCTTCTGGTAAGTCTTGAGGGGATCAGCTGTGGCGCTGGTGCTTGTGAAGTTTGTCTCAAACTGGAATTCTGAATTGTTTGACAAGTCTGTGTTTTCCTTGGTGTTGGCCACCACTGGGATTCAGCAGCATGAAGGAATACTTTGTCTTCAAAATGAAACTTCACGGGGTAGGAAGGTAAATGGGCATATTCCTTGCTTACACAGACAGATGGCAATCTTGAGGATAGCCTGTGGTAATTTGGGGAGCACTGGCAGAGGTCAGCAGGGAAGGCAAGACAGATGGAGAAGCTGTCAGCTACCAACAAACTTCTGTTTTGGAGCAGTATAGATCTGTAATCAATTCTCTACACTCAAACCTTGCAAAGGAACCTTACACAAACACCTCTATAGTTCTAGGACATCTACAAGTTCAAAAAGCAGAGATGAAATGACATGCCCTGTTCCTGGTCATGGTGCCTGTTCTAAGATTTATGTGTGAAGGTTAAGTGGTAAACAAAGCATGTGTAACTCCTAGACAGTGTCTGCTTTGAGTGTGTGTAAAGAGCTGGAGTCATTAACATAATTTATTAGTTTTCAACATGTTCATTAATAAGGCTTATATACTTTTTATGTGTCGAATCTTAACAGCATTGGATATTTCTTCTGTTGCTAATGCTATCTTATTTGAAAAAACAAACCCAAATCACTTGGACAGATGTCCATACAGTTCAACCTTTTGTAGAGGCTGCTCCTCACCTAAGTATAAGCTTCACTGGCATCTGTGTATAACTGCACACATTTAATAGAGAATTACAGTGCTTGCACAGTAGGGCTATTTAAAAAATATGATTTAAAATGCTGTTTACTGTGTAGTTGAGTTAGTAGGGGTTAAAGTACAGGAGAAATATCTTAGGACCAAGTGATGGGAAGGGACTCCATCTGAACAAATAGTCCAGACTGTATCTTGTCTGCTAAATTGTAGTGGGATCCGCAAGTAGGTCTTCATTTAGATGAACTATGAGATGGAAATCCTAGTAATCTAAAATAGCAACTTTTTTTACAGCAATATACAACATATATTGAGTTTGAGTGCAGACATGATCACACATTATGGGCAGAATTACAGCTGATCCAAAGCACAGAACCACACGTAATTTTAAAAATGGATTTCTGCTTTGGAAGAGGAAAAAGTCACATTTTTATAAAAAATTGGTGCAGCTGTAGACTTGACTAACTTGCTGTAAAATATTCTTTTACTGCCTGGAGGGAAAAATGCAATAAGAATCTTGTTTCCAGAAAAATTCTATTCCTCAGTGTAAGGATCTTTAACTGCAAATGAAGACAGGAAAAGAAGGATGTGTAATATAACCTATCTTTAAAGAAGTAAAACTACAAAGTCAAACAAAAAACTGTAGAAAGGCATGTTGTACCATGAACATTTCAAAGTGAGTTTGACTGGGAAAAGATTATTTAATATTGCATTGGATAGAGAATACCTGTGAGGTCAAACACCCAGCTAAGATTTATCCCTGTGCTGTTAGTTAGCTGGTAAAGCATGTATGCAATAAAAATCCCTGCATACTATCTCTTCCTTGTTTTTGGACTTTTAAGACTGTTCACATGCAAAAGTGATTGGAGAAGGAGGTCCACTTTTTTTTTTTTTTTTTTTTTTTTTTTTTGGCTACAAGGATTAATAATAAGGAATATTTTCAGAATGAAGCATTCTGGTTTGAATTTGTTTGACAATTTTATTTTTGAATGTGCAAAAAAAAGCACTTGGCAGATGTAGGTGAGGGGGATAGAATGTCTCTATTACAAATCTTCTCTATAGTGCCTGAGGAGAGGTCAGTTTTGTGATGCCCTTTGCCAAGATCTGCAGAGGAATGTTCCTGGACTGAGTCTAGGAATTAAGGATTATGGCCACTATGTTTGTTCATGCATGTTCTGCTGTCTGGCAAGAGAGTTATCCACTTTTGTCCTCTTCCCTCCCAGAATTATTTTTTTATTCCTGGCAGCAGTAATCTGTGCTAATGTGACAGAGAAAATTTGAGCTCTGATAGTCAGAATAGTGGGTATGGAGCAGTACAGATCATTAGGACAAGTTCATCATGTATCAGAGTAGTTGTGCTTCTGATATACTTGAAATCCTTGTTATTGATATTTTGCCAATATACTGAAAAAAATTGGTGTAGTCTATAAAATTTGATAAATCATTGATTTCTAGTAGCAGAGTGGACTGGGGTGTGTGATGGTTGTATTATATCTGATGTAATGTGTCTCAAGACATCTGAAATAATAAAAAACACTTAAATATTTTGGTCTCTTGATGGAAGGAGAAACTATTTCATTCTCCCTCACTGAAGTAGGTAAAAGTGCAGACAAATAAAAATTTGATTTTGCTTCCAGAAAATTCATAAAGTTAATTCCTGTTTTGGTTCAAGGTACTATATAAAATAAAAAACCCTTGCCCAAGAAACCCTGAACCAAATGAAGCTATGTTTCATAATCAATAAAACTCAAGGAGAAATAAGGATTTCATGACTGTCATTTAATAAGTGAGCAACATTACAGATCCAGTGATCAGAATCCCTTTCAATAAGTTAAGACATATTCAACATCTCCAGTTCCTGTCACAGAAAGCTTAATGCTGTATTACTCTGTCAAAACCACATTTGCAACTTTTATTTCTGTAGCTGTAAATTATTTTAGCAGCAGTGAACCCAGCAGAAATAGTTTGGTCCAAGAAGTACATGTTGGATTATGCACAATGGCAAATACAGTGAGTACCCTGCATTAATCCAATTGCATGGCACATGAAATATTACCACAGCTTTTTGGTTTTGTTTTAAACTCTCTTAAACAATAGCTGTCCAGTGGAAGCATTTTACTTTTGAATGCTTAAAGGCTGTTCACATGTGATGCAAGTCTCCTGCTGTCAGCTGCGGAGTGATGTCAGTGCTTCAAATGCCCTTCACACAATGCATTGTATGGATGCTGCATTCTGGTCTTATGCTTCTTTGCAGTACATGCAATTGAAAACAGCAAAGCTGACATTTAATAGTCAGTGTTCCATATTTGTTTAGTTTGTGAAAGTTTAAAATAAATGTCTTTGAAATAACTCTTCAGAGGCCATTCAGGATTATTAAGAATAAATCAAACAACATAAGATTAACTGAAGAACTGTGACTTCGGCTCCCAGCAAAGTCAGCCTTTAAAGCTAAATCTGTATTCTGCATCTTTCCATGAGGTGTACAGCTGGGCAGTTCAGAATGTCCAAGAGGGACTGAGGAACAGAGCCTTATCAGAAATCTACTTTCATCTGTTTGGCACTTCCATCTGTGAGACTGTATACACAGAAAAGCAGATTGGTGTTTAAGCTCCCTATGGACCACAAAATATTGCTTTCTGCAATCTTCAAGGACCTCAATAAGGAAAAATTGCCAGTCTTTCTTTAGAATGATTCCTTGGAAAATAGCGTTTGAAAAGTGTAGAAGGATGACATTTTAATTCGAGGGAAACGCTTCACTTCCACTTACCTATCTAATCAGTTGGCTGTGCTGACTTTAGCACTGCAGTGGGTGCCAAGGAGAAGGGAATATTTGGTTTCTCCTTGAAGCCATAATATTTATAGTCTTGCATCTGAGAATTCTTTTTTCTGAAGAAGCACCCCAGCATGAATTATGTGGAAGTTGTGAAGCAGTGTAATTACATGTAGGTTGTGTGCTCATGTGAGGGACGTTCCTAGGGACCCAGAACTGCTGCAGTAATTACAACAGTAATTAAGTTCATTTATAACACACTTTTGGCAATGTTGGTCCAGGCTTTGGGCAACATTGTGGGGGGTATGAAAGGTGTTTTAGAACAACACTGGGTTTGCTTCTTTGCTATGCAAAACATGGGTTGTGTACTTGAGCTTTGAATGTTTTATGAGAAACCAAAAAAAGCATTGGGAGTGCTGGTGGCTAGTCTCATTTAGTAATCTTCCAAAATGCCTAAGGTTTCCAGTTGAAAGTCTGATTTCAGTCCAGTATGATTTTGTTTCCCAAAAATAAGAACAAAGTACTTCTTTTATATTCACTTCTTTATGAGCATGTTGAGATGAATGCATTGCCCAGGTTTATTTTAGCAAGGATGGTATGAGAAGGCATGGTCCTACCTAGCTATCCCGAGGTCCTGGTTGGCCCTCCAGTGGCCACTGCAACTTGCCTTTCTTCCTCTGAAATAAGGAGGAGGCAAGAATTCCTTCTGTGCACAAGCCCAAACTCAAACGCCTGCCTCTCATGTCCAGATTTGATTAATGTAATTCACATGCTGTGCTCTGGACTAAACCTTTTAAATCAGCCTCAAGTTGATGAAAAATTACTTTGATACCTGTGGAGCCTGAGACTTTTCTGGATGCAATTCAAGATGCTGGGTTTTACCTACAGTTCCATAAATGTCCCTGAAGCTTTTTCAGTTAGCAAAAGGATTTGGTTTTTCCTATCCTCAATATGAAGAAGTAGAGGCATGTGAGCTGAATCAAATTTTGCCTAGTGGTGTGAAATGCTGTTAACCCCTTTTTTTTTGTGTGGGTAATTCTTTGTGGGGAACTGGGGGGAAATAGTAGGAAGAAGAGGAATATGATATGCCATTTTGTGATGAATTATTGCTGCTTATTTCCTGGTTTGATGCATTCTCTTAGCTTTTTTAATGTTGTATCTTAAATGTACAGATGTGCTCCAAAGACCAGCAATGGTCTCCACAGCTTCCACTTCTGCTGCAGCTCCTTGCCATGATTTCAAATAAAATGTCATACCTGCAAACTGGCACACTAATGAAGTTACTTTCAATCTTTTTCCATTTCAAATTGAGGTGTCTGAGGAGCTCAGGCAAGTTTAAAATTCTATATAATTTTATATAATTTTATGTGGGATTATAAATTACACCAGACAAACTGTCTCTATGTTCATGTTACAAGTCTAACCTCTCTATGACTTTATAGGATTATGGGTGAGATAGAAAGGAAATCTTTGCAGAAACCACAGCAGTGGTGGAGGATCTAGTTAGTATGTTCAAACTATTTGGGGGATTCTTGTGCCCTAATCAGAGTCTTTCTATGGAAGTCAGTAATTTTACTGCTCTAAATATGTTACCAGCTGCAGGTTAATTACTACATATGAGGATTTGTCTTCTTGGAGCTTTTATTTAGCTGAGCTGTTGTCTTGTGGTGTGTGAGTGGCACTGTTGCTCTACAGGTGGATGGTCCTCTCTCCTCAGGAGCAGTTTGACCAGCAGGCATGTTCCTTGTTTAGTTGCTGATGCTGTCTTTCACATGGAAGAAAATCAGAGTGAATTTAGCAACTCCAGTAAAATACTTTGACAGAAGCTGGTTAGTTAATAACAGAGAGTTGTTGTCTTGAGCATCGTGTGATTGATGAATGGGCTTAGTAGTAATGTATTAGTTGACAGAAACAGACCATCTGCTTTTGTGTATTGTTGAATGATGAGCACAGTGGTATGGAGTGAAGGGAAAGGAGAAAAAAAAACCTGGTGCTCCAACATGTCTTTCTCCCTCATTTTCCCCAAGAAGAAAAATGAAAGAGCAGAATGCATCGAAAAATCCCAGTACAAATATCCAGTAAAATGATCTTAAAATGGCTATATAGACAATATTTGGATTTTCTGGAAATTTTTCAATTTTTTTACTATAAATGTGCAGTGGCCCTACAGAAAGAAATTAACTGTATTTTTGTTGGTGGTGATATTTCTTTCCTATAAGTTTTTCCATGAATGTTGCCTTTATATTTTTCAGCACACTTCTAACATGTGTGCACCCATAGAGTTTGGAGACTCTAGTGGCAATTTATGCCCTGGAACTTAAGGGCACCTTCACCTAAGGTAAGTGCATGCTTTTTTTTGTTGCATGTTTTTCTCTAAGACTGCTGCCAGTCTGAGCAATTCAATCACCAAATTTGACCAAGAACATGTTTGGCTTTTACAGACAGATAGTAGTGCAGACACTTCATCACTCCTGTGTTCAGGTTTACTTATCTTACCAGTATTAAGTGTGTTTAGGAAACTTGTCCAATATTTTCTTGCTGCCTTTGCAGGGTAAGTGACTCTCCAGTCCCTCAGCAGTATGCTCTGAAGGATCCATCATGATTGTGGCAGCTGTGGGTTATGCCTGGTTATACTTGCAGAAAATTATAAAAGGTGAATATAAAGACTATTTCATATAATTTCTCTTGTCCCTCTCTATAAAGCATTCTTCTTATTCAACTGTTTTCAGTATCCCATGGTTTTGTTTGTTTGGTCTTGAGTTTTTTTGATTTGTTCTTAGTCATCAAATGTGAAATTTTCTCTCCAAAAGGATATTGTGAGAAGTGTGACCTTCATCTAAACCTTGCTTGCTGCTGTACATCTTTTAACAGGAGCACCTGCCGTTGCCCTGGCCTTGCAGTGGATGCCAGATAGTTAAAAGGGCTGTAGCCTTTATAACTATGATTTTTGCAGTACTCATCTAATCTGTATTTAACTGGAATTTAATGTGTCCTGCAGGGGTTGACAGTACTTGTCTCATATATTGTCATTAGCTTGGGATAGTAACCTTGAGGGAGGAGACGCTTAATCAGACTTTATTTGCTTCTGACTCCTGCTATGAAAATGTTGGCCTTTCTTGTGGATGTGACATCCACTGCTTAATGGAGCAGGCACTGGTGTAGTGGTCTGGGGAGGCCTCCAAAAGTACTTCAGTCATATTGTCCCATGCCAGGAGGCTCAGAACAGGGAAGAGCACAAAGTTGAAGAGAAAATTGAGGCAAATCAGTGACCCTCCTTAAAGCATAGAAGGACAGCAGAAACCAGAGCGAGAAGGAAGGTGATCCTGTCCAGGCAGTTGTTTTTCTTATACTCCCTATCCCAAGTCTTCCTCTTCCTTCCTCTCCCTAATCCTATACCTTCCTATCCCTCCACAAATTAATTTTGTATTCAGCAAGCATAAATTTTTTGTATAAGGGTTTGTTCAGGAACACAAATGCACATTCACATTAACTTTGCAAAATATACCCAAACAAAGTGCTTCTATGTATTCTGTGATTATTTTTTAAAGAGAGATTTTGGGCAGGAAGCCAAAACTAGTGAACACTTGCTTTTAATGTAGTATAGTAGCAGATGGTCAGAAACAGCCCATGGACTCAATGCCTCTTTTGAAGTCAAATATGATACTAAGTAGCAGAAGTAAAGATAATGAGGTGAGCAATTTGGTTTATGACAAGTGGGGGAAGAAATCTGTTTTCAATTAACCTACCAACATATGAGACCAAGGTTAAGGTTTTTAAGGATATAGCAGCATTTGGGTTTTAGTGCTGTTCAAAGTCTCATCATATTTTGCCACAAAAAAAAAATAAAAATAAAAAAAAGAGAAAAAATTAGTGAGTGCTTTTAGGCTGGATTTGTAGTGGAGGATCCTGCGAAGAGTTGCAGTAAAAAGCACTGAGGCCAGATGAGTTACACGGGGTTTATAGGGTGGTACATTACATGGTGTTGCTCCCATTGTCTTCAATGACTGGCAAAGTGAAGCTTTCAGATCCTTCTCACATATATTGAATATTTACTTCCAAGAAAAGGTAGAATCCATTCTAATTATTCCATTTCCAATTACTAAACCATATGCACATAACGTAAACTTCTCAAAAATGTAAGTACTTGAGTTACTAAGTGTCCTGGTGTGTGTATAGGTTCCCATGATAGTTTGATACCTAAATTTATACTTTTATTAATACATTACTCTTACTAAAGGATGTCTTATACACTTTATACCTTCAGTTGTAGAAATTTAATTTTTATCTTTGTGTTCATATTCATGGATGACACTACAAAGTTATTTAGCAGAACAAGTTTTTTATGTATGTACCAATGTGTATTTTTTTTGTGCTTAGAAACATTTCCCAGTCCTAAAAGAGAATGGACAGTGTGAGGTGTAGAACTCCCCATGGAGCTTAGGGCTGGAGCACTATTCCCTGCCTGGCTTGGTTGGCAGCTGTCCCAGTGTGGTTGTGTCAGGGAAGCTGTGTGTGTTCCACCATTCACCCTACAGTGAAATACCAAGCCTGAGGATGTGCATGACACAGATGTGGAGCTTACCTACAGCCATTTTCACCTCAGACTGTTGTGTTTTCCTCTTGAATTAACTAAATAGTAATAAAAGAATGTGAATATTCTGAGTAACGCTAAATGGAGATCTCCAGTGTTGTGTGCATCTGTAAACCATAGCTCTTAACCTTTTAATATAAGTTTCACTTTGCTCAGCATGCAATAATCTGTCATGCAAAGAACTGGTGTATGAATCCTAGAGGATGAGATCTTGCTACAATGACCAGTTGTATAATATCTTGGAAGATAAAAGTCACAAAAAATAAAATTTATGTGTATGTTTATAGTAGGATATTTGAAGATTTCATTTATTATGCTGGTACTGTGCCATGTGCTTGTTGTAAACCTCTGGAAGCACTGAAGAGTGATATAGGGTATCTTTTCAGTGCGTGCCTCTTGCTCCAAGGCCAATACTATTACTGGTTACAGACTTTTTTATGTCCTGGAGGCTGTTGCTTCCAGGCTTTAATAGCTCCACATCCATTTCCATATGAAATGCATTTCCTGCAGTCCCTTTGTAGGACTAATGAGTCCAATAAACTTGTTAAAGGTATCTAAAGACTTTTCATGCAGTTCAAATGAGTTCATGTGGAAAAAATTAGCACTCCTCATGCCTGTTAAAATCTTCCAATAAAAGAATGATAGAATTAACTTTAAATAAATCACCTCTCTGCCACTGCTTTATCCTTGGAAGTAAAGTCCAGCTTCTTGGTTGTACAAGTGCAAGCAAAATATGTAAGGAGGGAAAAAACCTTTTAAGCAGTTGTAAAGTGTACTGTATATCTTGTTTCTCTGTTAGTTGAAGTATGATGGAATGCTAGGTCAGGCATCTTCTCCACATGGTTTCTCAGGATGTTTCCTCTGCACCTGTGTCTTCCCAGCCCTGTGACTGCAACTGGCTTCTAGGTCTTCAGAGAGATGTCAATAATATCATTGTTACCTAAGTTATTTTTTCCTTTCCTGCTACTTTTATAGTTTTTTGAACCTTCTACTGCTGCAAAAATTAATTAGATGCTCAAACCTTTGACAATACAGCCAAGAGAACTCTTTGTTACCCTTACAGTAGGGTTGTAAATAAGCCATTTGATGTCACTCTTTGCGCATCCTACACTTTTTGAAAGGTTTATTCACCATAACTTTAAAATCAGTGTTTTTATTTCTAACAGAATTTGAATCCTTCCTGTAGGTAAATATGTTTTGTGTCAGTGAGTTAGCTTTTCTGATAACTTGTAGCCTTAACAATGTATGAGTGACTGTGGTTCAGGGAGGAGTCACAGAAATAGTGTCTTCTTAAGTAGAAGAAAATAACTGAGAGTATGGTATTTGGGGCTTTTCTTTTGCATTTTGTATTTGGAAAAATGTTTTTCTCTGAAGAAAAAAGTATTAACTTGTGCTAGGAACATGGTGCTCTTACAAGAGGAAAGCCATACTAGATTTTGAAAATACATATGATGTTTACTTCAGTGATTGTCACAATAGGCAAATAAGATATTAAAAAAATTATAATAGTTTGATATGATTTTATTTTCTTAATAGTGTATCCCTTAGACTAAATCTTCTGCATTAAGTTAAATGGTTTCTTCAACAGCATTTTATCTGTATAGTGCTAAATTTTACAAAAGTAAAATATGGAAACATGAACTGTGCTTGGTCATGACAGAATGAGTTATGTTTGGTCTTGTCATAACTTAGTCATGAAAAATCTTGTCTTGCACATATGTAAATGTTTATTTGTTTAGATTTGTTCCAGCATATATCCTCTCAGTTCTCAGTCCTGTAAAGATCTTACAGAACTTTGATTTTTTTTTTATTGTCTATAAAATTATATATTTCAATAATTGCACTTAGGATTTTACAATCCATTGCAGTAGCAGCTCTTTCCACGTGTGAAGAATGTGCTGATTGGAAGAGGCCCACTTACGCTTCCAGACAAGCTCTGTGTGGTTTCTTTCTGAGGAACTGGGTCAATCTGTGCAACTTTCAGTATAATGAGCTACTTTTTGACTGCAGGAATCAAACTTTCTTGCTACCACTTTTGTTGTGTAGACTTACTAATATCTACCTTTGCCTGATGCAGCTTGTTAGGATGCAAGGTAAACCTAGTTTTCTGCTCTTTTTTTTTAACTGAGAAGGGATTAATTTGTAATCCCATGTGTGTTTTCAATATCAGTTGAATAATGAGACGGAGGGAAAGTAATGAGAGGGAGAATATTTTACCTTAGTTATTTTTACATATCTGAAGCAAAAGGTTCCCATACTGAGGGATGCATATGAAAGGAAATTCCTCCAGTGATAACTGGGACTATTCCCCAAAATAAGAACATTTCTAGGTCTAGTGATGTGTCTGCCAGTTAATTTTGCATTATTTTTGTTTACAGTCTTTTCTCTATACGCTGTTTAGAAACTATAATTTTCAACTCCTAGAAACTAAACATTGCTAACAGAACTGGGTTTTATGTACTTAAAATTTTGAGATCTCATTTACAACAGCTGATTGAAAATAAAGAAAGATAGTGATAATTATGAAAAGAGTTTCTAAAAACTCAAAGGCAAACTGGGAAGTCCATATAACTTGTAAAGTAATGGTTAAAAATAGCATATTGCTATTTAAGGAATACTGTACAGCATTGCTGTGTAACAGGAGCAAAGTTACTAAATGGATATTAGTACATCCGTCTTCAATGGTAAAGCCATTTTACAGTCCATCTGCTAGATCAGAGGAAATCTACCTTTCAATTGTGTTTTGTCACTTGTGTGCATGAAAAAATGTTTGTACTAGTATGCATTTACTTACAATGCTGAGGCTTGAAGCTGATCTTCTAACAGTCTCCACATTATTTTATGAATAGTGCAGCCCTTTTTAGTTCCAATTTCTGCTCTTGCATCTTTTTTCCTCATAAGCTTTGTGCTTCTAAAGAGCATAAAGGAAATTATAGGTATAAGCAAGTCCCCTGTGAATTGAGTTCTAATGCTGTGATGCGATTAGATTAACTTTGCACAATTCTGGTTCTCATTATGACCCCTGTCAGAAAGCTGGATTCATATGGTGCCATTTTCTATCCTCATTACCACTTTTGTCACAAAAATGAAATTTTTCATCTGTCATACAGACTGGAAAAGACTGAAGCTGGCAACAGTAGTGTGATAACCTTTCTAATGCTGTGCAGTTTGACAGGCTGTGCCTTTCTGCTTTGCTCTCTTTAATGGTTTCTCAACATGTGTGAAGGAGAGAAGGGATGGATATCCATCTCAAGGTATAATATAGGATTAATAGTGCTGTCTGTATTCAGAGGACTTCAACTTCCCAAACTGAGCTGGCTGCAAAAAGAATGGCAAATACTAGAAACATTGGTACTGCTAACTGGGCCCTGTTTTAATTTTCATGTGGTCTAAGAATCAAGATTATTCTAAAAATATTAAATAATCTAATTCATACCTGTGTTTCCACAAATTCTTGATGGCTTTGCTGTGCTGGTTTACGTGTCCCAAATTACCAAGTTCCTCTGTAAAACAGATATGACCAACTGCCAGTGTTTTCCAATATTTAACCCAAAATTTCCTACTTTTAATTTATTTTCATTAACATAGTTTAATGTCCTGGAAATTGCCCTGCTATATAAAATTTCCATCCTTCTTTACTGTTTGTCAGTAGACCAAAGAAAGATAGCTGTCTTTTCATTATTGGTCACATGCTCTGTAATGAAAACTACAACAAAGGGATTTTGGGTAGATATCGTCATTTTTATATCTCACATTTGTAATACCTCCTGACCTTCTCTATCTAGAAGAGAAAATAATTGATGGTTCTGTGTCTGCATCCTCCCTGTGATGATATCCTCATCAAACTACCTGCATGATGAGAGAGTGTGATAGTACTGCTCCTGTAAGGACTAGCAGAAAGATGCTAGGATGCTGCATGCTGAAGTTAATAAGTTTTTGCCTGAATGAAAGCTGCTGAAGTGTGGATGTCCAAAGGCCTCAGTTGTTAATAAATAAATGCATCATAAGTGTTAATACACAGCAGTGTTTTATAAGAATAGGGCAGGAACCACAACCTGTGCCTCTCAGAGACAATGTGTTTGGGAGAAGCTTCTTGTGATATGCCCTTGTAAATAATGGTCTGCCCATTTCTTGCCCACATTTCCCATCTGAGATGTACTGACTGACCAAATGTCACAAAAGTGCTCATCTCATATGCAGGACCTTGTAAGAATGAAACACGTTATACAGGTTGTTATGCAAAGGACATCAGGCTTCATAAGTTTTGGTATTTGTCAAACTGATTTGTGTAACTAACTTTTTGTCAGCACAGTTGGTTCTTGGAAATACACCCAGTTTTCTTGCATTTAAATGTAACACGTGTGCCTGCTTGTTCAATAAATATGTCTAAGAGCAATTCTACAGTGAACGTGAAAATATGGAAAAAATCTCCATGGTGCTAAATCCTTTCCTGTAAGGGAATTTACAGGAGCACAGGGGTTATAAAACATGTCTGCCTCGGCTCCTAGGTGTTACAAAAGTGCACCTTTACATGAAGACATCTGGAACATAAAGCTCAACTCAATCACTGAAGATTCCATCTCAAATGCAATCTATTTCAATGTGACCTTACATCAGTGAGCACTTGAACTTTGCCTGCTGGCAAGCAAGGTCTGACTCCAGCTCTCTTATCCTTTCACAGAGCTGCATGGCTTGCCCAAAGTGTTGTTTTGGTTTTTATTTTTGTTTGTTTTGTTGTTTTCCTCTACTTTTGTTTTGTTTTGTCATAATGGAATGCAGCTTCTTTTCCTGGCTGCCCTGAAGGCTTGCAGCATCACTTGGTATGTCTTTGACCTTCCTCTTCCCACACAGGAAAATATAGCGAATTCAGATTTTGTCAATAGTTTTCTTAATTCAGTAAATTGTGTTACAGTAAATGCAGGTATATAATAGCAACAACAAGAACAGAAGTTAATAGAGAAATTTCACCCCAGCATTAAAACCAATTAACCTAATGTCATCTATGCTCAAAGGAAGCAAGCCAGACTAGTACTCTTGTAGTATATATTATTTACTCTTTACTGTGTCCTATTTAAATCATGAAGTTGAGACAGAGGAATGTGTTTAAAAAAGGACTTATTCTGTTTCATTTTAATGTATAACATCTCCTGGAAGCCCTTGTGCTTTATTTGCTTCCGAGATGCTATGTATAAAGCAGGCAGTAAAAGCTGAGTCTATGAAGTAATGAGGTTAGACCAGGAGTGACTTGGGTCCATTTTACTTGTAGCTATTCTTGAACTATTAACCTTTTATTTTGTTTGATTGTTCAGTAAATGAAAAGGTCTTAAGGCTCCTAATCCATCCTGTGGAGTAGCTAAAATGACAAAACATTTAAAAATGTATGCTTAGAATCAGAGATTATATAGCAGGTTGGGAGGTGGGAAAGCAGAGAAAAGGAATGGTTAGTAACAGCTTGTCCAAGTGCCTCAGGGTGCCTGTAGAAGGAAATTTATTTATTTTTACTATCTCTTCCCCTGCAAGAAAATAAAGGCTAATTCAAGTGTGCAGTCTTCATTTGCAACTGACTTGTGATGCGTTGTATCTCAGACGTGTCAGGACTTGAAGACTATTTCTGTTCCTTTTTTTTAGCTCCTTTGTCAGTCTGTAAAGTGCCCCTGGCATACTGGGAGGCACTGACAGCCTTGTTACCCTGATAATTTCCCTTTTGGAAGAGGCACATCTACTTGAAACAGTAACAGAAACACCATACCAAACAGAAGGGTAAAATCAAGCCAACACAGCAGGAATTGTTTAAATGGCAAAATAAGAAGGAGCTTTGTCTTCTGGGACAGGCAAGTAGATAGATTTTAATTCTGTTTAGAGCTTATAGGGAAGATGTATATTAGTAAGAACTTGTTTATTGTTCCATTTGGAGAAAAATCTTCAAGTACCTATTGTGTGTTACTGGATGACAATTTTTGGCCTTGTTTCTTCAGTTTTCCTAGGACTGTTTCTCTCCTTTACCCTATGGCAGATTTCATGGTGGAGAGAACCCTTAGGTAAGAAAATAAGTGATCTTTGCAGCATCCTATTTTCTGGCATGATGAGGTTGGAAAGTGGAGTATACCATTTTTATCTTCTTCGTTTTCCTTGTCCAGTTCCTATTTTGCTGTGAGATTTTTATGAATGCATGGTGTAGACTCAGTTTTCTGTAGGTTATAAAACAAAATACAAAAAAAGATTAGAAATCAAATCTGATATCCAATCAGCTCTCAATAGTGTGTGACTGTAGAAAATATGAAAAATGTGCTGCTAGTCAGGCATGTTCTTGTAGTCAGCTCCTACATTTCAGAATCATAAAACCATGAAACTTCCTGCTTTTGAAACCATGGATGAAAGTCTGTGGCTTGTTTTGAGAATGTTTAGGAGCTCAGGTTTTATAATCAAATATGTTACTAGTAAGTGGATGTTCAGTAAATTGTATTACTGAATTGAAAATCAGTTTTAGAAATGAGTAATGTTGGTAAATGTCTATGCAGATCGAAAGGTTTTTTGAAGCTATTATATTTGACCCCAGAAATAATGTTATTGCAATAAAAAACAAAAATCACTGAACTCTTACATTATGCAGGGTTAAAATTTGAACTGGTTTTGCTTATTTGTCTCCGCTGATGAGTCATTATTTAAGTGTTATAATTTGTAAATTGAGTCATTATTGAAGTGTTATGATTTGTAAATTTTGTGTCTATATTAAACAGCTGCTAAGTGCCCACATTAATGTGGTTTTTGTGTTGGTTATTTTAATTTTTTTTTTCCTGAGTGAATCTGTTGCTGCATTAAGAGATGGGTTGTGCCTGCTGTACTTAATTCTCAAAGCCAGTAACATTGTCTAATTCAAACTTCATGAAAAAGTTAAAGCAGTCAGGCCTTCAGACTATATACCTTTAGACTTTCTAAGATTATCCTGCACACTATTTCCCAGATATAAGGAACACATGGTTACTTACCATGTCAGGGAATGCATAATTCTCTTTGATTTACTATATACTATAAACTAGTAAAATATATTCGAGTTGGTAAAAGATGCATTAGCTGTGCAAGGCTCAAGCTGGTGATGATAAAAGCCTTTACTGGAACGTTCATTGCCCCAATTTGTGACAATTGTTTTGGATGCTACTGCCTAAAGCTCTTCAGTGATTGGTATGAGGTGGTTTCTATCTTGATGAACTATTTGCCATCAGAGACTTTTGTTAGTAAACCAAGGTGTATCCATCTAAGTGTCTTTCTATACCTGCAGAATCATCTTTCTAACAGTTTTTTTTTTTATATTTTGTAGCATATTTTCTTTGTTTACCATTCCTAATGAAGGACAGAGTAGGAAAGAAATATTTTTGTAATTCCCATCCATTTAAGACATAAAGGATTTGTGCTGGTTTCAACATAGGAAAGTCACTGCTCTTGGGAACAGGCTGCAATTGTTCCTTTTGGTTTCACTCCATGTTCCCCAAAATGTGGGCCATTTGTTTTCCCATTTGAAATTGTATTAGAACAATATCAGAAAGTGTTTGGTTCTTTGATTTTTTGCCTTTGATTATGAACATGTGATCCTGTGTTAACAGTGTGTAGAGGAAAAAAACAGCAGTGTGAAGGCAATGAACTGCATTGAAGCACTTTTTAAATGACGCCAAATCTTTTCATAATTCCAGATCTTTCAGAGTAAAGATGATCTTTGGTTGGTGTAACATGATAGTTTAGACACTGCTAGAGAGCAATTGAGGAAATCCATCATGTGGAAAAAGAATTTCATAGTGTAATACCTCTGGTTGTCAGAGTATATGAGCCAAGAGGTAATAATCACAGCTAAGAAATAGCCCTCTGTCGCAAACATTTTTTCACAGAAATCCTTTCTTTCGGATTTCTGCATTTTCTGGGAAGCTGAGGGTCCCCAGAAAGAGAATGTAAACAATTGTTATCAGCTGCTGTGGAATGCAATGGGATGCACCTTGATTTGCTCATGTTCCCATGTTTATAATTAAAGGCCAATCACAGGAGCAAGCTGGGGACAGAGTCCCTGGACACAACTTTGTTATAGTTTCTTTCTTTCTATTCTTAGCCTAGCAAGCATCTGCAAACTTCTCTCTTTATTCTATTTAGTATAGTCATAATGTATTTTATATCATATATCAATAAATCCAGCCTTCTGATCAAGAAACAAGATTCTCGTCCGTCTCTCTCACCATCCCCAGCGACCCAGTCAGGTTGCTGTAATAGCCCTCATCCTTCAAGATGAATTTTTTTAATAGTAAAGAATAAATTGTTGCTTTGAACAGAGAAATGCAGAAGTTGGAAGAATTATCTGCTGCCTCCTGGTCAACAGATGATGCCAGTTTTGAATTTGATGAGTAGTGTTGGTTGAGACAGCTGGTTTTTGTCCATTTATTTTTTAAATTAGAACTCATTTTTCGGTACTGGTATTAGGAGCTCCATAGTGTGTACAGAAAAATACTGTGTATTGCAGAGGATATGACTTCAATTTGATTTTTTTTTTAAAAATAAGTAATTCATATGGTTTAGATTGGAAAGGGTCTTAAAAATAATCTAGTTTCAACCACCCTGCTGAGGCAAAGGATCCCTTCCACTGGACCAGGTTGCTCAGACCCCCATCCAACCTGGCCTTAACATTTCTAGAGATGGGACATCCACAATTTCTCTGGGCAACCTGTTCCTCATCAGCCTCACAATAAAGAATTTCTTCCTAAAATCAAATCCAAACCCACTCTCATTTTACAGCCATCACCGCATATCCTATTACTACATGCCCATTAAAAACAGGGGGGAAATTAAAATTGTTTCTAGTTACAAGAAGCTGGTGTGCATTTTGTTAATTTTTGTAAGAAAATGTCAAAATGCTTTTTCTGACATGTGTTAGAAGTTTGGTCTCTTTGAATAGTGGCCAAACCACAATATCTTTCACTGAGTTAGCAAAGAAGTTGGAAATTTTGAATCAATAAACATAAGTCATCACCAATCCTAGTTCTTTCTCAGAGAAAAAACACAGCCAGGAATATCTACTAAATAAAAACATTCAATTATGCAAGGAAATAAACTAGCTTATATGAATCTAGAACTATGAAACTAATTGTAATTACCTCTTTTTTTTATTTTTTAACTTTCTTGATATATGGGACCAGAGCATTTGCACAGGAATTTGCATGCAAATGCTAGAAATCAATTTGAATTAAGGAAATACAATGCTGCTGTTTTATGGTGTGGGAGAAGGATTCCTTGTCAGGAATGGGTTGGTCATGAGGTAAGTGCAAGATGCTCCCTGCTGCTGTATGTTCTTACCATCAATATTCATCCATGTTGCAATTTCCATTTCAATTCCAAACCTCAAAATTGCTGTGCTTTTGTGTAATACACTGCTGGCACTAAATCATGCTACCTACTGATGTTTAGTGACCTGAATGAAATTGTTTCAATGTAATTGACTGACATCCTTTGTGTGTAGAAAGAAGTCTGCTCAGCAAAGGCTAAATTATGTTTTTAAGCCATAAAAAAAGGGACTTGTCTACTTTAGATTTTGAAAAACAGTGTAGGCCCATTGATTTCATCCACAAGAGGTAAAATATATCAAAAAAGTATACAACCTTAAAAGCTACTGTTCTAGAATTGCACTCTACTGTTTCTCTCTGTTTTCCTATTATAAACTATATTTTTTCCTCTTGTGATAGCTTTCTCTGATCAACACTGTGCTGCTCTTGACTGGGTGTACAGCCTTAGTTCTCTTTTGGAAGTAGGTTAGGTGTGGCTGCCAAAAGGAAACGCAGCAACAGGAACATGCAAAGTGGGTGGGTATGGGCTGTGTAGTGAGTGTGTTAAAAGTCCTTTCTGCACCAAAGGCTTACTGTTTAGTGGTGCAACAGTGCAGTATTTAAATCTTGTTTGGAAATGTTTGTTAGGTTAGATTTAAACATGCTCTGTGCTGTGTGTCTTCCTACTTTGCACCTGTACTCTTAGTGTTAGTGAAATGTGCTATAGTTATCACATAATATTTTGTCTTCATGAAAAAAAAATAAAAATTATCTGTGCTTTCTCAGCTTTAGGAGAGAACATGTATGATCTGGCCTGAGGGGAAAACACCAGAGTAAGGGGAGAGGGTAAAGTTCTATCATTATTTTTATTGATTTACTTGGGAACTAGCTAATAGTTCTGTCCAAAATCTGCCCTTTGGTAATTGTGTGAGCTCCTACAGAAAATCCTCTAGTCAGTCCCTACTTGCTTTGCATCCTTGGATTTTCATCATCTTTGAGGAACAGCTATGAGCTGTTCTCAGACCTGACTGTCCCTGTCTGGGCTCGTTGCCCACGTGGCCAAACATTAACTCTCCTGACCTGACCCCTTCCTCTTTGTTGTGTGCCACTTAATTTTAGCAGGAAAACTTAAATGACTTTTACTGCTTGACACAGGTCAAAGATAAAATGATGTCCTCTTCATTAACTCCCTTTCCTGACAAAAGAAATACCAATCAGGTCTCTGTCCCTTTGGCTCACTTTGTCCTCTGGATCAAGTCACAACCTGTGTGATTTCCTTTGCCTTCACTTTCCTTGTACTCTCTGGGTTATTTTTATGTAACCTTTCTCTGTAAGGTTTTGATTTGGGATATGTGGGGGATTTGAACAATGTCAGGTGTCAAATCTGCCTTCCTGGTTGTAGGTTCAGATTTTTTCCTGGCTAGGGTGAGAAAATGTAGCCTTAAAGGCACTACCTTTCTTTCTACCCTCCACTGGCTTTGAGGATGGCTTTCAGACTTTAAAAAAATCTCAATAAAGGAATGCTGTGAAAAATGATTATCAAAAATACCATGCATATGTACTTTAAAAATTTATATGATGCACCATGATACCTCTATATGGTTATAAACCTTTCTGTTAAAACTATAATTTGTCCTGGAAATATCTTGGAATACCAAGGGTAACTTCATTATTACAACCCATATTATTTTAAAGAAATGTAAACTGGTAAGTGTATGTGGTGCTGGGCAGTTCAGCTGGCAAAAATGTGGTAATTCTCCAACTGAGATGTGTTAAAACAAGCATTTTGAAGGAAGCTAAGCCTTTATGTTGCATGAGCCTTGGCTGAGGGAAGTGACACATATTTCATGCCCTGAAGGCTGGCTCCAAAGGGAGAAATCTGGCAGGAGCTCAAAGGCCCTGAGGAACCTTTTGGGTTTCAGCTTTATAACTTCTGTTCACTGAACAATGAATCTGCTGGAAAATGCTGCCCATTTTGGACCTGATGTCTGCAATGTTCCGTGGAGATAGCAATGCCTAATCAGTGAGTTGAGAGAAAGGGCAGGTCTGTAGCCTTGTAGGGGATGTGGAGCAGGTGGCACATGGACAGCATTCTTGGAGCAGAGAGGGAAGGAGACACAGCCTCACACTCTGCACCATAAATCTTCCACTTCTCCTTTGCATTTCTCTCCACTGTCCTTGGGTGTCTGATTTGATTGAAGAAGCCCTCTTCTCTGTAGCCAGAGACACATGGAAATCCCTTATGCTAAAAGAAAGCCAGGACAGCCACTGGATCTGCTCTGCTACCCAGAGCTCTGCAACAAAGTGAGACATCCTGCATGCTGCAAAGAAAATAGTTGGTGCTCTGGTTTATTGGTGCATAGAGTGGCTAAAATGTTGACATGCAGGATTTTAAAGGAAGCTGGTGATCTGAAAGCCTTCTGAAAGATACTTTATGTTAGATACTAATAAATACAAAATAAGTATAGTATATATATACTACATATATATATATATAAAAGTATAGTATATATATATATACACTTATATAAGTATATAAGATTGAGTTATACTTACAATAGAAGTCAAACTATTTTCTAAATATTCCTTTTAATCCTCAGTACCATTGTTCTTCAAAGAGAATTTACAAGTTTTTCCAGGCTTTGACTGTTACTAGGTTCTTGGGAAGTAATCTTGATTGTTTTTACATGCAATTTGTACCCCTTTAAATTGTCCCCTTAACTTTAGATATGTACCTTGTATCACAGTATATTTCTTACAATGCAAGTAGAAGATCTGGTTTGTGTTTCCTATCAGGTTTTTGCTTATGATTTTGCACAAGTGGGCAAAAATCTAAACACAACCCCATCATTCAGTCAGATAATAATCTCCTAGTAAGGTAATACGTGAGGCTATGGTTAGCTGAAATGAATCTGGCTTAGAATAATTTTCTTCTTTTTCCTCCCTCCCTAAAAACAGGAGCTGTGCCTGAGTCTTCAACTAACTAAAGTTTTGCAGACCATGAAAACCAAGGATGATGGGTCAGTAGGCTCTCTTTAAACAAATCATTATACTTTAACTACAACTAAATATTGAGGGAGTTTGGTTTGTGGTTGTACAGTACCTAATTCTCTATATATTCCTATCTACCTCCTCTTAAATGGGACTGGAAATCTACATTTGTACTGTTTTATCCATTTACCTATTTGTGTCCCTTAGGTGTGTCTCATATTTGTATCTCTGCTGTGACCTTTTCAGGAGATGATTTTTTGACTTCTTTGCATGCATAAATATAGTTTACATTCTTCAGGCCTATTTATACATTTTGTTTTCTACAGCATTTCTGCTGCTGTGCAATTACAGGCACTTTTCTTTTCCTCCATTTAGAGACCGTGAAAAAGAAGGTATGATTTCCCTCATTCCATCTTTCCCTGCCAGCTCCTACATAAATGGTTTTGTGGTGCAGCTTTCCTAGTCTTATTAATGTTTATTGATTTAACCCTATCATTCCTGTACCTTTTGCTTTGTTTGACTGCTTTACTGTTACCTCACTGTGATTAAAGCTAAAAATACCACCCTTATACCGCTGAGTGAATTAAGCTTGGCTTCACAATTCTCTGTTCCCATCAACTGCAAGCATGCACATCACTAAGAAATTCATATGTCCCAGGGAAAACAGGACATGTTCCTTCTTTGCTGAACATAGGTTTCTAGAAAAATTTAGATTGACAAATTTGTTACTCAGATGATACCTTCATTTCTGTGAATGTGCACAGGTCCAGTGGCCTCTTCTGTCCAGGTGCTAACAGCTACATTGGGTGTGCATGACACCAGAACCCTCAAATGGCTTTTACCTTCCCCCCCCCTGCCCCTTACTTTTAAGTTCCTTCTCTTTCTGCCTATCCCTCAAAGGAAAAGGATTATTCTGCTCTGGTAGATCTTTAGCTTCTTTTGTGATTTATGTCACCTAGACAGAGCAGTGGATGAACATCCTGAAGCATGGTCAGTTAGGTTATGACAAAGTCCAGCTTGCCATGGCTAAATGCCTAACAGAATAAGTACTTCAAAGCCTTTTTATTTTCCTAGCTTCCAGGTATGTTTTTGGTCTCTTGTAAGTCAAACCAGGTTATAAACATGATAGATTTTGTATGTTTTTCATGTGCATCCAGCTTGTGGATGGGGATTTGAAAAGGAACTTTCTTGTTTCTCTTTACTCCTTACATAAACAGTTCGCTTTCCTGCTGAGAGCTGCCTACAAATGCCAGGGAGGCATGTCAAATGTACAGCTTTCCCTTAATAGAAATCTGTTGTATTTTTTCTTATTTTGGACCTTTTGCATGTCTAGTACAAAAGGAGAGTCATAGAGACCCAGTTTTGCATCTAGTTTCTAGTCCCATATGTGCAAAAATGCATATGCTTGCTTTTACCCATTAGTTGTTCTGTTACCTTGTCTCATCAGCTTCCAATAAAAGGTATTGGCAAGAAATGCACTGTAGAGTTTACTTTTTCTGACCTATTTTAGTTTACTGTATAACTTGAACACTGTTGAAAATATACAGAACAATTACTCTCTTAAGAAAAAATGTCTTGGAATTGAGCTTTACACGTAGAAGGTATAGCAGAACAGTGGAGAACCTAAAAATACATTCTTAGGGCAAGCATTAAAGAGAATGAATAATTTTTTGGAATGATCTTGAGGAAAGAATTTTTATAAAAATGAACTAAATCAAACAAAGTCCCTTTATTCCTCTTTGTAAATGGTTTTGTATGGTAACAAGATTCTTTCCTTGTTCAAGGTGATCTCATTCTTCTCAAATGGAAGGGAATGAGAGGACAGAGAAAAAAACTGATTTTAGCAAAAAAAAAAAAAATCCAAAATACCAGAAAAATGAGGATCACTTCAAGCTGATAATGATTGAAAATACTCTTCTGTCTCCTAACATTCTGCAGCTTAATCTATACCTGCATTCAATGAAAAAAAGAAATACTCATAAAATGAAATACTGTGTGGTAAGAGTCATGCAAAAATATGATTTATAGGAAATAATAACCTTCTAAGTTATTACTTAACTTCTTTTCTTCTCCAAAAGCTGGGATTAAAAAGTAGGTCAACAAGCCCATTTAAATAGCTTATTCCACAGTGTGGTTTAAATTAGTGCTAGTGACAAATGTATGAAGTGCTGTGCATTTTATTTTTATGGCATATTGGTTAAATTTAGAATTGTTCAAAGTGGCTGTTATATACAAGCCTCTAGGCAAATCCTCAGATCTTTCAGTCAGTGGGCTTTGTTCTTGCTTTTAAACACATATAACGTGTTGTCATTGTGTTTGTAAACCAGGTGTTTTATCTGAATGCGTAATTACTGTAATGAGCATTAATGTTAGTCCAGTGGTAGAGCCTCTAGCATTGAGGAGCTACAATTCCAGCTCAAAGGGTAAGGCATTTATATTCCCTGTGATTCCTGTTCCTAGTTTTGTTCACAAGTCCTTCCAGAAGAGTGATTTTAATCCAGAGACAAGCTGAAACCGTTAAGTCTCACTGAACAGAACTGCCTGTGTAATGTTATTTAGTATTGATAGGTCAGGCAGCTTCCATCAGACAGATGGCCCGAGATGAAAGAGTGATTGTAGGCAAGGAAATGGCTTTTGCAGGAGCTCTGTTCTTGTTTCAAAAAGCCATTCTTTGGCTTGCAATCCCCCTCTCTGCTACTTGAGAGCTGCCAGAAACAATTCTGGCCCTGAATTTCAGACGTACCTAGCGCCAAGGTGAGGAGAGAGGTTTCCAGCCCAGCTAGAAATTTTTCTCTCCCTCCTGCCTTTGTTGCTTTGCAGCATAGGGTTCTCATCTGCACCCTGACTGGGAAGATACCAGCAGAGATGAGTGAATAATGAGGAAATCTACTCACTAGTGTTTTGACAATTGCTAAATAGAGTTTTGCTTAGATCATGTTTGTGCTTATTTTATCAGCTATGGAGCTTTTTCTGAAAAGCTGTGGGAGTGAAGTGTTTGCTCAAAAGAATACTTGCAGAGAACTATTTCTGGGCTGTATTCATGATTAATTTAATCAAAAACCAGTTTTTTCTCACTGCTGATTAATGATTACGTCATAAGTGAGGAAACAGAAACAGGGCATAAATCAGCGAGTTAAATTCAAGCTTGCTCTCTTTCAGAGCTCTACATAATTCAGCTGCAGCAGCATGTCTTCAGTAGCTTTTTTTGTATCCTGCTCTCCCAGTAATGATACCCTTGTCAGTCTCCTCCTGCCCTGCTCTTGTATGCCATTCTATTTTATGTAGGTTCTCATTCGGCTTTCATTGTGAAGTATTTGAGCACCTAGCAAGTTTACGGTACACGAGGTGACTAGCATCTGTCGTGTTTGTCTCATCCCTTCCCTGTGTGAAGCACTGGAGACTTAGTAGGAGTGCTTTGTTTTGGTAAGATTGTTATCTGCTTATGGGAAGCAAGATGGACAGAAAAAGAGTGATTTGCATTTGGAGTGAGAATTGATGCCATTTTTAACAGCCTTTTGCCCCTATAGGAATTTGTTTTGTAGCCTTGCCTGGCTGCTGGCAAAGCCCTGTGTTTTAAGCCTGTAATAGCTGATAGTTGCATTTTTGTACTTGCATGCTCCAACAAAACAAAATTTTTGTCAAGTCTCTGACCTCACTTTACTCCTGATCATCCCATAATTGTCTTCTAATTGCAATGGACAACTGAAGATCCTGAGAAACCAAGGCACCAAAAGAGCTGCCAATGCAATGAAGTGCTTTTCTGCCCTTGCTGCTTTTTTCTTCCTTTTATAATTTTGCAGTTGTTGGACGGACTTTTTATTTGTGCTCTGAAAATTGCACACACACTGACCAAGATAAGGGAATAATAAGGAAAATTACTGCATATTTTCTAAGTAATTTATCAGGTGTTGTTAACTATTTCATACGAGCACTGTCCGGTCAAGGCAATATACTTAAGCCACAATAAACTTTGCTTGGCAATGACTTAAGTCATTGGTAAGCTTTAGCTAACAATCCACTCCATTTGGGAAAGCACTTAAAGCACATATTTATGTTCCCTTGACTGCAGTGAATTGAAGAAAGTGATTAAGCACACTTCCAATCAGGATGGATTTCCTGTATTGGACCTGTGTTGCAGACATATCTTAATAGGAACTGTCACATAATGTTTCTCTTTACTCCTTACATAAACAGTGGGAGGAGTTAGGTATGGTACAGTAGGGTTCTATCATGTCACAACTAGTTACTAATATAAAAAGTAATTTGAACAAAATTTTCTGGAGTGAATTGGTCTGACAAATCCTCGCAAATTTCTGTAAGACACTCAAAGAAGTACCTCTCTAAGGTCTATTCGTAAGTTATGATGCCATATTCAGATTCAAATAAGACTTTAAGAGTCAGTTAACTTTGGAGAGCTTGAGAGGCTTAAGAGCAGAAGGAATAAGCATTTATTTGAGCCAGTATCAATTCATATTAAATTTGATGAATCTGAGGGACATTTCAGGAATACCTCCTGTTTTGCATTGCAAGAGGAACTCTAAAGATGCTATGAGAAGTTACTGCTACAGAAATATTGACAAATCACTCTGTCTCAGTGCTAATAGGCTACTTATTCATGAGCTGAAGATGAATATCTTGTTTTCCTGTGCAAGGAAACAGCAAGCAGACAGGTAAAAAAGCCCAGAAATAATAGATTCCACAACATGGCATGAAGGTTGACAAAGAACTCATGCCTTCCCAGCACAGCAATGACCACTGAAATTATGAGACTCCATCAGGAAGCTGAATCAAATTTTTTACATATTAAGTATTCAAAAGTGATTATTAAAAAGAAAATTCAAAAGTGATTATACCTTGTAGCAGAGGAAAACCCTGTACAAAGTAAATTTACTTAAAACATAGCCCTATAGAGAGGTTATATTCAAACCAAGAGTTTGAACAAATAGTAAGGCTTGATTGGAGTGTAATAAACTGGTTGCTGAATGGCTGTCTCTCCCATAAATTCAGATACTAATTTGTTTATCCGATGTCATAGCACTGATGTATCACCAGGTACCACTCAGATACACCAGAGATATTTGCCATTTAAAATTTATTAGGCTTTCTATAATAAATGTAAACATGTTCCACAGGTTAGTGAGATTTAATTTCCGATCTCTAAAAGCTTATTTACCTAAGATGCTCCCTAAAATATATTTCAATTTGAAGAACTAAAAACCTTGGGGCTGATATTAACCTCATAGTGAGAGGTCCCATTTGTGACTAAAGGTTTCTTTGGGGAAAAAGGTCTAAATTAGGTAGTTGTTATTTTTTAGAAGCTAGTTGGATTTTTTAGAAGTACCACAACAATCTTATTTAACCACTGTTTAACTGATAATTTTGCTTCCTTTTAATTGTGTAATTTTCTGAGTTGTACAACCAAATTCCATGATGATCCCACCCGAGGGTTTTTCTTGAGAGACAATCATTTACAATTGTTCAGCTGTGTCTCATTTCTCTAGGCACTTTTTGGTAATCTGGACACAATTTCTTGATGCTTGTTTATGTGGACATAATTCTGGTCCTAAGAGCTCATCTAGAAAGCCAAATTAAGTAATACTCAGTGTAAATCCTTAGAAAAGTATTTCTCTGTGAACAGACTGAGTAAGCAAGGCTCAGGTAATAAAGATTATCTGGAATGGTGTTACCATGCATGATCCATATACCCTTGAAATATTTAGATCTCTAAATTGATTTATTGCTGTTCATTTTACCTTTGTTTTGTCAAAGCTTGCTTTTTGTTTCTCACAGTAAAAGGAAACAAATACACTCATGCTTTAATAAAGGATGAAGTTTTTGTTTTGCCATCATTATTGGTCTTTCAACAGAAGCAAGGCAAGCTGGGCCAGCCAAACAACACTTTATTGCTACTTCTGCTGCACTGGCATGGCTCTGGGTAAAACACACTTTGGTTTTGTTTCAGCTGCTCTTGACATATGCTCCCTATCCTAATCTGCAGCCCTGGAAAAAACCCAAATCTCATGGAGCTTGATTCTGGGGTAAAAGTTGCTAACAGGATAGTGAGCTAATGTCTCTGATTTTTTTTTTTTTTTTTTTTTTTTTTTTTTTTTTTGTAATTCACTCCTGTTACTCTGTTTTGATAGTGGGTAGATACAGCAAAATGACACTGTGTGGCACCTGGCTTGGGAAGTCAAACAGCTTGGATTTTTCCTCATGAAGCAATTTCAGTTAGATATGCACAGATGCAGTTACTTCAAGGTACATCCGCTGAATATTCTCATGTTCCATGACTCTTAGTTTTCATCTGGGCAAATGGGTTCTCTCACAGCATTGGCATGACATGACATTTTGCACAAGGATTGTCCTTTTGTACTAAAACAGAGGGATGAAAAGGAGTACCCACAATTTTTGAAGCGGAGCATAGAAATTAATTTCTTGGGGACTCTCTTGAGAATCTAGGTATGATTCAGTCAATCTCTGAAAAATTTGGGAGATGATTCGCAAATTGTTATTCCTAAATGTGTTTTTAAATCCTGGTGGTTTCACCTAGCATTGGCTAAAACTGTCTGTTGTGAGCAGTTATCTGTGTTTTTGTGGTGATTTGGCAACTGTGTTTGGAGGTACTTTGCCATTTGCCATTGCTTCCATCTGTCAGATCTAAGGTCAGTGCAGGTAACAGACTTAATACTCTGGATCCTCTGTAAAATCATGAGTCTTTTTTCTGGTGTAGCCATGGCTGTGTCCCCCTAGAGATACAGGCCTGGGCATAATCTGGCTCATCTCAAATGGCCTTGCTGTCCTAAATGGAGCTGCTCATATGTAGGGGTAAGGTTATACCCAAAGTCCCACAAGAAACTGGCTAAAGTTTGACCTGACAATATTCTGCAAGCAACAAGTTTCTTACTTATCAATTCCCTGGCTCATTATGGTTTCCTTTATTATTTATTTATTTATTTAAAATTAAAATTTCTCTTTCTCATAGAAATATCCTTGCCATATAAAAAGTGTTACCAACTGTCTTGATAATGAATTCTTGGAGGCCAAACTTCTGGCAAAAGCCTGTAAATTAAAAGGATTGCAACATTTCAAAATTCCTTTGTCAGACACTGCCTTTATTTTAAATACTTTTTTATTTTCCTACATTATTACTGTCTGTATAAGAATGCTGGATGACAGAGAATGAAGTTCCCATTAACTTATGCTGTTACCCATAAATCCTCCAGAGATTTCTAATTAACATGTAAGTTTACTAGTTTGAGCTCCTTGTGAGAGTCTGCTCCCGGTGCTCTGTATTTCTACCAGTGCAGTCCAGAGGTCCATAAATCTTCATTGCTCTGGGATTCCCAGTATGTCCCATTACCATGAAAAAGTGATATCTGATGCAAGATGTATAAATACTGTATAGAAGTTCTATAAAGTGTTTCATTCTTCACTGCTGAATTACAGTTTTATGGCCCATAAATAAAGGCAAACAAGGAAAACTAAAATATGAGGAATGGTTGTATATCACGCGTTATCTGGAATGAAATTGTTTCTGCTCTGGTGACAAATGTCTCACCTCCAATTTGCATTCATGTCTTGTGTTATGCCACTCTAAGGGCAGATGGTTGACGTTTTTATAAATGACCTCAAAGAATAAAATGATAGATTCTGGTATCATCCAGCTTTTCATGGGACAAGTATTAGATGGGTTTAGAGACCAAGGGATAAAGCTTATCAGCCTGGTAAAGTTTGAGTAAAACCAGTATTTTTTAGGGGCCAACTTTATATAGTTAAAAAAACTAAGGTTTTTGGACACACAATGCAACTCTTTCCCCCAGCAAAACAATATAAACATTCTGAAATGATCTGCTTTGTTCAGCAGCAGCCCATGATGGGTTTTGTTGTAGTGATACATGACTTTTCATAATTCAATTACTACAATAATCACTTAGCAAAAGAAGTGAAAAGGATTTCATAGATCATCAAATCTAAGCTGCTGTGCTAAGCATATTGGCATATCAACATATTTATAAATGCATCAGCTCCACCAAAATTGCTTCAGATATCTTCTCCTCTTACCTGCATGAGTAGAACATTCTGGATATGCATTTGTGTTATGGAGGGTCCACTCTGTGCTTATTTATAGTCTGGTTATATGCATTGACTCTTCAGTCTGGACTGCATTTCAACAGCTATGTTCTCCCTCCAGTGTTCTTAATCCAGTGAATTCATATATAGCTCTCCAAGAACTGCTGGCATTTTTCTCTTTTTTTTCTGGATTGCCTCTTTTTTTCTGGATTTTGTGCTTTTTATGTAAAATAACATTCATTGCTCTCATCATCTTAGCCCTTCCCTGACTTGTAGTAGTCCCAATGCATCATAAAACATGTAAATGAAATTTGTAAGCATAATTCTAAACAAGGTCTTACAGAGGTAATACATGGTGCTTTCCCTTCTTCTACCATGTGTGGTGCAATACCATTGCATTTGTCTTTTTTATATCTATATTTATGGTTCACTGTCCTTGAAATCTGTGTTACCAGGCATTTCCAGCTACTGAACTCTGGGATTAACTCTGATCCCCATCCCTTGGTAATCTTTGGTAGGAGTTTTGTTATGTGCCAAGGCTTTGTCCATCTGATGAGACCTGAAGTTGCCTTTCCTTTCCCAGCTGAAAGGGAAGCAAGCCCTAGTGGATAGGTAGGAGGAGATGCAGTGACCTTTGGCCATGTCCTTGACTGTCACAGGTGAGGGCTGTAGGCTGCAGAGTCTGCAATACCTATGCTTATTTTGTGAATTATTTTATCAATAATATTGAATTTATCTCACGTTCTCTATGTTTTTAATGTTGCCCTATTGTATAATATTTTTATGTTCACAACATAAAAATATTATACAATATTTTATTATAATTTATTATGTTCACAACAGTAAGTAGCTTGATATGATTTAGATAGGTGGTCCCATCTTCATTAATCAGGTATGAGTGAAACACTGAGTGGGGTAGTTCTCTATTATTATCGGCTTGATATGAAATTATTTTAAATCTGCCTCAGTCAATGTGTTTTCATTTTTTTCTCTTTGTTGTTCTGGGCTCAATTGGAGTAATAGAAAATAGTACAGGTGGCATTTTTGGAGGTGTCTGTTTACATCTGGAACAAAGATTCAGAATTAAGATTACTTCATTTGAACAAGCGGACTTCTTCCCTGGAGATTATACTTAGTGTTTCCTGCATAACTGTGAAAAGAGCTGCTCCAAATATCCAATGTGTTAGTGGTCTTGGTTAACAGGAGATACCATAATTCTCACAGCTGTCTCTTCACTAAATTTACAGGTTAAATCAAGAGACAGTGCACTTGGCTCACATGCAAGATTGAGGTCAAGGCATATGTGCTCTGTTCTCATTCCTGCCACAGATCTGCAGGATAAGTGTGAGTCAGTTTCTGCCCTTTAGTTCCTTGGTCTATAAAACTTACATACACATAATCAATTTAAGTCTCTGACAACTTACAATTTGAGTTCAGCCATGGCCTCTGCCTCAGGGGTTTCAAACTAAGTGTCGTATTCAGGTGTATTTGGCGATGTTGCAGAAATGTGGTAATTATTATACTAAGTCAGTGAAAGAGAAAAGAAATTAAATATATTCTGTATGTTCTGTTAAGTTCAGCACCTGAGAGTCAGTGAAAATGGATTTTTTAAGATTATTTGCAGAAAGACTTATCTTGTGGCAGACACACGGGCTGTACCTTAACTGAAAGACTATAACCAGATACCTGGGGTTTAGGAATCAGAAGGGTTAGGAGCAGGTGCATATTCCACTTTTGTTGAGCATCTCATTCCTTTATTCTTTCAAGAGTTTCTTAGCCTCCCCCTAGGAGCAGCAGCACTAAGGTGCCACCTTCTCCTCCTTGTTCAGTGCCAGGAGGGTAACGAGGCCTGACTTGGAAGTGCCGTGTGAGTGGCAGGCAGCTGAGCAGCCTGACTCAGGGTATCTCTGCATTACAGCGCTGCAAGTCTGGCAAACCTAATTATGCTCACAGGGATAATGACAACTCCATATGGGATGGAAAATTGTTTGCATGTAGGTTTTGCTTCTTAACTCTTCTGCTCTTCCTGCAGTTAGTAGGCAGGCAGCAGCCTCCAAAGCTAACAGCAATGCTACTGCTGGTCCAGCTGGCACAGAAAATTTAAGTTCACACAAGCCAGCTGGCTATCTCCTTGCCTCTTTTCACCTAAGAGACTGAAATATGTCATCCTTGAGATATGACCAGATTCCTGGAACTCGCAGCTCTTTCTGGGAAAGAAACAGCATTATTAGCATTATTATTAGCATTATTAGTATATGCTTTCCTTCAGGAATACATAAATATTAAATATGGATACATGTATTTATATGCTTTATCTATCTATGTTTGAGCACAGATGTTAAAACTAAAATGCATACCAAGGAGACTTCAAGCTTAGAAATAGATATACAGAAAAAGAACCAGGAAATGAAGAAACAAGGTTCTCTGTTTTTATTTTGATACGACTGCCTTACTTGCACTACCCTGCGTGTGTGGTAGCCTTAATTATAAGCTGGATTGTTTAAATATGCAGCCAATATTATTCTGTACTCAGAGTCATTGATACTAGGAGGATCACAGTATTTTCATTTCCTGTGTTTTAAAATCTAATTTATTACTCTTCAAAATGGCTCTAGTGGTTTTCATAGTTATTTTCCTTTCCCTAGTAAATACAAATATATGGAGATAGATAAAAATGGCTTTTTTAATATCATTGTTTTATAAAGTAGCCCTGCTAGGCTTTCAAAGTCATATCTGGAACAATGAATTGAATGGGACATTACATTTACTGATGCTGCTGCTTGGCTGAATTGCAATTTTGCAGAGGCAGCAATGTATCAGACTGAGCCATGAATCTTTCCCAAGAGAATGTAGAATTTGGAGATTACTGAAAGTGATAAAAACACAGAGAATTCCATCTATTTGGGTGTGGTGCTAGGGCAATATTGGTAATAGCTCATTAAGATACAGATGCTTCTTTTAATGTAAATTGCTCCAGCCAATCCTGACAAGCTGCTTTTTAATAGCAAGAAAATTAAAGGGACTTATTTTGCATCTCCCCTTTTGGCTGCTCAAAACTTAAGAAATGCTCAAAGGAAACAATTTTAAAACTACCCGAGCTTGCAGAAATGAAATTAAAAACATGACATAAAAGCGCTTTAAAAAGTTCTAATTGTGGATTCTTGTCTTGTATCTCATGGAGAGCAGATGTGTAGAAAGCTGTAGCAGTATTCTGAGATGCCTACAGTGCAGAAGTTTATTAAAAGCAGCAAAGGAAAACCTTCACCTCACATAAGTAACAGATGCTGTTTATCCCCTGATTGCCTACTCGTGGTGGCACTGAGTGACTTAGTATATATTGGCTAAACCAAGAAGATCTGTATTCAAACAAACCTGTAAATAAAGCTAAATATTTAGTTAGTGCAACTTTCTTCCAGGGTAGTGAATGAGGACTGTGGCAACGAAAGCACTGGATTGCAGCAATGAAAGCACTGGATTGCACTTATTTATTGAAAATTAACATAAATGAAGGTAGGATTTAGAGTAATAAAATGGATGGGCTACAGATAGTAGGTTATTATAGTCTGAACTAGTGAACTGCAACATTTCTTTCTCTATCAGTTTTATTAGAGCAATGTCTATATAACTAGGTAAATACTCATGGCCCTTGGTCAAAGGAGGGAGCTCTCAAAAAGCATCTCAAAGTTTATCAGAGGCTGCTTGTGCCAAGGCTGCTCATCACACATTGCTCAGTGCTCTCACCTGTTCTGAGCATTTGTTATCTGCTCTGTCATTTGGGATTTGGGATCCATGGTTTGGAGTTCTTGGGAATTACACAACATCCCTTTTTATGGATGGCATCCAAACATCAAGCATCTCACTTAGCATCAAAGATCTAGTGTTATGAATAATAAATGTTTAGGAGGCTGAAAATCAAGCAAAATAGATCACATGTAATTCCAAGAAATATCTCAAAGGCCATAGTATAAGACTGTTTTATAAGATGAATTTGGAAACTCATGTCTACTTTGCTAAACCTATAAAGATAAGCTGAAGTAAATAGATAGTGAAATGGCCTACTTAAGGTCTTTGCATCTTTTGCAAGTTTTAAATGCTTTTACTGGAGGCAATGCTTAAAGTTGCTTAGCACCCAAATTTTTTGCAGTAGTTTTTCATCTACAGCATCCTTCAAAGGCATCTGCAGGGATACACCAGGAATGCTTCCAACCATTCCGAGTGCTTTGACACTAAGTAAGATGTCTCATGTTTGGATGCCACCCATAAGCAAGGATGTTGTGCAATTCCTAAATTCTAAGAATTCCAAACCATGGATTGCATTGTGAAAGTTCTCTTTAAACCTTTTAAGTGAAATATGTTGTTGGAGGTATCTTCCCTGAGCATTACTGGCAAACACCTCGTATTTATGGGGGTACCACACAATTTAGACAGCACAGACAGGATGTGTCTTTCATTCTAATTTGTCTCTGTACATGGTTTATAACATTTCCCCAAATTACTTCTTGATGTGCAATTCTTCATGCTTGTTCTACTCTCAGAAGTGAGTCTTTTTCAAAGGATTTCAAAGAAGACCATTTTAGCTCCAAGTGTGCTGGGCGTGAAAAAGGATTGTTTTGACACACTTTTATGCTCTGGTTGCTCCAGAAGCATTTAAATCTGAAAACTGCAATTGTGATGGGTAAGTCTCAGCCTCTCAGATAAGGTGTTACAAGCACTCAAAAACAACATTAAAAGGACATGAAGGTTGTAAAGTTGAGTGCCTGCCAAAAAACAAATTAGGCAATGATAGAATGAACATTGATAGTGAATCCTTAGTTCAGTCCTGCTCTGTATATAGGTTATGACAATTTTGAAGGGATAAGGTACCATTTTTTTTCATGAACTGTCTTTTTCTCTCCTGGTATTTTCTTTACTTACTGCGTCTGTATTATCACATTTGTCTTTCCAGTTTTCTCACTCAGTCATTCCTTGCTTTATCCTTCCAGACTTCTCATTACTACCCCATCCCTAACATTTTCTTGCCTCACATTCTTGCTTTACCTTCACTCCCAAATGTCTCTGTCATCTTCTTTTTTTCACTCTGCTGTCTTATATCTTTTTCCTGCAGTTGGCCAAGAAAAATGAAACTCTAAGGAACAAAAATGACATATTTTATATGTACTTTTCTTAAGGTGCAGAAAACTGATTTCTGAATGAGAATATGTTTGTAAGTAAACTTTTGGAGGAGGAGCTAAGGGGAACCCTTCCAGACTGTTGCCAAAGTCAGTTGTCTCCCATACGTTTGTCTTGCAGCTCCTTTTGCCATGCCATGTGTTTTGGGATTTCCAGTGGGGATTCAGCTTCTTTATTTCAATTAAAATTATGCTGAGTTTTTTAAGACTCTGTTAATAAATTAAGATGTTAAAAAGGTTAGAAAGGAGGATGCTATCTAGAAAAAAAATCAGAGATAACAAATATAGTTAGTATTTCTCACATATTTGTATTTCACATATGAGCATGCTAATTTTGTGTGCAACTCCTCTGTGAAACTAAATGTTCCTTTCACTCTTACTTGCCTCATGTATTCTCTCCATCTTTTCCTTTTATCTTTTTAATAAACTGATTTTTCTGTGGTTTCTTAAATTAGTTTCTGCCTTTGGGAAAGATTATTGTATTTATGTGGCATCAACTGGAACAAACCCTTGCAGATTCAAGGGGCATCGCTGGTCTGTGCTCTGTACTCCTGCTGTGCCTAGAGATCAAGGTGCTGGGAGGTGTGAACACACTGAGAAAACCAGTGAGCCTGCCTCACTGCGTGAATTTTAATTTAATTTGAAAACTTCCAGAGATTTCTCACTGATACTGCAAAAAATCTGACTTACATTCCTAATTTTCTACTCTGTAAGGAGATTTGGCTAATTTGTTCCCCAGCTGTTTAATTTGCAAAGGGGGCTGTCATTCTGTGTTAAATAAAACTGGAAAAGATGGAGCCCAAGGAAGATCTGTGTAATGATGAAAGTTTGTTCCAGTTCAAAGCTGCTGTTGATATTGGGTGTCATCCAAAAACTCTTGATGCCAGATGCAGCGCTTCCATTGATGTAATCAGATTTCAAATCAGGACTGGTGTGTTCAGCCCACTACTCCTTTAGCTACTGCTCTGGTACCTGACTCTGTGGGAGGACAAGCTGTGTCAATAGCATTTAAAAAACACCATTCCTCGTTGCCCTCTGCCTTAGTACTATACACACGAGATGCTCACTCCCAGTTGTATAATTCGCTCTGTTTCTCCCTTCAGGAATGTAATGTGAGATTGTTTTTTTCTTCCGTTCTTCAGTCTAGCCTTGCTTTTAATTTGTTTTCCTCAGTCCAGATGTGCGTGGTTTTGTGTAATCTACAGGTGTTGTGGACCAGATGTGAGTGACCCTCACTGCCCCTAAATCTGAGCTGCCGTCTCATTCAGCCAGGAGCTGATTTCTGGATGATTTCTTTGGACTCAATACCTGAGCCTAGACATGCTTGGTGGCCTCATCACTTGCACTTTCTATACTTCTACATTAAAAAAAAAAAAAAAAAGAACAAAAGTTAATGTTTTGAAAATCCAGGCAGTTTTATGGAAGATAATGGATGAATCAGGCTTTATAGTGATCTGCTCTGGTATTATTGCATGTTACAGACTCATGCCAAATCATGATCTTGGAGAGTGACTGGCCCTGGGGCTAAAAGAAATTCTCTGGGGGAGAGTCTGGAATTGGAGGTTTTCTATTTGACTCCACTTGTCAGGGAAATGTGCCTCATTGCACAGTCTCACAGCTGAATTGGTTTCTCAGTTGCCTTATGATTCATATTACCCTTTGTTGTTGCTGATCATACTGTTTTCTTTTTTGCTTCATCTGCCTGTTTTTTCCAGGCTTTATCTGTCTCTGTACTGCTAAAAGTTCCCATTTTCTTTTCCAATTTACTTTTAGAGGGAGCAGAATGGAGACCTCTGTCAGATAATCTGTCTCTGGTTAAAAAATGCTGTTGCCCTTAGCTAGGCAATGTCTTATATCAACTTGGTGGGCAAAGACACAAAAATACTTCTCCTGCTGTCAGAAAGGAGCAAGTATTCCACTCTTTCCAATATGCAAGTGTTTCCTCTATGATTTTTAACAATTGTTGATAGCAGCTAAGCAGTTATGGTAGAACTTTCCTTTATGGACTGTGTACTATTTTGGGCATTGTGCTGGTGGGTGAAGAATCCTGGTATAAGTCAATTTTCTATTCTGAATCTCTTCTCCCACGTATAAAAGGAGAGTAAAAATGCTGGCTGGCTTTCAAATCCACTGCCCAAAATGTTTCTTAGAAGTTGGACATTATGATCTATAATTATAATCAAACCCATATGAGCATTATGCATGAGAAGGCAGCCTGATAGCATATATATGGTTGTGAGTGTAAAGAAACCAGGAAATTCCTCCTGCTGTTGTAGGCAAGTGACAGTGTAGACATTTTTAAGTACAGGTATTAGCTGTTCATTGTGTCAGTAATGCAGAGAACCTGGGAAGGTGTGTTGCTATTGATCAAATTCCTTCCTGTATTTAATTTCTCTGCCATGGTTTTGCATTAGCATAATCCTTTGACCTAAATATGAAAATATCAGCAAAGACATGAAAAATGAAATCAGGTTTCAGAGTTGACTGTAGTGCTGTACATTGTGAATGGCTTTAGTTGGTGGAGGTGAGTGGGACAATAGGAATTATTCCCCCCAAAAATCTAGAATCGTACGTCAGAATCAAACTTATTTTTTTAAGATTCAGCTTTTTGTTTGATGTATGCAGTTTTCACTTGTATTGAAGAATTCTCTCCTGGACTAGGAAAACTTTGGAAGTACTTCAGGAACTCTTATCTGAACCATCAGCTTCTTAATGGCTTACAAAAGTAAAAAAGGTTTTGTTACCTCAAACAAATGCACATTGTTACTGTTGATTTAGAAAGTATTTTTAGCTCATGAACATACCTAAAGCATGAAGTGTCAACTATGAATCTTTGTTGTTTTATGATTTCAGGTATGTGAGTTGTATAGATCTGCATGCAATTCTATAGATGAACAAGGTTTCAGATCTACCTCCAAAACTCCAGGTGCTCCTTTTGCTATTGTCACTTCCCTTGCTGATCTTGCCTGGACACATCGCGACAATCCAAGTACAAGCTGCTGTCTGAGAGACCTGCATTATAAAAGTAGGTTCATCAAAATGAATGTCTTCTCCCTTACTAGATTTTTATTCTCAAATTAATTGGTTTCAACCTCTGGCATCAGCGCAGTAAATTTAAACTCCCTCAAATCACTTCATTTAATACCTGTTACAAAGAATTTTTTTTTTTTTACAGAAACAAAGTACTGTAATGACTCAAGCTCATTTGTTAAAGGAGCAATAAGGTTGCAAATTGCGCAATTCATCAATCTGGAAATGCTTGTTCAACCCAGTTCTGTTCTCCTATTTGTCTGCATCATGATGCTGGCTTATAGTATTTCACTTGTATAAAAGCTCAGAACAAACCTTTGTTTACAAGTGCAGTAGATTACACTCAGTATAAATCAAGATAGTAAATTGAAGCTGAGACTATTAGACTATTTCTTTTTCTGAACTACAACCCTTTCTTGCTGCTGAGAGTATTAATAATAATAATAATACAGTGTCTACAAGGTAAAACTAGCTGCTTTGAGGTCCTGAAAGAGTTGTGACCATACTGGGTAACATACTTTAAATAAACCTGAGGAAGTGTTGTGAATTTCCCTGAAGGGGAATCAGGACTGGTGTGGGAACACAGCACAGCCAGACTTGTTGGAACATCTCTTATAAACTTGTTTTTTATTAGTAGACTTGAGATGTTAATGGCAGAAAGCTATTTCCTCTATTAATTCACTTACTCTTTAGTGCAGGTCACACATCTGCCCACAGCTGGAGCGGCAGTGAGACATCAATGCTGCAGCACACTTAGAAGTGGATGGTCATCCTGGGCACAACCGTGCTTCCATGCAAGATGTTTGGAATCTCATTTGAGGTGCCTGTAAGCAGGAGATGTGTGTCACACCTGTAGTTCCTCTCTGCATGCAGCAGTTCATTTCCTCCTTTGGCAGGGTCAGAGTAATCCCATTGCTGGTTGATGGTCACCTTCCTCAGCTTTTTGTCTTAAATTTACCAGTTCCTGGGAGACTTTGCATGTGCTATCTCATGGCACATGCATTTCTCGTGGTTTTCAGGTGATGGTCTCTCCATCCACACGTGTAGGTCCCTTGTCCCCCTTCAGGGAGGCTGGTGCAGAGGGGTTCTGTGGCAGGAGCAGTGCTGCTGCTGAGCCTTCAGCTGTTACTGAGGGAGACAGAATGTGCGTGGGAGAAAGGAAGATCTGACCCTGTTGTGTAGGTGGGGAACTGGGCTGCAGCATTCCGTGATTTGCCTCACCCCTGGCTGGAAGCTGGCAGCAAGGCTGTGAACTGAGTCCAGGATGTCTGTGTCCTCCTGGCTCAGCCTGTCACCCTCAAGAACAACTCTCTCTGCAGTTTTCAGCTCCTGTTGCTCTTCTTGCTCTGCTGCCAGACATGCAGTTACAGCGCTCTTGCTTTCCTGGATATACCGGCATTCTGGAAGTAGACTCCAGTGTTTGAGGAAAACCTCAACATATGTGTGACTGGGTTTTTAGGGCTTGGTTGGCACACTTACTGGGATTCAGCCTAAGGTGTTTATTCCTCTGAATGAACTAGACATTTCTTCTGGTCTTTATTGCACAAATTGTGAATAGAAAAGGAGCAGCCCAAAGAAGACGTGTCAGGTGTCTGAGGAAAATGGTTGTCCTGTTTCCTTGTGACTTTTCTACTCAACATATCTAAATTATTCAGAAGAAAAGAAAAAAAAGGCTGAATGCTTGTAAGAAATATCCAAAAGGAAGACTTGAAAGGATTAGGAGAAATTATTATTGAGCCTGCAATTCCTTATAATGTCTTTTAAGTCACTTTGCTTTACCAATCCTTATCTTTCCACTGTTCCCCTGCCCAAGTGCTGAAAACAACACCTGACAAACCAACCCTTGTTTTTATTTCACTCTAGATATTGTTAATATTTCTTTAGATAGCACTGAAAAATGTACTTCAGTGTTATCATGGTGTCAGGATTAGACTCTGATGAGGATCTGAGTCATGAAAAAGCCTAGCATTGTAACTTCATGTTAACCTTTTCCCTAGCTCTTTTTGTTTCACTCTCTGAAAGTTCAATAGCTTTTATAGATGAAAGACTGTGTGGAAATTTCTTTTATCTTTAGGTAGATTCCGTTCATGGAATTCATGGAATCAAAAGCCCAGAAATTCCTGTAAATGCCAGTAGCTTCAGTAATTTGGAGTTATTCTCCACTGAATTGTCTTAGTTAATTACTGTCATTTTTAAACTGGGTTTTGATTGACCAAGGATAATTAAAATACACTTTGGGTTAGAACAGTATATTTAAAAAGACTTGACAGAACTGTTTCTTCAACTGTCTTTTTGCTAGTAGAAAAAAATTTATTTGAAGTTCCTCATCTTGAAGATGTTCTTGAGACTTTCACTCTTTTCCTGATAGACTTAGGAGTGATTATAATAATAAAACAAATAAACTTCTTGTTGTAAACCATGCCTACATGGAGGACATTATTCAGAACAAGAAAGGATTAGATAATTAAACTATAATTAAGTGAATGAGAATGTCTTCTTGAAATACAGTGATGGGATGACCTCTAGATTTGCTAAGTAATAGTCTATTGCTGACACTGGGAGGGAAATAATGAAATAAATTAATACAAGTATCTTTGCCCAAAATGAAATTTCCCATTTTATCACTGTTTGAATGTAGGTTTACTGGTTTTGAATATGCCACTTGCAGCAAATAGTTCTCTTGTTTATACATGAAAACCTCCTGGAATTTCTGGGAATTTGTGGAAGGGAAAATAACACCAGAATTTGGCTGACCACAATGCATGCAGTAATGTTTTGGTTGTCAGATGAAACATGTTGGAAAACTTATGCAGATGTCTTTTGGGTTAGGAAAATTGGTGTCCTCACCTAAAAGGAAAAAAAGAAATCCTTTGGAGGTTAAAAATGAGAACAAATTCCAGTCTATACTGAAAGATTTAGCAAATTCATGTCAGTTTAGAAAACCAGAAAAAAATCACTACAAGAGAACACTGTGATTATTTTCTCACATGTAATTCAATTGGGACTCATTGCTCAGGAAAGTCATATGATCAATAAAATCTTGTTCTGTTTAATTATTATAGAATAACTTGACAAACATCAGAGCAAATTTTCCCACACCGCCTCAAACTTGGAATAGATAGAAAAAGTGTCAAGTTGATTAAATGCAGAGCTATGGGTGAGTAGTCAGAAATGGAAGGAGAAATGTGGAACAGCTCTTTCAAAACCCTTGATCATGCAAAACAGGTAAGTATTGGACTACTTTGAAATGCTGAGATTATTTTTAATGCTGGGACTAGATTTGCCTGAAGTTGCAATCAGTAAGAGATAAGTGCCTTACCTCCTTAATCATTTGTGTGTGTTGAAATGGATTACTGGCTAAAATTCAGGTATTTTTAAATCTGTGGAAGGCTGGGTTTGTGCTGGAGCTCTGAGGGCACTATAACAGACCTTAGTGACCAGCCTTACCTGGAGCTTCCAGTGTTAGTGTGTTTAGTCCCCTGCCCTGGGATAGAGTGGGGAGAACTGGTCTCTAGCACAGCTGCAGGCATGCCCTGCCTGCCTGGAAATTCCCTTTTTGCAGAGCTCAACCTGTGCACTGCAGCTTGGATTGAACTTGGACCTGCCTGATTGCCATGGCATTGCCACGTGAATGGACCCTCAGCTGTACCTGGGTGCTGTGCTGGGATCTGTCCTGCTCCACAGCTCAGGGTGGGGACAGGCCCTGGCTGGTGGGACTCTGCCCACCTGGGCTTACAGTGAATCATATTCTGGGTCTTTCAGTCCAGTGGCTTTGCAGAGATGTGTGAATTCAATCTGATAGCCAACCATTAAACTATTAGTGCTAGATGAGCAGGAGTACATGCACAGAAAACAGAATTTCCCATTTTTTTCTAGGATTTCACATTATTTGAGGTGTTTTGTTTTGGTTTTTTACCTAATTCTCTTTCCTGAGCTTTGGCTGTTTCAAAGACTTTTTCTTGCAGGCCTCTTCTATTATAGATCTTCATTGCCCATATTGTAAAAACCAGATATAATCTCTTCATCTATCTTGTGTGGCTGTTACTGCCTGCTGCAGCAAATCAGCACAGCTTTAGCAGCTTTAGATGGATATCTATGTAATCTCTTCATGGGCTGGCCAGCAGAATCCCGCTACTCAAGCACACTGGTCCCTCATATTCATCATGTGAATATTCAAGTGCTCAGATTTTACTAATGGAAGTGCCCTGGAGAGAAGATAATGAGCTTCCAGCAAAGCAAACATTAATCTTTGGTTTTGAGGTATTTGCTGAAAACATTTAAAATTGTGTGTCTATCTGATTTTAAAATTTCCAAGTTGAAACATAGTTGGCTATTTACATTAGTTAGAGAACATGGTCAATAAAGTAGTTCTTGTGTGAGTTTCAGTGGGAGTTAATTACAGATAATTAAGGAATAGACAAAGTACAAAATGATTGATCCCAATGCCACCAAGTTAATGAGAATTTTGCCATTGATTTCACAATGGACCAGACTTCATAAAAGACATATTGGACTTTACAGAGAGGAAATTTTCCTCCTGCTTAAGCCAGTTTCATGTTACTAAACATTTGCTAAAATTGTTTTAGCAATTAAGAATGTATAAAAATTAAATACAAACCAAATATTGTCAGAATGTGACAATATTGTGTCAGATTTTGTTTAGTTCAATTCTTCTTTTCCTGTAACTGCTGGCAATATCAGCTAGTATCACTAGCTCTCTATGACTGAAAAAGTCAACCTGATTGATGTGGCACAGTTCACTCCAGAGAAAAATCTGCAGTCAAAAACTGATCACAAAGTTAATTATACAACGAGTCGGGGCACTGAGGAATGAAAATACTAATCTTTCTTTTTGTGAGTGGAAGGAGGATATGCAAAATATGTCCTCTCCTTAGGGAGGAAGCTGAATATTTTGTAATGATGCTTTTCATTGTAAATGTTTGTTTCAAATCAATATATATTAGAAATATAAAAATATATATTTATTAATTCTAATATATATATTATATATATATATAATATATGTATTAGAAATATAAAAAATTCTATAAAGTATTAAGGTTCAATTATTTTAAATGAACAGGAGTGTAAAAATAAACACAGTCCACTAACATTCTTTGGTTTCATTGCAAAAGAGAATTTTTTCTGTTTGTTTGGGTTTTTTGGTGTTTTTTGTTTTGTTTGTTTGGTTGGTTTTTATTTGGCTTTTTTTTTGGCTTTTTGTCTTTTTTTTTTTTTGTCTTTTTTTTTTTTTTTGTGGATTTGGAGTTTTCATTAGGCTTTGTTTTGGTCAAATTAAGACCTTCAAATTTGTCGAAATGTGAATCTGTGAGAATTTGGTGAAGAGAGGAGATATTGCATGGCCCAAGGTGCAAATGGACTTCTCACTCTTCTTGAGTTTTCATGCCTAATTTTATTCTTATTTAACAAAGCCTCTGGATTTTTAACTGTGGTTCATAACCACATTTGGGGTTCAGAACAATATGATAGAATTATTGGTGGCTGTATTTAAAGGGTCTGAAACTTTTAAGACAAATATCTGCAGATCTGGGGAGTGAGTTACCACAGGGCTGAAGAGGAAATAAAAACTAAGAAAAGAGTGAGAAAAGCAGTGTCTGTAAGCAATGAGGGAGTTCCTTGGTCCTTATCACACTGAGTGGAGATGTGAGAGGAATGGGCTCTGAAAAGGCTGAGATAAACCAAAAACCAAAGGGACAAACAGACAATTGCTCAGGAAAATCAAATCAGTAGGGATATTTACGTACAGAAACTTTGGTTTTATGGGGTTATATTTTCATATTTCTAACACATGAGAATAAACACTAAAACTGAGAAAGTTGTTCATATCCTGTGGTGGAAGAATCAGCTCCAGGCATCAGCTCCAGCAGAATTTACTTTTGCTAAATAAATAAAATCCCCATTAGCTGCCAAATAAAAATCATTATCACATGAATTTCTATTATGCTTGCTTAGTCTCTAGTGCATGGAGTAAATATTACTAATTTATCTCCCATATCTCACACTGCCCAGCATGTGGCTGATAATGGCTTTAGGCTGGTAGCAGGCAGGATCACAATGTGTGGCAAAGTCACATCTCTAGTCTGTGTGCTGGGCCACTCTTGGAAGCACACCTCAAAACCACTGCTGTCATTCAGCATCCTCCCTACAAGACATTCCTGGCCTTCTGAATTTCCTTACAGCAGTTGTTTCACCCTTTGGGTCTTCAGGCAATTTAATTCGTAAAACAGACAAAACATACTGTATATGCTTTTATAATTCCTTTCCTGGTTTTTCTATTCTTTTTTTCCAGTTAGTCAAATTTCTTTTCTGCTGTATATTACTACCCATACAATGCAGAGCAGTACAATGTACGACCAGAGGGCAGCGAAAAGTCAATTTTTTCCTATCTGTGCAATTTTTTAACTTTTGCTGTTCAGATCCCCAGAGGGAAAGGTATGCTGTTTGTCTTTATCTCGTGTTTAATGCTAAATGTAGTCAGCAATGCAGAGATGGGTACTGTTGTTTGGGGTGCCCCTTCCAATTTAAGTTGCAACTACTCAAAAATCATATAAAAATGGTGATCCAACTGTTGGGAATGATGCAAAACTCCCATATTCATTCCAGAATATGAAAAGTTGCCCCAAGTATTACTCTCACTCATTTAAAAGGGTTTCCTTATTTATCTTGGTTCCAACAAGACAAGAAATAGAGCTGGTTTTTGTGTGTCCTATTTCAGAGGCTGAACAACGCTGGAGGGACTAATTTTTCTGCCTTCTGTAGCTCTCTTGCTTATTCTTTTAGCCAGATGTCAAGCAGAAGATGGAGAAAAACTTTAGGTGCTCTCAAGAATGATGGTAATAAGGGAAGATGATAGAACATAACTGGATTGTACTCTTGCAGCTGAATTGCTATTGATTTTAGAGAATGTAAAATCTCATTGCAGGACAGGCATCTCTCCAGCCCTTGGCAATGCTTTGCCACCTGCCTGCACGGGGCAGGGTGCTTCCTCACCAACAGCTTTGCTCTTTGCAAGGAGATGACTTGTAGCAGGCAATTCTGCCTTGTACATTGACATTTGTCTCTCTGATCAGTCCTTCTCCTATTGCAACCATTGCAGACATTATGTTGACTTCAGCTGTGTTGCATTAGAGCAACATGGTGATGAATTTGTATTCAGTATAGAATTGCGGCATTATTTTCATGTTTGAAGGTTCTGTTGTAGATAAATAAGATACAGTCCCAATCTCATAAACTGGGAGCTAATATGAGCCCAGAACATATTTCAGAAGCAGTTGAAATATAATTAATTTTTAACATTATTTTTAATAAGATTTTTTCTTTCTTACCTTTTACTTGCAGACTTTTTTTTTTTCAAGGAAAATATATTTTTCTTACCTAATTTAATTTTGTACATAAGGAAGGAACAGAAGTGAAAATATTTTTGCCGTGTTTTGCTTGTTTTCCTTATAAACAATGAATTCTAAAATTAAAAAAGGGACTAATTCTTTATCAAGAAGATAGATCATATAGTTAATTAATTATTTTCAAAATTTTAATGCCTATCTGTAGTGTTCAACTGCAGCAAATAATACTGCCCAAGTTGCATTTTGTATGGCTTTATTACTATAAAGGACATAGGACAAAGGGAAATGGTGCTATTTCTGGTTTAACTTTTATATGGCCATGTACAAGGAATGTATGTGGTTCTAAATTATTTCTTGATATGGGTCCATCTCAGCAGAAAACCCTTCTGTTGAAAGATATTGTTTTGCTGGATAGCCCATAGATGTCTCATAAGCATATTCATGTCCTTTAGTCTTGAGAAAATATTTGTTTCCAGGCTGTATCAACACAAATTGCTTTTCTGTGTAGTGTATATATCTGCATAACTAAGGAAATATGTCACAAATAATTCTACAGGATGTAGCTTTCATTTTCTTCTGTAGTGATATCAAACAGCAGTATAATTATGAGGAGCACTGTGTAGGGATATCTTTAACTTGCAAAGACAAGGTGTCACATCTAATACAGAACAAATGTAATAGGGTAATACAGTATGACAGCAGAGAGTTCAGACTCTGTGTGCTCAGTTACACACTGGAATAAGTGTTGGAACAAAGCAGGAGACAGAGTTCAGGGAGCAGAAGTCTTGTGAGATTTATAAAGCTTTAAGTATAAAAATTATATTCTCCTGTCCTTTTGTTTTGTATGTCAGCAAAATTCTGGTGGCCTAGAATCTGAATTGTTTTCCACATATCTTATTTATTATTAAACCCCACGATACTAAAAAATGGCTTTTATGTCCTACTTGTGTAGACAGGTACTAGATTATGTTAAATGTACAGGTTGTCTTCACCTTTTCTTCACTTCTACTATTTTTTGTGATGCAAAATGCCATAAACATTGCATTCCAGGTTTCTTTCTCCTTTGTGATTTAAAGTAAAATAAAAATCTAGAAAATAAGGGTGACCTGACTTCAAGGTGAGTTTTGGACCACTCTCAGTAAGGCTTTGCATGTGATCAGCCTGAACTGCTGTCTTTGGCAGGCTCCAGGAGCTCCATCATAGGTTCAAAAGGTTTCTACTCCTGGGATAACCTCAATGATGCACAGCTGAAAGAATAACTTATATTGTTATTAACAGATATAAATTAGGGAACTTAAGATGTAGGCATTAGGAGGATTGCAAAATACAAAACAATACTTGGATGCCTGAAGAGTTTTCATTAAGTGGGGTGACAGTGGATGTACTTCTGTTCAAGGGCCAATTTTATGAAATTCAGCTTGATAGATAAACTTGAGATAAGCTACTTTTACACAGTATGTACTGCCTGTTAAGGATGCAAAAGTTTCTGATTTTCTCAGATAGTCATGTCTCAGAGATACCTTGTGAGTCAACACATTTCTTCCTGGTGGATGATTTTTTATGTTGCTTCTGGCTAAATCATTCAGTAGCAAGGCAGGGAAAGTATCCCAAACAAGGCTCACAACAATATGTGGGGAAAACTAGTGAGTGAAAGGCTGTTTGCATGGTTACTTGTTGATAGCAAGCATTGGCACAAAGAGAGCAAGAAGTTAATGCTAACACACTTGAAGGCCCGTGTGCCTCTATTTTATAGCTGAGTACAACTGCCCCGTAAATAAATTGTTCTTTTTTTGCTAGAAAAGATACATGACCAACACCTAAAACTTTATCAGTCAAGAGCAAATCATAAAAGATAGTTTAGAGGAGAAGTAAAATTCCTTAATCCGCTTTCCTGTCTGCAGGAAAGGACTACTTTTCTTTTTCTGCCCTTGCAGGGCCGGAAACTCCATTTTTTCCCAAAAGACATAAATACTCCTGGAAAAGTTCAATCCAACATCTTCTGCCTGCCAAGTGAAGCAATAGGTGTAACTGGGGCAGCACACAGGACCTGGTTGTATGGCTGGGGTGCAGTCCAGAGTCTTGTGGGATGACTCTTCCTTGGGCATTACCTTCTGGAGTCTCTAGATGTAAATCTTGGTACCAGCACAGTGGGCGCAGACTCCTTAGTTGCTAGAGCTCGGTGTCCATCAGAAGCAGCTGTGCCAAAAAGTTCCAGCATGGCAATGCTCTGTGGTCTGCACACTGACCCATGGGCCGTGCTTCTGGGGCCGCTGCTCTGAAAAGGTACTTTCTGCCAGGAGATGGTGCTTTCCAGAAAACTCATATGTAAGTAATTTCAGTATCCGATGCCGCTCAAAAACAACAGGCTGTTTCTGGAAGTCCTTTCTGGTATATGCTTTCCCACTCCCTTAGCCTGGCCCCTTTCCCTCCTCCTGGATTTGTCACTTGAGAATCCACATAAAATGAAGAATGCAGGACATTCAAAGGAAAGTTCCTGGAGCTGAAATGTTACAGCTGTTCTGTCTCTGTTATCTTTAAATCAGTTTCAGTTTGTCTTAGTGATGCTGAGGAGAGCTAAAATCCTTGGGAAAAGTTACTGTTGACATTTGTGGCAGAGGGTACCACTCTCTTGCAACACAGGAGGGAATATGAGCTCTTGAGAGCTGAAAGAACTGGATTTTTTTTTCTTTTATGTTAAGCATATATAGTATGCTTAACTATATATGCTTTATGTCAAGCATATATAGTATGCACTAAAGTAACTTGGAGTCTTCAACCCTAATGACTGCTCTTAGGACAATTGAGTATGAATTTTAACTTAATGAAGTCTCCTGGCTCTGCAAGACACCAATATCCTGTCTGATTTCATTCTGGAAGAGATCCTAACTGGAAAATTTTATATATTTATACTAACTGGTAAATTTTTATCACTGGTGTGTGGCTCAGAATGGTTCTTTGCTGAAATAACATTTCAGATACTAGGAAACATTAAGCATTCCTCTTTGAAAGGGATGCTTTCGCCTAAGTTTTACATAGTGTAATTTTCTGAATTTTGGTATTTTTTCTCCCCTCATATACACTAATTGGACAGTACAGCTAGATACAGCATGGAGAAATAAAAGCAAAAAAAAAAATCTGTTTCACGTCATGAGCTCTGATGAAGATGGCTGTGGGTTTGAGCTCATATAAAGATGAAATGTTGATGCACTTTTTATTCATTTGCATGTTGCTATATGTAAGATGAAATGCATCCCCAATCTCTCCTTTCTCTTGCCATCAAATTTGTAGACAGACAAGCAGTGGCAGATGTACCATCTACACCTGAGAGTAGGTTGTTGTCAGGTTGTCTTTGCATAGAAAGAGGATAAAAACTGGAATATTGTGGGACCTGGGCATTCAAATACCTTTAGATACTTTTGGAAGAATCTGCGTGTCTGTGGAACTGTACCTCGAATGTGGTGCCTGACTGGTGGCAGATTGGGTTGGAAATCAGTCAAATCAGAGGCCAAACCAGAAGTTGGGTTGGCATCAGTCAAATCTAAAGGCCAAACCAGAAGCAAAAACTATGTGTGGTTAAGGATCCATTTGGGAAATTATTCTTGCTTCTCTTTTTATTTTTTTTTCTTGCACTTATTTTTTTTTTCAGCAAGTAGAGTTACCTTCTTTGATGAATTGGATGTAACAAGGTTATTTAGAACTGAAAATTTGATCTCTACTGTATCAGACTTAACATTCATTTCTATCAGGGAATGGCTTCTTAGGGTCAGCCTTAGGATTACATTACAGCTCCTGTCTGTGCTAGAACTGCTGTGTATCAGGAGGTCAGTGTAAATAGTGAAAATCTGTAGCCTGGAATGATCCAACTTGACACAGACAACCTAACTCCACATTATAATTAGTATGCCAGGACTTAATTCCTTGCTAAAACATAGTGCTTCTTTCACTTGGGAATGTAAAAGTGCTTATAAATCTAATTTAAATAAAAAAGATGATCTAGTTTTGGAGTCTCTTGGGCACTTAAAAGCTCATATATGGAAGGGTATGTACTTATACACAAGAAGATATTGATAATAGCAGATAGTTTGATAACATTATAAAAAAATCAATTTGTGAAATGATTTTACAAGACTATTTTTGTTTAATTTTCTGCCTTGAGAAATCAGCACTCTTTCAGCACTCTTCACGGAAAGGCTGTTGCTGACCCTGCTGCTTTCTATTGAACTAGCTCCCCAAAACATAGTTAGCAAAGTTACATTTGCCTTTTACTCAGCAGAAATTTCAAAGTTTCAGTCTGTCTCTAATTCTCAAACAATTACAAGAAAAGCCAGCTAAGGAACAGCACAAAAGATCTGCCTCCTCCCCCTCCAAACCCCAATCATTCCAGCATGAAAAATGGTCTTGGATGAATATACAAAGAGGACAGAGAGTGATATAAAGTTATATAAAAAGATGTGAAACTTTTTCAGAAATGGTTGCAATTTATCCTTGAAAGAGCCATAATGACACTGCTTCCCTGCACTTATATTAGGCATTTCATCTGAAGATCTCAAAAGGTACTGAGAGAGTGAATTTGGTAGTATTGTAGTCTCCTCCTTTACCTTTAACAGGTTGCAATAGCAGTAAGGGAAAAATTAAGGGTGGGCATTGACAGAATTCACAATGTCCTCTCCAATTTAGGCTGGCATTCTCTCTCCAATAAATGATCTGCTGCCACCCGACCTTGCCAGACTAGCTATAGCACATAGAAAATCATAGGTGCTGCAAAAACCTGATCTGCTAGAAAACATTAAGCAGGAGAAAGTCTACAAAGTTCTGTCACAACCAGAGCCAGAGGTGCACGATGAAGCTGAGGGGCCCTCATGCCAGAGCTCTAAAACATAAAAACCTACATGGTATCTTGGTTAGTTGTCTAGACCACCCTTTATGCTCAAGGAATGGAACAGGCACTTTTATCTCACAGTTTCTGACATATTTTAGATGTTCCTTTTAGCACTTTTAACTGAAATGATTAGGTAGATGTTTAAAGTGAGGTGAAATTATCTCCCCACCAAAAGTAAGCACTTGATGGTATTACAACTGGGCTACAAAGAGAATTTTTGATTTAGATATTTTGATTCCTGGGTAAAGACTCTAGTAAAAAGAGAGCATTAAAGTCATTTTGAGTTTAATGGAAGTTTCCCCAACTGCTGTGCTTAGTGCTGGACTGCAGGTGGTCTTTATGCAATTGACATGCTGTGAGTTGTCTTAAACAATGAGATCCTACAGGGACCAAAGCAGAGAAGTAATGTCTTATGTCTAATGCTTGGACCACAGCAGATGAATATTCAGATCCCTGGAGAGTCCTGATTCTGAATGTGTAAGCACATTTTAACTCTCTGAGACTGTGCAGTTAGGTGGCTGCTGGAATGTGAGGGTTATTTGTTTTTTGTGGATGCAGGATCACCAACAGTGCTGTTTTGTGTGACACAAGGAGTTTGGGTTTTTAGGTAGCTTGCTCTGTATGACACTGGAGGACGTTCTGGGAAATGGAAATGACAGCCTTAACATACAGATGGAAAAGGCTGTGGTTAGTATATTTTGTAGCTCTTTCTTGCAATTGGAACAAGAATGAAGCAGATCTGGTTGTCTCAATACCTGGTATGGACCAAACGGGGAAAGGAAATGGAGGGGAAAGGGCCCAGTCTGGCTTCCTTCAGTTAGTGAGACCTAATGAAGGTCTAATGTTGCTCCTGCTGGGATCTATCAGCAGCTTTGAGGTAGCTGAAGAAATACCTTGTATAGAACAGATGTTCCCTAGAAATGCCTCCTACTTGTTTGTAACTGGAGTTTTATGATCTTTATGCATGGTAAATAGTGTGCAGACCAAAAACCTAGCTCAAGTTTATGCTGTAGTATCTAAACAGGTTAAAGGTGTGATGCTAGCAACCTACTATGTTACAAGCTTCTGTTCTTTCAATGGCTTCCTGCATTGTATTATGTGGAATATTTTTTTGCTGTTGAGACTTCAGCCTGCACAGCTTTCTCAAAAAGCTCCTAAAACACAAAATGTTGCATGCATTTGCAGAAGCAGCGGGTGCTGAGGAAGTGGCAGTTACAGGGCTGCCACCAATTTCAGCGGCACAGCAGGAATGGTCTTTAAGAGGGGAACTAGACTTACAAGCACTCCATGTTCTTGGGGAATATTCCTTATTACAAAACAGAACTCCTTTCTTAGAAGGCTTAAGGCGAAGAAATGACTCCTTGCCAAGATAATGTCTGCTGCTCTTGGTTACTGGCTCCACTAGACCTTTCAGGAAAAACTTGGTTTAGGAATTGGTGAATTGAGCACTTTCAAGAGAGTATTTTTTAGGGAATGACTAAGCTGTACCATATTCAGTTCTGGTCTTGGCAGCTTAAAATCATTTGCTCAAGTGAGAGATTCAGCAGCCCTCTAGATTTCCCCTCTCTTTTGTGTAACTGTCCCGTGTCCTTTGACACATTTTGTCATAACATCTGCAGAGAGAACTAACAATGTCTGTGTACCATCTGCTGGGTAAGTAAATATCTATTTCACAGCATGACGAGGCACTGCTTCCACCAATGAAGATCTATAGAGATGTGCTGAAAATCAAGGCACTGTTCAGAAGTTAAAAACTTCTGTTTAGTTTGTGTGCTCCATTTTCATGTACTTCTCCAAGGCTTAGCCTTTTTTCCTCTGAAAGAGGCATTTAGAATATCCTGGCAGAGACTTTTTTTTCTTTTGTGAACTGTCTCCAATTAGGAGGCAGGCAGAAGTGGTTACTTTTGGAATTCAGACAGCATTTACAACCTGATTAATGTATAAGTGGCTTACCTCTTCTGTCTTTTTGTATCTGTACTGCATCTAGAGATCATAGCTCTGTGAGGTTGGTACTATACACACATGACCCCTTTACTGCTAAGAAGATGCCTAGGTCCACAAATTAGAGAGATCTGAAATGTTGGGTTTTTTTCCTCATTCCTGAGAGTTTTTATATCCCTCATTGCCTTATAATTTTGTGACTGGGAGGAGGCTGTCTTGGTCTGGGCTTGCTGTCCCAGGTCACTTGCTCTTTTTCATTTTCTCTTGGAGTCTGAGTGGAAGATTTTTGTCAACAATAGCATAATCTTACTGACAATTCATAGGGTTTTTTCATAGTTTCAATTTTTTAATGTCTTAAAAAGAAAGCAACGAGAGGGGTAAATGTCAGCACTGAAGCTGATGGCCTGGATATTGGTGAAAGCTGGAGTAGAGCTTTGGGGAAGCTCACATGGCTCTGACCTGAGTAGTTTAGTAGTGATCTGTCAATTGAATAAAAAACTCAGTCATAAAAGAGAGCAAGTGAATTTATATTAGAAAGTGTATTAACTGTATGATGTTTTTCTGGGTCATTCTGAATGACATACTTTGAGAAAACCTTCTTTGATTTCATTTTTCAGAAACATTTGCTTCAGCCCTCCGGTATCTTCCAGCAACTTACTGTTAGTAAGATTTCATCTTGTGCTGTATGACTTTTTAGTAATATACTGGGATTTTTTTTTTTTCTTTTATGGTGGCTCTTTTTTTCTTTTTGTTCTTCTGTTCAGACTGAAGAACTCAGAGTCTGGGCTTCCCCAGAGCTTCAGCTATTTTATTCTCTTATTTTGCTGTTCCATCTCAGCTGCTAATTGCATTTTGTGCCTTTTTGTAACAGTGGGATGAGCTGTTCTTGTCCCACCAGAAGTCTGGTTTCTTTTGGTTTATTTAGTACCTTTTTTACTTAAGAGACTTTATCAGTTCCTTAAGCATTCTGTTTTATTTGCTTTATTGTCTATCTTGGTATTTAATAAGCCCGGTGCACTGCCTTCCCAATGGATTTCCTTTGTCTCCCTGGTGTACAATCTTTTTTAGCAATTAGAGAGAGTGTTTTTCATTGGTTTCCATTTGTTTGGGCCGATGGGCTCTTTCCTGCTGTTTGACTGGCACATTGCAATGCTGGCTTAGCCACTTTTCCCCGCACTGATTATCTATTTTCTTGTCATAGCCTTCCAGAGCTTCAGCTATTTTCTAAATGTTAGTCTTGAAGTTTTTCCTGTCTTCCTGTTAGCTTGCTCACAGGGACACAAAGTGATTTCTCCCAAAGGCAAACTGGATTTTTAGCTCTCTAGCCATAGTCATGCACTTATTATAAAAGCCTTGTAGCATCAAAGATGATTCAATTGTTGTGACAGGGTGACTTGAGGAGTCTCCCAGCTCTGCTGCTCTGGTTGACCAAGAAATGGGCCCTGGGACAGACCAATAGCTATCTTGTGTGCCTGGGGTAGGCTTAAATGCTGGTTTTTTTGAAGCGACACCGAGACAGCCTCCCTAAGATCCTCATGGCAGCTGACCTTAAAGGATAATGATAGTGCACAGAAACCCCATGTTACAGACCCACCTGGACACTAACTCATAGTGTTCCCCAACACAAGAAAAGGATCCAGTTCTATGTAGCAAACCCAGAAATGATAAGCAAGAAAACAAAAATCTAATCAGCACTGAAATGTAAAGTCATATTCTTTAAGCATCTGTGTGGCTGTGTTTCTCACTGGCATGCTTCAGGGAATGGGGTTTGGGAAGCTGAAACACAGGCTTGTATGCATTCAGACTTTATGGTGATCCTCTGAAATCCATAGCAGAATCATATCACTTGAATACCTGGAGTTGTGAGGTATACTGACCTCTGGCTCAGGTTTTCTGGATTGAATCTTTCATCTTCATCCACATTCTGCCATAAGTCACAATCCAGTCATTATTTTGTGCACCTCTACATGAAAGACAACAGAATAAGTCTCAGGAAGAAGCTATGCTGTGAGGGGTTTCATCAGCAGGAGCAAGTCACTAACATTCTGCCAAGCTGGTGCAGGTCACCTCTTGTGAGCTGGATGTGCTGTTTGTTCCTTGAGTTCATCTGTTACGAGCTCAGCATTGTACAGTCAGATCAAAGTGCTGCATGGGGAGGATCAATTTGCAGGACAGGCAGCATCTCTAAAGCTTCCTGATCTGGGATTTTGTACTAACTGACTGAATGCAGTTCCTTTGATCAGTTTATTTATTTTTGTTTTTATAAACCCTTGGATTTCTTTCTCCCCATGCCCATGTCTAAACATGTCACTTTAATTTTTCTGCATAAAACTCCCAGGAGGTAAGGTTGAAACTTGGAAAGTTGAAATTACTTTAACCTGCTTCCAGAAGGCATTTGTGAGAGGACAGGGACAGAATTTAGAACTTTAGAGACGTGACACCAACACTGTTTTTACTCCAGTGCTCCAGTTGTTTGGGACGGCTTTCCTTTTGGACATTTGCCTTATCTGCCTTTTAGGAACTTGTTGCTGAGCTTCATTTAGTGCAATCCCACAGTCCTCCTTCTAAAGATGTCTTTGGAACCATGGATTTTTTAAAATGATCTTGTGAATTTAACTCCCTTTTATGACAAAGAAACCTCATGATTGCAGACTCAGATAATGGTTGAGGTTGGAATGGGCCTCTTACCCAATCTTCCTGCTCAAGCCAGTTCACCTAGAACTGATTCTAGCCCATGGCTGGATGGCCTTTTAATATCTATGAGGATAGTATTCCTTGGGCAACTTATGCCAGTGCTTGGTCACCCTCACAGTGAAAAATTGTTATCTAATATTCAAAGGGAACCTCTTGTGCTTTTGTTTGTGTTCATCGCTAGTCCTATCATTGTGCACCTGGCTCTGTTGTCTTTATACTTTCCCTGCAGATATTTATGCACTTTGATAAGATGCTTCTCAGCTTTGCCTTCTGCAGGCTGGACAGTTATGTCTTCTCAGCCTCTCCTCATGGTAGAGATGCTTCAGTCCCTTCAAGCCCTTCTTTGGATTTTCCCCAGCAGGTTTCACTTGTATTGGGGACCCACAAGAGGACGCAGCACTGCAGTTGTCTCACCCATGTTGAGTAGAAGGGAAGGATCAGCTCCTGAGTCTGCTGCCAACACTCCTCCTAACGCAGACTGGGATACTGTTATCCCAGGGATAATGTTGTTGTGGCAAGGGCAACCGTGTTTTTCTGATTTTAAGAAAGGTTTTGGGGTTGTATCTTCCCTCCTGAAGGCTGTTTGTAGGTCTGTGTTCTTAAATAAAATAACTGAAAATCTATTGGCAAAAACATTTTTTCAAAAACTTAGTACGTTTAAAAGAGTATTATAAAAGTAATAAAACCTTTAGAGAAGTCTGGAAGAAAATACTTCCATTTTTTTTTTTCTAATTCTCTGGTTTTAATGATGCCTTAATTTCAATAGCTATGGCAGCTCCACAATGTCTCAGTTTTCAGTAGAAAAAAGTATTAGAAAACTGCTTTTAAGGAATCTGTTTGAAAATAAAATAAACATAATATTTTTTTTGCTGAGCAACCAGAAATGTTACATAGCTGCAGACTGCCAATGCCACATCCTCTAGAGAGCATATGTAATGGTTTTTGACTGCTCCCTTGCTGTAGCCTATTTAGATTTCAATTTTTTTCATTGCATAATATTGTTTCAACAAAAATAACGTGTACATCATTAGGGGAATTCTCTTTATCTTTTGTGTGGCTGTGAAGGAGATGACAGAACAAAAAGTTTCACTGCCAGTCCCTCAGTAGAAGTGAGTGGTAATATCATCCTGTAGATCATGTGGAGTGGCATACAGAGGTCTTCAAGGAGGTTTCAAGATTGTGTTTCTGTACAATCTGTGTGGTAGATACATTAAAAATGCATATTCCTCTTACATGCATGTTCCTATTACACGATGTATCTCTAAGAATGGGCTCCGCCAGACTGGGAAATGGCACAGAAACTCCTCCATTTCAGTGTACCATCTTTGTGTCTGTATTGTTGGGGGAAAATGCACCTGTATACCTCTATCAGTGTAGGTAAACATCAGTGATGTAATTCTGAGGACTTGAGTCCTCCTGAAGGTTCCTTGTTAGCCAAACTTCAAGGTGACTTGCAGCTATGAATCTCCTGTGCCTGAACTGTAGATTGTGTACATCTATGAAAATGACCAAGTAGAAGATGAAAGAAGTATTTACAATGTTCTGCACTTTTTTCCAATAGCAATGCAAACAAGTATCAGAGTTGAATGTAAGACCTGAAAAAAAGAACACTTGGAGGTGAAATCTGGAAAGAAGCACAGCTCCTTAGAGACAATGGAAAATCTCTGTTGAAGGAAGGCACTGCTGACTAGAAGAAGTAAAAGTTTCCAGGTGTTTGGGGGGTGGGGAATGTGATGGTGGCACAGAGAGCACGGTGCAAAGTGTTCCTGGGAAAAATCTCAGTTTGGTTTGGAAACACTCCCTAAAATCCAATGCTACTCCAGACCTCTGTCATCTGAGTAGGGCTCAGGAAACCCTCCCTCTGCCCTTGAGCACTTGGCATATCAGACCACCCTGACTCCAGAAAGTTTGATGAAAGACTGAAATCAGCAGGGCATTGTTGAATTCTTTGCAGTTAGAAAGGGTTTCATTGTGTTTGAGTGGAAATTTTGAGATTTCTTCTTTTAGGTAGAGTCTACTTGTGTGTGCATCCCTGGAGCAGCGTGAAGTGATGAGGACACACCTCTACTGAGCACTACAAATGGAAGCACAGGAAGCAGAAGACCTGTATCCTATTCTGACCTCTGTTTCTAATTTGTTTCTTAATTTTGAATTACTTACATTATTACATCATCAGAGCTTGGCTTGTTTATCTATATGATATGTGATAGCACCTTTAAAAGTTTACTTCACAGAAGGTAGTACTAAAAAAGGGATATTATTGCATAGTGGTTGGCAGAGAGAATTTAAGTGGCTTTAAGTAAATGAATGATTTCTATCCAGAGGTTTTGTACAAGCTATTATATACTTAGCTATTTATATTACTACTAGGAAGTAGGAGTTTCACATTATGGGGAGGCTTAGACTGATCTTTTTCTATATTTCTTTCCTTCAATTTTGTCCTGTTAAAATCTTGATAGGTGAACAAGAGACTGTTCAGATTTCTCTAACAAATAACTGCGATATACAGCCCCAGAAAGACCCCTGTTTAAAAAAAAAAACAAAAACAAAAAACTCTAAATCTTTTATGATTCATTGTTTGCCACATACATTTTGAACAAAAGCACTAGACATTCAACCTATCCTTTTGCATTGGAATTTACACCTTTGTTTTAAAATTTCATCTTAACCTAACAATTGTACTTAGCTGTAGTAAATTTTCAATAAAAATTTAAAAAATGTAATAAAGAGATAAGAATAAAATAGCAGAGGGTTACAGGACTATCTAAATGTGATATGCTTTTCACGTACTTTTTCAGTTTGTAGGAACTGCCACTTTTAATCATAACCATACATCTTGAAAACTCTATTTGGTTTCAAATAATTTGGTGTTGCAAAATGGGTCATGAAAACTCCTTGACCTGAGAGTTTGCCAATTTAGAGAATGGAAAATCAGGCCTAGGAAATGTAAGGGTATTGAAATGTTTATAATATATTGAACAAATTGTGTTAAACTCACTAAGTGGAGATTTGCAAACACATCAAGTTTATTCCTGCAGCTTTGACTGGATGCTTTGTGCAGGGCAGGTTTGAAACAGCTTTCTGAGAGTAAATTTCAGTGATTTATTAAATTGGCTCTCATTCAGTGAAAGTGGTGAAAGTTTTTATGTATTCAAATCTGAGCATTGTAAGGAGATCTTTCATGCTCTGACATTTGCAGTAGTCACAATGTATGCCTGCAATAAGAAAAAAAGACCTAGCCTTGTTCAACAAGGGTTTTGCAATCTCATTTGCATAGATTTTAAAGATTAATTTTGTATTAAACATTTACTCTGCTTTAATAAAAATCATAGCCAGTAGTCATGGATATCACCAGTATATGCTCTCTTATTAAAAAATATTCCCTCATGGTACATAATGTGGAACAAAACTAGTGCTGTCTGAAATCTGGCTCAGTTCAAGGCTCACAATCTGACTGCTGTTGAGTACAAAGATTTGTATTTCTTAGTAGGGGGAAGATTCTAATTTCTCAAGCTTAATTTCCCATTAAGTTTTACTTCCTAACAGCATCAAGGAGGAATGATGCAGTTGTCTGGACCTTTTTCAGAGGAAAAAGAATGAACTGTCCTCAGCAGAATAAGTGCCTCATCACTTTCTGGAGTTTTCTGTTAGCGTGTTGTAGAAGGTAAATTTATACCTTTAAGACATAAAGGTCAATGTCAGACTCAAGCAGGGCAGAATCTGGAAGGCTGATAGCAGTCCTATCCTGTCTCATCCTAAGGACTGACTTGGTTCTTCCCATAAATGCTCTTGGGTCTAATCTTCTACACTTCCAGTCCAGCCTGTGTAATAATAAAGATTTGGGTCTGTTTGACTATTGATAGCCCAGGAAAAAAATCCTTATTGCCAAATAGACTTGGGGAAAATGCAAAAATGAGGGTTTTCTTAGCCAGAAGGAATACTTCTGGCTCCAGTTTCTAATCAAGACCTGGATTTAAATGGTTTTTGCAAGTTGCTTGCATTCATACTTTCATGTATGTTGCTAAGGATAGCCTCAATCATAGCTTGGCTTCCAGCCCCCAAATTCTCAAGTTTTTGTCCCTTTGTTGTTTTGGGAAGCTCATTCATTTGCCCTTCTTCCATTTCTTAAGTGCATAAATATCTTTATGAAGGTTTCACATTCCAGTATGGGATCTTTGGAGCACTTAGAATATTTGCCATCTCTATTTTTGACTAATCTTTTTAATACTCTTGCCTTCATTTCAGCCTCTGCTCTCAAGGCTTGGAAGGACACAGTGCTTAGCATTGCCTTTGAAATATACAGGGTAAAAAATGTTCAAGTGATCTCTCACAGCTTGGATACAAATTTTTTTTTAATATTGAGGGGCAAAAAGTGGCTGTTCCACTGCATTTACCCATAACAAAGTTTGACAATGTACACAGGAAAAGAACAGTATAAAACTTGTATGATTTAGTTACCTTTCTTCAGCCTTCTCAGTTATCATTTCACTTTAATTTTTAAATATTTCATTTCATCTTGATAATAAGTTTAAAATTAAGCTTGACATGAAATGCATAACCTGTATTATTAATATCCCATTATTTTATGGTTATACAAGAGCAGATTTGAATTGTCACTTTAAATCAGACTATAAGTCAAAGCAAAGGCTCTAATAGACTGCTAGATGTGTATCTTCACTGAATTAGACAGTAATTTGGCAGTCTCTTCTGCTAAATGTAGTGAAATAGCTAGTTAGTGTGATATGCCCAGGCAAATCTGTTGTGTTGCATTGATGGAGACAATTCCCTGTGGCAATTGCACTGGCAGTTGAGCTGATTCTTCTTGATACAGCGATTCAGTGTGCTCGTAATGTTGAGCCAGGAAAATGTGTTTTAGAGCCTCCTAATGTGGATGCTAGGAATTGGGCTGAGAATCACTTTTGTCACCCAAGATAGCCTTCCTATATTTTTATGATATGTGTTCGTTGCAGTCCATTAAAATGCCTTTACTATGGAAGGTAGCTAATTGAAAATTATATTTTAATTGCATGCTATTGCTGAAAATGCTTAGTATTCAAAAAGAGCTTCCTGTACTTTAAAGGGAATAGACATTATATATATGCTTTATATTCTTTATATATTATTATATTATATCCTATAATATACTTTATAAGGACACCTGAGCTCCATTATCTAGCACTGGTATCTTTGAAAACCTTTTTTTTTTTTTTTTGAGACGTCCCACCATCAAGACTTCTGTACATCCAGAATGTAACTACAATATTTTTGCTGGGAAATGGAGCATGCTCACTACAAACCAGGTGCTTGATTTAGAACCCTAGCAAAGCAGTCTTCCAAGGAGAAAATAATAGTGTGTTAATAAAAATCTATCTTATAAATTCAGTGATGGTGTTATTAATACATTAATGGAGATATAAATGTTCAGCCTGACTTGTCTTTGTGGTTTGCTGAAGGAAAATCTAATTTTTAGATGGTCAAGTGGGCTTGGACTGGAGATGTTTAAGAGTTGTTTCCCCATAAGTGAACATTCATTAAGGAATATAATTTTTTTTTTTGCAGGTGAGGTAAATTTACATGCAGAAATATTTATTCAGCTACTAATAAATGAAACAAAAGAAAACAGAAACTACCTAGCTGACCATCTATGTTCTGCTCAAAGGAGGCTGTCTTTAGTAGGACATTAGCAGTTTTTACCCTCCTTTAGTTGCTGTCCATTTATGTCAAAAATTACCTCTTGGTGCTGATAGGTGAAGATGAAAAGATTCTGTGTAAATATGAGTCACAAATTTCTTACTTTTCATGGGTTTTTAACCAGTCTAGAGAAAAATGTGTGCTGTGTTCCTGTACTTCAGGTGCTGTTCAAATTGTGTTCAATACGTATTTAAAATTTTATTTCAGAACAGAATTTTAGTTCTTCCAATAACATGGGAAAAGAGCAAGGTGATTGTAAAAAGCAAATACCTTAAGAGTAGGCATTATGGATAATTTGTGTCTCTTCTGGGAATAAAGCAGCAGTTTTTACCTTGTAACATGAATTTTACTGAAACCAAAGCTTGTATTTCAAGAATCGCTAATATTGGAAAGAGGATTAGAAACCAATACTTAAAGCTATCGTGTGTGACAAGAAGAAAGATCTTACAGATAAATACACTGAAAGAACAATTTAATGCTGTGCTTCTCATCTTTCTTTTACTTCTTGTTCTTTCACTGAATGTTACCTCAGATCTCCCAAACATGATTATCGTTTCAGTCTTGCTGTCGAATTAAGAGGACAGCAAGGCAGGAAATAAGTGTCATTGAACTGCTGCCTCTTGAAAGGGAAACAGAAGCAGCCAGATGCTTGTCTTCTAGTCTCCTCTAAGCTGTCAGCTTTGAACTTAAAGACTTTCTGCTTTCTTGTAGTCTAAGTGCATACTTTAAACCTCTTCAGACATCCTTGACTTCATCTACAGTGAAAATTTCAGCTACACTGATACTCAGTGGAAAACACTCGGTACTTGCATTTGTAATTTTTCCATCTTAAAAAAAATTAAAATCCCCATTTCAACTTAGAATTATCTTCTCTCAAACAAAGAATACTTTTTGTCAAGCTTTCTCTGGCACAACACCATTTCATAATTTCTGTTTTCTGCAAAATAAATTATGTCCTTTCTCTGTCCTTTGTTTCATGGTAGCAGTCATCCATAAAGACACCCCTTGGATTTTTAAAAAAAAATGCACTTTTCCACCTGAATTGATATTGAGAGACATACCCTCATTTCACTCTTGAGGACTTTCCTGTCCCATGCTGGTGAGCTTCTTCAGAAACCTATGTTTAAAAAGAAAGAGATAAAAGGGGAACGGCAAAAGTCCCTGTTCCTGCATTCATTGCATTCATTTAACCTCAGTTTAAGCACAGCACCTTGTCCTTAGAGGTTGTGTCTCTGTTTCCTTCCACAGATTAAGTGGAATTATAAATGAGATAATTTGCAGCTGCTTTACTGCCAGAAAGCACTCCAAAATTTGCTTTTTCCCCCTTTTGGTGAAAATTTCTGTTTTCTTAAAATATTTTTACATTTGAGACTTTCCTAAGATTTTGTCCAGACTATCCACCCACCTTTGAAATGTCACTTTTTGCAGTTCTGTAACCCTAAGGAGCGCAGCGAAGTAGAGATACAGAAGTCAGCAGGAGAACCAGCACATGGGTCTCAAGAGTAAAAGGGAGGCCCTTTCAGGTAGAGACCCCTGACAAGAAAACCACTGTGTGTGCTCTTTAGGTTGATAGGATTGTTTTGCACCGCTAAGATAAAAAGTGAATTTTAACCTGGCTAGAGCATTGTGGTAGATTAACTCCCCTGCTCCCTCTGAAATACTGGCTCATCTGATGCTAAGGGAAAGAACTGGGAAGTAGCATAGATTGACTAGGGTGATATGGAGCCCCATGATGCCCAAGCTACAGTTCTAGAAGAGATTTTACTGAGGCAGGCATTTAATTAACAGTGTTTCCATAACTGTAGAAAGGAATAAAATCTGTTTCCCTGTGATTCTATGATTTTTCTCTTTGGTTTTGTTGTCTAAGGAAATGTAAGCTTTCCCTTAATGTGAGAATTTATGAAGAGTTGCTTTCTCATGTGGGCATTTCCAGGGTTTTTCTACTTCTCATGGAGTTGTTGGGACATGGCAGGTCTTTCTGATCTCAAAGCCAGTTCAAATGAGTCAGTGTCCTCAATATTTATTGAGGGTGACAAATATGTAGGTGTGCACAAAGAAGCACCACCACACTGCAAAACAGACAAAAGGGTAACAGGACATCTTGTGCAAATTGAATATTTTTAAGTTTCATAGTGCTGAATATTTGTCTGGGTAGAGGAGGAGAGCTCCAAGCATACTGACAAGTTGGACATAGCATTTTGTACATAAGACACAGTCAGCATTCTTAGGTGGATTCAGTGTCTTGTAGGGAATCTGTCTGATGTGTTTCTTTCCTATGAAATGGCACTTATCAAAGTCACTCTTTTGCTCCTGGTGGCTATTAAGTTAATTTAATTTATTTAGATGTTATTTATAGTGTGTTAGAGGCTAAATAAACACCTACTGACTTCTTTCATTTTAGCTAGACGCATAAATCTTGCCTAATGTTGGGATATTGAGAACATTTGGAATTTTTTAATAGGACCTGCATGTAAATTCCAAATAAGGTTTTTTTCTGTGTTGTTTTATAGATTATGTATCTTAAGAGTTTAGATTTTTTTCCAAATGCAATGAAAATCGAGTACTTATATATTTTTACAATATTGATTTCTGCTATCTTACAAGTTTAATAATAATCAGTAATAATCCAACAACTGCGATGGCTCTCAGCCTTTTTTGAACTGCACGTATAAGAAAGATGAACAAATGTATATTAACAGCAGAGGAGGTTTTCATAAGCCTGTCTGTATATAATTTGTCAGTGCAGTAGAAAATCAAATTTAATCTATGTATAATAAATTGAGCTGACGTCCCCCAAACAAAGCTTATTACTCAGGAGTGACAAAGCACTGGCTCTAGTGGCGACCTCAGCTCTGACTCTGCAAAAGTGGCTCGGTGCCAATTGCCAATTTTCATTTGCAGAGAGCCCTCAGAACCTCTTTCCTTCCTTGGAATTACCTCTGGTTTGGCCTGACTCTGAATGTGTTACAGTTTTATTCCTTCTCTTGCCTTGGCATAGTTAAAGTTTCTCCTCTCTTCATGCGCAACAGGAGCAGCTTCAATGCAAAGTTAATGTAGCTAGGGGTTTTTTTCTCCATTTTCTTCTGTTCTCCACACAAACCTCTTTAAAATCCAGGGCCAAATACCTGTTGGCTCCAGGGCCATAATACACCACCCTTGTCTTTAGATGTACAGTGCCAGAGGTTCACTGCTCTTTCAGCTAGTGTTATCTAGGGGAAAACATGAATTAAAATATAAAACTTTCTTTGTTATATTAGGCATCCAAACTGTAAAAAGCCACTATACACAGCTGCTTCTGCGATTTGCATATTAGCTGAAAGGTTGCCTTGGTGTTCAGTTACTGGACTAGAAATGTCTGTGTCTCACTGTATTTTTATGACATTTTGGGTTTTTTCTGCAGAAAAGTTCTTTAAGGCCAGTTTTTTCCAGAAACTGATTTATTTGCCTTTTGGTTATCCATCATAGGCTAGCAGCACTCTTAAACTCTGAAAAAATCAGTCCAAATTAAATGCAAATTACAAACCCAAAAATATCAGCAGGATTTTCACTTCCTGGGGACTCAAAGTCCAGATTCCAAAGTGTTTAATGTGACTAGCAATCCTTCTGAATGTCAAGTGAGTGAGATTTCATTGATTAATTTTGTGATAGTTTTCAAAATGCTCATGGCATTGTCAACTTGTGGAAATAGTCTTTTGGGAAGTCACCTCAATCTTTGTAATGGTTATGTCCTTCAGCCATTGTGGATTTTAGTCATGACAGTCCGAACTAATCTTAACTGGCTTTTTTAGTATAAAGCATGTCATTATATAAGTTGGAAAGCATCTTCCATTCTAGGAGGTAAACATAATTGAAAAAAGTAGGTCATTCATGCTACTTTTTTGACCCAGCTGGGATTTGCAAGAAGCCTCCTGTATGATATTTCTGGTGGGAAAGCTAAAGCAATATTTGGAATTATAGCCACTCATCAGTCATCAATAAGCTGTTATTTCCACTCTCTGAATGAATGAGCACAGCTCTTTAAAATTTGTTTTTTTCCACTTCCAGAGTCTTCACAGGTTAAATCCACAATCACATTTGCCTTTTGAAGTGTTACTTTACTGGCTTTGAGGGTTCTGGTGAGGAATTTTGGGAATAAGGGTATCCTGTGATGAATTGTCCCAGTATGTAAAATAATACCAGCTAGGTGAGATTAATAGATTATAAAGATTTCATTAGCAAAGTAAATTTCTTTTCTCTGAGGTGCTTCAGTGCCTTGTGTGGGTGGCTCATTGTTTTCTTCTCTGTGGGATTTTGGAAGTGTTACCCATTTGAAATGTGCAGCACTGTCGTGTACCAAATGAACTGTGCTATATAATCTACCATTGTATTATTAACTGCAGTTTTTTGCAAAAATACTTATCTTTACTAGTTGTAATAGCATGCATGCAAAGAAAAATGAGCTCTTATATGTCTCTGATATATCTCAGGATGGAAACAGTGCTGACAAGTGCTCCTTGTCTTTGATAAATGCCTTTGAAATCTATCAAACTAGGTTTTAAGTTTTATACTACCTATACAAACATTTTAACTGAAATCAAAGCAAACTCCAAACAAAATACTGAAAATTACTCCGTTTTCCTTTTTCCCCTTTTCTCCTTTTTTCCCTTTTTCTCTTTTTCCCTTTTTCCTTTCCCCTTCGTAATACAATGAGTTTGTCTTCAGATGGCTGATCTTTAGGGGCACTCCTTAAATGATTTTTTTAAAATTGTCTCTGTAAAGACTGCACTTGTCATCACAAGCCCTTGCCTCTGAGAAAACTCATGCAAAAAAAAGCAAAGACTCATTGAAATCCTGTGGAGAGAAAATTCAAAAGGGGTTGGGTACAATCATTGTCTCCATTGTGCAATCACTGGTCGTATGAATTCAAGTTAAAATTCAAATGAACACTTGCAATAATGTTCACCAATCTCACACATTTTATATAAATATGAGATACATGTTATTTATATACATGATGTAAATAGCATCAGTTTCTTAGCTCTTTTAAAATGACTTGAAGAAATGAAGTAATCGCCTCAGCTGATGAGGCTTTGCAACATGAAATTTGCTGTGGGCCCCCATCATTTCTGAATGTGCTCAGATTATGTTTGATGTATTATTGAAAATGTGACTCCTTCATTTGAAATGCTTCTCAACTCTCAAACAATAAGAACAGTCACAAAAAAGAAAAGAGTATGGAAAAGAAGTGAGAATGTCTGAAAAATAGCTAGAATAGCCATCTAATAAACACCATGGTAAAGGAATATTTGGATAGGCTGAAGGTACCCCTTCTTTACTTTGCCTTTGCCTCCCTGTATTTTGAATATTTTATCTTTTTATTTTCTGCAACATGTGTCTGGAGGTTTAAAGATATTTTATACGTATATTACTGTTAAACTACTGGAAGGGTTCATCTGTATGGAGAGTTGTAACAGTTGGTTGTTTGTTTTTTTTTCTCCCCACAGAGCAGTGGGGTATCCAAAGAGCAGATATCTTCTAGATACTATTCACCACATCAGTGAATTCTGGGGAAAACAGGAACCTTGCACAGATAGAGGTAAGCCTCTGCTGCTTTTTTGCCAAAGGTGGAAAAAAATCAGAAATTCAAAAATTCAGAATGGAAGAATAGCCTAAGTTCCTTCAAGTGATCACAGGGGTTAGTTTTGTTTCACTGAAACAAAGGTGTGTTAACCTTATTGTGATGAATACTTCCCTTTATCATCTCTTATCACCTTATTGAACTGGGTCAGCAATATTAAATTACTCCTTTGACAACAGAATTAGGACAGTTGTAAGGGCTGAACTGGGATTTATATGGCTAAACAAGATATGATTAGTCTCTTAATCTCTGTGTGAGGGTTGACTGTGGATATTCAGCTGGGGAATTCCTTGTAGGAGATAAAGATGAGTACTTATTGCACTGCAGTTGGTGGGAAAGCCTGCAAGAGCATCCCTGATCTCAGGAGCAGCATGATTTCACCTGGCAGAGTGCAAGTTACTTGCAGTTATTCTGTACTTAACTTGGTTCTGCTTGGTTGTTTTGTCACTATTTTCCCTGAGATATGAAGCTCTGTCTCTTCCCCTACGATATATTGTAATAAATTGTGATATCTAGCAGATTTTACACTGCTGTCCTTATTGTGTGCTGCTGTCATAAGCAACAGTAGCAAAACCTTTAAAGCAATGTTTGAAAAAGAAAAGAGCACAAATGAAATACTTTCTTAAAAGAGCACTTGGGAAAAAGTGATTTTCCTACCAACATCACCTCACTGACAGACCAGTAATGACCCAAGAATTTGTGGCAGGAGTAAATGATTCTAACTCTAATTTTTTGCTTTTTAATTTGAACTTGCCCAAGGAAACAAATGAAGAATGTTAAGGAACAACATCAAAGGAAAAATGTATCTTTATTTTTCTTTTCCACAAAATTTAAACAAAGCCCCAAACTGTAGGTTGATTTCAGACTGAGTGGGATGTTTTGCTTCAACAAAAAAATAAAAAACTACATTTAATTTTCATTTGTGTTTAACTGTTTCTAAACAAATAAAATGACAAAGCAAAACACACCAAGAAAATAGAGCAACAAAGTACTTAAGAAATCTGTTTGTTGCTCATCACAAAGTAAATGATAATTTCTGGTCAAAGTTTCGAATGCTGCTTCTTGAGGTTGTGTTTTCAAACAAATGTGATCTAGTCAGAGAGGAATTTCTTTTGTGTTCTTCCTGTGCTCAGGCAAAACCTTTTCTCTGGACAGTGTATTCCCTTTACTTACCTTATTTTCTTTCCCTTCTTGTTCTCTGTTTTGTTTCACTCCTCTACATGATCCTGTCAGGAAAACCATGATGTATATTTGTGATGCATAGAATCTAGTTAAGTTGAACCACAGTAAAATTAATGAAGTTCATAATAAATTCTAAGACTGTGGTTTTTTCCTTGTATAAAATGTTGCTCTTATTTGATACTGTACAATGCATCCATCCCAAGTTATAATCAGCTTTAGACAAAGAGAGTTTCCCTATGGGTGAAAGCCCCCAAAAAGAATTAGAGCACTGATTTGCAACCAGATATTCTGGTTGATTTTATCTTTTTCTTACCCTTTCTTCTCTCGCATAAATGTTGTATACAACCGTATTGTACTTTATATGTTCCAGAAGGACTTTGAGATCTTCATCTTCAGACAATCTTGTGTGCCCTCTTGCCTTTGGTCCCCTCATATACAATGTGGTCATTTTGATATGACTGAAGTCACAGAACTGTTGATCATCCCAACAGCAAGGTTTGATTCACATTTGTGAATTTACAGGAAGTATCTCCTCAGAAGTTTCATTTTGTCACATCCTCCAACTGATCTGGAAATACTGATGATGCAGTGAGGCCACAGCTATGTTAAATTCATACACTGCTGTTCTCTGGCTTTTGTGAATAGTCTGGCATTAAAATATAAACTTATTCTGTCTGTACTTCTATGCTTTTGTTTTTTTTTTCCACCTTTTTTCTCCCACTGGGACATGGTAATAAATGAAAAGGGAACATGGTTCTGAAAAACCCTCAGATCTCCCTTTTTAAAAGGCCACAGAGGATGCTTATAAAATTGCGCTTTTTCTTTGTTCTTTTGAGAAAACTCCTTAGTTTTGTGTTTACGTTGATCACAATCAGTAAAAAATGGAGCTTCTCCATGGAATACTTAATTTGATCTAAAAATGTCCTGTATTTTTTAATATAACTGTATTTATATGATTCTAAAAGAAACAGATTGAAGTCACTGGATATAAGAAAAAGTAAGACAAAATACATAAATATATAATATATATAGTAGGACAAAAGAAATTGCAATTAAACTGGATAGTCTGTCAACAATGAATTCAAGCCCACTAGGCTACTGGACGCCTATTTTTAGAAAGTGCTTTCTTTAGGCCCAAATAACACATGCTTTAACATTGACATTGGCAATCAATACAAAATCCATCAAAATGTGAATTTATATTGATGTCTAGAAGCTCCTTCCTTAGGCTAAGCCATCTTGAGAAGTTTACAGGAGCAGACACATTAGTTCTGAAGGTCTTTTCTGTTTTTTCTACTCTTTAATAATTAAAATAAATATTCCCCTGGAATCAAGCAGTAAGCAGCAGGAATAATGGTTGAAAAGCAAAATGGTTGGACTACATATGGTATCCCTTCCATATCCGATTTTATTCTGCTAATCCTGCAGATGCAGTAGAGTGGATTTTTACAGGGAGAAAAGACAGTCAGGGGAGATGGGCTTTCTAAAGAGGATTTGGCACCACTCTGGGTCTTAGATGAAGGTCAAATGTTCAGAAGAAGGCCAGCATTAAGCAGCTCCAACCATGACACTTGCACACAGATTTCTCAAAGAAGTCAGCATCTTGTATGCAGTGCTTGTTCTGATAATCTTATTTGTTTTGGTGGCAAAGCTGAAGCTAAGCCCTTCTGAAAATCTGACTGCTGTAGCCAATTATGTTGACAGAAGCCCAGCTAATGCATATTGAATTGTGATTTGGAATGGTCAGAAAACGGAAATTTTGTGTGCGTTTCATACATAGATTTTGAAAGGTTTATTTTCAGAGAAAACTGGTCAGAACTAAGAGCTCCTTGCAAGTTTCTTGTGTGGCCCATTGATGTTTATTCAGTGCAGTCTTTTCTCTGAAAGGCAGGGAGAAAAATGGGCAGCATTTCACTACTGGATATAATTGTATTCTTTTGAAGGTTCATATACAAATTGATATATAAATAGTGGATATTTATGGGATGAGTAAGATCTAGCCCTGCTCATATGGTGGATGTTTTACCATTAATCTCAGTAGAAGCAGCATTGATTCTAATTTTACAGGCAAAATAATTAATTTAAAACAATGGAATAAAAGTTCAATACTTCACCTAAACATAGTAATTGTTATTCTCCTGCCTTTCCAAATCAAAACTTCTGAAAGCAGTTAAGGATATTGTTACTTTGAAATATATTGTTGTGGTTTCTCCAATCATACTTTCATCTATACAACTTTGTGAGGAAGGCAGATATGTATGTGACTATGGCTAATTTTTCAATTGTTTTATTTACACCAAAATATTACAATTTATTTTTATATATGTATATGTACTTGGTTACAGTAATTTAAAGAGCTTGAGGTAAAAATAATTTTTCTATGAATTTATTAAAGAAAAAGTTTAGAGAAGTTCAATAATGAATTATAATCCCAGCCTCCAGCAACTTTTTTAGACCTGGCTGCCCGGCATTAATGGGATATTTTTTCCAGACTTATAAGATAGTTAAAAATATTTTCTAATATCAGTGTTCACAAGACTAAAATTTTAGAAAAAATATTTTCAGCAACTTTAAATGAATGTTGAAACAAAAGATGTGTGAAGATATACTGAACAATGCACCCATCCCTCGTGCATGCACTCACATTTCAGAAGTGTTCATCAAAATTCCTACTGCTCATGTTACTCTTTCAGTCTGTTTTCTTTTCTTTGCAGCCAAGCAGAATGTTCATTGGAATGTTCAAGACTGGAATAAGGATGGTGAAAAAGTCAGCAGCACCATACAAGTAATATCATTGTCCACAGCAATGATGTGAAAGAGGGAAATTAATATACTGGTGATTTATTTTATCTCCTACACTCTTTTTCTTTTCTCTGTAATTTGTCTACATAAACCACAGTTTCCAGAGTATTCTTATTCTCATCGGGATATGTATAAGCTCATTTGTTGGAGGCAGATTGGAGAGGATATAAAAGCATAAAAACATCCAACTTTTTCCTGTTAGCCATAAATAGAGACAATACTGTCTAGGCTTTATCTGAAGTTTGATGGGGGTTTTGTCGTTGCTTTGTTTTGGGGCTTTTTTTCCCCCCATATTACTGTTTTATTTCCTAGAGTAGATAAGTTTTTAATTACAGACTCATTAATACCCCCATATATATGTAAGTAGTGTGCTGCTTTCTTGCTAGTATGTGCTTCCACTGTGACCTATTTCCATGCAAACTCACTTGTTTGATATTCATTTCTAGGTGCAATGCGAAAACAGCAGCAATTTCAAACCTTGAGAAGTGTGTGTTCAGAGGAATTGATAAACAGAAGCATGCTCCCACTTCAGCTAGTTTGTCTTCTGGAATTTAACAGCAACTGGTGATGTTAAATGTGCTGGTATCACTTGAAGAATCCCAGTTAACACAGTCCAAAGTGTAAGTGGTTCATTGACCTAAAATCAAAATGTGGCAAATTTTGCAGGCTACAGATATTTTCTCTTTCTAACTGATAGAGAGGCAGGAGTTAGTTTTTTCTACATGTCGTTCTTGGTCTTTCTCAGTAGTTTCTTTCTCTCCTTGCAAATTTTGGCTCATAGATAGCCTGCAAATATGAATTTCAATGTGTAGATGCTGACTATGGCTTATATGGTCTTATGTTTGCTCTCTGCAGCATACAAGAAAAGCTAAAATATGTGTTAGAACACATATTCTTAGCAAATAAACCTCCTCCTTCTACTGCATTCACTGATTATCCCTCTTAATTTTCTCCTTTTTACTCTGCAAAGTAACCAGAAATGCTGATATTGGATGATTTGCCTGAACCTCAGCCAGTTATTTTAAGCTAATTATTATGGATTTTAGGCCTGTTTGCATCTTCACAGGCAATTAAACAATATTAGAGAGTAGTCATTACAAAAGGAATCAGACTCAGTCTGAATTGAGGCTCTTCTATTTTTCTTCATCACCAGAGATGTGATGAAGAAAAAAAAGGATCCCACCTAGGCACACAGCACAAATATTTTGAGAACTGAGATATCATGAATTTTCCACTATTCTTTTGCAATAACCACCTGATGGAGAAAAGTTATAAGCAGATAAGTATATTTGGATTGTGGATTGTATCTGTTCAGCTGATCATGCTTAGTGAGTTAGAAAACCCCAAGAAATTAATCCTCTCTCCAGCCACCACCTTCATAAAACAACAACCAAGGGGCAGTCTGAAAGTACAGTCATTGACTCTGAGTTTCATTTGCATATTCAGCAAGGTCCAGAATAAACATTAAGTAAGCCAATTCATAATATCAAGATAATCTTGCTTTCCACAGAAATACATTTTCAGTTGTTTATTTTGTAAAGGAACACTTCTAGAATTGCAATGGAGGCACTGCTTCTTTTTTCCCTTACATTTTTCAGGCTGCATTCTTTACCACCTTTCAAAAATAACCAGATACTGAAACTTTAGCAATATTCTGTAAGCTTTAGATCTGTTTTCCAGTAATATATAAACTCTGATTGTACCTATCTTATTGAAATGCAGAAACCATTTAGCAAAGAACAAAGAGAATTTTTAGTTTAGTATGAGAAGGGAAGAAGGCAGATTAAAAGATCTTTTAATGTTTCTGTGTAAAAGATTTAGAAGTGGAGCTCTCCTACAAACTTGTGAAAATTATATAAAAGATTTAGAGCATTTTATAAAGCAAAAAAATGTAAGATGTTTTTTAGATCCAGCAAGAAAACTGTAAACATTGCTTGACCATTATATGTTCTGGGTGATTGAAGAATGAACTGAAAACACTGTTTAAAATGTGAAAAGCATATGTATTTAAAAATCCTATAGAAGAACTAGCAGATGGACTATGAAGAATGACAGCTGGATCAAACCTCTTGCTTCTAAACATAACCCAGTCAAATACAGCTGGCTCCAATGAATTTTGATAAATATTTTAATCTTGGTAAGAAAATGAATGCAGTGATGTGCAAAATGAGCATATGAGTATCAATAAGTTTTTTATGTGTTAGTGCCATTTTTCTGGAGAAGAGTTTGGCAGGTAGGCACAATAAAGAACATGCCAGAGGTGTGCACATGAGGCATCAAGGGCTGCTGACAAAAATCAGATATTAGTGTAGACTGTGAGCAGGAAGAAATGGGCTAAATGTTGAAATAAACCCCCAAAATGTCTTTGGAAATGATCAGAACTATCTGTTGAGAAGCAATGCTGTTAACAGGCATGTGTAAGGAAGGACTCAAGTGGAGACCATTTCAGCTGGAGTGCAGCAGTTATGTGAAATGCAGGCCTGGAGACCCTGCTGGTGTGGACTGGGCTATTTTGGAAGAAATCACAAGTCTTAGGTCTGACATGGATGGATGAGTCCAGATATTATTCATAGACCTTGTTTAAAATAGGATTGAGAAGTGCAAGCTATTTTTTTCCCCTGTGACATATCACAAAGTGTGAAGGCAATCTGCATTTTCAGAACAACTAAACTAAATCAACTAAATCCTACTTGATCTACCTCTTGCTTATGCAGATTAGGTCGAATATTGAAGTGTTTTTGCATTTAATGTTCACTTTCTTCACAGTCTTTAAATAAGTGGGGGGAGGGGCGTGTTGTAAAATATATATAACAGTATAATTGTGGTTTCTTTTCAATTATTTTAATTTTTTTATTTATTTACATTAAAAACCCTAGATCTTTCTCAGGTACTCTTTTTTATTCAGGTTTTTCTTTTTTAAAATGGCTCAGTCAACACATTTTGACACACACATGAGCTATTCTTTGTAATGTCATGTATGAATATATTCGTATATTCTAAGTTATCTGAAGTCTTTCACCTTACAAATGAAATAGTAAATAGGGATTAAATTACACTGCAGTCATGTAAATAAAGCAAGCTTGAACTTTATTACAACAGAATGTCTAAACTCCTTTTGAAAGCTTCAGCTTTAACTGAATAAGATTTTTGTTAAAATTTTTGTTAAAATTTTAGCATTTTTAGGCAGTTTTTCTATCTATTTTTACAATAGTTGTTCAAATAAACAAATGCATATGCCTGTTAAAGGAATGAAATAGTATGTAAAGCATGTAAATGAGACACATTTTTTTACCATGTTCTTTACTTAAACATTCCTCTCCAAAGATAACTACAAAATAGGTCACAGTATAAAAATAGTAGAGTAAGCAAGTTAAGGACTAGATTCTGTTTGCAAACTGAGTGTTCTAAATCTGCCTGAACTCCATTGATTTCCATGGTCTAACTTAGATTAAACTATGTTGCTTCTAATGAACGTGCATCTAGTGCAGATAAGATACTAATTCCTCCAAAACCCTGACAGCAAGGACCATGATTTAGCTGGCAAAAGGTGAGAAGGTGGACGGAAATGCCTACCCTCTTCGATTCCATCTGCAGATTTTACCTTGACTCCTGTACTGCAGGGATGACCCTTCAAGCAGGTGGATGCCACGTCTCCCTTGGGGATGCGCAGGAGACGCACTCAGCCTTCCTCTGCCAGACGGCTGAGGGTGCCCATCACGGAGCTGCAGCCATCCCCTACACCAGGCGTGGCAGACAGACTCCAGACCCTGTGTCTGTGTGCACAGTCTCTAAGCTCTGTGGGCGGATGAGCACTCGTGTTGAGGGTGCCCAGATTTCTGCAGCGGCACCGCACAGGTGCAGTCGGGACATGCGCTTTGGGGAGAGGGGGCTCACGAACCCTTGGGGAAGGCAGTGGTTGCTAGAGCAGCTGGAATTGCTTCTGCCCCGGTTTTCGAATATGTCTCAGATATTCCTGAGGACTAAGTGAAACGGTATCTGAAATGATTGTGCAGAATGTATCAAAAGTCCATTGTAGGGCAACATGTTTGGACGCCATTAAGCATAATCCTGCTGGAGCACTTATTTTTTAATCAGACACTGTCGCAGACATTTCTCCACAGAAATCCTTTCTTTTGGATTTCTGTGTCTTCAGGAGGCCAGAGGCCTCTGAAGACAAGGTAAACAATTATTATCAGCTGCTGTAGAATGCAATAAGATTCACCTTGATTGGCTCATTTTCTATGTTTATAATTAAGGGCCAATCATCAGTGCAAGCTGGGGGACTGAGTCCCTGGACACAACTTTGTTGTGGATTCTTTTCTAACTATTCTTAGCTTAGCTAGCAGCTCTGCAAACCTCTCTCTATATTCTATTAGTATAGTAATAATGTATTATATATAATATATTAATAAATCAAACCTTCTGATCAAGATACAAAATTCACCGTCTCTCTCTCACCAGCAGCGACCCACTCAAGTCGCTGTAATAAGACACTACTTCTTCCCTAGTAGGCCAATAATGTAATAAAAAAATGGCTTTTTAATGTTTTTTCTTTTTTTGCAACTGATGCCTTCTTCCAGGGTCAGTACAAGTTTGATTACTACTGAAGCCATTTATTAAATACAAGGAATAAAACTAAGCCAAAGGTTTCAGTTTTACTGAATTTTGGCAGCTGGAAAAACACCAAGGCCAGTAACTGCCAAGCAGAAACAGTTCTGAAAAAATTGTTCTTTGTTAACAAATCTTTCATAAATTATTTGGTTCAGGGCTGCTGAATCAAAATATTTTTCCCCAAAACTTTGCCAAAATATAGTCTATTATTTAGAATTCTTTTCTCCTCAGAGAAAAACTCCAAAACAAGAGAAACTTCAGGTTCTTAATACATGCTACATTTAGTTGGCCTTGAAATTAGGAAAAGAGGCCCAATACCTAATTAAGCTGTTTTTTTCAAAAATCTGCCTGACTACAGTTACTTTTTGAGTTACTTCAGAGAGAGCATAGGGCTTTCCTCCACCTGGAATGCATAAAATTGCAAGTTTAATTACTAATCTTCATTTCACACATTGTATTCATAGCGATAGAGTTTTGTGCAACATCACTAGCATTTAAGGCAGTCATATTATTACAGGACAGTTAAGAATTAAGCCCATTGTGCCCTTCTTAGATCCTCTAAGTACTGCTGAAGAATCCTTCATATAATTTGTCATTACCAGGAGCATTAATGCAAGTGGACAGGTTTGAATGAATAATCAAACCTTCCTGATACTTATTCTGAAGTTCATGTGGAGGCAGTCAAAGCAGTAATAGGATGCATGTCAGACTAAGCAGAGCATTCAGGATATGTCAAGGTAGAAAAGTGAAATGATCATTGTGCAAGAAATGGCCAAATGTCTGAAAGCTTTTTTATGACAAGAAAGAGTACTGAAGTATGTGATAATTCAGATAAGCTTTTTTTTCTTTTTTCTGATCAAAATAATCTCCCTGGTGCTGCCTTCATTTATCCTTGTATTCTACCAGTGTGTGCTTTTTACAATCTCTCTGTTGCTGTAACACTGGTCGATTGAAATTCTCAATTTGTAGGTCTCCTTGAACATGTTTATTCAGGGGATGGGACTTGCACAAAACAATTCGCTTGTGTGAGGCAATCTCATCGCATCAGCCTTCATTATCATTTTTAGATTGTCTAACTGGAGTACTTGTCAGTGTTATAGATCCTGTGCTCTCACAAAATGGCTTCAGTTGTTGTATGCTGATCTTTGGTACTACATCAGCCTTAGCTTTACTGTGATATCTGAATTAGACAAGAATCCAACTGACAAAACTGTAACTCTTCTGCACTAATACAATGGCACATTTTGAGCAGAGGAGCTGAGGTCTTTCTTCATATGCATTGTGGGATTTTTCCCCCTCAACATATTTTTGTTTTTGAAAAATTTAAATACCATTATCACTATGTGTTTTGAGATCCTAAGTTTATGCACATGACACAGTTTACTGCATTGCTCTACTTCAAACAAGGGTGAAGAGTTCTGACTTAGTTTCGTATTTTCCACAGCTGGATGATGCGTCTATCCATTCCCCTCTTTGACACATTGCATGCCTTTAAATCCATCATGAGTCATTTTTCTTATGTGGAGGCTAATTAAAATCTTGGGAGCAGATTGCTTGCTTTGTCTTGATATATTTTTGAAGAAACCAGATGCTGTAATTACTGTGTATACAGTGCTTTTTGCCTGTAGGTTGCTGGATAGCACTCCCCATCACTTTAATTAATAGCATAAAGTTAATTTAAATAGTAAAAGATGAGACAGATTTGTTTAGAAGTCCTTGAATGTAATAGGAAGAAAGATTTTTCCTGAGTAGTAAAAGCAAAATAAACCTGTTTCAAATAATTCATGCTAGATCACTTAATTCCTTTCCTTTTTAGTGCTCCTAATATTTACTAGAAATTCTCCTACTTTTAATTATATTCCTTTTGTCTAATTTTTACCATGTATATGCTAGTACGCTGTGTGTTGATTTGCGGTAAAATAGATCTAGATTTTTCCATAATTATATTCCTGGTGAAACCTGTATTCATTGGTCTTTCTTCTCTATCTCAGTGTCTGCTTTGATTACCTCATTCCTAGTGCTTAATTTCTTCTGATTTTCCATGAGAAGCTGAACAAACTGGATTGGTATTAAGAAGAAAGATAGCTTATTGTTAATTACTTTTCAGGTGACAAGAGGAAATAAGCTTTCTGTGAGATCTGGTTTAAAAGGATCTATATAAAGAAGCAAAGGGAAAGAGGGACAAGGCATAGAAACATGAAGACATTGATAAGGGATGAGTCAAATCAAATCATTCTGCTTCCAGCCACTACTGGTTATTTTTTCATAGCAGATTTACTTATGAACAGTGTCAGCTTGTCTGTATTTTAATTGGTTCTGTATACAATGTCCTCTATAGTGCAGCTGAACACCTCTCAGATGAGAGGGGCTTGTTACATCAGACTTTCACCAAAGGCTTTCTGAGATCCAAACATGCTGTGTCATGTTTTAATCATCAGACTAGACTTCAGCATGTTCCAAACAGCTAAGACACATTTTGTCATGAGAGGTATTAAAGAAAGGTAAGGAAGAAAGACAGAATTCAATGGGATGTGTCATCTGCTGAAATGCCAGACAAATGCACACTGAAAGGGCTTGAATTGACGATGATACATCATATCCAGAAATATGGATAGACTTCCTTCATATAAAGCCAGTGTTTAGTTAATGACAATTATTACAACTTTTTTTCCTTGTCATAGTTTGTGATTACTCAAAATATTCTTCTATAGCCATTAAGTTACATTTACAATTATCAGTTACACGATGATGAATATCATCGTGTAACTGATAATCATAAACTTCTGTCCCAGCCTTCAGCTCAGTAAGTTGTGTGTGGCACAGCTGTGACTGTAACTATACAGTGATAGAAAAATATTACCTCTGCAAAATGCATCTTGTTTGTTGGGTTTTGTCCTGCCTTTTTACTAGTCATGGTGGACCCCAAATAAATAAGAAGAGCAGTATCAATGACCTTTAAGGTCTATGTGAACTGTTTATTAGTGTCAGTGGAACAACATAAAAATTATATTTCTGATAGGAAATCTTGTTTTATGCCCTGGTCTCTGAAATCAGGACGAAGTATAACATAAATGCCACATAGGAAATAAAGAAAAAAAAATTGAATAGCAATGGAATGAACCTGAGGAACCCTTAGAAGTCCAAGTGTTATTGACAAGATTTGGTGTGTGCCAAGAAAATAATATAGGATAAAAGAAGCCCTGTGTGTCTTGTTTTGGGTATCTAGTTGGTTATTTTTCGGTATTTCAGGAAGCTTTTAAATGGAGAAGCTAAAAACATACTTGTTCCTCATATACTGTCTCTTTATAGATGGACATAACTTTTTTATGAGCAAAGTCAGTCCCTGCAATGTGCTGGCACTGTCAGAGCTGTGGAAAAACATGCAGTTCCAACAGCAGTGTCCACCTTGGGAATCAGTCAGCTAAAGACAGTTAAAGGAAGGTTTTCCATATTTTTTGCGATTGCTGATGAGCTTGTTTAATTGTCAGCACCAAAAGGTTCCAAACTGCAGTTGCCAGACCATATTAGTGGTCTGTGGATTAAACCACTAGATCATGCGATGCTTAAGATGCCAGTTGCTAAGTTGGAGGACTTGCTGGTGTGTGGATTGAGATATTTGTGGACAAAACAACCTTCTTACTGTTGTGCATGGGGAAAAAGAAGTGGGGCAGGGCAATCATGCAGCAGAAAATAGTAATTGAGTACAGAGCAGTCTGAGGAAGTAGCTGGAACAAAGAAGCAGCAGGGAAATATGAGAGAGGACCACAGACCAGGTCTCAAGGTGGGGAAAATGGGGAACAAGTCCAGAATAGGTGCAGGTTTTTCAGGCAAAGGAATAATCCAGTTAAGACAGAAATGATTAAAGGAGATTGACATAAATTTCCTAAGTGTTTGAAGTGAGATGTGTTGCCTAGGTGCTTGGCAAAGAGAAAAGGACCTTCATCCATCCCAGCTACAGTCTCTTTTGTCTCTTACTCATGCTGAATCATCACCCAGCTTATTTTACTTACTAAACTGACATAGCCTTAACAGTAACTGAAAGGCTGAATGGTTTTAATTTTACAGTATCTTGTGATATCAGTAGGCAGAAACACAAGTCACTCTACAGAGAATTTTTATGAGGTTCAGGTTCATTAATTTTTTTCCCCCCTGAAAGAGGCAGGAACTTTATATGTAGGATACGCCAGATGGAAAGCAGCCAGCTGGAGACCCTGAGTTTTGCCAAATTCCAGGTACTCTGACATGCTGCAAAGGAGCTGATCAGGGACCATAAATGGCATATAGGATATGCTTGAAATCTACCTTAGCTCTGAATAAGCTTCACAGGAATCTGTGACTTCATAAAACAATTCTGACAAATTAGCAATTTCCAAACAATAATGAGCAGCTTCTGAACCCCTCAAACCATACATCACATTTAAAAGCAATTCTAGATGCATGCAATTTCTACTGGGCTGAAGTCAGTATCAGTCAAAAGGCTGCTAGACTTGAATTTATTAGTGTGATTGCTGGCAGCCAATACTGGCTGAAGTGAAAATCCAAAATACTGTAATGTATTGCTGGAGTGTGGTCTAAAGATGATGAGATTATTTATCTTCTGCTAAACTCTAACAGTTTAGCTGAGTGCAATTTGACCAATTTGGATGGGGCATCCCTCACAACTGAACCCCAGTGCTTTCTATAAAATCATCATGTTCAGAGTGATGACAGTACTGTGTCTTGTTCCCTGTATTGTGTGTACTGCAGAGCTGAGATAACTGTTCTGGACACACAGAATGAAGATGTTGTTATCTAATATTGGTATTCTGAAGGGCAGAGGGGTGAATGAATGTCACTCTGGGAGCACACCTTATTTCTCTGCTGGTAAATCAGACTAATATGGAAAATCTCATACTGCATTGTGTTTTCCCATATGTCTGTCTGGAGTTGTAGCCTTCTCTTTTACTGTCAGATTATTTTCTTCAATAATAACTTGAATTAAATGATTTTGCATATATATTTGGTACAGAAACATGAATTACAAATAAAAGCTTTGTAAAGTAATTAGTATTTTTGATAGTTCAGAAACTGAAAAACAAGAAGGAGTTTGGAAAATTAGGCAGAACATAGCTCTTTCGTAGCCCATTATTCTTCTAAGAAAGCAGTAGCTGGAAACATTCTTTGCTGTGTTTTACACATTTTAAATAGCTGTAAAAGAAATAATGTATTTTTTTAATTTCATGAATGAGTGGAGAAAACTGCTGTGAATGGTAGTCAGTCACAAGGACTAATTGTTCTAAACTTCAACAGGAAAAGCAAGGTCAACCATTTTGCTTTTTCTCAATATTAATTCTGCTTCATGCTACGAATGTGTTACATCTGATATTCATATTCATACAGATTTTAAATATGTTTTCCACAGGTTTTAGGAAAGAGAATGTGGAGGTGGAAACATTGCCTGTGAGCTTCCTGACACTCTCCATCCAGTCAGCATTATCTCTGTGATGCCTGCCTGTGAAATGCCCCACTGCATCCCAGCTTGAACACAAGATCGCTCCTTTTTTTTCCTCAGTCTGAAGCCATCAGTGCTGCTCTACAGTCATAAACTGGTTTTGGTCCAGCTGAGAGGCAGCTGCTTTGAGTGGTGGGGGAAGGTCTTGCTATACCAAGTTTGATTTCTCAGTGTCAGGTGGGTTTGGGACAGCAGCTTTAAAAGCGACAAGAAATGCTGTGTGCTGTAACAGAGCAGCGCAGGCCTCCCTGTGGTTAACAGCATCCTGCCACTGACTGCACTGGAGTGCAGGTTACCAGGTGTCACCAATGTCAAAGCAGTGACCTTTCAGCTTATGGACATCTGCCTCTACGCTGTGCTGTGCCTTTTCTGGGCTTTAAAACAGTCTGCAGATAAGTTAATGTACCTGTCATCTTGCCCCCAGTGAGATTTGTGCCTGGTCTTTCAGCGATCTCTCCAGCAATGCTGCTCGCATTTTACGGTTTTGATTCCTTCATACTGTAGATTTAGTTTTATTTTTCTGTAGATATTCCCTGGGGCCAAAACAGAAGGAAGGGGAAATCTTTGCTGCAAAAGTCTTATATTTATGAGGCTTATGATGACAGGGAGGGGGAAGAGCCTTAAAAAATAACTCCAGTTGTTTTTAAATCTTTGTTCACATTTTAAAATTATCTGCAGAACACAGATTTTTGTCTATAAAACAAACAAACAAACAAGAAAATCTTGTGATGTTAATAATAAAGCAGGTGGCTCATCTTTCAAAATCCCATTTTAGCCAGGCAGTGATTTTCAACGAAACCTGACATGTTCATTTTTGCCAAATGTAGCAGCCCCCAAGGCCTGGTGAAAGTCACTTGAAAACAGATCAGTTTTCTTTGCTCAAGCTGTAGCATCTCCTGTTTTTGTGAAGATTCATTTCTTTTACATCTGCATTAGTTGAGCAGCAAGCTGGCAATGGTGACATAGATTAACAAAGTAGGCTAGTTATACAACATTGGGGAATGATACATCCTGGAAGCCATTTAGTTAGCACCTTTATGTATTGGCAAATATATTTTCCTTTTTCCATTTATTGTAGACAATTAATACTTGTGAATCTATTGGCATAATTGATGTCAGCTGGGGAATTGGAGCCAACCTTGCAAATATGTTAATTCTCACTGCAAATGACAGAAAGCACTGGGAAAAATCCAGGTCTAGTTTGAATTCATTGACTTCTCTGAGCTTATTGAGTATTTTCCATGTTAAAGACATGATTTTGTTCAAAAATGCCTCCCAGACTCTTGGTTCACATTTTATTGAGAAAGACACTTTGCTAGCTGCCCATTAAGATACTCTGCTTGACAGAGTCAATAAGCACTCATACTTTTTGAACAAGTGTGGCTATTTACTTAGAGCTATGTCAGGAGAATAATAATGAGTTAAGAAATTTTGATGAAAGGCATTGCTTTTGTGGTCTTGCTTCTAGTACAGAATGAGAAAAAGATGTTTTTAGTTGATCTTATCTATGTTTTTTGTCTCAAGAAAAACCCCCAAAGGCATGGTTCTTTCTTTCCTCCTCCATATCCACAATCTCATTTTAGTCAGATGGATGATCTGCAGATACTACATGCCTGCCAGCCTGACCTTGGTGCCAGGGAACGTCATGCGGCAAATAATCTTGAGGGTCACTACGAGCTATGTGCAAAACAACCAGGAGATCAGGCCCAGCCAGCATCAGTTTATGAAAGACAGGTCCTGTTTAACTAACCTGCTGTCCTTCTGTGGCAAGGTGACCCTCTTAGTGGGTAAGGAAGAGGCTGTGAATGTTCCAGAGGCTGGACTTTAGTAATGCCTTTGACACTGGGGGAGTTTTATCTTTCCCCTGTGTGCAGTTTAAGCAGATGCTGTGTGGGGTGAATGCAGCACTGGTGTCACCAGGAGGGCCTGAACTCTTTCCCTGCATCTTTCCGGATTTGGGGATGTGGGCATGGTTTTAAGGGCTCAGAGAGTCATCACACACCTCCTTAGATCTGCAGAGCACGACAGCTCTTTTTAGATGTGGCATCTGGATTTCTCTTCAAACTCTTGGTCCTGCCAAAGCGAATCTTTTATGTATCCTGCATTGTGAGTAGGAGCCAATTGTGGCAGAAATTTCTCCCATCATGAGATGCTTACTAAGCTACAGGATGAATATTGATTGAACTTGTGAAAATCTTCCTCAGTACCAATTGATCTCAACAAAGACTCGTTGGGTTTTTGAAATTTGTCATGTATTTTCCACAGACAGCAAATAATGTTCCTTTTTCAGCCGTAAAATCAATGTCTCTTTGCTTTGCATTGTAGGAGAGGACTAAGGTAAACTCCTGAAGGATCATGTATAGGACTTTCCACTTGACTCCTGCTGCTCCATCAAGAATAAATCCGGAGAATCACAAAGGTGCCTACCATCTGAATTAAACACCCTAAACTGATAGAATAGCACTGAAAGCAATGTCATCTTCAGGTATGTGAGATTTGAGTAGAGTGTGAATTGGAAAGTAGAAAAAGTCTGGAAAGCTCTGTTCTGAAGGAGAAATGAGTCTTGGTGTCTCAGAGCAAGTGCTTGAATTCACAAATCACTTCTGTATCAAATATACAGAAAAAAACCCATCTTCAAAGAGGCACTGTTTTTGCATCTGGCTTCTGAAATTCCTCATTTTCTAAACTTGGGTACTGAGTGCACTGTGCATTGAGAATTTTCTTGCACAGTTTTCAGAATAATTATGATAATGAATTCAGTAACCCTCTCTTAATGTGGTTATCATTCTTTCCTGGTTTCAACAGGAAATTATAGGTTAATTTGAGCAGAACTTTTTAAATATGTTAACATTGTATAAGAGGTTCCATCTAAGGCTTACTACTTGAGGATTTTGCCATGATCTGGCAAAATAATAAATGGTGAAACTGGAATGCCCATGTTGAGGAAAGAAATACTTCAGTTTGACAATACAATGATAATTTTCTCCTGCATGAATTAAGAGGAGCTTTTTTCTACAACATTATTTAGCTTGTGCTGTGTCTCTTGTTTTCTCTGCAGATAAGTGTTGACACTCTTTGCTAATGTGCAGTGGTCTTCTTGTTGGGTAGTTCAGCTCTGTAAGAGCTGCTATCTATAGAAAATATAAATTTCAGCTAGAAGAGATCAGTCCTATGAAAATTTCTTTTTTAATATTGTTTTGCTTGTCTGACCTGTTTTTCTTTTGTTTGTTTGTTTTTTTTTCTGGTGGTGGTTTTTTTTTTTTTTTGAAGTTATTACTTCATACCAGCAATTTTATAAGGACAGACTCTCCCCTTTCCTGTTAGTTTATATTTAGTACTGAAAAATTTCCCACATACATATCTGTAAATTGTGAAAAATAGCCCTTTTCTACCAGGTAAATATTTTAAAGTATCTTTAAGTAAAATAAAGATACTGTCTTTTCAGCACTTGTGAAGCTGCATCTGCAGTGCTGGATCCTGCTCTGGGTTCCCCAACACAACAGAGAGGTGGAACTGCAGGAGAAAATCCATCAAAATGTCACTAAGATGATGAAGGAATTGGAGCTTCTCTTGTATGACTAAAGGCTAAGACAACTGTGACTGTTCATCCTGGAGAGGATAAGGCTTCGGAGCATCTTATAAAGGTGTGTAAATACCTGAAGGGTGGGCACAAAGACAACAGAATCAGGATCTTTTCAGATGTGCCCAAGAGTCAATGGTCACAAACTGAAGCACAGGAGATTCCCTTTGAACAGCAGAAAACACCATGAGGATGATGGAGTGCCAGTGCAGGTTGCCCAGGGAGTTTTTGGAGTCTCTATCCTTGGAGAGCTCCAAAAGCTGTCTGAAGAGGGTTCTGGGTTGCCCTGCTCTAGGACCCTCCATGAGCAGGGGGTTTGAGCAACATGACCTCCCCAAGCCCCTTTCTAACCTCCGCTGTTCTGTGGTTCTGTGATTCTGTGAAAGGCCAAACTTCACGATTTTGTGTTGAAAGCAAAAATTTTTGATGTCTCAGAATTACAGCCATGCTGACCTTCTAACAAATTTAGCATCACTGTTACAGTCTTTTGGTTTTTCTGTTCCCCTCTTCTTTCTCATGGCATGTATGTACACATTGCAGTAAATTCTGGATTTTCAAATAACGGATAGATGCAGAATGATATTTTCTTCTTCTTTTACTTTTCATGCAAATTAGTTTGAACATGATAAAGACATTTATCAGATTCTTGGAGACACATGTGGATTTACTGGGAGGTGCAGAGGCTTTTCCTCTCTTGAGGTGCCACTTGATGCAACACACCTTAGCCTTTATGTGTATGCTTCTTTGCACCTCCTATGTCCAAACCAGTCGAATCCATCACTTTACTTATGCTTAGCTACCTGAGACCTTCAGGTCCCCAAAGTGCTGTCAGACACCTACAGCTAGCTATTTATTTATTTAGAGTTATGGTAGTTGCACAAGGAAATGTAGTTCTGGTCTAAGAGGCTTTGCTGATTACCAGCCCTGCTTACTCACAGCAAGGTAATTTACTGCCTGCAGGGCAGGACTTGGATATACCCAAGCTTCCTGGACAGCTAAATGGATCATTCCATTCCAGTGCTCATTCACTTGCTGGCCTCTCTCAGACTGTTTACAAAAGCACTTATGCTGCAAATGCTTACTCATGTAAGCTATAATACTCTAATCAGAAAGTAAGTGGGGCTTGGAGACATTAAGATTTTTTTTTTTTTTTTTTTAGTGAGTAAGCACTTTCAGGGCAAAACCCAAGGGTATCAGAAATGATGACAATTTTCTGCATGGTACATTGTCTATTTTTATCTCAAAGTCTGGATCTTTACATAACTTTCTATTAAATTGTTTGAGATCTTCCCTCCTAGATCAGTCGAAGCCCAGTAGGCAGACATTCTTATGCTTCAAAGCATTTTCTAATGACTCCCTATAAAATGAAATGAAACATTAGCCTGAATTATAGCTGTGATCTGCTTCTAAGTTCTTTTTTAAGCACTAAATTATATCCTAGCAATGACTGTGTCCTTTCTTCTGTCCCTCTGAATCTCACTTTAAGCTTATCAAATAACTGCTCTAACAAAAGTTGGCATTGAGGTTCATGACTTGTCCTTTTAAAATAAGATTGTTTACAAATGTCTTCCCAGCACCTAACGACTTACATGAAAGTGCACTTTTTCATCTCCAAGGATGAAGAAGAAAATGAAGATGTGCCTGTGCAGGGTCAGCTTTGTCCCAAAGACTGAAAGATATAGTAATCAAAGCAAAATATTCACTAATTTGATGAGTGGAAGACTGTGAACTACCCAGGCAGACAATAACTGGTATGTATATGCTTCACTTGCTGCTGCTGCTGCTATTACCACCCTTTTTAATAGTGCTCTGACTGCCTTTAAAAGCAAGTTTCTTCTAAGAATGCTTTCATATCTCAAACAGTTCTGGTGATTTCATTCTTCAGCTATTTTCTTCCTTCAGCAGTTAAACAGCCTTTATAAACTCAAACTCCAGAAACATTAAAGCAAAGGGTGATGTTTTGCCAAGCCATATGTTCTTAAATGGTGTATTTTATGAAGCTGATAATAAATACTTTAAGGCATAGTAGCTAAAAAAGAATGATTCCAACCTAATGTAAGCAGGCACAATTCCAGTGATTTCAACATCAACATTAGGGATGAATTTAACTGTTTATTTTCACTCAGGACTGGGTATAGTGTTCAAACTATGTAGGTTTCATTGACATTATATGTTGGGCTGGAATCTAGACAAAAATGGAATTTTTTCTTTACTCTACTCAATTTAAGAATTACTTCACTCTATTTCCAGCTTTATTGCTTTGCAGAGGTATTAAAATGCTGATATAAAGTGTTCACTAGGTATAAAATCTTGCCTGGTATTTGATCATTTTCCTATCTCAACAATTTTTTAAAGACATTGTTCATCTGCAAACATTTTAATCCTCTTTTACATGAACAAGAAACCTAAACCTCTAATACATTCACAATTCTATATAAAAACACCAACTGTAGGACTTAAAATGACTGTTCAATTGAATAATAAATTGCAATTACAGGTAACCCCCGAGTAAGCAAAGCTTTTAGTCTTTCTCCTTGGTATTCCAGGGAAATATAGATAACCTCAGATAGTTAAAGTAGAGATGTTTCCTTTATGCTTGTAGAAATACGCTGCACAGATGTTGCTTATCTAAGTTTTGATAGATGAAGAGAGAACAGATAGCCTGGACTGCCAGGCTGAGCAGTCTTATTCAGTCACCTTTTATCCATATAGAAAATTGGTTTTGGAGGTGGTTCCTTCTGCCTTCTCTTTCCTTAGATGTGAAACAAGAAGGTTTTGAATATTGATAGATTATAAATTGTTCAAACCTGTCCTTTGTTCTCATTCCTTCACTGAATATCTAATTTCTCTCTCCTTCCTAGATTGTATTCTATCCCGTACTTCGCCACTTTAAATAGATATCTGAGGTGTGAGGTGATGATATGAGGGTAAAACTCATCCTTACAGCTTAAATACTCTTTTCACAGTGTTTGAAAATTTTTAGATTGGAATTAAAATTTAAAAAAATCTATTTATGTCAGGAAACTAAAATCTCATCATGGCCAGAATTGAGAGGGTGTCATGGCATCTTTCTCACTTGGTTTTTGGCCTTCAGAGAACCAGAAATTTCTATGTAAATTGCAACATTTAAGAAAAGGGTTTAAAATCCTTGTAAAACTACAGATTTTTAATTTCCATTCTTCGAAAGGATGTCAACATGAAAAAGAAAAGATAGAAGGAATGGCACTTACCAGCATTTTGCTCTTTAAAATAATGCTGTATTAAATGGAGTCATGTGTTAAAAGGCCATAAGCAGACAAATACAACTCATTGATTAAAGGATAATTTTAATGAATGAAAGGAAATGTACAGCATACCTGTCTTTTTAATAGCATTAAAGAAGTCTCAGGAATGTTAAATTCTTAAGTAATTTATCTTACAAAAAAATCTATTTTTCCCTTCAGATACTTTAAAAAGGAGATCATAAACATGCTTTGGAATTAATAATTAATTATTAGGTATTAAACTTTGATAATTATCTCATGACTATATAATATTTTGGTTTCTTGTCTTATCACTGAATATGCTTACTTGTGTTAGTATATGCAAAGTTCTTTCATGATACCATGGATTTTGATAGAAAGTTATGGTGAGTTTTGGAAAGCAGAGATTGGCCTCAATGTTACAACCTTGTCTTTATTCTTCTCTAAATCCTATTGAAGAATCCTTAAACAAAGATCTGGTCTAATTTTATCACTGGTGTTTAAATGAACAAGATATTAAGTAAATAATAGACTACTGAAATTTATGGACAGGAAAAACCTAGAGAGGAGCTGAAAATTAAAAATATTGCTTATGGCAGTAGCTAATGACAACCTCCTAAAGTAATCAAAAGCATTATTAAATTTTTTGACATTTAAAAATATTGTCCTAATTTGATTTTATCCTCTGAATAATGAAATACGGAGTTTTTCCCAATGTCATTCAGTTTCTTAAATCCTCTGAACTATAAATCTTTCTGTGCTACCTGTGTGACTCCAAAATCTCACTGGTTGGAGTCAGAGAGGCTGGGAAAAGAAGTTGTCTTATAAAAGAGACCAGAAAAGATTTAGAGAAAAAAATAAATACGTAGACTCAAAAAAAGGTAAAAGTTACTTGTGACTCTTGTAGATAAGAAAACTTTTAAGAGTAAGAAAATAATTCTGAAAAATATCACTAGCAATCAGTGCCAGTGAAATCCATCCAGGAAGGAAGTGGGGCAGTAATTATTTGGCTCTAGTTTTACAGATGTAACAAATGCAATCTTGGTCCTCCTCCTTGGTAAATGGCAAAAATCCAGTGATGCTGATGGGGCCAATATTTCTCTCAATGTCCTGATGCAAGTTTGACACAATAACCAATAACCAACCCAGTAGGACTTTTGCCACTGACTTCACTGGCAGCATCACTGAACCTTTTGCCCCTGGGCCATGAGGCTGAAATCAATGAGTTATCTGCTTTAAATTAGGTCATGTATTCCAGTGCTTTTTGTTCGGTTTTTTTTTTTTTTCTTATGACTACATCAGGGTCAGATCCATACCATGGCACAGAATTGGAACAATCAGCTTTCAGTGTACACGTGGAGGTTTGCATAGATGTGATTCTGTGTTACAGATTCGATCAATCTCAGCTCATTTTGGCTGTGATGTAATTTCCATTGGTCCCAGGGAAAAAAGAATAGAAACAAATCTGGCCTATTTAAATAGCACTTTAGTATTTCTGCTTTACTCTAAGGGCAATAATTGTCATTGCCATGGTTTTTGAAGATACATAGCATATATTATCAAGTACTCAAGCGGTGTACTTTGACATTATGTGTGAAAAGGAGAATATGTAGTCCAATATGATAATTATGGGAAAAAAAGCCAACCCAGCTAACAGTAAACATCTAATTTGCAAATGAAGACCCACTGGGAAAAGATAGACTGGAATGTGTGATTGGATTTTCAAAGAAAACTTTTTTTTTAATTGCTTTTTATATTTATTTAGTTTGATTAGTTTATTTATTTTGATTAAACAGTCAGTGCTTTGCAGATTGTTCTCCATTAGCAAGTGTAATTTTCATTCTTCTCTCTCTACCGAACCCATTTTTCTCTTGTGTTATGTTTTGTACTGCATTTGTATGACCTCTTTCACTTTTATTTTACAAGCAGTGGGAGAACTGATGAAATTATCTCTGTTTTCTGTAAGGACACGTTCACCCTGAGCCCTGGAGCCTGATGCCGATCTCCTTGAATCAATGTGGGTTTGAGCAGATAAAGATGTACGGTGCAGCATTTCACCAGCACGCTGGCACAAAGGCTGTTTGCACAGCACTGCTGCACCTCTCTGAGCCTTGATCCAGCCTCAGAAGTTGCTAGGCTGGGTCTCAAATTCCTTATTGCCCCTGGCTAGTGGATGTGACACCAGCTCAGCTCAGCTCTAGCTCATCTACCCACTCTGAATATATGTAAAAATTAGGAAGCTACCAAACCTATATAAAATCTTGTTTCCTATTGAACGAAGCCGTGTCCAATACATGTCTCCATATCCTACAGCAAAATTATCTTTGCAGAATACCACCTAACTAAATACTAACTAACCACCACCTTACCACAGTACTAACTCCACTGTGCAGTAGAATTAAAAACGCATTCCTATAAACACTTTAAATCAGGGGTATTCCTCTAAATCTAGTAATAAAAAATATTCTCTCTCTGCCAGTGTATTCTAGAAGAGGTTTCTCTTTGTTGAAAAACATGTTTTGGCTTGAATGAGTTGGCAAAGAGTGATGTTGGGTGAGTTGAGGCTCATTGAAACATCCTTGTAAACTGAAAGATTAATGTATAGCCTTCTTTAAGCCAAGGCTGGTTACCCATTTTATGAATATTCCAAAAGAGCTGAGAATGTTGTTCAGATGAATGTCTCTGTACTTGCTGCTCAGACACACAAGGGTTTTTGACATGGTACCTGCTGCAGATTTTGGATGGAAATCTCACAATTCACAGGTGAGTGTTTCTTGGATGCCTCTTGGATGTTCCTTGGATGCCAAGGAATCTGCATTCCCTGGAATCTTGGACAAAATGCCCTCCTCGGTGATTCAGTATTAGGCCTGGTATTTGTGAAGTCATGGAAGTGACTCCTATGCTTAGACTGTGGAAAGTAAAGAGAATTTTAATGCAAAAGGAAACCCCAATTACTAGGCAAAAGGCAGACAAAGCTCCAGTCTAAATCAAAGAGCAAAGAGTGTATTAAGCTGTACAAGGTAAGATAAAGGCTGGGATATGGAAAAGGATAGAGGTATTGCAATGAATAACATTACTGTGCTGGAATTTTGAAGATCTTGTTGACACACATCATGAACCAAGAGAATGGTAAAATCCTGAGCTCTGGGCATAACACTTTGGAAGAATAGTTAATATTGAAATGTATGTTTGGACAAACCACCTAAAGGCAAAAGGTGCCTCTTTGCCATAGGTGAATTTTGCACAAAGGCCAAAGTCAGATTTGCAATGAAAGGTTTATTTGAGAAGCACCATGTGAAAGCAGCCTCAATTCCCCTGTGCAATGTATATCTGCGCCTCAGTGGAATAAAAGGGTTTCTGAAAATGAGGAGAATTTTTAAACCCCTCATTTTAACCACTAATTTTAACTAGGTTCTTTCACCAGCTCTCCAGGGATTCTTCTACTAGAAGAATCCCAAGTGCACATGTCATGCAAGGGGAGCTGAAAGGCCTGGCAGAAGTCTGAGGTTGTGAGGTTTGGTGACTATGGAGAAAATGTGCTCTTCTGGGTGCCTTTGCATGTGCCACATGAATGTATATATTGCAAGGACACCACTTTATCTGGGTTTTCATTGTTCACAGCCTGGCAGAATGCACAGCCTGAGTGTATTTGCACCACACAACTGAAAAGATGAAGCACTTTTTCATTCAAGAGGAGAATTTTTTTCTTCCATAGAGATATCCAAGGATAACAATTTTTAGAATTGACATTAGGGTGTCCTATCAACAGACATAAGAGAATAAAGGAAATTTTTTTCTTTTCAGATGTAAGAAAATTTTCTAACAGCTTCTGTTTTAGGATTTCCTATTTCTACAGCTGGAGATTTTACTTTTACTGACAGGTTGGGTCAAAGACAGCAAGTGCATTAAAAAAACACATGTGCTCAAGGGAAATTTATGGGGGCACATGTAAATGTATTAATGATATTCATCTGTAGTTGACATACCAAAGATAAATGTCAACTTATCTATTTGTTAATGGATCTATTAAAAGCTGTGTTTATACTTTCTGTCTGTTTTTTTTTTCTCAAGCACTTACACACAGATGGATTGTGCAAACAAATACTTCATTAATCGCAGGACTCAGAGCCAAGTGAACACTTTTGAGTCCAGAATAATGTCAATTAACCCAATTGAATGGCTTTCTTGATCCACCCCCACTTTTTAAACAGTTCTTTTTAGGTTTTTTTGTACAAGACCAGAGGGACACTGAGTAATTCTATACTATTGAAGGACTCTATAATCCCATTTTATTAAGAAAAATACAATCTGTGATATCAGAATGGCATAGCACCATGGAACATAAAGAACAACACAAACAACAAATCCAAATACTTAATTAGAGTGAGTCACTGAGGCAAAGTTGGCACAGTCTAAGATTCCCAAGTTCAATTGAGGTGATGAGGGGAAAAGAATCCTTTCTATATATGATAACCATTTTGTTTAAAATACTTTCTAAGATACTTTTTCCCCTACTACAAAATAGCTGCTTTTTCAGTATCAGCAGTTCAAAGAAATTTGTCTCTCAGTTGAAATAATGATTCATTATATATGTAGCTACAACATATACATTGCCACTTAGGCACACAAAAAAAATGTTTCACGAGGAGAGCTTTCTGGCGTTATATAATACAAAACAGAGGTTTTTTCTCTGCCTAGCTGTATAAAATAAAAAGAACTACTTAGCAGTTAATTATATTATATGCAGTGCAAATATCAATCTGATTTTCTTGAGGGGAAAACAAAAAATCTCTTAAACCAGAAGCTGAATCTGAAAACAGACAGCAACTGAATGTTTTGTTATGTCTTAATGACTACTAATAAAAATGCAAATTTTCAATTTGGTCTTGTTTGGTATTTTCTATAAGTGCAAAACCAAAGAGCTTAAAAAGATGCATCTAATCTTGTATTTTTGTGAGCTGTATTGCTACCATGTGGTCAAATGATTGACTTCTGAATGAAATTCTGTACAACAATTTCACAAGTTACAAGCCAGTAAAATATTGCCTATCAAGACCTAAAACCATAATTTTTTGTCCCCTATTATCTCACTGGTATACATTTCATTAATCTTGGCAGGTATATATGAAATTTCTAATTAATTAGATGAAAAGGTTTTGCTATACATGTGTTTCTGGCATGGTGTAAAGGATTAATCATGGGATGCCACAAGACTCTGCAAATGGTTAACTGATTTTTTTTTCCCCAGAGTAAAAAACAAAGCACACTTTAAATAATATTTCCTGGCTATCAGGTATTGAATCTATGAAATGTTAAGGCTACAAGAATTTTATCAATGTTCTTAGTTTTCTTAAATGTTCCCATATAAGAAGGAGTTTGTAATAATAAAAACTTAAATGTGATGTTTTTTATACATCAACACACAAGGATTTTTTTTCATTTCAACTTTCTCAGACCTTCAACAGCTTCTTATAAACCCATGCCATTTGTAAAACTCCCATATCTGTGAAAACCCCCAATTTGCCATTAATCAGACAGAATTTGCCTCTGCTAAAAACCCCTATGATTGAGAACAATGTCTTCAATCTATCTCTCTTAAAAAATATTTAATAGTTCAGTCCTTCTGGACAATGTAAAAATAATAACTTAAGCCCAAACTCCCATTTGGTTTTCTCATTATGCTCACTGGAGCTAATGGGACTATATGCATGCTTAAGCATGGACTCCAGGGCTTTGCTCATATGCTGTAGTTCAGAAAGGCTAGGGGATAATATTTAATCAAGGAAGCAAGTTTTAGTTCAAACTTCCACTGTCACTGTTATGTCTAATAGTGAAGGAAATTATTTAAAAACTGCTGGCACTCTGTCCTTATTCAGCATGATCTCAAAACCACAGAATGGTCTATTACATTTTTCTGCTACTTGAAACTTGGAACATGAAAAGTTATGGGACTTTTCCCACAAATCCCTTGCCTGCAAAAACAAGCACTTACAGGATTGACCTGAAAATCCTTGAGTTCTCTCTGAGTTTTTTGGAAGTTGGGCAGAATCAGGGCCTTATAGTACAGGCACCCAACTTGGCTCCTGGTTTGTATCTAAGCTCAGTCAGAATCCAGTTAGTATGTCTGATTTAAAAAAACAGTTTAGCAGGAACTCTTGGGAGCTTGTCTAAAGAATAATAAAGAGGTGTCTGCCTCACAAATGTAGCTTGGGCTACTATTTTAAATTTCATTTCAAATTAAAAAAAGAAGACTGAAAAAGGAAATTGGATAAAATACTTATGTAGAAAGTGGCAAACTCTGGTTCAAAATCCTTTGCAGCCTTTTAAAACAACATCCATTTTAGGAATAAAAGTGGATTGACCCTAAAGACTTCCAATGATGGAGCATGTTTTCACTCTGAATTTCAGTTGATTATAGATCATAATTATTATAAGATATATAAATTCTTACATGATAAATAATTGACATATTTGTGTTGCAGGAAAAAAAAGTCAGCATCACTTCATTAGGAAGACCTGTGGCAATTTTTCCTTCTGCTCCCTGCACTATTTATCTATTTTACATTTAGGAGTCTCTAAATAGCTTTGTGAACTGCCAGTTCTGTTTCTTAATAGAGTTCACTTTGATCCACCTTGATGGTAGGTCTGCTCATAGACACATAGCATGACATTACAGACTCCTTTGGTAGTGAAACATTTATAAATTAGACATTGTATTCCCTAATTTTAGGCAATTGTTCTTTGTATTTTATATGTCCTATGCATTAGGATTTATGTCCTGTGCATTAAGTCTCCTTTGTCTTTACTGAGGCAAGTTTCCTGTTGACAGAGTCAGGAACAGAAATTTAATAAGGTAAGCTGGGCTTTGGTCAAAACTGAGATTTTCTGTATTTGATATTAGGATGTAGAAGACATTAACCCAATCCAGGGGATGGGAACATTAGCCAATATTTCATGTGCCTTGGGTTTATCATATTCCTACCAAGCTCTTTATATATATTCATCTAATGTTGAGTGAACCTCAGTATTATATTGTTCAAAATATTTTTTTTAATATTCTCAAATCCTTTGAAATCATTTGACTTTATCAAGTACAGCATTTCACATACCTTCTTTTTTTTTCTCCATGGCAAATTATGTAAATGTAGATAAAAATATTATATGTTCTAGAAAGTATTTCCTTCCCTGTGGATGAGTACTTAATATTGCTGTTAGAGTGAAAGAAATAATTGTAGTACAGGATGCACCTAAGTCTAAGAGGATGTTGTGTTGTTCTATTGAACTGCTGCAGGTTTTAATATATTCAGACTTTTTGTCTCAGGTCTCTTAGAGTAGTTCTGTACAGAGTTATTCAATAGGTCAAGAAGGAAAATTATCAATATTTATTTACTTCTGTGTGGGTATGTGTGTGCAGCAGTGAAGAAATGTTTCTTGAGTTTGATTTCTGAAAAAAATGTATAGCCTGGTTTATATCCTTTGCATGATTGGTTTTGGCAAAACTAGATTTTTATTCCTGTATTTTGAGGTCTGGAGTGAGCTACAATGATCTTTTCTGCCATTATACCTGGCACATACCAGAGGTATCCCAAGAGATTAAAAAAATGTTAAGAACAACTGTCTTAACAAGTTTTAAATCCCTGATTACCAATAAGAGTTGTTTCTTGGTTTATTAGCATAAGCCGAGGAACAACTAAAGTAGAGATGATCCACCAACTATTTAAGAAACAAGTTACACATGACAAATATAACTCTGTATCTATATAGGAAATGCCTCTGAGAGATATAGGATATATGAAATCCTGGAAGATACAATGTATTCCTGTTGAAAATTATGAGATAAAAATAGCAGAGGCAGATTTGATACAGTTATGTGCATTGCCTTTCTTAGTTTTACTGTAGTTAAACAGAAAAAAATATAGGAAGACATGGGTGATTATTACCAACTCTAATTGTGGTTTTTTTGGTTTTCAAAAGTCAAGTAGTTCCATGGTGTGTATCTGACTCGTCACATATTTCCATATCCCTTAGTCCTCTGGCTATTAAAGCTGAACTTGAAAAAAATGCATTGGGAGCTCAAAAGGTGTCAAACATTAAATTGGTTTTTTATCTTTAGTCTGTAGGAAAGGCAGTCTGGTTGTGACAGCCTGAAGCAACCCCAGAGAGGCATGTTGCTTTCTTTTGGTCATGAACAGGGCACTGGATCCTGGGAGCAGCGTGTTACACGGCTCAGCTTTGCGCGGGGTAAATTAAAAGCTGCTTCTTGTCTCTTGTCCCCATTTCCTACACATTTCCCGTTTTCCTTTTCTGTATTCATGCAGTACTTTGGAAATGTTGATTTTGACCAAGACTGAAAGATCAAATAGGTAAGGCCAAAATGCATCCATCACGACTGTGCCTGGTGGTAAAGCCCAGAAGGAGCGCTGACAAAAACCCTCATCCCTGATTTCACACAGTTCTGGTCTCTGTCAGCCCTGAGACATGCCAGTCAACCAGGCTGCACACGACCCAGCATGCATCATAATTGTGAGCATTAGCAGTATCTGCTCCTGACTCCAGGATGAGATTGTTTTTCTGGTATGTGTACGAAGAAAAAGCTTTCATAGAGAAGGGGGACGCATTGGTCAGAGTCCTGGGAGGTAGAAGTCCTTCTTAAACATCTGAATCTTTTCTTCCGCAGGCCAAAAGAGCGAAGTTGCAAAAATTCTATTATTCAGAGCAAATAGGTTTCAAGGAGGTTAAATATTGTATTGTGGTGTGATAGCTCTTTCTATAGCACATCACATAAGAAGGAAGCAGTGAGACAGGAGACAGAGTTGTCATGAAGTAATATTGCAATAACCTGGGAACTTGTCAGCATGTTCTGTTGGATGGTCAGGCCATCAGTGACAATGTCCTGGAATTCTGCTACTGAATGTGACAAAGTTGTGCCCATCCCCTCAACTCTAAAAGATGCCTGGATACTGTATGAGTCCAAAATAAAAAGGATTAGAGAATAGCTTCTGAACAGAAATGGTTCCATTTGGGAAAATGAAAGCAGCAAAGAAACCTGAGTAAAGATGAAGGCAACTATAGACCTAAAAAGTTGTATGCTGACTAGCAGGGAACAAACCAAAGGAAAAAGAACCAAGAATCTCCCATGCACCTAATTCCAAAGGAATTTCCTTGTTTTCATTCCCTGTTCTTCTTTGGTGTTACATAGAAGCAGTGCACAGAATGTTTTGTTAAAGTAGTTTTTAGATAGCTATTTACAATTTAAATATTAATGTGGCAATTCTTTCAAGAATTAGGTGGTTATTGAAACAGAGAGGGAAATACAGACCAGATTATATAATTTTGAGACACATCTTTAAGAGTTGCAAACGTATTTTACTCTGTTCTCTTTACCCAAAGCAACATTTTCTGACTAAAAGCCAAGGAAAAACCATATAATCCAGCTGTGGTGAATTTTATGGGTGATTTGAGCTACAAAACTGTATGTTTGGGTTCCATTAACATGTTACTCAGTATGTAGCATAGCCTGTGTTTGATGCACTTTTGGCTACTGCAGTTAGGGCTCAATCCCAGACACCAAATTCAAGCACAACTCCCATGGAAAAGGGAGTGAAACACTGAATCATGGTCATAGAAACAAAAAACAAACTATTCACAGATGCTAGCACCGTAAAACCTGTGTGAGGTTTCCTGCAAGCTCCTGCCATATGCCAGAGGGACGCTGCAGATATTGTGGCTGTTGGCAGGGAGATGCACAACTAGGAGAGCTAATGCTTCATTCAGCGTGTTCCTCTTGCAGCCCCTGGCAATAGGTTTTCTGCAGTTTCCTAAAGAGCTGCAAATAGAAACTAAAGCTCTCTCTGACTCACTGAACCTTTAAAAGGAGACAGGTGATAAAGAACTTGAAAAAGAGCTTGCCCTTTTTAAATTTTATTTTTTTTTAATATCTTCAGGGTTAGTTCCCACTGCAGGACAAAGATTTTATTCCAGTTAGGATGCAAGATGTCTGTTTCTACTTTCTACTCACAAGTGTAAGGACTAAATTCTTAGTTCAGATTCTATTGTGATATTCAGTGATATTAAACTGAATTCAGTTTCATTTTTGAAAGAAGTAGAAAGGAAGATCTCTTAAAACTTTCTTACCATAGCTATTTCTTTTTTAAATTCTGTGGTAATTAAAAGTTCAATTTAGCCTTTTATGACTGAGCTTCTAATTCTTCTCTCAAAGATCCCTGTGCATAACTTTGCTCTGTATTTATTTAAAATCCTGTTCCTCAGGGTATCCAGAGGAGAAGTCTTGGTAAATACCTGAGAGCAGTGTGTCCTCTTGGGATCCTGCCTCTTGTGCATCCTAAATATTGTCTTTTGCTCCACCTCTTTAGTAGCATTACTGTTTCATTGCCTAACATGAGAGATCAAGAAGAAGCCCTGTAATAATTCCACTGATTTGAAAGCAGAAATTTCATTTACATAGGTTTTATATTTCAGTCACTGAAACATGACTGATCTGAAAAAGCAGGAAATTTTCCGTTTTTCTTTATAATTTGTATACCTTTGCAACTTTTATTTCATTCAGAAACCTCCCTGTTTATTTGTGAGCTACTAAGTTGTGGTGCCTGGAAATACATTCTTTCATCTCTAAATGTTTGCTCATTGTGTTGGTGATGCATTTGTACATGCAGTTTCCCCAGCCTGCTGTAAGTTACACAGTGAAATAGGGAAATATCTTATGCATCAATACTGGGATAAATGAGCCTGAGATTTCAAATCTTGTAGTTTTTTTCTGCATATTGAATGAAAAGACAAAACCATGCAGACAAGTCTGTCCTGCAACTACAGGACTTTCAGAGACAGCACTATGATTCAAGTAAGTCCTTCTGATCAGATTTGTGTAAAAGTTTGGAAAAAATTGACTTTTGGCAGGATGTTCAATATGTAATCATATAATATTTGAGCTTCTAGAATAGCAGCTTAAATGCTCAAAGGTCAAAGTTGTATCCTGTGGGCTTTCTAAATTTCCATATCTCTCTAGTACCCCTGATTCTTTGGGCAGATCCTTGATTGCTTTTTGCAGTCAACTGGATCAAAGTCTATGCAGCATGAAACGTGTAGTGCAGTTTATGAATCGTGTCTTCTGTATTACCCATTGGAAATGTATCCCTTCACTTCCACTTGCTGGGAAACAACTTTCCTGGTGCTAGGAGCAATAGCTGAAGGAACAGAAACGTGTAAAAAGAAGCACAGGTAAGGGCATAGAGAACAGAAATGTTGCTTTGCAGTGTGACATTGTTTCACAGTTATCTATTTTCTCCCTAGTTTGTAGGAGTAGGAGAAACAATATTACGCTTAAAAGAAGAATTCTGGGACTTCAAGTGTACATTAATTTTTGAATATGTAACCTAAAAATTCTGTTTTGTAGATACGAGGATAAATCACTATTTCTGCTTCATTGAACGTGATTTTAGTGGCTGTCTTTTGTCAGACTTCTGGTACTAAGATCTGTCATCATTGCATGTTCATTTTCTATGACTCTAGACAGCCCTTTAAACCTACCCTCAGGTTTGTGGAATAATTATGAGCACAAGAAGCCAAAAATATGACTTAAGATTAGCCTTGAAGTCTGCTTCAAACAGCTCTGGCCAGCAGCACTCTTACAGTTTTGGGCTGGTGGGGATCCCTGCTGCCCTGTGCGCAGGCACAGGATCCTTGCTGGACTTGTGTGTGCAGAGCTGCCCCTGGCACACGGAAGAAATAAAACTCAGATTATACAGATTATAAAGTTGTGGTAGGGGAAATCACCTCTATTGTCAAGGCAAGGGCCACCACAGCCCAACTCCTGCTCTGTGCCTTGTGTTGCAGCTGCAACCAAAGACATCCTGCAGTTTTTCCAGTTCCTCCAGCACCAGGAAGCACAAGCGGAGCCTGCACTGGATGGCACAGAACAGTGCATGAAAACAGCTGAGGTTGCTGTGCAAGAGCACGCTGGGGGATGAGCGCCAGTTCTGCTGCTTTGCTGCAGCTCTGCACCTGCACAGAGAAGAGCAGGGCAGCTGCAGACAGGTAGGTTAGTGCAGTAAAAAAATTGAAAAATATGTTATTCAGCTTGTTATTCAGCTTTTGTGTGGTTTGTACAAAGTCTCTTGTGATGCTTCGTAACTTCGAGGCATCTTCTGGAAGGGCACAGATTTCCATGTGGAATGTCAAGTGGTGGTCTGCAAGGAATCAGCGTAATTTTGTGAACTGCTTTTCTCTTTGACTAGCACTTCTCTATTTGACCAGATTAGGAGAAGCAGATGCCATCAGAACAAAACTAACAGAGAAGATTCATGGTAATGGTAAATTATGAGGGTGTTGACACCAAGTATTGGACTGGAAGGTGGGAAGGGACGGAGGAGTCCAAGTCTTCTGGGTTAGAGGGGAATTGGTACCTTGGTCTGAGCCTTCCCAATCTGAGTTCTTATCCTCAGAATGTACTGTATGTTTCTTTTTCCAAAGGAAGGAAGTATAATAATTTCAGCGCTGAGAACTGGTACTACAGGAAATGCTTCCATAATGTTCTTAGGTAAAACAACAGATGCCTAAGCAAAAAAGCAAGTATGGCAGTGCTCCTGTTTGTGAAGGTCTGAATAAGTCTGTTCAGCAAAAGCAAAATTTAGAACACATACTCAAACCACCAGTCTGTTTTGTGCTTAAGTGCAAAGAACATACTAAACAGAGAGATGTGACACCCAAATACTCATTTGCCAGTGGAAAAACAGCCCCAAGTTAATACATGGAAACAGTTGTACATCTCCAATGCTAAATGAGCAGGAAACATAAACAAGACTAAACAAAAATTAGCTGAAAATCTATGATGCCATGGCAAAGAGATGACAGTATGAAACACAGAGGTAGCTCTTCAGTATTATAATTTTATTATATCTGCACCTTCTCAACAGAGGCTTCTCATAGCACCAATTCCACCTTTTGTTGGCAAATGATGAAGCATGATCTGTCAAGTCACTGGTAGTAAACTGAACGATAATATTTAAAATACTCCTGTCTCCCTCTTTAAAAAAGAAAAATATTTGATGTTGATAATAGAAAAATCAATATTTCAGGGAGGGGCTGCAAATATGTTTTTTCAGCTGCGGAAATTTCTGCAAAGTTATGTCTTTTCACAGTGACAAATTAGGTATGTAAGACTGGTACAAGTCTTATTTTTCTTTTTCCATTTTTATTAGGGCTGTTCTGGAATATTAAATCAGCATGCAACTACTGCAGACTTCTCCTCCTTACTGATACTTTTTTTTATATGGAATATATTTTTACATCATTTAAAAATATTGCTCTCTACAAAACACTTTTTTATACTCTATTTTTCATTTGCATTCCAAAAAATTGCTGTAGGGTTTTCTTATTCTTAGCAAAAAGAGATAGATCCCCAGATGTATTTCCTTTTGTTTTTCTTTCTTCCTTCCTTCCTTCTCCCCTGTGTAAATACTCTTATAAAAGTAGATTTAACAAAAGACCATTCACTATAAAAAACTTCCTCAGCAGTGACATGATACACCACCCACCCACTTGTGTAGTCTTTATCAATAACAACAGAAACAGTGTCAAGTGATAAAAATATATGTGATTTAAACCAGCTGTTTGGGGAGTATATTTATTCAAGACCCTTCAAGTGGAGATGAATAGCAGGTTTCTAAATGTGGTGTTATGAGGGTAAGCAAATGAGTCACTATTTGTATTCTAGAGCAATAGAGTTGGGCAAGAACAACACTGCAAGAGTGAGCAAGCGGTCGTATCTAACTGTTTATTCTATTACATTCATCACCACAGGGTGTATCTGTGCATGTGAGGTCAAGGTCAGCGATCTTTGCTCACATGAATCATTCTCAGCACTAATGAAAATCACCCCTGGTGCAGCGTGTTGCAGCACCAACAGCTCTGGCAGAATTCTGGCACTCCTGACTCACTTGTGCGAGCCACAATTCACAGGTGAGGCAGCAAGGTGGTGGTGGGGGACACCTGGGGATCAGGATGGATGAGAGCCTAACAGGGGCTGTTGGTGGAAGGAGGGTGATTTTTAACTGGAGGACAAAACAGTGCTGCTATGGGCCAGCTACGGCTCCTTTACACCTTGGCTGTTTGAATTTCAAAGCTGAAGAGTCTCTCAAAATGAAATATTAATTAAAATATAGCAACCTGGATCTGAATATGTTTCCAAATAATTGTTTTAAAGTTATGATAACAAATCCTAATTGTCTTTCTCCACAAGTTTTTTGAAATCAAGGAAACAGAGGTGGAATATAGTGGCACATGAAGAAGGGTTTATTTTTCTTCCCTCTCCCTCCTCCTCTTTCAATCAGTGCAAATTCTGCATACATTTTCTCTGTATTTCCGTGGCTATATAGAAAGAAGGATACATTTTGTGGAAGCACTGACCACATGCACACACACACACATATATATACATATATATATACACATATATATAAACAGATGCATGAAAAAAGAAAAATCAACCATAGAATAACTTTTCAGGGCTGCTGCAGTCACTACTATAATTTAGTATGCAAGTGGATTTATTACTAAGATTGCAAACAAAAGTTATGCGCATTATGTTTCTCGCACTGCAATAATCTTTCTGCAGAAATTTTGGCGGCCCCTCGCCAAAGCCAGAGGGGGGACTCGATGGCCGGAGGAGTGCCCGGGACTCTAGCGAGGAAGAAGAGGGTGCTCCGCGGAGGTGAGGGAGGGAGGGAGGCAGGCTGTTGTCTCACCACACATGGTCTTGTGGGAAGTGGGAATCTCAGGTTGAGTTACTCATCGGTATGGAGTCAGGAGTGTGCACAACCAATGATTTTGATGGCAGGAGGTAACGTACACATGTTTTTCAGGGAAGGTGCTGTAGGAGGACCTGCCGGCGGGCAGGAGGAGGTTTGCGCCGAGGGCTGTCATTTCCCAAGCGCGGAATTCTTCTCATCCCAGGAGCGCATCGCCGCCGCCTCCGATGCTCTCGCTCCCTACGGTAGGAGCGGGCGGCTGGCGGCGCACGGACCCGGCCGGGCACGGGGGGGCGGGCGCGGTGCCCGGGGCAGCTCCGGCGCCCGGAGAGCGGGGCGGGGGGCGCGGGGCGGCGCTGCCCGGGCTGGGCGCTGCCCGCCGGCGCTGATTGACACCGGCCCGGGCGGAGGCGGGTCCGCGGGGACCGCGCCGCTCCCGCCCGCCGCCGCCGCCGGGCAGCGCGTCCCGCGCTCCGCCGCCGCCCCCGCGCTCTCGCGGCGGGATCGCGGAGCCGCCGCGGCATGGCCGGCGCGCTGGGCAGGGGGGCGGCGAGCTGGCGGATGCGGAGCGCGGCGGGCGGCAGGAAGGAGAAGGCGCCGGGCGCCAAGCCCCAGCCCCAGCCCCGGCACGGTAAGGGGGCGGCCGCGGCCGGGCTCGGCGGGACCGGAGCGCCAGGTCCGCGCGGGGCAGCCGCGATGCCAACTTGCCTGGGACTTGCAGTGCCCGGCCGCGGCCGGGGGATGCTTTGCTCCTTTCCCCTCCAGCGGGTGCGGAGCGAGAGGCGCTCCCCGCTCCCAAATTCTGCCGAGCTGCGCCTTAGGTCTTTTATTTGCCGAGGCGAAAGGAGAGGAACGGTGTTCGCGCGCGTTTTGGCATCTTGCTTTGACAGCGGCTTCTTTGATAATTCTTGCAGAAAGCGTTTCTCATCTGGCAAACGCCAGTGAACCTGAGAAGAGTCCCCGAATTCTCTTTTGGCTTTCACGATCTTAATGCCCGGAAAGCACTGTTGAAAATATTGCCCTGTGTGCTGTCTCCTCCTCCCTTACTTGTTCGGGGAGACAGATGCTCTCTTTGAAGGCTAAACAGCCTTCACAGACAGTTCTCCCGAAATCAGACCCTGACTTTGAAGACATTGAGCGGAGTGGTGTTTCACGAACTACTGAAAGCAGTTGTTGAGGTTCATGACCCTTGTGTGCTAAACACTGAATGCAGTTTACCCAGAGCCAAAGCTGTCATGTACGGTTTCCTTGCTGTGCTGCTTGGCTGTCACCGATCTCTGCTGTGAGGAACAAACCCAACTGTTTGTGGATCTGGTCTTCAAATCTCACTAGAATTTGTTCTAGCTGTCTGTTCCCCATTGGGTTTTATATCCACAATTTGGATAAATGGGTTTGCAGGGGTCTCTGACCTAATCCTTCAAGGGTAAAGTAACAGCTTGTGCTTGAGTTCTGCGTCAGTTTGCGTTTGTTTGTTGTTGTTTATGTTAGTCCCCAAAGTAACTTTGTGTCTTTTCCTGAGAAGCTAATTTGGCTGAAGGAGTGATTTGTACTCTTTACAAGTCCAGAGGTTGCTGTAGCTCTTTCAGTTATCTTGATTTAAAAAAAAAATGTTGGGATGATGGGGAGCCTGGTACCTCAGGTGTTGGCATTTTAAGAAAATGCTTGCTGAGAAATTAATGCACTCAAATGCAGGTCTGAAATGAAAACAAACTCAGTGTTTCTTCCAGGTGACTGTCACCTGGATGTTTCTGAGCTGGAGTGCTTCTGCAGCAACATCTCCTTTTCCACTTTGCTTCTTTGTGCCCCTTTCACAAGCCAAAAGAGGAAGCAGACTAAAAGTTGGATCAAAGATTTTGTCAGTGGATGTCAAAACCCATCTAAAATAAATTCTGTAGGGAAAAAAAAAAGTGTTGTCCATTTAGAAAAGAAAAGTGGTTGTTTAAAACTAATTGTAAATATTTATCCTATTAATTCTGAGTGTAATGCTGGTAGTAGGGACTCACATGTTGATGTTGATGGGATTCCTTTAAGTTGGGTACCTGTTATATGTAGGTATTACACAGTAGCTAGGCACACGGACCAAAATAAAATTCTGGATGCAGTGAATTCAGTGGGAATTTTGCCACTGACCTAAGAAGAGCCAGAATTGAATCCACAGACTTTGTAGTGTGAGGTGTTGGGCCAAACTGAAAACATTTGGCTGATGCAGCAGTGCAATTGTGGCAAAGTTTATAATCCTGCATATGCTGCTATGATTAATGTATTATCATAATAGCTCTAAATTAAATTAGTTAAGTTATGGAGTTATAAAATTACTTGGTTCTAATTTACCTTAAGAAAAAAGGTGTGATATGATCCAGTCTATCAGAACTGCTTCTTATAAATGTTTTCTAAAGTATCATATAATACTGAATTCACGTTTAAGTAGTTACTGCAACAACAGAGAACACTGAATTACATTGAAGCCCATGCACTTTGCATCCTTTCAACTGTCATTTAAAAATAAACACTCTATTGTATTGCCTTTGCAAAGTGAACTAGACTTAGTCACCAGATCATTTACTAACCTTTGACAGCTCCAAATAAAAGGTAAAAATGAAATTAGAGTAATCTGCATATCCTTAACACTGATTGTGTGCTACAGGGAAATATTTGGGGTGAAAGCCAAAGATGTGATATTCCTTTAGTGTGCTTACAAAATTTTCAAAGTTACAGAAGGACTCTCTTTTCCAAGAATGAACTTTTAAGTAAATTTCAGCTTTTGTAAGCAGTGTTGATAAATTCATCATACAGGAACAGGAACTTCTTTAAAATGTTTCAGCTAAAGCATTAGAGGGGTTATAAGTGAAATACAGCTAAAAGTAAAATTGTGGTATATGAACTGTCAATGATTTTTAACTAGCAAAGAGACTGACACGTTGGACTCATTTATACCTGCCTGCATTCAGTTATCAACGTGAGGTGGGAACTGTTCACTACAGAGCTATGTGTAATACTTTAAAATTTGGGAAATAATGTTTCTTGGGAAGTATATTTCTTCCTAATCTCTGTTTTTGCTACAAAACCATTTCAATGGGCCACCGTCCTGCCTTGGTAAAAGGTGTCATAGCTGTATGGATCTCAACAGCACTGTTATGACTGACACCATCTGCAGACCATGCACAATATTTCTGTGTATGCTTGGATTAAGATATGTTTATTTGGGCATCACTTAAGGATCTAAATTGGCAGGGTGCATATTGAGTTGCAGCTGAGCAAACCTGCCATTTAACTGAGTCAAGTTACAAATATTTTCCAGCTTTGACATTCTTCTCACCTTTTACAGGAGGACTTATGGAGACTTTTTTATACTTTTCTGATATTTAAAAATACAAATATGAAAATGTCCTTGTGATCTCATGTGTAAAGTTCTTGTTTTACAGGATTTTTGGTTTCATACCATGTAAAGCAATATAAAGCAGAACTAGCATTCCCACCCATTGTGATCTATACAGTAAATGAAGTCTTGTCAAGATTCCAGCAAAAAGTTCAAGATCCTGTTGAAATGATGAATATTAAGAGTCTTGTAAAAAGTCCATTTTAAAATTATTTAATGTTGGGTTATCATTGGCAACTTACCTGTAAAATTTCCAAAGAACTTGAAAACTGACAGCTGCAGCCAGAATTCTATTACAGATTCTCTTTAGGCAGAAGAGATTAAGAAGTAGCATAATGAAAAATATGTACATAAAGTAATATTTTAGTGTACTGCTTGAGAAAACTTTGAAATATTTGTATGAGGAAACCTCCTCCCTTGAGAAGCAGCTATGGAAATATTGTGACTAAAAGCTATGAAACAGAAATAAATTTTAAATTACTTTGTATCACCAGAAAGAACTTCTGGAGAGAAATCAATGTTTTATATCTCTTTTAAAACTATGTGAAAGTTAGTATAAAAACACTTACCAGGGAAAAATAGCACAAGTAAATAGTGCTGGATGTATGTATAGGAGTGTGTTGTCAACACAGGTGCAATTTTTAGACAGAAAACAATTACTTCCAATTTATTTGATTTTCTTTAGAAAGAGCTCACAAAATGTGCCATATTTAGACTGGCAAGTGCAAGTCCTCTGTGTCTCAGCCAGCACAATGAAATCACTTGGTTTTATGCAAATATGTTGAATTACACCCAGGTAGGCTGGATAAATGATTATGAGCTCCAGCAACACAGACCACTGTTTCACCTGGATCTGCTGACTAATTTTAGTCTTCACCTATCTAGAGTTGTCACAGAATAAGACAAAAACTGTTGTTGCCATATCTGTTTGGTGTAATGGAAAGGTTGTAGTGTGGGAAGGGGGGCAGTCAATGTATCATTGCTGCAGAGACGTGGTCTCTTCCAGCTGTGGTGAACTGCTGGGAGAATGGAGAGAGAGGAAAAAGAACTCCACAAACCTGTTCATAGTTCTCCTCTTGAATGAGCTTAGTTGTATGCACATGTGCAAACATCCAGGTTGCTCCTGGACTGGACTAATTCCACAGTTAGTAAGGAATTTAGTAAGGAAATTAAATTATGCTTGAGCTTTCCACTTTCAGATGTTCTCATCTTTTTACATTTCTTCTTGAAATATTCAAGAACGTGCTTCAGTGTTTTCTGTAAGCTTTTCCTTGTCTCTTCCTTCTCTGTTTCCTGGGAAATAATGTTGTTGGTCGTGTTGAGGTAGTCATAACCAAATCTTCTGTTTTTCTTGAGGCATAGTTCTCTCACCTCACTTTTTACATGTGCCTTATTGTAGCATTTGTGAAAGTAAATGTCTGAAATTATTGCAGGTTTTATATATATACTTAATATAAAGGAATAGGAGTTTTCTTAAAGCAAGTAAACATCTTTTCTGTGATGAGCTGGAATAATCTGCAGGTGGGTTTTAAATATTGAAACATTTTCCTAGCCTATATGTTCAGAAGAAATAACATTGATGTTATTTCTTTTTACATCTACTGACACTTTGATGCCTCAGCCACTTTTGGGGTCTCATTAGTAAGGCAGTGTGTTTGCTGTGTAATGCAGACTTTGCTCTGAAGGCAAGACTCTCCAAACAAATGAATGGGTAAGGAAGGGTTTTGGCCTGGAGAACAAGAGGGGTTGGTTTACCAAACTTATTTTAACTTTATTAGCCTTTCCCTTTTTCCTTTGATGTAAGTGCTAGCTAGCTTTTACCTCTTTCTGTCGTTGTTTCTGGTTTTTTGTTTGTAAAAACATATTTGTTTATTTCTTTTGTTTTGTTTTTCAAATTATTCCCTGTAAGAAAGGTGATACCCTAGTGGATGCCTAGTTCACAGAAGAGGATATTTATGATACTGATAAAACCTAGCATTATAACTTCCTCAATTAGAGATAAGTAATCAGAGCTAAAAATCCACAGATTATTCTAAATTTGAATTTATGATAGAATGAAAAACCCACCATCTAGATCTTAGAAGCAGACTCCAAATACAGTTTTCTGATATTTATTTAAATCTAATTTTGGCACAGAAATGTAGTTAAGAAACCAAAGACTTCCCTTCTATTTCATAACCAGATATATTTTTCTGACTTTTATTTTTTTACAGAATATTTGGCTAGTTTTAGTCAGACAGAGTCTCAAGTCACCTTGCTGGGAAGTACAAGGTGTGATCTGAAAGGAAAAAAGAAAGAATCACTTTCCTGATCATTTGGCTTTTGCTCTTGAAAATTCTGAAGCTAGGTGAAATGATTACTCTGACAGAACTATAGAAAATATCTCATTTCAGTACATTCGAGAATATTTTATATTTTGAGTAACCCTGACTCCAGGGCATTTTATACTTGATTCTGGAAGTTTCCAGTCCTATATTCAGTTTAACATCTCTGCCTTTGTCTTTCCATTTAGCCTTGCCATGTTAAAACAATGAATCATCTTGTCCATTAACTACAGTTGGAATGTCTGTTTATGCACTGAATTTGTTTTGTCATGTTGCCTTAAAAATTGATTGGAACTGTGGCAACTCCTGACTGCTTTCCCATATGAATTTGGGCTATTCCCAGTGCTGTTCTGAGCAGTAGAAACATAAGCTATCCCCAGACCTGGAATGTCTTTACTCTCTAAGGATTTAACTTGTCTTTCTTATGAAACTGTAAGGCAGCATTTTCATTTTCTGTCCTCATGCATATTACTTTGTGTAGAGGATGTAATATTTCCTATAACAGCTGAACAAGGAATGTTGTTATTGTAGGTTCACTTTGATACATTCTATTTTGTTGATGGATTTTAAATTGGTGCTGATTAATATGTTGAATCATTAAATAGCAAGTTAAATAAAACTATAATGGCATTCTTTGAATAATTTAGAGAAGTGGCATGGTGCAAAGGAAGGGGCTACAGGGCAGGGAGGCTGAGCCAGCAAATGCAAATTTGTACCTCTTGCCTTGTGAATAAGCTTGAAGGTAGCACTTTGGTTGCTATTTAAATAGGTTGCTATTTAGGCAGTGTTTTGAAAATAAATGCCCTTTTAATAAAAAGGCATTACCCTGGCAGTTCCTTGAGTTATTTAATAGCATTTGCCTTAACTATGTAGTAATAGAATTGAGATTATTTTCTTTACTTACATGAAAAAAAATCTTTGTTTCTTTTGGAAGGTAAATAATGAGGGATCTTCTTAATAAAAAAGCCCCAAATACTGTTTAAAACATGTTCTTTTTAAGATGGCTTTGTGATCCTGTCTTATGCACTGTGAAACCTAAGAATATTTTTTGTATGTTCTCTATGACCAATTTTCGTTGAGTTGTTGATGCCACATTCCAGTGGAAAGCATCAGAAAGTAGAAACAAGGAGTAAGAACTAGTGGGTAGAACCTTCTCCTGAAGGCAGATTAAAGTAGAACTATTCGTTTGTGATAATGAACCCAAGAGCCTGTGGAAAAAAGCAAGAAAAAAAGAGTTGTTATTGTTAATGACTGCATTGTGCTTTGCTGTACGAACCATTCCAGCATTTTGTTCAATACTTATTGCTCTGAAGCTCTGAAACTACAGAGCTGTCTAAACTGCTGGCATTTGTAGTGAGGGGGAGGAATGGGAGGTTGAGAAGAGATACTCCTTCTCCAGAAGTTGGGTTGAGTAAATTCATGTAGTGTAACCAGATGTCCTCATCAGTTTCATCTCTTTGGCTGATTGTCACTGTGGTTTCATGTGGGAGGTCATGGTTGCTGCCAGACAAGAAGTGGGTGGGAGTAAAATGTTTTAGGAGGTAAGTGAGAGGAGGTTCTGTAATGAGAAGCTGTACACAGAGAGATCAAGGGACCCCTGCGTTACATTCATATCAGCAGGACTGCAAAACAGATGAGATGCTGTGTTCTGGAATGGGCAGAATGTTTCAAGACTTCTGCATCATTTTAAAATATAAGACATCTTCATAATCAAGTCCTGACATCAGTAATGTGTTCCTTGCAATGTTCAAACCTGAATTAGATGGAATGGGAACATAATATTCAATTTTTATTTGACTTAGAGGTGTGAATTTTTTGCTTTCTACCTTGGAATTCCAAAATACATTCAAGCCTGTAAATCCATTTAAAATCTGGAAAAAAGTGGTTTTTTTAGATCACTATATGTGTTTTAGGGAAACATGGTCTTTTCCAATCCTGATGACGTTGGAATTCTCTATGGCAGTCCAGCTATTGATTTCAGTTAACACTGAACTTGCCTGAGGGATGGTCAGTTGTTTGTGTTAATGGTACTGCTGGGTACAGCCTAAATTGCTTTGAGCATTTAGCCTACAAAGGCAAGTTCCAATGAAGCAAAAGAGAATTTACCACTGTTTATATTCATTGTGCAGTTGTGGAGGATTTCTTGTTATTTTTCCCTGAGAAGTGGTGATATTCTGCTTAGAACAGAAGCATATATTGTTGGGGTTTTGTTTGCGTGGGTGGTCTTTGTTTTCTTAATGTCCAGGCTGAAGAGCTAGTCCCAGCTCAATGACATTAATTTCTGGGAGAGGACTGTATTGCAAGTGTAAAGGTGGCAGAAGGATCACCTTACAGAAACTGCAATGGCTGGAGTGAGATTCTGATCGTGGAAGGGTTTGATCTTGTGGGCTGTAGCTGCTTGCTGCATGCACCAGATCAGCGAGCTGATTTTTCAGGCTTTCTGAATTCTTCTGTTTTGGCACAGGGAGAGAGCACACAAATGATCTCACAGAAGAGATGATTAAGTGACACCTGAGAGCTTTTCAGAGTTCTTAGCAGCATTGAGCAGTTGTTCCATTTCAGGGAGGGTTAAGCTGAAGCAGCATCCTTGACTAGCTTTTTTCGCCTCTTATTCCTGCACCAACATTATGCCAGTTTGATGGCAGATGCAGATGGACATTTTTAGCCCAAGGCTTTTGTATTCTGCAAACTCAAACTCTGTTTTATGATTTTCTTAGCATAAAAAAAAGAAAGTGGCAAAATTATTTATTGATGTATTTTGACAGTCGTATATGGTTCTTTGATGGTGCTGGTTTGTTTGTTTGTTTTGGGTTGTTTTTTTTTTTTTTTAATCTAGTTAAAATATTTAGATCCAATAAGTTCTGATTATATTCAGCATATCTAGTGGAAACCTGAGCAATACATAGAATGATTCAGGTTGGAACGATCCTAGGGAACATCTCTAGTCCAGTCTCCTGCTCTGTGTCAGCTGTGAGATAAGATCAGGTTGCTCAAGGCTTTCTTCAGTCCAGTCTTGAAAACATCCAAGGAAGGAGTGCACAAAGCCTGGAAACTGGTTACTTTTTCACATCAAAAGCCCAAAGAGCTCCTGATAATTTTGGAAAAGTGGGAGCTCTAGATAACTGGCATCTTCCTAGAAATAAGTCCAAGAGTAAGTGGTGCTAAAGTGATTCCTCTGATGATCTGAAGTACCACTTACAAAATATAATGAAAGCTGTCTTATTTTGGGATGTTCCAGAAAAGATATCTGGAAAACTAATAATTTGCTAAATCCATAATGTTCTGAATAAAAATAAGTCGACCTATTCCTAGGCTTGCAGCCCATTATCTGAGTTCACCTAGAAACTTAGTTAACTTTTTGAGAAGTACAGAGGAGTATGCCAGCTGTCTGGCCCTTCAAAGTTGTCATAAATCAGAAGTGCAGGTAAGAGTTTGTGATGAGAAGGGTCTTGGCAACCTGAGCAACTGAAATATTCCAGTGTCATTACAGCACAGAAGTCTCAGGTCATTATGGAAAGAGCCTGAAAGACAATGCTTTACTTTGTTTTGGTTTGGTTTTGTTTTTTTTTGGGTGTGTGGGGTGTGTGTCTTTTTGTTTTGTCCTGTCTGGGCTTGTTTGTTTTGGATTTTTGGATCCTGCACAAGGTCCCAGCTTTGGGACAGCAATGAGACTGCTTGTTCTGATGTTCCACTTGACACCCTGCCCATAGAGGGTGGGTTTCTCTGGGTGTCCCCTGTATCTGGCTTAAGGAATTTCACAAAGAACCAGCAGCTCAGCTCCACTGCATCTTTATAACCTGGTATCTTCTTGCGTACAATCCTACAAGTAAATTTCACAATTTTCTGTCAATATTCTTATGTAAGAAATCTCCATGTAACATAGCCTGCATGCAGTAGTTCAACCTTGCTGGTAATATATTTTCCTGATATAAAACAGTACTGTTTTTCTTCAAAAAGCACATAATAACTTTTGGTATTAACTGCTATTGTCCCACATATCCTAATTAATGCAGCTATTTGTTATAATTAATTTGTTAATGCTTCTCCAGTCATGTAATAAGATACATTGGCCCACCAGCAGTCTCAAGGCACTCATGTTAGAAGATTGTTTAGAGACTCACTTTCATTGCCTAATAATATTTTAATAAGACCTTTCATTGAGCTCTGTGGCCATTAGTCTTATTTTTGTATTTTTCTCTTCCTTCTCTTGTCCTCAAGTGTTTGTTTTTTTGTTTTGTTTTCTTTAAATCTGACATCAGATTTTATCTTTGTTCCACTGCTCTATGCAGGTTTTGTTTTTAACAAGTAGGTGGGTGAGAACTTCTATCAGTACAGACGTGATTCAGAAATCTTTGATCAGTAGTTTTCCTTGAAGCCTACAGTCCTAGTAATACTTAAGGTTTCAAAGCTAGGGGCAAAAGATGATTGAGAAACTAGTTTGGTAAATAGAAGTCATTTATGATTTTCCTAATAAAGGGAAAAAAGAACTCTATCTGCTACCAAAATTGTGAAAATTTGGCAGTGATGCAAATCCCAAGACAGATTTCTCCTATTTCTGATATTTTATGTGTTTCTTGAGAATTGGCGTTTGTACTTCAACAGTTGTTTCTTAAAACGAGTCTATGTTTGAGAAAGGGTGTGTGAAGCCAATCCATGCAGTAGAAGGAATTGCTATGTACTAATAGCTTTTTCAGGAATGTATGTTCTCTGGTCATAGCTTACAGACCCTGAACCTGGCAGAGAAGAACGTGCAGAGCGTAGGGTGCCATGAGGAGCTCTCACTGCCGGAGCAGCACCGTGCGTGTCTGTGTTTGCCTCACTTTGCTGTTTGTGTGTTTTTGCCACAGAGACATGCAGCAATCACAGCAGGCACTACTGAGCAGCGTGGCTGGGAGCTCTGCTGCCATCTGTGTTAGCTCTGCCTGCTCCTGTTTGTGCTTGCTTCCATATGTGTAGTTCAGCACTTCGTCTCTGCAGCCATTGGAGTAATAGATCTGAAAACAGTTGTGATAATTGAATGATGGCAAACAGTCATTTAAGAACTTAATTACTTTGTTTTCAATCTATGTTCTGTATTTATTTTTTTCTTTTCTTTAATATCTCCTACTCCTTCAGAAACATTTCATGAGATACTAACGCTCAGTCCAAACTTGAACTCATCACTTTTGGCTTTGTACATCGTAATAGCCTCCACAGCAACCACTGTGATGCCATAAACAGAGGATTTGACTTCAGGTGAAGAATGTAGGCAGTAAAAGCAGAATAACCCATAAAGGAAAATGTGGGAGGATGGGGAAGACAGGGAAAGTGATTATTTTGGCTTTCTGTGTAGCGATACACCACCCACCCTCCCAGAACTTTTTTTTTTTAATATCTTTACTGATAGCTGAAAGAAAATAGATTCTTTTATGATGTCAGAGTGGAACCTCTATTTTAGACAGTATAATTGAAAATATATACAAGTAATAGAGTTTTATTCTTCATGAGGTTTCTTTTTCTCTCTTTCCATTCATTTTTAAAAAAATAACTTTAGTAAATCCAGCGTGGGAGGATAGTTTTGCTGCTGTACTTTTCCCAGGATGCAGCAAAAGAAATTGCATTTGCAGTTCACAGAGAATGAAATTAGACTTGCTCTGTCCTGATGATCCACTACTCCTACACCCAGCACATTTCTGGGAGAGACTTTTGCTTGCTATAAGAGACATTGCCCTGACTGTACTTGCACCTGCTCTTGTGCATGAAGTAACAGGCATGGATTTGGGCCCACGTAGCCCCCAAATTAGAATTAGGCACTGCATGGAGTGCCTCTGTGTGGGTCTGTCTCCTTCCTCTCTGAGGCATTTTTCATGGAAGGGGAGAGTTCAAACACATCACTTTGTTTGCTTGTAGGGGTTGAGACAACTTTCTGTTCTGTAATAGATTTATACCTGCTCAGAAACACCATGGCCTCAGAGAGCATCTGGCAGCTGAAGGATGTCCATTTTTGCCTTGCATCATCTCATGTTCAACCCATAGTTGGGTGCTTGACTGTGAAATCAGTAGAAAGTAATTGGGAAACGCAAATGACATTATGGCATCTGGAAGAGTGGACTGGGATTTTCTTTTCCTTTTTTAGTTGGACACACTCCTTATTATTCTTGTTGAATAATAAAAGCTTTCCCTTTAACCCTTCAGCCATCCATCCATTAGAGATTACGTACATAAACCTTTATTTCTTGTCTTCTGTGTCTAGTCACTTCTTTTTTTTTTTGAGCTGTGGCTTCTCAAAAGCAGCTTCAGTTACACAAACACTCAAATGACCTTCGTGCTCATGTAGCAACTTAAGTACCTGTGTGCCAGCCTGCACAGCCATAAGTGCTTCCTTTCCTTACAGAACAGAAATTGAATGCGTATAGTGCCTATGGAGGAAAACATTCTCAAATAAGAGCAGAGAAAGCTCAAGGATCAGCAAGGATTTCCATTTAATATAATGCTGATCCTGTGCTCCACAAAGCTGGTTTATGTGGGGAGTCCTACCCTAGATCGATGTATCTATATCTATCTATATCTATATATCTATTTGTTCAACAATTCCAGCAGCTTTCATTTACATTTCAAAGGCAGAGAGAGACCGAGAGTACTCATATTTGTAATTCCAATATTCCAGTAGTCCCTCCATCTGGATGGTTGTTCCTGTGAAACTGACACAGTCTGGACAATTTTCATCAATTTCATGTTTTCCATCTTCTCAGATGAGCCTTTAATCCCTTGCTTGCTGATCCCTGGTTTATAATCAGATTTGACAGCAATAGGATGGCAGTAAATATCTTGATATAAAGGTCTATAACAAAGTAGAACTGTTGTTTTTCTCCTTACTCCTTGGTGAGGTAAAATTTTATTTGTGAAGCATGAATAACTTTGAAGCATAAAGCTGCTTAGTTTTGCGCCATTAACAAGTGGATTTATTAACAAGTGAGATGTTTATTATTTTTTTCCCCTCTTAAAAACAAAAATAAAAGGCTTATTTCTGACATACTTCTTAATATTTCTGGAAATTAATTTGATATCAACTTGACTAATTATTCTGTTTCCCTAGAGGCTGATAAGATACTTTTCCAAATAAGATCTAAGATAATAGTTATTTGACATGTGGATAATAATTTTCATTCCTGAATAAAGCCATTCTGAAATAATTTTAATGCCAATAGATAATAATAATAATTTTAATGTCAATAAAAACCTTATTGTTAACTGAATAAGAAATATTTAATAGTTGCATTTAGCAAAATCTGCCCATGGTTTGGTGGTTTTTTTTTCATTGTTTTGTACACATGTGTTAGCTGCATAATTTCTGCATCTATTTTGATTCCCATCATAGTGGAAAAATCCTTTCTCTTTGCCTTTTAAGCCATCCTCTGCACAATCTTACCGCTCAAATTAATGGTAAAAATATTCAAAATAGAAGGTTGGACATATACACAAAATGATGAGCATACCCAGCTTAAGTGCAAGCTATGCCTATGGAATAAAGCAATTTTTTTCAAACAATAGGCTGTAATCAGTCATGTTTCATTTTAATAATTTTTTTTTTCTTGAACAATCTTTCCTGGTTGTGGCTCTCCTTTACTGTTTATATTCTTATTTATAATTTTGGCGTTATCCCATTGTAGCCTGCCAGCCCGTACTTAATCTTGGGAGGAAAAAGATTCTAAGTACACTGCCATATTTTATTTCTTTCTCTCACTCTTCTTTTCATGATAAACTAATTTCCATGTCTATACTGTTCCAAAAATTCTTCCCCTTTATTCAGCTCCTATAACCTCAGTTAAATCTCAGCTTCAGTCTCAGAGACAGGAATTTAAATATTTAAATGTGGTTTCTTCCTCTCCTGCTTAAGCCCTTCCCTTTCCTTTTAAGGATTTGGTGTTCTTGCCACTTGTGTATTCAAATGTCCATCTGGCACACTACAGAGTTTTATAATTCTTTTATATGTACATATATATATATATATATGTTAATTTTCTTTTCTTAAAGAAATTTGTGGTGGTTTTCCTGTATGTGAAATTATTCAGTTCTTTTCTTCACAATTGTAATGAGAGTCCAAATTGTCAGCCCAATGAGCTCCAAATTCCACACTTGCTTAAATAATAGTACTGTAATTTTCATTTATGCTTTCTCTACTTTCTCTTGGTTTTATGCCAATAACTTCAGCAAGATCAAACATTGTAAACTTTCTAGGTGTTACTTTAGAGATAGAACAGAAGATTCTGAGGAAACCACACTCCTAATGATACGCTTCAAACCCAAACTCCAATCACTTGGTGCACAGAGAAGTGCTGGTGATGATTGTCCTCTTTGGGAGCTGCTGTTTTCCTTGATGTTGCTGTGGGAAGAGGTCTTTGTTGTTTTGGGTACATATGAGTTAGAAAACTCTGAAAATTGCTGACAAAAAGGGCGAATCTGATTTAGGACATTCCCACAGATTTTGTAGGGGTAGGGAAGGACTGCATTAGTGCTCATCACTGGCAAATGGTAAGAGCCTTTTTTATTGGGTCATTGTTTCTGACAGCTTCATCCAGCTGCCTTTTCAGTTCTCTCTGGACATGCTGTTACAGAACTTTGAGAAGCAGACTGAAAAGTTGCATGCAGCAAATGAGCAGTACAAGTTCCTTGTTAATGCTACTTTTCCCTTTGGCAAGCTTTTCAACTTCAGAGAGTATATTTTTTCCCCTGCACTTGGAATTAATTTTGCATGCCTTGACAGCCAAATTATTTGCTGTAGGAGTAAACCACCACATCTGTCCCTCACTGAAGCTGAACACTTTGACTGAGCTGGTCCTACCAGCCCACGATAGCATCAAATGGTCCATGGGCGAGAGGAGAATCTTCTGGTAATAGGGAATTGCAATTTGTATGGGCAAATACAAAGCTGAGGTGGAGTTCTACAAATGGGGACAAGTTGCAAATAATTCAGCATTCAGGAAAAAGTGATAACAATCATTGTTCATGCCAGCATGTGGCTGACTTTTAATTAGCTTGGAATTATGCTTTGCTGGTTTAGGTAAAAGACAGTAAAGATTTTGTCAGCTGAAAATTAATAGCTCGAGTTTTTTTTTGCAGAGATTATTACTAAAACCAGCACAATTCCTACTAAAAACTGGAATTCTGTATCATATATATTTTATATATGTTATATCCATATATAAATTAAACATTGATGTATAAGAAGAGAGTGCCTGTTGTGGAAAAGAATGTGCAAAGCTCCATATGAGAGGGGATGCAACATTGCCTGACTCGACCAGTTATAAGTGGTTTTCTGGCAATGAGTGAAGAGCTGAATTTAATGATTTAAACATACAGAGACCTATGGGCAATGTCTGCACAATGGTTATTTGCATTTGAGAAATGGGAACAGATATCCAAGGATTTTACTGAGGTAAGTTAATAGGTTTTTGAGTGTGCAGAAAGCTATATGTACTCTGGGGAAAGGTAGCATGTGACCAAATCTGAATGCACAGGGCTTGAACGTTGTTGGTACTTTGCAAAATTGCTTATCAATAGCTTATTGAGTAAACAATTTACTTTAGCAAGTGTGGAATATTGTTAAGTGATGAAATAAGAAATGTGATAGCAGTGATAAGGAGGGTGATAGCAAAGACTGTGATTAACAAAACAGTAGAATTAGGACAGCAAAACCTCACACACAAAGTTTTATTTCCAGATGAAGATCATTCTACAACTGAGCCTGCACAAGGTGAGTGCAGTATGCTTAAAAATGAGATGTGGAAAAGAAGAAATATCGAAATGGATCAAAAAAGTGAAGAGGACTATAATGTACAGTGGTCAGCAATAATCATCATTCCAGTTCATTCCAGTTGAAAAAAGGATTTGATAAATGTCCTAATCACAGAATGAAACAGCAGAGAGAGACCATTTTAGTTTTCCCTTAATCAAAGCCAGAAAGAAAATGAGAATTCTGAGCTAAAAGTCTTTGAGTATCTCTGCTCTGCCTGTGGAAACTGACAGGTCTCCAAGCAGGAATATGATGATTTGTGAAAAACGAATTCCTATAGTGAAACTATTGCATGTTTGTATATTTATCAAATTTTTAAAACGTGGAGGAAACCAGTGAAGGCAGCTTTTCCACATAAAGTTGGAATCATTAGATTATCAGGATAATTGTATTAGCAACTTGTTTTAGTTTATTTGTAAGAGGACAGAAAACTGTAGAAGACCTGCATCTTTCTATAGACCAATTAACACAGAGCAAGTAGTGAACAAAGAGTGACTATCAATACTCATAAAAAAATATATATCTACTGAACAGTCCAGGCTGAAAGGGAAGTGTTGGGGTGGGGTTTTTTCTTTTGTTTTGTTTTCTTTTTTCCTTTTTATTTTTTCTCTTCTAAGTCTAGAAATGATTTTTGCACAGAGATAGTTGGGCTGCACCTAGAGCTTTGTGTATCTGCCAGAAGATATCACTAAATAAGAATGTCTTTGGAATTATCCTGGCATTTGAGATGTTTCAGAGGAAATTGAACCAGGCACTAGGGGAGCTCTTAGATGTTGATATTGTTGCAAGGAAAGGAAAAGTCTGGGAAGAGGCAGTAGAATACGGTCAGGTTGGATTGTAGCGACTCTTTGGGGCACACCAGGCAGTGCTTGTGTCTAAATCAAAGGATGAAAGGGAAGGATAGCACATGTGGGAAACCAAAGCAAATACAGAGTGCTTTAGATCAAATCCTGAGTGCCAGTGGTTCCAAAACTTTGTGCAAACAGCAATGTTAGCTACACTGTGATAAATGGCAGATCCCTGGCTGACAGTGTGTGACTGCTTACATTACTTGAGAGCCAGACAGAAGCACAGCACTGGGACTGGCAGTGGGATCCTTTATTGCCACTTGCAGTCCATACAGCAGGCAGCACATGGAAGTGATTCATTCCAATCTTTTATGTGTATCTCTTATTTGTGCTTTTCCTGTCACAATTTCCTTCTCCAGGTCATCCCAGGCTTGTTAAATACTTTCAGTACCCTCCTGTATTTTCTTGTTCTACTCCCTGTCTTCTAAGCCATTCGCATCCAGTAATCTTTTCCAGATTCATGGGCAAAATATGTGTCTTCCCAGTCTAATTTTCCCAAAACCTCTTTAGCTGTCCCCAAAAAATTACACCTGGGACAGATACTGAGCAAAAAAAAAAAAAAAAAAAGTCCAAAAAAACCCACCAAAAATCAAACAATCAACCAAAAAGCCCCAGTCAAAGTTTGGCAAGGTTCTAAGCTGGTAATGAGTTTTCCTGATTGGAAGTGATGGCAGCATTGATGTTCAGTTCTACCAGGACTATTACAGTGCTTTGTAATTACATATCTTCACACAGATTATGACTAAAAAATTGCTAGAAGTTTGAAGGACCAAATTACGCCTAGCACTCACACCTCAGATTAATTGGAGACGTTTGAAAAGGCACTGAATAAGATCTAGGGAAAGCAGAAATACAGTTCTGTCTGACACTTGCCACACTTAAGTATGGCAGCCAAGCATAATATGTCTAAGAGAACAAATGCATTTTTTTTTCTCTTCAATGTATTGTTTGTTTGATAGTGTTTGTGGGTTTTGTGGAGATCTTGTGCAATAATAATTTTTTAACAATTCAACTGCTACATTGTGTGATTTCAAAAAGGATGGAGGTACAACAGGTGAACATGCATTGAATTTCCTTTTTTACCCTGTGTATATTTTCTCACAGGGAAATTCAGCATGAGCTTCAATATACCCTATTTTTAGTGTATTTTGGATCTCTGTCTTTAATTTAATTAAATGAATGCATGTATTTATTACACTTGCCTTTTTATTTCAAAACAGTCCAGCCAGGGAGTAGAACAACTGCCTTCTAGAAAGTTCCTACTTTGAGAAGAAAGTTTGTATCCAGAATAACTCTGCCACTTCAGGAAGTTTTTGCTCTGAAACCACTGGACCGGGTTTGCTGGCAGGATTTGGGACCCTGTGGAAGGGAAGCAGTTTGTGAAGAACTGCAGCCTGTGGGAAGGACTGGTGTTGGAGAAGTTCATGAAGGTCTCCTGTAAGATGGAGCCCACCCTGGAGCAGGGCAAGAGTGCGAGGAGTCAGTCCTTCTTTGTGGAGGAAAGATTGGCAGAGATGGTGTGTGATGAATTGACCACAGCTCCCATTTCTTATCCTCCTGTGGTAGAGAAAATGGGGAGTGAAGTTGAGTCTGGGAAGAAGGCTGGGCTGGGTGGAAGGTATTTTAAAATTTGGTTTTACTTCTCATTTTCCTACTCCGATCTGATTGGTAATAAATGAGTTAATTTCCCTGAGCTGAATCTGTTTTGATTATGACAGTAATTGGTAGATTATCTTTCCCTGTCCTTGTCTCGATTCATGAGCCTTCTGATGTATTTTTTTCTCCCCTGTCCAGCTGAGGAGGGAGTGAAGAGCAGCTTTGGTGGGGATCTGGCATCAAGCCAGGGCCAGCCCAGCACAGCTGGGATAATTTACACAAATTTGAGGCAGGTGGGAACACAGTTGAAAAGGGGCATCAGAGTGAGCTTGGCCAGCACTGTGACCACCCCGGCATTAGAAATCTCTTGCAAAGGCTGATTGGAGAAGAGCTGAAAGTGGAGATGAAGAAGCTCTCTCAGGAAGTAAGGTTTTCCTGTTTTTTCTGCTGGTCTAGCAAGATGAAATGGTTCATAGCATGGTCAGAAATGTGCCAGAGAGGGAATGGGAATGTTTGGGACAAAAATGCAGTCTTGGCAGGCACGTTGGACTGATTCAGGCATACAACATCAGTGAAAAATCACTGTCCTCTAGCTGCAAACAGGGCAACAGCATTAGGCAATGTTTATGCCATATTTTCCTTTTCCCATTGCCATATCACCTTCTTTTACTCCCTTGCAATTTAAGCCTTTTGGAGGCATGCCTCAGAGCAATGTGGTGACTGTGTGTGGATATTATATCCTCTATTAGCCACTCTTTCAATCCAGAACATGCCAAGTATTGCACCAGGGCTCTGTATGAAAATGCCTTATGATCACCCAAGTGCTCAAAAGGTGGCAAAGGAATGCCATCTGATACAGAAGGGAGGAAAAATACATGGACCATTTCTGGATGCTGTTATGGAGGGTTAAACTGAAAACATAGTTTTGTTTAGAGTGTCTTGAAAGTGTTCAGGGTAGCATGGCCATTATGGAGGGAAGTCTTAAATAACTGCTGAGAATCTGGAACATCTCTAAGGAGTGAGAAAGGGTAAAGAAGATGTGGTTTTGATCTCTAGAGTAAGTACCAGGAGAAGGTCAAGAGAGTGCATTAGCTAAGGGAAATATCTTGAAAAAGGCAGGGTCATGCAGGAAGGGCATTTAGGAAAACACAGAAATAACTCTTCAGGAGACTGTAATGATGATGAACATTCCTAGAAAACTAAGCACTGTGGAGTGTGATGAGGACAGGAGGACAATTAGAGATCACTGAACTATCACAGCTTTTCTGCAACACTTTACTGTCTAGGAGAAACTTGACCTTTATGATTTATAACCTATTGAACTAACATACAGCCAGTTAGAACTTCAAACATGTTCTACTACAGCTCCATTGCAATTTTATGTTTTACTGTTTACATTCAATTAAGCAACATTTCTATTTTGAAAAACATGCTAAGGCCATTTCTCTGCAATGCAGCTTCCTCCTAATGATACCAGTTCCTGATAACTTGTTTATGTAAAGGCAGAGCATTAATTTTCTTATTTACAGCAAGGAATACTTTTTCCTGCCTTTATACTCTCGATTCCAGCTGGGAGCATATGATGCAGCTCTGACCCAGATTCACCTGCCATCTGGACTACCTTTTAGAGACACCCTTTTTCATTTTTTGTAGCATCAATAAAACTGCTTTAGCTTTGCCCCCCAGTCCATTAAAGAGGTTCTTGGATATAACTGCACAGATTAAAGCAGAACACAGCTGATGTGTGTGACAGAAACAGCTGCTGCTTACAAGTACTCAGCCCTGTCACCTCCAGTTCCCATTCAGTCTCACAAGTAACAAGTTCTCTTCATTAGGACGAAGTGGAGCTGTGTTTGCAGAGATCCTGGTCTAAGTGACTTCACTGCTCTCATGCTCCAGGCTAACACAGGCTATTTAGCCAGGCTGTGAATGCCCTGGGGAGGACCAAGACCTCATTTCTGGTTTTGGCCTCAGAAGTTCAGGGAGCAGGCTAATGGAAGGTGTCAGTGTTCAAGCAAATCTGGAAATCTCACATGATTTGAGGTATCAGAGCAAAACTAGTTAGCTGCATTTCAGTATCACATCTGATGAAAAAGACTGTTCAGCACAAGGTAAAGAAAGAGCTCTCCTACTGCTGGAATATTTTGAATGAAGAAGTTTCCTAAAGGAATGTTTCTTGGCTATGCGTTTTCGTGTTGCCACAGATAATCAAAGATCTGGAACGTTACTTTTGCCAACAGACCCTTTCTAGCTTATCAAGCCTCAAACTGTTGATGACTGCTAAAGCTGGTCTGTGAAAATTTGGAAAATACACCTCTTGATTCTTACCTCCCATGGGGTTCCTTGTTGTTGTTATAACCATTTCCTAGCTCATGAAACACAATGTAATTGCATAACAGTGAGGAACAGAAACTAATTGATTGCTTAATGATGGTCAGCAGTGTGATGTGCATTGGAAAACTGGCATATGGTAGTATGCTGATTTTAAAGAAGCTTGTAAGAAAAGGAAAAGCCTTTTACAGATATCTGATATTTAACCTGTGTCACTGAACGTCAGCACAGATCACTTATACTAATTTTGCAGGATTTTTTTGAATGCCTCTCAGATATGTATGCATTTATGTGACTTTTTAAGTCAAATTATCCTTCTAAAATTTAAATGAACATGTGGCAACTGTCTGGTTTTTAGAAAAAAATAGCATATAGGTTTACTATTCTGAGTTATCAGAAAGCCAACACCTTTGGGTAAAAACTAGGTAACATTTTGAATTCAAGATCAAGTGTTTTCCTTACAGTGTCTGTAATTCAAGAATCGCTTGCTTTAATTTATTTTTTCTTTTCCCTGAGTCCTTCAAAATAATAAATTTAACGACTACAATAATCTCTGTGTGGAAAAGCTTGAAAAATGCATTGCACTATTTTAGATTGTTTGACCTAATTTAGAGAACTAAGGACTTCAGCCTTTTGGATTAAATTCAATCAGAATTTGACATCTACCAAGCATTGTGCCAATTGTTATCTGTAAATATGAAACACCTATGAGCTAGAGTGAGGTCATTGAAGAGAAACCAAAGAATTACAGGTCCAATTCACTGTCAATTAAAACATGATTTGAATTTTAAAGTAAATCTCCTGACATTAGCAATTGCCAGGGCTTTTCAGAGTCATGAGGCAGAAATCACTATTGTATGCCTTCGTGTTGTAAATGATGAGATTCACACATTTGTGTCACAGTCTAGCTGAGAGAAAAACAAAGCTGAGACCATCTGAAATGAAATCATGTTGTGATTTGTGCCAGATGGGTGCCTGAAGTAATTACAATGTCAGTGCTTCCTAAGTAGGGTAACGATATGGACCTAATTCTGGTCAGTCTGGAGAAATCTGTTGTGATGAACTTTCAACTCTATTTAGCTCAGACATATGTTGAAAGATAACCTAATGGGATGTTACTGCAATCTGCTGCTTCTTACCAAGGCTTTTGAATACACTGCTGCCATAATTGTGCCAGTGATGGTTTGTACAAGTATTGAGACAAATAGGCTAAGGCCTATTGTTTTATACTTGGTGTGAAATCTAGAGAAATAATCTGTCACTTGGGTATTGTGGTATGTTATATGCAAAACAGTCGAGACTTGGGAGCCTTTGAATTTAATTTTTTATCAGTTTGGAAAAACCTCTGATCATGCATTTGGGTGTTGCAGGGGAAGCAAAAAGAAAGAATATAATAGTTAAAAGTATCAAGTGCTTTCCTTCCCCTTCCCCAGGATCAGCTTAACCCAAACACCTATTCTAACCCCTCCATAGTCTTGGTTTCCCTTATTTTCACTTCAGATTAGGTTCAGTGTTCCCCACTGCCTTTGGGGAGGTGAAGTGCAAGAGGGGAGGTCACGTCCCATAATTGCATATTTTTGCTCCTCTTAATTTTTCTGTTTTTCCCACAGTTCTCTTCCTGTCCTGCTCTAGAGAAGGGCCCACAGGCCAAAGAAGTGCCTTTGGGGGTGCAGCTGCCCTGGCATGGGTTCCCCACAGCTGCAGTCCCTTGGGGGTGTTGCTGCTCAGCGTGGCTCAGCCATGGTGCAGTCCCTCCTGCCCAGAGCCTGTTCCCAGTGACATTTCCAGGACTCTGTGTCCTGCTCTTGTGGCTGAAACGGGCACTCTTAAATCTCTTTTAAACCTGCCCGAGGTTTTTCGGGATGATGGGCTGTTTATGCTGGCTTCAGAGGCACCTGAAAACAGGGCACCTCTGCAACCCTCTTCTACCAAATCCCTGCTGTTGATGCCCAGTATGCAGCTGTAGTGCAGATTTTCCCAATCTTGTTTTAAAGTTTTAATCTGCAAAAGACAGTGCACAGGAGATGTGAACCTGCAACACTGCATTTTGTAAGGAATTGGAGGAAATGGTTAACTTCAAGGCAGGGCTGTTTGATGAATAGCAGATAAATAAAGAGGACTTGGTAAAGAATCATTTCTTAAATCCCAGTTGTGTGTCATAGTCCTTGTGTTTTATTGACATCAGTGTCATCTTTCACCCTTTAATAATGAGACAGCTGTATTTCCTCATGGACTCCTTTAGGATGACTTCTGACAGGTAAGCAGACTGCTCATTTATCTTAAACCTCAGCATGCTTCATGCTCTTCTTCTTCTCTTGCTGCATTTTAATATATTTGCTGAAACAGCCTTAGCTTACTGGCATGAAATAATTTTTCAGTAGGCTGAGGCAACAAAAGCCTGAGCACCTGGGAGTGGGTGCTCTCACACCACTGGCACCTGATGGTCTCTGTAACCTGGGATTTCAGCAAGGGTATGTGTCCAGTTTGCTGACCCAGGATACGCAGCTCATTCTTTGTTTCCCTCCTAAATCTCTACAGAAGTGTCACAGGCATGTCATCTAAAGAGCTTCAGGCTCAGCTGGCTGATGCTGGGATTCTCTGTGTGGCCTCAGTAGTGTTGGTTCTGAAGTGCAATGCCCTTCTGAGGGAACCCTTCATGAGTGCTAACGCTTCATGTGGGTTTGAAATGCTTTTGGAGTTTGTTTTCTAATTGGTCATCATCTAAAGCTTTACTTTAAAGAGGGAAACTGGGATTTGAGTGTCTGTTCGAATCTGGCACACCAAGTCGAATGCTTCTAGATGGCAGGTCCTGTGACCAATATATCCTATTCATTGGAACAGAGCAGTCTATTTTAGAAATTGTCCAAGGCCTATTTTATTCAAAATGATCTATCACGCTGGCTTTACATAAGCTGAAGAAAATATCTTTTGCAAAGCTGACTGAAAGTCAGTAGACCAATTTGTGTAAAAAGAGTTCGGTGTTTCAATTTAAAATTATATTGAGGATGGAGGAGAAAAGGAGAGACCTTTTTGTGCTGAAAGTTAAGATGAGGACAAAAATAATTCTGGCATAATGGTCTCACCATGGAAAATGGGATTTCATTAAAATCAACCTTCAGCTGAATCTATCAGAACTGTCAGTCACAAGAAGAGGTTGTTAGGCATGTAATTCCATGGAAAGATTCTGGGTCCACAGCCTGCCTGTTTATATCTTCCATGATACTTATACCTCCACATTTTTTGATTTGAGAAATATGAGAATAGTTTATTTAGTCAGAAATGCCAAAACATTGAATTTCTGAATTAAGATTTATGGAGAGGGGAATGTGCTGCCTTGTTCTGAAATCTGTGAAGACTTTAGATTGTTATCTGTGAGTTTATATTGTTTTATGACTTGCAACTCATCTCTAGTGTTGTTGAGTTTGATTTCAGAGGTGATACCTATGAGTGATGTTGAACATGGCTTAGTATTTAAGTGTTTTGTGACTTTGGCAAGACATTTGCTCTGATGAGTCTAGGAGATTAGGTGCACATATAATCCCAAGAGTTTCTCAGATGGGCAGAGAGAAACCTTTTGAAATTCAACAAAGGTGAGTGAAGAGTTCTGCATCTGGGGAAGAATAATCCACCAGGTCAGCCTCCAGTAAAAGCTAGGGGCTGACCTGGTTGGAAAGCAGGTCTGCTGAGAGGGATCTGGGGGTCCTGGAGGACAACAAGCTGTTGATGGGCCAGCAGTGTGCCCTGGGTGCCAAGAAGCCCAAGGGAATCCTGGCGTGCATTACGAAGAGCATTGCCAGCAGGTCAAGGGAGGTGATCTTGCTCAGCTAACGAGTCTGTGAGGCCACATCTGGATGCTGTGTTCACTTTTGGGCTACTCAGTACAAGAGAGACCTGGAGCTCCTGGGGCAAGGGGCTGTGATGTGGAGGGGTTGTTTAGGAGCACCTCTCTTGGGGAAGTCTGAGCTGGGCCTGTTTGACCTGGAGAGGGCTGAGAGGGGCCCCATCAGTGTATGGGTCTGAAGGGAGAGCTCCAAGAGGATAGAGCCAGGATCTTAGTGGTGCCAAGAACAGGAGAAGAGGGAACAGGCAGAAAATGAGAAACAGAAGGGTTCCACCTGGACATGTGGAAGAACTTCTTTATTATGAGAGTGATGGAGCTCTGAAACAGATTTGTCAGAGAGTTTTTGGAGTCTTCCTCAATGGAGATATTGAGGAATCATCTGGACACATTCCTGTGCAATGTGCTGTAGGCTGACGCTGCTTGAGGAGGGAGGTTGGACCAGATGACCCTCTGTGGTCCTTTCCAACCTTATCCATTCTGTGGTTCTGTGATCTTCAGGAAATTAATTACGAATAACTGCCAAAACACGCATATCTATTATTGAAGTTGTATTTATTCTAAGATAATATTTTAAAAAGAAAATTATCTCTCATAGTAATTGAATCAAAGGACTTTATGGCACTAATTAAAATGGGAGAGATCTTAATTATAGTATTAAAGTAATGTATAATAATTCTTTTTGCTGTTTTACTACTCTTTCTAAATTGCTGGCTATGTTAATAATTTCTTTGAGTGAAGTGTTAATGAGTTAGTGATTCCTACATAGAGGGAGAAAAATTACTAACTCTACATGTTTTTATTTTCTGTGAGGGGTATTTGACATCCTTGATAGACACAAATAGATTGGATTTGCCACTTAACCATTTGATTTTATGTGACATGCTATCAAACTTGTTCTGGCTGAATGTAGCATAATTTCCACAGAAGGTGGTGGTACATTTTGGATTTAGCTTTGAGGGCTTAGGGACTGGGTGCATTTCACTGATTTATTTTAGTCCACATATTCAAGCCATTAGAAAGCTAAGGCTCTCAAATTTATCTCTGTGTGATCTGAGGAGACAAAGTACCTCACCAGTCTAAGCATAGCTCTCAACAAACAAAGGCTCTTTATTTGGAAGAGTAACATGACCAGAACATGTACTGTGGTTTCAAGAAACAAGCTAGTATGAGTAGTTGGTTTTGGTTTGTTTATTTATTTTCTTTCCCAAGCTATGGGACTCTGGCTGATATTTAAATTCCCACTCAAACCTTTCTTTGACTCTATGATATGGCTATATGCTCACATGATATATCATAGGCTACTTGGTCTTCAAATAAGACACATCATTTCTTCCAAGAAATTTCCTAGCTCTTCCCTAACATCTGCAAAAGCTGTTGTTTTCCTAGCTGTTCCTCCTGCTCCTTAACATCTGTAAACTCACCCTAAGGTGAAAACTTTCTTTGGACTAAGAGCTGTAAGATCTCTTACATTTGCAGTGTTGTATGGACTCATTTGGAAATTCTACATGTCAAAATTTCAACATTCAGTGTGCTTTATTCAGCATATTGAGTGCTGTTGGAGTGGGTAAAGTCTATATATACCAGACTGAACTTACACAGGCAATGAGTGATGGACAAAATAACTCAGAAAAGGAGCATTTTCCTTGAGAAAAAAAGCCTCAAGTAGTCTTGTCTTTCAAGAAAAGTGCAAAAAATCCTTTAAAAATTAACATCGGTGCTAAAAGAAAAATCTCATTAGATACTAAGTGCAGTGAAGACATTGGTGTTATGGCAGAATACTGTTTTGAGTATCACCCCCTAACTCTCAGCTGTTCTCTAGGTGCTAAGTATTTATTCCTCATGCTTGGGAAACATGACTTACTGCTTCTAGCCTTGCCAAAAGCTTTTTCTGCTCTAAAGGTATCTAGCTCCCCTTTTCTAAAACTTGTCTAATTGTTCTGGAACAAAGTCAATTACATAAACCCAGTGTTTTCAATTTGGTACTTAGATTAATGTTTTCTGGAGCTTTTCAAGTCCAATAAAGGTTGTGAGCGTCAAAAAGCTTTTATTTCCTCCAATATCTCTTAATCTGCTGATACAAGAAAAAAGATACTGTCTCTGCAAATGCTACTTCAGCTATTCTAACACACTCTTATTTCTTGCCCTTGTCTCACCTGGTCAGTAGTTGGAGGTTGTAAAGATTTTTGAAGGTTGTAAAGACAGATGCGTTAGGGAGGGATTAATTTCATCTCCTCTTGATGCAGCTAAGCTTCAGCCTGGAGGTCAGAGTAGCCAGCTAGGCTCCCTCTGTGGGAGAGGGAAGCAGGGACAAGCAAAGGAAAATTACATTCCTTTATTACTTATTTCTCTTGTAGGAAAACAGGAACAACATGGGGAAAAATCCCAAAACGTCGAAACTGTCAGAGTCCACTTAGTTTCTCTTCCACCTTTTCACTTCAAAAATGCCTGATTCTGCAGCAGGGTTTATGCTCAGATCTCCAGAATAGAGTCAGGACCCGATGGCTTTCCAAAACCCAAGCAGGGAAAAGGCCTATTCATCTCCAAGATATGGTTCACAGGAGTAAATTTAAGTATAGGGGAGAGGAGACTAGGAAACTAATTACTCTCAGGGATTTAGGATTAGGATGCTGGTATTTGGTAATCAGAACAAAATGCCATTTAAAATAGCAATTTTACTGTCTGACTTTTTAATACTCTATTGTAGTGGACTTTACATACCAATATGTTTGCATTATGTGGCTGACATACAATTTTCAATGAAAAATGCTGCAATTAACCTCCCATTATTAATCTTTTGAGCCTTTTTTTTTATTTTTTTCCAAAAGTGAATTACACTTGAATTTCTATACTGGACTATTCTAACTAATTTCATCTTGGTCTGACTTCTGAATGTGGTAGTTCTCATTTTTTCTCTCTCTTAAAAAAAAAAAAAAACAAAACAAGATACAGACAAAAAATCCAAGCTTTTCATACCAATATTTAAATGAAGTTCAGACAGCTGTTACACATCTTGTATTATTGTTGTAGACATATTTTTTCAAATGCAGTACTCCAGGGTATCTCCAGTGGTTCCAATGGCAAGTAAGTGAATTAAAGCTGTGTTTTAATGGACTTCAGAGGGACTTATTCACTCTTCCCTGCATATGATTTTTTACCTGGAGCCTCAAGAAGACACCTGAAGAGATTAAAATGTGAATAAATTAATTTTAAAAGAGACCGTACTAAAATATGTGTTTAAATTTACTAATAGTTGTTGAAATTTCTGTACTGCTTATTAGCATCTGTTTGTGAATGCTGGGCATTTAAGCTGTAAGCTGTTTTGAAAAAATAAAAGCGCCTTTTTTGCTGGTTATTGTTGGAATGTACTTCCTTGTAATACAAAACAAAAATTAAAGATACAGTAGGTAAATACTACCACAAAAGGAGAGAAAGAAAGGCAAGCACTTAATCAAATGTTCTTTTGGAAATGCCACAAACATTTGAGATATTTTAGTTATAAATAATTCAATTTATAGCCTTGCTTTCTTACTAATACAATTGATCCATAAAATAGCAGCAAGGGGTCATGGCAATTATAGCTCTTTTTAATGAGTAAAAGTTAAAAGTTCTGAGTGTCATAAAACTGTTGTATCTTTTCTAAACAGTAAGCTATTCTGTATAGAGACATATTGTTTTTGATACCTTTAAGTTCATGCAGTTTTCAAATAAAGAACTTAAATGTTTTGGCCTCCAAATGCACATTCTATCTGTGTATGTCCTGTGCCATTATTACATAGTATAAACCTTATTAATGGTATGATTTGATCTGCAAATTGAGTCACAAACAAAAGTCTGTGAAATTTATGGACAAAATGGCAAATTTTCTTTTTTCCTTGGTAAGAAGTAGAAAAAAAGTTACCTGATGAATTTGTGTATATACTTAGCTGATCAGCTTTAAAGGACTTCTGAGATTTTATTTGGCCAGAATTATTGTATTTTGAAACTGACAGAATGCAAGATCAAATACTCTATTTCCTATGACTCTAACATTTAATGTAGGCTTATTTTGTGGTCTATGTTCAGCATATTTTTTCCTCTGATTTACAGTAACGTATTATTTTGGTTTTGCATAATTCTTTGGAGAAACTGTTGTGCTTGTTGTTTCATATTTGATTTGTGTTAAGAAAACCTTTTCACAAAAAATGCTTGTTTATCCACTTATTTGCTGGTGTAAGAGATATTCCAGTTTAAATAACTTTTGTTATACAAATTCTTGTGAGGGAGGGATTTAAATCTTATGGTCCTACATTTACTCTTTCATTGAAATAAAAGGTAAATGGTTTAGATTGTCTATTACTAGTGTTAACATTTAGAGTAAATGAACTAGAAAATTACTATGCTAGAGAAACAGTGTCCATAGGCAATATAGTGTATGACTCTTTAAAATTGTTCATCTGTTTGTGTTTGTTATTTATTCCCATCCCTCAGGAAGGTCAAGCAAGATGAACTCTTTGAGTCAGTGAATGCACTGGAAAGGGCCTCTCACTTCAACATAACTTGGCTTAAATTTATTCATATTCCACACCCTGCATAAAAGCATTTCATGATAACTGGGCAGCTAGCCATGGATTTGTTTTGGAATTGTTGATTCTGCACTCAAAGATCCACAGCTAAAATTTTGCTTGTGTTCCTTGGCAAACTATTGGCAAAGTGATGATAACATTGTCCATTGAGACAACATCGAGGCCTGTGAAGCTTTGGGTTGAAGGCTAAGGCATTTTTTGGACTGCAAAAGTTGTTGCTTCCATTACCTCTTTGGGAGCAAGGGTTTTGTTCATAATATTTGTAAATTAGTATTGGCTCCCTCCCCTATTATAATAAAACTAATAATTGAAAATAGCTGTGTAGTGATAGGATATTAATAAATTATTAGAGAAATTATTTTCTCATGGATTGCAGAAGATTTATCAAAGATGACCTCTTGGCACTCAAGTCAGAAAAGTCAAATGGTCTCTAAAGTCCCTTGTCTGAACAGTGAAAGGTAACCAGACCTAAAGATAACTGAAGTCCAAAGGAAAAATACCTTTGTGTAATGGGCTTTGGATGAAAGCTAAAGAGAGGAACCTGGTAGTAATACAGCACCTGCTCGTCTTTCTTGAAATGTTTTCCAAGTCAATTAGCACAGCAACTTGTGCTGCCTGAGATTCCAGTGTCTTGTCCTTTGTACTTTATTTTCCTTTTCCATTTTGTTAACATTTGTAGAAAGCACAAAAATGAAAGCATTTTGGGTAAGCACTCAAATCTGTTGTCACAGTTTAGATTAATTACACTCAGTTATACAATGTGACCTGGAATTAATAGCCAGGCTTTATTTGGGCTATTAAATGAGATATTTTTTTTTACTAGAACGCTTGCAAGTGTTGAAGTAATTTTTTTTTCAAATGATATGCAAGTTGGATGATTAATTAAGCTTACTGATGTTCCTGTGGCAATACTGTGGGTGAGAGAAAACTGCGTATGTGCCAGGGGATTGTGGACCACATGTTCATGTACACACACACACTCTCAGTGTTGGCTCTCTGTGGCACATGACCCCCTGCTAGTGTGTGACAAGAACATCTCATGCTGATAATTTTCTCTTGGCATAGCACTACTTTGATATCACCACATCCCATGGTACTTCAAAGAGAAAAAGAGGTTTGCCTGGTGTTTGATTTATCTAAACTTATAATTTATTATTACTACTACTACTAATATGATATTTCTTCATTTTCTCTTGGAACAGTGAACATTTTTTCCAATCTTATTTTGATATAGAAAGAGTACAGAATCTGGTCTCCTTTCTCTTCTATGGTTTGTTCTCATTCTGTCTCTTCACTCAGAACTCCTCTCTGAGTTCACTCTCAGGCTGCTGCAGGACAGTGGGGCTGCAGTGTGGGCTTCCAGCAGATGTTAGCTGAAATCGCTGGGAAGTTGCAGCTCACTGGGGCTGCCACAGTAACTATTCATGCTGCTGTGGCCTGTGGGCTTTCCCTTCTGGATGAGATCCCTGAGTGTGTTGCTGCCAGTGGGCACATGGACATTCCCTGCTATCTGGTGTGAGAGCTGACTCTTACCCAGTGGCTTTGGTGTCACTTGTCAGATTGAATGAATCTGTCCATGCCATTGGGCACAACAGTTACTGGGGAAAGAAGAAATAAATATCTTTCCTTCCTCACCTTTTGAAGTTTATGAAAAAGCCTTATTTTATTCATTAACTTGGAACTATCTAAGCAAATTTAAGTAACATGTGGAGAAGCAGATAAACAATGAACCCAAATAATTTTCCTGCGTAAACCAAGGTGAGACCTTCACTCTTCAATTGAAACTTCAGTCTCTGTGAACAAAGCTGCCCTTGCAATCATACCCAGATAGCCTGGGAATCTCTTATTTAACCAAGAGCTGCAGATTTTGGCAATCTTCAGAAAACATGATGAAAAATAGATTTTCAGTAAACATTAAATATTGCAGAACTTGTGTGTAGTCAAATTTTTTATGATGCACAGCAGTTCCAGGTTCCCTGAATAGGCAGACTGGTGTTTATTGTAGCTTTATTTTAGCAAGTGGTTTTTTTTTTGTTTTGTTTTTTGGGGGGAAGGGTTTGCTTAGTTTAGTTTTAGTTTAAATCAGTTGACTGCAACAGAAAGGACTGTGGATTCTTCATTATATATTCTCAGGCAGATACCATTAATTTTGTTTTGTGCCCAATTTGATGCTTTAATTTTCTCTTAGTATTGTTGAAGCTCATTTATAAATGGCCATATTCAAACCTGAAATAAGTGGAACAAGGGGTAGGTGGTGCCTGGTCTCCCACTGAAGTCACTTAAACCTTTCCTCTTTCTTGTCTTTTCTCTCAGCCCACTGGACTTTAGGATTAATTATTATGGCACTGGGTGACAGTCAGAGATAATCACATGAAGAGACTATTTGAGCTTTCTGTGTCATGAACCAACAAACACTTTTTTGAGCTGACTGGCACTTAAGTCATAATTTGAAGGTTTTTTCAGTACCATAAAATGGAAGGTACATATATTTAGAATTATGCTGGTGGTAAACAGGGATATGTGGGCAAAAAGAAGTACTGCTATATCTTCTGTTGGCAGGCTTAGAAGGTGGAGCCTTGGACATATTTTGAGAATGTGGAAATACTAATGAAATCTTAATTAGGTGTGGAGTTGGCTGTTACTCTGGTAAACACAGAAATAAAGCCATATTTCTGTTCTTTAGTGTAGCTGTGAGGATAACATATGGCCTCCAAGCTTTTAAGATTTTTTTTCTGGAAACATTTATGCATCATTAATACTTAGCCTTTCTGGTAGGGAATAAACCAGCATTTACAAACATTCCCTTTTCTTTCTGTCTCAGCATGGAGCATGTTGTTTGTTGAGGTGGGATGAAAATCAAGCCAGAGCTATTTAGATCATCTGTTTCAGGTACTGGACATCCAGCCTATTATGCATTTTTTTTTCTGATATATTGTGTCACTTTCATTTAGGGGTTTTTATGATATTTTGATACAAAGTAAATGTATGAGTTTGCAAATTATCTGGACTTTCTGCAGCATCTTGATGTGCAAATGTTATTGCTTAATATTAAATAGAGTTTGCATTGTGGAATTCTGGTATATCTGAACACATGTATCTGTGCCTAAAGAAAAAGATACTTTGTAGATGCATACAAGTAAAGTGCTAATATCTGAATGAGTGTAATTTTATGCCTTGCACGTGCAAGTAGTATGCTTTAGAAGAAATATTTTTCCTTGAAAACCCTTTGTTTCCATAGATAATTAAGAGTGAAAAAGCTGTTTTCTATTTTTTTTTTTTTTTTTGTCTAAACAAGGGTTTCTTTAATATTTGGTTTCATGACTGCAGAAACTCAGAGATCCTTTTGTATTTGAGAGCCTCATTTGCCAGGCCTATCTTCATTCTGGGGAAGGAGTTTGGGGGGGATAGGTGAGATCCTTGGTGAGACTCTTCAGGGCAGTTGCTGCCTGTGCAGGTGCACTCGGAGCCCTGGCAGACAGAAGATAACATCAGTCTGCAGCCTTTCACTCAGCCAGGAGCTCAGTTAGATCTCTCTCTTCTATCCAGGTATTAATTTCCTTGTTTAAACTGTATTGAAATCAAGCAAATGTTTGCTGTGATAATTTGATATTTCAGTTCTCTTGGTGTAGCTGAAATTTGATGAAGGTGAGCAATCTAGATCTAAGATATGTGGCATAGTTTGGTTGTGCAGCATATTGTTCATTCAAACTCTTCAGTAGCAGCTTATTTTTTGTGTTTTTTTCTCTTTTTTTTCTTTTTTTTTTTTTTCCTTTTTTCCCCCTCTTTTAATTAAATAAGCAAAATGAGATTAAAAGCTGGCATTAATGACGTTACCTGTCTTGGTATTGAATCCTATTTTGTGTTCCCCATTAGGTTTTGAGGTGTTGAAAACTTTTCTTTTGACAAGACCTGAGGACCTAAATACTAACAGGAGTGAGCGTAAGACCTTTTGGAAGAAAACAGTAGGGGTTTCTGGCATATATAAAATTTTGGAGACAGTTTGGGAGTGTTAGAATAAGCACTGGCTATTTCTGCAGAAATGATGGACAGTTCAAGGTGCTGACATTTCCATTGTTATCCCTGGTTGTGAGACTTTATATGATACTGAAACAACTGCAGCAACTTGTATGATGTTGAGGGATATTCCAAGTCTATGTTGCCCTGTGTTACTCTGGTTTTGCTGCTGTGAATGGGGCTGTTTCTTGGAAATAAATAAACAAAAAGAGAGTGCAGCCTTGAGGACTGGGTAGCCAGGCAAAATACGGGTTTCAAGGAGTGTCACAAGAGAATGATTATGGAGGTGACGCCTGCCTGAGTTTCTCCAGGTGAAGAGAATTTCAGAAGGCAGGTTTTGCTAAGAGTTAACGATGGTTTAGTCATAATTTATCAATGGTAATGATAGTTTGGTGTTTTCTTCATTATTTTTCTTCTTTTTTATCCCTTTGTGTCACCTGCACCACTCCGTTAAATATTTAGAAAAGTGGTTTGAGATTGTGTGGCCCATCAAAAATATACTCTGGGGCTTGTAGGGATGCGTCTTTTAAGTTCTAGCAGGAACTTACAGTCCAGTCTGCCTATAACAGCTGTAAATTTAACAAATATACTTATTAAAGGAGAAAAATGGGGCAGCAGAGGGATGCATTTTCTCTCCACAGGTGTGTTGTCCTAACCATTTGCAAGGAGGGAGTAGGGGGAAAATTTTACTTTACTTAAGAAAGGGGGTGTTCAAAGCTGCCAGGCAGAAGCTCCACATGGTTCAAATTGCTGTCTGGAGGCATGCTAATTGGCATGCTTCTCCTGGTCTCCTACTGAAATGTTCTTACAGTAGCTTAAAATAAATTAAACCAAGGAAAACTGAAATGTGTAGAAGTAATTGTTTGAACTCCAGAAAAACAGGGGAGAGTACAGCAAAAATCTTCTTTTTACGACACAGCTGGATACCAAGGCTTTACTCTTATGAATCTGTCTGGTCTTTCAGTTTGGTCAGAGAGTTAAGGTACTTTTACAGCTGTGAAATAACTTTGAAGTGTATGTATTTAAAATCTTCTCTAAAGAGTAGCCTCCTGAGGTGTGAAATTTGTTTTCTTGAGAGTCCCAATGGGATACCAGTGATCCAGTGCTCCTTGAGCATCCTTTATCTCAACACAGCGCAGGCTGTGTAATACCCTGACGCTGCTCTGCAGCAAAAGAGACACAGCTTTGAACGAGGACCACATTTGAGCTACTTTACACAGCAGGGGCAGCTGTTTTAAGGATGCTGAAGTTCACTGTTTTTAGCAGAACATTTGAAAGGCACTGCATCAAAGCCAGACGAGGTGCATTAGGTGTTTGGGGAAGTATCAGTAAGTGCCTGACCTGCTGTGGACTCTCTTAGCAAGTGCATCCTGTTTTCTGCTCTGCAGCACTAAGTGTGGGTGTTCTTGTGTTTTATGAATGCACATATTGAAATTCTATTTGGCTGCTGTGTAATAGCACAAGGTAGTAGAGAAATCTTGCATTTGCTGCTTCCCATGAACTGTTTTAATGTGTTCAGTCAGTTTGAGTTGCAGCATCTCACCAACTGTTCCAGTTTGCTTCAGAAATGTTACGTGCAGCACTCCCACAGCCTTTTTCTTTGGGAATGAAACTATTCCAGGCAAGTTTCAGAAGGCAAATGATGAAGAAGCTGCTACAGCTTTGTTAAATACATAACAGAGTTTGAAGAATTCTGGATTTGTATCTCTGTGTAACAACAGTACATTTTCTATGAAAAATGCATTAATTATATTTGTACATTTATTGAGTGAGACATTTATTCTGCCTTTGTAGTAAAGACTTCTGTATTTTGATACTCAAAATTGTGATTTATTTTACTTTAGTCACTGCTCAGGCTGTGTGTAGTTCACAGTATATTTTGATACCACATATGTGATAAAAACTTATAGACATCATTTGGATGGTACGGCATCTTTTTTATTTTATTTCTTCTCTTTTTTCTTTTTTCCCCTTTTGCTTTCAAAAGCAGAATGTTATAATTTGGTCCCTAGAGAAACACTGAAGGAATATGGAGATGTTTGCTGTTCTGATAATTTAACAGTGATTTTCACTAAAATTGTTCATCTTCCTCATGTATAAAATTGTGCATGAAACACAATTCCCAAACCTGTATATTATATCACTTGCAAGTCAATAGGTTTGTGTTCAATTATTCGTGTTATTGTCACAGCTGAATACAAATATGGTGATTTTTGTTATGGTAATAGATGAAAACCTCCTAGTATTCCTCCTTGTTTTTTGCTGTTTTTATTCCAAGTGGAAAGGATTGTACCACCCAATTTAATAGAGTCTACTCAAGAAATATTTTATAAAGATTCTGACAACAATGTTTTGAGCTATTCAGAAACAAAGGCACTTCTGACAGCGCAGGAAAATAGATGAGTGATCACATTTTAATGGGTGCAGGTTTTCCTAGCATAAGGAGAAAAGAAAGAAGAGAGAAAAAATGGAGAAGAAAATGTTGAAAGGGCCCAGATTTTAGTACTGATAGTAACTGAAGGCAAGTTTGAGGACTAACATTTGTTTTCTTTGATAATTCAGCTCATTAAGTAGGACTTAAATGAAATCCTTTGGTTCTCTTGGGCAGGCAAGATACAGCAATTGAGCAATGTGTAATGTGTTCTATCCAATAGCTGATGCAGAGGATGATAAATCTAGCTGAAATATATTTGCTGGCTGTAGGCAGAGTGGAATTAATTAAGATTTTTAATTGTCATCCGAGAAAGAATTTATACCTCAGAATTTGTAACATGGTTAAAGTTAACTACAGTTTTCTTTGAAAAAAGCCTATGACAAGCAGGAAACTATTAAAGCATGATTACTTGGAAATATATAAGAAACAAAAAGCCAAATTCTTTGTTTATAGTTACCATAACATTGATAGAACAAAAATCCTGCAGGGATAAAAAATTTAAGATAGATACTGATTGCTCAAGTTTAATTTACAAAACCCCAACAAAACAAAATCCAAACTCAAAACAATTAAGCATTGCCAACCTAGCTCTGCATTGGGATCAGTCTGGGTAGAATATATTTAAAGTTTGTTATTGATGAATCTAACTTGGAAACTAGCTTGAAGCAAGTCCCATGAAGGCACAGCTAATCAGCTGCAAGCTGTCCTTTTGCTGGGTTCTGCCAGGAAATTTTCTTGACTCCAACAGAGTTTTTCCCTTTCCTCTTCCTTTCCTCATGTTTTAAGCCACCTTTTGAACTGCCTTCTGTCATCTGTGGAACAAACTCAGTTTTTGTACAACATCATGAGTTACTTATTTGTGCCAATATTAGTGAAGCAGTCAGCAGCTGTTGGAATGGAATTTTGTAGTGGTGGGTCATCTTGCAAAAGAGGATATTAGCTAGGGGGAGGAGCACTGAGGGTAGAGTCTTTATTGAGCAAAAAATGTATCAGGCCTGCTTTGTTAAATACAGCATATATTTTCAAAGATTTATTGTATAATTACCTTGATTGGATGAGGAAAAAAGTGTCTAGAACTAATCAAAGAGGCACAATTCATTGGTTTTAATAATCATTATTTGCCCCTTTCTGAACTGCAGGTGCTTGGCTTGAGTGTATGGATGGTAGTGCTTATCTTCATGAGCTTTGATTAATATCTAATTCTTTGCATCGTGGAAGGAGCTAATCAGATATTCAATGAGCTAATCAGCTTCTCAATTTGATTAGTAATATACTAATCACTTAAGAAAATCAAATGTGACATATGTTTACGGTTTTTGACTTAAAGTTACAACCATCTTTGAGGTAGGAGGATCTGGTTAATACCACCAGTTTGATGCAGGGTGAAGTATGAGGCAGCTGCAGCCTCTCCAGGCGTACCAGGGAGGGGAAAAAAGCAGATGCTGCAGTTCTTGCTGTAAGGGCTGCACTTGAACTGGTGTCCCTGGTGCCCTGCTGCTTTACCTAGTCAAGAGTGAAAGTGAGAAAGCAATGTCCTCACTCCTCAGCTGATTATTTCTGTTTTCAATCTTGGAATTTCCCTTGGGATGTCCCTTTTGTAGGAATTTTTTTTTTTTTTTTTTTTTTTTTTTTTGTGACATGTTCTGACAGTGGAGAAAACCACATTTTTATTATTTAGTATTGTTTCAGGATAAGTGTCTCTGAGAACATGCTGACATGTGAAATATTGTCACCAGCAGTGTGGAGCTTTTACTTTGCACTGTTGATAGGCACTGCTCCTCAGAGCAGGGGGACTGTTTCTCTTGTCTTCTTTTTTAGCCATTTTGGGTTTCCTTTTTCTTTTGATTGTAAAATTCTCTCTCCTAGTGAAGTTGTCAAAGCTTGCTTCCTTTCATGTCGTTTCATCTTTATATTTGTCTTTTTGCTGGTGAGGAGTGGACAGTGCTTTGCCACGCACTTCTTTTGTTGTACTTACTTTGCTTCATTTATATTTGCTCATTTATCATGTTCAGGCTGCATTGCTGAGCCCACACTGTATTAAAAAGAGGAAGTGGTTCTTGTAAACCTATTAGAAATTAGAGTTATTTGCTTGTCTGAAGGTTTATTAATTAATAATGCTTTCTCTGTGTTACAAATCTGTAGGGATATCTCTGCTCTGTGTTCAAATCAGTTTAGGTAAATAAACCAAGGAGTAAGGTATGCTTTCTATGTGCCTCCCATTTACAATGTTGCGTACATTGCTGGAACCAAAGTCAGATGAAGCATGTGCTGAGGACTTAAGAGACCAAACTGTCCTTTTGTCTGAGAACTTGTTGAAATAGAGAATTCAATGGACTTTATTACATTAATTGGTGTTTGGTTCAACTTTAAAAGCATAAAGTAGCATTTTAATTATTGTTTAATCAATATTTAATTTCCACTTTAAAAACGTTGTGCCTTCAGCTCTTAGATGGCTCCATCTCTTCACTTGTCTGTTGCCTGGCAATATTTGAAATGGCAACTGACTGAATATTGGTCCAAATAAAAGTATTTGTAGTTGGAGTCAGAAGTCATAATTGGGATGGTAATGATATCTAAATGTAAATGTGTTCCCTTTGTTTATCTAATGAGTAGGGAATTGGATGAATCCCCATCTGCTACAAGTAGGTTTAGTATCAGCTGTAGCAAAATGTATGCTTTAAATCTGGATTTGACTAAAAACCAGCACATGCTGACCATGTATTTGTCAGAATAATAAAAAACCTGGGAGCTGAATGATAAATATTGTGATTATTGCTTTTGATGTGTGTCACCTTCTAAATGCAAGTATGAGTTCTGACCCATGGAAGATGGAAAACCATAATTTTAAAAGGTAGGAACTTCAGTTCTGAAGTAGTGGTAGCCTTCACTTGCCTCTGCCTGAGGTAGTTCAGGTTTACATAGCATGCTGCTTGCAGGTCTTCTGTGGGAAATGAACATGCAGAATACAAGAACACATTTCAATATTTGATAGTATTGAACAACCCCAAGTTTCTCCCCACTTTTTGGTAGTATGTGTCTAGATAAAACAGCGAGCTTAAGTTTAATCTGTAACTCAGATTCAAAGCATTTGAGAGTATTTGTATTTTGTTCTTTATTTTAGAGTCAGGTGACCCTCCTATGTTGAATAGGACAGAGAAAGGCATGGCAAAGCTATTAATAAAATTTCAGAAGGAAACTGATCTTGCTCTGCTCTCTGACTGAGGAAACCTTTGCCAAAGATGGTGTTCAGGTTCATGAACTTTGATTACTTTTTGCCTCAATTGTGCATAAAGGATTGCATTCTTATGTTAGACCAAAGTTTGGATGCTTTAGTGTTATGACAGTGTTAGGCCAGAGGGCTTTTGGGTTCAGTCTGTGTCAAGTTAAACCTTGGAAACAAGGAGAGAGTGACTGCTGCTAAGCCAAGGCTGAGCTGGGGGCAGGCTGAGCACTGTTTTGCTTGCAGAAAAAGTACATTCCCAAGCACTGAAACAAATCCCCCTTTGCTATGAATCCATAAGAGGATATTTCTCTAGCAGTATTTGACTTCATGAATATTTAGTTTGCAATGTGTTTTGAATGCATTGTTACAATATTTCCATCATAAATATGGCCATTAAAAAGGACACAAAAAAGAGGATGGCATTGGTTAAGACAGAAACAGGGGAGTGTGTGTCTTTATATGTGCTCAATTAAGCCTTAGAAACTAGTAATTTATGGCCACATTGTGACACTTATGCTGACAGATAGAGTAGGATATTATGGAAAGATTCTGCCCAAATGGCTGAGGCTGCAAGCATTTCCCCATGGAAGGAAAGACACAGAGAGGATATTCTCTGTGTGATTCAGTAGTGCCTGTGAGTGTGGCAAGTCCTGGACCTTTTCCCTGCAGTGTCACTGACCATGAAAAACAAACAATCCTGTGGTTCAGCCCTCATTTCTTCAGCCTATTCTACCTGCCAGTGGGAGTGTACAGTGCTGATGCTTTTGGGATCTTTCCAAAGAGCAGAACAGCTGGGATTCAGACTTGTGCAGTGTCCTGTTACTCGCTCTCATTGGCATTTCTGGAGGAAAAAAAAAAAAGGGAATTAAAACCCCCACAACCCTTAACACCAGATCTGGGCATGTGTCACATGGCTCTTTGGCAAATACTCAAAATTGTATTCTGCTTTCCGGCATTTCCCTTACAGCAAATATGTGCAGTTGCCTACTGGTGCTCAAATGGTATGTGATAATGAATTTTCCCATAGAGATGGGAATGTCATAGCAACCTTCTTAATAAAAAGATAACTTTTAATCACACTAATATACTCCTGGTAATCTAGAGAAAGAAGGGTATTTTCTATGGTGTCATGCTCAAAGAAATGTGAGACACTCACTAGGTTGTAAATAAATCTGCCTGCTCCTTCTAAAGAGCCAGAGACTGCAATAATGGCATTCAAAATGATGCTGACATCAGCCCAGTAGTTCTTGCCACGAGTGAAAGAGCAAATAGTTGCCATTTAATTCTAATGCATCGAGATAGCCTGGAGCTAAATAATACATTTTTGTTAGTAATTATTTAGCACAATCCCAAGCTGCAAAATAAATTTGCATACGACTCGTCCCTTGAGGATTATCTTGCTTAGAGGGTATATGGGAACACAGGAAGGCAAATGACTCCAAGTTGATGGTTTGTTTGCATTATTTCAACTGTTAAAATTATCAGAAGCCTTTAAATAAAAATGCAATCTAAATAAGTTACTGGTTTTAAACATTAAGGACTCTTGCAGGCAATATTTAACAATATTCCATCAAAGATATTACCTTTTTATGTGAAAAAGAATGTATGAATACAAAAACACTTTCCTGAGTGGTATGGAACCCCTGTGGTTGTTTTTATTAATGTTCAAATAATTGAATGCATACAGTAGAGGCCATGTGAAATTCCTCCTCCTCTCATTCAGTAAATGGAAAAAAAAATCAATTGATACTTACAAATCTTTGTGTATCAATTTTTACATAGCTTTAAAATGCAGCAGTGGTTGTGTTGATTCTGAGATGAGCTCAGTTGGTTAGAACATAGTGCTAATAACAGCAATGTTGTGGGTTTGATCCCTGTCCAGGCTGTTTACTTGGCTGCTGGACTCAGTGGTCCTTGTGATGCCTCCCAACTCAGAATGTTCTGTGATTCTGTGGTTGAACTCAGTGTAAAATGAAGGTTTGTTCATTGGCAGTGATGTGAGTCTGTGTCTTTGTGCTTAGCTGTGATCTTTGAGTGAGCTGGATGTGACCAGTGAGGCTCCTAAGGGCTGAAATTAGGAGCTCCTGGCTCCACTGGAACATCCTCCCTCCTCATCTGTCCCTTACTGGGCTGTTGAAAGTGCTGCTCCCACCTCAATGTCCAATGGAAACATGCTGGAGAGCAGTATGCAATCTGGCAAATCCTGAAAATGACTGTACTGATGAGTAAAGAATAACATTTATCCCCAACAACCTCCCTCACTGCAAAATGTTGTTCCAAATTTACACTGTTTTGCTCTCTTGATTTATTTTTACATTTCTGTGGTTTGATTGCTCCAAGGCAGCTCTGGTTCCACTAGAATTGCAGAACTTCTCCTGTTATCCATGTTTCACAGATAGCCAAACATTGATGCCACAGTATGTATTTAACATGATAATACAAGGTTATTTATTTTGGGCAGCCTTCTCAAATGTGGGACCTTTTCCTGGCTAATAAGCATCTCTCTTATGAGGACAAGCTAGGAGAGCTGTGACTGTTCAGCCTGGAGAAGAGAAAGCTCAGGTGTATCTTGCCAGTGGATATAAATACCTGGATATCAGGAAGCACTTCTTCACTGCAAAGGTGATGGAGCATCAAAAGAGGGGTTGCCCAGGGAGATTGTGGATTCTCCATCTTTGGATATATTCAAAAGTCATCTCAACAGGGTCCTGGACAACTGTGTTGCCCTGCTTGAGAGGGAATTTCAACTAGATGACATGCAGAGATCCCTTCCAACCTCAACCATTCTGAGATTCTGTGAAATCCTTGATCTGGTGTGTTATGATTAGTAATTTTCATTTGTATGGGGCTCTCAGGCAAAAAAAGAGGAAAGGAGAGGAGAAGAAACATTATTAAAAAAAAGCCCATAGCAGGGCTTGTTTAAACAGATGGACTACAAAAGGAGGGAAACACAGTCCTTTGGGTTAGCTGGTGCTGTAGATCTTAGTCCTCTGAGGGTAGTGAAGAACTCAATTTTGGGGACACCAAATAAGCTCATGTCCTAGTGGTTTTGGATCTAGGAATAGCCAATTTCTAGGAATAGTGGTCTCTGGTTGGTATTGGAGAGGCTGCACTGGGACCTTGTACTGGGAATAGACACTGCCTAATCACAGCTGAGAGCTGCTGGAACTGCTGCAGTCCCTTGCAGCCCTTCCTCAGCACACAGGCTGACTGTAGATAAATGGGGGGGTTAATTATGCTTTTTCTTGAAAGGAGGAACAGAGTTAAAGACAAAAGGCTGAGATGGTTCATCAGTGAAGAAAGATGAATGTGGAAAAATCTGTCCCTCTCCTTTTAATACATCATGTTTCAGTGATTGCAGGTTAGGATAGAAGCAGCAGGATGTGCTGTGCTCAGATAGGCCCTCTCAAACTAATAGGTAGGTAGGTATTATTGGCTATTATTAGCTAATAGATAGGGGCTATTATTGATTTGTAAAGTGCATCTTGACAGAGTTGCTGGAAAATCTGGGAGTTTATTACCCACCTCTGTCTAAAGCTGCAGGAGTTTGTGGCTGAAGCTGCTGCCAGTGGTAATTTCTCTCCAAATCAACTATCTGATATTTAAACTGGAATCAGACTGAGAGTGGCTCTTCTGAGATGAATTAACACGAGGTTTATGAAGTGTTATGTAGGCAGTGCTGTGTCTACTCAGGGTGCAGGCTGTAGGTCCCACCACCTCCTTCCTCACCTGCAGCATGACTGCCTGTTGCAGCTGAGTTCTTGAATCTGAAGCAAGGCCTGAGTTTTCCAGGCTTCTTAGTTCTAACGTAAATGAGCTTTTTTATAAAGAGACCTTTTTTGTTCTTGCATACCTCATATGCAGACTTGGTTGCTGCATTTTCCATTGAGAGAAGTGATTGAGGATGCTTTTATCTTGCTGAGGCAATTTGATGTAAAACGGATGAGAAGAATGGCAGCAACTATAAATGCTTCCTTTGATAAGCAGCGTTTTTATTGGTGATGCTTAAAATTTACAAGTGGAATAATGTTTCTGTGACTTAGGTGTTAGACTTTTAAAGCTGAGTTTCATTAATAGGAAATTTTATATCAAGGAGAAGAGGTTTTAATATGTATTTGCTAATTTCGAATGAACTTCACCGTGGCATTCAAATATATTTTGTTTACAGTGACAAGTGAGTGCAAATGAGGTTGCAAAGGTTGCCAGTCTGAATGTTTTGGCTTTCAGTGTTAACTTGGAGTGACTTGTTCTGAGGGAAGGTCATATAAGAGAGATTTTAGAATTTGAATCTAGCTCTGAATTGTGATTCACAGTAATTAGATTATTAACATCTGCTATAAAAATATGTATGAATAAATTCAGCTGTGTTCATACTGAACATGGCCCAGTAGCAAGCAGACTGACCTCAGAAAACTCCTTAGAGGTTCAGGAAAGAGATGGCATTTTATTGTAGCACAGAGGAAAGTGGAAGCACGGTGCAGTTCAGATACCTGTATCATTATGACAATGAAAGATTTCTCTTAATTGGCAAGCCTGGGATTGAAGTGCTTTTCAAGAGAGTCACATTTGGGGAATAAGGAAGCTAAATTGCCCTCAGATTGTTTCACTCAGGTTTTGACCCTCAGCATAGAGTGAAGACTTGGAGCTGTTCTCCATTTAATGGGGACAGGGCAGGCATGTAGAGAAAATCTGGGAGGACTTGAGGTCTGAGAATCCTAGAAAACCTAATCTTCTCTCAGAATAAGGACAAGAAAAAATTCACTCTGGTTTGGTCCTCTGTAGTGATTCTGCATGTTATCACTGACTTGGAAGTGTTGATTTGCTGATGTTGTGCAATCACAGGACTGAAATGATTTGGCTTTGTCTTCAGCAAAAGCAAGGAAGATCTGAAAGTGGTTGCTCCTGATGGTGGATAAAATATACATAGAGTAATGTTTTCTTACACAAAATACTTGGGATTTATTGGTTTAGATATTTTGCCTTCTTGAGTTCTAACTATTTAACACCTGTGTTTTTTTCTGAGAGATGCTATAATTCATGGACTATATAAACTTTTTTTAAAAATGTCATGTTACTGGGTTGTCATCTCAGGCATGCTTCCTAAGTGCATTATTTATTGAGAAGTATGTTGTTTCTAATCAATTACATGCCTTTGGGCATGCTATTAATGACCTCACAATTAGAGCAAAGTGCATTAGATTTCAACATGTAGGGAATAGTGCTGTAGCACTGCTGTTGACTTGCACCAAAGGTGTTAAGATTCTCTAAGAAGTGGAAAAAATTACTGAGATCTTGACTGGCATCCGGTAACTTGAGAAACCAAATTCTGGAAATAGATCTAAGTGACAAATCTAATTATGAATTTTACCCATGGTTTTCTGCCAAAAGTCAAGGAGCTATCACAAAAAGAAAGACTTTTTTTTTTATAGCCTTCTTTCAAACATTTCCTTTCAATAGCTTTGGTGAGTTCTCTGCACCTAGGCTGTGAAGGGGACCAGCTGTATGGAAGAACTTAGTGACCAACACCTGCCCCTAAGGGTACAGTAGGATGGCATCATTTGTCACAGGCTGTACCATGGGCTGTGGTTATATTGCACAAAGTGGTGACCCTTGGCCTCCTCTGGCTGAAGAATAGAATTCCTCAAGTGCCTCTGCACGGCACACTGCATGGGGCTATGGTCATTGAGCTGTATGCAGTTGGATTTATTATTCTGTGGCTTGACTGCTAGGAAAACATTGAGTTGAAGTTGAGTTGAAGTACTGGAGTTGAGTTGAATTTCAAAAAGGAGATGTTACTAAAAATGTTATAAATGACCTTGTTTATTTTATAAATGCTGCAAAATAGTAGAAACAAATAGCAGTGGAATTGGGAATGTGAGTTTTGATGCCTCTTGCATGCCTCTGCCATTCTGTATTTCTCTGCTGCTGTTACTTGAAGACTGGTGCTAAAAGATGAGGGGAATAAAATTACTTCTTAGGCTAATTTTTAAAAAAACTTTTTGACGCGTATGAAATCTACCCAGATTTAGTTATCGGTGTTTTAGAGTAGTGGAATCAAACAGCATTCTTAAACTGCATGGCAAATCTCTCAACCTACCACAGAAAGATGAATTCTTCAAGGTTCTAGTTGCCCAGCTTGGTTTTAGGTGGTGTCAGAGTAATTAGTGATATCTGTATGAATTTCTATCACTGATAAATTCAGCAGAAAAAATTACAACATATTTCCAGGTAACTACATTGAAAAATTCTGTTACCTCAGGTATTTGTCTGCTCTCTCTTCTTGCCAGTGCTTATGTGAAAATATAATCATGATTGCATGGCAGATTTACTGCTGTTCACTTAGTTCTAAATGGAGAAAAAATGCATAGGCCTGCCACAGCGTTTTTTCCCGGTGAAATGTGATTTTCTGGCTGTGCAGCTTGATCCTGCTAAAGGGATTCAGAGGTGTCCAGGACAGCCCACAGGATGGTCTTGACAATGTTGCAGCTGAGCTGGGCTGTCTCAGCTGAGTGACACTGAGGGTCAGACTGGGTGGTTCCCTCTTCCAGTCATGATAAGAACTTGGAAATACAAGAATGGACCTGTCCAATTATGTCCATGGGGGATAACTGAATGGCTCTTCTCTCTTCCTGGGCACTGCAGTGTCTGTGCATGGCTCTGGAGAACCACACCAGCCTGTGGAGAGGCTGGGGATGCTGTTGGAGGTTTGCAGTGAGCTGCCCCCACTTCCATGGCCACCCAGCTGCCACGCACCCTCTCGTACCTGCCTGCAGCCCATTGCTGGCTGTGCTCCCCTGGGGCACATTGGTGCAGGAGGGTAACTTTAGAAGTCAGATGAAAACTGGAGACTGCCTCTCCAGCTGTTCCTTGGAAATGGAAGAGTTTTGTCCAAATAATATGTTATCGTCTGTTCAAGATCACCCTGAAAAATGAAGGCTGTGAGTGCTCTCAAACTATGGTTTTAAGAGAGGTTATTGTGGTAAAGATATAATCTCTTTTGATACTTCAGCTGTTTCCTGCTCCAACACCATCTCTGGGCAGCTGAGATTTCAGTCATTTTTTTAAATACATTTCATCAAGATGCCTTTGGGATTCTTCCTGAGATTTCTTTGTAATTTCATTAAATAACTGCCTTTAGTTATCCCCAAATTTCATTTTGATTGACTTTATTAAATGGGCTTTGACTTTCCTGACATTTGAGTAGGAAAAGTTTTTCCTGGCATTTGCAAATTTTCAGGGTGTGTTTGGATTTCTTTTTCGCTTGTTTTTTTTTTTCCCCTTCTATAGTTAAGTTTTATGACAGCACTTCCAATTGTTTCTGTGCTTATATATGAGTGCCTAGACCTGCTATCACTATTTCCCTTTTCATCTCCATGATGTTCTTTTCTGTACTTAAAATTTTCAATTTAGCTGTTTTAAGAGACTTTGACAACAGTGAATTATTTTTATAGGCATGTATAGATTGACATAATTAGATCTCTGCATCGTGTCTAACCTGTAGTGTTGTTCATGAACAGCATTTCATAAATTTTGCCTTCTATTCTGATTTGAGGCTTTTAGACAAATAACTTAAATGTCAGATTATTAGTTGTAAGTTTTATCAAAGTTAAAAGAAGAAGTGAATTTGATGTGCCTGATGACGAACCTGATGTTTTTGAACTCTGTGTTCTCAGCAAATACCAAATTTAGTGAGCAACCATGATGAAAGTGACAAGCCATTGCTAATTAAGTTATGCTTTGGGCAAGCTGATTATGTAGGCTATTTAAATGGCTATTTTAGGGTAGGTATATATTTTATTTCCCTGGCAAAATAAAGCCTGAAGTGCCTTGATCTTTAACCCAAAAAATTAACTTATGTAGAAAGAAGTGAAGGTAAGTAAATACAAGTTCATTAAAAAGAGCTCTAGAGGGAAAAAAAGTGCAGGATGTAATACGAAAAGAAACTGGAGAATGTTAAGTAAGAGTGGTAGAGAAAAACAATGATTTCTTTTTCCCCTCAGTGCTAGATGGAATATCCTTATCCATCACAGTAGCAGGGGAAATGCATATGGAGAAAAAAAGCATCTGACTACAAAAAGAGATGATTCTGGGAAAATGAAGAGCAACTAAGGAATATGTCATAGCTGCAGTTAGTGTGAAGATAAGAATTGCAGGCTACATATTTTTAATAAAATAAGGCAAATTATTTTTTCTTTTTTTTTTTTTTGGTAACGTGTTTGGGGAAATGTCCATTACTTCATGTTCAATGTTATGGAACAGAATTAAGGGGGGAAAAAGGCAAGCTTTCTGAAATGTCAGTTTGTAGTTAGAAATTCAGCCAATAGACATTTACTTGAAGCAATAGGTGTGTCTTTTTTTTTCAATAATTACTCTGTGAAGAGAAATACTCTCACAATAAAAAGGGATAAAGGGGAGAACTATAATTCTATAGGTTTGCACTCTTTATGACTCTTGACTCATTCTGGAGAGTAAGGAGACTAAGATTCAAGTTTATATCCCAGTAAAATGTGCTTAGCCATATAGGTACTCTTGTGGTTGCTTGTCTTGAAAATTGTCTGGTCAATTTTTATTATTATTACTATTATTGCTATCTTATTGTAAAATTCCATACCTTCCTGTGTTTTGTAAATCCAGTCTTGCAAATGTCCATACAGGATTTTTGAGATTTCCCAGGTTTTCAAAAGAGAAATAGCTTTTATTTAGTTTTGGCTTTCATTTTTTCAGCTGTTCTGATTTTTTTTCCTTGTAGAGTAGTAGTTCTTAAAGATGGACCCTCCTCAAAGCCTTGGCCTATGTACATAAGCAGTGATACCTTTTGAGAGCAATTCCAGAATTCTCTCTTTCTCTCTCTCTCTTATCTAAAATATCGTCTGAAATTATTGAAGTACTTCTGAAATTTATAAATATGATAAATACTTAAGAAGTTTATACCTAAAATTCAAAATTCCTGTCTTTAGACTTTTAATAATTTTTAACATTCTATCAAATAGCAGAGAAATGTTTTCGAAATGAATCACATGCTTGCTATTCAGGTCTTTTCATCTTGAGACCTACCTTTTGTTTGGGCAAGTAACAGAATGATATGGCAATTTTTTTCCCTCTTTTTGGTATTAAAATATAACCGACTTTCCCTTTTCCCCTACTCACTCCATTTTTGTTATCTTCTTCAGGGCTACGTTGAGGAAAAATGTTAAATATTAAGTCAGATGAAAAATGAGACAGTATTTTCTCATTGTGTTTATTTACTAAGTATAAATATTTTATTTCCATGAATAAAAACTAGACTTGAGAATGATGCTGGACATTTGGAGAAGGATAGTAGTGATGAGTATAGCTAGATAAGTCTAGTAATAAAATTTATTTAGGAAATAGGTTTGACTGTCCATATCATAGAGCTGAGTCTGTATTGATTATTGGAAAATAGCACTTCTGGAATCTTGTGATGCCTGGTACCATCTTGGAGTCCCTTGGTTGCCTACCCATTGTTTTGAAGTGCTCTTCCAGTTAAAACCTTGCTCTGCTTTCATCCTTATTCCATTTTTCAATTCTTCATCCTTTCCCTGAAAACATCCCTCTGTATAGTACTAATTTAACTGTTGAGAATACACAGATACAGTAAGCTGCAGTGAAATATTTTTAGTATTTCAATAATATATTATTTATATATCACTGACACAAGTAGTGCATGGAAGTAGTGCATACTGACAGCACCCTTTCAGTCTTACATTCATGCTGCCAGGATATGGCATATTTATTTAGTGTCATTGGGATGTGAGTCAGAAATACTTTATGTTGCAATGCATTGTCCCAGTATATTTTAACTGAATGCATTTTTTGAGTGTCTGTCTGCAAATGCCCCCCAGCTCCCTTGAATTTTTGCAGAAAAATGTTTTTGTTTTCTCATGGAATCATTAACCATTGCACTTTCCAAGAAAATATCATTGGGATATTCTTGTATTATCTTTGTGTCTTTGTACAAAACCTATTCTTTAGGTGTACTAACTGCATTATTCCATGAAACTCTGCAAATGAAAATAAATAATGTATGTCTTGAAGATCACAATTTAAATTTATCAAATTAAATCAAGATTTTTCAAGTGGATGAGAAGAGGCAGTATTTGACCTGTGCTACTCTATAAGAAAGTGACAAGCTGTTGAATTTTCCTCCAGAAGGTTCATTCCCAAGAGCTTACGAAGTATCTTGTCATTCAGGATCTGACTGCCCAGCACTGTTTTCTGAAAAATCCGATACAAGGTTAGGAATTTTTTAGGAGAAGTAGAAAGCAGAGCATCATGGTGGCACTGAATGATTCCAGGGTGTGCTTGTGTGTTCAGTATTTGAATATAATCTCCATCTCTCAAAAAGCATGAACTAGAGTTGGAGTGGGCTCTATAAAGAGAAGCAAGTATGATCAAGGATAAGCAATGACTTCTGTCCAAGGAGGGTCTAAATTTGCTGGAACTCTTTATCCTGAAAAAGGGAGCTTATTTTAGAACTCTATAAAATCATAAGTGGTATGGATAAAATTAATAGGGAAGAAATGTTCACTGTCTCATCCAAGAAAAGAACAAGTGTTTAGTGCAAAACCGAATTTGCTGCAGGAAGCTCCAAATAAAAGTTGACACGGATGTAAGTTAAGGTTGGAAATTTTAAAAGAAAAATCTTCTAAGCACTATTTTAAAATAAAAACAAAGCCCACCTCCTCCCCCCAAAAAATGAAGCAAACAGTCTCCAAAGGAAACCTCAGCGTTCCAGTCTTTAAACTCCTCAAACTGTCGGAGTCTGAGGATATTCTAGGCTTTCATGCTATATACTTGTTCCATTTTGAAACTCTTCCATACCTCCAATTGACTTTTGTTCTTGTAGACATCCTCAGTGGACTTGGGTTATCTCTTGCACTTGGGGTCTACCAGCAGATTAGCAGGTAGAAGAAAGTTATTTAAAAAAAAAATTTATTTTAAAATAATGCTTACTGAAGTATTTCTGTATATACATATCTGAAGATGCATAAAGGTTTTATTCACTGTAGTTCAGTTTAAAGTAGTATGCTGGGATAGGAAAGTGGTTTCCCAAATTCTGCACTTGTAACAGTGATAAAATTCTTGCTACTCATATGAAAATATGCAGAAATCTGTTTTGAGCTTTATGGCATTTTTAAAGGTTTTGTGGTTTAATTTTCTGTATATATATATTTTAAAGTAGAAACTATAAATGTTGTAATGCTGCAAAGAAAATACATTATAAAGAGTATTTTTTAAGAACACAAGTGGTCCCATATATTCCATTTTTATAATCCCTGCTTTTAAGTAACGCTTGGTGAAGGAGTTTAATAGCACCATTTTTCTTCCCCTTTTTCTGGCATGCCCTGTCACTATATATAAAGAAGTCTCTTCAATAGCACTTACATTGTTACTGGGAAAAAGAAAGGCTTTGTTTCCTCCAGCGAAGTCATAGAGGCATTTAGCAAGGAAATCCTAACGATCTCAAGGAGGTTTTTTAAGGGGGATGCTCCAAAAATAAATTTGACAATGTTGCTAATGTCCAGGTGTGAGTAACAGAACTCATGGCATTGTTGAAACCATTCTCTTTGCCAAGCTCTGCTGCAAGGACTGTTTGTTAAGAAGGCAACCCAGCAGATTGTTCACAAGACACAATCTCCCAGTCACCTTCCAGCGATAATAAAAGGACATGGAAGTGTTCTGTACTTTGCCAAGTATTTGGATCCCGCATGATTTATTGAAGCAGTTTATCTACAGGAACAGCATTGCAAGTTTTTAAAAAGTAAAGGTATTTAGTTATATTTTAAGATAAAAATTGACAGTGGGTCCTGGTTTGTGTTTTAGTTATTTATAGGTTCCTACTGAGTGCCTTGAGCTATGCATATAGAAATCATCTCTGCTATAAAAAGGACTGACTGGTTCCTTCCCAAGAGGCTTTTTTCATGGTACAAAGCAAAATAAAAAATTGCTTATAGAGCACATCTGTGATATTGTGTAACTTAAATTTCTCCTGCTGCTTGACATTTACTTACTCGGGGTGTAACTCAAAGACTGGTTTATCATTGTGGTGACTTTTTTTTTCTTTAATGAACGCGAGTGTGTTAAATTTGAATAACTACATTAATGTGACATTATTACTGAAATTTACGCACACAGAGTGAGTAAATTTGGAATAATGATTCCCACAATGCTCATAACTTGTCCCTTTTCTCATGTGAGCTGTACTGTTTTCTGTTACCTTCAGTAAGCCCTTGTGGCTTGTTAAAGACAGAATATTGCTTCTCTGGTTGAATCACTGCCTTTGTTAGATACGGCTTTGGATTTTACTAAGTTTGTAATCATGGTATAATTTCCTCAGCAGTAGTTTAATGTCAGTGAAATAAATACAGTGGGAAAATCCAGAAATATCTCTTTCCTCAACATGATTTTAGCTCAAATGAGGGCAGCGTCAGGGACTGAAATTGTGCAGAAGTTCTGGCCAAGGGAAGGTCAGTCATCAGACTTTAATGCAGGCCAAGCTGAATTTTTGGTGTTTTTTACTGCCAGAGCATGTTTTGACTTGACATTATAAAATATCTCTGCAGCTCCACAGTGTTAGGTTGTTGCAACACGTTCCAGTAATGGGATTTTTTCTGGCACAGTGACATTATTTTCCTAGGTGAGATCAATTAACACAACATGCAAATGCTCTAGATTTAATTTAGTTGAATCTAAATGAACAGTTACGCCAGATTATCTGTGTTGGCAGGAGGTATGAATGTTTTCCTGAGAAAAGCTCTATTGGAAGTCTTTTCAGCCAGAGTCATGATAAAAATTTTGGAATAAGAGTTTAAGTCTGTAGCTTGCTTGAGACAAAACAACAGATTGGGGCAGATAGGTATTGGCATACCCAAAAATTATTCTCAGAGCAATGTGAACTCATTGGAAATTTAATTTAATCAGAACAAAGCGAGTGACTGCAGGAACAGCAGCTTCTTTTGTTTACATGTAAGCATATGTGCTTTTACTAACTTGTGAAAAATAAAGCAAAAAAAATGTACCAAGTTTAAGAAAGGTGGTTTATTATCACTCTTGGAAACTTTGCTTGCTGTATTTCATAAATAAGCATCCTTCTAAGTGGCAAATGACAAAATGTGGCTCTGTAATAAGAATGGTTCTTTAGGGCCAGGCCCAACAAGGAAAAAAATTCTTTAGTGCCATTATTAGCAAGTACTTTAGCCAGTGGCAAAGGGCAGGATTGTCAGGCAGTCAGAAGATGTTGACAGAGGAATTATTACAGTGGATACCCACGAGCCTGGTGTCAACTGTATAGTTTAGCCCCACACCCTGCAGTATTTAGGCTTCTCTTCCCCTTCAAGGTGTCATCTCCACAGGCTTCTTTGCAGATCAGCAAGCAAAGAATTAATTTTTTTTGCTGTTTAAACAAGGCAAATTTTGCTGTTCTTTTTCCTTTTTGTTTTTTAATATCTATAGATGCTGTAAGCTTGTATTTATCTACTTGAAGTGAAAGTTTACTAAAGTAATCATATGTTTTGCTAATTGGTGTGGTATTCAGCCTGGCTGAGATCTAGCAAAAACCATATCAGAGAATCACTAGGTTGGAAGATACCTTTGAGATCATTGAGTCCAACACCTCAATTAAACCATGGCACTGAGTGCCACATCCAGTCTTTTTTAAACACATCCAGGGATGGTGATTCTACCTCCCTGGGGAGACAATTCCAGTACTTTGTCACTCTTCCAATAGAAAACTTTTTTCCCTAATATCCAACCTTACTTCTTGTGTCACAGTGTGTATTTGGAGCTATCTGTGTGCATAGATTGATGAAAAATACATTATTCACCTATGCATTAGATTATTTCACATATGTCAAAAACAAACAAAAGGTGCTTCACCAATCATCCTCCAAGTAAATTGATTGTCGAGCTACGACATTTTATCCTCAGAGTAATTTTCTTTTTATAATTTACAGAAGAGACTTATTTGAAAGTTCTTCCACCTTAATGATTTCTGTTGGTAGCACAGAGCTCCAGTGTCATCAACATTCTGCACCTAAACCTGCGATCTGCTGAGGAGCTGCCAGATACATTAACTCTTATCAACTTAACAGAGATTTGTTTTAAGAGAAGCTGCCTTCTTCATAAGACGTTCAGATTGAGCCTTGACACTTAATCTAAATACTGGAGCTAGAGGGATTTTCCTGGAGGTAATGTTGTGTGATTATTAGTTGATTAAAGTAGTTCTCTGTGTCAGTTTCAATCAGGAATTGGCCTCCTATGTGCCAGAGACAAGGGTTTATCATGCTGATGGACATTGGTGTGCAACTGAGTGTTTTTCACATAAATTGGAAAGAGCAATTGGGTAATCCCCTTTTGCAAGCAGTAGCAAATCCCACAGAGTAGCTCTGCAAACATGTCCATCTAATGCAGTAGCACAAAGCAGCTAAAAGTTAAATACCCTTTCCACCTCCTGTTTTCATAAGGTAGATTTCCTCGTGTGTCAAATTCGTTATGTATGACACAAGTTCATTGAAAATAAATAGGCATTCTCAGGTAATGAAATTTTAAATATGTCAAAAATGTAATGGAACTGATTTGGATATTCGTCTTAGTGACTATGAACAGAAGAGCTGATTGTAACAAATAAATATTTTGAGGTTTTTTGGTACTGAAATCAGAAGTAAATATAATTTTTAAGCCTATAATCACAGCAATAATGAGCTCTTATTCCATATTCCAAGTACATTATGGTTGGACTTATAGCAAAAGATGGGTCTGAATATGGTTTTATGCCAGCTTTGCAAGAAGGTGCTCAGTTCAGAGGTACATATAATTTTTTGTCCTCATTGTACCTTCGTAAAATTAGTAAGATTATGATGAAATAACTAATTCAAATAAAAGGAGAATCTCATTTGCAAATCATATATGAAAATTGTCTTTAGATTTCAGTTTTAGCATAAAGTAGGACTTCTAATTTCCAGAAATTTATCTTCAGAATTTTTTTATGATCAGTTGTTGTTAACTTAGAATATAGAAAAGTGATCTTGTAGTAATCACATTTCCATCTGCATTAACTTCATCAAAACTCTTACCTGAGAGCTCTTGTTCAGTTAGATCTATTGAGAGTCGCATATATTTTGATTTGTCTAATGTGCATAATTCATGATTTTGCCTCCTTTTAATCGTGAGGAGCTGGTATTTGGAAAGGCACATGTCAGAAAAGGTTTCTTTAGGATATAATGGCACAGATCTACAGCTTGCAAAGACAGAAACTGAGGAGGCTGCTGGGGCTGTCACCTCGCTCAGAGGAGATCTGGCATAGGAAGGGGTCTTGTCCATGAATCCCTGCGTGAGGAACGAGGGCCCCCAGGGCTTCCTCAGGCCAAACATCTGTCACGTTGATGTTAGACCTGAGTGCAGGGCCTGTCCCACAGTGTAGAGAAGGAAGTTTCTGGAAAACCAGTGCTGCCTACTGCCTTCTGCTGGAATCTCCTGTTTTCTGGCTCATTTGGGGTTGCAGTGTATGTTTTTATTTTCACAGACATGCACAAGTTCTGATGTACAGTGGATAGAATCAGGAAGGATAGCTACCTGACCTACTCATAGCATCTTTCTTCAGGGAAGCCTTGAATTTGTATTATTCAAGTTATCATTAAATAGGTCAACATTAATGCAGTATTTCTAAGCCCATATTTCCCCCAATTTCTTGATTTTATCGTACTTCAAGTTCTTGTTTGGCAATTTTTATCACAGGTTCTGTAAATTCCAGGTGACGTTGATTAGTCCAGAGATACATAATTAAGATTCTGCTTATCATACAAGAGTGGAAAAGAAAATAATTTACTTCTTCTACTTTTCTTCTTGACAAATGTAAAATTCATTTTTTTCCATAGTATTAAAGATTGCATGAGGTTTTTTTTTAATCTCTCTTCTTTGTACCTTATGTCATTTGTACTTACTGTGGCTCTGAAGATTTGTTTACCCTGAAGTTCCTGTGGAAGTGAGTAGCAGGAATATGATTGAGATTTTTACAATTGTGTCAGACAAATATCGGATATTCAGTAAATTTTGGTTTTAAATTTTCATATTTTTCATTTAATGTATTTATACAAGAATGATATTGTCCAGTTTTGATAGAAGGAAATGAAAGCCCAAAATGCCTCTGCTGAAAGTTTCAGAAATAACATGCCTGTTTGTATAATTGAACCTTTTAATGTGTTTCTGAGCTATTACCAAGTAGCAGCTGATATGGGGAGCGAGAGGCTTAAGTGTGTGTAAAGCCTTTTATCAGGCATTTAAATTTTTGATAGATTTCTGTACATTACTTAGTAAAAATTGACAAATCAGATTAATGGGGTTCATGAAGGTTATCTATATTTATGTGCTGAGTTGTCCTCCAGCTCATGCTGTAGACCTGAATCTTCTACTGAGTAAAACTTTCAACTGAGTACTGGGGAAGCAGATATCCATACAGTGAAATTAAAAAGAATATGTTCTTTAAAAAAAATGTTTGTACTGTCCTTTCTGAAATGAAGGTAGTACTAGCTACCTTAGAAAATTCCTTTGTTTATAATGAACTTTACATGCCTTAGACAACAGAAGGAAATTTGTGGCACAGAAACACTTCTACAGGTTAAATCATAAATTTTATGTATATAAACTCCCCTTCTTTACATCTTGTCCTCTGCATGATCCCTGCACTATGAGTTCAAATACAGCCCTGTGAAGGAATAGTGTTGAGTGCCTATAGTTTTGTTTTTAGTTTTTGTTGTTCTTTTAGTTACCTAAATGGTGTCTGATTATGAAGGGAGTGAGTATTGTTTTGCAAGAATTGGACTCCTTTGTTGGCAAATGGTAACGGAGATACAGAGAGACGTATTTTAAAGTAGACTGATCCATGGAGGTGCCTTTGAAGCAGCTGTGCTGGTTCTGCTCCATACCAGCTTTGTGGTTGTTGACCACTGAAGGATGCCACAGTCATTCTGAATCTGTGAATTAATGATTATTTGAAATAGAATTAGGAAGAGGAAGGGAAGGGTCAAATTGAAAACTGCATCAATTTATGTGGCCTTATTCTTAAAATAAGGCAAATGAAGCATGAGGTTGTGTTGTGTGTGAGAGTAATATTTATCTGTTCCTTTTCTTCCGTTCTGGTGGTGTTGCTTTTCCCTCAGAATGGTAATTTGTGGCTGCTGCATGACCACACTTGGCAGTGGCACGTGGAGAGGAGAATTGGATACAGCTTTCTGGTCAGGCATGAAGGGGATTTCAAAATTGCCTTGAAAATTCAACAAAATTGAGTAAGTGGTTGTGTTGGTTAGACAAATAACAGTGAAGGTGCTAAAATAAACCAGATCTTTTTTATCTTGCCCACACTCCCATGACACCTTTTAGGATGAAGAGGGTAAGTGCTATCCAGTTGGTCTGGAATGGTTACAGTTGTGGGATAATACAGTTGGCTCTTCAGTTTGTTCTCTAAGTCAGTATTGTACTTGGAGATGTGCTTTATTGCTTGTATCACTCAAGTGGCGTGCGAGCAAAGAGGGATGTAATTGATTTAGCAAGGATGCACTTTCAAATGCAGCTATATATTTTTCATTAGCCATGAATGGAAAAGGAAATTACTTTTATTTTGCAATGCATCATTCTCTTTACCATTATAAGCTTACTTTCAGGTATTCTTCTGAATGTGCAGATTTTTTCAGCAAAACAATCTACTGGGAATTCACTTAATTCAAATAAATCTCTAGGCAGCAGGTTTTTGAGACTTTATTTAAAATAAAACTTCAATGATTTTTTCCCCAATGTTCTTAGAAGGTTTGATATGATTAATTTTTATTTACTAGACTTATATTTAGATGTTTTCATTGATTGCATTCTGAACTATAGTAGTTTATCACAAAAATACCTTGTTCTCAACACAAGAAAATCTTTCAAATTACTCTCCTAACTTGCCAATATGTGTGCATTTTGAGAATGTTTGCATACAGAATATCTCCCGATATTTATATGTTTTAAGATAGAAATCCTGAGTTGTTGACCAGAGGAAGACTAAATGCCTAACATGTTATGTTCTTGCAATCTGATGTTGTGGCCATCTTGCTGTACTTCTCCCCACACCTGCCCAGGCTCTGAAGAAATGTGCAGAAATAATTACATAGATTAATCCTTCAAAGACCAAGACTGGTTCTTGGATATATTAATTGCACCTTGTTAGAATTTAGTTGGTTTATTTTTGCACTAACATAATATTAGAACAGTGTATCATGGACATGATATTGGGCAAATCTCTTTCATGCCTTGGGACATTTGTGCACAAATATCTTGAATACCTTGGGACATTTGCATCCCACCATGCTGATGGGATTTACTTTTTTCCTTTTTAAATTAAAAAATCCCAGAAACCTCCAAATGATCCAAATTCATCAGAGAATATTTTTTTCTTGTATCTTTATATATAATGCTTAGACTTTTAGACCTCACAGAATTCTTAAGTAATTTGTCCTCTTTTTCTTTACTCATTCCTTCTGTATGGTTACTAAATTTTTTTTAGGATAAGAGGAAATGGAATGAAGCAGTGCTGAGACAGGTTCAAGTTGCACATTAGGTAAAAGCTCTTCACCCAGAGATCACTGGAATGGAGCCCCCAGGGAAGTGGTCGTGCCTTCAAACCTGTCAGAGCTCAAGCATACGGTGCTCATATGGTTTAGTTTTAGGTAATCCTGTGAGGATCAAGGAGTTAGACTTCATGATTGTGATGGGTCCCTTTCAACCTCAGGTATTCTACAATTGCAGCTTGCATAGAAATGGAGAGTGACAGTGGTCATTAACATTTTATAATGAGAAAATTGCAATACTTAGCATATTCTAATATAATGCTTGCAAGCTGAGAGCCTAAGTACCTGTGAAGCATCATATATTTTGATAAAAAAGGGAACAAATGTACTGAAGGTTTGTAGCAGAAGATAAATTATAGATTTCGCGTAGTTATTTTATTTAGCTGCAAACCAATGTTCTAGTCAACAAAAAACTGTTCAATATTAGCTTTGCTCTGAGAAGACAAGTATAAAGTACAAATGTAAAACAACTAAATGAAATATTTTCAATGAATGCTTCTAACTTTGTTCATTTAATCAGAAGAGAATATTTTTAGGCATTTTAATTTAAACTAATTTAACTGCTCAGAGAAATATTTTGACAGGAATCCTATTCATGGATGTTTATAATTTTCATTGTAGAACATCTGTCTGCCTTAAATCTACTGAATTTGCTGGTGAAAATGTAATTGCAAATGGATTCTGTATTCTCTATTTTATTCTGTAGTTGTCCTTAATAAGGTATTTTCTCTGTGGTAAGTCCTTCATAAAGCCAGCATAGGAGCAGAATAAAATAATTTTGAAATGCAGTATGGGTTTCAGTTATATCAATTTTAAATTCTCTATATCGAACATACTGCTATTTACCTGAAATCTGTTCTGCAGCTCACAGGATACCTGAGCTTGTAAGTGTCCCTCAACCCCACCCCAGTCAGTATTAATACAGATTAATGAAACTCCCCTAAGCCTCCTCTTCTCAATTTCCTTTGTTCATTTGTGACCACTTTTCTTACAGTTAAATTTTGGTACGTTATGATACCGTATCTTTCATATGTGGAGATTTTGAGGGATAGTTTTGGAAACTTTCTTATGGTGTATATAATGGATGTATTGTAATATAATGTAATGGTCTGTATTGACAGATAACAGCATCTTCAGGTTCCTTTAAATATAGCTCAATGAATAATAACAACATAGATAAAAATACTGAAATTGTTCTAATTGAAAAAACAAAAAATATTGAAGGAGCTGCCTAGCTGTCAGAGGTTGAGCTTTAAACCTGTAAATCACTTCAAGAACACTGTGTTTTTGTTGTATTTATGTGAATGATGCTGAATGAACCAAGTGATGGGTCCCTTTTAAATTACAAGATCAGTGGCAGATTTGTACATTTCCATTAAGGACCATTGGATCACTCTCTATATGAGTTAGAAAGAGTTGAAGTGCAAAATTAGGATCAATGCCTTAGAGAAAGATTTCCTAACAGTTATTTTTGAAATGATCAAATGCAATTCATATTTGAACTACCTCTTCATCAGAAGCCCACTCTTCCAAACTTAGAACTCATCCATACAGAAAGCAAAAGCTATAATAAAATGGGTGTTTGTTTCTTCCGTTCAAAAGGATGTGTATCCGCCTGCAGTGCCAAGAGCTCCAGGAATAGTTTCAAGGTCCCATCTTTAAAAATACTGGCAAATGTTGGGGAGTGAAAGGGGAAAAAGAAAGCACATGATGTTGTTAAAAATTCCTTGAAAAAGAAACTGCAAAGGCTAAGTAGGAACTCTGTAGTGCCTGAGAGGTTTTATTCTTGCTTCTGTTTTGGACTCACTGGAGGTTCATTGGAAGAGTCTTAGAACTTCAGCTGGTGTGCTCCAGCATGATGACGTCTCAGCCTTTTTCTAGGCATTGAAATTAGCCTACAGAAATGTATGAATATAGTTCTTGTCTTAGGGATTCTGTCAGCAAGAAAAATTGTAATTATAACTGTGTACTGTAGCAAGTATATTATGAATATCTAGATAAAGCAAAATGCACGCTGGCTTGTGTTTTAATTTTATGCACTTCTGTAGGGCTGCTTCCTTGCACAGGTTGATAGGATATGTATGCCTGCCAACTGTAACAGTTTTTTCAGTAATTAGGATTTTGGGCTGTTTGTTTGTTTTTGCAGATAAATTTTCACTCACTCATTTGATCATTTTCCCAGGGATGTTTGTACATCACACAACTGATTGGAGCTGTTGCTGTCTAGAAAAACTCATCATCAAATACCTCTGAGAGCTGGCTTTACATGCCATCTAAGTTGACTCTCAGTTGTGTTAGATTCAGTGCCTTGATGAGGAGTAGCCAATTTATTCATATGCTGCAGTGTGTTTCTCTGTCAGATTTCCTCTGCACTCACGGTTCTGGTGGAACTTCAGACCAGTGTAGCTTCAGGTCTTACTAATTGCTTTCTGTGAAAATGTATTTTATTTATTTCTTGCGTAGCTCTCCTCAGATTCAGAATATGAAGCAATATTATGAAATCTCAGGGTTTTCTATGGGTTGGAAAGAAATACCTTGAAAGTTTAGTTTTGGGTAACCCAAAGCAAACCACCTTTACTTTCCAAATGTTTTATCTTTGGTGTTAATTATGTTTACAAGATTAAAAGTTTTGGGCAAGTATAGAGATAGTCAGCAACATATGACCTAGAAAAATCTCGAAGTACTAAAAAAAAATAAATTAAAAAATAAACCAGTCACTCAGCTGTCAGTTTAGATTTAGACATACTACCAAGTTCTTACTATTGTGTTCTTTTTTGTTGTTCAAACATGGTGCTCCTTGCACAGAGTACTGTAACACACTGGAGAAATGGGAAGTCTTCAGGCCCTGGTGGGCATGAGAGTGACATTACCTGTCACTCTCATGTCTTGTGGTTTTTTTTTTTTTTGCTTGTTTGTTTTGGTTGGTTTTTGTTTTTGCTGCTTGTTCTTTTCTTCTGTTCTTCTCCCATCCTGATGCTGTCTCTCTGTCATGCTGAGACTTTATACTTTCCTAAACCTGTATCACTGTTGAATGCCTGATCTGATTTTTATACCCAGATGTGGTAAAAGTATGTCCTATTTAGATGCAGAAGAAAGGTGAGATTTCCTTGCTGAGGCAAGCCCTTAAAAAACCAGAAGCATTATACAAAAGGAAATACCTTTTTGTAGTAATTAAAAACATTTTAGGTGGATGGAGAGTTTTGGTGGTTTGTTTTTGTTGGAGTTATTTATGTTTTTTCTTTTTTTTTTTTTTATTTGACCTTCCTTGTCAAATTTATCTTGCTTCATGACTATATTTCAGTGTAACTGTCCTAAATTAAATATAACTGCTGGGAGAAATTTAACTTCCACGCATTCTGTGAACAAGTTCTTGTTTTCCAAATTCTTTCTGTTTTCAGTGCAAGGCTAGGCTCATTTTTCACAAAAACTTAACAAGAAAATATGAAGGATTTTTTTGATTGATGGTATATACTTTTTGAGTGACTGACTGCCAAAGAGAAAAGGGAGGCAAACCTATTTTGGAAATCTCGAGCATGAACACATAGCCGTAATAGGAGGGTAGGAAATATTTATAAAACTAGATGTATTCAAGATATAACCCATAATACAGTCCAGTTCTAGTGATCTCTGATGCATGTTTGAAGCAAGGAGACTGAAGTGACCCTGGGATGGAACAGAAATAGAAGAAAAAGTGCTTACACTATGAGGAATTCCTACAAATATAGAGTCTGTCCTCAGAGAAGGGCAAAATACTCTTTCTTAGCAACTAAGAACAGAAAAAGTTTTTTTCTTGACTGTGGTTTAACCTTTCTTCTTTGGTATTGTCTGAAATATTATAATTCTTTCATTTAGTGTGCTAATTACATGTTCAGTTTGTGAACTATTCCAACATTTATAGTTTTTGCCCTAAAATTTCAACCTAACTCATTTTTCATCTTGTGTTTGTATGGGTGGTGATTAATATTCCTGTCTTATGGGATCTTCTTAACAGGACCTTTCTTCACTGTGTCAATTTAATTTTGAATTTAATCTTTTCCTCTGATGTGCTTTCTGTCCCTTCATTCTTAATTAATCTGTCAGTTTATGCTGCATTCTACCATCCAATTGTTAATGAAACTAATGAAAAATATTGGATAGAGGACACATCCCAATGCAGCCTGCTAATACATATTTCTCATTTGGACAAATAATTGACAGTTACAGCCTGGTCAGATTTCTCATAACTTAAGCATTATTCCCATAGAACTTAGAGTATTTTTTTACAGAATTTGCATGGGAAAAATAATGGAAAATTGTGTTAAATGGTTTTCAGAATTACTGTACAGTTTTCTTTTCTTCGTAAAGCCCTTTACATTGCCAAAAGAGGACTTAGGATGTTTTTGCATGACTGTTTTTGACACTTCCATGTTGGCTCTAATTCATCTTCTTGATACATTTCAGGTACAAAGCTTAATTATTTGGTATTTTTCCATGAATTAAAATTAAATTAGATTGCCTGTAACTCCATAGTTTCCCATAGTTTGCCCAGTCCTAGCTTTTTTAGGCAATCTTTGCATTTGCCCCCTCCTAGTTTTCTTACAATTTAGCTGCCCTCTTTGATTTCTCAAAGAAAACTGGGAATTCAGACTGCTGGATTGTTTGGGGTTTTTTACTTGTTGGCTGATTTTTTTTTTTGTTGTTTCTGTTGTTGTTGTTTTGTTTGGTTGGATTTTCTTAACCATTCCAGAGCTTTGTTGTCAGCAGACAGCAAATAATCTTGTGTTTGTACCCTAAGAGTGTTACATAAGGGCCAAATTCATCCTGACTCAAATATTTTTTCCCCACTGTTATTTATGGACCTTATAGTGAAGGTCCATATATAGTGGACCTCCACTTCCATATAGTGAAGAACTGAAATGAAACTGCAGACATTCGTTTCCTTGTTATATTTAGACAAAGAAGTTGTGATGATAAGGAGAGCTAATGCAATATGAGCAAGTGGAAAAGCTCAACTCAACTACTTCTGTAGTTTTTCAGCAAGTGAAGGAGCATTTTGTTGTGCTTTTGCTTAGAAGGAGTTCTCAGATTAAGCCACGTACATGGGATTGTCATTGTGTTATGAATATTGCTAATTATATTTTCACCATGTAAATATTCTCTCTATATGGACTGAGGCTGATGAAAACTTATTTGTGCCTCCCATGTGATAGCAATGCAAATCACACTAGGGTCACTATAGAACTCCCCACAGGTTTATTTATTTCCTTTCAAACTTGCTTTTGTTGTTGGTGCAGGGATGTGCTGAAGATCCTCCAGGGCCAAGGGGTGGCTTGGTTTAGATCCACAATCTTTTACAAGTATTGAGGGTTCAGAGCAAGGGAAATGTGTCTTCTAAAGAGACTAGTACCCGTGTAAACTGCTCTAAATGCCCCTGCAGTGCACACTTGTACAGTTTTGCTGTGCCTGGGCTGTCTTAGCTGGAGAAGATTCCTTGCTTCAGACAAGCACCTGTTTCAAAAATGTCAGTCCTATCATAAGCTTCAGAGTCTGCACCAAGTGCTTTCGGGAAAAACTCTTGTGTTTTCAAAGCCCTCATTTGAATGTCCCACTGTAAAAAGGACATGTGAAATTCAGGTTCCTTTCTTTCCAGTTGTTAATTTTCCCCATGTGAATTAGGTCAATTGTTGAAGCAAATGAGCATAATGTTTGTTTAAATGGGGAGATTAATTCAGTGTCTGGTTCCCTAATGCTTTGCATTTTTCCTGGCTATTTCTCTTTTTCAAGACTGGTTTTCTTAGTTTTTTTTTTTAAAAGAAGAGTATATATTTGTGCTTAGTATTTAAATTTTTCCTTGCTGAGCAAGTTTGCAAGAAGCAGTTCAGTTTCTGGCAAGGTAAAGATGAGGTTCTAAGGAGAGTCAAAACTCTGTGACTGGTGCATTTTGTTATGTAAACTGCACAAATTGCCTGAATACAGGAACATTCCATTGGGTGAAGTAATGAAGAATGTGGGAAACTTCAGCAAACTTCTGAGTATTTTTTACTCCAAATAGCAGCTGAATTTATGGATTTGCTGCTGATACAGATGCAGTATACTGCTCCCTAAATAGGGTGACAGGCTGAAAGTGTCCTTGGAGCACCTTGTTTCTGTTCCAGAAAACATGTCTGAATGCAGAAGACCTTCAAATTACTAAAAAATCCTTCATAAGAATCAAAAAGAAAAAAAAGATGCGATACATTAAAATCTGCCTTGTTAGAAATTTTCTGCATAATTCTGCATTTGGATGTAGTTCCTTCAAATAAGATATTAGACATTGAAGCCACCATTATTAATCCTAAATATCCCCTTTTTTCAATTAGATGTAATCTTGGTGTTACATTTCATAACACCAAAAAATAGCAAACTCGAGGAATAATGAAAGCTTGATTATGAACATGCCTTTCATTTTCTTGTGACACCTGGCACACATGAGAATGCATCTATGAACAAAAATTGTTTTCTGCAAAAATATGAATGTAAGTGTTCTTTCTCTTCATGTCTTAAACTTTGCTAAGGTCAGAAAAAAGACTGAGATACTGCATGAAATTTGGTTAATAATCTGATTTGTTTAAGATACATTAATAAACTCTAGAGAGCTTACCAACATCTGCCTGTATTTTAGTATACAGGGAACTCAATTTTGACCATGTAATTTTTTCTTACAGTTCTCTTTAGAAAATTTCCACTTTCTTATTTGCATGTGTATCTTCTCAGCTTTCTTTTCTACACCTTAATGGGTGTGAACATTTCTCAGTGAGATGCTCTCCTCAGAACAATACAGTACTGCATGCTGCCCATTGAGAAATCCTCCTCCACAAATTAAAATGAAGTAAACCTAGGAAATTGTGGCAAATTATAATTGTATTGCAATTATGAATAGGGCTGAAAAAGAAGATTTTTTTTTCTGATGTAGGACCAACTAAGTATTCCTTAGAGACACTAAGTTATTAACATGCTAATGAATTTTTTTTTTTTTAATTCTGACCAAGTTGTAGCCAGCATGAAAATTGCCAACATTGACATTGAAAAGAGTTTTTGAATTGCTAAGTGGAAAATTGAAGAGAAATTGATGTTTTACAGTAAAGTGGATCTTTGATTAAATGTTATATGCAATCACCAGTTTTCCCAAAAAGTTGTGGGGTGTAGCACACTTCAGGAAATATTGTATTTCAAATTTTATACTCCTTATGTGAATGTGTTTTATGGGAACATGGGGAATATTGTACTCTGTGGAGAACTGTTCTCACTTTAATATCACTTCATGTTCTCTCAAAAAGGGGAAGAACTGTGTATAATTGCCAGAAAGAGGAACAATGCAACCCAGACTTATGTCTCAAGTAACCATATTATTTTCAGTAAAATAGTCAGGAGCTTGAATGAAACAACCAAACAAACTTTTGGTTGCATGAGAACTCATGTCCCATATATAGCTGCAGGATTATAGTGTGATATACAGTTAAATATTCCCAAAGTTTAGTAATAGCTTGCTTTTGTCATAGATTTAATAAAATTTCATTTGAATTTATGATTTGAGAGAGGAACAGTTCTTGAGTTTTTTGATGGGTTGGTAAATAATTACTGGAAATGCCTTCTGAAAGGGAAGAAAAGGGACTCTTGCTTGTCATGATCCCTAAAATCTACAATGCCAAGGCAGAGGATGAAATATCTGTCCTTGAAACTTCCTGCTAGAATACTCTTTGTGGTCACAAAGATGCATAAAATGAGTGTTCTGATTGCTGTTTTGACATAGAAGAATTGATGTTTACTAAGGTATGTTGGATGTCTTTAACATCTGAACAATATGACTTACATTTATTTTGTTTCTTTTTGGCAGCCAGTAGTGTGGATTTAATATGTTTTAAATCAAATTGCTGGCTTCAGAACAAGTTCATTAAGGACTTTGATAATGAAATATTAGAACAAGCGAATTGCATTTCAACATGAATTAAGGCAAGCACAAGTTTAACAAGGTTCGTGAACTGGACTGAATTTATTAGGCTTTCCTTATCTTCTCTTTTATGTTATTAATTGAAAGAATATGCAAATCAAATAACAAGTCAGAGGATGTGAACCTGTAGAAATTAAAGATAAATACATGATGGACCATGAAGTCCTGAGTTTCATTTTCTGAAGAGGGTTGATGTTCACCAGTTCTGGGCTTTTCCCCTATTATCTGGTTTGAGATTTTCACATATCCAGTAAAACTTGGTTGCTGAATTCTAGGTGAAGAATTAAATAAACTTTTGGAGATTATGAGCTGTTGAAAAAGTGCCTTTGTTCCTCAGTCCTTGCCTGTGAGCTGTATTTCTGTTATAAAAAACCAAGAGTTAGGAAGCTGGCATGTCATACTATCCACTTGCTGCTGTAAATCCATGTCCCTCTCTTCTCACCCTTTCCCAGGAGATTTGGGCTTTTTGCCTGTGCTAGGAAACCTGCATGTCATCCTCTTCTGTCAAGCAACAGTATTTGAAACAGTCCCTCTAGAAGTGAGCAGAGATGCTATTTTTGTACAAAATCATGCTAAGTTCAGTGTTGGTATTGATTTATGCAGAGTTCAGACAACACACACTGGAAATACTGCATGCAAATGCAATTAGGATGAGCTTAATTCAACTTCTTTACTAGAGTACAAACAATAAGCATTATTTATAAAAGTAACTTTATTTCTATTGAAGGCGTAAATTTATTCAAACTGGGGAAGCTCCTGATGGCGTTGTTATTGCTAGGATGTTCTCTGCGTATGTGTGGGAGCGTGTGTTGCTCTCTGGTAGATGGCATTGACGGCATTGGGAGTGGAGTTCAGCGCACCATGGAAATGATGGAGAGGTCATGGAATGGTTCATCCTCACCCAGCTCCTGCCTGGGGCTGCAGTGGTGCCTGGCAGGGAGGGACTGATGCATGGGAGCTGCGGATCATGGTTCTTGTTGTGCAGATGGAGACCCATTTGCTCCAGCAGGAGTTTTGGTTAATCTCTCTGCACGCTGCTTTTAGCTTTCAAATATTAAGGTTGACCTTTTAATAGGGCTGCCTGATCTAACAAATCCTGATTTTAACTTTTGTTACTGTGCAGGCCACTCAGGTTTTCTACGTTCTCTGTGCTTGCTGACATGAATACTGTTGTCCCTCAGCTGGGTAAGGAGCATCGTAAAAACTCAGTCCATCCCAAACACAAACCAGTATTTTCCTGAATTTAATCAGTGAAAAAATAATCCAGGGAAAGAGTCGAGAAGGAATAAATAAACTATTTTTTAAATTTTGAACCATAGTTCTCATGGAAAAGCATTTCCTGCCAAGTACCTGTACTCAGTCTATTACTCAAATGCAACTAAATGTTCATTTGTTGGGTAATTCTTAAATGTGTAAAAAGATGCATCTATCTGCAGCCTGCAAAATCTGTCCTACACTGTTTTGGTAATAGCATTCAGCTGCTTTGGAAAACATTACAAGTTGAAGCATTAAACAAATATTGGCTAATTAATTGAATAATTTAAAGAATAAAAGTATATTTCCAGCGATGCAGAAGACTGTGCTTAGCACATAGAATAGCAATACATGGATTTCAAGTGTCTTTAGCAGATTTAGAAGATGCATTATATTGTGTGAATACATTTGGATAAATGTCTTACTCTGATAATTTCACATTTATAATGACTGGTCTTAAACGCTACAAAATGGCCAACAGTGTCATGATTTTTAAAAAAAGTCCATGTGAATACTGAAAATACTTGCATGTTTCCCTTATCTACTGATGTTTTTATGATGAAATAGTACTTTAATTATTATATGGTGATTGCTGATTTTAGAAATTGCAGAAATACTCATATAAGTTAGACTAAAACAATCACTAGAGTATAGTAATTGCACGTCTTTTGTTTTTAGGCTCAGTTTGGGCATAATTTTAAATAACTTGTCCCTATAGAAAAGACAGTACAAAAAAAAATGCAACCAAAATGTCAAAGTTTTATTAATGACCTAAAAAATTTCTCTTCAGCACATACAGACACTATACAGAATAATACTAGTGATAGCAATTATTCAGCAGTTTCTTGGGAAAGACTACTGAAATTGATGAGCAGATCACCTTTTCACAGGAGTTTCCTTTTTTGTCACACTTTCAATTTCTAAAATATTATATCCAAAATTCAAACATTAGCCTTTATCTAAACACTTGCCTTTTGTGATTAGGGCATTCCTATGATTTTTTGCTCTTCTTATATAAAAAGCATTAGATTACAGTGATCATAAAATTATCTACCATTTCTCTGGGCTATTTGGTATTTTTTCCTGTTGAATTCTCAAGTGGTAGAAAATCAAATAGTCTTCTAATGTATTTTCTCTTTAAATAGCAAACAAAAGGGAATAAGAGACTATGAAAAATGCTGCTGAACCTCTCTTCAGACTAGACATAATATGATGCTAATAAACATCACTCGGATATTCAAACAACAAAAGTTTTGTTTTTCAGTTTTCTTTTAAACTCCAATAACCTTGGAAAAATAAAGTTGTGTAGAAAAGAAGCAGAGAAGAGGAGGGTTGGAAAGAAAGAGAAATTATCTGTTAGTGTTAGAATCTGCGCTAAGTTTGGAGACCCAAAAGCATGAATTCAAATTTCACTTGGCAACTGCATGACTGAGTGAAGTTTTTTTGTCCTGATGCAGACAGGAATCGTACAAGATTTACAGACACAGTAAAACGCTTTCAACAAGGTTGCTGCTGTCAGCACTGAGTGTTTCTCTATAAAGTATTATTTTCAAGCTCCAGCAGGTAATAAAGCAAATATAATAGTGCATGCTTTGAATTTTCCCAACTTCACTGCTATTTGCAATGCTAAATAGATGTTTTCTTCATCTTGCTCTTATAGTCTAATATTTAATTCAATTAAAAATATTTCTGCAATATTTGTAATTTCAGAAAGATTTGGTTTCTTTTGTGTCTCTGTAGGCAGTCTTTCCAACCCATTTTCTTTTTTTATATGATGCATGTATTCTTCAGTGTATTTTAGGAAAATAATACCTTTTGCAATGGCAATGAAAGATCTTTGGCCTTCATAGTAATGCAATTTTAGCTGAATATTCTTTTGCTGCTGCTTCTTTTGTGCCTCTGGTGCTGATACAAAATTTAAGGTTATGAATACGTCTTAATAAGACTGTTCATCTTTAAAGAAGGAACCTTCTTTGTGATGAAGGGATTCTGTGGTGAAAAGTTCTGTGTAATGAATGTGCTTGAAGAGGGGGGATTGTATCTCACAGTATGGAAGCAGTTGGGGCTGTTGGAGTAATTGGAAGCATGATGGGACAGGGCTGCTCTGTGGCTTAATGTAAATAGTCACCTCCAAAAGAGGAACTGAGAGGAAGCATGAAATAAGTTTTCCAGGAACAAAGCTGTCTTTGCAGTACTTTATGGGGAAATTTATGTGAGTGATTAGCAGCACTAAGTTGGGGCAAACAAATCATCCTAGTGGAAATTATGTCAAAGTAGAGTGAGGAACAAATGTGAAAGTGAGAGTGAAAACAAATATGAGACACTATGACGTTTGGTGTGTTGGATAGCTAAGGGCATTACTTTAGTTAAAAATGTGGACTGCATGTTGTGGTCAATATTGATGGAGAGCTGCTTAGAGAAAAGAAATAGGAATGAAAATGAGGATCTGAAAGGAGACAGACCACAAGACTGTCAGGAAAATATGAGTTTTGACTTCATGAGTTTCCTGAAGGTCAGTCAGTCTTATGATGCTATCCTTTCTGTTTTTCCCTTGGCATAATCCAATAACGTGGTTTCAAGTTCTCAATGTCCAACAATGTACTCAGTTACTGTTATTAAAATAGACACCAGAGCCCTTACCAAGCTAACATCTACAACATCAAAGTGGATTTTCTTTAGTTTCATTACAAATATTTATATAATCTATCTCACGCTATTATCTGTATATCTCCCCCCTTTTTAAAAGTTTTTCTTTCTTCACTGATGAACTACCAGTAGAGTGGGTTCTTGTTCCATATTGTGAAAACAGAAAGCTCTTCCATACATGCTCAGAAATGTGACTGTTTATGGAGGTAAGTAACGTTAGCAAATGGCTTTCTTCAGGTTGTCTGCTTCTTCCATTACTTATGCAAATTAGTGGAGCCCAAAAGTTCATATCTGAAGGATGAAATCTGCAAAGTCAGTGGGAGAGGAAAGCACAGGGTTGGAATAGTTTGGTTTTGCTGTTGCTTTTTGCCAGAATTTACCGTGTTTGATCGTACATTTTGTCAAGTTTGCTGGTTTTTATATCTGTGGGGAGCAGAAGGCTCCTGCAGGCAGAATAAAAGGCTCTTGGGACATCATTTGTCAGCTAATCCCACTGTTAAAAAAATGCTCTCTCAGGAGAAGAAAATCCTGTGCTATCTTCACAGCTGTGAGAAAATATTGTGCCACTGTGAAACTTACTCATATCTTGGGTGTTGGTTACCCTCTTTCATTTAATGTTTCTCCACTGGGACACTTGTCAGCTTGCCCTCAGAGGAGACCTTCTGGAATCTCTCTTGATGGTTAAAGTGGTGATTGCAGGAGGAGTGGTAGCTGCTTTGTTTCCTACCATAACTCCTGTTTGTAGATGAGTGTGGTGCTGGCTCTGATACTTGCCTGTAATCAAGCACGCACCAGGTGGCCATCACATGGCATTCAGGTGCCCAGCACGTGGCAATCATGCGGCAAACATGTATCAGGCATGTGCCTGGCATGTGTCATTCACATGCCAATCATGTGTCTGGCACATGACATTTGCACACCTACATCTGGCAGTCATGAGGCCAACACTTTAGTACAGAACAAAATTTGAAATGTAATGACTTAGTGCTTCTTGGGCTGTAGGGCTCAGAGGCTGTTGCTCATCTTTTTCATTAATATTTAAGTTTGTGCAAGGAACTTTGAAAACCAATTATCACTTTGTTTGATTAATTCTTCAATAAATTAAGACCCCTGCAGAAATGCTTGATATAAGAAGCATCCAGGATAGATGATCACTGCTTTGGTTTGTGTATGAATTCTCCCTGTGACGAAAGTTTCAGAATTTGCTGAAGCAGCAAAAAATCGATAATGTGGAATGAAGTCCAGTCAATGAAGAGTGATAAGTGTAGTGATCAATAAGTGAGTGATTTGTGAAAAGCAGTTGATGACAGTGAGTGTGTGTTGGTTCCAGATGTGTTTGCTGTAGGAGCAGGGCATGCTGAAATGGGTAACACTGCTATGCTGCAAGGTAAGCCATTCCCATTTTCTTCCTGGCAGTTAAAGTTGATTACAAATGGCATTATTTGGCTCGATTTAAATAGTGCTAAGTGAAATAATGAGGATGTTGTCTAAACTAGGGAAATAAGGGACAGAATGGAGTAGTCTCTTGTGTGCAGTCGCTTAGGGGAAGGTCACTTGTTCAGTTATTTGGTTTTAGGCTGTGGTTTTGATGGCTTTGCTTACATGCAGTGTTCTCTCTTCGTATGTCTCTGTGACAAACAAAAAGAAAATGTGACAAGAGTTTCAAATAGATTGCCATTAAAATGAAGCCAAATTAAATGAATGTGTATTGGGAGATTAATTTTTTTAAATTTGGTTGCCCATAATTCAGAATTCAGAAATTTCTTAAAGAAATTTCTCAGGGAAGAAACAATATGTAGGTTTACGACTGATGTAGCAATTTGACATTGTTTGGATGTTATATTACCTTATAGAGCTCCTCTGATTGATCACATATACATTGACTATTAGTTTAATGAATTGTAGCTTTGTGAGTCAGGTACTCGACAATGAAGTTTTAGCTATTGTAATCTTTGTACTTTTTAATCATGAAAGGTTTTCCTTTTCTGATTTTTGTCTTAGAAATTCTTACTCATGCAGGTAATCCCATTAAAATTCACTGAGACTGCTAGTGTGAATAGTCTGGTAGTCTGGATCTAAATTAATAAAGGAATCTCATTTCTATTCTTCTAGAGTACAGGTATATAAAACACTGAAAGTGCTTTAAGTGTTCTTTAACCCAAGCTGTAAAAGATACCATAAATTTAAAAAGTGACAGTTTCTGTAATACATAACAAGAACAGCAGAAATTATGGTGACTGTTGGGATGCTGAAAATACTATGAATTTCCTTTAGTTAAAAGGAAAACAAGAATCTGATTCTGCTTTTCTTGCACTGTTTTTATGCCATTGTTATGCCATTATGCCACTGAGTTCAGTGGCTGTCAACCTGACTTGCATCTGTGTGTATATATATATATCTATATATATATTTTGCCTTTTGAGGAAAACTGATCCAGTTAGGTGTCTGAGTTTTTAGTGCAATGAGCACCATGTTGTAAAACTGTTTTATATATAGCTAGAGGTCACTACTACCATTGTATTTAACTTTTCTCTAACTTCTCTAAAAAGTTCATTTCCATCAAAGTTATGTACATGTCTGGTAACCTGCAGTGTTTTCGATTATGAGGTGAATTGGAGAAGGTAATTCTGAGCACAAAACCTGACATATCAGGCAGTTTAATATTTTGTGAAGTTTTCTAAACATTAGCCACAAAATTATTTTTCATAATGAGTTAATCTGAAAATTACATATATATTTTATCAATATTCTTTAATGACTTTTACTGCTAAAAAAATTTTTAATGAAAAGTTGAGTCACCATTCTTAAAAAATTAGTTGAGCAAATCCCAGAGATTTTTATAAACTGGTTCTATGCAAAACAGAGTTTATAAGCTGCTTCATCAGAATCAGCATGCCTGAAGGGAGAAACTTCATAGGTCTTCCAGGGCTTTGAATTCTGCCATGCTTGACTTCTCAGGGCTTTTCAGCATTTTCAGCCTACCCAGCAGGTTGAGAGATGCTGCAGATGGCCAGCAGAGCTAGAAAGATTTCCCTCACTCAGCAGGAGTCGTTTTTGCAGACCACAGTGGCCGAGCAAAGTGCTCAGGCTGCCGAAAAGCAGTGGCTCAGGGTCTGTGCTGTGAGCACTTGCTGCAGAGAAGTGCTGCTGTGAAGGCCTCCCAGAGAAAGCTGGAACTCATCAGCTATTTTACATTCTCTGTGTGTGTGTGTGGTGTAATTCTCATGCTTTCCATGGTTATTTTTCAGAAATATATCCAATCATGAGGGAGGATGTTTCAGAAAGAACCATTGATTTGTAATTATTAGCTGTGCATGCCATATAAAGCCCAATAAAAAAAATAACACGGTGGTGGAATCCTGAAGGTGGTGTTCCATCACAACTTTGCATGGAAGAGATGTATAAAAATACACAGATTTCTGCAAAATTGGGAAAAACTTGCCTATTTTAGAAGCTTTTTTTGTATTTTAAGATTAGTAAGGCACTATCATTGATTAATGAGTTCAGTGAACTCCTGGGCCTCTCTGATAGGCTTTAAGTTTTGGAATATACTCCTGGACTATGCTGTGCAATCAGTAATTTGAAACAGGGCCTGACTTTTAGACCTGAAGTGGAGCAGCAGTTCCTGCTTTGAATGGGAGATATGGGCTTGCATTCTCTAGTGTGTCCATGTTTTCCTGCATTTTCATACCTTTATTGTGGAACTCTCTATGTCCAAATTCCAAATAAGTAATGTATTTCAGAGATCTTGCATGAATAAACACTCACAGAAATAATTTCAAACCCTCCTCTTACACTTAGCTTAAAAGCTATTTGCCTTATAAAAAATATAAGCAAATTCTCCCTAATATGCCCTGCCTTCATTTTCCACACAATTCAGCAGAGGAGTGAATTACACTCGTGGGAAAGTAATGCAAGGGAAAAGCTAGTGCCATAAATATCTCATTGCCCAGTACATCCTCTTAGGTCCTGATATTTTATGATGCATTTTCCTGAATGTGCACTGGCACACACATTCACCCTGTGGGATTATAGCAGTCACGCCTCGAAAATATATTTACATTCACTAATAGTGAATCACCTGAATTTATCCCAAATAAAAAACAAATCATCCCACTTTCTGTATTCAGTAATTAGATTCCTTTTGCACATTTTTATTTTTGATGCATAAGCGTTTCTATAAATGGATTACATCTGGGTACTGTGATGAAAAGGTTATTAGAAATGTGACACAGACAGATAGTCCTTGTGTTAAAATAAGTCCCCAGTGGCAAAAGCGAAGCTCTACATTGGCCTTGTGTGACTGTAACAAAAGATTTTAGCTGCTGCTCTGGGACACTGTGTCACCCCAAGGAAACATCAGTAGGTCCAGGTCCCAAGATTTGTCTTTCAGATTTTTGTACCAATGCATGTCCAGGATAGTCTGATTTGCTAGACATTATTTTTAGATCCCTAGTACTGATGAAGAGATTCAGATAAATGTATAGTTGACAAGCAGAAACATTCTATCAGCCGTGGAGACAATAGCAAAGGCGTTGTCTGTCAAGCCATGATAGAGAATATGCTTTTTAAGTTCCACACAATATGTTTATACTTCTCAGCTAAAATTGTAACAGCTACCCAAGAAACCCACATGCTGTAAACTAGCAAAAATTGTGTTCATATTATCATGAATGCAGGGGTGAATGCAGTATTTAAAGAAAATGCAATCCAGAGGTTTGAGGGTAAGATAAACAACAATAACTCTCACAAGCACTTGCAGAAACATCTGCTAACATTTCCAAACACAACAGACTTTCACCTTGATGTGTTTGCATTGCTTGGAAAATGATCTGGTCTCCATTAAATTCAACACTAAATGGCCCTGTGGGTGTAATGAAGCAATAACATAATAAAAAAAAAAAATCCCTATACTTGTAAATGTTGCCAGAGCAATCTGAATGTTTTATAATGAGCAGATAATCTAAATAAAAAAGATTCCTGCTGTGAAAGTATAAATGATAAGATTCAACCATAAGACTTTTTCCTCAAGTTTTTTTTTTTTAATTTTTTAACAGTGTTTTTAGAAAAGCATTTAAAGAAAAGCAAAAGTAGAACTTTGTTTGATTTAGAAATATTTTCCACAGGGAGCAGTGATTGAAGCACTAAAATTGCTCTAAAATTGTTTTGGTCTTCTATGGTTCCTGTGTTTTCAAGGTCTTTTGTTTAAGAATATTCACAAAGCAATTCCCTAAAACAAAATTATAACAAAATCAAGGGGGAGATTGTCTTTTGGATATTTTTATATGTGGTAAATATTGCTATTTACTAGGAACTTAGAAGGTTTGAAAATTCAAACCACAGAGCTCTGTAAATATTTGGAAATTATCTTTCAAATACAACAAAGAATAATTTCTAAAATTTCTTAGATTTAAAAAAAAGGAAAACCCCACATATTTCTGGAATTTCTTTTGAACTGAAAACAAAAAAATCTTATTTTCAGTTATCTCTTGCTCGTAGCCTTTAATTTCCTCTTCCTCATTGTTACTACATTTATTGCCATTTTATTTTATTTAATTTCATGTCTAATGGCTGCCTTTTTTGTGCATAACAAAGATTTTAGGGATTGAACTGTCTTTCTAAAAACTATTACTTTTTATTCTGCAATGTTTGGGTTTCTTTGTGGAAAGTGGTGGTTGTTTATTTTTTTAAACAGAATTCCCACAGAGCTTATTCATGTGGCTTGCCTTTTAATTTTCTTACTGTTTCATTTTGTGGATGTATTTTCATCAGCATATTGCCAAAATACTTATTTCTGAAATACTTAATCACAAAAGGGAAAAAAAGAGTGCCTGTGTATCCAAAGATATAACCTATCAGCAAACTTGTCACAAACACTAACTGAAAGTTAATTTTAAAAATTGCCTACTTGGATACAGTGGTAGTGATTGTATTGGAGTGTTAAAAATGGAACTTTCTCATCTGCAAAAAAGAATTGCTTGTTAATGCCCAAACAGCTGTTCATGCTCTTGCTTTCTGCTGAGATAAAGTTTTGATTGGATATTTAGGTACTGGGAAAACTAAAGATATTTGAGAAAATGGCACTTATAGGATATATGAATGACAGGGTTGTAGGCTGATTTCACATATAGGAATTGGTCCAGAGAGTCTGTAAAAAGGGATTTTTATCTATGAAATCAAAAGTAATATTCTTGTATCAGCAGTAGTGTGGCCAGCAGGACCGGGGCAGGGATTGTCCCCCTGTGCTCAGCACTGTTGAGGCAGCGCCTCAAATCCTGAGTTCAGTTTTGGGCCCCTCCCTACAAGAGGGACATTGAGTTGCTGGAATGTCTCCAGAGAATGGCAGTAAAGCTGGTGAAGGGTCTGGAGCACAAATCTGATGAGGAGCAGCTGAGGGACCTGAGATTTTTTTAGTCTAGAGAAAAGGAGGCTCAGGACCCTATCATTCTCTGCAGATACCTGACAGGAGGGTATGGACATGTGGGGATTGGTCTCTTCTCCCTGGTAACAAGTGATAGGAGATCTCCTCAAGTTGTGTTAGCAGAGGTTTAGACTGGATATTTGGGAAAATTTCTTCAACAAAAGGATTATCAAGTAGTTATACACGCTGCCTAGGAAACTGATTGATAGAGTTGCCATTCCTGGGGGATATTTAACAGCCATGTGGATTTGGCTTTTGGGAACATGGTTTAGTGGTGGACTTGGCAGTGCTGGGTTAACAGCTGGACTTGAAGATCTTAAAGACCTGTATAAACCTAAAAGATCCTATTATTATAATTCCCTATTCTATTTTTTCCCTTCCCTTTAAAACCTGTTCTGACTGCTCACCTTCTCAGAAATATTGCTAAACCCAAGGTTTTGTCCAGCAGAGGCAGCTGGAATTGCAATTGGAAGTTTCTGTCCCTTTTGTTTGAGCTCGGACAACTCTGACTACCATGGACAGGAGTTTTGAGTTTAGAGGCTGTGAGCACAATTTCGTACGCGAAATCAAGAATATGGAGTAAAATAATGCACTTCAGGTTGCTTGACAGCAGCAAATTTTCTTGGTAGGCAGAGCCTGCACAGCTTTGCTAGCCCTACCATTTGTCATGCTAATTACTGCCTCAGGTACAAGGTCTGTACTGAGATGTACTGCTGGTGGAGAGGGAAGTGATGAAACAGGAGCTGCGCACTTCACCTGCATGGGAGGAACATCCCTCTGGACCTGGGTAACATACCCACAGCTGAACCTGCGTCTTTTTCTGGCCCTATTTTATGCAGAAATCTTTGTTTTCACAAGGACTGTTTCTGAAAACAGATTGAATAGAAAGCAAATGAGGGAGTTTTCATGGCTTGTAAGTCATCACTGTAGTGCTGCTCAGATTTTAGAAGCTGATGTTTGCAAATTAATTACTTAGCCTTTAAATAGTTCCAAACCACCCAAAGTGCTCCATTATGTTAGCACAGGCTTGAGAAATAGATATGTATTACTAGCTAATTGAATAACATATGGTGTTGATTAGTGCTTAGCTCTTTTTATAGAACTCAATTAAAAAACTGACTGCAGTATATTTTCAGACGATGAGATGTCTGTTAGCTGCTTCTGGCACGAGGGAACTGCTGAACCAAGAAACGATGAACTTTTTCTGCTTAGTCCATCTGTAAGTTCCTTTAGGATCTCTTGGTGTATGTGGCTGTGATGGGAGCTAGGCTGGGGTTTGTTCATTTGCTGCAGTATTGAAATGCAGCCTTTCCTGAAAGATTTGAGTGCTCTCCCGGTAGAGCAAAACAAAAGCCCAGGCTTTTATATTCTGTGCTATTGCTTAAGGTATACAAGTATACAATGAGCCTGTTTCAAATGGATAAGTATCTATTCTTATAGGGTTCAGTTTGCAGAGAAGCATTTCTTGGGAGGAGTCCTAGGACAGAGACATAAAATTATAAAGCCCTCCAACCCCAAATAATGTCAATCTCATTTTACATCATTCCCCCTCAGCAATAAGCACATGTGGAAAACGTGCCTTTATTTCTTTTGCTTGGTGCAGTTTTTGCTTTAGAGATTATTTTCCTCTTAGGCTTCACAAAAGCACCTGAGATGATGATGATTATGAGCTTCTTATTATTCCCATGGATGATTGAAGTGGTGTAGCAGCTAGCAGCAGTGATCAGACTGGTTGGAGCTGGTAGGATGCAGAGAAACAATAAACAAGAAAAAAGGATGTTTCCCTCCCTGACTTTTCTTGTCCCCCCTGCTAAGATACCTCTTTTTCTCTATTTTGTGTGGAATTTTTAAAGAGAAAATTTCGTAAATATAGACTTTAAATGTGATTTTATCTGAGCTGTATTAGGCACACAGCAAGAAGAGATACTGAGTTTTATCCACAGTTTTATCACAGACTATTAATTTAGCTTTTGGGTGTATGACCTGACAAAATCTTCCTCAATTTCTAGAAACAAGTGATTATTCTTACTACTAAAACTCATAGTAGAAAAGCCTTCCTACAGTGTAAAATTACTTAATGCATATATTTTCCAGATTTTCACATCAAATTTTATTGTATTATGTGCTATTCGGTATTTAAATTTAATCAGAAAGGCTCAGAAAGAGGGAGACCCTGAAAAATTGATTGGTTTCTAAAAAGCATTTCAGAACCCAGTAGCTTCCTATTCCACAGCAGCTCTTCCACTGAAACGGTGATCATCCATCCATCCATCCATCCATCCATCCATCCATCCATCCATCCATCCATCCAAAACAGATGAGTCCTGCAGCATATCCTGAAGGTTACTGAGGTCATTTGGGAGGGAACTGTGTTCCACAGATGCAGAGGTTTCACCGTGAGTGTCCTGTCACCGCTTTGCTGCTCGGTCCCCTTTGCTGTGCGTTTGTTGTGCCGCAGCCGCCATGTGCAGAATGGGCCGTTCGTGACCTCAGTCACTCTGGGCTCTAAACCAGGAGCAGGTGCAGCCGCGACCAAAACCGGAAAGCTGCAGTGTTGGGATCATACAGTGATAATGAGGGGGTGGAAGAAGCCAAGGATATTTTATTTTTGTATTCCTGATCCTTCCCCCAGGCTACCCTGCCCCCACTGTCCATGTTTAAAATAGATGGCAGTATGATGATTTTAGGCTTCTCCCAGGAATACATTTCTAGAGCTAGCATTTTATTCAGTGAGCTCAATTAAAGGTTGCAAAGGCAAGTTAGCACTCATGGGCTTTTTGGTAAAGGTATCACAAGTACCAAATGCAGCAAGGAACTTCAGTGAGCATAACATAAATAGGAAAACTTCAGCACAGAGATCGCAGTTTTGGGAAGATTCCTGGCACATAGTTCCACTCACAGTGTGAAGAAGATTCTTAAAAGCTTGATGCAAAAGTCACTGGGCAGCAGTGACTTATGTCAACTGGTGATGTCCTATCACCTGAAAGATAGAACAACATATTTATGATGAAACTGGAAAAGATGAGAAAATTCTAGTTATTACCAGAGGGTGTAGTACGCCAGTAACATCCCCCAAATATATGAAAACTGACAAGGTGAAGATATTGATAAGTGATCAGTCTCTCTTTTTTTCCTCTTTTTTTTTTCTTTTCTTTTTTAAACATTGCATTAACAACAGTTTCTTGAAAACAGATGGTATCTCTCAATATTTGTTGTTATCTGTTGATATCTCAGAAAATGAGTACTATTATTATTAACTGCAAAAGTTCAGTCTTTTTAATGTTTGGAGAGACATTAGCATGGGCAGAGCAAAATTTATCCCATCTAATTTGAGATCTACAGCATAGACATCTGCAAATGAAGAGGAATATATTTTTCTGACCACAAAACACCTGAATTTATGCTTTAGTCTGCTTAATAGTGAGATGACTCTGCATAGGGCTTCTTGGTGAAATTTAAAATGTCTAGGAATAGAGTCTGGGAATGAGTAACTGAGATGCAAACATCTGCATCTTTGATGATTGCTACTTGAATGTCTTTCACAGTTTTGAAAAGAAATATTAGAAATCCCTGAATATAGTAATTAGTGGACTTTGTCCTTAATGCCCTGTCCATCTTTTCTGTCCTTCAGCTATTACAGGAAAGCTCTAATGATGTTACGTGCTTTTCTAAGGAAAGCACATGGTAGATGCACAAATCACTTATTTCCAAGGTGGAATTTCCCTTATTATTTTATTGTGCCATTACTGAGTGTGCAGTTTTAAATTGTGTTTTCTGGAATGAAATTGTAATGCAAGACAGATTCTATATGCCAAAAATAAGACTTTAATGGATTAGACTGTTTTGACTGGAATATTAGAAGGATGTAATGACATGGTAATACATTTTATTAGGCTGCCAGCTTATGTGTGTAAATGTTTCAAAAGGAATGAGACATGCATACACATAGCATACAATGTTTAATTTACTAGATTATATTTGCTTACAAAGGTGTACATCTCGGTTGAAAAATCTGTTTTTTTTAATAGTAACCTTATGTCTATATAGCTAGCACTATAGGTCTAGAGATATATTGTTCTTGTAATTCTAAATTCACACTGCTCTCTAGTGGGGAATGCTTTCAATGCAATAGATTTTATATATATTCATGTACATGTATATAAAATGAGATTACTGAACTGTTACTGGCATCTAGACCAAATCAGTAAAACTTATTCTATTGCGATAGCATTTTAATCATTATACTGCTTTGATTAAAGACTGAATTTACTAATTTAAAAATATTTTAAACAGATGAATCTTTGGAGTGAACAAACTCCAGAAAGGCTGAGAGTTTGATAGATTTATGCTTCTTCCTCAGGAGAAACCTCCTCCCTGCATTAGGAGAAATTTGCTATAGGTCTGCTATTGAAAAACATCAGGTTTTCTTCTAAGCTTCTACAGTCTCACAGTGTCTTTTGCTTTGGAGTGAATTGTTTAGCTTGCTTTCTCATCTCTTGCCTTCAACAGCTACAATCCTAGATAAGAGCTGACTACACAGAAGCTGAAATAATACTGACAGATCTAGTTGAGTTAGGTTTAAATCTACAGCAAGTGCAGAGGTCCTCTCAGACTTGAATCTGTCATTTTTTAAATGACATGGGGTTTGGTTAGCATAGAACACAATGCTAATTAGATATCAAGCAGATATGAAAACTGAGATTGAAACTGATTTGAATATTGATAGATTTTAGACTTTCTTCTTTAGATAAATTTGTCTTTGTGATTTGATTTGAAGGCAATAATTGTCTTTAAATCTTTGCAAGATCTGTCAAAAAAGTTGAGCTGATGAAATTTAAGTCATTTTAAGCTATCTGAAGAATGATTTGCAGCATTTTGCTGTAATCACACCCAAATCTGGAGGCTTGTTTTAGACACTGAAACTCTTCTGGATCTGGCATTAAAGACCCATTTTCTTGTGTAGCTGCAATAATCTTTTTTTGTCTCTAGGTTGATTGATTTGTCAATTAGAGACCAAACAGCATCATTGTATTTAAGGCTGCAGTAATTTTGTCACTCAAAGTATAGATTAGATTCTTTGTCTAGACCTTCATTTATTCACTAAGTCTGGGTGAACAAGCACTTTAAAGATTTATATGGTATATAAAGGTCTCATCAAAATGCTAAGTTGGTATAACATTTTGCATTCCTTGAATAGTAAATTAGGTTTGCAGTGCTCAGAGCATGTCTTTACCTGTGCCATTTCTGCTCACTTTTAATCAGGGAAGCTCACAGTTACACTGGTTTCACTTGAAGTTCTGCAGATGGGATTAGCTTCTCATTTCTGCAGTTGTTGTTGCTGTCTGGTATTAGCTGAATCTAAGCTAACGATCCTTCAATTATAATCCTGGCTGGTTAAGATAAGAAACTAATAACATGTTTATTTGTCTTTGAAGTACTCTGAGAAAGTTGTGAAGTTATTAGACATGGGCTTGAAAGCAATCACAAGATGTGGGGAGAGGATGACTGGGGCTGCTAAATATTTAAAAAACTCAAGGGTGAGGTCTGTCCATTTAAGCTTATTGAACTAATATATAATGGGAGGGAGGTTCTTCTGTTAATTATACCTTCTCCCCTTTTTCTTCCATTGACTGAAGGGTTGTTTTATCTCACATTTTTTTCTCAGCTCCTGCAGTGTTTTTACTCTTTCTTAGATCAGTTATCACAGGAGGTGCCACATCCATATCTAATGGTAGCTTTGGCATCATTTGGCTGGGAAGTTAGTCAAGTTACATCAAAGAACTGCAGAAGTTGAGCAGAAAGCAAAATATATGAGTGGAAATATAATGTCAAAATATAAAATGCAAAAAATTATTTTCTGCCTTTTAGTGGTTTGCAGATATTGCTATCTTTTCTATATTATTTTGTGTTCTCATCAATTTTCTCTCCTGTGTTTTTTTTCTTCTCAGAAAATATGAAGAAGCCCTGGAGCCCCGATTTACCAGTTGATAACCAGTCATGCAATTCAGATTTCACATCTCTCCCAGACAGGGAAGGTGAGAAAGAATTAGCACCTGATGGCACTGAAGAAAAGAAGGAGAGAGAAAAGAAACACACCAATTTCACTTTGTGTAATGTCTGTAACATTCAGCTGAACTCTGCTGCTCAGGCACAAATCCACTACAACGGCAAATCCCACCAGAAGAGGTTGAAACAGCTCAGCAATGGAAATCTCAAAAGTGATAATGGTAAGCATTATAATATATAGATCTTTGCCATGTTTTGATCTGAGAATTGCAGCAATGTGCACTATGTTGATATATATGAATATAGACTTTGTTTTATTCAGACAACAAGTACTTTGAAGTTAAAGCAAAGGTTTTTGGTGACTTCAGAGTGCTGGAGGTCATCCCTAGCATCTGGCAAATATCTTAACATACACCATCTGTATTATTACAAGAGTTTTCAGTTTATATTTTGTTTACATAATGATGTTGATTCAGATTCTTTCTAATTTCATTTACATTTTGATGATTTTCAGCATAATCAGTGATACTCCATATTTCACAGTCTATTAGAAAGGTTAACCTTGTTAGGGGCATGCTTGCTTTTAATGAATATAAGGTGGTTGTGAAATAAATTGAAACTAGTACATTACACAGAATTACATTCCCAAACTCCTTTAGCTTGCTTATTCTGGCTTCAACCCACAGCTAACATAAGTTTGTTTCAAGATCATGGCTGAATTGAAACAGAGATAGAACAAAACTTATTTTGACTTTGAGCAATTTCATTGACAGCTTTGAGGAAAGCATTTCATAGTAGGTGACATACTCTTCAATCATCACAGTGGATTGTGATCCCCAAAGAAAAACACATGTGGCTTTTTGTACTAAGGCAGATTAGATAATGGAGACCAATTATGGTCCCTGATAAGAAAAAACAAATTACCATGTTGCAATTTTTTCAATTTAATAACAGGTAGTACTCAACTTTGCTGTACCATGTATAGGGCTGTACTGCATTCTTATATCTGCTTCTGTGTACCATGTCAGAGAAATAATTGTCTTAATATGTTGCACTTAGGACTTTCAGACTTTCTTTCTCCATCTCACACGTTGCTTACTATTTTATACCTTGAGTTGATTCCTGCCCCACTTGCAGAAGGATATGTAAAAAACAATCCTTAGATAGAACTTCATATTATTATTTTAATAGTCTCTGCTTTGTTCCCACACTGAGAGTGGGGAATAACTGATATTTTGACTATGTTGGATGAGAGTGCTTTTCTGTGTATGAGGTGTTGTACTTTTCTGTAAAACACAACAATAAAACAAATAACACCCCCATAATATCCCGCAATACAATTAAGTTTGTCTTTAAGTGGCCATTGGGACTGCAGCATTTGACAATGTTCGGAGTTCAGGCTTAGAAAAAAATGCTACTACCATTAGTAGGAGCTGTGGAAATGCATAAAGAAAGATTGATTTCCTAATTGATTAAAGGTGCAATGTGGTTATCCACAAATGCATTCTCTATTAGACCAAATAAACACAGTCTAATTTATTGCTATATTTGTTTAAGGAGGAATTGTTATTGTTATTATTAGCACCACAATTTTGCTAATGATAGAAAGATTTTTTTCTGCAGTTCATTTTTGCACTTTAATCCATGATAATGAAAGAATTAGCAATTAAGCAATGCTGAAATTATTATCAAAGAGCTTCAATCATGGTTCAACATTTATATTCTGGAGAGGCTCAAACTAGCAGTATAGCAGCATATTTCTTACTTCCTCCTTAGGAGTATTCAATGTTGTGTGTAGCTGCATCAATTTGTAGTCAGAAAATAGCTGTTTGAATATCTAGCTCTTTGTTTCAAAGTGCAATTGTTTTGTGAGTTTATGTGAAACTTAAGGATTTTCAAATCTGGCAGATCTTTAACTATCGTCAAAAGCAGCACTCCGATGAGAAAATATGTAGGGTAGAGTATAAGGAAGGGTTATTTCACATGTCACCATGCTCAGTTCTCTTCAACTGAGTGTTGTAAATTAGAGAGACCAGTATAAAATATTTCTTGCTAGAAGTTAGAATTGAATAAGAAGTGAATATTTGAGTAACCATCCTCCTTTCACTTGCAATAGAGAAACTCTCTGAGATGCCTTTTTTGAGACGAGTATAAATCAGAACATGAGAGTCCTTTTACCATTATAGGTTTTGTCATAACTTGTATTTCTGAAATATGGGCCACATTTTTCTGACAAATGATTGCTTTGTTGATGAGACCCCAGCAAGCCCAAGTGACATATGACCATGACTAAACAAATTATGACTTGAGCATTGCAATTTATCATGTACATGCAAATGGTGCTTTTTGAAGGTCATTGATCTATCTAACTGTTACCCATACACATTGTTTTCTCAATGTATGTCAGAAGGATACTTTATTTAAGAGAATGGTGTTTCTTGTGTGGAAGTCCAATTGTCACAAAAGACAGCTGTTGTGGTTGATGTCCACATTAGTGACATAATAATTCTAGATACTGGATTCTGCTGTAAATTAAAAGTATGTAAATGTTCTGTTTTATGCATTGTCTTCTACGGTTTTGTCATTATAGTTACTCAGGATGTCTCTACATGTGAATGAAGTATCTGGACTATGCACAAGGAAACTTAATTTCTAAATACAGTGTTTCACAAACTCTGTTGTATTTGCCTTTGCACTGCTGGATGCTCTCTTGCAACTAACATACGTGGAAAGGTTGGGAAAAATATTGGAGCTGTGATTTCCCATTTTGTTTCATCTCCAAATTATTCCCATGAAGCAGGATAGGTTTGTGTGTTTTGTATCACGAGCGGATAATAGAAAGGGAGGATTGATTCATATGAAACAAAAGCCCATGTCTTGTTCCAAAATAATTTGCAATGGACTGCTGAACAGAGGTAGGGTTCAGCTGTATTTGCATTTGACTGTGTAATTAGAGTTGTCATGCTACAGTCATCAACTTCCAGCTGTGTGAAGGAGCTTTTGTCTGTTGGACTTGAATTACAGAACATTTACTTTACTTGAATATCTCTGCCTAATTTCATCAGATAAGTTGCTTATGCAAAAAGTCTGTTAATATCTGCAAATCTATAATCAGTAAATAATGTGCATTGTGGGTTTAAAAGCAGTGTTTCTTTGCTGCTCTGTTGGTACCTGGACTGTATTTGAACAACCAGATATACTCTGAAAAGTTTTGTTAGTTGCTTATGTATCTGTTTGGCAGCTTTACTGTACCATACCCCTGTGGTTCCTTCCTGGGGCAGGGCAACTGCAGAACAGCACACTGCAGCCACAAAAGGGACGTGAACCCAATGTTTCTTGTGTCATTACTTGGTACAGTGATTTGTGATGACTTAACAGGATATAGTGAGACATCAGCACTTCTGTAACTGTAACATGCTTTGGAGCAACACAGTTTTTTGTGTACCTTCCTCCTAATAATTGCCTTTAATGTCTCTTAAAAAGACTTCTCACACTTTACTCATTACACCCTAGAAAATATTCTTTTTACTGGTGATTTTTTTTGCTTTTCTACTCTCATGCATGCAGTGGAAAGGTGGCAAGAAAGTCAGTGAAGATTTTGAGTATGTTTTGGGATTAAAAGGAGGACAAGATGCAGTTCTAGTCTGGTCTGCTGACATTGCACCACTTCTCATAAAACCTGCCTGGACACTGTGGGAAGAGGTGACCTCTTGTGGGAAATCGTTTATTCTAACCAGCAGGAGCAAAGCTCACAAAACTCACTGACAGAATGGAAAAACAACTGTGGATGCAAACGTATAGCAGCACCAGTGAGAAAGCTGACGTTTCTAAAATTTTATGTACACCAGAATTTCTTCTGTGCATTCTTTTGTGTAAATTGCTGAATCATCGTGAGTGAATGAGGCATGGTTAGGACAAAAGCTAAAACTGCTTTCCTCTGCAATACTTTTTACAATACATTAGAGAACAAACAGGAAAAAATGAAGGAGGTGAGCAAAGTCACAAAATTAATAGAAATCTTTGTGCTTTCTGAACTGTTTTCTGAAAAAACTGATTTCTGAGCCATTATTGTTTTGAAACATAGAAGGCTGTGAACCATTTGGTGGTGGTTTATTTATCTAGCTCTCTAAATTCATAACGCAGACCAAAGTCTGTCCAATTTAGTATGTTTTATTTATTCTCTTTTAAACTAAATCTAACTACAACTCTTTTTTCGCTAAAAATTTCATTAAAGCAAAATTTTGTTGTAAAGCCAACAAGGACACTGAGTACAAGGAAAAAGAGAGCAAAAAGTATCAGAATTTTCCCACTTGCTAATTTCAAAAAGCAAATCCCTTAATTCAATACTTAACATTGCTTTAGAATGAATAACTATTTTACTGTTATGGTAATGAATATTATGAAATATGCACTAAAAAGGAATGTATATTTCCCACACTTTATTCTTTTTTCAACTTCATTCAGTAGTTGAATGTAGTTTCCTACAGCAGCATTTGAGGTGACAGTTTTCTTAAATCTACACTATACATTTTTTGCACACTGGTCAGAGAAAATGTTTATTCTTTTACAAGCTTTCTTTTGCATCTAAATCCTTACTTTTTACTAATCTGTACATAGAAAATCCAGGTGATTTATCCAAACTGCTTGCAGAGTTTCTGTCCTTGTACTGTTGTGTTACTATGTATTTTCTGTCTCCATGCTGCTATTGCATTTTACACCTCTGCTGTCATGTTTTGTGATCATGAAAGCTGATAGCTTTGGGGTAGACACATTCTTACTTTTAGGTGGTAAACCACCAAGTCAGGACTTTCAGAGAAGTGGTGTCATCTTCTCTTTTCATTGTGTTAGCTCTCCTTTCAGAGGAATAGGATTGGATGGGACATGGGAAAAAAGAGGAGGTCTTCAGGCAAAGTATGTTTTCCTTCAGAGTAGGTGATTTTTCATTAATTTTCTGGCAAGTAAGAGTTGTCAGTTCAGCTTGAGATGTCCCTGGAAGTCACATATCTTGCCTTTTGTTTTTTTTTAACATCCTCTTCTGATGCAGAGCTTCATGGCATGTTAACAGCAAATCCGATATGTGTTTTCCTCTGATTTTAAGCTTCTAGTTTGTGGATCATACATGCCAGTATCTTGTGAAGCATCACAGCAGGTTCCCTCTGGGCAGTAGTAATATCTCTCAAATGTCAAAGCTGGAGACTTCTAGACATGTAGGACTGGCTAAGGGCAGTGTGTTGTCACTTCCTTTGCTTCCAAATGTAAATCTTCCTCCTTATTTCAGAGCACTTGTCTGTTTTCATTTTCTGCTTTAAATAACACTTTTGCAAGCAATGCTTTGAAACCACCATTTGTATTTGCAGAAGTTTTTTATTTTATTCAGAAATGTAATACCACTATATAGGACTTAATAGTTCACCAAAAAGTTTTATCACAAGGTGAATGAAAGAAACTTAAGAGCCAGCTCACACTGGTCTCATGCATGGGAGATACTAATAAGTATCATAGGATCTACTTGCTTTTGTGAGTGTATGAAAAGGATGAATGGATGGTAAATGTGGACAAACTCTTAACATGTGTGCAAATATCCATGTGGACTTGCTGTAGTTAGCTATCTGCTATTATAAATAAATGCAAATGAACATTGCTAAATTTTAATACAGATCAGTCACAGGTAAAGTTGACACTGTAACAAGTTGTAGGAAGGCTGTGGGGAATGTTTATTGAGTGCATCTGGAATAACTTCAATAACAGCATGCAGTCACATAGATAAAATATATTTTAGCAATTCCCAAAACATTATTTTGGGTTTGAGGGGAAAGTCCACAGGAGTTAATAATTTTTCATGTGGCATATCTGGCAATTGGTTCACTGAATAGGACAACAAAATTTTAAAATAAAGTATGGAAGTTTGTATTACTGTGAATTTTAATCATGGGTAATTTTTCATGGAGATGATGGATAAGTAGAAATTCATGTCTAAATATACTTAAATTATTTTTGAAGGTCCTTATTGTTCATCAAGTGCACTTCAGGATGTGCTTATGTTTTTTTCTTGAAGTATAGTTCTGGTCTCAGCTAGGAAATTCCTTTGTTTTTGACTGTCTTAACTGACAAATGAAAAAAATGTTCCGTAGCAGCTTATTATCAATCAAATGTTTAAGGTGTGTGGAGAATCTCAATCAATAAGAACATCTGCCTAAGGTTTAAAGGAGCCTCTAATAACAGATTCAAAAAGTTACAAACGATTCAGTTTTCTACCTGAGTGTAAGACTGCTCAGATTCTCTTTTAATAGCCCCTGCTGTATAGAGTGCCCTCCTTTTTACCATCTTGAGGCCAGATGCTTAGTAAATTGCCTTCATCCAAAGGACATGGCAGTTTGCCCAAGAGAAGTTCAAAAGTGGCAGCTGAAACGAGTTTAGAAGTGGGTCCTTCTTTGCTGTCTTTTAGCACACCTGGAGAGGGTTTTTGAAGGTGTGTGAAGACGTGGAGGATGGAATGCTTAGAGGTGTCCTCAACAGCTCACAAACGCTGCTGCTATGTGCAGGTTAGAGGGGTGAAAATCTTCATCCACTGTTTGCCTGCTTGCTACATCTACTCTTCCTTACTCACTTCTCTGCATATTCCAAATATTGCTCTGTCACAGTTTGCTTGTCCTTTTTAGACATTTATAACCGGATGTTTTCAGGCCTTTACGTTGCTCCTAGGTGTGCAACTCTTTCTACCATATTGAAAAATAACTACCCATTATATCCTCAAATTTGTGTTTAAAATGCACTTGAAAAAAAATGGGACATCCTTCTTTTTGAACTTCTACTTTGCATCAATGTAGCCTCTTTCTAATTACTTTTTTCCCCCTGTTTTTGGGGTTTTTTTTGAGGCTAGCACCTGCCATGCAACCTATTTTTCTGAAGCAGTTTTTCTCTCCACTTAAAAGATAATGCTGTTTTAGGCTAGTGATATCTTCACGTTTTACCTCTAGCAGGAATCTTGATAGTCAATGCTAAATTAGCTGGATGTAACTCAGTTACTCTGAGAGCAGTGTATGTCCATCTGTGTTGTTTCTGAATGTGTATGAGGTGTTGGTCTGCCATTCTTTGCTTCTCCCTGAGTGTGGCACCATTCTCATTTCTGAGAACGCTGGCATTTGATCTTGTACATACAGATAACAAACTGGTGAATCCTGTTTTGCAGGCTCTCCATTTAGTTCTGCTTATATCACTAGGTCCAATATAGATTATGATGACCATGGCTTCCATCCAGACCTTCTCAGTAACTTGTCTTCTTTAAATATGGTGGGGTGTTTTTTTCCCCTGCACTGGCATCTGGTAGGCAACAGATCTTCTATGTGTCATGACAACGCACAAAGTTTATCAACGCTTCCTGGTATTAATTTCCTAAGAGCTTTTCCCATATTCAGTTGTTTTCTGACTTCAAATTTAGATCTGTACTCTTCAATGAAGCTATAAAATAATAATTTTTTTTTGTGTCTCAAGCAGCATTAATTTTTAAAATTATTTAGGATATCACAGAAACCATGCAGAATTTTTGAGCTACATCTGAGTAGAAGAAAAAAAAACAATTATCCTGTGTGAGACAAATTTCAATACTGCTGACTTTTACTTATTCATGGCTTTTTTTTCCCCTCTGAATCAACATTCACTGTCATCCTGATAGTCATGCCGCTGAAATCTTTAGTTAACTTCTTAAGCTCAGACATATTTCTCAGTAGGGGAAATATATCTCAAGATCAGAGATTTAAGACCAGTGCCAGTGAAATTAACTCCAAAACCTGTTGATTTCAAGAGAAGGAGGCAAGCTCCTCATTCTATTCAGGAATGATGTCCTAGGTTTATTTGTAGGATATTGTTTTGATTTGTACCTTATTTTAAAGTTATTATTATGGCATGATTAAAAAAAAAGTAAAAGACTATCTTATTTATTTATTTATTTAGTTGTGTTTTTTTTTTTGGTCATCAAACTGATGAAAACCAATGATTACATGACCATAGTTCTGACTCAGCTCTATTTTCCCCTATGTTTGCTATAGCAGATTTGTGAAAAAAAGACTTGGGTGTCCTTGTGGACAGAAAGTTGAACAGGATTCATGAACTACACAATGGGATGGTACCATGCCCATTTTTGGGCCCCCAGTGCTTCAAGAGAGACATCATTGTAAGGCAGTGGGTGTGGAAGAGCATCACCAGGCTGGTCAGGTTACCTGAGCATGTGACTCACAAAGAGAGGTTGACAAGGCTGGTTTTATTTCCTGTGGAGAAAAGAAGGGCTCATGGGGGATCCTATTGCAGTCTTCAACTTCCTTGAGGGGTTTTTAGGTAGAAGATGAATGTATATGAAAGGGCAAGAGGGGAGCTTCACAAATTGCAACAAGGAAAGTTCTGGTTAGATATATGGATATAAGCATTCAGAACTTCAGTGTAAAAGTGGGTAAGCACACGACCAAAGAGGACGTGGAAATTATTCTCTGGAGACTTTTAGAATTCAACTGGATCTAACCTTGAAATTATTTCTGCTTTGCGTAAGATGTTAAGTAAATTCCAGAGACACCTTTCCACTTGAATTTTTTTAAGGTTCTGTAGAAAATACTGGTAAAACTTCAGTTTTAAAGGTTCAGAGGCCTACTTGCTCGATTTACATCAGGCAGGACCAAGATATATATAGCCAAAGGCTTAGGTTTTTCTTCATAGCTGTGTGTTTAAAAAAGAAAAAATAACCGAGAAAATTCCACTCAGAAAGAACATCAGGGTGCTGATGGTATTTGGCAGAAGCAAAACAAATACAGTAAATTCTGTATTCTGTGAAAGGCTCTGAGATGTAAAATGAGCTGTTGAAGCCTTTTTTACTACCTTTATTTTTTCATCAAATTGCCTGTAGCATATACTCAGAACTGCTATTGATCCATGTTACCGTGTGTCTAGTAAAGATATAAAGTAAAATTCTAGCATACATGTATTTTGTTTTTAGGCCTTTATTTCTGTCATTAGTGGTGTCAGAGGGAAGAATAGATGCTGCAGGATGCAGGAAAGAACATCAGATACAGTCTTGTTCAATGATGTTTCAAGACAGATGTGATCTTCATAGAAGGTCAATATTAATAACCTTTCAAACTTTCTTTTTCTTAAAATAAATTAGCTTTTAACCTAAACTGTTGAGGATTTCAACAGTAGACTCTGTCATGTAAACAATGGAGTGATCAAAAGCTCCTTAGAAAAATTATCCAGTAATTGATATCGAATTTGTTTATTGGTTTTATATGGTGTTTTATTTTCTGACCAATCACAGCTTTTATTTTCTTAATTATTCTTAATTGAAAACTAATTTTCCTATGTTAAGGGAGACATGGTTTTGTATTCACACATCAGTAAAAGAGTATTCCTAATGTCTTAAAATCCTGAAATTTTAAAGAAAAAAACACTACCACAGTAATTCACTGTATTGTATTTTATTTCTTCACTGACTCCTTTCATGCCAGCGACCCTTGTCAAAACCAGATGAAATATGCTTGAGAAAGCCAAAGAAAAGATCCTGGAACTGTCAGGCTTTAAGAAATACATATTATTCAGAATTGCAGTGTTGTCATTTAAAGACTTTTTACTGTGAAATAAATTCTTTCAAAAACAGTGGCAACCCTCTCTGTTCTTAGGAGCACTCCAAATTAAAAGATTGTGGAAACAAATAATGTTACAGCTAAAGAAAGAACAACTAAATTAGCTTATAGCTGGCATAGAAGTTTCAGCATTATTCAAGAAACGCTTTAATTTCTTTGTGAGCCAGAGGAGTTTATTTGAATAGATTGACTCTTAATTTTCTCTCTGTGGGGCTGTATGTATATAAATTTATAATTTTTTTTTTCTCTTGGTACAGGGTAAATTTTGTAGTCTAGGTTAGTTTAATCTGTTATATACCTGCAAAATTTGCTGTAAGGGGAATAATCTGCTTTTTTTGTTTTTCCTTTGATATTGCATACAGCCCATCCTAAAAAGACCATTGAGCACATTAATGAGAGTACTAAAGGGTCTGACTAATTTTGAATATGTGTGCATATTCTGAGTACAGTGATTATATGTTCATACACACACATGTACATCCACAAAGCCCACTTTATTCTTAGTCTACATGGGAATTTTTTTTTAGTTCTTGGCTACTTTGGCAGAAAATTCCAGTGCTGTGCTTTATAGGGAGTGCATTTGTGCACCATCTGCTGATTAGCCCAGAGTCCTGTATGGTAGTCAGCTGTTAGTTTTTAATCTTTGAAAAGTGTAGTCACTGGTGGTTTTTTTTGTTTGGTTGTTTTGCATGATCTTTTTTTTTTTTATAAATTTTTTTTTTCTGAAGTGTTGCAATACTTTATTATTTAAAGGAATTTTCTAAATAGTATGTGTTTATTTTGTCAAATTGGAAATTATATTCATGATGATTTCAGATAAACCTCAGCAGGAATAAAATTTTTCAAATGATGATGTAAGTTTGTTCAGGGGCTCATGCCAGAAAGATGATTTACATTTCTTCTAACTCAGTTTTTATTATTTTTTTCACATGCAAATTTTATAGTCCAGAAAACTTGCTCTTTCGCAGTGTGATATAAGGTTTTTCCTTTCTTAAATGTTCATATGCTTCTATTCAGTAAAGTCAAGAAAGATCCTCACACATTAGTATTCATATTATGATACAGCTGATATAAATAATCAATTATCAAGATTAGGTATTATTACTTCTGCCAGATCTCTAGAATTATGTTAGTTGTTGTAGGGTTAATGAAACATCAGATCTATATGCATGACTTTTTTTTCTCATGGAAAATGGAGTAGTACAGTTACTGTGCAGGGCTATTAGGATATCCCTGTTATATTATAGTAAAAACTTGTATTCCTTACTGTAGTCACTCTTTCTTAATTTCTTTGGACAATGGCCTTCATAATATTGCTTTCTTCTTTTGCTCACTAACTGTGGATATTTTATGAAGTGTCGTCACAGAAAGCTTGAGTATTCAACCTTTTCTGATCCCCAAAGTTACCGAGAAAGAGACTTGTCACCCTGACTTACTGTGAGTGGATATCCAGAGGATTTCTGGTTAATGTGTTCTGACAGAACTCTCCATGCTCCACAGTTCACCTGCTATAGATGTTATGTTCAAATGTGCTGGCTGAAGCAGCATGTGCAAACACAAAATGGCAGAGCTGGTGAGTTAATAGAACAGTTTCTTCAGAAGGACAAGGAGAGGATGAAAACAAATGATATCTGCTTCATCCTTTGTATTCCTTTGATAATAAAGCATTTCGCAACATTCTGGAAATCAGTGCAGACAGCAATACATACACAAAGCACAGCAGGATTTTGAAATGTGCTCAGTTTGTTTATTTTGTGTAAAAATGAGCCTGTCTCATTTTCTCTTGGTATTGTGCAAGGGTGAAAAACACCCACTGTGACCCAAAGAAGCCCTATGGGAAAGACAGCATATTACCCATACTGAGGGCACTAATCCGGCCAACAGCAGCTTCCTACCAGACCATTTTGCTGTAACAATGTGTGGGGTTAGGCTCATACTGTTTAATCTCACAGAAAACTTTAGAAGGCCTTGGCTCCTGTGGAGAACTGCTCTCTTTGGTAGTGAAATGCCCTTCACAACACCCTGTGAACAGTGGCATGAGCCCCTGAACAAACTTACATTTATGTAGAATGAAATGGAATCAATGCGGCGGCACGAGGAGAATGGCTAATGAGGGGATAGTAGGATTTGAATGGGGTTGGTCAGAGCTTTTTTCCTGATTTGATGAGAAAATTAGTCATGAAAATTCATTTTTATAGGATAGGATTAACTAACAGAGGAAATTTTTGCAATGAGTAAATGAACAACTGTGGGTATGCCTACGGAACAGGGGAGGGAGCTGTTTGTCTTGCATGCTGAAGTAATTGAAAACCTGACAAAACACAGAATATATTTTGTTTCCTGACCATCTTGAAGCCATTAGGGAAATTAGCATAAATTTCCATAGAATTCATATGTCACATTAATTTGAGTGCCTGTTGCATACATTTCCTACTCAGATGGTGGGCTCCTTCTGCCAGACACCGGCAGGTTGGTGCAAATTACCCAGCAGAAGTTGGAATGTTCTTTCATTGCAAACTGATAAAGCAAAAAGCATATGCACAAATCCAATACCTCCCCAGATCAGCTACTCTCTCCTTTCTTCTTCTTTCTTCTTCAAGGAGCCCTGGGAAAAGAATTCATTGTCTTTATCTGAGGAAATCTTCAGTGAAATGCTTATCTGAGGACTGCTTGATTTTGAGCAGGTTAAAGACTTCAAAGTTCAACTGTGGCATTTCTGAACTTTCTGGATTCAATGATAGTTTAATTTTCTGCTTTGTTTTTTTAAATCCAGACTTTGAAAATAATGCTTCCATGCTACACAAGTTAAAAAAAATTCTTAGTGACTGGAACTATGTTTTAAGAAAAGACACTTCTGCATTGTATTTTATACCCCATATTTATAGTAGCCAGACAATACAATCCAAAACCAACCTTCACACCTGACTCAGCACAAGCAAGATTTATCCCAATTTATTTTATATATATTTTTAGCACTTAAGTATTGAGCAATGAATCACATATTTCCTCTAGGGAATTCAGGTCTCCTTGCACAGAAAGCCTTGGGTGAGCCTTGGAATTTTGCTTATAGAAACATATCTCACTCTTTATACTTTACTAGAAGAAAAAATCTCTTAGAGCACCCGTAGCATATTTTTTGTGTTGCAGTATCATCAGTTGTTCTTCTTCTATCACTAGTTTAATTAGATCCTGATGTGTATGGAATTTTTTAATACCATATGGTAATATTATATTTGCTGTGTTGGCAGTCCTTGGGATGGGATTCTGTTACCCTTATCACTGTTTAAGGCAGAAGGAATGTGAAGACCCTAGAATAATACTATGAATAGCACAAAATAACTCTAGCATCAAAAATTAAAATTAAGGTTTATTGCTTTGAGGTTTGTTTTTTTTTTCTAAATTCTCTTGATCATATGCAGCCATTTTTCCTCTTTGCTTTTCTTTGTTGATAAACCTTGGCATTCAGACGTAACTTTCTATCAAATTAAATTGCAAAGAAGTAATTCCCTCAGAAGCTCCCTTTCAGCTTCATTACAAACTCATTGTATGAATTCTGAAAGTGTTGGCAGCTATAGTTTCATGATGTTTATAGAATTGCTCAGAAGTTTACAGCAATTTTTTATTATTTTTCTTCTTTGTGGAGATCAAAGTAACAAGTTTTTATTGTTCTGTGGTTGTTGACATACAAGACCTAAATTCCCACAGGTATGGTAGATTCTAACATCCTTGGCTTTTTGCAATTAGTGGAAAAAGCCCTGGTGGGTATTTAATTTACCTGGCAGTGCACTGGTGTTTGAAGCTGCTGCTGGCAAATTCTGGAAGGGTTTTTTCTGAGTAAATACTTGGGGCCTTGATCTGTGATTTTTTAAATGCCTTTGGGAGGTGAGATCAGATGCATAAGAATGCGATTGTGTTTATTTTTTACATGAATCTCACTGCTAGAATCCTTGGGGATTTGCTGTATCAAAGATATTTATGAGAATATTGCCCTTGGCTACAGTTTGAAAGGGAGCAATGTAGGACAGGGACAGATGAAGGGTAGGCAAGCTGGTGACTCTGGTCACAGGGAATGTCGAGAGTCTCCTAGATCTGGATACCCTTTCTGATGCATAGCACTCAAGCAAAATAGGAGAGTGAGCAATATCCAGCAGTCACATTTCCACTTCAGGGGTTTGTTTGTGTATTACAGTTCCTAAATGTTCATAATTTCAGAAACAGCAAAGCATGACCAGGATTAATCGTTCAGTATATGCTGTTGTCCGTGCACGGCCTCATCTTATTTGGAGAGCAGGATTTTCAGCCATGTGACATTATATATAAACTTTGCTGTGAAGCAAATCTTTGTTATTTGGGCACTTGAACTGCTGTGTTCTTTCAATTTTTCTGCTTTAAAGGGAAGAATAGGGCAAGAAAATAGCAGTAATATCTGTCAGGTTTGTCATAGCCATTCCCCAGCATGTCTACATTTAGGCTTCCCATGAGTAATAGGTAATAAAAATGATCCAGCAAGCATAAAGAGAATTGTAAAACCAAGTTGTCGCTGGTTTTGGAGGTTTTTTGATTTTTTTTTTTTTTTTTTTTTTTTTTTTTTTTTTTTACTGAGGATGTATAGTTCTAGTAATAAGAAGAAATTATTTGCCTTCAATTCAGGCAGAGATCTTGATTAATTACAGAGAATGGTTGGACTCAAGGATCTTAAAGTTTTTTACCAACTAAAATGATATTATGAACTAGCCAAAGTGCCATTTAAACAAATTAAGAAAGTTAACAGTTATATTAATGTTGTTGACTAGAATAGTTCCATAATCTGTTAGTAATATATATCTGCTGATTTATAAAAGTATATATATGCATGCACATGTGCACACAGACACAGGGTTTTAATTAGCTGCTGAGATAATTTATAAACCTCTGCCCCTTTAAATTTGCTGATTGAAAAATGAAGAATTCCTGCCCTTTAAATGTTCAGCTTTCACAGAGGTTACAGTAAATCTCTTAATCTCCCAAGCACTTATTCTCCTCTGTGTTTTTCACAGACATTTATGCACAGGACATTCATTTCCAATCTGTATTTAAATCCAGGAATAACTGTGTGGGCTTTGAGCTATCTGCTTTCATGCACTGCTAATGGGCTCTACCACAGGAACTCTGGATGAGCTGGGGGGGAGAAAAAAAGATTCAAGCCACGTTCGGCTTCTATTTCAGCTTAAGCTGTGTCTCTATTTATTTTTGGTGAAGAGAGCATTAAAGAAAGCAATTATTTGGGGGCGAAGGAAGGGCAGGAAAGATCCACAATAAAGGATTTATTTATTCTAGCTTTACGGAGAAGGCCAGCGTATCAGATTTTCAGGCTTATAATGGAACATAGTTGAATTTATCTGCTGAATGAGGTGTGAGGATTTGAAATATATCCTGGATTTTTGTTAAACACTCTCAGCACTTTTTTTTCATGTCTCTTACAGAATTTGTAGTGCAGAATCTTGAATGTAAATGATCATGGTTTCACATTGTTTAGTAAATACGCAGGAATTCAGAGAAGCATGTTTTCCTATTACTCAGTGGATACTTTTCAGTTACTATGCTGAACGGCCCATTTCTGGAAGAGAAATGTCATATTAAATTAATATTATGTTGTAAAAGAAAACACAGAAGCATAGTGTACTTTGAAGTATTTACAATGAAGCTGCCTCTTGACCTTTTGGCATTTTCTCTCCTGCACATCCAAGAATTTGTTTCAGTTTTATTCAGAGCACCTAGGGAGGCAAAGTACTTATGGAGGGAGATTGAAAGAAAATGTGCTGAGGAGGCCTTTAATTCTGCATTTCCAGCCTATGTAAATTAGCCCAAATTTGAAAACTATGATAAGATATATCCAGAAAAATGTGTCGTATTACCCTTAAACATAAATCCTTTCAACAACGCTTTTTCTTCTTCTTTTGTTTTCTTCCCATCGTATTTTCCTCTCCAGCATCATTCTCTTCATTATTTCTCGTCTCTGTCTTCATTCTGTAAGCCTTTCTCCAGAGTACCAACCCTTGCCCTTTCTGTGCATTGTATTTTCTGACTGTTCTTTGCTAAACCAGCTTTGTTTTGGTATTTTGATATTATAATAAACATGCTATTTTATCAAAGACTACGGAATAGCTTTTTGCCAATAACAGCTAGATGCATTTCTTCTTTCTTGCTTATAATATTAGATATACTTCCAGTATTATTAGCATAAAGATTTGGAGGAGTGGTCATTATTTTCTGGTAAGTCTACTTAACTTTTGACAAGTTACCTTTAAAAATATTCTCATTAGAGAGTGACAATGAATGATTTGGTAGAAGATTTTTATATATCTTTCTTAATTGTGTGTTTTGGTCTCATGTGGAGCTATAAGTGAAAATAAACAGGCTAATTAAACTGTAATGCTTATTAAGATTATTGCCAAATTTGGTTAGACCCTCTTTCCTAGTGCTGGAAAAGTCTAACTCAAATCAGCATTCCTATCATGAATAAACTGCTGGATAGATGGAGATTAGGAAAACATTTAGGGTCAGATCTTGTGAGATGCTGCTTACCTCTCAGTTTAGATTAAAGAGCTCAGATCAAGGGGTACAGTGAAAGGAAAAAATGAACTTGCACCAGTACCTTGGCTGCTCACAGGAGTACAAAAGAGCATTTGAAAGAACTGCTGATTTGTACCAGTTTGAGGTTGGACTTCTTAATTTATGGCATGCATAACTTAAAAACCAGGTAATAATATGGTCTAATTAAGTGATATCCAGCTACTTAGTAAATGCTTGAGCAAATTTATTTTAAAAACACTCTGGTGCTAGGAAGAGGATGGCAACTTTTGCCATCCTTTGAGTCTGAAACTTGCTTTTTATTATGTGCTTATTGTCCCCTTCTTAAAAGACCAAATCTCTGTCCAACAGTTCTAAGTACGTCTCTGCCTCAATAAATTTATACATTGTGGGTTCTCTAACTCTGTTTTCCTACTGAATTAAGAGAATAAACAGTGGTATTTGTAACCAGGAAAATGTTGCTTAAGATCACTGTGCTTTTTAGGTTATTTAAACATGAAGCTGACATATCAACCTGCACAATGACCTGTCCTCTCACTGTAGGTTTGCTAAAGGCTGAAAACAAACAAACAAACCAAATAAAAAAATGTTCAAGGTAGAATAAAGATAAAACCTGAAAAAAACCCCGCGATTTAAAATTTGGGTAACTTTGAAGTAAGGGTTTTCTAAATCTGGAAATCTGCTGTTTCATAAAGTGTTCAATGGTTTCTTTTCAAACACAAACACAACGTGAGTTTTTAGTCACATCAAGTTCTTGTTTGCTGTAAAATGCTGCATATTGCTGATGGATTGTCTGCTTCTTAGCAATAACATTTCTTAATAGAATTTATCATAGCAGTAAATAGAAGTTTTCTGTGAAAGAAACTTGTTTTAACTAGCATTTAACTTCCAAGTCATAGAGGTTTATGCTGATGAGTGACCCATTTAGAAATGAGGTGGACTAGAGCCCAGATAATTCTCCTTTGCAGTTTACTGAATTTAGTCTTAATATCCTAAGACTAGATGCTACAGCCATTCCTTTATTTATTGTTTTTTCCTTCAATGTAAAGTCAAGGAGGCGAGATAGTCATGCTCTTCAGGAATTGAAACCTTCACAAAACCTGCTTTCTGTATCTCTTATTGCAAAGCTTAAAGACTGAAGCCCAAATTTCTGTTTCTAGATTAGAGACTTAGGTTTTAATACTTAGCATTTAAGTTTAATTAATTTTCCCAACATTTAATAACTGCATTTAAATTAGCCTGGTTTTCATGGTTAATTATCATGAATTTATGGCTGCCTTGACATTTCTAATACACCAATGATTACAGTGAAACCACTTAAAACCTTTAGTACATCTTAAGTTGTTTACTTATGAACTCTTTATTCTGATTTATGGGAGATCACTGTGGCAGTAGGGACTGCAGGTACTCAGTGCTCTGCTGTAAGAAATAATTTATATCAGCCTCTCATCTGGCAAATTTTCCAGTAATCCAGCAGACATTTTCACCTACTTGTAATACCAATGGGGAAATTGGTTACTAAATAAAATTTCTCAGTCAGCCCAAATGCAGGTGTGGAATATGAAAAATTCATGTGTCCTGACTCACTCAAAATCTCACAATGAGTTTCTGGCAACCAGAACTCGAGTGAAGGATACATGACTCAGGTTTCAGTTGTTGTGGTTTGCCTCTCCGACATTTACACTCCAAATCTGACAGGTAATTCACTTTTTCATTTTCAGCAGTCTAAGTATTTTCATCAAAAACTGTGGTGCTTCTCTTCCTTTATCCACAGCTCCCTAATGAGAATCAATTATATATTCAATTAAGACTTTTGAAAAGCAGTGGTGTGAAACTTGGTTTTGTTCAGGGACTTTTATCCTTTAATAAGTTTCATCTGGTAATAATTTCTGACTGTTTGCCTTGTAATATATATTAAACTTTGTCTTAGCAGATTTTCTGTCATAAAATTCTGAGGACAACTATGGTTATATTGATATGTTTCTAGGACTGCAAATGGAATAGTTTTCTATGTTTCTTTCCCCAAACCTTGACACAGGAATGGTTTGTTAGAATACCTGCATGTCTGCTTTAAGCTAATTTTTCTATGAGTTTTAGTTTGAGGATTTTCTTATTCTTAAAACAATGACAAAACCACCACCACCAACAGCAATCCAAACAATGAAACCCAAATCACAACCAACAAAACAAGCACATGTACCACTTCAAACCACAGTTAAGGAATTTTTTTTAATGTGGTAAAATTTAAACATTTGACTCTTCTTAGGACATCAGAATATGACACAAACATTATTTTGTGCTATGTACATTGTGAAAAGTATAATAACATAAAATTACAGGTAATTCTGCATAGAACAAAAATGGAAATTTGTAACTACATCATTTCTTATAATGTTCAATGTATGGGATGTAAAGACAGGGTTATGAACTGGAAGCTACAAGTTTTCAATACCAGCCATATTCATAAATTATTTTACTCCTCTGAAATGTAGCTGAACTCATCTGAGGCTGAAGTGCACATGCCAAAGAATCATGGTCAAGGCTCATGCCAAGGAGCTGTGATTGCACTCCCTTCTCTCAGACATTCAGGGTTTTGTTCTCTGAGGAGCTGCTGCTGCTGCATGGGGGCTTCTGTCCCTGCTGTGACTTTTTTCTGTTTGTTGTTTCTGTCAGTTTTGCACAGCCCATTTAGCTGTAATGGATGGATGGATTTTAAAACCATCTGCAGCTGCTATTAATATAATTTTTCAGTGTGTGTATTTCCAAAGACTTTGGTAACAGCTGTTTGAACAGAACTCTTCTTGATTTATTTCCTTTCTATTTATTTTACAGTATCATTTCCTTTTTTCTTCTTTTAGGTAGTATTTGACTATTAGAAAATGTCAGTCGTAAATTTAAAGAAAGTCCTTTGCAAATATCCAGTGAAGTATTCAAACTTTAAGAGAAAGTACTTAGTGTACATTCTATGTCAGCAATTTAAAATCAACACAGCTTATTTTAGTGGTATTTTTTGTCAAGAGCTTACCAGAAGTTTGAGTGTTACTATAAAAGCTCTCTATTTTTACTTTAATTATATATGTGCGTTTTTCTGGCAAATAAAGGAAATTATTTACTGTAAAAGTTGTACTCAGCCTATATTTATTGAGACATTTAAAAATAATCTTGCATTTTAGCAATTTCAGACATATAGTGTGCTTTCTCCTTGATAACTGTTGGATGTGTGATGTGTATCTAGGTAATATAAATACTTTCTAATTAATTAAAAGATTAAACAAACTTTAAAGATAGGTAGGTTTTAATGATTAGAGATTATTGCTGCATTTGCACACCCATAGAGAAATATTTTACCTGATGTGCATTTCTCTTCAGTGCTGCAGGAAATACCTTCAGTTAATGTTAAAACTTGGGATGTGCAGGAAAAATCAGTGACCACTTTAAAAACAGTCGCCTGAAAATAAAGGTGTTATATGTGTTTGGAACAATAGAATATATGTGCCCATTTTTGCATTCTAGAATGACTTTTGTCAGTTTTCTTTGAAGTGGTTGCTTTTCTAGACATTTGTGGTACAGTGATTTCAATTTTAACTCTTAATTAGAGGTAGGAGTCCCCAGGAGAAAAAATAGGTGTCCTTGTATTCTTCATAATGACATTATATAAGAAAAGGAGAAGTCTGGAAGTCTGAATCTTTTCAGCAGCAGCTTTTCTTCCACAAGAGTCATTGCTCTTGGACTGAAACAGGATGCCCATGCTCTAGTAAATCTACAAGTGCTTAGTTAAGATTACAAGCAAGTGGCAAAGATGTTTTCAATTCTTTTTTTCCATCTAATATTATTAGGTAGTTTAATCAATCTATTTCCCATTTATACTGTGGTGAGGAATAGTATAACATTTTCAATTAAATGCCTTCATAATTTAGTGATGATTGTGCTAGTTAAATTAGTTATTGATGTTACAAGCTAAATTGATTGTAATTAAAGCGCTTAGTAATAGGAAATAAAGTGAAATCCATCATTTCTTGTCTCTGTAAGGAGGTTTTGCATTCCTGCCAATAGGGTTATACTGATCCTTCTTCTTTTGTGTCTCACCACTTTGTCAAGCTATTGATAACATATTCCTTGATGTTCTAGTGTTTTTCTCTTGGCATTAGGAATTTCTAAATTGTCCATGGTTTGTAAAGTCTTCTTCTAGAAAGGCAAGAAATGTGAGAAGATCACCAAGAGGTTTTACATGTAATGCGTTTGAGCAGGACTGTGTGTCTTCTAGACTGATCTAAGAAAAAAATCATGTTTGGAGAAAAACTCTCTTTAGAACATATGATGGTTGAAATGGAGATTGTGTTTTGAGACTAGAATATAAGTTTTTGTTCCACTACCTTCAGTGTGCTGACTGGGTAAAATTAATTATACCAGTCAGTCCTAGGGATATGGCTTTACAAATGCAAAAAACCGGGACATATCTGTGATATTTCTGAGTTTCTGAATTAATCCTCTGACTGCATTCTGGTCAAGTAGCTGGTTTAAATGGCAGCACTACAGACAGAGTATGGGGAAGAAGATAATGCTGTTTTATAGCCCAGATTTTTAGGTTACAGCCGTTATTCTGATAGGCATTGTACTGCTTCTGAGGAGTACAGAATTCCTGGTTCCTTTCTCAATACTATTGGTAATAAATCTTCTGAAATTAGTACTTTTTATTATATTTTTATTGCTACCCAAAAGACAAAGGAATGCAAATTCTTCAAGTTGTATTATCTGTTTTCACTACAGGAGATCTTGTATCTCTCTGAAAACCAAGCAAGTATTGTGGGAGGATACCTTGTTGAATATACCATCAGATGTTGCAACTTTTCTTACCATAATATTCCCAGCTATTGCTAGTGAACATCAGCACTGAAGCAAGGGATGATTGTTTTTCTAAATGTGACTTCACAGCATTGCTTATATTAGATGCTAAATTGTAGTGCTTCTTCTAGCCTGACCTGAATTTCTTGGGGATTTACAGATACATTATATTAAGGCACCAGCCAGACTACATTAAAATGAAATACAAGTCTAGCTTTTTTTGGCAGGTGGAGTGCTTAACAGTTCTACTTTCTAGTCCTATTGTTTGAAAGGATCAAAAGAAGCTTGATAGTCTAAAACTTAGCATTATATTGCTTTGAGGAGAAAGCTGTCTGTTTTCACATCATCTAAAGCCAAATAATCCATGACAAAACCAGAGAGAATAAGACTTTGTGCTGAAACATTATTTGAAAGGCTAATAGTAGAAGAGGAGATGCATTTCTGGAGTAAAAGATAACAGCTTGAAAATGCTGTCTTGGCTGGCTTTGGCTTAGGTAGCAGAAATGTTAAGCCCCTCCAAAGACAACCTTTGCTGACCCATATGCTAATACTTCCTGGCCAGCATTACTCCTGATTATAGAGGAATCTAAAAACCTTCCTTGGCAGAGATTGCCATCTTCTCCTGCCACCAGGGATCTCCAAAGGCAGCACTGAGTGGGTGGGTTCATGGGCGTTGTGCCCATTTTTGCACTGTTCCACAAAGATCTTCCCTGTGTGGTTTCATTCAAAGAGTGCTTTTTTGGAATATGGCATTAATATTTGCCTCTCCAAGTTTCAACGATGATGTAAGAATAAGTATTGCAGTTTAAGAGCTTTATTTTGGTCACCAAGAGAGATCTCTGCTCTAGGGGTTGTAGAAATGGATACATAGATACAGAAGATGATTTCTGTCTTGAACATACTTTAATCTTGTAACAATGTCCATTCATATTTTAGAGTTTGTTATTCCTGCTAAATTCCTATGCTCTCTTTTTAATATGCTTTTATTGTTGCTGTTTTAAGAAAAGGCTTTTCTCAAATCAAGCCTATACTTATGTTTTTGCTGAGCTGTGTTTTCCCCATTTAGTACATTTGGAAACTGCCTTCTCAAAAGTAGGCATTTAAGAACTACTTTTTTGTGTAGAGCTAACAGCAATGTGAATGTCAAAATTCCCAGAGACAGCACATATTTTAAAAAATAAACACCCAAAACCCCCCCCACCCAAACAATGAAAAAAACCCCCAACACTCAGACCTCCTTATTTGGGGAATTTAAACTAGTTATCTGCAACATTTCCAGAATATTTCTTCATCTATTGCAGTGATTCTTACAAGATATACTACAGAAATGGGATGAGGCTAAAGAATTGATCTCTGATTTTGAAAGCTAGGAGGAACTCCATGTTGAACTGCCTTGCCTGGTTTGTTTTTCAGAACATCTTCAATATGAGGAGCATGTGAAGGCTAGGTCATGGTTTATGAGAAGTCACTTGATACTGTCTTTCCATGGAATACTTGAAAGGTTTTACTGGAGTATCACTTGCTCTGTATACTTGAAGGTGTTTTCAGAGTTATTTTTTATGCCACAGCATAACATTTACCTTGATTGCTTCCAGTGGGGGATAGAAATGTTAATCTAGTGAGAATATATTCTTCTGAGAAATACAGTTTTAAGTAATATCATGGGGACATTAGGGGAGCCTGCTAAATCTGAAGAGTCTTACAAATTGTTTGCAGTCTCCTGATGAGTCTACTGGATATAATTTTTTCATGACCTGAAATCCAAGTCCATTTTCTCTTTCTCAACTAAGTTTCACGCTTAAAAAGTTCAGACTGACCGGCATTTGACATAAATTTGCTGTTCTCTTTAACTTCCAATCCAAATTTAATTAGATGCAGATGCTAGAGTGAGTAATATCTTCAGTGCTCTGTTCCCACAAATTGAACCCCTATGTCACTTATAAGACATTTGATGTCTGATGTGGTTTCCTGTCTGCTTGTGGGAAATGTTTTCCTTAGGAATTAATGTCTTATGGAGAACCAGATGAGCTCCAATATGTGCCACAGGTTTCCATCTCTTGTTCTGTGCCAAAAATCTGATTTTTTTAAGTTCAGCTCTGAGTAAATGCTCTAAGTGGAAGATACTTAAAGAGCAGAATCAATGCCTCCTTGGGCTGTAAAATTCTTTACTCTTTCATAATTTTCTAGCTGTTTCCCCATAATTTGTAATCTTCCAAGTCTAATAAGTTTCCCATTGCAATTCATTGGGACCTCCTTAAAGTGGTTTGAAGAACCTCAGATCACAAGAATGAAACTCATGTAGATACTGCATGTTTAGGTTTTATGCATGTGGAAATTAGTTAAACCTACAGTGCGTTCCATAATTTCATATGAACTTCTTATATTTTTGATAGATAAAAAGGAAAACTCTGTTTTGCCTTTCAAGTGTGTGTATGGCAGAGAATTGTCTTAATATTTTTCCAGTTAGTTAGATACATTTCTACTGAACTTGGCTACTCTAAGTATACTTTTCTTATCTGAACTTTTTCCCCTTCCCTGAGTCTGCTTCCAAGAATGGTTCATTTCCATGCAAAGGAGAGAGAAATCTTTTAATTGCAATTAGTGAATCTGGTTTTGGCTCCTGAATATAGAATGAAATGAAAATATTAATTTTAACTTCTTTACTACATTTTACTTATTTTTATAATTAACACCTGCTGTAGACATTTTGCATTTTAATGTAGAAAAGAGAATCAATGCATAAAAAGAAAATAATAATGCCGAGCATTAGTTGTAATTTTCCCACACTGAGACAGTAAATTTTTACTAGAATTAAAATTCTTTTCCTTAGAATAGTAGTGCTTCAAATTGTTACTCTTTTTAATATGAACTTTTTATTAGAAAGTCATAGTTAAGTTTCCCTATATCTGATTAGTTTGCAAAATATATGTAGGAAGGAAACATAAAATCAGTCTCCATAAATAAACAAGTTTAAAGGTGAGTTTTATTTGCCCTGTTTTTGGTTGAGTCTGGAATTGAAGACAATTGACTTTCTGATTCAAACTGTGAGTATTGTTCTCCTTGTTCTGAAAAATTTTGCCAAATGTTACATATTTCATACATTATATGCATGTTTGGACACACATGCCCACACATACAGGTATAAATGGAATACTTCTGTGTATATGTGTTGTTCTATGCCAAAACACAAAATGGAAATTAGCACATTGAATAACTGTACCTGAATTTGCATGTGCTACTCTCCAAGAGCAGCCTATGCTGTGATCAAAATATCCTGTACCTTTGCAGCTGTTTGTCCTTTTAAAGGCCCCTCAAATGGCTTAAATTCAGTCAGCAAAGTCCCAGATGTTCTCTTTAACCAGCTGAATAATTAGGTGTATTTCCTATATCATGTCAGAAACTTTCAGTTTCCAAAAAAATTCTTAAAAATATTTCTAGTTCTGAGTATAATGAGAGGTGCTTTAAATGTACTGCATTGAAAATATGGTCCAAATAATTGACTTGCTTTTGAACAGCAGATCACCTTTTTTGTACCTGCAGGGCTGCCCAGTTCTTAATATTTTTATAATAATGCAGATCACAGGAAAAATTATAAATTACAGAAAACTGTTTTATCATTTGCACTTCTACTGAAGGTTCATTATTTATCTCAAGAACTGTAGTAGTTGGTTCATAAAGTATTTTGTTTGATTTTCAGTGTACAATTTTGTTAGTGCTCTCCCTTTGTTAAGTGCTTTGATATCTTTAGAGTTTTTGTAACTAACTTGAGTTTTTTGTAGAAAATCAGTACTTTCAAATTCTGAACTCCTAAACAGCTATTATTGCATTATTGCAAACTGGAATGAAACACTTTAATGTTTATAAAAGGTGACCCTGTTCTGTTGATATCCTGGTGGTTCATGTCAGGTGCAACATACGCAGTTTAGGGAGGCGAAACCAGCCTTTGCCTTCCACTTTAAGTTTGCAAGTTTTTATTAAATTGTAACTTTGTTATGTTCTAGCCTAAATTAAATTTTAAATTTTCTTTGGAGGCATTAGCCTAACTGAAATTTCTGAGAGGAAGCTTTGGCCATGAATCACTATTGTTAGGTGTTTCATGTCCATGTGAGGGCACTGCTGCTTGTGCACAGATGTGGAGAAGGCTGAGAGCAGCAACATAGCTTTACAGACATAACTGGTGATAAATCTACTAAGTATCCTATGTTATTAAAATCCAAAACCAAGGGAAGTGACTTATTTCTTGAGCAATATGAAAAAGTGAAAGGATGCAGAGACTTCGCAGTAATTTTATGCTAAGACAAACTTTACAAAAATTAAAACCAGATGATTATACCGGTTTATTATTGCCTTTTTTATATAGCTGGACACTGAAAATATTTAGGAACATAAATATAAATAGTTTATCTTACCATGTCAAATTTGGGGTGGTATACCATTATGGGAGTGAAAGTGAAATGAATACATTAATGCTCCCCATCCACCCCACTTTTTCTTTCATTAACTCATTGACTGGCAGAATAAAATAGTGATTTCCACTGTTCCTTATTTTTTCTGAATTAAAGCAGTCTTAAAATCAAAATCTAAAATTCAGACACTGTAAGTTTAAATTATAGTAGCACCTGTAGAATTAGTTTCTAGGCAAATTAATCATAGTATTATGTCCCCAACCCCCAAGGGGCTGCCAGAGCAGTGCCAAGCACAATTATTTTCCATACTGTGGAGCTTTAAAAAAGTTCTACTGGGGTGCAATTGAAGCCAGTACCCAGATATTTTTTTCCTGGTGATTTCTTATAGTAGCTCTCCAGAGAATACATTAAAGTGCTGAAGCTTAAAGGGCTTCCATGTTTTCAAGAGCGGGGAGGATATCTAACATCAGAGTGTTATTTACACACCAACCCAACTCTTTCAATAACCAGTTTATCACTGGGGAACAGAAATGGCTTTTCAAAATTTTAAGATAGATTAGCACTCTTACTGTCTAAAAGAAAATTCATGATTCCATTAGGAAGGTGGTGCAGATACTGAATGGTTACAGGATTTACCCTACTGTTTTGGGTAACAAATATTTATTAATACGATTTTATGAATCCTATTAGAGCTGTAATACTACCTGTTCTGCTGTACTCTGTAGCATGAAACAGAGATCTGTGTAAAAACACTGGAAATTTTGTTATTACTCCTATTAGCTTAATGTAATAAAATTATCTGATCCCTACCCTCAGACTCTCAGTCCTTTTCAGACATAATAAACTGCCACAAAAGCCCAATAATCACATTATTATCTCTCAAGAGGTGAAACAATGTCTGTGTTTGTTGTGCATAGTGCCACTCTTGCTCTGTTCCAGACAGTTAATTTTCTCCGTGTGTTTATAATAATTTGAGCAAAGCAGGAAGTATTTAAGGTAATTGTCTGAAAAATCTGAAATTTTATGTTACTGCCTATCATTGTAACGGGATATTATTTTGGTATTATTTCTTTTGGTAAAATAGCTAATTTGTATAAACTGTAAGAAGGAAATGTATTCTTCTAAAGCTGTTTTTCTTACCCCAAGAACTAGGAATTCACAGTCTCTTTAAAAGGGATCCAAAATATGCCAATCAGACGAGTTTCATGCATTGTTTTGGAACTGAAATTTTATAATCCCATATGGAGTGATCAGGGCAAGATGGCTGCATTTAAAAGCAGCACACTTTGTGTCTCACAGCTGCAACCCCCCACTCCAGGAGGGTTTGAGGCTGCTTGCAGTTTTCCCCCACACAGATCAGTCACCTTCTTGTATATTTGAACTTACTGTTTCTTCTTTCTTAGTTCTAGGTATTGATTGGTGAGGGTTGGAGGGGTGAGTTTTCTCTTATTTTGTTTTTTTTTTTTTTTTTTCTGATTTTTTTCCCTCCAAATAGATTCCACATGTCCATTTTTCTTTTGATTTCTGTGGACTGTTATTACATTGGGAATATGGTGGAACAGCTGACCATGACTAGAGCTAGATTTCTGTATAACCTGTCATATAGCTCAATTGAGGAGGGATACATACCCTAGAGATGTTTTGTTAGTGCTGCTGCAGGGCTTTTTAAATTAAAATACAGTGTTCTCTAGAATGCTGATGAGTACCAGTGACAATTTCAGTAAATCAGACAAGACATTTTCAGCTGTTCTTCTAAATTTAATGCCTTTGTGAGATTTGGGCATACAAAAGACTCTCTTAAAAGGAAAGGAGTGGCTGCAGTTCCACAATTTACAACAAAAAAAAAAAAAAAAAAAAAAAAAAAAAAAGGTAGAAAGTTTTGTATCTCTGCTACACACATTTTAAGAAAGTAGATAAAAAGGGTATAGGAAGCTGTCAGTTCCAGCATGTCAGTAATTATGGGAAGGGAAAGGAAGTAGGGTGAGCTCCTCAATGTGTCTCTAATACTTATCATGGATTGCTTTGTTGAGTATGCCATTCAGAATGCATCTTCAAAGCAGCCTATTGACAATGGTTCGTATGCAGAGCCATGTGGCTAAGGAGTAGCTGCCAGAGAGGAAGAAAAAATAAAAGAGGAAGGATATTTCGTGTTTATTTTAATTTTAAACGTGAAAGGATTTAATGTCATAAGTGCTTCATTCTGGTTAAAAGAAAATGGAGTGAGTGTCCCTAATGGGACATGGAGAATTTATGGCATGGTGTTGAAACCAAGATCGTGATAAGCAGCACTTCACACTATGTCTGTGGAAGCAGTCATGTTTTCAAAAAGGATGTTATGCGGAAGGTCATGTCTTTGCCTCCCATCAAGATCCTTCTACAATCCAGAATGCAATTTGTGTTTTTAAAATTAGTATCAAATGCTGACTGTCCTGCTGACTGTGGGATAGCTGCTATAAAAATTAGTACTTCAGTTCCTGTTTTAGAAACATTTTTTCCCTAATTGCAAAGTCCCTGAATGATGTTGCCTAGATATCAAGGAGTTTATACTTCCAGCTGTTTAAACTGGAAACATTTCATATTGCTATAAAATAGTTCTATGTCACACTAATGATCGTGGTCTATTTTGTATACCCTCATTGCAACCTGGCTAAAGTTATGAGTTTGTGATAGAATAATTTCTAGATTTAGTTATCACATCCAATCAGTTATTCTACGTAATGAAATCACTAATTTCCTCCAGCTAAATGAGGGTCATGGCTTAACACTAACCAGCATCCAAATACTATGCAGCAGCTCACTCTCTCCCCCAGTGAGAGAGAGAATTGGGAAGGGAAACTCAGGAGTTGAGATAAAGACATTTTAGTAGAGAAAACAAAATCTGTACATTAAGCAAAGTAAGGAATTAATTGATTCCCATGGGAAAGGAGATGTTCAGCCAAGAGCAGGGTTCCATCACATGTAATAGTGGCCTGGGGAGACAAATGCCATCGCTCCAAACATCCCCCCACTTTACAGACTGAGCATGAGGGGGTATGGTTGGAAATGTCCCTTTGATCAGTTGGGATCACCTGTCCTGGTGTTTCCCCTTATAAGCTCACTCCCAGCCTCCTTCCCAGCATGGCAGTACAAAAAGCAGAAAAGGCCTTGGCTCTGCATGAGCCCTGCTCAACAATAACAAAAACATCTCTACCTTATCAACCCTATTCTCAGCACAAATCTGAAACAGAGCATCCTACTGCTCAGAATGAAGAAAATTAACCCTATCCCAGCCTAAATCAGCATAATGGAGTGATAACAGTTTTGATGAAAGTGAAAAAAAAGACAAACAATACCCTAGGGATGCAATCATGTCTCCATTAAGCAAAATTTCACCTTAGTTATTCACATTTAAATTCCTACACTCATGTCTAGACTGTGTTATTTTACATATTCCAATCCCTTTGCTCTCATTGGGTTTTGGGGTAGATGCATAAATTCTTTGCATCTTTGAAAAATAGTTTTATTTGATTTCTGAACCTTCAATATTAACAGCAGATTCTGACCACTTTTGAGTGTCTGACAAAGAGGCTTTAAGCGAGTAAGTTTCTTACTGTTGAAATCTTTCCGTTCCTTAGTCTGAATTCAGAAGATACTTTCCTAGTGTAATATAATTTAGACCTTATACCACTGATAGTGACTATATAATGGACTCTGTATTACTGGAAAATTAAATTAGCGTGCAATAATCCTTCAACTTATTTGCTCTTTCCTGTCCTACATGACACTCTTAATTTCTTTTTTAATATTCCAAAATATATTTATGTGCAGTAAAGCTCCATTTCTATGTTAAACACGTAGATTCTATATTTAGAGGAGTCTTTAAGGGTGCTTTCTGCACATCTGCAGTTGACATGTAGTATTAGAGCTTATCTGAGTTAAGCATTTAATTAAGCTTAGGGATTTCTTAGTACAACTGACAGATATATGGAATTTTCCCTTCTTTTGTATTCTTGTAAAATGATTGAGAGAATGTTTTCCCACAAACATGCTATAAAACAGGTATGGGTTTTACCATTCTCCCTCTGTTAAGATTCTTAAATTCAAGGAATCATTACATGTTTATGCTAGGCATAAAAGGCCTTTTGCATGCAGGTGAAATAACTTTGCATTTCCCTTCTGGTAGAAAGTGGAAAGAAGTCAAGTTGTCAGGGGTCACAAAGCACTCTGAGTTTACCTGTAGTCCTGTATTACGATTTATGTTATTAACATCTTGATTCAGCATGATTATGGAATGCTGTAGGTCCCTCTTGAATTGTCTATTCCTGTATGTGCCATGAATTTAATTTATTGTTTGATCCAGTTCTAGTCTGTTCGGTTCCATTAGATCTCTAGTTCAATACTTTGTTAGTTGTATCTGTGGTCTGCTTTTTCCTCTGCCACCTGAGTTTACTCTGCACCCATTGCAGTGGTACTGCTGTGCCCCTTCTCCTGTTCTTCTGCGGTGTTTGAAGCGCTGGGATGCTTATCTGAGATCACTGTTGGGTATTAGCTTTTGGACAACACCATTTTTTTTCACTAAAAAAGAAAAAAAACCCAGAAACCAAGGAACGTATTTAGGAGAATTTTTCTTAAGTGTTCCCACGTTCCTCATTAGTGTAGGGGGTCCTGCAGAGCCCTGAGATTTCATGGCAACAGAAAGTTGAAACTGCTCTATGGGCTGGCAGATATAAAGCCATGGGACTGCCAGTGAAGTGCAATGTGCTCTGAGTTCAGAGCTCCTGCCATCACCCAGTGGTGAGTCCAACAGCTGAAGTGATAAAGAGGACAAAGACATTGCATTTTGCTCTAACTGGATACTTGAATTGATTTGGGTATGTCCACACCCATTTAGTCTTTCATGAAAGACTCCAGAGAACAAACATAACAACCCCCAAATCTCAAGCTAACCTGGATACAGGAGAAGAGTTTGTTTTTTATTGCAACTTTTTTCCTTAGAGGATGAAACCAAAATATTACTTGACTGTTTTTCATGTATATAGTTGCTGGTGTATTTTTTATTATACTTTGTTCTCTCTGATTTGACTCTGTTTCACGATCTTTGCATTAACTTTTTGCCAAGTAGAATACATCTAGAAATAACACTTGTAGTCAAATATTTGGTATATAAAAACCATTTAGAGTGGAAAAAAATCCTTCTGTTTTTGTCTGTAAACAGCAACTGTTCATCTCCTTTAATCTTGTGATAAGGTGATCTACTCTTAAATGGATAGCCTAATACCCTAAAAAGTAGGTGTCTCAGTGTTTGTTTCTCATATTGACTTGAATGAATTATGAATTTATATAGCTTTTTTCCTATTTAACTCTTATACATAAGATTTTTAGTTGAAGCTGCTTTCATTGTTTATAGTAACATGTCAGAGTGTAACAGCTCTCCATTTAAATTTAATGCCAGAAATAATCATCAGTTTAAGTCAGACATTAATTCTGCAAAGTCCAATTTTTCTTTTGATTCTAGTGTTCCTTTTTAACTCAATGCATGCCTGTCCATAAACACTAATTGCAGCTTACTAATGGTATAAAAACTCTGTAGTCAATCAGTAAGCACAGAGTTAATCAATACAAAACCATGGCAATTGATCTCTTCTAAAATGTCTTCAAAGTCATCACTAATATATGCCTCAATTTGCATGAATTTTGGTTTTTTTTTTTTTTTAAAAGGGGAGGCTGCCAGTAATAAAGCAGAGAAAATAAAGCACTTAGAACCAGTGCTGTGACAATAGTAATAGCTCACTTTTACAACAATTTTAGGCATAAAAAAGTACACAGATTTCATAAAAGAACCCAAATGCAAGTGTATGCATGATGTGCAGGAAGCAAGTTAATGCAGCCATTTGACGTGCAGTAAAAATGTAGATTTGTAGTAAGTATGAGCTCCTAGGTCAACCTTAGAAGTTCATAAAATCCAGCTGTTGACAGCTTCTAACTTGTGCCTCATTGAAATGAATTGTATGACACTAACTCTTAATTTCACAAGCCTGCATTTTGTTGTTTTTCCACAGGGCCTTTGTCTCCTTCAGAGCAGCAGGATAAGCAGTGCTTATATTTAAAAAGGAGCTAAACTCTCTCTTTTTTTCCCATTTGACTAGAAAGTGTTTTAAATTAACATGCTTAGCAATATAGTTCAGGCATTTTTAAATTCCAAACTCGATGACCACACCAAGATCAAATCACATCTAGTTCTTACCTTTAACTGATATGAACATGTATCATAGTATATTTTGTTGTGTCTGTGAGCTTACAGTAGAAATGAAATTTATTATTTATGGGCTCAATTCATTGCGTTGGCTTCTGAGAAACAAATTACATTTCACTGTGGTCAATTTGTGGTGTAAATATATTAAGGAGGTTTTTGATGCCAAGGGTTTCCAGCTGTTATGACAACAAAAGAAATTAAAGATGTAATGAGGAAGACATAATGGGCTTCACTGGGCACCAGATACCCTTCTGCTGACCTCTGAAATTTTTGTTGCAATTTCTGCTTGCAGTTGATAAGGTTGGGGGGGGTGATTTATGGCAAATTTTAGTAGAGGAGCAAGTGGAAGGTACCAGCAGTAATCAGAACAGGTTGAACAGAGAACATTTTCATGTTTATAGCACCTTGTGCTGCATTTCTGTGGGTCTGTAGAAGCGGTCAAAAGTCCTGGAGGCTTCAATATTCCTTCCCAGACATTAATGGTGAAGAAACCACAGGAAGTTGCTGGGAGCTGCTGCTCTTCCATGGGGAGATGGGTACAGCTGAGAAGGCTCCAGGCACTGTTGGGCTCCTTACTGGTCCCTAGTGATCTCCAGGTTTGGATGGTACTATTGGTCTCTGTTCCTAGCTTCTATTACCCACGCTATTCATAGGGTGCCAGCCTCTATTAGTAAACTTCAATAATCGTAAAAAAAAGAGGGTATAATATTTTGGAGTTGCTAAACTCTTTCATTTTTTGTTTCTCAATGTACTTCTCTGTCTTACATCCCTGCATTTTCTTTAAAGCATGACACTTCTGCTTTTTGATGTAGAAGTAAGAGGAACAGGCAGGAAGGGGATCAAAAATGTTAAGATCCAATGCAGAATAGTTGAGGGGTTTAAAAAAAAATATTGAAAGGAAGTTAATGTTTAAGTTCTTTCCCATGGGTAGTGTTTTCCACTTGGCAAGAAACATGAAAAATAAATGTAATTTGTAGAATTAGACTGGCAGTACTGTACTTCAGGCCTGATTATTCCTGTGTCTATTTTGTTGCTCTCATTTGGAGTTTAAGGGTTAAAATTGTAGTTATATAACTGGCTATCTTATAACAGCTTAGCATGTGAACAACAGGAGCCAAAAATATGGATGATTGATTTAGTACCTTATTACATTACATTTGTTACAACTGTCCTAAAAAATAAACTCCATGCTGGCAAGAGGTGCCAGATTGACTCTGGAATCTTATTTATCCATCAAAAGAGAATGTTTCTGACAGCAGGAGTTTGAAATCTCTCTTACTTCCTCACAACTCAGCCTAGCAGGACTCAGTGCAGAATATAAGGAAGCAATTTTGTCCTCAAACCATTTAACCCTGTTTCTCTGCAGAGGCTGGAAAGTATTTGCACTGCATAGGGGAGGCACAGCTGCACGAAAGGTGCTGAAGTTGTGAGATGGAAGAGCTCAGGATTATTACTGTGTGTGTGATTGCTGGCTGTGGAGCAGAGTAAGAGGGTGTGCAGAGCTGCATCCCAGCCCATGGTGCCTTCCACAGTCCGTGCAGAGAGCGGATTGTTCACTTGCAAAGGGACTCCCCATGCAATGCCATCAGGCTTTGGGGAGAGTGAGGGAGAGCAGTAGGGGAACAGAACAAAGATGAGGGGTCTCCTGTTATTTTCCTGTGTACATTGATGCTCTTGTGCTCCTAGTACTGTAGAAAAGAGGGAAAAGCCTTTCTGCGTACAGCTCACTGCAACCAAGCTGAACTTTTCTTGACTTTAAGAGTAAATATTTGTGTTCTTATGTGCACGACACTGTATATAACCCCCTCCTTAAGCTTGTGTATTTCTAACATCATAGTTTATTAAATGGCAGAAAAATATTACCAGTTTGGGCCTAGAATCTTTGGCTTGTTTTTATGTCTTCTGGTCGCTTACTTCAGGGTTGATTTTTCTGTTCAGACTCTTCTACTTCAGTTTGTGTGCACCTTTTTCACAGTACTTTCATCCTGCACAACAAAACAGTGTGTGACACCGTGAATATGGATTGCAGCAGTGCAGCCTTTGATATAGGTGCCTCCTGATCAATCAGCATTCTTGTAGAACAAAAACTGCTTCCGAAAAGCGTTGAGAGATTGTTTTGACTCAGTCAGTGTCTGTGGAGCATGCAGGAGCTGTGCTTTGAGTAGTCTGTGTCTCTGCAGAGCCTGCTGCTGTACTTATGGAATGGACTACTGGCTTTGAGTTTGGTATCCTGTCCAAGCAGAATAATGCAAAAAGTGAAGGAAGGAAATAAAATCCTATCAGTGGTTTTATCTGAGCAGCTAAAGTTTGAAAAAAGTTCAGAAGAGCCTTTAAGATTAAATTTTCAGACACGAATGTTTGAGATGTGGAGATAATGTGCACTTCAGATAAGGCTTAGAGGGACTGAAATATATTTAGTTCTGTGATAGTACTAGAGGAAATTGATGGAAAATATTTAGATAAAATAAGGATTAGATAGAACTGCAAAATATATTAAAGCACAAATTTAAATTGGCAGAATGGAATAGATGACTGCTGCCGATAAGTTATTATTTATTATATCTACATATCAAAAATGTGCAGAGAATTTTAAAAATTTAATTTTGCATTTTTCCAAGAGGATTTTAAGTGAGTGTTCATTTCTACTGGCACAGAGTCTCATCCAGTACATCCCAGAATCCCTGGAATTTCAACCTGAGCTTTACTAGCACTGCAGTAGTGCCCAGGGTTGTCCATAATAAAAATTTGGTGTTGGTATTTGGGGTACTGAAGAATAACCAGCAGATTTAAATCAGGATTTTTTTTTGTAATTTGGCTTCAATCAAAGAAAAAAAAATTTTCTTTTTCTTTTTTTTTCTGAAATGCTGGCATTTCCATAAAGACTGTCTGTCTCTCCCAGAGCTGCAGTAACTTCAAAGGGTTTGTCATCATTAGCAAAGCTTGGATAGAAACAGCCAACAGGATGTGGAATGTTTGTTCAGCCTCTCCAATTCCTCAAGGGACTAAACACATTTGCTATTTTGTATTGAAATACAAGGGAAGATGATATAAGATGAAAAGAGAGGATAACACAAAATATATTCCTCACATGTTTTGCACTGAATATGTCAAAGCATTGCTAATCATAATTGAATGTAAGTGCAAGACTGATATCAAAATTATTGGTTAAATTCAAAGTTGAATAGAAACCAATTAGATTTTTTTCAACATTTATTCAGTGGGTTTTTTTGCTTTTTTTTGCATTAAAATGCAGCATGCTGTATTGTTGTAACATAATACTGAGATTATTAAAGCCGAGTATTGTTTTTAATATATTAGAATAATAGATACATAAATTTCAGGTTGAAACTTCTTTTGTTCACTCTCCTCCTGAGAAAGAATTTTTGAACAATTTTAGGAGCAAACCAGTAGAAAAAAAAAGACTTTTGAGAGTTTAATTGCTCAGTAGTAAGAGTGTCTGTGAGAAGAAAAGTAAATTTTTTCAGAGAAAATTCCCTTGCTGAGAAGTAAGGGAATGTAAAGGGGCTCAATGAACAGTTTTTTCATCGTATTCCACTGTTTGATTGGGACAATTATCCCTCAGAGTTAAAATGGTGCAGGTCCCAGTGCAGCACTAGCTTTTGCAGCTTCACTCTGTTGCATGTAAGCTACTGGCAATGGAAAGTGCCTTCAACTACTGGTGTAATCTTTAGAGTTATTTTGGAGTGGTACTTGTTTGCCAGCTCACTTTTCTATGTTTGTGCCAAGGGGTTGTCTACTACTTTGAGTCTATTGGAAAAGGAACTCACTGCTCCAGGTAAAGAGAAATGAAACTGGTGACATCTCTAGATATTCAGGCTTTTAACATCTAAGAAGACTGGTGAACTGGAGAAGCCATACATTACTCTTTCACTTGGAGGAGAAAATTCAAGCTCCACAGGAACCTGGAATGGTAATAAGCAAAATGGTTTTCAGAAAACTTATTTTTCTCTCTTTCAGAAAGAGTTAAAAAAAATTTGGTTTGTCAATTTAGTTTGTCATCGGTCAAGGCCAGGATTATTCAGTGTGCAAAAAAAACCCCCAGTGTAGCCTTAGAAGTTACTTAGGTTTTTGAAAAGAGGAACACCACAACAAGAGTTTCTATGTATTTTTTACTTTATTCTGATAATGCTCATTATTTCTGGCTTCTTTTTCAAATTTATGAAGAAGGAAAAAAAAAGAATCACTTTTTCAAATCAAATGAAACCCAAGGCTTTTATAGCCTCATTGTTTCTCTGTGCTCCAGTCTCGCTCTTCCTTCAAGTCTTTGGCTCCTGCCCTCTCCATGTCCATCCACCTCGCTGGTGTCACTGGTCTTCACCTACTTTGTTCTCCAAAAGATGATAATTTCCAGCTCCTGCTGTATCTCACAGTGTCCATTCACCTGGTTAAATGTATCTTCATTCCCTTTTGTATTCCAAAGGGTTGGCAGTTCATGGCCTCCTGTCTCAGGCTCCCACTGGGAGTTCAATCTGCATTTCAGTCTGCAGTTTGTGAGCCCAGCTACCTGCACCAGGGGTATCCTCAACATAGCTCCTCAAAGGAATCCTACTGTCTGAATCCCATCAATTTCACAGGGAGATAGGCACTTAAATATCCTTTTGAAAATGGCCATCTGAGGTATTGTGAGGAACTCACAAGATGTCCATGGTAGACTGCTGAGTTGCAAACCTCAGTCTTCTAAATCTTGCCCTATTCTCCTGACTACTGTCTTGCCTTTCTTCTAGGGGTGTTTTAATGTTTTTTCTTTTGTCTCCTATTTCTCAAAGACAAAGACAAAAGAAAAGCTTTAGTGGTGTCTCTGGCAGAAATAGTTGGGAGTAGGGAGAGATATGGGGAAGCAGGGAGAAAGAAATTCTTTCATATTCCCTTTTAAGTTTATTTTAATTCTGGCACACTAATCAAACTGGTAGTGTTTTGCAGGAGTGTGAGCCTGAGTACTTCTGTCTTTGTCAGAGTTCATTTGGCTTAAGTGTCAGGGCAATGCTTTGCCAATGGTTAGTATACTTAGTGTCTCTGTGACCATGAAGCAACTTTCTATAAATATGTTACAGCAGTTGTATGTGGCTGTCTGAAGAAGTCTGTCTATGAAGATTTATTTGCAAATGTCCTTTCACCCTTTTCTTAACAAGCAGCTTTCAAAGTCTGTTTATATTTTTGGCAGAGCTGTGAGCTTTCTCTCGGGGCTGCTCACATTTCAGAGAACAGGTGACTTGCATACTTTTTCTTCATAAATAATGAGTAAACTACATTGTGACTCCAATATAGAGCAATTATAGTTGACCATGCTATTAAACATGCTTTGAATTTCTGGTTGTTGTTTATGAGGCTTTTTTTTGTTTGTTTGAGGGTTGGGATTTTGTGATTTGGGTATTTTAAAATTTATTTTGTTGCTTGGGTTTGTAATTTTTTTCACTTGAAGACCTCAAGACTAATTTTAGCATGTTTAAAATGATGTTTTCAAACACAGCTTCTCTCTTCATGTCATTTGTTGTATTTCATATGTATTTTCTGAAGGAATAATTCTAATTTTTTTAAAAATAGTGTTCAGTAATTATTCCTTGTTGTTAAAGGAGAGCACACAATGTTTGCTAACAATTGATACATACAGGAATACACAGGAAATCACAGAGCATCTTATCAGTCCAAGAAAATGAACTGCTCATTTATCAACTGGTTAAATGCTGTAGAACTGATTATTTTAAGATAGTTTTTGGTTTGCATTAAGTCCTGAATTATTTGGATAGAACTTTGGGGAAGCAGTGTTAACAACCCACCTTGTTTTGTGGCTCAGTGATGGAAAGAATTTGCTATGTGGTGCCCTTGGCTTAATTCCTGTTGGAATCATCTGCTAGACTTTGTTGAAATCATGCCAGTGGATAATTTGGCCCCCTGATATTCCAGGAAAAAGAAAAATGGCTGCTAACCCACTAATGAAACCCACTAATGTCACTCTACTTTAACCAAATGTCTCTTAATGTGGGAGTGGGGAAGGATAATATTTGTTAAAGGAGCAATGTGTCTAACTCCAAGGTCAAACAGTGTCATTTTATATTTGTGTACCAATCAAAACTTTTTTCATAAAAGAATTAAGGCACTGTGTCGTTTCTATGACAGTAAGTTTTAGAAATCAGAAGGCTGAACAGCTCAAGTAAGTAGAAATAAAAGAACAGATGATCACACTGGAGGAAACTTGAGAAATGACAGTGTCACAATCGCCTTAGAATTCAGATGCTTGCCACAGGCTCCTCCAGCTCCTGAACTTTTGCATTTCCCTTTCACTGTCCAGGTATAATCTTTTTTCTTCCTTGCTCAGCCTCTGACTTCTCTCAAAAACTATTGTCTCCTTTCCATACTGTGGTTAACTGCACTGCTTTTGATTGTGCCCAAGTCATTTTCTACCCAGGAAATATGGCAATGTCTGTGGTGAAAATGGCATTTCTGTGCAGGGCATGAGTGTGCAGGAGAAAGCCCTCAACAGTCCCCTCTTTTTCCAGGTTTCAGGATCCTTGGGCCTGGTGTGATGGATTCCTTGTCTCCCTTACCCTTTATTGTCACAGTAGTATGAGAAGCCAAAATAGGCAGGAGCTACTCCAGAGCAGGCCAGGCAGTTTGCTCTCTAGATGGCAGTGATCATTCTCAGCAGATTCCTCTGCCTGAACAACACGTTGAGAGTTCCTGTCAACTCTCAAGCCTGTTTTATAGCTCTTCTGCCTTTCTAGAGTTTCAGAGGATGAGAGGCTGTGAGAAAACAAGCTGCACTGGAAGTGTCAGAAGGGCATAGGGTGCTCAGGCCATGTAACAGCATTGAAGAATATAATCTTAAAGCAGGAGCACACATTGGTTCTGTTTATGCTGATACTAGCTGTGGTATAGTTTTGGGAGATCAGCATCACAGAGATCCCCAGACTAGCAGTTTGCACAGAATTGCTTTTGTTTCCTGTTCAGAGCTAGACTTCCTTATAACATGAAGATAATTAGTTATCCTGGTATTTATACTGTAGCTCAGATACCAATGCTTAATGAAAAACAGTCTGCATACTGGCAACACTCAGATTTAAAGATAACTGTAATGGAAGTTATCAGTATATTCAGAGGCTTGGAATGGAAAGCTCAAAATTATTTCTGCAAAGAAAACTTTTCCTTTGTAGACTATCAAAATGATCAGAATAACATCAACATTTTCAGTATTCAAGTTTAGGCTATGTATAGCAAAAGTATTGACGAGTCTGTTGGTAACACATAAAAAGTCCCTAAGAGCCACTGACAGCGTATGTCAAACAGTTTGGGCATTTAATAATGACATATCTTAATAGCACAGAAACACATATCACAGAAAGAATTGGCTCTCAAGGTATTCATGCACAGAAGCATGAATAAATTGAGTTTTTAAAAAATGGTGTATGGCCTGAAAATAAAATGAAGGTAATTTTCAAATATCTCTGGGCGCAGTCTGCTCACATTAAATAAATAAATGCATTAAACTGTTTAATAGGTACCAAATCCTAGTGCTGGAAGGCAAATCCAGGTGTCACTGAATTCTGCTTTAGACTTTGTTTTCGCATTTGTGTCTTGGAGACTTGTTCATTAACAGCTGCATGAAGAGGTTTAGAGCAATTCAGTAAGGTTAATGTTGTGTTCTGTCTCCTGGGCTCAAATGTGCCTGGTTCCTTCTGTAAATTAACCTTGGAATATGCTGTCTAAGACCATGTGCAAATGCTTTGCCTTTGATTCACAGAAATTGAATCCAATACTTGATTGGTGAGCAAGAGCAAAATATCTCTTCCTGACATCATAAGCAAATCGTGTATTTCTTTTGTCTATGTACAGTGACAAAACTGTTGGGCCTCTCATGTTATCTTGAACCTTTAACATATCTCATGATTTTTTCCTGCTGTTTGTCACTTGTTTACCTATCTTTTAGGTCAATCATTTAGACTGTCAGTTCCTTGAAGTGTCCACCACCATATTTTTTGTATGTGTATATATTTTTCATTCAAAGGCACCATGATCCAGCTGGATCTGTAGTCTAAGTAGCTATTATGCAAATTTTAGCCTTCAATGTCCTTGAATGATTTTTTTTTTTTTGCAATATTGACTGGCAGCAGTTATCTGTCACATAGTAGATTTATATCCCATGAAAAGGAGGGTAGTAATATTTGAGACAAATCTTTGAAAGCACCCATTTATTTTCTGGAATACATACAAACAACAAATCCAATATGTTTTTGCTGAAATGCAGCAAAAACCATACACAAATTCTCTGAGAAATTTGAAGTCCCTGCCCTGCTGTTTGCTTGGCCAGGGCAGGCACTCTGAAATGCTCCCAAATTTGTATAATTAATATTGTAGGCCTTATTTTCACCTGCAATATACTTATAACTTAAATGGAAGTAAATTTTTGTTTAAGTTCTGGCATAGATTTTGAAATCTAGAGGAAAAGGTCTGAATGTAATGGGAGCTTAAATGTCTCCTAATTTACTCCATGCATATCAAATTCTATAAAAGTATGCTTTCCCCAGGTGCCTGCCTGGGTCATCTTGCTCTGTTACGCTATTGCATAGCTTTATGGTTCAATTTTTATTTCAAAGCTTATGTGCTATGTGGCTGAGCTGTTGAAAAGGACAGAAGTGTTCTGAAACTGTTCAGGAGGTGAGTCCAGACTGTGCCTCTTTCTGGTGACTGCTTAATAGAGCGCAGTGTTTAACACAGCCTCCAAGAGTTCCCCTGAGCCTCGAATCAGCATCAAACTGAAAAGCAGCATGGTCAGGGTAACATGCTATGTTTCCCACAGCTTCTGAACATTATTTTCTTTTCAGCTTGTCCTCCAAGCAATTGAGCCTCTAAATTGGCTTCATGCTAGGTGACATGCTTAGGAGGGTACATCACTAATAGCATTAAATTGCTGATTTCTCTTAAAAGATATACAAAATAAAAAGGGACTAGACAAAAATTCAAAAGCTGTCTGACGTTAATGGAGCCTACAGATGAGAAATGTGGAAATAACTGCTTGTAGCATTATCATTAGCTGTGACTCTTTCACCTTACTGCTATTCTTTGGAAGTAGTTAGAGCTTGTGGTTTCTTGAGAAATTTTTTATATATTGTGGAAGCAAAATCATAGAAATGGTCTGGGAGAAGATCCTTTAATGCATTAATTGCATGGATCCAATTTGATTTTCTTTGTCCAGTAATTTAAGATTAGGATGTGATACTTTCTTATTCTCTGACCTGAAACCACTATGTTTGCCTCAAGGTCTCATTTCCCAGTTCTCTTTGCCCTTCTTGTCTTCCCACAGGAAATAAATGGAAGATTGACTTCAGCTCCACTTCAGGCATAACAAGGATAATCTGGCTGAAATTAAGTCTTCTTCTATGAGAGTTTTGCAAAGTGTAAGAAGAGGATATGTAATCCCCTGGAGATGGATTAAACTTGTTTGTGATAGTGCTCTTTAAAGAGAATTTTTGTCTGAAAGACAGACTACAAGAATTTTTTTTAAATAACTTAGAAATAATGGTGACTTAGGAATGATTAAAAACGATACTTCTGAAACAATTTTTTCCCCTTGAGTTTTAGTGGGCTGTGGAAAAATACCCGTATGAATTAGAACCTCAGAAATTCTGGCTTCTCCTACTCATTTGCATCTCATACCTCTGAATCTTAACTCTTAAGAATACTTCCACTAAAGCAGATATAAAATATATTTGTCTGTTGTCATTGTGTACTTCTGTATTATTTTTTGTCATTTTGTTCATACATTCAAGATCATAAAACTCGAGGCCCATCTGTTTAGGCTCCCATTGTGCTCCTCTATTATATGTATGAATTTTTCAATACAGTAAGATATTTCCCAGTTATATTTTGCTATTTGACCAATGTGATTATTTCCACTGGTCACAACACTCACATCAGTTTTGGTTCATGTGCCTAGAGTTTAGATATACAAGGAGCATTCATTGGGAAGTAGCAAAATATGAGTAGCAGTTTCATGGGGAAGCCCCTCCAAAAGGACTAAAGTAATTCTATCTGACGTTTGCAAGCTGAAAATCTATGAATTTTATGCTAATGTATGTGTGTCTGAATCACTAAATTCAAACTAAAGCCATCAAAATGAATACTCTAAATTATGCTTCAGTAGCCTTTCCTTGATGTCATTAGGGTTTTTTTTCAGTTTTGTCTTTCATGGCTTTGACAAATGGTCGTACAAAGGGTTTTGTAATGATATGGGTAGATGTCATTCTCCACCATTTTCCTAATATTCCTTTTTATTTCTTCCCTAATATTCCTCTTTTTGTCTGTTGCTTTACTGTTTTTTGTGCTGCCACAATAAAGGTACTCTACTCCTTGTAGTTAGAGACACAACGGAAGATACTCTGCGTGTGGACAGCTGCTTGTACTTTTGTGAACTCAATTGCAAGCATTTCACACTGGTTTTTCCTGCTGTGTCCATTGCTGGCAATGAATTCAGTGCTGAGATAATCCAACTTCAATTGCCAAAGTGCTTAATTTTATCTTGTATCCTAATTTTAGTGTGCTTATTGCAACCATGCCAAGAAATGGATGTGGCAGCACTTGCGTTTGTCCAAATAACAAAAAGAGCCCATAAATGTTTTTATTTGGCACGTTGAATTTGAACTTTAAAATTGAAGTTGAATTGGCCCAAGCAGAAAAGATTCTTAATTCATGTTATTTTGTTAAGGATTCTGTGCAAATATATAGGAGTTAGTACTGTACATGGGACTGAAGTATTGTTTGGCTGAATGAAAACAAATGTATTGGAAAACACAGCAAGTGCACCTTCCATCCTCCGACACTTTTCAGCTCAGGGACTGTCAGAACCAGAGTTGTTTTCTGGGTGCATAGCACCTTTCAGAGGATTTTTTTTCTTCCCTGTTGGTCTGTTCCATCCCCCTTTGTACCTATGAAATCCTTAAGCATCCACAACACTTCTAGGCCAAGAATTTTGACTGCTTAACTCCATGTTGTGTAAGGAGCCATTTTCTTTCATTCAATCTTGCTGCTTGCTTCCTTTGAAAGGTCTTAATATTTGTGTTGGAAGATGCAGTTAAACTTCTAGCACTGTTTTTAGGAAGGAAAAGCTTTCCTCATTGTGTTCCTTAGTTGTACCTTGGATACCTGGGATAGGAAGAAGAATAAATACTCTAATCCTATATAATGCAGATGTCCTGGCAAAACCTCTATGAATTAGGGTTTTATTAAGTAGAAGCAGAGAAAGGCTGTTTCACAGCTTTTAAGATGCCTAGAGACCCAGATAATAACAATTATAATGATTATAATAATGATAATTATGCAATTCAATTTCCAAAAGGACACAATTATCTAATTCTCTCATATTCTCATTGTGTTTTTCTAAATACTGAGGTCTTATTTGGCCATCGAGCATCTTGCTGAAAGTTAACAGGTATTCTGTACTGCAGAAGAAAGTTAACACCCAGCTCTAGGATGTCAGAGCAGCATCTGCAATAGTGGGTCATCCTTTGTCTTGGGACAGAGGCAGACTTTTTGTCTTCCAGAAGATACAATTCCATTTGCAAACAGAGTCCTGCAGTGGTCCTCAAGCCATTGCTTTCTCAGGGTGCCCCCAGCATAGCTGTAGCAACATAGCTATCCTGCAATAGATAAGGAACACTCAGAAACAATAACCTCTTTTGAATAGGAAAAAAAAAAAAGAAGCTGATATTCTCTTAATAAGAAACTTGTTCTATGAATAGCTCATGTCTTCCACTGGTCTAATGTTTAAAAATACTTTTAAAATGTCCAGGTATCCAGGTATCTGGCCAGTCTCTGACGTAATCTGATCATTAAACATGATATGCTTGAAGAACTTTTTTCTAAGTTCATAAGGTCTTAGATTCCTAATTTACTTGTGGCATAGATGATTCAATCCTGTATTCAGCTTTTGTTATTCAAAATCATGTTTCATGTCCCTTATGTAGAAGTAACAGTAACTGCTGTAGTTAGTTGTAAGATAGTTTTAGTTGGTTTACAGTAGTAGTTATTTGATCCCCTTTCAGCATGTACAGCTCTGAGTTTTGTTGCTGAAGAAACATAAATAGGTGGTTTTAAAAAGGCCTTTGCACAGCTATCTAAGTCCTAGAAGAAGCTGTATATTTTTGACATATAAAGTTGTTATGAGACTAAAATAGAGCTTATTGAGAACATTGTGTTATAGTGGCCTTACCTGAATATTGACTGTTGTACAAATATTTGGAAAATAATGTTATGTTAAAGAAGTTACACCTGTAGGAGTCCCCCCCAAAAAAGTTGTTTGCAATTATGTAAGTAGATGGCTGCTCAAGGTAGAATGAATGCATGCTTAACTTACTCTTGTATGCAAGGACACTCGTAACATAAAATGGAGGAGGTACCTTAAATATTTACAAGGAAAGAATAATTAGGAAGTTAATAAATAGGGATGGTGAGTTATATAGCAGGCCTAAATTTCTTATATATTTAATTTTTCTACCTTAATAAAATGCTAAATTATATCTTTTGGTTAGGTGCTAGCTGCAAATGGGTTGATTCAGATTATCCTATCCAATAGAGCAGAAACTAAGAGAAAGATTTCATGGGCTAATATGGAGAGAAATTCTTACAAAGTTCAGAGTGTTCCTAAGCAGTACAGGCCAGAGAAAGACAGTGAACTTGTATCCAAGATTAACAAAGGAGCTTTCCTATTCTGTTCCAGTTAACATTCTGCAGAAGTTTTCAAATGGCAAAATGAGGATTGTACTGGATTAAGGAGCAGTTCCAAAAGGGATGGCTGGAAGAAAGAATAACAACAGACTTAAAGAATAGTATTTGAGCCTGTTACAATTCTTAGCTAGAGTAGGTTAATCGAAAAGTTTCATTAATAAAAACATACAGTTTTCTATAGATCTACTATTATTTGATCAGTATCATTTTCAAATAGCACAGAAGTAGCAGAAGTTTATTCTGTGGCACTGCTGGCCATGGATGCTTTATGGAAAACTGCAAACAAATTTCCATTTCAGTCCGTCCTGAAAGGACACTGCAGTCTACTTACTGGAAGCTGAAGTATCAAAGTAAAGGAATTTGATTATTTATCTCCCAAAGGCTGACACTGTAGTTTTGAGGATTGGTGAAGAGCATGAATTTTCTAAGATTAGAAAAAACATCTCTGAGAGATTAGAGGAAGAATGTAGTAACCAGCCCTGCAGCTACAGACCACAGCAATTTAAATTTGTAGAACAAGCACTTCCTCATGCATGCAAGGATACTCTTGACATAGAAATGAAAATGTTCATGAACTATTCCAGTGAAGGGAATGAATAGAAAGTAGTCTGAGTTAATTCCTAGTACATATTTTTTGTGAAGAGAACAGTCACAGCTGCTAATAAATGCAAAACCAAAGAGAGAGATACTTTTTTAAAAGATTTAATTTTTTAAAATTTTCTTTGTGTGTGGGTAGTAATTAGGTATTTGATCATGTCCTTGATCTTGGGTAATCTAAAGCCTTAAAAATCAGAAGATATTTTCCTCCAGCAATGAGTGCTTTTCTTCTCTCCCTCCAAGGCATTTCAGCCTCAGTGGCTGGTCCTTCAAACTCAGTTACTGTAATTTTTCAGAGTATGCTGCTGAAAGGAAATGTCAACCACATTCTCTGTTGAAGTTCATGACTGTCATATAATATTAACTTTTCAACAGTACATAAGGACACTACAGTTGAATTTAAAGGATACTCATTTTGATATCTTATCCTTCTGTCATAGCCAAGAAACCTTAATATATAGAAGGTCTTTTATCTTTTTATGAGAAGAAGAAAGACTTGGGCTTTCTCTGGTGAGCCACCACATTAATGCAGTATTGCCATGGGGCACTATATTGTCTTTTAAAAGCAAGTTTTGCTTTTTGTGGAATCATGTAAGTTGGAAAAGTCCTTTGATATAATGGAGTCTGATCAGCCATCCAATACTGTGAAGTCCACCACTGAACCATGTTCCTAAGGGCCACATTCTGTCAGGTTTGCGTGACAAGGTTGTGGTAGTAGGGCGCTACAGGGGTGGCTTCCAGGAGGATTTGCTAGAAGCTTCCCCATATCTGACAGAACCATTTGTTATATTTTCTCTCCCCTATCCAGCTCAGTAGGGGAATGATAGAGAAGCTTTAGTGAGTGCCTGGCATCCGTACAAAATTAACCCACCATGCACACCTACGTTATTTCAAAATTCATTTGTAACATCCGCAGTGCATTCCATGCTAGTTTGTAGAAAACATTTACAAAGTCAAACTTCACTCACTGAAGAGTTTCTTATCAAAAATATTGGCCAAGCTGTATTGGAATATTTAATTTAATTTCATTTCAGCTGCTTACGTGAAAGATTGGAAAACATTGTCTTTAGTTCAAAAGAGAACCTTAAAAATAATTTGAAACTTTGTGGGTTTTTTAATCTTAGGTTAATATTTTCCTTGAACAGAGAAAAATTCTGTAGCCTGGTGGTGAGGTTGCTCACTCGTATCTTTCAGTCGCTAAATGTCAAAACCATTTTAACCAGCTAATTCTAGTGGTCTTTGTTGAAAGGAGTGCCTGTCTCACAATGGACAGTAGGTAGTCCAGTAGTTGTAGAACTCTTCCGTCAGTCCTGACAACCCAACATCAGGATTTCTCTGAACTAATGTTTCTGACATCTCCAAGTACGGCCCTGAGTATTTTGGAGATATGTCTGAGCACTAGCTATCAGGTATGGACATTATTTCTATTGCCCTGTTTTGTGGTCATTGCCAGATAAGCTTATGAAGCCATTGCGAAAACATGAGAATGCCATGTTTCTGATAAAGTGTAAAGAATCTTGCACTTCAGATACTAATTATTACTTTTGTATCCATCTGAATTATTTAACAAATATTTAGCAAATATTATTATGTGTAAATTGTTCATTAAAGAAAAATCATGTGGCTGTGAAGTTGTGTTCCACAACTTTTCTAAGACCTATTTTCTTTCTAGCTGATGTATGCAGATTTCCTAGAAAGTGAGGTACCCAAATCACTAATAGGTCTTGAAAATGCTTTTTTTCATGCTTAGTATATCTTGGGATTCTTCATGGTGTTGGTGGTGTATTAATAGTTCTTTATCTGTGCAGAAATATGTGACACATCACTTTGAAGTTAAATATTTCATTCAACCCTTAGTTCATTCCTTGAAAAAATAATGAATGAGAGCTTTCAGAAGATTTGCTGAAGTTCTATCTGCCTGATTTTTTTTCCCCTTGGTTCTAAGATACAGCAAGCTTCCAGAGAGGACTGCAGAATGAATCTTAGTTGTAGAGAGATGTTTTTGATAGCAAGCATGTTAATTATTTATCATTTCATTGTCTGCTAGTAAGTCGTCTGGCTATGGGATATGTGCAATTTAGGCAAAATGATTTGGGGATGCTTAAGCCCTGTGATTTTTCTCATTTGCCTATGCATAGCACAAACATGCAATGTTATAGAAATATAGAATTATTTAGGTTAAAAGACCTATAAGATCCTGGAGTCCAGTTGTCAGCCCACCACTAAAGCACGTCCCTAAGTACCACATCTACACACCTTTTACATGCCTTCAGGGATTGGGACTCCATCACTTCCCTGGGCAGCCTGCTCCAACGCTTGGCAGCACCTCTCGTGCAGAAATTTTTCCTAATATCCAATGTAATCTTTCCCTGGTGCGTCATGAGGTTGTTTTCTATTGTTTATTGCTTTTTACTTATGAGAAGAGACCGACTCCCACCTCACTCCAGCCTTCCCTCAGGCAGCTGTGGAGAAAAATCAGGTCCTCCTCAGACTCCTTTTTCTTCAGGCTAAATAGTCCCAGCTCCTGCAGCTGCAACTCATATGATCTGTGCTCTAGAGCCTTTGCCAGCCTATCTGCTCTTCTTTGGCCATTCTTCCACTACCCCCAAGTCTTTCTGGGAGTGAGGGGCCAAGAACACAGTATTTGAGTTCAACAGTGCTGAGTGCAGGGGAATGATCACTGCCCTGGTCCTGTTGGCCACACTATTTCTGATAAAAGCCAGGATGCCACTGGCTTTCTTGGCCACCTGGGCACATTGCTGGCTCATGTTAAGCCAACTGTTGATCACACCCCCAGAGAGAGAGAGAGAGAGTCTATGAAGGCTTTTGAAAAAATGAAATACATTTTTATGGTGAAGTCTGATTTTTAATTTAAAACCAATTTCTAAACCTACAATGCTTGCTTGAACTTTATATATGCCTAAAAGGAGAAGGAAAAGCAGCTTGCTTTTGTGAAGTCTTAGAAGACACTAAAAACAACTTCGATAGTGTTACAAATTCTAAAACTATGACTAAGGACACAGAGAGTTGTATTAGCTGTGCCATGTCATTGCTTAGATGATCTAAACTAAACTGTCATCTTGTGTGACCTATAAGTGATATTGTGTATTTTATTATCTCATGGCTATTCACTTGAGTTCCAGACCTTTATTAAAGATTGTTTACAGATGTTATTGAGTGCCATTAGGTTTATTTGTAAATCACTGACAGGATGGCATTAATGTCCCTAAACATAAAAGAAAGAGATAAATTTTAAAATAATTTTCTAAATACTGGAAGTGAGATAAATATAAAACAATCTTGTACATTCTTCCTTGCCAAGAATCTTTCTATATGCCAACACATTTGCCATTACTTTAACAGCTTCTATCAGAGTAAATTGGAAAGGAAAAACATAAAAAGAGTAATTCAATGCACAAAATGCTTCTTAAGAGTCACGTTAGGCACTGCCTCTGAATATGATCTTTGCTTTCACAGTGGGTTTGGTGATTTGATGTATGTTAAGGTTATAAGGATGTTGAATGGGGATGGAACATTTTTGATCATGGGCATCATTGCTCTTGATGAAACACTGTAGGTATGACTTTGGATAGTGGGGCAGCCAATGCTTGTGATTTCCTAACATTTGTAGCTCCTTTGTCTTCATGGCTTCTTCTTTTCCTCCAATCTGGTTTTAATATGAATGTGGTAACTTCCCATGAGCTTGTTGTTGTTCTGAAACGTTTTTAATTATAGATTTTGAAAAGTATGTGTAAATCAGAAATAGTCTTAGTAAGCAGGAAAGGTCAGAAGCACCAAAATATGTTTCATCTTTTTAATAATCATTGAAAGTTCATGCCCCTTCAGAGAAGTACTTGTATTCATGCCCAGTGTGTCATATGGGATCAGCAATCTGTAGTTTGATTAGGCAAATTGAAATTAAGAGTATATCCTGGTTACTGGCTCTTCGTGGCCTGAAAGAATTTGAGATTAACCATTTAACTATAGCTTGCAATAGATTGGTCAATTTGTAACACCATTCCTTGGTCAATATTTGTAAATACTGATTTTGGAACACATTCTTTTAGGGGAGCTGGTTTTGAAAATTCTTCTTATCCATTTCTAAAAGATACAGCTAACAAACTATATGGTCCAAACTAAAAATGGTCCATACTCTGTTTCACCTCAGATAAATTACTGATTATAACTAGAGTGATACAATAATATTTTTTCTTAAATATTCTCTTACTATTATTTTTATCAACAGATTTTAGACTTTATCTAAACTGGAAGGTTTGTTGTTTTTTTGCAGTTTTTTTGTCCATAACAGATTCCTTGAAGTTTAGTTTTACTTCTCAGTCATTGACTTCCTCCAAACCATGACAAATTAAGATACTTTTGTGTGACTCGGTGAAGACTCTTTTAGTCTGCCTGCTGCACAGCTGCTATGAAAATACTTGCTTAATCAAACGATTTCTGTGCCCTTGGGTACAATATGTCATGAGTTGTGTTTCATTACTAATTCACGCAGTTTCTGGTGGTGAAACATCTGCTCCATATTTGGAGAGGTGTAGAAAAATGCACTATCCAGTAATTGGATAATAAAGCTTCTGAGCTTGAGATAATTGCTTGTGCTAAACCCTGAATTTTTTTTACCGCAGGCCAAATCCTCATTCAAATCCTTGACCCATCTTTCTCATTAATTAAATCACTTTGATTTTTCCCAGTACTGCATTGTATGTTAGTAACTCTTGCTTTTTGTTTCAATAATTTAATAATAGCTGATGATTTGTGTTACCCTATTTATTGCTATTGTTTGCTACTTAAATGTAAATCTAACTACACTTAAGTTTGTTACAAATAGCCAGCACTTTTGCACTCAGGGAATAGAGTTGTTCTGTTCTTTAGCAATTTTTCCTCATGAATTTTAAACAGATAGATGCCAATTTTCCCAAATTATATTTATTTTTCATTAAAATTTCAGTAAATTTTCAGGACAAAGAATATAAGATTATCTTTTTTTTTTCAAGCTGTGCATAAGTCAAAAATTATTTTATTGGTCTTATGGAAGCTTGAAAGGCTTTTGGAATAACAAACTATTTAGAATCAGTGATAAAATTAGTGATAATTAGTGGACTTCCTAGATATTTTCAGAAATACCAAACAGTCTTATTGTGACTGAAGAATATCATAAAACTGTGTTGAGCAAATTCAGTTCAACAAATTGATCTTGGAGGAGGATTTGTTATTTTTTCACTAAATGGTCTGTGCTAGCAGTGAATATTGCAGTAATATAAAGTTTGCAGTATCAAAGTTTGTTTTAAATAGACTTCAGTGTTGTTCCCTGCAGGGCTTCTGTGAAAAGAAGAAAATGAGAGCAGAGAAGTCCTGTGGGGAAGAATAAATGTTCATTAGAAAAAAGCAGACTTGGTTAGAAAAGGACTCCTTGTTGCGTTCCACAGCAATATTATAAAAATTACTTTGTTCACTGGAATATTGAGTTGTTCTGAGCATTTTTGTCTCCAGTTCTTCCTTGGGGTGTCTAACTGATGTTTCTGATTTCATCAAGATTGCCCAGCCTTATATACTGCAAGACTTCCTTTTCCCAATGGTAACTCATTGACCCTTTCACTGATTTCCCTACTTTCCCTACCAAGGCTGATAATTATTTTAGTAACAGATGCTAGCTCAATAATATTTAGACACTAAGGTGTCCTCCCTCATTGTTTTTCTTCCCAGGAGGCAACTGTTCTAAAAACTGTCTCTGTTTTCCTCTGGGGTTTAAGGGTATGAAAATTCATTTGGATCACAGTTATCTTTCCTGCTATCTTCCTTGATTGAAAGTATGATGAGCTGAAGTTTACAGAAGCAGTTGGCAAAAATGGCTGGCAGTCTACTTTGAAGCCTTGTTGTCCCATTTGCAAGAGGCAAGCAGGGAAATGGAATGAGAATTTTAATTACACGTACACTTCAATATCATATTCTAAATATTAGTGTCGTTGCTTTCCTTATGGTAAGGAACATGCTGCCAGAGCTACTCACTTCTGTGTTTTTCATCTCTCAGTGGGAGGCTTTCAAACCAAGCCCAGGAGCTCTGGCTTGTAGAGGATATCCCCAGTGGATGGTTATTACTGCCACAGCCACCAGGGAACATACCGTGGACTACATTAGTCTTTGCTTTGCCTCAAGAAATTTATGCAGAAGTGGTGAAGTTACCTTAGAGAGGTTCATTGTTAATTAAAATCTCAAAAGATAAGGAAAAGTTTAGGCTTCTCAAGGTCTGCAGAGTCACTGCTTGAGAAAACCAAGTGGGCTGTCTTTCAGCCAGTCATTCAGGGTCATGCACTCTGCTCAGCTAAACCTTGCAGAGACCCATGGCACACAACATAGCCAATTGCACTGGCTTATCAGTGGGGCTTTGGCTGGTGTATTTTATTAGTTTATATGCTTATATTTGAATAGAAAAAAACCCCTTGAAAATGCAGAGCCTCATTCTCTGGTGTGTAGCCGATCTCCTGAAGTATTAGTGTCAGTAGCAGCAGCATTGATTCTGGATTTAGATAATTGTTGTAATGAAGTGTCGTAGATACCCCCCAAAAAGTACATTGGACAGCAGGCAAGAAACTGTTCTAATTCTCTCTGAAATGACAAATTCCCAGACAATTTTGGTGGTACCTGATTATTGCAGGGAGACTTCTAAAGGTCCCTTCCAACCCAAATTTTCGTGACTCTAAGAAGAAAGTATTGGAAGATGAATGGGAATGTTATCATTTTCAATCTGCAGTCTGCACATCTGAAACTGCTTATTTTTCTATAGTGATTTTTGGATTTTGGTAACATTTCCTAGGATTCCTTTAGTGTGAGAAAAATGGATGATTGTGAAAAAATATCTAAAAGTCTACCTCAAGGCAAGACATTAAACCTATGCCTACTAAGAAGGGGCTCTACTGCTGGAAACTGTTCTTTTAATAAGCCGTGCAATTAATAATATTAAGCTGTTGATTAAAAAGCTGTGTGAACCATCCTTGGAAATGGAAGGCACCCATGGTAACATCTGAGTACATATATTTTAGATGCCTAAAGTTAGGGAAACCTGTATGAAAATAATAATGAAAAAAATTATATTCTATATTGCAATTTATAAAGGCAATATTAGGGGAGAAGGGGGAGGTTAGGTAGGAAAGATCTACCTTGCCTATTTTGTTTTGACTTTTTAAAATTTTTACTTTTGTGGTAGCAGCATAAAATCTTTTACTTGAGAGCATTTGAAAAAAACCCAAAAATTCTGTTGTCAGAAGTAATGAGTGACAGAAGAATTGCGTGTCTGACCCCAGCTGGCCATGGTAGTTGAGTTTTAGCTGACTGGGGCTTCCTATAAATGAAGGCATGAAACTTCATCCAGTAGGGTTGAAAGAACAGAACTGCTTCCTCCAGGCTTGATGTGGAGCTTGTGTGAGTGCCTGTTCTATATGAACAAGTTGGGCTCCCTAGGTTTGGATTTTTAAGATGTGAAAAAATCCTCTCTGGAAACATATATTTTAATATTTTTTTTCTTATTGTTATAGTACTGAAGAGTGTGAATTTGAGGCTGCTTGATTAGGTCTTTATAATAATGAAACTGCTTTATTGTGAGCAAAATTGACTTGCATCTATATGATTTTGCCATTGCAGAGAACCTTTGTATTCCTGATTTTCTTTGACTACAATTCTCAGTCTTGCTGTAATCTACCTTTACCCTGTGGTTGTAATATGTTTCTTAGGCTGAGCTCTCTCACACGTTTGCCTTTTTATGCACAGCTTTAGCAGCATCTCTGATTCTTTTTAAAGGTCTCTAAAGATATGACTGTGTTGTCCTAATATCTTTTCCCAAGCAAAATATATTTTGATTTTAAATCTCTTTAGGCATTAGACTTGTACATCCTCAGAAAAGTCTCTTGTGTTATTTTTGGCCACAAAGTGACCAGGAAAGAAATATTTTTCCTGTTACGATGTAATATATAATAACACATTATTTATTATTTCTGGCAGTACAAGCCAGAAACCATGAGTTGCCTTTTTTTTTTTAAATGATGCATTAGTCTTCTCCCCAGAGGTGTCCCTCCTGATAGGTGGTGAAAAATGTTTCACTTTCATTATTGATCTGCCTTTCTACACCTCTACTTAAAGGAAACCTATGTTGACCATCTATCAGTGTACCTCACATATGTTGTTTTATGAAATCTAAAGAAATTAACTCCCCTAGGACCTTCTTAGCAGGAAGCTCTTCTTTAGGAATAAAGGGAACAACACATGAAAATAATGCTCCTTGTAAGACACATTCAAGGATCAGATTGTGGCTAAGAAATGAGTTGATCAAGTAACTTCCTGTTTTAGGTGTTAAAGCAGACTTCAAACAGTAATTTGAAAGTTGAGTGTACTAGGGTGCCAAAGGTGCACGTTTCTGGTTTAAAGCAGTGGATGAAGGAAAAAACTATTACTTGATGAAAGAAGAAAAAGTTAGCATTTAATCTGATAGCAGAAAGAGAAAGGGGTGGAAAAAAGGTAGAAAATATGCCTCCAATGATCAGAAACCAGACTGGGATCTGGGTTTTACCATTTTCAGAGGTAAAATCAAGGCTGGTGGAGGAAACATTGATGCACCAATCAAGACTAGGGCTGACTATACAATTCCTTAAACAAATTATTTAGTTGTCCAAAGATATTATTTCAGGTTCACTAGATATGTTTATGAATTTGTGTGGAGTTTATCATATACCTCTGGCTGAAAAACAGGGAACTGCTCTGTCTTGTGATTTTAAATAGGGCCATGAAAGCTGTAAGGGGGAATATATAATCAGGAAAAGAAAGCTTTCCCCCACTGTCTACATTTAGTTACCTGAATGAAACAAACAAACAAAAAAGTTGAAATGTTTTGATTTAATCAGATGAAGTATTTAACATAACCTGAAACCATTTTATATTAGCTCATAATTTCATCCCAAAAAATTGCCTTCTGTGCACTGACTTAAAGCAAGTTTTTTTTTCTCCTCAATTTTCAGCTCAGTTAACCATGATAGGGGACTTTGAAGAGATTTTTGCTATAGGACTGAAAAGTATGTCTTACAGAGAAAATACTTAATATTTTGCATTATTCGATATTCCTTGTTAGGGATGATTGTGACAGAAGTTAATGCTCAAGCTGGTGACTAGTTTTCAGTCCTAAATTAGAAAAGTAATCCCAACATTGTCCAGAAGCCCATGAGAGCAAAAAGGCTGTTCTCATCTCTCTGAAAATGTGCTTATGACCTTCCCAGTCCTGGACCTTAAATTCTTATTCTTTCCCTGGAACAACGCTAGAATACATTTCAGTTTGATATATCCCATGTCCCAGTGAAGCAGTGTTTTGTTTGGTGTCTGTGTAAATGCATACATATGCTTTTTCTTCTGTCTACCATACAATGAGCATATTACATTGTAAGTCTTTTGTAAGGAGTGTTCAAATACTGCTTTTCTTGCTAACAGATTGTTACTAAGTTGAAACAGATTCAGAGCAAATTAAAACCATAAATTTCACTTCTGGTTGAAGTCTCAAGCATAAATTTCAGATGTGTTGTTAAAAATCAAAGTTATTAATTATAGTTATAAAATAATTAATTAAGATAAATAAGAATTAATATAATAATTGAAGGGTATTAAAAATTAAGATCCAAAAGTAGAAAAATGTGTTATTGGATTTCAGCCAGTGCAACTGCACAAGGTCAAGAACTGGATATCTCCACCTTACTTCAGAGTCTGCACAGCTTTTTTCTGCACAGAACTTTTTCTTTCAGAAATAGTTTATGTTATGTAGTGCAGAATTAGGTATAGGGAGACAAGTCAGATTTTGAACAGTCCAGATTTTGCAGTTTTTAACTGAATTCTAACCAAGAAAACACTTCTTTTGCTCAATTTTTAGGCTGAATTTGACAGACATTGGAAAGAATAAAAACAAGCATATTAGCTTCTGTATAATGATAGAAGCTTTATGTGTGAAAATGACTGACCAGGATATAAGCATTAGAATATAAATTAATTTGTATCTGCATTATATTCATATAGTGGAAATTCCATAATATTTGATATCATAGTACATATTCATATAAATGACCATATGAATTCATATTCACACGCACATAGAAATGTATGCATTTTCCAGGGTTGAATTCTAGGTTCAGTTATGTTTAATGCATTTATCAACAATCTGGATGCAGGACGTGAAAGCACCGTTAGCAATTTGCTGATGACACCAGATCATGAGGTTCTATTTATTCTCTTGAGAGACAAAATGCCTTGCAGAGGAATATGTTTAGATCAAAGCACTGGACAGTGATTAATAGGATGGAATTATTACATCCAAATGCTGAATTACACATCTGGAACAGAATCACGTGGGGCGAGAAACTGTGAGATGAATGGCTGGAGAGCAGCCCTGCAGGAAAGGGTCTGGGGGTGCTGGTTGTCAGTGAGCCCTGTCAGCCCAGCAGGCAAATCCCATCCTGGGGTGCCTCAGACACAGCACCAGCAGCCAGCCAGAGGTGACCATGCCCTGCATTCAGCGTTGGTGTGGCCTCACCATGGACACTGAGTGCACTCCCAGGTCCCACAATTTAAGAAAGTTGTGAAGGTACTTGAATACATCTAGAAGAGGGCAACAAAGCTGGTGAAAGACCTGGAAGGAGTGTCCTGTGAGAAGCAGCTGAGTACTTTGGGATTTTCTTGTTTGGAGAGGCTGAGGTGTGACCTCATTGGTCTCTACAGATTCCTGTGGAGGGGAAGGTGCTGATTCCCCCTCCTGGGGATTCAGGGAGAGGAAACATGGGAATGGTACAAAGCTGTGCTAGGGGAGGTTCAGAATGGACATGAGGAAGAATTCCTTTACTAACAGAGTGGTCAAACACTGGAACAGTCTTTCTGGAGAGATGGTCAATGCCCCAAGCTAGTACAGTCCTGTGCAATTCATGCTGGTTTTCATGCCTTTTTAGTTATTTAAATGGTAAGTCCAGAATCACAGTGTTCCACAGCTGGTATCTCTACAAGTTAGACCTTCAGGATTGAAATGAGTGTTTGTCAGGATTTTAGTTTCTTGGCTGAGTGATTTGCTAGATGTCAAGTTGTTCGTCACTTTACTGAATTTCCCAGCAGAGAAATAAATCAGCAAGGTTTTTATAGCATTTGCAATGATTGAACTTAAGTGGCTTTCAGCAGAAGAAAATAGCAAGCAGATTGTAGAAGTATTAGGATAACCTGAAATATTTTGATTGCACTGTTTGCAATACAGTACCATTGGGATCTCAACAATCTATAATGCAGAAAACATGTTGGATTTAAACCTTGGGTGTAGTTGGATCAACTAAATAAATGTTTTCTCAGTATACAAAGTTTAACCATATTGTGAAATTGCACAAAGTCCTATTTGTTTCACTGTGGATTTTATAGAGGACTATATGAAAGATGCATATAATATAATGATAATATGTTCCTCTAAGTCTAGAGCCATGAGGAAGATGACTGCTCTGAAGTACTTTGCTTGATGATGGAATTCAGAGCTTTTTGTGATCATGAGAGTCCATTGGTTTGTTTTATAAAACACTTGAAGGTTCATATATTTGGAAAGATGAATCATGCCAACAGTGTGAATAAATAAATTTTCATTTTGTCAGCTCTTTGGAAATATGGTTGCCATAGTGCATTGATTTTATTTCAGTTCTTCTGGGGTATTGAATGTAATGTCTTTGGAAATATAATCTATGTATTGCTTTTGCACTACAGTTTGTGCTATCTTCATCATGCAATTTACCAGTGACTTGATTGAAAAATGATTCAAAGTTGAGTCACAGACATCCACATACATAATTACTTGCAATTCTCTTTCCAAGCAAGTTTTTGTTAATCATTCTACTTAAAAAGGAATTAGAATAAAAGCTCCTATTGTCCTTCTCTCCCAGGCTAGGAGACAATGAAAAATACTGATAAAACTGTATGCAAGCTGTTTTCAAAGAATCTGACACAAACCCTCCGAGCCACTTAAAAATCAGTAAGTTTTTTTGTTGCAGCATGAGAAAAAGCTAACTAAAATAAGAGTGTGTGATTCCATCATGGCTTCACATTGAGGAAGAATAAAAAGTGATATACAATGATGTTCTGTTTTTCTTCTCTTGTTCCATAGATCACACTTCCAATCAAGGCAGAACAGCTCTTGGTTAAAGCTGAAAGCTGAGAAATTGAGAGCAACCTGCCTTATATCTTTTGATAGAGGGAGAGGAGATGGTGTCTCATTCTTCTTGCAGTAATGTGAATTTATTCCTCTATTTTCTTTGCTCTAAGTACAGGTGTCTAGTATGAAATGTTACATTTCAGGTCAAATAAGTAATCTGATCTGAAGCGCTTTTTTTTCACTGAAATAGAAGTTGGAAGGACTTTTGTTTTAGATTGATGTGAACTGAAGCTTTCTTATTTTTGTCAGAAAACTTAAAAACCCCATGTGTTCTGGTCATCTTTATATACCAACAAACACAAATAAGGGTGTGTTTTTTTCCTTATTTAGATAAATTCTTGGACTAAGATAGTATTATCATATTGCTGAATAAATACATAACAGTCCACTTGATTCTAAATGGCCAGTCCTTCTTCTCTTGTTCTGGTATTTTTTTCCTTCGTGGAGCACCATATCCATTTGGAGGGTTATTGAATGAGACTTCTCCCTCATCTTTCACTGTTTTGATTTTCTTTTCTCTTGTTATTAGTGTTGTGCTTGACTTCCTCCTATTTTTTGTGCCACAGATTTCTGTTATAAGATAGAAAAGAAAACCAAAAAGGCTTTGATAGGAGAAATCACTCAGGGCTATCCAACCTTGATATTTCTTGGTCTGGGTTCAAATTCATTGTTGTAAAATTATAATTAACATTTCTGAAATGTTTGCTCCAAATAGGCTTAATAAATAAAAGGAATACAATGAATCTTACTTGTTTGTTCTTCCACTGCCACCCTCCTCCTTCCCCAAACAAAGACTTATTTGTTCCTAAAGTAGAAATACTGATGTGTTCTAAACAACTTTTCTGTGTAGGGCTTTTGAACATACTCTTTGTAAAATTCCTACTAACACCTCACTTTTTATAACTTCTTGGTTGAGAACAGGAGAAAGTTGGCAATGCTGAAAACCTTGTGATCTTGCAAGTTCTTTTGCCAGAGGTACTCTTTTGTTTTCAGTATAATAAAGCATAGCTGAACAGTGTAATTAAAATTCTAAAAGGAAATTGAAAACAAAATCACCAATATGGTCACAATAAAAATAATTATGATGATTTAAATGCAGGTTAATGAATTTGAAAGACACACATGGGTGTGAGTCTGCATCTTTCCCTGGCAACACTGTCAGTGATCAACTGATTCAGTGAAAGTAATAAAGTCTAACTACTGTAAAACAGACAGAAATACAAAGTTCAACTTCTCCTCTAAGTGCACTTTTGAAAAATAGTTCTTTAGGCTCTAGTGTTTTTATTTATAATCAGAATCAGCGTCTTTGCTGACAAGGTACTTTCTAACAACAAAGGGAGGAAAAAAAAAAGGAAGAAAGAGGCAGCAGTTAAGAACTATATATTCCATACAGGCCAATAGTTTCTTGCAGCAGGGTCTCTAACACCAGGCTTCCTTATCACTGCCTGATCAGGCACTGCTTGTTGTAGTCTGCCAGGTGCTCTGGCAAAGCTCGTGTCAGGATGAAGGACTGAATATTAAAAGCATTTTCCTTTCTCATCTCTCAGACAAACATTTTAAACTATTATTTCTCTTTTTAGTAACTGAGATCCTCTGTATATATATGAAGCACATATCTATATTTGATGTGTATGTACGTATCTAAATACTTATATCCATATATGTTCAAATGAGAGCCATGCCTTATTTACAAAAGCTAGGAAAGTCTCACCCAGTTTTTATGTGATTTTACAAATAGAAACCCATGCAAAAAATTTGCTGTTCTCCTAATATTTTTATCTTAGGGGGGTTAAGATAGGTTTTTTGTCTCTTTTCTGCAGACTGCCAGGAAATCTTGTTTTAAGACCCAGTGATTCTTTCCTGAATGCTTTTTTCACACCAATTAGTCAAGTGAATGTTATCAGAAAATATTTTATTTTATTCCAGTAAAATTGAGGAAAGAGGCAAAAAATTTGTGATTTCCCTATATGAACTGGAGCTGAGATCCAAACCTGTATGCCCGCTGGAGATTCTGATCTCATCTTTATCCTCTTGAAAATTGAAGAGTATTTATTTACCTCAAAGCTGAAAAAAATTGACCTCATAGGCACTAACTACTTTCCTTGTGGGACTTGAACTGTGGGCCTTCACTGATCCACAAGAAAATAATGAAAAAAACAGTTCTCAAGCTACTGAAGACAGAGTAGATCTTCCTCTGTCTGCTGAAATTTGAATTTTACAAGAGAAATGATGGCAGAAAGAAGCTAAATCAATTCCAAAATGTTTCAAACATTAAATCATAGACTTGAATCCCAGATGATTTCCCTTTTCTGTGTATCCTTTTTCTTTTTTGTCTGTGTTTTGAGATCATCGTTTCCTAATGATTCAGGACACAAAGAAATGCCAAAGCTTGGTCATAACTTTTCTTGATTTCTTGCTTTCTGGATAGCTGAGAAGTGTAACTGATACTCATGAAAGAAAGTGTGGAAAAATTTCTTTCATCCATTAGATTTTCTTTTCCTACACTGGAGAAAGGTGTCTGGGGTTTTTTTGTGTAAGGGACTGCATCTTCTCTTACTGCTCCTTTGGCATTGGAGGAGTTTCCAGCTGCTTTTAGCTCCTTAGTGTCAGACATTGTACTAACTGCAGCTTTGCATGGGGAGATTCTTCCTGCATAGACAGATCAAGTGGTGCACTTGGCTTGTGCAGCCAATGGACCTGGTGGACATATTATGTTCCTCTGCCAATTTTCTTACATTTTTGAAGCTTCTTTCAAGACCTTGTTCATTTGGCTATTTAATAGTCTGGTAAGTCAGAAACAAAAGTGAGCTGACAGGTGGCCTTTCCTGGAGGGTATCAGAAAGAATCTTGTATGTAAGTAGATAACTCTTCTGTCCTTTGGCCATTAGCCGTGAAAAGCGCTGTGCTCACAGGTGTGGAACAGGTGTTTATCTCAACTCTGTGTTAACCCCAGGTTAACCTTGTTGGTCTCAATGATTTAGAGGTCTTTTACAACATAAGCAATGCCATGATTCTGATTATTAGCATTGTGTTAGCACATGGAATAGAGGGAGATGAATATTGGTGGCTACCTGTGGTGTAGTGTAGTGTGCCAAGTACACTGCCAAGTTCTATGGATTACAGAAGAAGGGTGGGCTGTGGGGGCTGAATTGCTGTCAGAAAGCTTCCATTTCAGTCATTGGTGGAGGTGATGAAATGCTCCCTGTGTGCAAGTCAAACAAAGCTCATGAAGATCTGACACACAGTGTTGATGTAGAGGCTTAGTGCACTTATGCCTTGGCAGAATGAAGACAATCCATATGGAGCTTAATAATGGCTGTTCTTTCATCTGAAACTTTGTCTTATTTTCTGGATTTCCCATCTCCCTATGGACCTACCTGATTGAAAGAGAATCCTTTACTTTTCTTTTTCATTTGGTAACTACTGCATTAAAGATCTCTTGTCCTAGTTTGTGTTGATTGACAAATCCAGTGTGTATGTTCCTTCTGCTGTGAAGGTATTTTACGGATGCCTCATTTGAAAAAATTTGGGCTTTCAAGTTGAAGAACATTTCCACTATCTTGTGTCACTAGACCGTGTGACAATAAGACAAAAATGAGTTCTTGAATAGTAACTGCAATACCTGTATTTTTATCTTTCTTCTTGTAATATTCTTTCATCCTTCACAAAGTTTAGCCATTATAAAGTAACTGTCTTTTCAAAATCGTTTTCCCACTGTGATGTTCTGTCTTGTTGGATGTTTTTTGCTTACATGAGCTTGTTTTATAGCATGGCTAGACAAAATGGAATCTGTCATAAATTATGGTAGTTACCAGTGAGAATAAATCAAAACTTGAAAAATATTTACTGTGCTCCTGGGAACAATTAGGATGTGATTCACTGTCAAAACCTGTGGAAAACAAAGCATCATGACTACAGTGGTGACTAAACCTTTTTTAGTGCCATTTTGAAACAGAAATATTCTATTTAATATTTCTGTCCCCTTTTACCTTTTATAAAGGGACAAATATTTTCCTCTTAAAAAGAAAGATAAACAAAAAACTCTGACTCACTGGAAATAGATGTCGTATGTTAAAACCCAAGTTGTTATTCTGTAGATGACTACCTTGTTTGTATTGTGTTCAGTGAACACGTTTTTAACTTGGTCTCTTCCCTCCTGTGCTTGGCTGTTGCTCTCATTTGGACAAGAAAGTCTGGTAGTCTTAAAGCCTTAATAAATCTTCTAACTCCTAAAGGCAAAAGGTCAGATCTGGGGTGTTGCTTATCAATCTACCTCTCTTGGAATCTGTGGAATTAAAAGAGTTTTAATTTATGCAGAATTTGGTGTAATGGATATGACACACGCAGTGCCGAGGTTGTAAAAGAAAACATTCTCAGGACTAGGATATGACTGAACTAAAAGGCTTTAATGTTACTTAAATGATATTGGAATTCTTGCTCTGTAAGGGATGTGCTCAAGTATGGACCTGAATACAAAAACTTTTATTGAATTATGAGGTTCATGGGGTTTTTTTGCTTTTTGATTGTTTTATCTTTTTTGGGGGGAGTTTTTTTGGTTTTTTTTGAGTTAGGCATGAGGAGAACATCACAAGCTGCAATTTAAAATGTGCATATGCATGTTGTTAGTGCTGAAGCAGGCATTCTCATGAACAAATGAAACAAGCTAGAATGTAGAATCTAGACATATGCCACTGACATATAAGAAACAGGAAGACACATGAGATTTTTACTTCATATTATTAATTAGCATTCATACTGGTACTTTGGGACTCATGTTTCCACCATTGTGTCACCTCAGTCAGGGCTTGTACTGAATTATCCTTAGATACTAATTTATTTCAGCTGGGTTTTTAATATAGTTCCATGATTTTTTATAAAATTCTAAAGCAAAACTAAACAAGTATTCAAATCTTTAAAAAAATATTAATGCTTTAGAAAAATGACTATATTCTATAAGTTTAATTTTCTATTTTTCTCATAGTGCTTCACAGAAACTTTCACAATTAGTGGTGTGGAAATGATTGTAGATGCCCAATTTAAACATGAAATGTCAAATGAGTAGTTCTTTCTATAGGAGTCCCAGTGTTTTCCTAGCTCACATGGCTAAAATCATTTTAGATGTTGTCATAGTAACTACTATATGTAAATCTGTATATTTGCTGTAATCTTATGATGTACTGGTGATGTGAGTGTACACGTGGTGTGAATGTCAACACTTTGTTTAATGTCTATGTGGTAGGATGTATTTATCATACCATATTTGGGGTATACGCATGTGTCCTAACCTTTACACACCTGTACACATCCCATATTTTTTGTGCATATTTAGTAATGAAAAACATAAAAATTTTTCCTGTAACATGTAATAAGGATCATTGTGATTTTACTTCCAAGTTAAAAAAACCAAAGCCACTATGTGCACAGGTTACTGTGACAACTTCTTAAAAATACTTATATAATTTTAAAAAAAGATAAAGCACAAAAAAAATTGTAGGATAAGATTGACATTTTAAAAAATTATAATGCTTTAAATAAGGAATTCTTGGCATTATAATGACATATCAAAATTATATGTAGTTGTTGTGGAGGAGGCATGAGAGACTGATGAGCATAATGTGGAGTCTTGCTTTCAAGAAGTCAGGCAGGGTCACAAGGAAAAGGTCAGCAGGTTGTTTGGTGAAGATGAATGGACACCCAGTGTTCTGGGGTCTCGTGCAGTCTGTGGGAGAGCAGAGACAAAAAATTCAGCTGGTCCTGTTCTAAGTCTTCCTGCTCTTTAACTGAACTCAGTGTTCTGTCCAAATCTTGGAAAGAATTGACAATGACATTTTTCAAATATGTTTACTGACAGAAGAGTAATGAAATGTATTAAGGTATTTGGTCTGAAAGCCATGACTGATCTATGTTTAAGCAAATGGCAGAGTCTTGCTCTGGAAATCAGTGTATTTTTGCATTAAGTTTAGAGTGAGACACCTTTGGAATGCTTTTCAGCTATTAGAAACACTAATTTCCAAAAGGTATGGATCAGTGGGTGGAGTTGGATGAATGACCCAATAATTCAGGATGGCTCACATTATTCAAATTGATTTACTGTTTGTTAAATCAGTTTTAAGCAGTAAATCAAACTGATTTACTGTTTGTTATGTGATCACAGATATGGGAAAAATAATTTCCTCTGTAGCTGCTTAGGTCACTGTTAGGCTTTTTTGTAAGTTCTAGCCCACATATAAGCATACATCAGATGAAAATACAAAATGCCTTAGAAAGACTTTCAGGAGAAATCATTGAATATGTATTTGAAGGTGCACTCCTTGGAACCCGTTAAGAAGTGACAAAAAATGAGTTCTCACAGCATGTAGACTGTAATTTTATCCATAGTGAGAAGTGATCCAAGCAGCTGAGTTAGCATGCTGCAAAAGTCTTGGCCATACCTTTAGCTTGGTTTTTGAGGTGTGTGCAGTGGCAAATCTTTTGATATCAGCTGCAAAAAAGGGCTGGACTACTGCTCATGGATAGAGAATGATATTTAAGATGAGGTGGTTTTCTAGAAGAAGTGGGTGTTCTGCTTCCCAAAATTATTTTCTAAAGGCATATTCAGGATATTATAAAGTCGTATTCTTGATATTCAGGAGTATTACATTTCCATCATAAGTTAGAGTAATTTATTTTCTTTCTTTTATGATTGAAAATATTATTTAAATGGCAATATTTTCATTATAACTCAAACCACATAAATGACCTTTTCTTATTAAATTGCTGTGCAATTACTATAACTGTACTGATTGAGAAGTGGAACACATGCCATTTGCTTTTTAATGTGTGTAACTGAAAAAACCCACCCCCTCAACTAGCTGATAGAAGGAGAAAAAGAATTGATAGAGTGAATTAAATGTCTTATTTATTTTTAGAAAGGGTTTTAAATTTTGAATTTATTATCATGGCATGCTAAAACTCTGATAAATGTTTAATATTTCTTTGAGCTAGTGTGCTTTTTGGCTGCTTAATGGAGAATATCACATGCCTTTTTTTTTGCTGTGATTCTTAATTTAAAAAGTTGGTATTAAAATCTTAATAAAATTTATGGCCTAGGTTTAGAAAATAAGAAAGAAAATAAAACAAGAAGAAAACTAGAGATGAGAAATCCTTGACAATTTCTTGTTCAGAGAAGGTTTTGGACATGATATGATTATCTGGTAAGGTCGAGATAGTTTATTAAACTTTGAAATATTCCAGCTACTCATATACAAAAAGTAAGGCTTTCTTGTAATCATTTCTGCTTTAATATCTCAGAATTGCAAATTGTTTTGCATGCAATTCTTTTGAGAGGAAAATTAATGATACAAATGCATTTCTGGTTAACAAGCTGCATCAGGAGGTTCAATCAGCATAGTTGGGAGAATATGCCATGAGAAAAAATAAACCTCACAGAGATATGGAAAATCTGCAGATTAGATTGTGTCAAAAAAAGGTGCTAAAAGCCACTTAGTGACAGGGCCTAATGTTTCACTTGTGGATGCTGACAGCTTCAGCATTTATGGCAGTATAGTATTATGATGGTCATATTGACAATTGTATTATAAATGCAAACCTAAGTATTTTCACTGAAAATATTGCAGTTCTTTTAAGTATCATTTTATGATGAATGAAAAATTATATTTATTGTAATTAAAATGACAGATTTAATAATGTACAAAAATCAATAGTTAATATATGTAGCAGTTTATGTCTTTCAAATGGTATGAAATAATTTCCTTCAAAAATAGGGTTGATTTACAATCTTCTTTGAAATATGTTTAAAGATTATATTGATGTTGAAGCTTGCACAACCTCAAATCATACAGTCCATTTGAGTAATGAAAGGCAAAGGAGGTCCTCTTGTGCAATCATAAAAAAGAAATGCATTGTGTCAGTTCCTAAAAAAAAAAATAATGTGTACAAAGATGTTGATAATTTAAATCCTTAACAAGCTCATACTCAGAAATTAAGTAGAATATCTGTCATTTTGGAAAAAGAAGGCAATTTTTATTTTGTCAGATGGACTGCATCTTAATGCAAAAAGAATAATCATGAATGATGAATTTTCTCAGAAGAACTTCACAGTTTTTCCTGTTTAAACTGCCTCCTTTCTTTAGGGCTCCTGGTGTAGTTTACTTGGCTTTTCTCTTTATTATTATACTAGACATATTTCTTTTTCTCTTTTATTCTTACACTTTGTGAGGAGTAACAAAAAAATTGATACTTTTGAAAGAATAAAACAATTTGTTTTGCTGTTGTAAAGAATTAATTAGTTTTTTCAAATGGGATATAAAGCTTTTAAAATTTTTCTTGCAATGAAAATTTATCATAATTTAAGCATTAGGTAAACTAAAATATTTCAGCTGCAGAATTCAGTGTTCCATGAACTCCTCTGTTCTGCTGTCCACCACCTTCAATGAATGAGGAAGCAGTGTAAAAACAGCCCATTAGGATGATATTATTTATAGCCCAGTAATTGTGAATCTATGTATAACTGCTCTTTTGCAAATAATTGAGTCATCCTTGCAGCTGCAAGTAAGTACAACTGTGCCAATAGCCCACTCAAACTCAAGAAAGTATTTTTCAAAATTTAGCCTCCTCTTTTAAATAGTTTGTGCAAAGATTGGTAATTCAAACTGTAAAGGAGGCACCTGACATTTATATACCAATAAATGTTTTTAAAATAGTCACAGGTTAGAGCCATAAGTAACTCAATGTAACATAAATGATACTTGAGAATTTAATTGTAACCACAGTGGTAAAAATGAGGGGTGGTTAAGTCTGACTTGTGCAACAAACCACATGGAGCAGTTTATAGTTCTATTTATTGTGCTTTTGATATACTTAGAGGTTCTTGCCGTAATCCTTGCCTAAACTCAGAGCTGTCACAGGAATTTGGAATCCTACATTGTAAAATGTTTAACGATTTTTTACAACTGCATGAACTCTAATAAACGGGCCACTATTCCTTTCTAAATTTTGATTTTATATTGTCCATATCTACCCTGGACACCTGTTCATAAGGCACTAAAGAAGAAAAAAGTGAATCTTCCTAAAATAGATTATAATATTTACATTTCCTTTGAAAGCTTGTTTGGCACTGAACGTATTACATTTTTAATTGAAAGTTGTAATAATATGTCAATATTTGTATTTTAATAATTTTTATCTATGTCATAATTTTTGATCATCAAGTCTTCCACACTTTATGTACTGACCTAAATAGAGTAATTAATATACTACATTCAGTCTACCCAACGAAACTGCTTGTTAGTTGGTTTCTTGTTATTTGGCATGACAGACTGTTCTGGAAGGGAGGCTCAGGGGTTTATCTTTTATTTCTTTAAGTAAGTAGGTTATTTTTTCATGGTAGAATTTGATAAATCTCAACTTGCTTCCTATGCTTGAATAATAAATATTTGTTAAATATGAACATGCACCACACACAAATAGACAGATCCAATTTAATATTAAAAAGAAATATAGGGCTGCAGTTAGATGGAGATACTAATTGGGCTAAAAATGACGAAGTTCCTGTTGAAAGGAAAAATCAGAATAATCAGCAAATGCATGGAGTTTTACTGTTTGCAAATGGAAGTGTCCACAGTGGTCTAGCATGGCACAGTGTGAAAACATTTTCACCTTATTACAAAGACATTGCACATCAAAAAGGGGATATAGAAGATAAATTTTTTAAATTTGGTGGCCTATGTGTCCTCAGCTCCAAGGCTTTTCTCTTCTCCTGAGATATTGCAGTAATGCTTGATCCATCAGGTGGGATCAGGAGGAAGGGGGTTTGGAAAGGCCTGGGAGACAAACACTTCCATAATAAGTATCCTGGGACAAATTAAGAGTCCTGCTCCAAATGCGTTGCATTCTAGGCTTGTTTAAATAAAGAAAACACTGGCACATTTCAAGCACAATTTAAGTAGGAAATTACTACATAAATTCATTAAAGATATATTGAAATTTTGACCTTCTGTACTCCTGTACATTGATTTGAGCCTAAATCATCTCCAACACAGCTGCACAGTGAGAATCTACATGCTGCTTGGGATTTTTTTTCTCTTTCCTAAATATTCACTGTATTTACTTGCACGCTTATTATGTGTACTTTGAGACTATTTGACTATCTGGTTTCTGACTCTAAAGATTTTAAGTTCTGGTCTTTATTTCTGTCCCTAAATGCCTACCTTTAATTTAATATTGTAGCCCTTTCATTTCCAGTTACAAAAATTAATGCCCCTTCCTTCAGCTACTTCATGTCTTCCTCTATTTTAATCAAGATCCTGATTTCCTGGTCTTATTTCTGTTCCCGCTCTTCATCTTCATTTTGGAGGTTTTTTAACAATTAGATATGCTTACTGTGTATCTGTTCTTGTCTGTTACTTGCCTACTCATTTGCATAAGTTCTATTCACCTTGGATGCCTCCATCCATTTTAGACTTACATCTGCATCTAATTGCAAAAGATGCTTCATCTCTAAACATAATCTCAGAGTTACAACATTTACTCTAATCTTCCTCCACCTTTTTCCTTAATACCACCTGGAGTTCTGAAATAAGTTGACTACCAGGAAGATGTCTAAATTTAACAGCCTATTGGAGATAGGCAGGCTTGTTTATAAGAAGTTTTTTTTTTCAATGAATAACATTTGAAAATACAAACAGTTGTAAGCCATCAAAATGAACATGTATCTCTATTCCTATTCTATACAGTCACAGTTAGTTTGGTTCTTCCCCCTCCTGTGCTGTCATTCTTCTCTCTGTCCCTCACTTGTTGATGCTTTACTTTAGATAATTTGTCTTTATTCAGGACAGAGACTGACTTTAATTATTTACAGACTCAATCCCAAGAGACCCACAGCCTTGATTAAAGACACTGGATGGTACAGCAATATAAACGGTAATTGCCATGAAGGGGAAGGGCCTGCCGCATTACAGATTCAGTCCTGCAAGGATTGGAGCTTTCTGCAGCCTATTGAACTCCTGACTGGACCTGGCAGAAATCTTTATGACATCAGAGGAGAGGGGCACCTTGATTTTATTTTTGTTTTCAGATAAACTTGCAAGGCCAGAAAAATCATATTCTAGTAAAGTCATCATATTGCAATGGGAGTGATTTTTACACAGGAGGTTCTAGAATATTTGTACCACTGATCCAGGAGAGAGGAGAATAATGGTCACATAAAAAAAAAATATATAGAATCCAAGGGAGTAATTTTAAGATGGCATATTGGCAGAGAAAATTGCAGCATAGTGCAGAGTGATAGATTACAGTGCATCTTGTTAATGCTTCAGTACTTAACCTCTACGAATCATTTTGAATTTGAAATGGAAATTAAAAGATAAAAATCTGAAGATAATTTCATCAGATACCTGAAAGGTCTTTTGTGGTGTTCTAACTAAACCAGCAAATGCTTTTCCTGGTATCAGTGGCAGCAAAACCACATTTCTGTTTGAGGAGTTTGACAGATTTCATTTTGAGAAGTGACAAGGCCTAAGCCAGAAAAGAGAGAGACATTCATTATTATTTAAGCAATAATAGTGAAGGCAATATAGTGAAGCTAAAAGAAAGAAAGCACTTAAATTTACAATAAATTTGCAATGCTGACTTCATGTCATGTTTTTGCCAGCTTGGCAGAGAATATTAGACTCATGTTTGAGGGAAAAAAAAATCATAAAGATGGTTGTTTCTTAAATTTTCTTTGGGATGGCATGGTTTTAAAATCTAATAATGTTGTTTTGACACAGTTACAGAATTTGCAATTTTTCTAAATGGAATTTGCATAATCATAGCAACATAAAAAGAGAAAAAATAAAATTACACCTTTTATAAATTAGCACATCTGACGGAGGAGATAAAAATACAAGATGGCCTAATGTTTACATTATTTTATCAAGTGCTAGAATGCTGCTAGTGTTGCTGGCAAAATTTGTAGTTTATGTTTGTTGATCAAGTTTTAAGAGTAACTTTACTCCAGAATATGCACACTTTTCCTTTTACATTAAAAACATAAAAATGAATTTTACATGCTGTGAACTCAAGTTCAGACTGAATCTGGCTGGAGGATGCAATGGGATGAATTCGATAGGCTGCCATTAACCTTGTGGTCCAGATGAGGTTATCAAACAGTACACATGACTACAGGTAATATAATAGAAAAGACCTCTGATGTTATTGCATGTATTGTCATTGCCAGAACACGAGGTTACCTCCTCTACCATATCCCTCTGCCTAAAAATAAATTTCTTTCAGCTATTTACTATGGGAAAAGAAGAATTTTTCTTCATGCTATTTGGTGGAATTTTTTGCATTTGGTTGAAATGTTACTTGTGTTCTTGTATTATGTGCTATCATATTTTCTGCCTTGTATATTGGGAACTTACCTACCTGCAGTAATTAAAAGAAAGTCTTTCATGCTCTTAGAGATGTAAATGAAGGTATCACCCCTGAAGCCCCTGTGTGCTGTGTAGTTAGGGGACGCATTACAAAGAGCTTTGCTTTGTTTTGCAAACATCACATAGAATGCAATTTTTCATGAGTATCAGTGAAGCTCACAGAAAAGTAATTGAGCTTTCTAAATGGTTTTTGCTATATGTGCAGTATAAGCATTGGAGTTCAATTCACATGCCTTATGTGTACTGCCTTATCTTCATGTAATCAGAATCCTTGGAGTTCTGAAAGACCTCTAAGATCAAGTCCAGCCATTAACCTAGTCGTGGTCTGAGCCATGTCCCTAAGTGCCACATGGTGTTTTCTGAATTTCCAGGGATGATGACTTAACTACTTCCCTGGGCAGCCTGTTTCAATGCTTGACAACCTGTTCAGTGAAGAAATTTTTCATAATATCCAATCTAAATCTGCCACAACTTGAGGGCATTCCCTCTTGTCCTACTGCTTGTTACTTTGGCATTTCAGGCATTTCTACAGAGTAATGAGGTCCCACTGAGCCTATTTTCCTCAAAACTAAACGTCCCTCAGCCACTCTTTAAAAAACTTGTGCTCCACACCCTTCACCAGCTCCATTGCCCTTTGGAAACACTTCAGCATCTCAAAGTCTCTCTCATACTGAGGAGCCCAAAACTGAACACAATTTTCTCTCCTTTTGTGTGGTTACCATGGCAGGTAGTTAAGATTTTGCTGCAAAAGATTGCAAGACTGTGAGGTTTTCTCCATTCTCCTTCAAGGTGTTAAAAAGTATAATCCTGACAAACATGTTTTATCTTATCTAAGGGTTTTTGACTACCAGCAAGGCTCTTTAATGTCTGAAACTATTTTAATTATTTAACTTTTAACTAATGTTAGTCAGCCTCTGGATCTGTATGCCAAATGGAGACTAAGCAAATGCACAAGTTCTTCTTTTTCTAACTAACAAAGCTCAGAATTATTACTGAGAGTCTATTCCTTATTTAACATGATGTGCAAGATATCTAGCAAAAACTTGTTTGAGAGATTAAAGTTTTCTTCTATTTCTGTGCTATGTCAGACAGTCTTACTAAATCACATCTGCACTAGAAAACATGATGAAGCTGAAGACATAGGCAAAAGTGTGTAAAGGCTGTCTCATATCTTGTAGACACTCAGCAAAAGTGGTGTTTTAAGCATATATGGTCATCATGATGAGCGGTTCTTTTTTTGAGAAACTTAAGATATGACAAATTATAACCACAGCTGGTGGAAGCAAAGCTGTTAAATTGATTTCCTGTAAAAAATATTGTAAAAACATTTTTTTTCCATATTAAACCTCAATAAATATTTGACTATTTCAGTGAGTTAAAAATGTAAGTATTTAAATGACATAACTGCCAGTTTAACTTACTTTAAGACGCTTGACTCTTCCATAATGAACAGAATTATTCTGGGCAGTTCCTAAGGCAGGCACAGTCACGTGAGACCTGGATGAAAACCACAAATTATATTTCATAGAAAAAAATCAGAATTTAAATGTTGGACTCCAGATTAGACTGAAAAGAGTCCAAAATACATTCCATAGAAAATTAATGAGTATTCCAAATCTGCTTTAGCCATAATGTTTCAGCTGGAGAAGAAATTAACACAAATAACTTTGAAATTTTCTAGCATTTGATTCTTTACTTGTAGGTCAAAACCTTCTGTCTTCATTTTCAGTGGCTGGTAACATATGTGATGGTTATTAAATATTATCAATGAATTCCCTTTAGACCTGCTAAAGCTTTCAAATTATATCAACCTATCTATGTACTGATCTGTTATAATAATCTGCTTGTCCATCTTCCTTTTTTCTTAAGATGACATGTATTTAGGTTGAACTGCAATTTTTAACTATGCATAAATAATCAGAAAAGTTTGAATTTAATTTCAGACCTTTTCTCCTCATTTTATGAGGCTTCTTCTTGGTATTTCCTCTAGACTAAGTGCTCACTGTTGTGGAGGGAAAGAATGTAAGAAAATAAAGATAGTGCAGAAGGTAATCTCACCTCTGAGGAGTTGCATCTGTACTAATTACCGAAGACTAGGAATGGGCCTGCTCTTAATAGGCCACAGCTGTGTCCAATAAGAAAAGTGCGACAAAAGAGCGGGTTAGGTGGTTGTGAAGAGAGTTGCAGTTTGTTGGCTGTGCTGTGAGGAAGGAGTCAGTACTGTGAGGAGATGTCCATGAGAAATCACCGAGAAGGTATGGGCGATTTACAATAAGTTGGCAACACGCCATGAAAGGAAGCAGGCGTATTTTTTGCTGCTAGGATGGATGTATCTGGGTGTTGTGATAATAAACACCAAAGTTCTTGCACATTTGTCAGTGTTTGTGGCTCTGAGTTGTAATAGATTGTGCTTGTTCTTAGTTCTGAGAGCAAAATATCTCATAAAACCAGTAATATGCTTTTCATTATTTTTATCTTAAAAGTAGTGTGATTTATAGCACTCTTCCAGTTTGGATGCTCTTCCCATGAAATGGCATTGCTACCATGCATTTGGAAACAGTTGCTACAGTACTCTAGGTAGTCATGGTGTTTCCTGTAAACAGTGCTCAAAATGTTTATGGCTTGATATGAAAATGCTCAAGTTCACATATTTCCAAGTGTTAATGTTGTTTGGCACTGTATATACTAGGAATCAGTTGTAAAATCCCCAGGAAGTCAGGAATTATTAATCCATATTTTTTATATGCTTGTTCCCTTGCAGGCATCAACAGTGGCATTAATAATCAGGGTTCCCTATCTATTTCTTGCATCTTTTTGTCAAACCACCTGTCTAATAGTTTTAATGTAAATTTAGGATAATGTCAAATTAAATATGCTATATTAATATGTGATGTTATGTATGCTTCAGTAAAATATTTACACCAAAGAGAGTTTGAGATTTTTGTCAAATTTATACAACTTCCCAATACCAAAATAATCTTACTTTTAACTTCTTGTCAGTCTCCATGGTGATGACAAAAACTGGTAACAGCTGACAGAATGGCAGTAGAGATACTCTCTCTACTAGACAGAAATAAAAAGTAAATTGATACCACATAATCTCATATATTCTGCTGAAAATTCAGTAAGTTAACATAGTTGGACAGTTGCTTTGGCCCAGCTAGGTGGCTGATTTGTAGGGTAAATAAAATGAAGGAAAAATTATAACAATCGTTCTGTTTAAGTCTTTGGCAAACTACATATACGTTGGACCTGACAGAGACCTCAGATGTTTCAAAAATATGTTTCTCTATAGACTGTTTTAATTTTCCTTTGATTTTTGTTGTTAAGCTTTAGGTGAGGTTGTGTTCTGTTCTTTCATGTGCATTAGTGATTGTTGTGCAGGCACCATGGTGGTTATCTAGTGGTTATCCTTTGTAACTGAGAGCCTGAACCTAGAGTCCTTCTAATGGAGTCTTCTAATTTCTGAGCATGGAAGTCCTCTTTTTATGTTTTGTTTTAGTTTTTTCCCTAGTTGTTTTTCTATTTTTTCATATTCTAAAGCATCTACAATTTTGAGGATTAAGAAAGTTTGTACAGAACCATGGATAAGAACTTTAAAATTCTGAACCATAGGTCCAATCAGAGCTTTAGGAATATGTTGTGAAATTTGCATAGTGGAAGAAAATTACATATTCACAGTGCAGTTACTGAAAAATATCCCAGAGTGATTGTGCAGATCCTTGCTCTTTGATTGGCTAATGATAGGTTTTAGGCAATCACAGTAAAGGGAATAGCGCATTATGCAGTTATTTAAAAATTAACTTGTGCAAATCAGACATGTATAGTCAATCATAATGCAAGGAAGTAGATACAGTTTGAGGAAAGAAATAGTCAAATTATTTCAGCAAACTAACACCCTTATGATTGGAAGTGATTGATGTGTCTTTTCTGAAACTTTAAAAAAAAAAAATCATCTTCCAAGAATGAGAGAGCATCAAGAATATCAGTGTAAATTTTAGGCCAAAATACACGTAAGAGATTTTGGGGTTTAGTAAAAGCTATGCCATCTTTCCCAGCTCCATCTACATGACCACTTTACCTGAAGAACTAGTTTTAGTTTTGCTGTTCATTTAGAGTATAATAAGTGAAGTGAAAGGCCTGGAAACTACATTTTGTGATGAGAAGTTCTCATGGTGAAGAAACCTCTTTCCTTTGTCTCTTTGTTTCTTAGCCCTTGAATTTATTTTTCCTAAAATTGTAGGTACTGGGACAAAAAAGTCCAAATAGCAACTTGAGCTGAGCAATATACACATATTTTAAAGATTAATTTTATATTGTTTATTTTGTTCACTGGTCTTTTGTGTGGGTGTAAGATCAAAGAAATGGTTTGTCCTGACAGCTGCTCTATAATAGTTTCAAGTTACTAAAACTGTGAGGACTTGATTCATTATCTAGTTTATTGTTAGAAAGCAGCCTGGTTTTCTCAAAAGTCCTATTGATAAAAAAGCATTGATTAGTAAGTGCATTCCAAGAAATGCATAGCAAATATGTAATCCTACTTACATAGGAATTGACTCAATATTGCTTTTATTCGTATTGTGTTTTTCCCATGAAAGGTGGTTTAAAAGTGCAATAGAATGTAATTTTTTCCTTTAAATCTTCATTAGAGAACTAACATTGATTTTGAGTCAGACCTTCCTCTCTTATTTTATTATTATAACTCTTTCTCAATTTTTAAAAATACATACTGAATATAAAATTCTGACTGTTCAATGCAGACAAAAGCATTTATTTAATTCATCCCCTATGAGATCCATCTTGGAAAGACAGTCTTCCAGCTCTAACCGCTGGAAATTTATTGGCTTTTTTAAAACAGGAGAGGCTTTTATTTTAAGTCGCATTAACTTCCTATTTATTGGTGCTGGCAGTGAAGGGATATTTTTGTTTCTTTGGATAAATATGTTCAAAAAGAATAGCACCTTTGCTGATTTAATACTTCCCACCTATTTTAATCTGTTGAACATCTGGCCATCTATGGCTTTCCATTTGATGATTGTGTTTAACTTTTGAGTTTTGGGATATAGTTTGTACTAGAAAATTCAGCCTATCCCTGAATATCTAAATGATGGGTTAATAATGGAGATCTGCTGGTATGTAGACTAGAGACAGTGAATCTTACTGTGTGAGATTAAATGCAGTATTCCAAGCACAGTTTGCAATTTTTAAAATGTAGCTGCTGGACTGAATATCCTTTTGGACTTCTGTGCGGGACAAAGCTTCTTCCATGATTAGATTGCTGAAATCTGATTCTGGCTTTAAATTTAATGCTAAAGGATAGTTGTGTTCCTCCTTAGTGGTACAGAGAGTCTATGCACTAACTATATAACTGATCTGAAAGTTCTAAGATCTAAAAAGTAAGTCTAAGCATGTGATATTGCCTGCTACAAGAATAATGAATTTCCCATATATGAATTTAAATCAAGTAAGTTATGTGTGTTTATACTAAAAGAACATTCATAGATGAGCAAACAGAAATTACACACAATGGAAAATTATCCATAAGCCTTTACCTTAACTGTACTACTAACACCTTGCTAAATATGGTGGTTTAACCCCAGGGGGCAACTAAGCACTTCACAGCTGCTTCATCACTCTGCAGAGGGATGGGGGGAGATGATCAGAAGAGTATCAGTGGGAGAACTCATGGCTTGAGATAAGATGGTTTTATAAGTAAAGCAAAAGCTGCACACATAAGCAAAGCAAAACAAGGAATTCCTTCACCACTTCCCATGGGCAGGCTGATGTTCAGCCATCTCCAGGAGGGCCGAGCTCCATCACATGTAGTGGCTACTTGAAAGACAAAATTACTCTGAACATCCCTCCCATTCTCCTTCTTCCCCAGCTTATATATACCGAGTATGGAGCTGTAGGTATGGAATGTCCCTTGGGTCAGTTGGGGGCAGCTGTCCCAGCTGTGTCCCCTCCCAATTTCTTGTGCGCTTCCAGCCCAGTCACTGGTGGGGTGGTATGAGGAGTAGAAAAGGCCTTGATGCCAACCATGCAAGCTCTGCTTGCAATAATTAACATAATAATAATGGAAAGCACTTAAGCTATTTTCTATTTTTGTTCCTGTCCTTTCTTTTTTCTTGCCCCTGGAGTCCTTATGATTTCTTTCCCAAGCAGCAGAACAGTTGGCGTTTGGTGTGAAGTTCACAGAAGGATCAAAATCTTCCTACTTCAAGGAGCTGGGGAAAGTAATTCAGCCACTAAGCACATGGAGCTTTAGGTTCACAAGAATGAGTCATTACTGGAGTGTCAGTGTGCTACTTATGGGAAGCTAGCAGCCAGAATGAATTAGCTACTAGAAGATTGCACAAAAAAGATGTGTGAATTAGTTTATTTCATCAGGCTATCTTCAGGACTGGGTTAAGAGACAAATTATTGATATTTGTTTTTTTTTAAGTCCTAGTAAAAACATCCCCTTATTATTTTTTTTTTTTCAAGCCCTGTTCCATCAGGTGGAATTATGTTAGGAGGACTCCTCACACCTACTTGGATGTACCACATTGTTATTATTTGCACTAAGGAAGAATAATGTCTAAAACGTTCTTCATTTCCAAACTCAATCTGCATCCAAATTAAGACAAGTTCAGTGGCATGAATTGATGACAGAATTTGTATTTTTACAAATATATTCTTTATATTCTTTATCTGCATTTTAGGTTGATTTTTTTCACTTAAAACCATTTGTGGTACAATATGTTTTATGTTTAAGTGTATTTAACATAGCAGAATAGGATTACTGACTTATATTTTATATATTTTCTGTATTCCCTTCAATGTTTTTACTATCAGATGTCACCAGGGAATATGTGTTCTGTAGATTTCCCATCGCAAGGAGTTGTTTACAAAATATCAGAAAGGGAATTGTGCTATTCTAGCACCAAGGAGATATGGTCACAAGTGACCTGCTTTGAACAGCTTAAGTGACTGGTATAGCTTAGAGTAAATTGCTATTTTAACAGTGCAAAGGTGCTGGAATCTGCTCCCTAGCACGTTCTGCTCTAGTGCAGCATAGTTCAACTTCCTTTGCAATAAGCTCTGCCACTCACGCTCTGCTATGAAGACATTAAATAATGACTGAAACTTAATTACTATTTGACTGGTGCTCAGTTGGCTGGGATTTATGATGGAAGGTTTTCCCATGTGTAGTCCATCAGTTGTCATCATCAAATAGTCTTGCACTAATTGACATTTTGACCAATATTTGGGTTAGTATTAATGCTGTTTCATGCCATAGTATTTGTGTGGGCCAGACTGGTAATCCTTTTTTTCATGTTGGCTAGCAACTATCTAATTTTGTTGATCTTGTGTACTGGAGAAGCATGTTCCTCTCGATTTCTGTGTTTTCTCTTATGTGGAATAATTGACTAAAAAATCAAAGGTTCAAGAATGACATGAAAACTTTGCAAGATGAGACCTATTGTAAAAAACCCTACAGAGAGACAGATGTAATAATACCCTAAAGATATTTTTCTAAATTAAAAAAATATCCATGCATGACCCAGTTTCTGCTCGTGCTCTTTCTCTAAGTATTCATAAAACCATGGTGAGACGTGGTTTTGTGGTAGGTGGCAGGTAAAGGCAAGGTCTTGTTCTATAGACATGTCAAAGAATGAACTGGAAATGATGAATAGTGCTGTGATTATTTGCACAGACAAATATAATTAGTATCAACTGAAAGTATTACATGAATACCTGAGAGTCATGCACAGCAGGAGATAGGCACAGGAAGTGTCTAATGTAACACTGAGAAGCATTTTCAGTGTCTTTTATGATAAGTTGGAAGGAAAATATGCACTGTTCTTGTCAATATCATCTTTGGTTCAAATTGCATCATGTTAGACTACAATCAAAATATATGTACCTTTGAGGAGAAAAAATGAAAGTCCATGACTAGAATAAAACTCATTATTAACAAGTTAAGACCTATTAATAATACATAGGCTGTATTGTATTCATTTTCATAGCTATTCATACTTTAGTTTTGAGTAAACAAAGCCTTTATTTCAATAAGCCCGTGCTGTTATAAAAGAAGTTCTGAAGCACTGCCAATAAGTGTTTAAACTTTTATAAAAAGTTGTCATTGCGTAGTTCTCAAGAACATAAGATGCTCAATATTTCTATGCAATAAATTGTCAAAGACAAATGCTAATCCTATATATCAGGTGTTTTCATCAGCTATCAACAGCGAATACAAGATTATGGAAAAAATAATGAAAGAAATATGGATTTACCATCATTCTTCTTGATTATTTCCTAAAGTAGTCATTAAAACCCAGTGTTGTCTACTTATTGTCAAGTTCTCCCCCTACTGTCTGTGATGGTTTTAGAAGAAAATCCTCTGTATTTTGTAATTTAAAACTTCTTTATAGGTAAATTTACCTACAGCAAAGGCAGGGAGAGTAGTTTTATTCAAATGTGCTATATTAGATGTCAATTGCAGATCATAATAAAGCTTGAGAAAAAGATCCCACCATTTACCACGTGGTTTCTAGATGCTAAATATGCATTTTAATGTAAAAGGGAAGAGAAGAGAACTCTCCTGTTCTTCAGTGACACCAAACCCAGGGGCTCCAGTCTGCTGCAGCCAAACACCTCGAACACAACAGGAAAAGCTTGGGATTAACTGTATATAGATGCAGTGATTTGATGTAACAGCAGCTTGCTTGAATTAATGTCCTGTGACAAGCCCTCCCTTGCAAACCTTTAGAAGCAAACTGTTTCTTTGTCTACATTTTAAGCTTGGCTACAGCCTCTGGTAGATTCTGCATTGTTTCTCACATACTGTATTTTGGACAAAGTCGAATCATCATCTGTGAAGGACTAACTACCCAAAGGGTTTAAACCAAATTGCTAGTGGTTTATTCAGCTTTGACACTTCTCAGTGTGATCCTTACTGCCTTTTGTAAAACAAGGAGACAAGGGAAAGGCTCCAGAGACTTTCTTCTGTTCATTCTGTAATAGTTTTCTTGCCACGGGAGGCTTAAGAAGATTTGTACTGCCTGCTTTCTTTTCATTAGCAGTGAGTGCAATGCTGTTGGGTAAGTTAATGTGTGAGACTATAAAAGGAAAAGCACAGGAATTTGGAAAAGGGTGGGTTTTTTTCATTAATACATTTTTAATGTCATTTTTCTTGATTTATTCTGTATGGGGTGCAGGGAAAAATAAAGTAACGTGTGACATTTGAGATATTTGCAGTTGTTCTCAGCCAGACAGAGAATTAGAATCTATCTGTTTCTTGAATGCAATACTATGCTTCGCTGATTTTTGGCAGCAGCATGTTAAAATTCTTGTTATTATACTGACAAAGAAACCTGATTGAATTTTCAACACAATCATACTTCCTGTCATGAAATGTAATAATATTTAATGGTATCCTTGTAAATCTGTATGGAATAAAATGCATCAATCTGGATCACTATATTGCACTAACCTTCAATGCTTAAATTGGCATTAAATGATTTATTGTGTCTTTCACTCTGAACATTTATTTTAAAGAAAATTGAGCATGTTTGTTGAGAAACCCCCAAGTTTAGCAAATTGATTTGTACTTTGTTTCATATACACTAGGTATTTGCATCAGATTTGACTCTGAGCATTTTGATAGCTTTTCGTGTTGTGACAGTTAATGTGTAAATATTGTTATGGATATATACATAGAATAACATTTTTTAAAAAATAAGACTATACCATCCTTACTGTTATGATTTTTCAGAAAACTCTGGGCTCATAATATTTGTTATAAGTACTGCAGAATAAATAGTAAATCTAAATTAGCCTTAGAGGTAGCCGTTTTGCAGTTCTCTTTGTATTTGGTGGATTGATGGATGGTAACTCATGCAGGACATATATGATTTCATATATAAGATTAGCAGGATGATAAATGATAACAGTAATTAAAGGATTACTCTATGCTACATCTCTGGACTTTCTAATCATTGCTGCTTATCATCAGCAAATGTATTGTACTTTAAATTTTTTGTTGTCTTATCTATCATGCACATTTCTAGTCTTTTCCTTTGTCCCCAAACACATACTTAAACTTCTCTTCTGGGATATAAGGAATACCAAAATTACTTAGGAAAAATGCTAGTAACTCAGGTGGAACAGTTCTGTGGGAATTCTTTTTTTTTTTTTTTTTTTTTTTTTTTTTTAAAGGGTAGGCACAACAACAGTTCTCTGCCTGGTAGACCAGTAGTTCAAGGTTTCTAAAGCAATTCTTACTGAAATATACACAGTGTGTGAGTTTCTTAAATGCCAAGTTTTATTGCTTTCTGCCCCCCCCAACAGTTACTAGTATACTCTTTGACATTCTAAAACATTCAAGCAGAGATAGCTGTTGATAGATGTAACTCAGCACTATTTCATATTTATAGAATAGCATTAACTCCAGCCACACTTGTCAACAACTCTGCTCTTTTGATTCTCAGGAACCATAGCTTGAAGCATTATCAGTATGTGATATAATTAATCAAGAAAATGTTTATCCTCTGTTTTATTTTTATTTGTGTACCCATTACTACATATTACCAGACACGGTTGTTCAGCCCCCAGATAACTACAGTCACTGCTTGATGGTTTAATTGTGTTCTATTTCTGTAGCTTTTATAAGACACACGAGACTAGTGTAGATTATAGCCTAAAAATGGCCCTTACTCAATGAAGGTTGTATAGTTTTGTCCAGAAAATGTCTTTTCCCGTAGCTGATCATGCTGGTATTTTGTTTTTTGCTTACAATAGCTTGGTGATTTCAAAAGGAGAGCTTATTGCCAAATCTGGAAGTCTAATTGTGGTGGTAGAGGAGTAGTCACAGTTGATCAAATTCCACCAGATAGCTCCAAGACCTTGTTCCCTGGCATAACAATCAGAACATCTCTGAGTAGCATATGTGAGCAAACATATATACAACCAACACATGAACATTTAAAAAAATTTAACGTGATTAATCTGTTGCCCTCCTTATGAAACAGGCATTAAGGCTCTCAGAAGCATTGACTTTCTTATTCCACTTCCTTGCCTTGTGTGCATAGATCTGTCTTCGTTAGAAGTTTTTTCCCATGGTAAGCATGAGATAAAATTCTCACATCACGGAAGTCAGTATTGACATTTAATGCTTGAATAGAGTCAGTTTATCACAGAGCTTCATGTAATACACCACCTACAGTGAGGAAATCAGAGGAAGAAGGGCAAAATTTCTACAGTGATCCAGGCTTGATGTTTTGAAGTCATATCCCGCAGTAGTGGGCAGTGACATACATAGAGGTGCTTATACTCAAAAGGTATTCAGCATAATTCTGATTCACTTCACCTTATTTTCAAATATTTTGGAAAGTATTTCTCTTAGAAAATGCAATGATGTACATTGAGAATGCCATTTGTAAACTAATAAATATGATAGGTGTTTTTCTTCTGCTGCAAGTAATAATGTGCGCTTTTTTTTTTTTTTTCCTTTTAAAGGTCCTTGCTGCATAAATTTTTTTTAGTAGGCATTTTATATTAATAGAAAAACAATCTTTGGCATGGCCTTTCAGGAGAGTATAACTTGTAATTATTTTTTTTGTAGAGACCATTTTAACTGTCTCTAAGGACTCTGATCAGCATTCTTCACTCAAACACCCATTGAGTTCAATAGGATTTTTCATGATTAAAAGAACATGTAAGGAATGTTGAATAGAGCTAACTTATTTAAATGCAAGCAAACACTTTATATTTTCAGAAGGGAATTAACAACCTAGATATTACACACAGAAGACGACTAAACTTTTATGTGGTGTCTGGGTGCCAAAAAGATGGCATCTACAATTTTAGAGCTATTTGTTATTTTGTCAGTGTGGCTCCAGGCTACATATCACTGGATAAAACCTTTATTTTACATAACAAATAATGAAATATTGCAGCTTCACTGTCTCTCTTCACGTGATTAAAAGAGATTAAATTTGCTTAACATCACTTTACATTAGTTTCTGATTCTACACTGCTGTTGAATCCTACTCTTGATTTTTGAAATATGTATATAGGATTTTTCTTCTCCCTGCAACACAGTCCTCAGTTGCACAATGAACTAAGAGCTACTCATCAAATGGTACCACATCTTTTAATGGAAAGAATAATCAAGAAATTGACAAGTAGCTTGGGAAAGAGTTCCTAATATTCAACTATGATTTTCAACTACAACATGAACAGGCCAATACTCAGATTTCAAACTTGCTTCGATTTTGAGCTCCCTATCCATCTGTTGGATACTCTTGCAAGAGCTGCCTTTCATGATTTGCACAACTCAATTAGGGAACTGTTTTGTAAGGAAGAGAAGGTGATAAATTGCTTTGTTAATGAGGAGTCTGTGTGGGTTTCTGGAAAGATAGGTAGTGTGCTGAAAATGAATGCTATGATTACACTATATTTCTATTGTTCAAAACTATAAAATTTTCCAGGTTAAGAAAGACTGAAAACTAGAGTTTTGATGACTGTGATATGATTCATTGCCTTTGAAGGTAATGGAAATACCAAATATATGAAAGGAACTTGCTGTATAAAGAAAAATTTCATCATGAAATAAAATTTCCAGACCACGTGAGAGACACCTAGTGGAAACATCTATAATTAAAGGCGTTACATCTGTGGTGCTTGTTGAGTTGTACAGTATTGTATTGCAGAGAAGGAGCTCCTTCATATATATTCATTTACTTTGGGGCATTCTGCCCCTTTGAGATTAGAAGAGAATACTGCAAAAAGTGAAATTACTCCATCATATTATTGGGATGCTAACTTGATGTTTGAAAATAAGAAAGTTCTTCATACAACTTCTTTTTCATGTAATTTCATCTCTCCCCAATAATGGCGTTATCAGCTCCTGATCTGCACTGAGGTTTCTGTTTCAGAGCTCCTCCTGTAAGATAGCAGTAGTGTAAGATAGAGAATGTTATTGCTTCTCATGAGCAGGTCTCTGCTTTCCAGGATTTGTTTTTAACTCCATCTGGAGTCTACTCTTTCTACATATATTCTGCTTATCTTTTTCTATTTCTCTATCTTTATTTCTTGATGCTTCCTCCAGTGTTTTTTCTTCAACCAGTTGTTCCTGTCTTCTTTTCATTCCTCTGGTGCTGCATATTAGAGCAGCTGCTGCTGCACATTCTCCTCATGCCCTGCCATGTGCTGTGGGAAGCATAAATAACTGAGAGACATAGTTTATAGTCTTAACATTTGCAATCAGGCTCCTCTCTTATTTACTTTACCACATGACGGAAACAGCGCAAATACAAATGGGAATGCAAAGGAGTAATATGTGTTTCAGACAAAAGGGAATGATGATCAGCACCAAAATCAAAACTAAAATGTGTCTCTCTTGAACTTGAGTCCTTTACATGAGATGAAAATAACGACAGTTCTGTATGTGTATTATATAAATCTATATCATGTAAAGAACATAGGTGTCTCATAGGTTTTAGATACATACAGTTGCTCTTTAACTGTTCTCAGTTACTGAGAATAAAGTTCTGTAGGGAACTTCACTTTGTAGAAAATCATTACACAGTTGGATCTGACAGGTCTTGATAGTTGGTTTCACAGGGCCTGTTGAGAAGTTTAATTTAAAGCACTATTATGTTGAGCTGCATTACAGCTCTAGTTGCATTCCCATATCAACAGGCCTTTCTCTCACAGGCTTACTTGAAACATTTTAGCAAGGTGTTTATCTGTGATAAGTCATTATTGCTTCTGATATGGGAGGTCCTTGGTGACCAGCCAGAGAATCTTTATCTCAGTCATTTGTCCTATTCAAGAGTCTTTCACAACAGCTCTGTTGAATTCAGCATATTTATATTGTTCAGGCTTGATAAGCAGTTCATTGATCAGTTTTCTTTCTGTGAAGCGAGAATGCAGGAGACAAGTATAATCTATGGTACTTTTACTTGGGCTGACTGAGAGTAATGCAATATGATATGCCCATTTTCTTGTGGAGTTTCCATGGGCTGGACCTGAATGGGCACATTTTATGGTCCATTTGGCATGCTCTATATATCTGTTCGTACCAGAAATGATACCCTTTTTATCAAAGTCCATCTTTTATGTCACTGTGTAGAGTTTTATTTTATGGTTTTTTCCGAAGCATAGAACGGGAATGATATCCATTACCACAAAAGACACTTCAGTGTCCCTGTCATTAGACTGACTTGGTTCAGCACCTCTTGCGTGATACAGCTGTCTAAATCTTTAACCTGTATAGAAGTACCCTTTAAATCAATAACAGTAATTGAAAAAAGGATTAATGTGCTGGAATCACTTGAGAATGCTTCTGTTCATGGGGTTCGCAAATGTCTATGAACAGTCAGGCAGTTAATAAGCATCTGTGTTAATTCATGTATTTAATAAACATTTACCTGGTTTCAATACTCTCTCTTCACTGACTTTTCAACACACAAAAAATTAACTGTTTCACCTGCTTTATAAGATAGCACAAATTTGTTGTATTATGTTATTATGGGTTGACCTTTTAAAAGCTAGGTAACTCCTCTGAAGAATCTATAAGATGTGGGAGGTATAAAAATTACTAGCGTTCCCATGGCTCAACTCAGTTATTGCTGGGCTTTAGTAAATGGTGGTGTATATGTTCTTACTCAAACTGTGCACTAAAATATAACATCTTAAAAAACATTCTTAAATTTGGAAAAGGGTTTTTTATCTACCTTAATAAACACCTCTCTTCCTATACAGCAAAATAGTTTTGTAGTAGTTAGATTTAGGATTCCGGGTCAGTGTCAAGGAACTGAATCCTCTTACAATTTACTTCTTGGCTTTAAATGTGACCTGTGCTAGGAAAGAATTACTTGGTTTCTATCAATTTCACTGCCCAAGGTCCTTGGCGCTACAGAGGATAGGGCTGATAGATTGAAGCGAAAGCTGTTACCTACTCACAGTTCTGAGACAGATAAAGTTCAAAAATATCTTGCAGCTGTAACAAAGGAGAAGAATTTCTTTGCATGGTCTGAAATTTTTTCCAAGTATTACTTTGAAGTATAAATCAGTTTCCCGAAAACAATTACATGAGAGCTATCTTGTCTGGCAGAAGAGAAGGATGACCTGTATGTGTACATATGTACATGAACAAGTGGTAGGCTTACTGGGGGTGGGAATGAGTGGCAGCTGGGCAATGTGCTCTGAAGAAAACTAAGACTGCAGCTAGCCTGCCATCAGGACAAGTTTCTGGCACTGTTACAACTCTTGAATTAACCTAGTTTTATTTGCTGTTAGGTACATTAATTAGCATTCATTTTTAATTCAATCAAGACATTTTATTCTTGATATAATCAGAGATACTTTTACTAGATAGACATCTTGTTTTTATAGTCTCCTAGCAACAGAAACTTTTCTTAAGCTGACATTTACAATCTCAAGAGTTCTGTGTCCAAATTACTTTGAATAGCCTTAATTTTCAACAGAGTTTCTAAAATTTAATCAATCTCATCTTTTGTTAGTTTTATTTTATAACAAAGGCATTTGATTAAGTTATTTTCTGAGCCTTGATTACAGTATCATCCCAAATGTATTTCAGATCATGGCACAAAAAATATATCTCAGCCATTCTGCCTACTTCTTGAATTGGATACATTACTAGGATATATTGTTTCTCAAGCATCCTCAGAATCAGTGGTCTTGAAGAGAACTACAGTTATTCTTTTAAGTCACACAGAGCCTCTGCTGTAACTGCTAATCAAAGCCATTGATCATTGTTAACAGAATTTGTACCAGATGGTCTCACTGCCTGACGTTTGCAAGTGACAATGGAAGGAAAGCAGAAATATCTGTTTGCCGACTTCTGAATATTTTCTGTGGTCATAAGGGTGCTCTGTTAAACCTGTCAATAGAGAAATTAATAGGCCAAATTTGTGACCCATACAGAAAAGACACAAAATATTTGTTTATGCAAACCCAATGCATGTCAGCGGAGAATGGGGACAGTAACATCACAAGAAGTGCATCAAGGAGTCCTCTGAATACTCTGCAGATGTTGCCAGGTTTTGTGCTTTGTGACTGGCTTCCACAAAGCTGCCTGAGATTACAAACTGACCTGAAACTGTTGACATTGTCATCCATGTGCATGTGGCAAATACAGGTACAGTATGCACAACAGAGTTGCCCTGCACCCCGAGGTGCTGGTGGTGTGTGCTGTGGTCATGTCCAAAACTGATTGTCATGAAGGAACAAGTTTACAGCATCAGTTTTTCAAGGGTATCTGATTTTTGGATACTCTGAGCAAATGTGTATTTTAAAACTATTCTAGGATCAGTATTTCAGGGAGAGCTTGAGCATAGGAAAATTTAGATGCATGCTAAACCTAGGACAGGACATCCTCATAGTGGTCCCTGATTTCACCTCAATTCATTGTGACCAATAAAGCCATTGAATGGCTGAACAAATATATTAGTTCCTTGTTTCTGTCTGCCACTAATGGTCTTTATGCAGTCATAAACCTTCTATTATTTCTACAAGATTTCTGTTGTGCTTGTCTTGGCACTGCTTGTGTATTACCAAGGACTATGTACTTCCAAATTGCAGATCCATTAGTTCCTATCTATCAATTTATATACATATATTTAAAACAGTATTTAACATAGTACTGGATGTGGAGGGGTTGTAGTGCAAATAGATACAATGGTTTTCATGCATTTTGATTACTATATTGTAGACAGAAGTGAACTTTTCCCCCCCATCCCTTATAAGATTTATCACTGCTCACAAAAGAAAAAAAAAAGATTGAATTCCTAGCACTTCAAAATTTTATCAGGAAGAAGTTTCTGGCAGTAAATTATGTGTTTTCTCCTCATGGATTTGTACAAATCATGCAGGTATTTTCAGAAAAGTGGATGTAATGTGTGAAGTAATATGACAGTATTAGTTTTTCTTTCTAGAAATTCTACCTGCTTGATTTTTGATGTTTCCTTATTTTTTAATTCAAGTGCCCCATGGTGTACTGCTCCCTGGGATTCTGACACCACTTGTGGACTGCCTGGTCCTGGTTATAATCCATGCAACTCAGTTTATTTTAACACATGCTACAATCACAGTAACAGTCTGTTTCTTAGTTATGTGCATTGCATAAATATAAATATCACCATTTTTATGTATGAAGATGCTTTATATTCTGCATGTAATAGGATTCTGGTAATGATCTGTGGCCCTGTAGAATTAAAATGTTTTCAAGTAAATTAGGAGCTAGCTACCTGTGAAGATGTGAACTTGGGAGAGAGCTAGTTGTGGGAGACTCCACAATCACTAGCTTGGGGAGACTCCTCACAAGCCTTGCATGGGCCTCTATGGAAACATGGAAAGAAATTAAGTAATTCTATAAGGAGCCAGGTGGATTTCCAACTAGAGTTGTAGATTATTTTAGGCTTGTTGTTGTGAAAGAGTTTCCTTTTACCACGTTGTAATTTAGGGATCGTGGAAGATTTCTCTTTTGGCATCCCTTGACTTGGCCACTCTTTGTAAAGGCTGATGTCTTCTGCTGATGTCTGTTTGGGATAGATTTAGAATCACACAGGGATGAAATGCATTTTCTGACATGTGTGAAAATCTGTGTGCTTAAGTCCTGCATTTTATTACATTCTTGGAGGAAAAGGAGTGGAAATATGTTGTTGCAGACTGTATTCCTCCATGGATAAGTGTAAGAAGTAACAAAAGTGGCTGAAGTTCACAATCCTGTTGAGATCAGAAGTTCTTGGCTTGGATTCTTCTATAGTTCTGAAATTCTGTGATGCTGAAACGAGAAAGCCCTATTTAATAAATATGCTTAATAAGGAAGTGGCTGCTACAGATTAAAGTAGATGAAATATTAGAGCAGATTGATCCATGAACCAACCCCCTCAGGCCTGCTCCTCACTCACAGCTCTTCATTCCTTAGGACTTCCTGCAGCACCTCATCTCTTGGCAGCTCCTTTCTCTCTCACCAAATGAATACTTCACAGCTTTAGGTTCCATCCCTGTATCAAATGTGAATAGGATACTTACAGATGATACCTGTAATACTTAAGAGAGAATGCCAGGCTTCTGAGGTCAGTTTCCTTGACTATCCTGTCTGTAGTACCTTTATATTTTTAAGATATGTGACCACTATGGCAGTGTTCTAAAGACATTCCCAGCTATCATCAGACCTCCTCTTGTTTGCCTCTTCAAAAAGTACTTTGCTTAAGCAGGAAGCATGTAGGCTAAGACAGAACTTCGCTCCATAATTGTTCAGATGCTTCTAGCCTTTAGAATTTATTAAGTCATCATCTCTGGGATTGATAGTTTTCTTTTTTTGTGTTAGTTACAGAGAATCTGGCAATACTACACTGACCATTTTTCAAATGGAAAAATTTTCTTTTTTAATACAAAGCTTTAGGGTCTGTGCCTGTAGAAGTATGAAAAAAGACACCAGTGGTGCTCATATACATTCAATAAAAATGATGCCTTAAAGTGTAGGCATTAAGAGTTATATTTAAATACATATTGCTACATTTTGCTTTAGAAAATAAATTGGGTATTGGTTTATGATCCTGATGAGCATTTTCTTTGTTCTTTCTTTTTGAAAGTACACTGTATATATCAGGGGCTGTCTTAAGCCTAGGAATTCACAAAGGACTTTCACATTATCATCTGTGTAAGGAATAATAATGCAGTCCTTGCAATGATTAGTAATTAATTTATTGAAATATAACCTTTTTCATGGAAATGAACCACTGACAAATTTATCTGACAAAATCAACCCTCAATTCCTGAAATACATGGTTATCTCTTTATGCCTGACTTCTGTTTTTGCCATGATACTTTATGTCCTTTTGAAGCCTTATAAAACAAGAAAAAAATCTCCACCCTAATTTGTCAGTTTTGAGAAGCATGTTTTCCTTATGAATACTGCATTAAAATATGTTTTTGTGTCTCTTTTTGAACGTGCATAGTGATACTAGAGCTTAGCAGGTTAGGTGATATTTTGGGCACAAGTATCTATGTTCCTGTTGCTCAGTTCCAAGCAGAACACTGTGCTCTCTGTACCTGACCTGTTATTTACATCAGGAACTGGCTGTGAGATGGAGCTGGCAATCTGAGCTTGCCTTTAGAAGTTGTGAGATTCAGTCAAATATCCATGATTGGCAAGTGACTTCCTTTTTTAAGTACTTGCTCTAATTGCTCTTTACAGGTGATATAGATTACAGATAACAATGAACTCTAAGATCGTTAGTTAATTATTGCTGATCTTTGTACTGATGATGGACTACACAGAAAAGGATTTAAGGCATGGAAGTTTAATACTACCAATAATAGGTACAATCCTAATTTCAGCTAATTTAAAACAGACTTGACAGTTGTAAAAAATATTTTTGATGCTGCTTTTTATATTAAAGTTGACTGTAATTAATTTTGCATTATATGTTTAGTTTTAAGAAATCTAGCTTGAACCAGTCCTCCTAAACAGTGAATGGCAGAGTTTTGAGAGCTCTAGATTAAAGTCTTAAATCAGGACTCCTCTGCTTGCAGTACCTAAAATACAAGCATAGGTGCAGCACCTTGCTATTTCTCAAGCTTGTCCAAGTCCCTCTGGATGTTATTCCACCCTCCAGATGTCCCAATGATGCCACTTATATTGGTTTCATCTGGAAATTTATTGAGGCTGCACCTGATCCCTTTATCTATGTCATTATTGAAGATATTAAGTAACAGTGTTCCAAATAAGGACCTGTGAGGAACACCTCTTGTTGCTGGTGTCCATTGGGACTCTGAGCCATTGACCACTACCCTCAGGATTATGCAGCCAACTCCTTGTCCATCCAACAGTCCACCCATTGAATCCATTTCTTTTCAATTTACAGAGAAGGATGTGGTGGGAGACCATGTCAAAGACTTAAACCATCAGGAGATTTTTTCCTTGGGCTGAGAGACAGTTGATGAGTTCAGTAAGGCAGAATGTGGTATTGGCTTACACTCCTAACAGTGTTCTTGAAAGGCTTGTTTTTATCCCTTAAGAAGCAATTGCCCATCCAAATATCAGAGTGTGAAAAGTTTTGATTTACGCAGGTGTGGCACACTCAGAGAGGTTGTAAAATATCCTATGAAATACACCTCCTTCATCAGGGAATTGTTGAATGCATTCTAAAAACTATAAAACTGTGCAAAGCTCTGATATGTTGTATTCATTGAGAACATGACATTAGCAGGTGTTGTTGATAGAAAATGGCATCCCAAATATTCTTCTTTTCACAATACTATGATTGGTTATCAATGTGCCAAAACGTCAGTAAGGTCGCCCCAAAAACAAAAGTCATTATCTCTGATTAAAATATTTAATATTCAGGAACCCTTTAAGTACTTGCAATAAAAACTTCCAGACCTGGAACAGTGCTGATTTTTGTTTTGTTTTGTTTAAATAGCAATGACAGATTCTTGTTTCACTTTTTGACTTGATCTGATCATGTGACCCTTTGTATTAAAATCACATCTTTCAGCCGTTAGAGATTGTCCTATTGCTCAATTCAAGGAAGAAAAAGATAACAAAATATAAAACTTAAAAAATACTAAGGAGTAGTCATAATTAGAATTATGGAAGTTTATGGAATCCTTCCAAGAAACAGTGAGATTTTTGGGTTTTTTTATTCTTTTTCCTTTAAAATCTGTGGTCTCTTGTCTTGACTAGAACAGCACTGCTCAAGCTTACTGTAAAGAGAGCGATGCTGTTAAGTCTTCTCTGGAACATAACATGAAGTGTGGAGATTTTCCTGTATTTCTCTATAAATAAATTTCTAATCAACCACTTTGTCACTTCCTCTTGTATAAAAATACTCTTGTAATTCATAATTAAGATCTTATTGGTAGATCTGTGATAGTCCCGTGCTCTTGTACCTCTGAATTTCCCATATTAAAAAAAAAAAAAAATCACATGAAATTTCCAGTCAATTATATGAAACTACGAATGTTTGTGGAAACAGCAACAACAAAACATTTAATTTTGAGGAGATTTTGATTGAGAAAATAGATTCCCAAAATGAAATTTCTTTATTAAGGTTATAAGATAGGATCTTAATGGTCTCTTATTGCTCCTAGTACTTACCTCATTAGAAATATTCTTCATCAGAAAAAAGGCCATTTTATGTACAAGAACATTGTCTTTTCTTAGGAAAATAATGCCTTATGCATTCATATTTTTATTTCACATTTAAAATACAAGGTTAATACCTCTGTAGTTATTAATGGCAGGTGTATAATTGCCAATGAAATAAAAGCATTCTGTTTACTCCTGTGATAACATGAAAAACCTAAATAGCATTTCAAATTTGAAGGCATATGATTTGCCCTGAATTTTTTATTCTGCTGATTAAGCAGCAGACCTACAATTATCTGACAGAAGCTGCCTTCTTGACATTTTCCAGCTCATTTTTTACTCTCAAGTAGAGCTGCGTATTTTGCATAAGATATAGATAATCATGTAAGCTAGTTGCATCACTGGAGTCTTTTTATTTCAAATTCAAATATATTATGGGGTACATACATGAGCTTAAAATAGATTTTTCAAATCTCATCTAATGTCTATCTTCATCTAATTTAAATTGGTTTTGGATCTCCTTCCCTCACCTTCCCTATGAAGGCAAAATCTATTTGAATTTAAATTTTCAAAAATATTTGAGCCATTTAGATTACATCTGCAGATATTTGAGTATTGGCATATGATTGTTAATCCGTACTTTTTTTCCTTCCCTTTAACATAAGTATTGCATCCTCACTCCCATGTTATGTTCAGGGTTAGGCAGAAATATTTGGAAAAGCTCTGCTAGGGCAAAGCAATGAGACTTTTCCAAACAGCTAATCATTTGTACAAGTGTTGAAAGGTTTGCTGCCCTTGTTTGTTAGTTTCTGGTACAGTTTTCCCTGAAAACACCAAGAATATTCTAAAATTACTTATGACCCTTTATAAGGGTCAGTGTTAGCTGCTAGTAAATAAACATTTTTCCTAAATTCTGGGGCAGGATCTTAGAAACTGCTCTCAGTTTTCCTAAAGGACCAAAATACAGATTTACTGAACTGTCAGGTACCATAAATGCATGCTGTATATCATTCTTAATTTGGCTCAGGCCAAAGCATTTGATGTATAATGTAGTGTCATGGGTTGTGCATGCACAGAAATTGCACAGACCAGTATTTATCTCTCTTCTTCAGCTGCCAGCCCAGATACATTGCCATATATCATTATCACTTCTAGCGATGACTTTGAAACATCCTGAGCACTGGTAAACCTACTGTGCACTTATGTGGCAGCTACCTCCCTGTGGAGAGTTTCAAAGGTATAGCTACCTCATTTAAGGCTCAAAATAAATTAATTCCTTCTTACATCATGAGAAAGGAGTTTTTGTTGGTGCTTAACAGCAAGTACTCTCGTTGCAAGAATGCAAAGGTGTGCTCATAGTGCACTGAGGGCAAAAGATATCCTTTGCCTGTAATATCCTTTAGAAAAGGTTGTGCTGAATTAGTAACAGAGGAGACATGTACCCAGGACATTTAAATTCTCAGATTATGACTATTTCATATCTTGTAACCTGGGGAAAAGCATTTTGCAAACTGCACACGTCTTAATTTTCTGAAAGACTGGCAGACTTTGGTACTTTGCCAGATTTTGAAAGATATTTGGGTCCTACAAAGGATGTCCAGTTACTTTGGAAAGTACAAAAGGAGGTTCTCTTCTGTTTATACCAAACTTATCTCATTTTTTTAATTACACAAAACATTTATCTGTGTTTTGGAGCACCCATTAAAATTAATTTTTAAGATTTTTGTTTTGAATATCCTCCTATGAAACCATTGTGTGACCTGCTAAAGTGTTTGAACATCTGCTGCCTGTTACAGTTGCTGGACTGTCAGGAAAATTGTATTCCATTTGCTGGAGACTCTTATGTATAATCCAGCACACTCCAGTTAAATGTTCTCTGCACTCGCACTCCTTGTGCACATGGAAGTGTGAATAAATTTCATGATTTTTAGAATGATCAATGCTAATTGTTGATGCTACAGGAAAGAGGAATTTGTAGAGCAGGTAAAGCTGTCACTGGAGGTATGAACTATTCAGTGTCCATTGCTTAACTGTTCCCAGTTACTACCAGGTGCAAAGAGTTGTGGGATTTGTTTTAGAGATAATTTTTTTGCTTGTCCAACAGATACCCAAATTAAAGCACTAAACTGATTTCCTATGAATAACTGAGCAACAGCTAAATAGCAGAGAATGTGCAGTGGTAACAGTTTGTCTGACAGACTGCTGCAATGGTAATTTTAACAAAATTGTATGTAAAAAGATTAATAATAAAAAATGTATGTATGTTAATTGTAGCTCTTCAAATATTTATGAATAGCTGTAATCTTAATTTCTATTTTTTCCATAGATAAAATGGGTTTTAATCTGTAAACATTTTAGACACCAGAAGTTTATATAATTTCTAGTAAAAAATGTACTTATTTTTCCATACTCCTTTTTATCCATATAAAGGATTCTAATAACTACAAGATGAGCTGAAAAAAGAATGAAAAGAGGACCTCATTGGAGTAAATGTAGTTCCTTAGGTCTTTTCTTCATCTTTGTGTTAGTTCAGTCAAAGAATAAAGATTAGTACCAGTAAATTAGCTCTGCAATTATAGTTGGAAGTAAAAGCATAAAAATGGTAAAGAAGAAATATTTGACTTTTAAGATAGCATAGAAATTACATATATTTTATATGGCTACATGTGAGTAAAGTAACTCTTAGAATATAATTTACTAAAATTCCAATTTCTCAAGGATTTTTTCAAACTCAGAACTGACCATCTGAAAATTCAGAAAGATTAAATCTTTCCCTTGCTATGATGGTAGGTTTTCACAGCTGCATTAAATAATAGAAAGTAATTATGTAAGCTTAGAAAAAAAGAAAAACCCAAGTCTTTCAATTGTTCTTCCTAAAATTATTTTCCTGATGTTCTAATGCTCAGACTGACAATCTGATATAAAACTTGTTCTTCATCTGTTCATGTTCCTGGGGGACAGTGTGCCACATCTTTCCAAACAAAATAGGGAAAAAACCTCAACTTTACAGAACTAAAGGAAATTAAAAGCACCAGTTTGTATGCATAATAAGCTGAAGATTCAGATATTTAATTTTTTTTGACAATTGAAAATTCATTAAATTTCCTTAGATATTGAGAAAAGCTTGAAAAACTTAACAGAAAAACACTTTTTTTGATGGAGACTTGAAATAGAATCACTAAAAATTAAGAGCAAAGAAATTGCTGAAGCAATTCTTAAAGATGACAATTATTTCTTAGTTTCTCTTCCCATAAATCTGTTTCAGATCCAAGGAAGGTGGGAAAGGAAAATTAATATAAGTTTTGAAAAAGGAAGGTGAACAGCTCCATCTTTTCTTTAAAACAATTTGAAATCCAAGCTCTGCAAAGGCAAAGATCAGTTAGGATCAGGTGTCAACTCAAGAGGGCATTGGGAACCCACATTTACAAAATGAAAGCAGTTAATCTGCTCTTGTGTGGATATCTCTGCTCTTAGTTGGCTGTTTTTTACAAATTTGATTGATTGAATTAAGTTTATTAAAATAAATAATTTTGATTATAAATCCAAACATGAATCAGCTAAGGTTTTTGTAGAAGATACTGTCGTTGGAAAACAGATGTGTTTTTTGTATTATTTAGTAGATATAAAGGCCAGAGATTAAAGCCCTGTTGAAGGAATCCATGTGTCCCTTTTTGAAAATAAATTCTATGTTTTAGGTGGATATTGCTGGCTTTCTCCTAATTGAAGTATTTCAGCAGTATAAAAGGGGAAGTAAAACTAAGATAAGATATTTTAGTGGTTGAAATATTAGTCTACATTGAAAATAATTTTGGTGGTTTTACTTGTTTTCAATAAGTATAGTAGAGTAAACTCGTAAATAACCATCTAGTACCAATAATATCCAGCTGATGTCAGAATGTTAAGTAATGCTGCAAAGCAGCTGTAATGCATGGAAATAAATCAAGTATAGGATGGGAAGATTTATTTACTTTTCTGTGAGTATTCTCGTTTATGGGGGGTATGCCTGACCTTAACTTTGGAAGAGTTACCTTGTACTTCACTGAATCTAATGCTTAGAGATGGAAAGTGTACTCATTTTAATCTGTGAGAATTTCAGGACAGATGGATGAACAGAGATGATCCCTTGCTTGCATTCTTTGAATGCCATCTGGTTAGCAAACACTAGCAGGACAGAAGTAGCATATGTTGTTTGGCTGGCCCTGTGTCTTGCCAGGAAACACAGAATGGTCCAGGGATGGGTACATTCAGTGTTTCAGAAACAGTGAGCATCTTCACAGCTGTAAGGAATTCTCACTGATAGTGGAGGCAGATATAGGAATATTTAGCAACAATATTGAAATCCCAAGCAGATGTTGATTATTGAAGCCCATCTACATGCGACATGCAGAGCACCACCCCTGAATTCATCTTGCTAACACTGAGTGCATCCAGGTTATTGTTCAACTAACTGAAGGTCAATTATTTTTCTGACCTATATTTGAAAATGGGAAGAAGACATTGTCTAAATTGGTAGAAGAAAAAACATGGATTAGAATGTGTAAGGAAAGCTTTATTCTGGGTTACTGCAGCTCTCCACATCAGAGAGTCTGGTTTCCATGCAAACTAGAGCTGAAAATAAAAACAAAGATGTGTCCCTGTGGGAAAGAGCCAGATACATTTGGTGCTCCCACTGTCTGGTTCATTGCTGCTGTTTCCTCATCCTCTTAAACCTTTCTCCAAGGGTCAAATCAGCATAGACGTGTTGCAGCCCAGCAGCACAGACACGGCTCTGTGCCCTCGCCCAAAGGCACGAAGGGGAGTGAAATCGCCCTCTCTCTGTCACTCACTGCTGAATTCATGCCCAAAGGTGAACAAGTATGAGCGAGGGTGTAGAACAAGTACACACATCCTAAGAGCCTCACTAACCAGCGAGAGACTGACATCAACCTTTACCAGGCATGCTGGATTACAAAGGAAAATGTGTGAGGTCAGCTCAAGCCAGCTATTTCATAAGAGTGAGATTTGATTAAGGCCAGGCTATGACCCAGCTAGATGGGGCCAGAGATGGTCTGGACAGTTTTGCCATTAATTTAGGTGGGAGCACAGTCCTCTGCCAGCCTGTAATCTTTATCATTTTTAGTTTGTGATTTCATTATTAAAGCAAGCTCTTTGCTGAAGATCAGAGGCAGAATTTTTATCGATTATTATAGAGCTAGTACTTTATCTTGGCTTCTTGTATAAATATAAGCTTGTTTATTAGCTGTCAAGCAGCCATGCACTCAAGTATATAAATAGCATTAAGAAAAAAATGCATTTAACTTTTAAAAACCTAAATTCACTTCCTATGTAAAAATAAATTTGCTTTGAGGATTGTTTGACTTCAGCAGATTAATCTGTTTCATTTTTGTCAGGCTTTCACTTTACTACTTTTTTAACAAGATAAAACATCCATTGAAAGTACAATCACAATGAAATGGCACAATATAAAAGATGACTTTCATCATAATGCACTGTTTTTAGAAATGTTCATAATTTAAACAATTATGTTTCTTGACTTCTTGCCAATTAAGTTTAGTCAGCTAGGGGCTGTGAATTTTAATGAGAAAGCTGAATGGTCTTTTGCAGATAAAATCTGTTGGCAGGAACACAATCACTAGAAAAGGTATAATCTTTACTTTTCCCGTTATTTCTCCAAGTATCATAAAAAAGATAAGAGAAAAAAATTAAGTGGCAGGAGAAACAAAACAGCTGTGCAGAAAGTGCTTTACTTGGGTTGAATATAATTAAAAAAATCTTTAGTTACTGCTCCTTGAAATCAGCATGATAGGTGTGAAAGATGAAAGAGATATTAAACATACCCATGAGAAAATTAAAATTAGAAGCAAACCTTAGCCAATAACTGTTACACTGTGATTATTCAGACAGTTCTAATGAACGTCTTCAGAAAAATTTTGAATCCAAAATCATAAAGAAAAAAATAAATAGGAATGACATAAGATACTTCAGATGTTAAACTGTGGTCCATGCATCTAACTTCCAATGGACACACCAGAATCCCCTGGGGATTAGAATTAGATTAGCTAAATGCCTAACAGCTGTCTCACAGGCATGAGACTAGATAAAGCAACCAAGCTGTAAATCTGTGCAAGCTGCATGAAAGGCTACATAATGCAAATTGATTAGTTTAGGACTTGCATTAATGTGGTTGTGAATAAAAATAACCCACCAACAAATCCTCTCCTAATTTTAACAGCTACTGAAGAGAAAAAGTTAACAGACGGATCATTACGAGGTATAAGTCTACAATGAATTTACATTGTGATCAAAGAAAAAGCCGGAATTACTAATCCCCATGAAGAAAGAGTTCTAATCTCTTTGCAGAAAGGCAAATATTTGAGGTTTTAGCTTGGACTAATAGGTGGCTTTCATGGAATACCAATGCCCTTTGCATTTTTGTAAAATGAAAACTATGAACACCTATTGATTTGCATTCAAGGATGAAATATGTGATGTGGTACGTGTCTCAGTAGACAGATCATACATTATTGAAATGTAAACTGCAGTAACTATTAATTAGTAACTGATTCTTTTTCTAGTTTTATATAGCTATAGATTATAACATTTCAAAGTAAGAATGGTAGAAATATTGACTTAATTTCTTAAACCTAAAGAATCTGTTTTGTAGTATTTCTTGTCTACTCAAAATTGTACATATTTTATTCACTTTAATTTTATCACAGAAAAATAAACGTGATTTAACAAGTGCTATATTTGTAAGACATTTCAGAGCTGTAAAGTTTTATGTCTTAAGCAGTCAAGAGATAATAACCATTAAATTATTAAAATGCAGTGAGGTCAGTGACCTATATTCTCTCTTTGAATGCTCTCCCTTCATACCATCTTAGTCTTTATTTATGGACTGCTATGTTAATATTAATGTAGATTTTTCAGTTACATATGTCAAAAGAAAGAGAAATTTCATCAGATTATTTGGCTCTTGATTTCATTGAGACTAAAAGCCACCTTCTTGTATGAAGCACTGAGTTCTCAGAGCTTTGGGAGCCAAGCCATCTGTGATGTTTTTGAATGCAGATAGATGGAAAGTTGTTTTACATATTTTTAGGGTCAGACAGAAATCATAAAGCCATAATTTGCATAGAAGTGAAGCCCAAGGTAATAAGTGAGATGTACTGAATCAGGTGCTGAAGGGGCAGCATCGCTTCTGGCTAGGTAGAAAATGCAGAATAAATTCATTTACAGGGTTTCTCTGCCCTGTCCCCTAAGTGCCCACAGTAAGAGCATGTAGTTACATCTCTCCTCTATATGTGCCAAGAATTCACCATCTAAGAGTTTCTCTGCTTCTACCCCTGACAGACCTGAGAGCATAATATCTTTAATGCCTTTTTAATACAAGGCACTATTGCAATAAAGCACCTGTAATTCCAATTCTAAAGCCAATCTGCTATGCCTATGATAATTAAATGCTCATTTGATTCAAATCAGATTTCTCTCACTGATAACTGTAATCACTACAGAGAATGCTAGTCTCCTGTGTTCCAGCAGCACTGTATAAATACAATATTTCAGTTGTTCCTGTGTGAAGAAAGAAGTACAAAAATTGTATTTCAACTTTCAAATTTTCCTTTAGTGATTCTGTGATAGAGGAAGTAGTTGGTAATTTTGGATTATAACTCACAAATGAAAAAAAGTTGCAAAAAACGTTTCATCCTTAGTAATCTTCATTATAGACAGTTAATATGACTCTACATCAAAACTTATTCTAACCTGTTGGTTTATTATTTGTGTACTGCACTGCTTCTGAGGGAAAATATGTAGTCTTCTGCTTCTTAGAGTAGTGCTTAAGCCATCACTGTGCTAGATAACAAATGGTGTTTGAGTTCTTGTTGGCTGTATTTTAGGGAGTAACTAAAGCAATTCAAGAATTCAGTACAAGTTAATGAAGATAGTTCATGGAGGTAATATTGAATTTTGGCACAAAGTTCCAATAGTTTGGCATTTATTCCAAAAAAAAAAAAAAGCAACCTTCCCCCAGAAAAACCCCCCAAAAATGTCCCTAAATCACAAAATCAAAGAGCCTGAAAGAAGAAAAAACTGAAATAATGGAAAATGTATGGAGATGAAATAATGTTTTGTTCTGAAGCAGATTGTGTATTTGTTACTTCAGCACATGCAACAAATAATGTTAAAGGCCATAAAGCATTGTAGCCTTTTGCAATTTTACATTACTCGACTCACTGCTATTTCCTGTAGCAGTGAATTGCACAGGTAGATATATCTCATAGACTGTTCTTTCCCTGTCTTTGCTATGAGCCAGTGGTTTTATTTTCTGGTCACAGAAGCTCGCTGTATGTCATCACTGCTTTTTTCTGGCTGAGCCTTGCAATCAAGCTATGGGAGAGTAATAGGGAGCTACAGGAAAACATAATCCCGTTGCAGCTCTCCGTGTCCTGAGTCCATAAAGCATGAAGTGTTCAGGCCATGTCACAAAGAAATTGAAAGTGAACTTACAGGAAGTTATTTCCTAAATACAAGGCCTCTTTATACCAGTCCTTCTTTCAAGGGCATGTTAATGGAGTCCCAGCAGCAGACTGAGATTTATAAGTGATGGGTGGTATCTCACCCCGAGCAAAGGAAACTAAAGGAAAAAACAAAAAGTCTCATGCTACCTCTGAGTATGTCACAAGTGAGTGAATGCATTTGTGCTCTTATTAAATCTCTTGCTGTACTGAAGTTTAATGTGATTTGGTATTGGGAAACCAATCAAGGTGGGAAGACAGGAGCAAAATACAGATATGTGTATATTCACTGCTTTTGTAAGTTCTTATTTGATTAGTCCAATGCTATGCAAAAAAGGTGCTTTAATGATAAGCATTTTCCTGCAGTGAAAAAATGTACAAAATGGCAATGCAAAAGTAGAGGTTATCCTCTGCTGACAGTAAGGAAAGATATTCACAAATAAATATGGTGCTTCTTTACTGGAGGACATGTGTTTGAAGCCATTCCTTCCTTTATGTTCTTCCTTTCTTTTTATTCTTTGTACAGTTTGTGCCTATCTTATACCTCCTTGTTATTTTCACAGCATTTGGGATATTTTACATACATCATATACAATTTTTTTATTCTCTCTGTGCAGTTCAGTCCTAAAACCAGTTTTAGCCAGGTGTCAATCTTTTCATTCTTTCAGTAATCCATACTTGACCATTTGTGATTTGTGGTTGGAGGGCTTGACTATCATCCTGTGCTTCTATTCTCTAAGTTTCTGCCTTGTGCTTTCTATCTGGAGGAATGTTGCTGCGTTTTAACCTTCTGTTCCTTGTCTGTGATTTGCAGGAGAATCACAGCTGTGTCGCTCCAGTTAGTTGCTGGTAAATTTTCTTTTTTTCCCAAGTCTTGCAGAATCTTCCACCTGCTTATTGTTCTAAAGAAAGGTGGGAAACAACTTATACACCTCACAAAGTTTCTGAGGACCTTAATTTTTCTGCTTGATTGTGCATCATTTAGTTGCTAACTGTTAAAACCATTTTGAAATCTGACTTTGTGGGGGAAGGGATTATTCAGCCATTGTATTGCTGCTGTTGCTATGTGGCAAAGTTTGGGAGAATGGTCCGACAAATGCCAGCTCTCATAGCTGTCTCCTATCAGTGATATTTGAGCACTGGCTTCAAAGGCTGATGAGGGACTTGCTGGACATACCCTGCTGAGCAGAAGCCAAGAAGGAGCCTTAGAGAAAGAGAGGAACATAAAAGGGCTTCCTGCTGGTTTCCTGATACATTCATTCGATGTGTATTGACGTTTTGTTCCCTTCTCCCTCAGCAAATAACTTAATTGTTTGAAACAATCCAACAAAACAAGTCACAACTGAGGTGACATTATTCTGCAACAAATGCTGGAATTCTTGAATTTATGATTCTTGAGATTTTAGACAGATTAATTCTACCTGTATGTTGCTTTACTTGCCTGTATCTACTTTATTCTCTTATACAGATATTGCATCATGCCAATATGCCCTGAATTTTTTTTTTTTTTTCCCCAGAATTTCGCTTCATAGTAGCCAAAGAACAGACTATAAGATTATAGGAAGTTGTGTCCTCAAGCTTCTCATTTCCTTGTGCAAAAAGTACCACTTTAGCATTGAGGTTCTCTTGCAGGAGAGAACTCCCTGAAGAAACAACCTGGTTGTGACAGGTTAGCATTAATTTTCATGACTTAATGACTTGACTTATATGGGAGTCTTATGAGGGGTTTTAATGAAGACCTGTCCCAGTCTTTTATATTTACAATCAGAATACTTTGGGTTAGAAGACACCATTGAAATTAGTCTTGTCTGGCCTGCAGTTATGACGGTCAAAATCTAGTAGTTCTGAGCTGAGATTATCCTCAAGTAAAAGATTGAACAAAAGATTGTTCAAAATTGAGGATACATATCAGTGGCTTACTCTGTAGTGGCTCAACTCCTCTGTGGTTCTGAGCAGTCAGACATTTCCAAGTTGGCTTATTTCAGTCACTGTCTTTGCTAGGGATGTGACATTGTGTAGTGTAGAGAGAAGAGTAAACATCATAAAATAAAATGGAAAGCAAAATGTAGCCGTGATGCAGTAAAGCACGTAAATAGAAGTATTTCATAGCAAGCACATCAGGGGTAAGTGTAGCCAAAGGCAGCAGCTTTACTGTCTCTGTAGTTAAAGCCAAGAACGCTGATGTAAATTAAACACAGTACCTTGAATTGGTACTGTCCCAAGAATGGAAGTGTGTTGTGCATTCTGGGATGGGCAAGAACAGAGCAAATCTGGGCTAAAACTGGAAGATATGTCTCCCTCTTCAGTAAAGAATTAATTTTATCAATTTTTAATACACCTTTCTGAGATGCTAATCACACCCTATATAAGAGGACACTATGTAGTTTTTTTTTTGAAAATGCAAATGTTGAAATATAAGGTTCATACATTTTCCAAATTCCCAAAAAGTCTAGCCTGACTAAACAGCTATGTTTTTTTGGAGGGAATAGTTTCTTTTGAAACTAAAATGCTGAAAATTTTGTTTGGAATGTGTAGATTTTGTATGACCTTGAATATAGTGATTAATAATGATGTCTCTATCAATAGTATTGAAAAGGGGGAAAAAAGCCTATTCTAAAAAGGCTTTGAACTCTCAACCTACAATGTGTGTGGCTGTTATTTATTAGGCTATACAATTAAGCACATAAACAAGGGTGAAGATTTTTGAATGTTAATTTTGCCACTGGAGGGAGCCCATATTCCATAGATGCTGTGGAAAAAGAAAAAAAGGATTTTAGTTTTAAAAGCAAAAAAAAAAAAAAAAAAAGCTTCTACAATATAATACATTTTTCCTGGTCTTGACTTTGCATGTATGTAGAATTTCTGCTATACTTACTATAGTGTTCATTTTTATTACTTCCATGTAGCATAAAAATTAAAAGTCAGAAAAGCAGTTGCCTGCTTTGGATATAACTTTTTCCAAAAAGGTGATACTTTGGAGAAAAAATAATTACTGCCTTAGTTTTAACACTGGAGTAAGGAAGTGCACAACCAGACCACTCTCCAGAGCTGGCAGAGCCTTCCACTTGTTTTTGAAGTCTTTGACTATCATTAAGTTTCATTTTTCATAAAAGCAATTATCTTCTAATCTAAATGGACTTACTAGTATGATTTTTATCTTTTGAGACCTCTGACTTTGTAAATGTGATCTGGAGTTAATCTGTTCTAAAGCATGGTTCCGATGTCTAGGAAAGTTATCAATGTAGTGCTGTTTGTCATCATCTTATAATAACCAGTTGACAGGCAAGAAGCTATTAAAGCTTTCCTCTCCCTTGAGGGTTGTTTGATTTGTCATTCTCCATTTTTGCAGGCTGTGTACTCAAACCAATTTGTGATAACACGACCAGAAAGCTAAATTCAGTTAAGAGTTCATGCTGACATTGTTATTCCATGCCAGAGGCCCAGCAGGGAGAGATAGTGCTATAATTCAGACAACATGATGAAATGAGATCTTGTATCACAAATACTTTAGTGGATGAAGAAACATAAACATTTCCTCTTTTTAAAACAAACATTCCCTCTTTTTATTTAAATTAAACGAAGATGTGGGACATCCTGAAGTTGCATCTACTATTTTCATTTAACATTTTTAAGGAAAATTCAACTGAACTGAGGCTTAGGGAGATGGTTGAATTACAACATCTTCTCTCAACACATATTTTAAGAATTTAGATTTACTTTGCCAGGTAGTTTTTATTTCAAATATTTGAAGTAGGTTGGAAGAAAAGCATGCAATGAGCTATATTTATCACAGGAGATATTTTAAAAGTAAATTGCATAAGCCTGAAAGAGTTTTACGTTTCTGTAATTAAATTGATATTGATTTGTTGAATATTTTAAAGAATCATTTTTGAGAACATGGGACAGGTCAGAATGTCCTTGCTTTTAACAGTGAGATCATAAACACTAGCAAGAGTCTATAGTTAATTTCCTGCCTATTTTGCAGCATCTTAGTTAACCATTTTTGAATTTTCAGTTAATTATGTAGCATTTATAATCTTGATATTTGAAATGGAATATCCCTTCCTGATTGTTCCTATTTTTATTTATTATTATTATTAACTCGTCCTTTGTGTATGTAAATGCAATATGGTCTTGCTATACTTAGAGTTTGTGGCTTTGCATGTGTGTGTTCCACATTGGCAACTGAATTTAGCTTGAGTATTATACTTTTCTGAATCTGCTTGAAGAAAACCTTTACTGCCATGAAAGAAAATAAAGCAAATGCAATAAAATGAAAGCACTGAAGTGTATCAAAGAGATTAAAGATGAATTATTATCTTGTCAAACCACATTGAATTGAGGTCACAGGTATGTTTTAGATCCTACCATCCTCTAGTGTCAAATCTGAGATTTTTCTTGAAAAGTATGTTCTGGCAAATCATAAGCAAATAATTTCATTCATGCTTGGTAGTTTGTTTCAAAAAAAAACACGATGAACTGCTAATTTTAATGAAGCAATAGCAGATAAAGAAAAATAAACTGTATCTTAATTAAAAACAAAATAAGTTAGTTTAAGTATTGGCATGGGGAGTTTCTGAATGTTTCATTGTATTTGAGGTAAATAATGGCTTTAGACTGTTCCTTTTCTGTTTGTGCAGTTGGAAGTTTTGCTGCTTAGACTGTGCTCTTAAACATAAAGGAATTCCATTTTCAAACAGCTTTCCAACCACTTCTCTCTATCAGGAATGTTCAAACTCAGAAGAGCTCTTCAATGAAATTTAAAGTGAAGTAAATGGGGTATTTGGCTTCTGTAGAGTTCTTTTGATGTAGGCATTTCAAGCAGTTCAACCAAAGAGGCTTTTTGGGTTTTGTTTTTTTCTTTTGTTTTGTTTTGTTTTTTTTTTTTTTTTCTTTTACTAGGACCAGGTAGAGAAACTAAGCTGTAGAGCTGAAGAAAGCTCCAATCAAAAATAGTATTTCCAGAACCCTGATTCAGCTTAATTCATTAGCCTGCATCTGTTGGTTACCAATTCTGCATGCTAATATATTGTGGAAAATAATGAAATAACTTTGCTTAAGGCTACTAAGTCTTTATATCTCTAAAATCTCACTTCTTTTATTAAAGTAAATAATGGTACTTCATGTCAGTAGTGCTTTCGGTCTTCTTTCCTTAGTGGATGTGTAGAAAATCAGTACTGGCAATGTTTTCTCTTTTGTTTATATCCTGGCTACACAAGTATTTTATCATAATATCAGTTCCAATTGAAAAAAGAGATGAGATCTGAAAAAGTAGACAATGTACAGGGAATGGTAATTTTTCACACAGGAGATACAGAAGAGACCTTTGTGACCTTGACCCCAAACTGGATATTCCAGGAGATGTTCCTGATTGAGCTAATGACCCTTTTTCTTCCACCAGAAATTTGAAGATTTTTTTCTCTATTTTCTAGAAAAACTTAGTGTAGAGCAAGGAAAAGGATTACCCATGCCAATTCAAAAGAAAGCTCACATCAAATCTCTATTTCTAATGCATGCAGTGTTTAAAAAATTAAATCCTTCCTCAACTCCTCATGTGGTGCCAAATCGAGCTTTCATCTTCTGAGCAGAAAGAGAAGAAAAGCTGAAAGAAAAAAAACCCAAACCAAAACAGATTGAAGAAACATTTCATTATAGAAGAACAGGAAAGAGGAGTACTCTAGGGACTATATGTCTTAAATACCATGCTGTCACAGTAAATACATGTTAATTAGTTGAGTCACCTGAACAGAAATATTCTGTCCAGTCTTATGTCCTATCCCCCCCAAAAATCTGCTTTCATGTTTTTCTTTACAGTTGATAGATACTTGAGAAATTGTGATCATATTGCCGAAGACTGAGAATTTTTATCAGATTTTTATCTACCAACTTTTAGTGTTTTCTTGTAGGCCCAGACATTTTTTGCTAGTCTCAAATTTATTTGAAGATAATGAAAGATATGTATTCCCTATGCTCATGATAGTTTTGTGGGTTTTTTTCTGTTGTTTCTAGTTTGCAAGTACAATTATAGCATTCAAAAACCCCAAAATTCCAGACATTTATAATTTGAAATATGGGTTTTATAGTTTTTTGTTGTTCCTAATGTTGTTAAATAGATTAGCTTTTTAAAGAAAATACAAAGGCACCCACATTTTCTTACTAAAAATAAACATCTATGCATGTCTCATAACAATCCATTCATTTCCATTTCAAGTTAAATGAGGTTGAACTTGGCTGCACAAGAGAATAGGGAGCAATGCACTTTCAAAATTCCCCCACTATTTTTGCTGAAGGGACATTATGTACCCTATGCATTTGCAAGGTCTAAGTGTCTCCATTGCCAAGGTGTAGGATGCTTCGTTTTTGTTTCTCAGATGCTGCACCTGACACGAGATAACAAGTGCACTTGAAAGCTTTTTGGTGCCTTGAGAATTGTGACAGTTTTCATGCGACATAAAATTGGGATTTGAGCCCAGTATATTTTTGAGACCTTTTTTAAACATTTGGAAGAGCTACAGAAAATGTATTAATTAATTATCCTAATTTAAAGGTAATATGTATTTTTTAAAAATTTGCTTAGGCCCTGTACTAAGGGATGTGGTGTGGCAAGCAGATCTCAAAGAGATATTTGAAATAGAGGAGAATGCCATGGTTTGTTTGGAATTACATCTAAATGGCCTGAGATTATTTAATAGAACATGTAAGAGGCAGGACATTTTCTTGAAATTATGATGGAAAGGTTCTTTGGTTTTGTTGCTGGATATATCAATGAATATAACAGGCAGGCTATGAGGCAGATTATAACCTCTGTGTCTGAGTTTTGTAAAAAAAAATCTGTTTTCTTCACAGATGAAGCTAAATTAGCATTTAGAAATGTGTTTTAACTGAATTGTTTCTATTAATAGAAAACATTACACTAAATGATGTGAAAATGTGGTTGCTTAAACTAGTGTTGAGAATGTGTTGATGTGTTTTTTAAATTTCAAGAGGGGGAAAAGGTAAACAAATTAAAAGTTAAGTACTAGAAGAACAAAATGGAAACAAATTGTGCAGCCATCTGCAGGACATATTTTAATGACTAACACCAAACTATTTTATTTTAGTAGAGTTTGAACCCTTTAGAGAACCAACTGTTATTTACAAGCTGACTCTATTAAGTGATAAGAAATGGCTGTTTGGTATCTAGATGATTAAACAAAACAAAGTCAATGTTGCTCAGAGGTTTGGAAAGCTTTGTATGAGCTTTGTGACAATGAAGTAAGTATTGAATTAAGGAAATTATTATGGTTTTCTATTTTAAAGAAAGAAAACAAATTGAAGTGTGAAATTAAGGTGTTAGATATCTAACTTCATGGAAATAAGCCTTCTTCAAAACATTAGGCAGTAAGATAATAGAAACTTTTAAGCACATGGATCGTTAAAAAGGACTGATGTATAAATGACAGCTATATGGTTTGTTGTTAGCATACTAACAGAGCCTTTCCCTTCCTTTACAAATTATCTGCTTATTCATTTCTTTGGCACTGCCATGCAGTTATTTTTATTAATTTTTAATAATAATAACAAACCAAAACAAATCTGTTTCCTTAGGTTTTCACAGAGACCGCTATAGAGATGCCAAAGCAGGAGGGATTTAAGTTGTCACTGAGCAGCCCTGCCTCTCAGTAGCTGGGGCCACCATCTCATCCTTTCACCCTCAGAGTGGAGTTTTGCACCTTGCTGTAATCTATGCCCTTCACAGAAATGATGCAGAAGGACAGAGGCAGAAGTCAGTCTGGACTTCTGTCCACAGACTCATTCAAAATATAATTTTTCCCTCAACAGCAATTAGCTAGGTTTTTGGAATCATTCATTAGAGAGCAGAAATATGTTTTGTGGCTAGAAAATGTTGATAATACTAAATTACAGTGCATGATTTAACTATGTGGCTATCCTAAAGCATTGATCATATTATACCGTGAAAAAAAAAAAAAAAATTTGGTTTTATGACATTATTAAGGTGTCTACTTATTTTGGAAACTTCATTTAGATTACAGCACTGGCTGATCTGGGTCCCACCAAAACAAGACCATTACACAGAGTGTAGCAAATAGTATAAGAAAGAACTGTGCTATGGACAGGAATGTTTTGACCTTCCTGTTGCTTATCTACATCAGCTCTGCATTGTGTACTAACATCAGGTTTTGTGCAGTCCCGTGGTGAACTGAATCAGGGAACAGATTTGGTAGAAAATGAACAGATCTTTTGTAGTTTCAGAGTTTATAAATTTTCCATTCCATCTGGGCAAGAGATGTGATGAATGTGAGCACCAGAGCAAGGGAGGCAGTAGGGCTTAGTACTGAGAGATGTGAGTTTGGGGATGTGAGTTTTGCCTCATTTTACAGAAATGCAGTTTGTTGTTGAATTACTGTAATTGCTTTGCATGGAGCCAGAGCAGAGAGGGTAAGCACAGAAAGTTAAAGAAAGCCCACAGAGTTTCTATGTGGAAAAAAATTGGTACTTTTTGTTTGGCTTTCCCGCCATAGTGTTTATTGAAAAGAACTGAAGCAGGTAATGGTAAAATGGGTTTACTTTCACTGTAAAGTGGGTGTACTTTCACTGGTCCATTTATAGCAATATTGAAAAAAAACTTCACCCAAATGGGGACAGTATTAAAGTAGACACATCAGAACTTTTTTCACTGCAAAACAGTTCAAACAGGCTTATTTTAAAGAATCATGTGGCTTATTCTCCTGGAAACACCAATATAATTTTTCTGTAGTTTCTCTGTATTTTCAGGGTGTCCATATGACTAAACTTTGGTGGCTTTCCTTAGAATAAGGTCCTTTTCTCAAAATTCCCAATTATTTCTTCAACCCTTTGCTAATAAAAACACAAAATAGGAAGTTGAACCTTCTCAGCCAGCAGTATAGTAACTATGAGGTCCTTTGGTACCCACAGTAGGCAGGAGCTCATAATTCCTGTGCTCTCTGGGGTGATTTTGGTCCTGGGGTGGTTTAACCAAGAGTAACAACAACAAGAAACCATCCAGAAAAGTCCTACTGTGTCATAGCCATGACTTCTGACATGTCAGGAGAATACATTTGCTGATGCATTTTCTCTACTTAAGTAGCAGCACAAGCAAGAAATATTACAAAAGTGAGAATTAAGAACGAAACCACAAAATACTTTTTTTTTTTAATGTGAAAGAAATGCATCTGCATTAAGAAGTATCAGAGGATTTAAAAGTAATTCAATATCTTTTCCCATAGCCCAGTCTTTTTGTTATGTCATTAAGCGGTAAGTAATGGGATTTTTTGCAGGAAAGACATCTTTTATTTCCAAATCAGTGACATAAATCTAACTATATGGATTAGGAAGTCATCCTTATCTACTTACAGTCTAATCTGCTGATGACACATAGTGTGTTCTGGTGGCATTTCTTTAATATTGTAGGAGATGAAGAGGTCATCAGTCACTTCCAGATTACCTTCAATAAGGCTTTCAGAATGTGCTTTTAATGAGGCTAATTTTTAATATTAAAATTGTGTACAATTTCCTGACATGGGTGATGAATGTCAAATGAAGAAAACCACAAGTGCAACTATTGTAACAAGGGTCTACTTGCTGTCTATTATTCCTGTCTTATTCCTCATGCCTAGCCCTTAATCTTCACAAATCAGAAAATATACAGCTCTGGAATTGCTGCCGATCTACAAAAACGTGCACATCAAAATTATGAAGGTTTGTTAATAGCAAATCCAAATAACAAATATATACATATATTGCTATTAACGTATTTGAAAAATATGACTGCTTGAATGGCTTTAAAGTATAAATTATTGGCAATAAATGCTGTTAATATTTTCCTAATTTTTGGTCTTGTACAATTTGTTTTTCCATTCTTTTAAAGTGGTTAATATATCGCATGTTGTGTGATGTCCCTTGCTGTTCCTGCTGCAGTTGGTATTTCACTGACTTGTACATCTTAAAGTTTCAAGTCTTACCACTGCCATACAGGGCTTTGTCAATAGAGTGACAAAATAACACAATATATTTGGGAATTAATCCTTTATTATGGCTCTGAACAGTATGAAAACAGACTAGATAAAGGAGCTCAGAAGGAGGAGACTGTGTTCCTTTTTGTAATTGTTCTCAGTCATCCTCTTTGTGGGTCAAGTATGTTGAGATTGTCACATCCTGTCTTACCTGATGATTTCCATGAAGATCAGGATTAAAGACTGAGCATGAAAAGGAATGGTTTATTAAGTTTGGTATTTTTTAGTATTACTTTGGTATTACTTTGTGGGATTGTTGCAAATTTACTTATATAAAACAAAATTTGGAAAAATAGATTAGTTTTTCTTATATAAAGATGGACTTATTAAAATCAGTTTTAGGTGCTGCATTACCATAATGTCTACTGAAAGATTTTTCAATGGAGAAAGAAAAATCTGAGATCTCCATCTATAACCAATAATTCCTATATAAAAACTATATAACATTAATTCATTTCTGTAATGGCATTATGACTAACTAGTCAAGATTCTTGAGTATTAAATAAAAATAAAAAACAGGCCCCTTCCCTTTTAACTTTGTACTATGTTAATCCATGCTTTTCATTGTAAAACTGCTATGTTAACTGTGAAGGCAGCAGCAGCAGCAGCTGCAAAGGTAGCAGAAAGCTAGCAATATATACACAAACATAGCAATAAATGGATCCCTTGTGTCTTCTCACGAGAGTACGTTCTGTCAGTGGGATAACTCTGCCTTCAGTCAGTAATAATTTATGAAAATTAACTATTCTGTGTCAAAAGGACTGTATTCATTTAAGTGATAGGTCTTGGCAGGCAGCAAAATGTGGGGTTTTTTATTTTATCTGTGATGCATTTTTTTAATCAGCTAAGGAGCAAATTATCCCATCAGATAACTGTCTTGTTAGTGTCACTTTGCATGAACCAAATGAGAACATCTTGACATGTTTTAAAACTGATATATTTGTATTTAAAAGGAAGGAAAGTGGAAAAAAATCTCCCAGAAAGAATGGAAAGCTGAAACCTCAGTTTTCAGAATATATTACTATATTGCTGCCATAACTAAATGCAGTTTGGAATGATAGTATAAATGACTGCACAGAGGCTAATTAGTTTCTTGCTTAGGTTTTACTTAAAGAGAGGCAAACAAAAGCTAGAGCTTTTTGACATTGTGAAATTAGTTTTTGTCCTGTGTTTTGAAGAGTATGAGGGCTACCTTGCAATCTGCAGTATAATGTTGCTTGTTATGTAATTATATTAACTTTCTCCCAAGTAAATAAATAAACAAATAAATCAACATAGTAGCTCATTGGAAATATCCAATCCACATATCACTGAAGAGTTGTCTCCTATGTGTTGGAGAGAAGGAAAGAGGCTCAGACATACTTATATCAATAAAACCTGCATCCTAGCCATATCACTAACTTCTCTCATTTGCACTTTTCCATCCCTGTTTGTTTCCAGTCATAAAAATAAATAAGACTTGTCAGAATACAAAAGCTTGCTAAGAGTTAGAGTCGTTATTCACAACAAGCCGATCTGTGAACAGCTGTATTAGCTATGATTGCCAGATGTGGAACCTGTATGGTCTTACTGGAAGCTACTTTCTAGTATTATGTGTGTTTTACTATCTCATATATTTGTGTTTGATGCAATGAAATTAAGGAATTAAGGTAACCTCAGACAGTGTCAGAAATCTGCCCTCCAGGCTGGCCACCAGGACTGAGGCTGCAGATTTAAAATGGACATGAGGTTCACCTAGACCTAGCTTAATCCCTTGTGTTCAGACAGAAGAAAGGATAATGAGACCATCTGCTTCAGGAGCTCACTATGCTGTTATTAGGTACCTATGGCTGAGTAGATTCCAAAGCAGTACTTTGCCATGCTTCAGTTTTTAATTTCCATAATCATTAGAAAGATATTCCTGATATTAACCCTAGGTCTTTTTATCAAACCTTTACCTTTGTCAGTAAATGATGATTCTTGTCCTGCTTCTGTAGACTGATATGTGGAAATGGCTCTGACACGAAGAAAAACCTCATGACATTTCTCTTAAGACTTTATGATGAGGAGATAAATGGTCATGTCTTTCCAAAATAATTTGAGTGTTTGCAAATTCTCAAAATCTTAATTCTTTGAACTTTTCTCAGGAGATCTATTGTAGATTCCTTTTTTCGATAAAGAAGTCCATCAGTAACCAACAAAGCTGACACATTTCATTCCAGTTGTCATGAATTCCATGCCCATTAATAAATCCAAAAATCAGGTTGCCTTTTTTGGAACAGTGTTGCATTACTGATTTACATTGATATACTGCTCACTGTGAAACTGCTGTAACTGCTAATTTTTTGCCATTTGGTGCTTATGCATTTGTCTTCTCCTGATTAACTGCAGTCCTCAAACACACTTTTGCCAAATGGCTTGTTAATTTCCGCGCATGTCTTCAGCTTGACAAAACCATTTGGAATTTTGATCTTATTTTCCCTCTACCCACTCTACAGGAGAAGTTGTAGTTTCTCCTGTTTTGGACCTGCTGACTTTGTGAATGTATCTTTTTTCTTGTTCCCCTGGTGAGGTTTCCCAGTGAGAACTGTTTCAAGACACCTTTTTTATAAGACTACTGGACACTGGTAATTGGCCTTTTGGTGCAATTTCATTTTTCAGATTTTGCCTTTAGCTCTTTTAACTGTCCTCTGTATTTAATTTCCTTGAAATTGCTTCTGGAGGAGGATGCTGAAGCCTTGCTGAAGTTTCTGACTAAATGCCACAGTACTCATTTAGCTTTTAACTCTTGGATGCAGAGAAGGTTATCCCAAATTAATGCTGATAAAAGTCAGCCACTACCACTGTCTCTGCCTCCCTATGTATCATATGTAATCTTTAGCACATTTTCTGATGCAGTTCTCAGGCATTCTGCTGCTGTCAGGGCAATGGAAAAGGTATTTTCACCGAATTAACATCTTGCAGATCAAAGCTCTAATATTAGCAGAGGTTCTACATAATGGGCTGCAAACACTTTATACCATTAGTGGGACATCTTGAGCTCCCTCAGGACTTGCCTTTGGGTTATGAATCACATCTCACTTTCAGACAGGGTTTTTCCTTTGGTGATCAGGGTGGTGCTTAACATGCTCACGTCCTGCAATTTGCTTTTGGCATTGTTATTACAGTTTATTGCAGAAGAACTCTTATGAATTCATTATAAACACAGAGCACTAACTTTAGGAACACTCTATATGCAGCTTTTATTTTTTTTTTGTTGTCTGAGGAAGGAGCAATAACATTTAATTAGCACTTTAGGGAAAGTTGTTGACTTGAACCATTACAGTAGTTTAATTATATTGGCATCCAAAAAACATTTACTTAATTTTTGAGGTGCAACCAGTGTTGCTTTTCATGGAACAATAAAGGGACCAGAATTATGATATATTAAGTTGCATGTACTGGGGGTCAAAAGGCAGGAAAAAATAATGCTGACATATGCCAAATTGCATTATTGGGAATTTTATGTAACTAAATTTGTAGAAAGACAAAAAGTTTGAACACTGTCTTAGAAAACATGTCAGAAGGTTGTTGGTAATCATAGGGGAGTAAGATTAAGATTTACTTACTTTATTGTCTGCAGGTTTCTTTGACCGGGGAAGTGCAATAAAAGATGTGTTCACTCAATATTGAAAGAAATATATTTATTGGTTTTGGTCTGTTGTGTAATAAGTTCTTCAACTTTTACAATATTGAGGTATACATGTTACATACAGGGCAAATATTAGAGCTAGATTTTTTTTTTGCTTGTTTTGCCTTTTTTTTTGCTTCTCTCTTGGCCTGTAAATATATTTTCCCCAATGTTTACCAGTTGAGGGAAAAGCTACACTGCTGTGCTTTTACGCTGACATTGCATCAAAATGGTTCCAGCAGCTCTCTTGACTCCCTGCCAGCTGGAGGCAGGAGCTGCCAGTTCCCCTCCCCTGCAGCTGCCTCTGGAGCTGGGCTGGGGTCAGCAGAGGTGTGGTGCCATGGTTGAGAGAGGCAACTGATGGGGACGGCTGTGCAAATGCCTTCTGTGTTTTTGGAAATGTGCGCAAGAACATTTCGTTCCAAGACTAGCTTTTGCACCTGGAACAATTCTGTCTAAAAGGGCATGTTCAGCCATTTCTTGTTCTATGTTATATTTGTTCGTTTGTTATGGATCTCATTACAGAGCTGGGTGTGACATTCAGAATGCAGGAGGGAATGTAATATTAATTAACAGTAGAAATGGCTCTTCTGCAAGCTAACTTGGAGCTTTCTAAGCATGCATTTTCTGTAAACAACCATAAAAGGCAATCAGATCTCCAGTTGGAAGGATTGTTGGCCTGGTGTGGTTACGAGTTCTTTAGCACAGAACATGTATTTCATTCTTGAGCATTTTTTATTTTCAACTATAAGGTCTATTAAAAATAATTGTCGGCTTTGCCTTAATTGTGACTAGAAATGGGGATATGGGATCAGCAGTAAGGTACTTGTGTGACAGTAGTTCAGAAAATGGGAAGGTGGAAGATTAATGTTGTTATTTTGATGTTATTTTGGTGGGGGTGCCTCTCATTTTGAAACTGGGGGTCAGCTGAGGTTTGCTAAGTGAGTCAGTGAAAGTGCTAGGTGAAGGACACTAAGGAAAATGAGGCTGGAATGGATTTTGCTGTTTATGCTTGGATAATGTAAAATTTGTGTGCGTATGTAAGCTGTTCTTTGTAGTTTTATTATTGTTATAACAACACTGTCCCTTGGATATATCTTTCTTCCTTCCCCTGCTTTTCTGGCTGTGATGCATCAGCTCCACTGTATTCAGGAGTTGTTATTGTATAAATCTCTGATGTGTATTTTCAAAATCTCCCTTTGCTACCATAAAGCCCATTGTCTGGAAGTTTCCATACAGTCCACTGTAGCTACCTGTGCTTCCCCAGCCAGTCTCTTCCTGCATCCCCATCTTCCAGTCCATCATTTGCCTCACTTTTCCAACATTTCCTGATGAAAACATTAAATGTGGAAATAAAATAAACATAGTTTGTAAGGAATGGAAGGAATTCTAATTAGGAAATAAATAACTGGCAGTGGGACATAAGTGAGTAGAAGGAGTGACTGCAGGGAACCTTCTTGCAGCTCTGCTCCTTAGCAGCTTTCACCTCAGCATCTTTTTAATATTTCTGTGCTGGTTCATTTGGAGAAATACTGCTGAGATCTGGATAAGCAGAGGATAAAAAACCATCTGAGGTCAAAAATCACTGGCATAAGAGGTTTGGAGCTAAGAAGGCAGCAGCAAATGATAGAAATAATTGGGTAGTTTCTCTTTAGAAAATGAAACCTTTCTCTGTGCTTAAAATTTGCAAGAGCCCTCTGCCTGAAAATGTTTGTCTGGCTGTCTGGAACTTGTAGTCTGTAGCTATTAGCTATTGAGACTGAGTTGAACACAGACATTTTAATGAAATGCCTTTTAAAGGCATATTTTATTTTAATGCATTTCCTAAACGTGAAAGGAAGCACCCTAATAAGCAAATATTATAGAAGATCGATCTGTGTTTGGAATGTATTGTGTTAAATATTAAACCGAAATTCAATCTTCAAGGTTTGAAAAAAAATAAAATTATATAAGCCTCAATGTGACCTTAAATACGACACTGCCATCAGTGACTTTATGATAAATTGGCAAAAGCAATAATCTGTCTCTGAAATCAGATATGGCTGTAGTATCTGTGGAGTTACATTTCTGCTTATGCAGAGGGGTCTATTCAATTCATCAAAAAAGTGGATTTAAAAGCAAAATGTAATCTGTTAAGATGCAAGACCTGGCAAGTTTTGTGTTTTTTCAGTAGCATAAGATCGAAACTGCTTTAGTTGTGGATGGAATTAAACTTTTCCCTAGATATTTGCAATATTACATTTTCAAGAGGCACCAAAAGCTGGCAAGTAGATGAAAGAGGAAAATGTTTTAAAATATTTTACTTTAAACTACAAAGAGATGGGGTGGGGGCAGGGGTATGTGTGTTGATGTGTTAAATGGGTGCCTGGATATTGTTAACTACTGTAGTTGCTGAGTACTCATCTCTGTCAGTTTTATGGATTTAGCCAGGATTTTAATCTTATGATTTAGTTGTGAAAGGGGAGAGTGGGCATCTGCAGAGGAAACTTCAGAGCTGTCTCTGGGCTCAGTCTGGAAAGAAACCTTGGAGACATGGCTGCACCCAAGAATGTTTTCATTTGCGTAAGGAAGAAGCTCAGAGGGGTGTTCTGCTAAATAAATAAAGACAGTCATTGGGATAGCAAGGACAGCAGATACGCTGCATAAAGATGGTTCTAAAGGTGAGTCAGATAGGGCTGGTGAGACTGGAGTACCCTGGCTGTGTGGAAACAGATGAACAAGAGCAAGGGTCAGTTCAAAATCTAAAAATATAAATGGTTTTAATCATATGGTTCAATTTCTATTGAAGTTGGTAAAGAGACTAATTTATCTTGATGTCCTTGACTAAGACAAAACCTCTGGATCAGTTTCCTTAAAATGCATGAGGTATCTGCTACTCCAGATCCCTGATCTGCTTTTATTTTAATCACTTTTTAATGAGAAGTAGTAATTTTATTGCTGCTTTGATTTGCTACAGAAACGTAATAACAATTTGATATTGGAAGGTTTTGTACAAGTTTATCTCAGATCATATAACACTTCAAAATCTGGATTTGTTTTTTTTTAATTATGTGTTGCACAGAAAAAAAAACCCTAAAATCTTCTAAATAAGGAGTGCTCGTTTGTGTTCAGACTAATACTTAATATTATTAATTAATTTATGAAGTACAGAGTTGCACGGATCCTTATTTTCCTTTGGTTTTAACACTACTTGTGATGGATAATAAAATAAGAAAACCTGTAGTGCTGTTGAGCATTTATAATGCTTCATTAAAGAAGTGTTTTTCTCTCTGTTTTGAAATGGTACCATGTTCATTTTAACAATATTGATTAATTAGGTTTCTGTTTAATGATGCGTATATAAGGTGGAGGATATCTGGTTGTACACAGCACAAAATACTTATTGAAGTGAGCCTTGTGTTGGGTGCAGCAGGTCCCTGCCTATACAGCTTGAAAATGTATTTAAATCCCTGTAAGTGCAGAGCCTCACAGAAAAAAAAGTGCAGATAGGAGAATGTTCATGTTTTGAAAGTGAGGGAATGACAGGCTGGCTTTTTTACAGGCAGGCATCATTGTTTTTCAAAACACCACCAGCATAACCCAAAGCTAGAAGTGTGTTTTAGGGTAGGTGTCTGAGACTGCTTTCAGCTTCTTGTAGGTAATTCTACTTAATTCAAGAATAAATTACTTTACAATTTCTAACCAAATTTAAAAGGCTGTCTGAATTGGCTCTCATGAGCTGAAAGGTGAGCCTACCTATTTTGTATATGTTAAAGAAATTTAAGATTTCATGGCATGCAAAAGCATTTGTAGAACATTGCAGTAAATAAACCATGACATTCAAAAGCTATTTTGTGGTTGATATGTTTTAAATTGTCAGAACTTATTTTAGAACAGGGCTGTTGAAGGCTGTCTGAAGCTACGTGTGCGCATTACTATAGAAATAGACTTACTCACAAACAGTGGTAAGTCTTTATATTAAGTGGCCTAGTCTATTTCTGTTGCCTTAATCTTGTCCTTATGAGTTTGTATAAATCTGCTTCTTTCATTGTTATGCATGGCACAAAAGGTACTAAAAATATCTAATGTTTTTTTTACTGCATACTGAAACAGTGATAATAAGATGAAGAATATTTTGTTTTATGTAACTCCTGCTAGGCTAATATTACTCCTTTAAAATGTCATTTTGTGTCAACACACCCAGCTAAAGCTGTAGGACCTTAAATGCCACCCACACAAATAGTCTCTGATTCCTGCTAGCAGTCGTTTTCCTTAAGTATCTATCCAACAGATGGATCCCAATTTCCTTGTAAGGCAGAAACAGTTAAAGTAGGATGGAGCCACAGGAACTTTATATTACAATGCACTTTCAATTCATATTACTTGCTATCTTCTTGTAGCATAGCAGCTTGAGACACTGGTGATCTTCCCTTTTTAGTAGCCATAAAAATGTTCATACTGTGTTGTGTTTTCCTTTGTGTTAAATCTCTTGCTGGCTTGGAAATTTCATATGAAGGATGTTGGTTTGAATGGCCATTCTTAAGTTCAGATAAGAATAGGAGGAAAGGGTCATGTTGCTGGACTGAATCTTTTTTTTGGCAGAGAGTTTGTGGAAAAACACACATGCGAGCTTCAAATTTAAATACACACAAGATGTTATGATAGTAGTGCATGGAAAAATGGAGAAGAGAGTTGCTACTCTGTCACTTTGATAGATGCATGCCTGAATAGATATTATACCCTTTGTATGGAATTTTTGGAATCAAATTTTTTAAAGTTTTTTTCCCTTTCAGGATACCATATATGCAGGCAGCCTGGACTAGATGTATTCACTTCTCTTTTTAGCCAGCAAAACTGAAAAGTCCTGATGTTGATAATGGCTAGAACGGTCTTAAATACTAGAATGTGAAATAGGTTTTTCATGGGAGATGGGAACAAAGCTGATTTGACAAGCATTGCATCATAAATGAAAAGGAAGTCTTGCTTTCTAACCTGTCTCATGGCTCTGTAATTCCTCTGTTTTCTTGGAAAAAAAAAAATTTACTGCTAATTTAACTTCAAAGATCTTGGTAAGTTTTTTTTTTCTTTAGCAAATTCCCAACATTTTGATCATCACTACTATTCATATATTGACAGTGTATATTCCTGTAGCTGCTTTGGGTATTTTAAATAAATTTCAAGTTTAAGCACATGGAAGTAGTGCATTTTAGTTGATAATCCCCCACCATGTATTAACTCTGTACTGTTAAAACAGGTTTTAATTAAACATAAATTAGTCTACAACCTTCCACTATGGGTCTTGTAAGCTAACATTTAATATACACACTAGTTAAATAGACAGGAGTGAGATCCAGTTAGATTCATTATTAGTAGTGTCCTCTGATGAAAATGAGAGGAGAGCTGAACTCTTCATCCTTGATTATGTAAAGGAGGGCAGATGAAATACTGTAGCATGCTCACCTTAGAGGGAAGACACAAAAGGCAGAAATTAACTGCTAAATGCTGAGTTGCATGGGATTAGAGCTGGGACATGGCCAGCTGGAAAAGCAAAAGAGAGGGAAACAGAGAAGAAAGCAAGAAAGCTCTGGAATGCAGCCATAAGAAAATAAGGATGTGGGAAGAGATTTCAATGGAGAATGATCCAATGATGAGTTAATATTGCCCCTACATTTTAATGGATATTATGGATTAATGGAGCATGAACAACTGGAGCACAGAGGGGGTGTGGAGTCCCTGCATGCTAATGAGGGATAAAGTACAGCTCCACTGTCATCTGAGAGAGAGGGAGCAAACACTGCTGAGAGGTTGTGCTTCTGTCATCTTAGTATGGCAAAGACAAGATCTGTTTCTTGGGGTATGGTTGTGGGGGTTTTTTGGTGGTGTTTTCTTGTTTGGTATTTGTTTCCCCCCCTTTCTGCAAGCTCTTAAGTCTGTGAAAATGCCTGAACTTTAGTGCAATTACTCCCTATATGGCTGAAGTGAGGAGCGTCCATTTCTTGGATACAGGAATGACCATAATAAATCTATTGCCTCACTCTCTTCATTTTCAGCAAAGCCTGGGACAATAGTTCCCCTTCATTAAGTTTTTTGGAAATGTCTTTTCAATAGATTTTACCTGAAAATAAGGTTTTTGAAGGAACAAATGTAAAGCAAAGCTATGGGATAAAGCAAATTCTTATTTGGGGGATATGATATTAACAGTATTCCTTGAAGATTAAATAACTGGTTGAAAACCTCTGCAGTTTATAAATAACTTTGTATCATTGGCACTGGGACACCTTGGAGCTCTGTTCTTAGCAGCGAAACATAATCATTGTGGTTTTTCTTTGCTCCTTGAAAAGATGCTTGGGGTTGAGATCTGCTCTTCTGACATTGGATGGCCACCACTGATGTTTATAATGTGCATTTTTCATATTTTTGCCTACCACCATCTCATTTTTTTTTCATTACTACTGTCTCCATTTTCCTTGGGGAAAGGCAGAAGAAGATGCACAGAAATTAAATGACAGTTAGTCCAACAGTACCTTCACAAACGTATTTCTAGGAAAAGTGTTTGCTTTCTGTTCTGCAAATTTATATGGACTTACTCTGCCATCTCCATAGCTCATGAAGTGTAACTATGCAGTGTTCCACTGTAATACCCATGCATAATGCATGTTTTTTTGCCTTAAAAATTGCCTTGCATTAGAAACAATGCAAAATCACAGACTGCTTTGAGTGGCGTAACAGGGGAGTAAGGGCATGGAAAATCTGTTTGGAGTAACTTAGTTTCATAAAATATTTGTTTACAGTATGAATTTTAATAATTAATGTTTGGATTAAAACATTTTCCTTATCTTCTTCTTCCAGCAGTAGGGTCAGCACCTATAGCTGCACAGAAGGGAGCCAGAAAAGCTTCCAGACGCAAAGCTGACAAACACAGTGCTTCAGCTGCAACCTCAGCACATGCTGCAAAATTACATAGATTACTGCACTAATGGGAATGTGTTCAGGGCTTTTTTTCTGGCCAGATCACTGGCGTGCTGTTTAAGCTCTCTTTTTGGTTCTGAATGTCGTTTTTTCCTTTTGGTATTATAGAATGTGTATGCCAACACCTTTATGTACCTTTTAATACAATAGGAATTGTTCCTGCTTCCCTTCCTTTTATAAAGCATGTTTACCTTCAGGAGGCAGATAAGCCATTTGTGAACTAAAATCTCCTTTCTCTGTAGTGCATCCCTTAGTAGCTCTGTTGTCTCTGTTGTTGGTGTTGCAGTATATTCACTCTAAAACTGTGAGCTCTCAAGTGTAGAGATTGATATGGCTGTGGCACTATTTTTATTATTCAAATATAAATAGAAGCTGCAGGTGGGCACTATTTTCTCTTAAAAATGTTTTTCTTAAGCTCTAGGTTTTTAAATCTTTGAAATGCATAGGTTTTTGGGGTTTTTTCTTCTTCTTTCAGGACAATAAAATAGGATAAGACTCCTAGATTAGTATCTTTTATAGCTTATTGACAAGAGAAATAAACCAATGCCTAATAAAGCATTGGAAAAGCTCTTCTTGTGGATGAATCTTCTAAAATTTTAAATACACACAAAGGAGCAAGCAAATGCTTTGAAAGTATTGAATCTTAATATTGATATTACTTTTTCCTTTATTATTCACACTGATTTAAACATAAGATCATGGCAGAATTGCTGTAAGTAGACTCCATCGATTTTTTTAAGATGACTTAAGATTGAAGTGGCATGAAAACTGCTTAGAGAAATGCAGAAGACAGATAATTAGAATAATCTATTTCCCAAGAGAAAAACCTGAAAAATATTTGTGCAAAAATAGAAAGGTCTAAAGGTAATTGTGGCAATGGGGAAGAATATGATTATTTCATAGGCACCTACTTCTAAGGGAAGATTAGTTGAGAACTGCAGATACATTTAAAATTTATTGTTGCACAAAAAAAACCCAAAACAAAACAGTCCAAGACCCCTCTTTCCATAACGTTTAGATAAAAGTGATTAATCTTGTGTCGTTACTTGGGTGGACTATTGATGTGTATATATGTAGGCTTGTAAAGTCAAGCTATTACTATTGCTATGCTAATTAAATAAGGACTTGTTGAACATACATGTAAGAACACCTGCATCCTAGAGAGCTGTGTGCCCCAGCCAGTAAAAATATTGCTTAATAAGATTTTCACTGTTACCCTTGTTTTCTCTCCCAAATCAGAAGCCCTGTAATGCCACAGGGAATGAGAAAATTGCATTTGTCTTAATGCCTGCCAAATTTCTATTCTGTGCAGTAAATTTGTGCTCTTTCTGAGGGCTTACATGTAAGTATCTTTTTAGCATGTATGGATATTTGAATCTGTTTTTGTGCCTCATGAGATGGGAAAGAGAAGGGTTGTGCAGTGCCAGCAGTAGAGCATCACCTTTACCCAGAGGCATAAGAGAGCAGAAAATGTGTATTCCATCTGGAAGAACAGATCTTGCATGCATTTGCATAAAAATATTCCTCGGCATATGTGACCACTAAGACAATGTACACGTAGTGCATCTTAACAAAACTTTGATGTGTCAGGCAGTATAGATTCTGATTATTTATGCAAAAAAATATTCTAGGCAACTGGCTTGCTATGATTCTCTTTTATTTTTCTGAGGGATTATCTTCACTTTGGAGTAATGTTGTTTTCTCTTGAGGAGTGCTTTTATAGCTTTCAAGCAGAAAAACTGAAATGATAATGCTCATGTTTCGGTTGGGAAACTGCTTGCTGTCAGGATCTGATGTGGCTTTTACTTGTGGCATAATTACATGAATTCATGACAAGATTGTGAAATCAACAGAAAATTGTTAAGATTTTTAGTGTTTGATGGAGAGAGATATTTGGATATACCCAGAATGGGAAATATTAATCTGCTTTTGTATTTAGACCATCCTAAACCATATTGAAAAATGTCTGGGTGAAAAAACATGTATGCATTTTGCACCTTACAGAAGTCAAATATGCTAAATTCTCAGTCTCAGTTTTGATCTCAGAAATAGAGTCTTGGGTATTCGTTGTTTTCTTTAGTGTTTCGGGTTGGTGTGGTTACTGGGTTTTTTGAGGGTTTTATCATCATTATGCACAGTGTCAAATATATTATAAAGAAGTCTGAAATGTATTTACTTGCTATGATGGGCAGTAATGTTAGAGGAGAGCTTTTTTACCTTATTTCAATACATTATAATACATTAGATTTGAAAGGCTTCTATAGGTTTATTTTATATACTTTCTGGAAAAAAAACAACTGTCAGCCTACTGAAGCTAAGCAATTTTCAGGTGAAGAGAGAAATCAGTGCATGTTTGTAGGGATAATTGGAGGTTGCAGTTGCCACTTGCTCTCAGTAGAGATTTTAAGCACTGGAATAATTTTAAACATGGGCTAATTAATCCCTGCAACACTGCTGTGAGGCAGATAAGAAATGCCATATTGTACAAGCATGGTAGAGATGATAACTTTAGGCACAAGTGTGTTAAGTGTGTAGGTAAACCAGGATTATCACCCAGTACACTTGAATTCCAGTGAGCTGTGTGCTTGAATAATAACTTTCATCTGAACTAGAAGAATTAGCAAACAGTTCACATCTCAGAAAAGGGGAGAAATTCTCCAAATTGTAAGAGAATTTCACGTTTTCCCTGTTCAGAATCTTGATATGATCAGGATGTTCTGTGGCTGGGGTCCTTCACCTTTTTTTTTTCCATGCATATATATGCATTAAAATGCAGTTAGAGATAGACATAAAATTGATGTGGCACCTGTAGTTTTGTCCATTTAATTTTATAACAGTGTGATCCCAGCACCATACAAATTTACATTGGCCTAATAAGTATTCTATCCATTAGGCGGTGGCATTTTGAGCTGAGAGAATAATTTTTAAAATAATAATAATAGTAAAAAGAAACCAGAATAAAATGGTAGTCCTGGTGTTAGAGACACTGTATTTGAGGCTTTTATGTCTGAGTTCATGACACATCAGAACAATTATGCTTATTATTGCCCATTACACAAGAAGCAGTATCTTTGTCTAAAGAGTCTGTCAGGAAGAGCTTAAATCTCTGAACACACTTATTTTTCATCACACGCAGCTAAATTCTATTTCAGCTAGAGACTGTTCCAGTTGAAGAAACCCAGTACCTAGAAATTCCCCCAAGTTAGCCAGAGAATAGGTGTGTAGCTGTGTTTTATTGTTCACATCAGCACATATGTGGCATGAATAACCTTAGTGGATTCAAGATGACTATATGCTCTGGGTAATATTAACAAGTATACAGCAAGAGCAGAAGATATGTTCTTTAAGAAGAATTTTGACAGAAGTTAATCTCTTATTTAACAGTCAGAGCTACATACATAGTGAGTTTAAAATTTTAGTTAGAACTTTTCCAACTTTGAAGAGTTTCCTGGTTATTTCAGGATAACATTATAATCTTTCAAAACAAAATTACAACAATGCAATTTTTGTTACAAAAAACAAATGTCTAAATGGAAGTTTTGGGATTTCCGTTTTAATATCCTCATATAAAATGTATTAAGATAATATATTAAAGTTGTGGAAGTCACCACTGATTTCTGCTATGGTTTTGGAAAGAAGAAATCCCCTTTCCACCAGGGAAAATGACATTGGATTAAGTAAACTATTGCAACTTGAAATAGAAGATTATTTTGTGATATTATTTTTTCTATATACTAAATTTACTAGCAAGGAATACACCAAGAAGGTAGTGATCCTTAGTCCTGACTAGGATTTTGATCTTCAAAATCAACAAAAAGGACTTAGCTTTCATAGTGATATACTACTTTATTTTTCTCTGAAATTACCACCTGGGCTGGCATTTTTCATGATAAATTTTTGAGCAGCTATGTGGTCACTAATACAGTATCTCTCCAAGGATGAATGGACCTGAGTGTATCACTGGTTTCACATGATCTCTCTGTTCATTATGAAAAATTATGAGGAATCCATATCTTGGAATAAACAAGAACATAGTTTTCAACTCTAGAACCACAAATTAATTCATAGTTCACAGTTGCAAAATTTTTAGGACACAGTCCCTCAGACTGTGCAACTAAAACAGGTTTTTTTACTCACATTTGTGTTCATTGGTACATAGACTAGAGTCAATATTTTAACAAATATGTATCACTCCCACCTACAGCATTTTCAGTGTAATAAAGATTGTAGCAGTTCCTGACTTTCTTACATTTAAGTATTTTGAAGGTATTTTGAAGATATTTAAAGATTTCTACCTGTATTCTAATCTGCAGCTGTACTGCTTCTCCTTTTTCAAATCATCAGCTTGGTATAGTTGAAGTGCAATAACCAGGAATTTTTACTTAGGTTGTGAGGGATTTTTTTTTTTTTTTAATTTTTCTTAACTTATGAACAAATCTTCACCACTTTGTACCATAATACAGTGAAAAAAAACAGAAATTATTTTTACCAACATGAGTGGTCGACATCTGCTTGGCAGTACAGTAAGAGTTTTTTATGAGCATACAAGAATACTTAAATACACATCCACACATACCTGCATATAAATAATTCTGAACAGTGGTCAGGATATTGCAGGAAATTGGATTGGCATTTAATAAAGCTTTCAGGTGTTTGGGCATTAAAATACTCTAACACAAAAATGACATAAGCAGTGATGTAGTGTCCACAGCCTTATGAACACTTAGTTGTATCCTGCTGTTAAGCTTGCAAGTGATACTTCGTTTTAGATAGGGATCATAGCCATGGTAAGGAAAATGTGTGAGTGATAACCAGTGATGCTTCTTGGCTGGAAAAATGACCATATAACTCTCAGATTTACGTTGGAGAATAAGCCTATTCCCCCTTTACCCAAAGGTGAAGGGCAAGAATTCGTACTGGGTTTGGAAAGGACTTTATCCAGTTGTAATGCTAAAGTCTCTCTGGGAAGTACAAGTAACTCCTAAGCTTTGCCCTTAAGCAAGTTCACAGTTCTGTCAAGCCAGCTATTTCCCACTACTGTTAGCAAATTTATTCAGTCAGGTTTGGTTTACTTTTTGAATATTGAATTTCAGATAGGGTCTCTTTCTATTGATTTTATGCATATACAGACACATAAAATATCTATGTGTTTGTTTAGGGACATATATTTTTAAAAAATTATGGAGCACAAGGTTTTGTATGCTGCAGTATGTTAACTAAATGTAGTAATGCTTGCACTTTTCAAAATAGTTTTTAGAAAGGGATATGAAGGTGCTGTGCTGAAAAGTGGAAACATGATTTATTATTCCTGTTTGCTTGTGCCATTAAGCTCATTTTTGCATACTTGGTATTTTAGTTCTTGTTACTCTGAAGTCCTTGCTACAAGTCCTGCCTAATGGGAGTCTCCTGGTTGGACTAAACTGGTCTTCATTTTGAGAGTTGTGTAATTTGAAGATCTGTAATTTCCTTGGTAGTAAACTCATTTTGCTGCAGTGGGAAGAGGACTGAGAGCCTTTGCTTTTCGGTCTGGAGAGTGTGGATATGAGGGGTAAGAGGAAACAAAACCACGGCACTGGAATAAGGCCTCACCTGTAGCAATAGCCAGAGCGACACACACCGAGTCCTTCCTATTTATGTATTTTCCTGGGAAATCTTGGTAGCAGCCTGGTGGAAAAACCTCCCAAAGCAGTCAAGAAAATCCCTCCTTACTACAGTGTGAGCAAAAGATTTCCTAATGAAGCTGGAAAGGAGCTGAAGAAATTGTCTTGTTTATGTCCAGTTTACTTCTCAAATAAGAGACTTCAGCTTAAAATGTTATTTAGCTGTTCAATTTCATCAACTTTTCTTAAAGGTCCTTTTAGTTTTTTTCCACACATACGGTATTTACTTTGTAATGAAGCACACAAACAAGCAAACAAACAATAAGATTCTAGCTTTTTATCTGCACAAGGAAAAGGTTATCTTAAAATGTTATTTATTCAAAGACTTGTTCGTTTAATTGAGCTTTTATTCTTGGAAAATGCTTTCTCTGTGATTAGTATTGTGTCCACTCTGCAATTCAGTCAGAGTGGAATTGTTTAAAAGATTTCATTTTTTGCACTCTTCATTTCTTTTTCTTTATTTTCTTTTTTCTCCTAAATATACTCTTGCAGAAAGACACAAAAGCTTTGCTTTGCATTTTTTTATGCATTAACATAATGGCTGATCTCAACCAGTTTTCTGCACTATAAAGAAAAAAGAGCCCAAAACCCTGGCCTTAATTTCATAAATATTGAATAATGGTATATTCAACTCTTTGTGAATATATGCATCCCTGCTGTTCATTACTATTTTTTTAAAACACTTCTTTAAAAAAACCCCACAAACACCTCACAATATTTCATGCCCAGCTGACTTATTTTTTCTTTGAAATTGTACAAACTTTTTTGTGTCATCAGGGTTAATCTAAGAGGACTTAACTTTGCATGGTAATTATCTGTAATACTGATTTATAATTAGTTAAATAAAATTCCTCTGTTACTGAGGAGCTTTTATGCTAAAGATCTATTTGATGTAGATCCTCTAAAAGTAAATGTGGATATTTTTATCAGTAGCTTAGAGGGAACACAATTTCTTTGAAGCTTGAAGACAGAAATCCCTGAATGACAGAAATGTCTTTAGAGGGAGGAGGGGAGGAGAGGAAATACCTTCATAAAATCTGAAAAGCACATTCCTGTTCTCTGATAGTAGAAGCCATAGCACAATGTTTGCCAGAGTTTAGCTAAGCTGATAAGCACAGTGGAATGAGCAAAAAAAAGTTACCAAGTCAAGCAAACACTGACTATCAATGATTCAGCCAGCACATTTATAAATAAAGTATTTTACAGGTGTGAGTGGAATTCAAACACGAGCAAACAGTGAATATTTTCGCTAAGTGATGTAATGGCAGATCAACATAGCTGACCTGAAGGTCATTTTAGCATTGAATAACTAGTACTTTACAATCAGCTGTTTAATCTGTGACAAGAGCAGTGCAGAGTTGTTGTGAGAAAGTGATGACAGAACTGATTTCCAGCATTTTTCCAAGAAAATGTATTGAAAAGAAATTTACCTTCTTTACTTGGTAAATTACACAGATTACCAGATTAAAGCTATTTTATCACACAGAGTAAAAGAATCCTATAGAAGGATGTCACAGGCTTTAAGAACAAGTAAAAAAAAATCAATGTATGCATTTGCATGTATATATATATGTATATGTATATATGTATCTATAAAGATGGCATCAATATATATGTACACACTGTTAATTGAGATTGCTTGCGCCTGGTGCATAATCAAAAAGATTCTATGCTTTCAGTTCAGTAAAGATTACCTGGATGATAATTACCTTTTATTCTTCTCTTGCTTTGAACAATTTAGTTTTAATGCAAGGAAAAAAAAAACAACAACAAAAAACCCAAACCATGTGTTGTTGTTGGGTTTTTTTTTCCCCCATGAAATTGCCAGCACTTCTTAGTTTAGCTAGATAACATCTGTATGTCATTAACAAGTCAAAATATAAGAGAGAGTAACTAGGAAAAAGAATTAGCACTTTAAAAGATAAAGACTAAATGAACACTTAGGTACTGTGAAGATCATATTTAGAGCAGAATACCTAACAAATTCCTAGTTATTTAAACCAGTTTTCAAATCCCCTGCTAGGCTAATTCCTATATAATATGGTAGAAGGACATGGGTTCTATTTTTGGGTTTGCAATCATTTTTTAAATGAATCATATTATTCCCCTGTCTCATTTTCCATATTTTTAAGTAGGGATAATAAGCTTTATCTGCCTTGGCAATACATTCAAGAGAATATAGTGCTCCAAATTATTAATTCTAACACACATACACACCTAAACAATGGAGATCAGTCTGTTATTGCACTTGAAGTAAGAATCTGTCTCAGTGTTCCAGAACTAAAATCCTGGTCTTTGAGGAAAAAATAAAAGTTAAAAGCGTGGACTTGCACTTAGTTGAGAAAGAGTAAATAATTGGAGATAACATTTTTCTGACACACGGAGGAAGCAGAAGGTGTAGTAGCACAGTTATGAGAATCCTTTCTTGGGAAATCTGACCTTCTAAGCAGCTTTGTTACAGGATGAGTCCAATGGATCCAGAGGATCCAGAAGTGTTTCCAATTCTTGGGTCCTCCTGTGGGCAGCAGCAGCAGCTGCCTTCTGGCCCCTCATTTACTCTAACACAGACACAGATCAGCGTTCCCTCCAGGTGTCTAGTTCAATGAGAAGGGAATCCAAGTGCTTTACCCAGAGAGATGCTGCAGGTGTGGGCCCAACCTCAGCAGTCCATGAGCACAGGCATTACCACTTGCCAGCAGTTAACAGACAGCTTAGAAAAGTGACGCTTGGGCTACAATAACTTCCCATGTTTATCTCAGTGATGTGTGTAACAACTAACAGGGACAGCGTAATGCTGTAATAGGATTATTGGCAAATTATTTGCAATAATAAGCAGAATAAAGTTTTAGACTTTTTTTTTTAATTGCAAAAGCTTACAGAAATAAGATAGAGGGATTACTTTGAATAGCATGTGTTTCTGTAGTGTTTTGTAACTCAGCCATTTCTGTATTGTTCAAATACATGGGAACTGGAAAATGAAAAGGAGAAAAGCCATTAATCAGCTTGCTGATGTGTTTACCTTATCAGGCTGAAAGAAGTGCTAAGAACAAGCAGGTAGCATACATTATGAAAAACAGATGGAGTGTCAGATATGGCTCTGTGAGCTAAATCTGTGCAATGGCAGAGATTTAACATTACCCTTAATATAAAATTCCCAACTCTATAAATAACATGAGGAGAAAATACTCATGTGTGTATAGAGACCTGGTATACACTTCTGAATCTAATGCATGTTTCCCAGCTGACATTAGGCAGGTAACTCAAATCTCCTGTATCATCAGGGCATATATAACTCAGCAGCAACCTATAATCTCGCTCCTCAGCACTTCATTACCCATATAAAAAATACAGTATTCTATCATCCTTTGATGGGCCATGTCATCTGCATCCAAGCAGTGGCTACTGCTTGATGTAAGCACCCAGGCAATTTTTCAAGCAGTCCTGAATGTTAGCACTATGGTGTCTAGTATGAGGAACACATTATTTCTTTGTTTTTACCAGTCTTGTCTCTGTGTTTTTACCTAGTCTTGTGTGGTGTCTTTAAAAAGAAATTATAGTCCAGAAATTCTTTACTGGAAAAGAAATAATAATTATATTTGTAAACTTATCCCTTTTATTGCATTTTCTATCCTTTTTATTGCATGATCCTAATGTGATCATTTTTTAGGTCAATTTAATGCTAATAAGCTATTTAATATTGTTTGATAGTTTTGGGAAATGATTTTGCATTCTAGCTATCTTTAGCCTCAATTTAGGATGCAGATAAATCTGAAGTGCAAGAAAGGCATTCTGTCTCAATATAATGACATAGCTGGGATTTAACTTGTGTCATTGACTTTTCACTTCACGATTTGCACTGATGTTTAAAAAATGCTATTTGATAATGACTGGAATAGAATTCATACAGAGCATCCTCAACTAAATTTGCACTTTTTTTTAGGCCATGAATAATTAGGTATTGAAATAAATAATGATTGCCCAATAGAATGATATGTTCACTCCAGGTCTGATGTACAGATCTATTGACTCTATTTTCATATGTTGATTTTCAATAAAAGGAAACACCCTTCTTCCATAGGGGACTGACAAGACTGATTACTGTAGCAACTTCAGCCATGTAGTGAGATAACCTGCTTTAGATCATATATAGATGTTTGCTTCATGTGCATTTTGCAACCCACTGTTTGGAAAGAAGCCATCTGTTGATTTGGAGCTTTCTGTTGAGATATCACATCTAGGATCTTCTGGTTTGCTGTGGAATATTGTTTCTGACTGTGCAAACTGATCTCCTTGGGGCAGAAAATTCATCTTTATGCATCAGAACTAGGGTTAATCTGTAGATAAGGCCAGCTGTAATAGTAAGTGAATTAAAACAAACTGCATACTGACAACCTCAACATGCAAAATGCAGAAATGGAGACAGTGAATTTATTATTATCATTGCATAGAGATTCTTCTGCACAGATGTGTAGATGGACATAGTTCTGTGGATTGTGAGGCTGTTGTAATTAACTATGATGAGCCCATTATGGTGGGTCTTCCACAACACCTCTTCCACATGTAGGATAGGTACACTCTTGAATCATGTTTATCTGAAAAATATATAAGGTAAAGGAATGTTCTATTTAATAATAATAATAACAAGAATAAGAACAATAAAGTTTAATAATGACTGCCCAAGGAAGATTCAGTTCTTTCACATGTGATAACTTATAAGGGAGCCAGCTTGAATGAATTCGATTCAGCACTTACCTTGACTTCCTAAGAGTTCATTAACTTGTTTCAAAGAAAATGTATACATGAACACACCAAGTCATTGTCACTTTGTTGGAAATGGTAATTGTGGTAATAATTGCTTTGAACCTGTATAATCATTTTAACTGTAGTGCTGTGGAAAAAAAATTAGTCACTTGAAAAAAAATTAGTCACTGATGTTGATGCAAAAAGAGATATTACTTATTTTTCACTGTGAGCTAACCATTGCTGGTTTGTTACAAAACCAAACACAGTGATGATACGAAGTTCTTTGCAGATGTGCGTGTCTTTGGGCCAAATATTAAAACTGCCCAAAGCATTAGACATGCTTATTTGAGTACTCAAGTATTTCATTAAAACTCTGAAGTAATTTTTTCAAATTTTTTGCAATCTGCAGCTAATTTCCAGGTGATCTTGTTACAAGCTGGTGAAATAGTAGACTTGATTAATAGATACCAAAATGGAAATCAGAATTACCTTTGCCCTCTGTATACTAGGAATACTTGACAGGGCTGCAGGGGAGAAAGAGGTTAAATGTAGTTATATCTTCTACCTCGACCTCAGAGCGTGCTCAGGAGTGCCCTAAACATTGTCTGGGTCTGGCTCCTTGCTGCTTGGCCCCTGACATGCAGAAGAAATATGTGAGGGAGTCATCATCTGCTGGTGCCATTGTGGCATGGTGATGGGAGAAAGAGCTCTGCCAGTCTTTCATGCCTGAGGAATTTTCTTTTGGCTGCTGCCAAGGCTTTGGATGTTCGTTGGTGCCTTCAGCTAGAGAAGAGTAACTGTAGGCAGGAGGAAAATTTGGTCCCATGTCCAAGCAAACAATTAGTTATAATCTCCACTCTTGCGTACAAGCCAGAAGATGTGAAGACATGCAACAAGCGAGTCTCAGAGCTTATCCTGAGAAAGCACATGGCAGTAAGCTTCCAGGTTCCCACTGATATTAACAGCTGAGCTATAAAAATGTCTTTCAGTTTAAATCCAGACTCCCCTATTGATTTCTAGCTTGATTTTTACATAAATGTTCTATCTTTCTCTTATCAGCTTCGTGCAGCTCTAGTTGGTTTGGCACATTGTGATGTTCTTGACATCGTTCAAAGAGACGTTAAGTTAAAGCTGAACAGTTTCCTTGACCTGAAGTTTAAGCAAGAATTTGTCAGTCCTTAAATTTTATTTAAGACCCAGAAACATTTCTTTAAAAATACATGGAAACTGCCCTTTATTAAGCATTTCAGAGAACTGAATGCTAGCTGTAATTATTTTGGGGGCAAATATTAACTGGTCAATATTTTCATAGGCACTGTTCAACTCCAGATCAAAACTAATTTACAAAGGAGATTTTTATGCTAATCTGAAGCCTGTGAGATGCTTTTTTTCCCCCACCACCCTAGACTTTTTTGTTTCACAGATATATGTGAGTTGATGTGGGTGCCTTTTACACACTATGGTATGAATAAACCTGTGGGTTTCACAGTCATTCTGTCTGGATTATCAAAATTCTGACAGGTTATATAGGGACTGGCAATGGCTGGGGATGTTACTGATAGCAGAAATTATGGATAAACCTATTATTTTTATTCATAATTGAAGTGCTTTGCTCCTGATTATTATAGAAATGTTGCAGTCACCATTATTAGTTTGTGTCCCCTTTTTGTTAGGGATTATTGCATGTTGTAAAAGTGACAGCTGGACCTGACCCTGAATTGAAAACTAAAAATATGAAAATATATTGAGAAAAAGAAGAGAAAAGCCTTTAAGACATTTGAAATAGCAGCAGAGGGGAGTTTTCTGAGCAATGGACTGAGGAAATAACTGCAAATTGGAAAGAACTGGATTGTGCTGTAATGTCTCCTTTCTCTGCAATCACTGTTTTGAGGTGGTATTTGAATGCTCTATAGACTCCTTTCTTATCCTTTGCTCCATGGTAACTTTTTCAGTTAGGAATTTATTGTTAGGAGAATAAGAGTTTTCACTGATCTATTTTAAGGTCTTGTAAATTATTACCTTGTGATCGTATTTTCTACTGAATAGAGCTGAGGAAGACTTCCATATTCGTTGTTGCAAGGTGTCAAATCAGAGGAAGATGTGTATTCACTTTCATGGATTGTAAACAATGCTTTATACTTTTGCAGAGACAAAAAGCTTTTGGGACCTAATGGTGATATATTTTTTTATTTCCCTTGGAATTTAAAAGTAGATTGCCAGGATGCTGAAAGAGGAGCCAGGAATTACACACCTGAGTTAAATGTATGGAGAGGCTTACTTTGATCAGCAATTTGCTCTTAATTGGGTTGCAAGGGAGCTTTTTGGGGGAGGGAATAAGGTGTGGATCAAAGCAATGTAAGGATTTCACAACTGTTTACAGCAATTTATCACCATGCTGTAATCAGATACTGACCGATACTAAGAAATCTGATGCCCTGTTACAATATTGCACAATTCACAAAAGAAAATTATGAGAGAACTATTTGCAAACGAAGTGAACTTATCACACTAAATATCTGCAAGCAATTTCTTGCCTGTGAACATCAGCATAATCCATTGGGACATACAAAATAAAAGTGGTAAGTTTTGGTTTTTACTTATTTTACTTGGATATAATGTTTTGTGGTAGCTGATAATGTGTCTTTCACCATACATAGGTGCAGGTCTGTGCCTACATAGCAGCAAATACTTCATAATAAAATGTTATGTTTTTTTTCAATAGTAAGAGCAGTTCACAGTTCTGGAGAATTTTGTTTGTATCTGCTGATTTATAGATGGGCACCTTAAATGAAGTACATAATTAGGGTTAATTCAAGTAACACTGGCTATAGGTAGTAGGGAATTCTTTAGTAGCTTTTATGTCTTGTAGGAAAGGATCACATGGGTGCAGCTCTTGTGGCAGTTACAGTCTCCAGAGAGTCTTTGCACAAATGAGCAGACTGGATCCTTAATTGTGTAGAGAGCAGGCGCAGAAAGAGCAGCACTCAGATGATCCCCTTCATTGTGTCCCTGTTGCTAAGCAGAGAGGCTTTTGTACCAATTGGAACATTTTCAGGCTCTGTGGCTGCATTCGTAGATGAGTTGCAATAATTAAATGTGAAAGCAGTGATTGCCAGCATTGCTTGCCAATTCCAGTTTTATAATAAGGGGCAAAAAACACCCGATCAACCCCAGACAGAAACAGAAATTTGTTTGACCTGTAATTATGTGCCAAACCAATGGTGGTGTGGGTTTAAAGAGACAAAAATATAAACTTCATCTGGAGCTATTAACTGTCTTACTGTTCTGAGTGCAGATGTTCCTTTTTGATAGGGAGTGCTCTGGAGGAGGAAATTCCCTTTAAGTGGTTCTCTTTCTGCTGGTGAGAGGTGGGTTGCTTTGTTGTTTTGTTTTGTATTTTTAAGCCTGTTTCAAAGCTCCTTTAGCGTCTTATTGTGCTTGGCACGGAGTAAATTCTTTTTATGCAAAAGTCCAGGTATGATCTGTAATCTGCTGGTTTTCCAGTCCTGTCGTTTCATCAGCTTTTCCAGTCACCTCCTCTAAGGGCTGAATAACAAGAAAGATGGAACTGAACTTTTTGTTGCTTCTGAGTTGACAGCTGTAGGGATGGAGAAGTGACAATAATTAACTTTTAGAAGTTATGTGACTGAAAGGGGCCTACACAGTCATTTTCTGTTCCTTTGGATGGACCCTGTGGAAGTAACTCATGGCTACTGGTGATTCTTGTTCTTAAATCTTGGTGAAAGGTCTGATAATATAATTAATACCACTTGAGAATAAAACCAGGTCTGCTAAAAATGTGGAGTTGTTTGCTTTTTTGTTTTGCAAATTTATCAAAAAATACAAATATGATTCTCCAACATAAATGGATTACCAGGAGAAAAAAATAGAATTAAGTGGACTTTATCTTATGATGTTGTTAGAATTTCTATTTATGTATTTTTAAAGTTTATGAAATTTGACAGTTTCTACATAATTTTTCCAATCTTTCTCCAACCTGTTTATAAGCATTTTTTCATGAGTGGATGACCAAGAAAACAAGTGAGACATGCTTTCTCCTTGTTAACTTCTAATTCAGACTAAGAAGGAGTTGGGGTTAAAGTTTGTCCCACCATGAAATAAGACTTGTCTTTCTGAAACTAGTGGCTTTGCAGAAATGGCTTTTCTTCTCATTGGAAAATAACTTTGCATTAAAATATCCAGACAGTTTTTGTGAATGTAGAAAAATTTTCTTCTCCCATGGATAATATAAAAAAAAAAAATTAAAGTTCAACCCATAATTTAATTCTGGCATTGGAGACTTGCCTTGAAATACTAAGAATTCTCAGTGTGAAAACCATGTTTTTCTCTATGCTTTCACAAGAGCCTATATAAAAGTAATTTGTCAGGTCTCCAATACCCACTTTCCTTTTACAGGTCTGGTATTGTAAATTGTAGGGGAAATAGAAAAATGTGAAGTAAGTCTACAGTTGTCCTTTTTGTTCTAATTTTAGCTTTATTATTTGTATAGCTAGAATCACAAGGCTATGACAGTTTGACAGACTTTGTCAAGTAAAAATTTTTTGGAGACTTGCACTGGGCATGGTAGTGAGGGAGCAGGTATCAAAACAATAGATGGTAACTTTGAAGAATGGTATAGGAAAAATTCCTACTTATTATTCCTTTGTGTGGTAGTAAAGAAAGCTTCTGTTCAAACCTTCTCCTTTGAATTTAGCAGTGACATTAGGTTATTTCCTCTTAATAGCTAGCTAATTTTTCACCTGATTGATTTTTGCTGAACCATTACCTTTCACTGGTAGCTGTCATTGCCACAAATTCTGCTCATTTTAATTATGGCTTATATAAAGAATTACTTTTTTATCTTTGTTCAAGCTGCAAGTCACATTTTATCATGTAAACAAAACAATTAAAAATGCATACAGAGGAATAGCTGTGAATAGCGTGCCTCTATAAATGGCTTACATAAGACAGAATGGTATATAATGCTGTCTCTAAATGTGTTGTCCCCCATCTTGCTGCTATTGCATTACTTCACTGTAGATTAAATGAACAATGTGTCATTAATTATTTAGTTTTCTGTCTTTCTGGGCTAACATTTCACTATACAATAACTCCCCTTTATTTTTGAATTTTTGCTGTTGGTGCTTGTTGGTGCTGATCCTTAGATGGGAGCAAGGGCCTTGTCAGGGAGATACTCAGGATGCCCACCCAGTCCTGGTGCTTTAGACGTGAGCAAAGATTAAGCTGCACTCACGCATCCTGCAGGTGGGTCAGTGTTGGCACAACTGAGCTTCTGTGTGCTGAAAGCAGTACCAGCTATTTTGCAATAGCTCCTCTATGCTGGCAGGTCCTGCTACTGCCTTAATAAGCACTGCAATGCAAACAAGTCTTGAATCTGAGGTATTTCATAACTTTAGTAGGTGGGAGGCTTTTGAAACTCACCTTGGCAAACAAATATTTGTGAAGAGTTGCTTCATAAACACATTCATGATGAATATTCATCTGCTGTACAGAGGAGTTTCTGACTGAGATTCAACCTCATGCATGTATAGGACAAATTTTCTACCACAGGAAATTACAATAATTTAAAGGGAGACATGAGGGGAATAAAGAGTAGAGAGAGCAGTTGTAGCTGCCTTAGTGATTCTGTTTCGTCTAAAAAATGTTTGATTTAATTCCCACGAACATCTGCCATATTCAGTTCTAATCCATTAGACCTATCCATTTTTTAAGGATAATTTGGGTTGGAAAGGACCTCAGGAAATCTCTAGTCCAACCTCTGTCTGAAGCAAAGAGAGGCTGAAAAGAAAGAAACCTGTGAGATCTGACTGGGTTGCTCAGAGCTTTTAGACCTTGAAAATCTCCAAGGATGAACACAACACATTTATTTTGAATATTTGTTTTCCTTAACTAAGGAAAACATTTAATCTTATGCTGAAACTAAATGAGACATTGAGGTTATTGCAGGATGAATCTGAATCAGTTTTCAGGAGCAGAGTAGTAACCCCCAGGATGTAGTTTCATCCTGGCTTATGTGGGAGGCAGCCTAATTCCCAGAAGAGAGGAGGAGGTTCCCTTGCTGCTCTTGCAGGCAGAAGTGTGAATTGTGGGCACCTGTCATAAAAAAATAACTCATGTTGACACTAGTCTATTTTATTATGATTTTGTTGTATTTTTGCATTAGTTCTCACTGGAATATCTCCCCTTATTGTTAGTAGGACTTATGCAGTTGAAACATACAGCAAGTGTTCATCTTGGCACGTATCTAAGTGAATTTTGGTACTTTCAGTGCTTCCACATAGTAAGATAGTAAAAATAAAGGCTTTCTGGGCAAAAAACCTCAGCATTTCTGTTGAGATTTCCTTTTAGGATGACATGCCTTTGACTGATCTGTCACAGCATTATGGAGATAAAAGTTTACTGGGGATAGATAGCTACTTAGGCCAGAATGGTGCCAAAGCTTTGCAGGAAATAGATTTGATTAGATTAGACTTTAGGTCCTTTTTCTATCCCAGCTGTGCTTTCAGAGAAGTAATTATTCTGTTTGGCTATGATATGAGTCAGCAAAATGAAAAGGCAGATTTTTCTGCCTTAGGAAAACTGTGGCATAGAGTGTTAGTGTTAACTCACAGTTTTTCTTGCTCAGTGTTAACAAAACTCTAATCACCTTCATCAAAGTCATGCCTTGTGGTGTGATTCCAGTCCTACAAGTGGCTGTTCTGATCATCTGGTTTTACATGCACACCATGGTCACAATATGAAAGCTACAGTTCTGGAAATGCACCTACTCTTCCTCTGTTTCCATTCCTACACAGGCATATTCTTCCCTAACTTATTAAATGTCATGGGAACCTCTGACCTGTGACATTCAGGGAGACAGTTTGGACTTTCACAAGGATTAGAAATGGGAGAAAACTTGGCTATAGGCAAATGAATTGTTATTCCAATTCACTTTTCAATTATGGAGAAATAAATCTAGATTTAAATGTGTTATTCTGCATATATAACTTTTGTTCACTCAACCAAATTTATGTATTGCCTAGAGAAAATTGGAATTTATGCGTCTTGGACAATTAGCAAGATGTTATGCCACCTTTTTGATCTTGAATAATTCACATGCCACTTAGAGTTCCAGCCTCACACCATTGTTGTTCACTGGTTACCAGTCCATGCTTACTTCTGCTTTTAGTTTTCCTTCTACATTTCAGCCTCATATGTTAAAATAGAGCAAACTCTATTAGATCTAGTAGAACACACGTAATTGTGGCATGAACTTGAATTGATCACAGGCAAAGAGCCCTTGTGGTTTGATAGTGATTTTTTTAATCATCAATTTTAAAGTATTGAAATGTGAGTAATGCTAAATAAATAGCAATAAATGCTAAAATATATAGCAATAAATGCTAAAATATTATCTACAGTGACATTTATCTCAAGGCTGTATGATATTACTTGTGTTATTTCTTCCTCGGGTGTTTGTGCTTTCACTTCATGTTGTGAAAAGACACAAGTGACTTTTTAAAAGAGCTTACCTGTTATATCTTCAGTCAAGAAAAGAGTTTGAGTCAATAAACTGATTGTCTGTCAGGATAGCATGTGAGGTACTAAGAAAAGAGGGTCTGCTGTGTTTTCTCAAAAATACCCTCTTGGCGAAGAATCGTTTTCAAATATCCAATCTGAGCCTCCCCTGACATAGCATCATGGCACTCCCTGTCATGGCATGGCCCTGTCACTGGCCACCACAGAGAAGAGACCTGTACCTGCTGCTCTGCTTCCACTTGTGAGGATGCTGTAGACATCTATAGGTCTTCCCTCAGTTTCCTCTTCTCCAGGCTGAACAAGGCAAGTGACCTTATTCAGTCATCATAGGGCTTCCTCCCCAGACCCTTCACCAACTTTGTAGCCCTCCTTTTGGACACTCTCTAACAGCCTTGTGTCTTTCTTATGTTGAGTTGCACAAAGCTGCACGCAGGACTTGAGGTGAGGACTTGCACCAATGCAAGGTAGACTGGGACAGCCCCCTTTGATTTGGTTAAGAGAGTAGTCTTGAGAGAGTGAGTGACAGTGACGCCAGCCTAATTAACCATCATAAGGTTAACTACTTCAATGTTAACTTTATTTTGCCTTCATTGTTTAATAGATATGGGATGTAACTACCAAAGCAATAAATACTGAAAAATATTATGTGTCTCTCTATAAGAATAGCTTTCCTTAGGTATGGTTTTAATTCCTTTTGTTCTTTATTTGTCTGTATTGCATTCAAAGCCTAATATGTTCACTGAGTCAGGCCAGACAGGATATATAAACAGTACTCCATCTCTGCCAACTACATTTGTAGCTTCAAGCGCTTTGCATTATTTATTTGAAAGTGTCTGTTGCTTAAACATTGTCTTTGGCTGCATGATTTTAAAGTGACAGGAGGTCTATGAGTTTGGGTCCCTATAGTGAAAAGTGAAAGCTCATTCCTATAAATTTTGAGCTTCAGCAATAGGAAACAGTGTCAGAAAGGGTACTGAATCACGTTCTGTATGAAAGTGATAATTGAGTCTTCTAAACAAATGGCTGTCTGTGCTTCAACTTTAATTTCTTACCACTGACATTTATATAGTGGGCATCTAACATATTTATGCCATCCTTGGTTGTTTAGGCAATATAAAGGACTCATAAGAAATGGATTGACATCTATTTGTAAATTAAAACAAATGATTCTGTATTTCTGAATAAAATTGCCTTGAATATAGATTATTCCATGTGTTATTTAATGAGAGGCTCCAGAAGATGATTTGAGACACAGATTACAAAATACTTGCAGATTCTGTAAGTTCAGTTTTGTGGGATTTATACTTGTATTAGATTTCTTAAGGAACCCTGCAAGAATGTAGAAAGATAAAAAAGTCTTTGGACAGTTCATCTCTGGATCCTACACTGAGTTCTCCTGACAGGAAGGGGAATGTCTGGTGGTGGTTCCTGATTCTGCATATGAATTCTACATTAGTTGGATAACAGTTGACAACATCACTACACTAGAGTAGGAAATGTGAAATACTCCCATTAAGGGTTCCCTAAAAATCCTATGGTCTGGGTCTTATTGAAATTTCATGGCTGTTGATACTTTTTACAAGCATAAAGCCTAAGAACACTTTTACTCCCAATAAGTAAGATTTTTTTACAATGCTCCCCGTATTTCCCTGAGACCATTCAGAAGAAAGGTCATGATCCTTAGTGACACAAGATATGGACTTCAGAACCTACAAGTAAAGCTTGTTGTTTCCTCAGAATTTCTTGGTATTAGTTTGAATCAATAGAACAGGTAATGAAGAGCCTGTGTATTTAATTTAAAAGAATCGTGTTTAAAAATGCTTGGAAAGCCTTTCTAGTTGTTTCATAATGGAAATGCTAAATGTTATGTCTTGAAAATGTCAGAATGTTTTTTAACTCAATTGTAGTGATTTATTTCGATGTTTTTAGAGCAATTTCCAGTATTCATTAAAAAAAATTATCTGGGATTTTGGGGGTGGTTAGGTTTGGGTTTTTTGGAAATTTTGAAATGGTTTCTGTCATTTAAAAGTCATGAAGTATAGAAAATAAACTCTTAATCATAACAAAACAGATAGATCATTGTGCTATAGAAATATGGTGAATACTTCCAAAGCAGAATATAAGAAAGGGACAAGCTTTTCAAATTGTACAAATGTTTTCCTTTCTATATTTATTTTATGTGAATTATGGCATAAGTATAGTCCCTCATGAAACACAGCAGAACCCTTCTTTATTGATAATATTTAACACATGTAAAAGATAAAGAGAGCAATTTCAGAGTACTCCTACCTCACTTAATTGAATTGCTCTTTATCAAATAAATGTAGTAAAATGCAATTTCTGGCAATGACAAGGCGATCACAGATGTGGGGGTAAAAAAGAAGGCTTAGGAGAAAATAATGGCATGGTAAATTAGAGAGAAATAATTTCTGAGTACAATATTGTTGAAATTGTTGGACTAAATACTTTCCAAAGAGGACAGTGTGAATAAATAGGAGCAGTAAAGCTTCAGAATGGAGGAAAAGATGATTGAAATTTTAAGTACTATTTTCTCTGTAAAGTTATCCATTTCTTTCAAGTCCTGTTATATCAGCCAAAGAAATTCTTATTTCAGGACTATGCTGGAAGACTTCAGTCTTATGAGAGTGCTGACCTTGGATTACTGGGAGGGTTTCCTGGAATATCCAATCTAAATAATTATCCAATGATTATACTAGCTCTTTTTCAAATGTTATTTTATCTGGAAATTGAAAATAGGATAATGAAGTTACTTTGTCCCAAATCCTTGATTTAGCATAATTCAAGTCCACTAAGCTTCCATGACTTTTAAAACCAAGTTTTACAGTGCAGCTATAATATGGTTACAAAATGCAGGTGTCATTGGTCCGAGTTCTGTTAGGAGTGGAGATTTTATTTATCTACATTTGAGATATAAGTCTATCCACTCATTAATGACTTTTTTGTTTGGTTTCTTCAGTATATGTGCACGTGATATGTAACACTATCTGAAAATATGTATAACTTACTACAGAAATGAAAGACTTCACATTGATTCAATAGGAAAACCACACAGAATTTAGCATCTTCCCTGGGGTCCTGTCCTATTCCCATTTAGACTGGCAGATACCTTCCTCTTTCTCTCTGTTAAAATAGGCTCAGGGTCACAATAAAAATTTGAGAGTACTGAAGGGCTTTTCTCTTCTCTTCTCTTTGAAATTACTTCCACAGCACCTTAAAATGTCCTTGATGTTTAACTGATTCTTCTGTGCAGATGAGAACTGCTGCTCCTAATAGCTGATAGTTTGATAAAAAAGAGCAAGTTACCATTGAGTTATAACACACCAAATACAGACAGACTTCTGTTTCTATTTTTAATGTTAAGAAATACTCCATAGATATCCCAAGACAGGAGAAAAGTTAAGGGACAGGAAAGAACGAAATAAAAGAAAAAAATATAAATAAATCATGGATTCTAATATCAGGGTCCCAGATATCACACACTGATAGTTATTTAATGGCCTGAATAATAAAACAATTTTTTCTACTAACTGGATTGCAGGGTGAGCAATATATGTAGGACTTCTTATTATATCTGTTTGCTGATTGTTTTTTCTGGTTTCTTTTCTCTCTTCATTCTACTTCATGGTAGTTTAAGCCCTAGGGATGCTTTGAATGTCCCATGGAAATACTTTATGCAGTTACCATTAGAGAAAAGCAAATTTAAAACTCTGCATTCCTGACACTAACTAAATGAAGCTAAGACAAGGTGGTTGTCAAGTTAGTTAATTCAATGCATACCATAAAAAAATTTCTTCATACAATCCAAGTTATCAGACCTGAGGATAACAAAAATGTCCTTTGATCCTTTGTGAAGATGTAGATTTAAAAAAAAGGGAAATTATTTTACATATTAAAAGTAATCTTGTACTTTTGGGTTCTCAATGCTGCTGTCTGGAAGTAGCAATTCTCTATGAAGTTGTTTGCTGTAAACCTGAAAATTAGAAGCTGTATTTGGCTTGTGCAGAGAGGATGGGAGTAGAGGGATTGCTTCTCTGAGAAGCTGCTGGAAGCTTACCCTGTGTTCAGTAGACCAAATTTCCACTGGGGGAAATTGGTCAGGAGTAACAGTAGCCAGAGAGAGGAGTGAGAATATGTGAGAGAAACAGCTCTGCAGACAATCCAGGTCAGTGAAGAAGAAAGGGAAGGAGGTGCTCCCAGGCACAGGAGCGGGGATTCACCTACATCTTGTGGTGCAGTGTGAGGAGTCCTCCCCCTGAGGAAGGAGCAGCAGAGATAAGGTGTGCTGAGCTCACCACAGCTCCCATTCCCTCTCCCTCTGTGTGCCACTGCGGGTGGAGGACTTGGCGAAAGTTTGGAGTAAAGGTAAACCTGAGAAGGTGTTTTACAATTTGGTTTTATTTCTATTTATCCTGTTCTGGTTTGAATGGTAATAAATTAAACTAATTTCCCTGACTCAAGTCCTTTTGATCCATGAGAGTATCTGATGTGTTCTCTTTCCCTGTCCTTGCCTTGACCCGCAAGTCTTTCACTGTATTTTCTCTCCCTGTCTGCCTGAGGAGGGGAGTGATAGAGCAGCTTTGGTGGCATCTTTGGGTAAGTCAGGTCCTTCTGATCATGCCTTGAATCATTGTAGGGTTTTTCTGTACTCATCAAAGTTGGGGGTAAAGTCACAGCACAGCATGTCCAGCAATGTATGTTCTCCCTAACATACATTTTAGGGAAGAGCAACAGGAGATATAAGGAGAGGTTAGCTGGGAAAAGAAAAAAAATTATGAAGAAAAAAAAAAGTGAAGAAACTGCAGAAAATCCTGTATCTCTTCTCTACTGAGTAAAAAGTAATGGTGCTGAAATGGTCTCCTCATTGCAAGTTTTTTATATAGCATGTCTGATTCATTTCATTTTAAAGTTATCAAAGGGATGAAGCTACAACTGGTAGGGAAGACTTTCCTCAGGGCTTGATAAGCTCATCCTCAAGCTAATTCTTGCAGCTTGGAGGAAAGCATATTGCATTCCTGAGACTTTCAGACTCACTCTCAGACTCTTGTGGTTTGTCAGTCCACAGCTCTCTGCCTCTTGGGAAACAAGTGGATCCAGTTAATGTGACTTGTATTTGTCAGCTGAGCAGTCTTCATTTTTCACACTAATCAAGTTTTATGGTTTAAAAAAACAGACACTTTGGATTCAAGCATAGCAGAAATTTACAGCTTTGATTGCCAAATTTTGAAAAATCTGTGACACAAAGAAGTAAAATAATCAGGATAGCCTTAACACTTTTTCCAGAGGTGAAATAATTCCTGTGCATTGGTTAGGATTGTTAAGGCAAATCTTGGCCTTAGACCCAGGGCAGCAATACTGCTGGCAGAGACCCTTTGTGGGTGCTGGACCTCACAGTGGGAGCCTGAAGGCCCCTGTGTAAGGGAGGTGCTCTCCCTGTCCCACGCTGCTCGGAGCAGCAGGCATACTAAGCATTTCCCATCAATTTACAAGGATGAGAGTTCCCCTGCCTTCCCCTTTTGGCATTTTTTACCTGTCTTGTGTTGCTTATCAGAGGATGCACAACTTTTCCCTTTCACTGACTTCTCTCAGATTATTCCTGGGCCTGGTTAGTCCATTTCCCTGGCATCCCTCTTCTCAGCTTTTCAAGACTGCTATCAGTCTTCTAAAATCAATAAGAGGATCGATTGTACAGCTTTTCTCTTAATTTTACAGTCTGTACCACATCCATAGCTTTCCATAGAAATCGTGCAGGGTATGAATAACCCTGGCAGTAAACTTGTCATTAATTGAGCCTTGAAACTCCATAGTATTTTTTAGTTGCATGCCTGTATCTATTTATATGAAACACTGATTTCATAATGTAATGGGCCAGTTTCTAATGCCATTATTCACCTTGCCTTGTGTCTCTTAATGGTGAAAGCTAACAGTAGATCTGTTCAGAGTTCTGAATAACATGCCAGAATTTAGTTTCAAAAGAAATAGTCAAAAAATTTGTGATAAAACCATCGACTTTCAGTTTTTATATGTTATAATATCTAGAGAAAACTCCTTTTGGATGCCTGGAGTGCAGCAGTTTCAAGTTCAGCTCAAGGAGTCAGGGCAACAACTCACCTTGTGTCTAAGGATCAAAAGACCCAAATTAATATTCTTCTTCAAGCTGACCCTTTCACACAGAGAGACTCCTTTGGCAATTAATTGATGCTATACATTTTCTCTCTCTTCATATTTGAAATATATTCTGTAGTACAGGATAGATGGTAAACCTTAGGTCCTTTATTTTTCCACTTCAATAGGTATTAAACCTATTCTTGATGTTCTTGAAGCTTTGAGGTATTTTGCTGTTTTGGGCCTGTTGCTAAATGCCAGGTACCTTGAAAAGGCAGAAATTAAGAAAGGAGCTTTTCCAAATACTGGAGAAAATAATTAATACATGCTAATGCATCTAAAGAAATTGTGGGCCATAACCTGTGTGCATTTGAGGATAATCACTCTTTTTTTCTTTAAAAAATGCAAAGCTCAGTTAAAAGTTCTGCTTGTTGGGGATTCAAAAGTAACAATACATGGAGTTTAATTTACATTTTACAGTTGCTTTTGGAGTTAGTTTTAAAAATATGGCAGAGTAAACAAAGTTTCATTAAAAAAAAAAGACAAATTAGACTGTTTTCTGGTAATGAATGTCAGCAAAGTGTAGCCTGATTCCTTGTGATAGGGGTAAATATATTTGCACTAATGTGCTTAAAAGGCAACTATTAGTTTTTAATGAATGTAAGAGATTTACTTTTCTAGCAGAGCTACTAAAATAATATTCATATATAAAGGAGCACTTCACACAAGCTCAGGAAATTATATTCAGAGATTTAGCTAGGGAATTTAGTTCTGGTTTGAAAGATAACATTCATTTCTACATGCAAAAAATTGTTTAGTTCATTAGCATACTTTTATTCTGCAGACACTGAAAAGCGTTAATGCCCCCCAAATTACTTAGATGTAACTTAGTTTTATGAGTTATCAAGCACTAAAGATATAAATAGCCTTGTTATTCTCTGGTAGCTGTTGCAGTACTGTTCCAGAACAACACTACTGCACAATAGGAGGCATTTTAAATGGTGGTTTGTTCCTGACATTAGTGTACCTGATAAGCTTGATTCTGAGATAATATATTGACTGAAAGTGGACCTATAGTTTTAAGGCATCTGGTGAAGTGCAAACAGTCACATTAAAGCATTAAAATGTGTCTAATGGGCAGGCAGCGTGTTTTTTGAAATTAGACTTTTGTTTAATAATCTAATGCAGCACCAGTGGAAGATTAGTGTCATCATTTTATCAACTAAGAAAAGTGGTTGGACCAAAATGTTCTACCTGCAGGTTGGGAACAGATTTCTCTTGCTCATATCTGTGAATAGATGAGGATGTGTATGTCCCTAACATATAGTGCCACTGGCAGTGGAAAACAATAGAGTTGAAGTTATGGAAACCTGGTTGAGGAAGCAGACATTTGGGCTGCTTCCTGTAGAAATTCAGCTGGGTGTCACCAAAAGGTTTTAACAGTAGCAGTCATATGGCTATACAAACATTGCACTTTGGGGATTTTTCATGATTGAAATCATTCTCTTTCCATTCTCCAAAGAAACCCATGACAAGCTCTATATGCTATGTCATAATATCAGACAGCAGGGATAAATGTCAGTGCATCATCTTCAGCATGGATTGTTGCTGTCACCACAAAGAACTCTTCATTCTCTGCAGAGCACTGATCTCTCCTCTCTGGTGACCAGTGACAGGACCCAAGGGAATGGCCTGAAGTTGTGTCAGGGGAGGTTTAGGTTGGATAGCAGGAAAATGTTCTTCACCCAGAGAGTGGCTGGGCACTGAACAGGCTCCCCAGGGAAGAGGTCACAGCACTAGCCTGACAGAGCTCAAGAAGCATGTGGACCCCAATCTCAGGTACATGGTGTGACTCTTGGGGATGTCTTCTGCAGGCCTAGGAGCTGGACTTTGATGATCCTTGTGGGTCTCTTCTAATTCAGAATATTCGGTGAAATTCCTAAACTCATCGTAATTAGGCACTAAGAAACCCGCTCTTAACTTCAGTTTAGCTCTGCTTGACTGTTGCTTCAAACTTTATGTTAATTAGGGTGAGTGTATCAGATAAAAAGTAGAAAGTAGAGAAACAGTGTTATTAATAATAACCATGCTCTGGAAAGCTGATTTAAGGGAACTCAGTGGCAACTTTGTAATTGGCAAATTTATGCTGAGCGATATTTTTTTTTGTTTTTACTTAATAGGGTATAAAACCCAAAATCAATCTGGTTCTAGAAAAATATGCTCTACAGAACTGCTAGCTGTTAATACCCAAACTGTACTAAGTGATAATACTCTTCTGCCAGACTGATAAGCACCTGTACAAAAGATATAGATTGCCAGCTAAATTAGTCTGGTAATCCTGATAAATCCATAGTGAGGTCTATAACATCAGCTAGGGGCAAAAATGTATTCTCTAAGGCTTGCCTACCATCTATGTTTTCAGTCTATGCATGTCAATCAAATTATTTTGGGAACAGCTTTAGCTTCTCAGATATAGAAAATGGCCTTGAAAAATTCCTTCAAATCCATGTCCTATATCTAACTGTTGTCAGGGTAAAAGATGATTCTTCCTAGGTTGTGGCTTTGAAGCTGACTGGGGCTTTCACAGTGGCCCCAGACTGGAAGAGAAATTTAAAAAGTATTTGTGTTTGATCTAATCCTTCTCTATTTAAAAAAAAAAATATATTTTTACTCTTTCTCTCTAAAGTAATGGTGGTTGTTTATAAGCAGCAACAGAGTTGTCAGAAGTGACTGTATCTTGTAGTGCAGGAGCCACTTTGGATTATATTCTTTAATCATTATCACATGGCTAAAATGCATTCCTAAGGCTGCTCTTAAATGGTTTGCATAGTCTGGCTCAGTAACATCATATGGGAATACAAAGGTGATTTTTAAATTCTAAATGAGTTACAGATGGGTTATACATACATGAAAACTGTATTTATATTTAATTCTTGCACAGCTTTATGAATAGAAATAAGAACATTACAATTAAAGCTAAAGAACTCTCAGTGTGCAGTCAGGTGGACAGGATGCAAGTGATTATATACTTACATGAGAAATTCCAGCAGATGAAAAAACTCTTTCTTTTGGTGGGCACATATTTTATCCTCAGTACCTTGTTCTGTTTGGAGAACATCCTTTAAATCTTGTTTAAGTATGAATGAGGTAGTTGATGTATATGAGACATCAAATGAATCTCTGAGACCTGACTGTTGATGAGGTATGGAAACCAAAGGCTTGGCAACTCTCTACTCACAAACTTCTTTGCAATCAATACTGCATTAATCATTTAGTTTCTGCTAATTTAAAATAGATATTCTTTCAGGGACTGCATCCAACACAGTGAAATGTGATGTAGCATCAGCCTTGAGAATGGGAAGTAAAACCAGGAAATTTTAATTTGACCTCGTAGAGCAAGTGTGGCATTTGTCTACCTGAGTATAATTTATGCATGGTAAACTGAACATTTTTTGTGAGACACTTTCCCTGGGAGACAGCTTTCCTCAGACAGAGGACTAAAGGCCAGAAAAAAGAGATCATTCCAACAGCAGCACATTAGTACCTCAGTCCTGACTGAATCCTGCCAAACAGGTTGTGATAGAAAGCAAGCATGATAGAGAGAGGCTGTTTCAATTTTTTGGTACAGTGTTTCACTTGCTTGTCCCAGGCATTTTATTTGTGGAGATTTGAGGATTTTGGGTTATTTCACATGAGCACAAAACAAAAATTCACTTAAATGAAATAGTTGAAGAAAAAATTGGGAGCCTGAAAGGGGAGAAAATAAATGAGAGTGTGCTTTTCCTGAGTGATTCATGTTAACAGAGCATAATTTGGGAACTGAAGTCCATTGCTTTGCAATGTATTGTAAGAGAAATTATTTTATCATAGAAATGGAGGACAGCATCTTGGATGACAAATGTGTTCTTGTGTGTGACCTTCTCCCACATCCTTTTCTTCTAAGTTTAAAAGGCAAGAAGCTGTCAGTAGAGGTAGTAATTATTATAAATCTGGTCCCTGGAGGCACTCTCATCTGTGCTTGTATTTAATAAATCGTCTTTTCTGCCTTTTCCAAAACAATATTTGAAAGTCTTTTGGGCTTGCAATTTTTTTCTTTTTTTTTTTTTTTTTTTTCTTCTTCTATGTGTGATCCTTTTGCAAGGCACATCTCTGGATTACTCTTCTGGCTCCCTATGTTCTGCTCAAAAGCAGAAGTCTGTGATGGATGTTAATCCCTCTCTGTGGTCATGACTAAACAGACATGCCATGTAATTGTTGATTTCACTGTTTGCTTTCAAGTCCTCTATGTTTGGATCTATATATCACAGCTTATAACTGTAAATCATTCCCTATCTTTTGACCAAGTGACTTGCTGGTACTTACAGCAATTTTTGAAGCTACTCAATCCTTCATCATTCTCCAGTTAATAAAATTTATGTTTTTAGAGAATGAGGATAAAAGCCATCTATGTGAGCCTTCCTGACTATTTTGAACAATTACTTTTGGGAACCATCTAGATATAGATTATGCTCCGTTCTTTGTGTTTTGTTGCATACCTTAAATTACTTTTTGTATACTATGCCCTTGGCGAGCACTTGTGAATTAGAGGCAGAGGTCGCACAATGGCACGACTTCAGCCATGGAGGTTTGAAAGGGCAGCAAGTTCCATGTTTCTCTCTTCACTTTTTGAGAACACAGTAAAAATGTGGTACCAAATTGATGCTTTTTGGAGACCTTATAGATGCAGTCACAGCAAAGGTGAATAATCACCATATGTGGTTTTGCTCTTGACAGAGGATGGCAAAAATATTTGTCCACAAAGATAATTAGAGGGGGTAGACAAAAAAAAAATTCCACTAGCAGTTGGGTTAATTTGGGCATTTGAGCAAGCTTAAATGAAGGGCTTGTTTGTGTAAGTTTGGCTTGAAGGATAATGTTTGTGCATTGGTCCACTTCTTAATTCAAAAGATTTTGTCAGAAGCTAGTTTTATATCCTCATTGCAGCTGATGTAGTCCCTTTTGTCAACCCATCAGGAATTGTCGTACCTGGTGCGAGATGACCCAACAAAGGCGGCAGATGTCCTTCAGAGGATTTTGTTTCTTACCCAGACTTAAAAAGCTTATTTTATTGAAGTTGTTTAAATCACAATCACATACAGAGAGTTTGGTTGTGACTGAGAATCTGTAACTCAGTGCCATGACTGTTTTCCAAATGTGTTAGTTATTCAACAGGACTGTGTTGCTTAGATGTCACAGGCCACTTTGTGGGCGCCATCAGCTCCCACTCTGCACAGAGTACAGGTAAGGACCGTCGTAGAGTTTGCCAAAGAATTCTGTGGTTATTTCCATGGCAACTATCTAGGTGCAAAGAATGTGCCTCAGCTGATATAAGCCACCTGGGCATTTCTGGGGGCTACTGACAAATATTAAGTTCTTGAAGAAAGTGGGAACTGGAGTCTTTCATGTCTTCATTTGCACAAACACTTAAAATTATACACCCCTACTTATTGTTGGAAGCACTTTTAGGCAGTTGCCAAAAAAGCAAGCCTGTGGTGTATTTCTTTACAGCATATAGTGATAGCAAACTCTGAAATTATTCTTTTTCAAATAATAGCTATAGCATATCTTCTCTAAGAGGACCTAAATCAAACAAACTAAAAGCATAATCCAGGATTTAATATAAGCACAAAACTTTAAAAAAAATGAAGGGCAAGTTTATTTTTTATTTATTTGACCTTTTTTTGCATGACTTTTTGGTTCTAATGCTGTGGAAACTGAAGACTTTTCCTTTAAAATGTTTGAGACCTGTGGAAGTGGGGATTTTCTTTTAAATTATCAAACACTTCATGAAATAGCACAATCCCCCAAAGCATAAAGTATACTTGAATGTCAATATTTGCAATGAGATCTGTTTATTAGACATACTGATATGTTTGCTCATCTGTACGCTCCCCTTCCTAGGGAGCTTCCAAAACTGTCTGGCATATACTTTACCCATTGGAAATGCAGCAGAATCCAAAATTGTGCAAAACGTGCCCTTTTTGGCTAAACCCATGTCCCTTCTTGGACATGTTTGTGCCAGAGCAGATGTGGTGTGCAGCTGAACACTATTTACTCCATGGGAACATCCAGCTGAAAAAATTACCCGCACTGTGAATGCAGCAAAGCTTCATTTCTGTTACTTAGCTGAGATCCACCCTACCAGTGAATCTGACTGGGGGATTTGCTGGGATGTTGGTAGGGAAGTTTTGTTATCTTTGGAAAAATAGCATAATATTAGCAGAATGCTGTTACTTGCAACAATACAGTTTAAAGCCAGGCCTTGATAAGGGGTGGCACTAAAAAAGACTTGACTTGGCAATGCTTTTGCGTAGGCACACTGGATGTTTACAGCAGAGTTGGCCACAGATATTGTATGCTGGAAACAGTGCTTCATCCACGACTAGCATCAAGTGAGATTTTTCTTTTTCTCTTTTTCTCTTCCTCCTTTTTCTCTTTTCTTAATTTTTCTTTTTTTAAAACTAATCTGGTTTCCTAAACTTTAGGATTTAGAATGCGAAAATCTATCTGCCTTTGTTGGATGTACATATTTTTTTTTTATTAGATGATTAAATTCTATGCAATACTTGCTTGTTATCCTCCCCTCCTAATTAAATTGGACTTTGATGCATTTCAAGACTTCACTCGAGTGCAGGTGGAAGGGAACCTTGGCTTGACTGGCTGTGAAATGCCTTCACATCTATAGATATGTTCTGTGAAGTAAATATGAGAGGGAAAAAATATACTTTGATAGTATCTGAAATGCAGTTAACACTGCCATGGGTGTAAGTGTGATAGAGAAGAGAGCATGATTGGGGATGGAAGACTGAGAAGAAGAGCAAGAAATCAGGAGATGAGTTAAAAAGAGAGCTTCTGAAAATACTTTCAAATTCCTTACAAAATAAACAAAACAAAAAACCCCACAAGAACAAAATATTTACTGAATGAGTCAAATGAGTAATAATACAGAAATTAAGTAATGAGTCATAATATAGAAAGAAAGTGAGTCGTATTATAGAAAGAAAAAAAATTCCATGTGCAGGTAGCAGTCAACATAACCATACTTTTACTCTAAAAATTTTAACTAAGGTATTGCTACTATGTTCCAAGATGTGGACTAAAGTACTCTGTCCAGAGGAAAGAAAAAAATAGTGTAAGGTTGTATTTCCCTGTCTTATAATTGTTATAAAACAAAATATTTATGCTCTCAAAACCATGTTAATTTATTTTTTCCTTAAAAGCTGTGTAAGAATATGGCCTAGCACAGTCAAGAGTTTATGGAAAATAAATAGAATTCATTATATTGAAAATGGATTCCTGAGAAAGATCAATAAATGCTATATGCAGTAGAATAAAGTTATCAAAATGTAAATATTTTAAACAAAACAGAATTTAACAATTTCCAAGATAAGTTATTCCCTCAAAGTGCACTGAAGATATTTCCTAGTTTACATAATGTAATTAAATTCAAGCCTGAAGAATTCAAATTCCTCCCGAAGACATTATTGGCAGGATGATTTAATGTAGTGATAAGGATAAAATTGTGGCATGTCTGAAGGCCACAAGAGTTTTATAAAATTGCATTTGAAAGCTGACAATTGTAAACAATTGTTTACAAGTTTTTTTTTTTTAACTACTCAATAGTGTCCCAGTGAACAGACCTTTATCTTTATTAGCAGCACAACCCTGTTCCTGACACAATTTGGGTCAAGTTCACCCCAATGTAACTTTGATAGTCTTACAAAATCTATACAAGGAGAAAATTACCCATTTTTGTCTCGTGAAAGTCTAAGGAAAATGTGAGTCAGTGTTCTCTTACAAATAATAAACTATTTTGTGTATATTCTTTCAGCATTAGGAGGGATTAGTACAGGTTTTATATACACTTCCTCACAGTTGCATTTTTCATGTGATGGGAGATGTTGTGAGTTGAATGCTTCTGTAGAGCCAAGAACTCCAGGGATTCAGCCTTTTTTCTTTCACTAACTAATCCCTCTTATTATATTTTAAATCCACATTTTGTCTGTAAAGCAGGGGTATACTGTTTCCTATCTTATAAAATCATCTAGTAGGAACTGCAACAGCTCTTGCAAAAATATTAATATTGTATCATAAATGCTAATGTCCTTTCATCCTTTTATATTATGAGTGCCTCAAGTCTGGTAAATTAGGACTTCATCAGTCAGGTTACAGAAAGATTAATTCTGTGAAGTATATCTTGACACTGGTGGGGGGAACATCTCAAAAGGTGACAATATTTTACTGGCAATGAGTGAGGGTCATTTACCTTGCTTAAGTGAAAGGGTCTCTAGCTTGGAATAAAAAGGGAGAGAGTTATTTGTATAGCGATGCTTCCCACTGGAGGAGCTTTACAGTTAAACTGTCCCTCTTTAAAGGATTTATTTGTTCTATAGGAATGTCATGGTGTGACCCTAGAATGACAGTGAAATACTATTTATGGTATCCAGTCATCAGAAATGACTAATTATCCCCCTCATAATGTACAAGCTCTGATGACTCATGTAATATCCCTTTATTATCTCATAATTTTGCTTTCCTGATGCATTAAAAAATATGTACATATGTGTAGTAGTAGTACATCTGCTTTTCTTAAAGTAAACATCTGCCTTTCTTAAAGTTCTGTAAATCACATACTTTGCAATTTCCAAGTGAAAACTGTTGCAACTCCTGTGATGTCCCCCTTCCAAGTAAACGGTGCTTCTTGTTCAGTCAGTCTTGAATCTGCCATTTTAGAAAATCTCCTGGCAGGCTTGAATACACATTAGTCAAGGAAGAAAGATCAAAGGCTAATCCATTCGTAGCCTCTCAGATCTGACCTTCCCTTAGAAAATATTCAATGGAAAGTTTAAAATGACTCTTTACAAAAGGGCAAAAGACTATAGCAGAAAAATATGAAATATGAAGTATGAGCAACAGCAGGACCAAACCACCAGTTCATCTGTTTCTGAACTTGAAAATCAGATTAAGTAGTCAAATAACATGTAAAGAAATATCTGTTTCTTTGAGATTGCTGTTTGACTGTTGCACTTTTTTTTTTGTAACTTTCTTCTGAAGAAACCCTGAAAGTACTAATAATAAAATACATTGAAGCCTTGAAACTGTAGTTTCTTTGTGATTGTTATTACTTCAAAATTATCTGATTCTCTAGTTTTCTGGATTTTATATAAAAATCTAACTCCAGTGAAAAGACAATATTTAAAAATTCTCTTTAAAATATCAATATATTGTGATTCCCTTTAATGAGGCACCTAAGAATAACTCTCAGAATAACTCACACTCCCATTTTATTGCTTATAAAAAAAAATTCAGTTAACAGGAGACTGCCCATCAATTTTGTGATGCATATTCTCAGTTAAAAATTGTATTTTAATAGTGAGCTTGCATTTTTTGTCTCTGGGGAAAAAGCCCCAAACAGTAACCTAATAAGTAGCTTACATGGACACTGAGGACAGTTTTAATTGTCTTGATTCAGACCAAGGCATTTTCCTTTCGTTTTGCCTATCTTTGGTGACACATTGATGCGAGACACTTAACCTGAAGATTGTCTTTTATTGTTTACTCTGGTGGAGTCCTAGTTTTAGACATTCATAGCATCAGACAGAAGTTTATGAAATTACAAGCTTATTAAACTAGGTGTCCAGGAGAATGTATTCCCAATTCCTGCTGGGACTGGGTGATGATGAGAGGTAAAGCACATGCTGTGGAACTGTGGATAGTCATCCTTGCATAAGGGGACAAGACTTACACAGCCTGCAGAATTGCTGGCTAGCTCTATCTGGGGCTATTCTTCCCATCTGTCAGGTGGTTTCACTGGAGTTTTTTCCAGCAGAAGACCATCTCAGAGGACCCTGACTTAAACCATGGTTCACTTTCATTCTTACCTTATGCTTTGTTTGGGATATTCTATTAAAATAGGTTTCTAACCTGGCCAGAACAGTTATGAGACCTAGAAGACAGAGCAATGTCATGACATTTTTTATGCTGAGCAGCAATGACCATGAAATTATAAATATTGTTATTTATAATTATAATAAAATAAAAAATAAAATATCCCAAATTATAATAAAATATAATGCTGAAATATTCAGCATTATAATTTAACTTCCTCCTTCTAATCAAACGTCTCTGGCATACTGATAGGATGTAAAAAAGTAACTCAATAGCTTGCAAATTTTATCACTCCTAGTTCTACCCTTCGACTGGCTTTATATCCAATGATGAAAAATAAATCGCCTTGTTGAGGAGGAATGAGTGAGAAAAAAATGAGGGAACTGGAATCCTAGTGTGGCTTTTGACCTGTGTAGCAAGTTAATTATACACTTGAGAAGGCATCTAGCCTTGTTGTGTTACACTGCATGCATTTGTGTGTGCACAAGGCTGGATACAAATACGTGTGTATATTAGCATGCATATGTGCTTTGTGCAACAGTGCACTGCCTCGTGCTCGGTACTTCCTGAATTTGTTCTGAAAGTCATTGGTTTTAAAGGATGTAAATGAAAATAGAGCATGGCCCAGTGGATTTTAATGTATAGACAGTTACTCTTGGTAAAAATAATTACTTAATTAAATGCTCTGGTGGACAGTGATTAAGGAAGGAAGTGGTAGATAAGTGATGAAAAGTGTATCAGTACATAAGTATCAGAAACTTAGAGAACATGATAAAATAACTTTAGTGGGATTAAATAGGCACTGCAGACTTCTGCATTAAGTGGTTTTACTGAGGCCTTCTCTTTCTTACACTATTTTCCATGAAAGCTTTTCTGTCAGTGATGCAGTTTTCCACTGCACAAAACTAAACTGCCAAATCAATGCAACCCTCAGATGAACTAGAAGTCACTTCTACATTGCAGTTAACTGTGTCTGAGCAGCCAGAACATAAATGTTCATGAAATGACAATCACCTTCTTATATATGGAGAAAATGGTGGATTTGCAGGAGAAGTGAGCATAGAAGTCCAGTTCACCATTCCTGCATCTTCTGCTCTGCTATCTGCACACCTTTCCTCAGGCTGGGCAGAGATACCGACCCCTACAGCCAGCTCTTCACCCACTTCAGGCTATTATAGTATTGACATAACATGGTCTTCCTGCATAAGATGGGTCCACAGACAGTCAGTACACTTGGAGCACTTGTCTCATATCTACAGAGACTAAAGAGATGTGGCTGGGGCTTTCAAACCTAGCTGAAATTCTTTCAACTGTAGTGCTCTGCAGACATATGAAGTGAAGCTATGAGATACATCTTCATCTGTTGTACTCTGTTCATCTGTATAGTGCAGAGAAGAAAAAAATTTTTGAAGGCTTAGGCCAGAATTTTGTGTCTCTCTATACATATTTAGACACATAGAGTAACTAGGCTTATTATAAGTGTTACTGAGCAGCAAACTAAAAACCACTGAATTATCTAAAAATAGTCACAACACTCTATTTAGGCTGTTGAATTTCAAAATTATTAATTTTCTAAGTACAAGAATTGGCATAAATAAATTGCAAAGTGTTTGTATTGAGCCAGACCCTGAAAAGTGCATGTCAAAGAAGGTATCTGGCTTTGGGGTACAGTGTTTTTGTTCAGCTGTGGGAAATAGAGCTTACCTGTAGGCTGCTGTTATGGCAGGGTGCTTTCAAATCTGATAATTTAATTCAGAGGTATGGCAGATCAAAAGGAATGTGTACAGAAAAGAGATGCAATGAAAAAGGAACAGATACAGACAGGAATTTTTTGCTGTACATGACATTCTAAATTAGAGTGGCAGAAGTCTCTGTCAACAAGATCAAAAGGTGGGAACAGAGATGAAAACGCTCCTTTTACTGTTGTTTATTATAAACCGGGTAGGATTGTATTTGAACATTATTGACAGAATGTTAAGAAACAGTTACACCCTTCCATTTCCCCCAGGAAAAGAGTATTTAAGCATTTGAAATTAGAAGAAATAGTTTCTGGATGATTTTTAACATTTTTTTCCTGTTCACTATTAACACTAAATGCCTACATCATCTAACAGCAACTTTGTGACATGCTCCCCTTTTTTTCTTAAAGGTAAGCATGAATACTTTAAGTTAAAATAGTTAAAGCTAAAATACAGGGATTTTAGCAGACCATGGTTATTGTAGGATGACAGCTTGGTCATTCAAGAGCTGTACTTTTTTTTCTGATATTTTTAAGACACACATTTTTGGTCTTTGATTTTTTTTTTTTGCAGAGTGTAATATTGAGGCACTCTAGGGTCACGTAAGAGCCCAGGAAATTTCCCCACTCACTGGGGAAGCTAATTTATAGTTAATTCCTTAGGAGATGATTCAAATCTTCTTGAATAAATTATATGCTTGTTTCTCTTGCAGGTGTTCCTCATGTTCTGTTTTAAGTGCTGCTTAGTGTTGGTGAGCACAGTTGGTAGTTGCTGTGGTGATCCCAGATGGAGCTGAAATTCAGTAGGTGTGGGTGATCTGCAGGGATCCCAGATTGTTTAAGGGATTTGGAAGCCTTGGCTGGGATTCAGCTGGCAGAGTGTGTATGTGTACATGTGTGTCTCTAGGAGTGAGGTAGGTGTCTAAGCTCCCCTCTGGATTGGTGAAACTCCAGTCAATGCAGTTATGGAGCTTGGAGAGCTGCTTGGACACCCAAAGCTGTTGTCGACTTCCAGATGTTATGAGTAGCTCTTCTGACTTTGTTGACTGCATCAGTTTGATCTGCTTTGACTGTGGTGGGAAATTAGACATCCAGATTGCAGGTACACACACAAATAGACACATAAAACTTAAGTGTCAGTCTCTGAGTCAAATCCCACCTACAGCGAGGTATTGCTGATATTTTCACTTCGTGAAAGTTGTTTCTTGCACTCTGCTGTGGAGCTTGCATGTGTAGAATTACAAAGTGCTTACACCTGGACAGGCCTATCAAATTCAGTGCTGCTGTGAATAAATCTAATACAGATTTAAAAACAATCTCATAAAAAGTTGAATACTGTGCTATTACTTGCATCCTTTTATAGCCTCAAATTAGTGTCTTGCCTGCTGCCATTGTGTCTTCTCCTCTTCTTGCATGGCACTTCCTCACTTGCATTTCCTTTGATAGTTTTAGCTAAAACAGTTTTTCCTTGAATATGAGAGAGGAAGTCGGATGCAGCAATAGTATTTTCTGTGAGGTCAGTTTAACTGTTTCTATGCCACTGGAGATGAAATTCCTTCCTGTCAGATTACAATTTATCGTGTCAGATTGCAATTTATCGTTGCCTCAGGAGGTGTCTGTAGCACTGGCTACTTTAGTTGAGGTGCTATCTCTTAAGGTCATTAAAGCAGGACATGCCTGAAGCTCCTGCCTCTTCTTAGTTGCAAATGTGGTGCTGGCACCTTGCAATTGCTTTGGGTGCTGCTGCAAAGTATCTCAGCTCTCCAAAGCAGGAGGGAAGTTGTAATTTGTGCAGCTGACAGTGTTTGTGTCCCTGTCTGGCTGCAGGTCTGTGCTCCAGCCTCCTTTTCTATACTGATTGATCCAGTATAGAAAGCAAACTGCTTTGCACCCATTCACACTGGGACTGCTCATGCTGCCATTTTCATCTTGCAGTTAAGTACTTAAACCACAGCTCAGTGCCTTCATGATCACGGGGAAACTTAAAATCATACTGCATTGCTACTTTTCTTTTTTCCCTTTTCTTCTTTAAACAGTATTAAAAAAATGAAGGAATCTGTTTTTTGTGCATGTATCTTGAAATACTTCCCTTTAGGTACTTAAGGGTATGGAAAGGGATTTATTTTTAATGTTCTATAGGAGCAAACAGAATACAGATAAAATCGGTTGCAGATTTTATGGTTCAAGATATTTCTTATAGGAAAATTAGAAGCAGAAATGTTTGGGAAGGAAAGAGCTAAAAAAAAGCCTTGGGAGGAAAATTGATGCTGTCTTAGATTACTAGAGGTCACTAGATGACTAAAAAAGTTGTTTCATGTTCAGAAAATGGCAAACTTTAGTTAGAAGTCTTTTCTGGTTCAGCCACAAAATTGGCAGAGCAGCTAGAGTTTAAAACACAACTTGGAACAAAATTATAAAAGAGGAATCAAATACTAATCAATATAAATTAGAAGTAAGAAGTATGGAAAATTTATAGGGAAAGCCGGAAGTAGGAAATGAAAATTCTGCAGCTGGCAAGGCAAAGGTCAATAAAAAGATTTTAGTGTATTAATAGCAAAAGTCCTAATCATATAAGCCACTAGATGGAGATAGTAAGATTGTTACGAGTGATGTGAAAGCACCATAAGTGGTAAAAAAAGATTTTTATCCTGTATTTTGAAAAATGCTTGATGCAGTCTCCATGTAATGAGTGTGCTAAGGCACTTTCCAAAACGCCTGGAGGAAAGAAAGGAAGATGTAAAGCAGCAGCTGCTTGAACTAAAGGCTATTTAAATTCAACAGTCCTGGACAATTTGCACACAAGAGTCCTAAATGAAGTGTTGAGAAAATCTCCAGTTCTTTGATGCACCTTTTTGAAGGGGAAAAAAGAACACTTAACTCAAAACCAAACAAGCAACAAAAAACCCCACCCAAAAAGACCCTCAAACAAACATTCCCACCTTAAAACATAGGCTGATACCTGTGCAATGATTGCTTTTTATAATTTTAAACTAAATTATGTGATCTCTAATTAATAATATAATAAATTGTTATTTTAGGTTAATCAAACACAGTAAAAGCCGGCAGAATGAGTAATGAGTTTACTATATACTAATTTTTTTTTATTTCAGGCTTATAAGTTGATTGATAAAAAATATTATAGAAATAATAGAAGTGCATAGTTTTGGCCATTTGATCCTATAATCAGAAATGCAAAATGCATCCATTCATAGATCAGCAGATGCATATTGTAAATCAGAGTGTAAAAATAAAAAAATCCTGAGTATGAAATCCAAAACTTTTTAGTACAACATCTGGATTTCTAAATTTAAGTTTTTTAAATTGTGAGAATACAATGTCTGGATTTGGTGATAAGTCTACAAGGTATATTGCAAAATTGTAGAGAGTGTTGGAAAGGTGGACAGAAATAGTGAAACATTAATTAATCATTCACCTCACAAGAGGTAGTGATGAATTTTCTGCTTGTCATATGCTCAAACCCCACATGTTAGAGAAATTGTTCTGAAAGCTGTACAGAAATAAAATGGGAAGAGGGAGAAAGGAAGGATTATGCAGGTTGGACATTGTGTTGTCATCAATTCTAGTTTTCATTTTTGAGGGGAAAAAAATTACATTTTGTGTGTGGGTGTGTTTGAAAATATATTTGACATGCATGCAGACAAGCTTCTTGGTCTTGTTTGCTTTTAAGACTGTATTTCTGTTTAATATACATAGTCAAAGAATCTTCTGCACCAGTTGTGTATTCATTCACATTTATTAACTTAAATCTTGTCCCATGCTTAGGAGCAGAAGATGACAGGAGTGGGCATTTAGTGAAACAATTAGCAGCAACAGTGCCCAAAATGTGGGTTTGGTTTTATGTTGGCTACATTCTGCTTTTTTGTTTTATAACTATCCATGCCTATGGGAAGGAAATTCAGAAGAATATGACCTTTCAATTGCTACATGTTATCTGTGTTTAAACTACAAAATACCAGAAGTAGTAGCTTTAAGCTTAGAAAAAAGCATATTTTTCTATTTATATTTCTTAAGCTGTGTATGTGGAAAATCCCAGTTGCTTAAAAAGAGCAGTGCTGTAAGTACTGTTACTGAACTGATAAAGTCTGCTTGGCAAAGCTTTGTAGAGGCTCTCAGAATCAAAAGTGAGCCTGTTTACCTCTTGAAAATGCTTTTATAGGAGGTTCTGGTTAGCCATTTCCAATAGAGAAAGGAGCAGTTGATCAGATAGCAGCTAAACTAATGAAAAGCATCATGGAAGTGACAGGAAGATTAATTAAGTTCCTCCAGTTGTATTCATGTGTTGTGCTACAGAGTTCCTTCGGGTACTGCTGCAGTTAAATGGTATTCATGGTGACAAATATTGCACATTTCCAGAAGTGACACTTCTGAGTCAAGGGTAAAAAACACATTTGGTAGTTTTAGCCCGTGAAGAATGTTCAAAACCAAAGATGAGCCTATGTGGTTGTTTAAAATATACAAATGTAACTTGCTCCTTCCCTTCTTATCCTTTAGTGTAACCTCAGGAGATTAGTAATGAATTACAAAATCTGCGTTATTGTGTAGTATGTCTTAAACTGCTCCAGATGGCTTCAAAATAAAAACAAACCAAACTTCTAGCTGATGTACTTAGTATATTTGATTTGAGGCACAAAAATATGTGTGCTTGGAAACATTTTCAATTACTTTTGGAGGCTTACAAAGCTGTGGTTTGTTTGCTGTTCTTTCTTTCTGCACTGTGGTCACTAATAGGAATGAAACAACTTCAATACATAAATTTCAAATTATCTAGAAATTCTAGACCCACTTTGCTTGCAACAATCTTTTAGTTTTGGGATGCATTTGATGAATTAATAGGCCAAGTGTGATTTGGATTGTTTCTCCCATTTTATTTTCAGAAATGAATGTTTCCACAATAAATTTTTGTTCCTAATAACTTTCTCTGTACAGTAGACAAAAATTATTTTAGGAAAATCTGGAAATCTCTGAGTTGTATGACATCTTTTAGACTACTGCACATGATGCATAGACTTAAAATGTTGTATCACTAGTGTATTTGTTGACTACTGTTATACTTCTGCTGGCAAAGAGTTCCTCGATCTGCTTCTGCATTTGCAAGAGATGATCTGTGGTCAGCCTCAGTAACTGGCATTCATCAAAGCCAATTGGTAATAGTTTGGGTATAAATCTAATATTAGTTGCCTCATGGGAGAGTTCAAGACTGGAAGAGGGTTTTCCAGGAATCCTAGAGAGTTAACTGGGTGCATTAATGTTAAATATTAATTAGTCTCTGCAACAGTCTTGCCTGTGAGTGGCTTTAATACTTATTATGGAAGCATTGCTTAAATCATTGGATAGATAAAAATCAGTAGAAAGCACAGAACAGAGGAGCTACTTTATGAAGTTGGCCCTCTGTCTCTAGATCAAGTCAGGTGTGGGGAATAACCTGTAGCTTTCCCAGGTCGGGACAAGTATAAGGCCTGTGCTGTACTTCTGGGCCATGTCTGCTTCATGCGTTTTGTTTATTCCAAGGAGATGACATCTTGTGGGTTGTTCTGTGTTTTGAAAATCTGCCCTTTGTGGCAAAACTTTTACCAAGGGGAGAAAGGGCAGAAGAACTTAAGGTAGAGATGCTGTTATGAAAAAAGAAACAGGTTGTTGGAAAAGAGGATTTCAGGGAGTAGAAGTTGACTCTTTTATTAGAAATAAGAATGAGGGCTAGCTGGTTTAGGAGAATTAATTTTATTCTTGTTATGTTTATGCTATGTGAACCATGCATGAAAATATGATAATTTTGCAGTTCACCGGTATCTGTAGCAAAGTAAAATGCTGGTTAACCAGTGCCGGCTTGTTGATGGTTGGAGAGTTTGCACCATGGGCTGACATCATGGACTAATTTGCTCATTCATTCTGCATGATCCTGCATGCACAGGCTGGGTCTACTCAAATCTCCAGGCACACATAAGTGTTTGCTGCTCCTGACCGTACTTCCCTACAGCTGTTCTCAGCAGAATCCTCAGTGCTTGCATTAAAACACCAGCCATTTGGGATTGCAATTACTAAACTAAACCTTGCTTTCACTGACAGTGACAATATCCCACTCAGGGAATAAAATTTATTTTTTCTTCCTTGCTTGAAGCTCTACTTCTTTTTGCAGCTTATCAATGTTGTATGTGTGTGAGTGAAAGCAGAGTTTGTCATAGAGTATGTGAATTTGGGCTGTGAAAGCTTTCCAGTGATTTTTCCCTCCTACCGTGCATTTCTGTAGTTGAAATGAAAAGAAATTGAAGTTCTTGTTCCAGTTTCTTTGTTTACTTTAATTGCATACTTACTTTCAGAACACAAATAAGATGCAATAGGGAGGAGGGAGGTTGTCCTTCTTGTTTTACATCCTACAGGGCAAAACAAAACTAGAGGTAACATTCAGAGCCAAGTAGTGGAGAACATGTCAGTCAGAACACGAGGCACTTTGGTGTTTACATTACCTAAGGATCTGACCTGCCATCAGACACCACCAAACTGGTACAGGTATTGTAGCAGAACAGCATTTCAAGAAGGGGATGTTTAAAGGCAGCAGGGTCCTTGCCTGAGCACTAATAGCACATCTGCACAGACGTGAGCATTCTGTTCCCATGGCATGAATCAGGAGGCATGTTGGCTTGGTGGAACATTGAGGTAGCCTACATCTTGCAGAGTTTGACTCCTGGCAGAATAACCCCAATCCTTTTTTTCTGTGATAGCGTAAATGCAGCTTAACAGGCAAATGCTGTGCCTGGGTGCAGACTGTCTCAAAGGACGTCACGCAGTGCCTCCGCAAAAGCACTTCAGAGCTGGAAAAGGAGCTGAAGGATTTCACAGAGAATTGATTCTCTGAGCTTTTACCCTCCATGAAGGGAGAGGAGGGAATGCTTGTGCTGCAGAAGGCTCCTGGTAGTAGCTTATACCTACTGCTCAGGGAACATTAGAGTGTTTCAGCTGATATTTTAAACCAGTCTTTGAGGATGGTATTTTCCCTTTTAGTGAGGTGCCCTTCCCTGTGTTTTAGAAGTGAATGAGCATTGTAATGATGAAATAAATGAAAGGAATATGCTGGGAAACCCTCTGTTATGTGCTGTCCCTATTACGTAGCTGAAACATAGGCCGTGAGTTCTAAACAGCTTTTTTTTCTCCTCCAGGGATTTTTAGATGGCATTTCTTCACTGTGATTTAAGATCTGCTTAACTTACATTGTTGGTCAGTTTGACCCACACAAAAAGATTTGGTCTTCCTCCCTTCTGCACTGTGGCCTCAAAGTGCACTCCTGCACTGTGTGCTTTTCAGTCGTGAAGCAGCACTTATTTGGGAGTTTATGTGTACCATGGATCTCTTGTTTCAGGGCTTGCCTCTTGCTAGGGGCAAGCTGAAATAAGAAAGGGCACTGAGAAAGGCTAGGTACCAGAAATGAATAGCAGTGGGACTGCCGGTGGGGGACAGGACTGAAATTGGTGCCCCAGTTCCCCGTCAGTGTTTAATCTCAGCAGCATTCATACAGGCGGCACGAAACCTCACGAGGGCAATGCTGCAGAGGACTCTTGCTGAGAGATGCATGCGGCACTGTACACCACGGCTCTTACCCCTGCTGCTGCAAGTGGAGCGTTCCTTGGCTGCTGTGCTGCTGTGATAATTTTGCCTGAAGTGATTGGACCTCATGAAATAGTACTTACTGTGTGGTGGTTTTACAAATAAGAAGTGAGGCTTTAAATGAATTATACCTGTCATCCTCTTTCCTGTAGAATGAAAGCATTCATCCCATTAGATCCTATTATAATGAAATAAACACTTCAGCATACTGTCCATTACTTTTTACCTTTATTTAGTATAAGTGTATTATCACTGATACATGCCAGACTGACAGCAGGAAACCAATGTCCTCTATTGATTCAGAGAGGAGACATGTGTGCATAAATACAGACCACATTGTCTGCACCACACTGCTGCACTAGCATGTTGTTGGATCCATCCCGAGGCACTGCCACATACATGGTTGACAGTACTCTGGTGTTTCTTTGGTCCTTCTTCCTCTGAAGCTGCTACTGGTTTGTGTAGCATCGGGGATTGCGTGGGGACCTATTTACAAACTTTGGACCACTCCATTTGCCGCAGAATAATAGAATGCTTACCAGCTGCTAATGACTCATCAACCTGGGCCAGAAAGCAACTAGAGACCTGGAGGGTGAAAGGTTATAAACTCCATCGCAGATCCTTTTGTCATATGTCTCCTGTCTTCATGCTTTGTTATTCAGGTGAAGAAATTGTCGTTTAAAAAATCAGTTCAGCTGTATTGAAATTGAACTACCTATTTGCCAGCTGCTTTTTAAAAAATAGAAACAGACTTGTTTTTTATCCAACATTGGGGTTGAAATTGTTTATTGAAGTGGAACTATTGATTAAAAAAAAAAAAAAAAGTCTTAAGGGGTATATGGTCTTGCAAAGTGCCAGGCATCTTTATCTTCTATTGAAGTTGGGATATTGAGGCACTCAAAGCTTCTCCTGGAGCCTGCCCTTCAAAGAAAAATACACTAACAATATATGCTTTGTCTTTCCCATCTATTATGTAATTGAGCACGTTATGTCACTAGACGCGTTTACTGCCAAGAAAAAAAAAAACCCAGCCTGTATAATTTTAGAAGGGCTTATTTATTTTTTTTTTTTTTTGTCCAAACCAGAGTTAGGTTAACCAGGGTATAAGAGCATGTCGTTGCGAGCTCGAAACGAAAAGATCTGTTTGTAGTACTCTTAGTCCTGATGTCACAGGCACAGCAAGGACATCAGAAGGAGGAGTCAGATTACAGTAAGAATGGGCAGTGCAGCATGCAGCCGGAGTAAACGCTAAATCAGACAGGGATTGTATCAGGGATAAGACTGCCTGCAAAGCGCTCATCCTGAGGAGGCACACTGCTCTCTCACGCTTCTCGTGCTGGGAAATTTCCACATAATGTAGAATGAAAAAGCTCTGTTTTACATGTCAGCCCTGTGCAGGAGCTAATGCTGAATACACAGCCGTGGGATCCTGACTGCATGATTAATGAGAAACATAATGTATTTTGGTAAGTGTTAACCGTGATGTAATTCTGCTGCTGCTCACATTATCAATAGGAGTGATTATTACGGATTTCGGATTCAAGAACATTTCGTGCTGGCACGCACCTAAAACTGACAACTGGGGAATCCTGCCGGCTGTGCAGTTTGAAAGGATTCCATTGTCTGGGAAATTTTCTGTTTGAGTGGGCTACTGCGTAGTTCTACCGGTTTGAAAAACAAGCTAGATAAGATGAACTCATGCTAGGTTTGTTTTAAATGAACTTGTGTTTCGTCTGCTGAGAGGGGATGAGAAATGCTTGTGAGGCATGGGAAGTTTTAGACGAACTTAATGTAATGGGCGAGCTGCTAGTGCACTGTCAGTGCTGGGGAGGCACAGCAAACCTCAGTATTTCATTCAGCTTTTAGTTTGAAGAATTCCAAGGTATAAAGGGGAAACAGTGTTTTATTTGCAGTGCTGCGATTGCCGAGTACTCTGCATTGTGCACATCACCGGTGTGGAGTTGGCTCCTAGCGTGCCACAAAATGCATATTATTTTAAGCCTTTAGGGGTCTTGGAGCTGTTAAATATTTGTGCAGAGTTTAGTTTTCTTGCTTGACAGAAATCTTCCTTCAGCTTACAGCTGAGCTGGCTGCATACCCTAAAAACATGCTGGAGTGTAGAGCTATGTCTGAGCAATGTAGTGCTGCAGTACTGGGCTGGGATGTACGATTGCAATATAATGCTGCAAGTTAGTGCTGTTAAAGAGCAAAGAAAAACAAAATAAAGAATTTGGTGGTGTGATGGAAAAATGCTATTCTTGGCTTCTTGAAATCTCATCTAGTCTCACTGTTAATTTATAGCAGCATAGTACTTAGAATGAACAGAGAGCAGGGAGTTAAGGATTTCTGGGACATTCAGCAGCTTTCTCAGTTTCATTAAATATTGAATCAGGAGTTCACTTCAAGCTTTAAGGGAAGAACTTTTGTAATATTCTCAGCTCTGTCAAAAAAGTACTATGCCTTTTGCCATGTTAAACACTGTCTTCTTATTTTCATAAAACTAAAGACTATGTACGTATATGTGATTTGTCTTTAACAGTGAAATACATCAATTATGAAAGCCAATAGATTTAGATGTAAACTAACCTACTAGAAAGATATATACAAATTGGTTGAGTTATGAGAACTGTTCAGTGTGCCTTTCAAAGATAAATTTTCAATATTTTCTCTTTACTACATTTTCAAAAGGCTGAGGAGGAATAGGCAAACAATATGTTTTTAGGTTTGAGTAATTTGGATTAAGTCTCTTCACCATTAAAGAAGCCAGGTTAACTTGCTATTCATCTCTTTCCAGTATTTTTCTACCTTCAACAGAACTGCAAGTGCAAGATGGATTGTTTTTTGGTTTTTTTGGTTGGTTGGCTTTTTTTAACAATCAGTTTTTCTTGTGTGGGATTAGAAGTTGCAGTTTTCTGAAGTTATAGAGTTAGGGTATTAGGTATATGTTAGCTGCATGGTATTTGATTTTTAAATTTTTTCTCTGTCTGTAATTTTTAGAAGCATGTAGTGATGATCTAACTTTTTTTGGAGTTACTTTGAAAAAATAAAAATCACTGTATCATGTGCTTATTTGTTTTGTGGTGCAACACAAGTTCTTAAATGGAAAAAAAACTGTGGTGTGCTTTGTAGTGAATTTCACTACTGAGAGCAGAGCTGAAAGTTTCTGCTAGGCAGGTTCTCTGTCTGCTGTGTTCAGTCTGAAGTCTCCTTCAGTATTAAGTTTTAAATGAGCATAATCGTTCTTGTCTTTTGCATAAGAAGGCATGAGCTGTGGGATATTTACCTGTGGTTACTCTGGGTATTTTCTTGCACTGTCAGTGAGAAGCAAGAACATCTGTAATCTCACCTGTCCCTGTTACTGCACAAAGCAGTATTGCACTGAGCCAGATGAAAGCCTCACTGCGTACATCGTGCACCTACTTTGATTTCAAATGGCTACAGCCATCACATAGACAATATTGGAATTTTATTTTTCTAAGGGAAAAATTAAAAGTACTTTCCTTTAAATATTGATAAAGAATTCTGTAGGATTTTTTGGGGGCGTTGTTGTTTTGTTTGGTTATTTTTTAAATCCAAACATGCAACTATTGGGCCACATAAGCATAGAAAGGGAAGAAAAGGAAAGCATTTTTCTGTATGTTTCTATGCATCTTGTTTACTTTTCTGGGCCTTCTTGTTGAATTGCTGCTGATGTGAGGTGGCATAGTGGGAATGCATGTGTGCAGCATTAAGGTTGAAAGAAAAACTGAAAATTATCATGGAAAGTAAGACCTAACCTTCTGATAGTATAATTGTTATAGAGCAAGTGTTAGGTGAAGGGTGAAGGGAGTTTTTTAACTATCAGAGAGAGAAGTTACTAAATTCAGGAATGTGCCATCATGTTTCTCTCTCTCTTTAAAGCTGTAGCCTCCAATAAGATATTCTTCCTTTATCTTACATCCTACTATGTGTATTTTACTTTTTGAGCTGATCTTTCAAATAATTAAGCTCATTGTAACCCTTCTAAATTCATGAGCCGTTCTTTTACAGTGCAACTGAATTGTGATGTAATTGTTTTAAGAACTGCTAATTTTCACTCACCGTGCTGTGCTTTTGAATTTGTTGTTTGGTCACCGTGGATACGTTTGTTACTTATTGTATTGATTTTGCATTCATCATTTCAAGTTGAATAGGAATATGGGATTGTAATAATAATAGTAATAAAAATCCTACGAAATGATGTAGTGTGTTTATAGAGTAAGCCAAAAGCCAATGAAAATAATACATTTCTGTTAAGTGTTATCATACGGAGTGGTTTTGTGCTTAAGAACATACATCTGTACCTCAAAGCAACTTTTGCCTGCATTTATAGCCAAGTTAATAATTTAGCATAAGATAAAAGTCAGCTGTGACCATTCTCAGCCGTTCCGAGAGGAGGAATGGTGGGTGGCTCTCAGTGCCACAGCGCTGATGTTGCACGCGGATGAGGGAGAGCCTCCCCTAGTCCTGCTCAGCGTGAGGGCTCTGCTGTGGCTAATGGCCAGAGCTGCGCCTCTACCTTGAAAGGCTCCACTGGCCACTGTCCCCTTGGCTTGGCCACCTCGCCATGAGCGCGCCTTCCTGGGCCTGGCATCGTGGGCGGCCGCGGGAGCTGCCTTGTCCTGGAGCGCGGTGGCCCCGCGGCCGCCCCTGGGGCTGGGGTGACTGGTGTGCTTGGGGCAGGTGGGGATGCTCTCAGCCAGGGGAAGGGGCAGAGCTGCTGCTGCTGCTGCTGCTGCTGCTGTGTGTGTCCTGCCCCGCTCCACGGAGGGAACGCCGCAGTGATGTTGCGGTTCTGGGACAGTGAGCACGGGTCCTCAGGGCTCGGGGAGCCTGGCTGGAACCGAGAGCAGAGCGAATCCTTCACCCCCAGCACCAAAAAAATCACTGCGCCCATACTTTGGCCTTATTGAAGAAGCACAACCCAAAGAAATGCTAAAATTAAAATTTACAAAGAAAAGGGAGAGGGGAAAAGGAGAAAATTGTACCTTTCTTTTTTCTTTTTTTTTCCCTTCCCTCCCTGCCTCCTCTGAACCTATTATTGTTTTAAGTAACTTCTCAATTATACAGGAAATTAATATATTGGCATGGAAATTACTGTATATAACATAAAGGGAAACAAACAAATAATTTTACCCAAAAATGCCATAAAATTTCTGTTTGTGTGGTGGCTGTTTAAATCTTTAGGGTCTTTTTTCAGTCAGTGTTGCAGAATATAGTAGTTCATCTGCATGCATGCTACTATTCTGAATATCACTTTTTATTTCTGGAACACTTTCTTTAAGAGATTCATGCTGGATGAGTCATGGAATAAAAAGAATACTTCCTCCCCCCACACCCCGAATCTCATCACCTCTTTAAAGAAAACACACATTGTACAAGCCAACTGACCAACTGCTGAAACAGGGTTTTTTTTTTTGTTTCAATGAAAATATTTGGTTGTTACTGGTTTGTTTTTAGGAGGTTATATTTCCTTCTAGGTTAGACACTGTGGAGGCCTTTAGTACCATTTCTGTTTTCATTTAAGTCAGGATGAATTGTTGTTGATAAGGCTGTTCTTTTAAAACGTTTTGAGAAGCACAGATACTGGATTACTAACTGTGTTTTATCACCAGCCATCTGCAATAAGAAAGTGTAGTTAATATATAATGGATGCTGTGTGTGACAGAAGAATTCAGCTGAGCAAGCCAATGTATAGGATCTTGAAAGCTGCAGGAGTCTGATGTTTATATTTGGAACATTACAGCCTCCTGGGCAGTGAAGTTCCTATCTTGAAGCACTGAATAATCATTAATGCATGTATACGTAATAGCAATTTAAAAAATCCTGTTTGAACTTAGAGAAACTGCTCTGTGCTAGATTGCACCCTTTTAGTTTCTGTTACAGAAACTGTTAATTTGAAATGCTTCAAAATACATTCAGTATGTTGCCTTAAACAAAAAGTCCTTTTGCCATTTCACAGACAAAAAAAAAAAAGTCATTCCAAGTATGACTTTTCTTGTGGGTGACAGAATTGCTCCAAACCCAAAATTGGAATCAGTGGCTTCCTGCTCCATTAGAGAAGATTAGATCACAGTTGCTTCAGCTGAAGATCCTTTAACAAAGTGTGTGTGCGCTCACGTGCTCATGTGAATGTGTGTCTGTGCATATTTTAACTGGGATGATTGTAGAGTCTAATCCTGCATTCCTTCCCAACAAATGTCTTTCTTCTGTTAAGAAGTTAAATTAAAATTTTCATTGTGATATCATGCATCTGCTTTATTTTTTTTTCCTGAAAGGCAACGCATAAATTTTTACAAAGTATTTTCAAATAATGAGAGCCTTTGACTGTATTTATGTTAGAGTCATATGGCTGATATGTCTCTGTGCCTGTGTGCAAATATCCTTCCATGTTATTTGGATTTTGTTTCATAAGCTAGTGGCAATTCTAGAAATTCTTGCAATTACAAATATGTTAATCAGGTTACAGGAAACCTTTTAAAGATTTTGCCTCACATTGCACTAAAGAAGGTGGTGGTATTTGAAAAAGGAGAAATATATTTGGACTGGGAAAAGGAAATATTTCAATTTGCCATTAGATCATGAAAAGTTCTTGAGATACAATAGAGGTCATAAGGGCTTCCGTTTTTAAAAAGGAGATATTACATGTAATATACTGCAAAGATTAGTTTTGCAGCTGAAATTGCATAGATGATTGGTAACATTCAGAGAAAATGCAGCAAAAGTGAGAAATACCAAAGCTTGAAGTGGCCGAGATTGCACTTGAATTAAATTGCTGGGGATGAAAGTGGAGATAAGCTTTCCTCTATTGTAGGTCTTAGTCATTATATGGCAAAACTATATTCTGTAGGTCAGCCTGTGTGCTCAGTTATTTTAGCAACACTTCTTTGAGAAATCTACTTAGGGGTGAAAAATCTAATACGTGAAGCTGCATTACTGACTCATATGCTCAGACCTTCTTGCTCATTTTGTTGACCACTTCCTTCAGCTCATCAGTCTCATGCTCATGTTCCTCTTAGACAATTTTTGTCTGCGTATATATTCACCATAAAAAGTTACTACAATCTTAAGCATGGAACGACAACTTAAAGTAATTGTCAAGGGTCTGGATCAAATGTAAAATATGAGAATGCAACTGTAATTTCAGATTGGAATTGTAAGGGAGGCTCTTATGAAAGTTCAATTGCTATACACACTTGCCTCTTGTTAATAATACAGTGATTATTATTGTGTGATAATACAGTTCTGTCTCTTTTGATGCTTAAAAAAATATCCATTTTAAATTTCTGCAGGTTTGAAAAAATAGACATCTTGAGTCCTTATCTGGTGTTTAAACAAAAGTACTTTTTCTCCCTCTGCCTTTTTTTCCTCCTTCTTTCCTTATTTCCCTCCTCCCACCTATTTTAAAAAGGTGGGGTTAGATCAATCACTTTATATTTTTTTATACCTCTGCTAGCTGGCTGAACCAGTTGTTTGGAAATCCTGAGAAATTCTTTCATCACTATGACATGAGGTCCTGGATCTTTTACCAAGCCAACTAATTTACTCTGTTTTGTAGTCCCTGCAGGTTTCAGAATTTAAAACCATAATGTAACACTTGCTTTTCAAGTAAAGCTTGAAAAGCTCCTGGGGTTTGATAATGTATAGTATCTTCATCTCTGAAGCAGTTACAGCAGATACAAAAATGAGATTGACTGTCTGCTAACTCTGGGCATGGCTGTTTGAAATTTTAGCATATGCTTAGGGTCTCAAAGGGCTTTGGCTCATACTGGTAGTTTTTATACTGTGTGCTGTTTATGTGTTCTCTTTATTACAATGCAAACTAGCAGTCTCTTCCCCAGTTCTCTCAATCAGAAGAAAAGATAGAATCTAAAAAGCAGGTTTATGTTAGAAAACCTCCTCTGAATATTAAAACTTCTTTCTTGAGAACAAAAGAAAAAAGCTAGGCTTAATTTTCTCTTTGAGTGTTACTTCATAGCGGTTCTCTCATTTAGTTACTTTTATGCTGTAATTGAAAAAGCAGATGGACAATTCATTCAAATGAAAGCAATGAAAATTTTCTCAGCTTCTTTTGTTCTTGTTGACCTTGTTTACTCAGTTTGTTTACTATGGAGTGTAGTAAGTTATGAAGATAGAGGGAGATAATGATTGCATTTTCCAATATTGTTACCCATCATTGCACTAAGGATCAATACTGAATGAAAAGAAAAAAGAAAAAAACAACACAGAAAACCAAGTCAAAAAACACAGAACGTTGACCAGATCTGCAACTGTGAATGCAAAAGGAAGGAGCAGGTGGAGAGGAAGGCAGTCTTGGCACTGCAAGGAATATCAGTGTTCTTTTTGCTAAGCCAAGTCATTTTTCAGTAGTGACCTGACGGTCTACTGTCTCTATAGTGCAATGTTTAGCAAATTAGGTTTTGTTTGCTGGTATTTACCTGTGATAGCAAATCCACTCACCTCCTGTCAAAACCAGCAATGTAACAGGTGCATTCAGTTTGCCAGATATGTGACTATTATGTAGCAAGCACACTGTTTCTCTGTTTTTCTATTATTGCTGGTAAATTGTGCTGCTGTAAGCAGCAAATGTTTCGACAGTCGAAGTTGCATGGCTTGTCTGCTTTTAGGTAGCATAGAAAAAAGTAATAACTTTGCAGACATATGTCAAACTTTACATAATCTCCTCCTTAACTTTGCAATTCCAGTGTTTGTAAAGGAACAGGATGTGTCCTTTATATAAGAAGTCAAACAGGCCATAAAAAGTTGTGTATGCATATGTAAGGATGTATTTAAATCCTTTTGCTTTTTGTCTCCTTCTGACTGAGGGCATGTTAGCCACATGAACTTGGGTACTATAAAGCCACTGAACTGTATTTCTAGTATCCTTACAAGATTTCAGCACTCAAGACGTGATGTAATCGTTTACAAACATTTGTCTCGCCAATCCTGACCACAGTCTGCCTGCCTTGTAGAGCTGGTTGTTTGGTCCTCCTCTCCTCATGCAGTGCGAGGGCAATTGCAACAGCCTCCTAATAACACATTTAGATTCTTGGGCTTTAATCTTAGTAGCTCCAAATTCTTGGAAATTGCATTGGTCTACATGGTATAATTTTTCTCTCCCCATTATTTCTTCATTAAAAAGGGTTTCAAAATAACCACTCTTTTTTTTTTTTCAGTTGGGTTGAGGTAAAAATTTTCATTACATTTATAAATTCCTAATGCTTTCCCCTTTTTCGTTTTTTATGTCTCCCAATCCTTTGCAGTATTTTTGTAGAACATAACATATATATTCCTGCATAGGTTTAGCTGACAAACCTACTTACTCAATGCTATTTAGCACCCCATCCATATTAACATTTAGCTCCACACACTCTAACAATGCATGCAATAGATTATCTGCATGAAAACATTCAGGTTTTCAAGGTTGAAAGAGTCAATGGCCCTAAAGAGGGACATTACTACACAAATACCCCCCCAGATGTGCTCCTTCATGTGAATGAACTTACCAAATGTAATAAACAAACATGGAAAGGCTGAAAACACATTAAAACCAACCAAAGCAAAGCTGCAGATCTCTCTAGCACTGTGAATACAATCAAAATGTGATTGTGGAACAACTTAAGAGTGTGTGAAATGTGTGTAGACTCTGCTGGCAGAGAAAGGCAGGCAGCAGGTAAAGTGGGGTGGCCTCCTGGTGCTGCAGCAAAATGGTAATGGCAGCACCACCCTCCACAAACACTCCAAGATGGCCAAACAAAATTGCTCTGTTTTGCCACTAGTTTGAAGCAGAATTGACATCACATGCTATCATCAACACACAGGGAAGAAAAAATATTTAAATAATCTGAAATTAGCATTCTGAAAACCATGAATGATGATGCTACATGTCACTGTGACACCCAGAAAGTTCCACAGATTTCAGGAAGAAAATGCAGATGTGTGGAACATTAATTTATTTTTACTTTTTATTACCCCCTGCCCTATTTTTAAAAAAAGAAAGCTAAATGTATCCAGAAGATTCAGTGTAGGGATGAAAAGCAGAACAGAACTGTCTCAGGTAGGCAGTTTTGATGATACTTAACATTGAAAAACATTAATAATTAATACCCTTAAAATATCCCTCAGTTTTTTCTAACAATGTTTATGTAATTTGTATAAGTTTTTGTGCATTTCTAGTGGGAACATTTCTTCATGGGAACATTTACAAAGATAAAAATTGCATGATGCTTTATTGTTATTTATTATAGGAAGATTTTTATGTTGAAAGCTATGCCAGCACATTTTCAGCAATACAAAGCTCACTTTAGATTCATCTGCAAACAGAAATATTGCCATCTGACCTCAGTATATAGTCAAATGAATGATGAATATTTTATATCAAATATCTGTTTGAGAGACTCCAGCTGTGCTAATATCTTCCAAATCACAAAGATAAGAAGAAATAACGGTAATTATAAATTGTTGGCCCTTTCTAGATGCTCACAGCAATAGATCGGTAATGCTGTCAGAGAATATTTACCATAATGAATAAGTTAATATTTTTAAAGTCTTTGTGAAGTGCCTTTGATGGGCAGATTTCCAGTTTTGCAAGTTTTTCTGTCTTTGTAGCCACATTCTATTCTAGTAAATAATGTAGGGAGCTGATTGTAGTAGTAAATTAGTTAAAGTAATATTGATGGTTTGTCTGATAGAAGTTGGGCAGCTTTTGAAAACTGTTGGTATAATGTAAGCATGGCAACTGCTAGCAGGTATCAAAAAAAGCTCTTGTGAGTTCAAGGGTCTTTCAGAAAAAAAATTGAGCTTTCTTCACTGATACTGTTTTTCTGAGTCAGATCTGTTCATGGAGAAGGGGGATGTTTCAGAAAGTAATTATTATTTGTAATGAACTGTGGAAAGTGTTGGGCTGTGCTAACAGATTTGCTTGAACTCAATTTCATTTCCTGGACCTAACATCCTGGGAAACTTCCATGGCCTCCAGAAAAGTAAGAGTTTCAGCTGTGCTGGAATATTAAATTAGACCTATTCTAATTAAGGTAACTGCCAAATAATTTGTGACAGTTGTGTTTAATATCTCCAGTCATTTCAAATGCGAGTTAAATGCTTTTTAAAACTTAAAACTGATCATCAGCAGTGTAGTCAAACTCTGGCAGCCAGTCGGGCTGCGGGCCTGGGGTAGAGGCAGCATGATCCAGGGATGGTGAAGGATTTAGCTATTTGGGTTGCAGATCCTCTTTAAATAGGTGCTCCCTGTATCTGAACAGGAAGGGGCAATGAATGTGATGGAAATATGAGCTTGGGTGGTTGGATAATTTCAATTGCATTGGCCTTGTGTGGGGAGTCCCACCTCTGGGCAGATGCATCTGCAGGAGAGAATGCAGTGCTGCAGGTCTCACCAAGCTAGGAGGAGCTCTGAATACCTGTGGGACTAGACTCCATCACTGCCTTGTCCACCTCAGCTTTGATGGCTTCCATAGAAAGCCTCTGGAATCAACAGGCAATGAAAGTTACTCTTTTTTTTTTTCTTTTTTTTTTCTTTTCTTGAAGTGTTTTAAAACTACAAACCTCTTTTCTATAAGCTTAGCATGCAGCTTGCTACTGCAAACACGTATATAATTGTCCTTATTAATTTCTGTTTCCAAGCCATCTATGCCAGTAAGGATAATGTGACATTCTTGGGTCAGCTGGACTGTTTAGTTCTATACACACCTAAGCCTAAACCAATTCCCTCTTTGGCTTACATTTGTAAGGAATTCATTTATATGTGTAGGATAGTGGCTTGCAAGCTTTCCTGTTTATATACAAGTTTGTAGAGTAAGTCTTAATTCACAAAAGCCTTATTTTTATTTTAGTTTTATTTACTTTCCTGGGGGCCACCACTCCAATGCCTTGTTGAACTCCTTTTTTGCCTCATTAAGGCACATTATTGGTAATATCATTAAAAAATCAAGAAAATTAATTGAATAGTTTAGTAGTTTGGGATGATTCTCCTTCAGTCAACAGACTCCATTAGTTGAGCAGCAGAGCAGCAATAAGAAATATCTGGGATTTCTTATCTTCACCACCTCCCTCACCCCCACCCCCTCACTAGCAGAGGAGGCTTAACATTTTTCTTAGAGCATCATCTCGTACAGCTCTGTTGAAGTTTCTGACCACAAATCATATCAAGCTATCATTTCTGTGGGTTTGTAGCTCAGCCAGAAAAAGCTGCATGTGGGAGAAGTTCATTTCTAGTCTGCAGGATTTTGACATTTGCAGTTGTGTGTCTGGAGCTACTGAATGGATGTGTATTAAAATTGTATATGGATAATAGTTTCTAGTGACAAGGAAACCGTAATTTGTAATTAGAAAGTTGGTTTGACCTTTGAATGTGAAAAGGCCAAATAACATTATACTACTATAATATATAGCAAATTTGAAATTTATAGTGAATTTTAGGAGAAAAGAGATAAAATCTTGTTCTAAATCATGTCCCATAAGAAGCCATTGCCCATGCTGTTAGAGCAAGACCATGAAATTAAGGAAATGTTCTCAAAAATAGATTTCCATGACAAAAATTTAAAGAGTTTCTAGTTCCCTTGGGTGTGTATAGGCATTTACTGCTTTATGTGGGTTTTTCAGTGTGTGATAGCTCTAGGAAATAGCTCATGACAATTTTTCCTTGCTTTCTGAGCAGAAAGAATCTTGAAATCATGTGAGGTGGTAAACTTAACAGAAGGGGCTTTTAAGTTGTTTTGTTTTTTTTAATTTTGTTTTTTTTTTTATGTGGGTAAAGCCAACTTGCTTGCATCTGCAGAGGAAGTTGTAGGAAAACACTGAAGGGCCTTATAAATGCAAGAAATGGATATTTTGTGAGAACCAAATTCTCTGCAAGTGGTCTATTTACTTCAGGCTGTCAGACACTGAATTACACTGAATTTTTTCAGTCTTGTTTTGCTGTTCTTGGGGTTCCAAGAGTCTTGGTAGTCTGACTTTACCAATTTAGTAGCATGACCAGGCATGGTCTTGGCAATGCTCTACAAAAATATGTTGAAAAGTGCCCAGTGTAGCAACCTAAAGATGAACTCTGCATTGTTTTGTTTTGTGTCCCTGCTGCAATCCCAAGGCTACAGGCACCATCTAAAACTTCATAAGAAGTCTGTTAATACAGTTGGTGCTTGACCTTGGACACAGAGATTTATTTTACTTTCACAACTTTTGTAACTGTACATACTCATGTAGCTGAACACCTGGGTCATTTGATGCTTTCTGTGAACTTAAACGGTCAGTTAAATGAGAAATAAAATCTAAATTTTTTTGCCATGTGGTAGCAACAGAACTACATAGCAACATGAAACAGCTGTCTGTGCTCTAGGTTTTGCCAATGTACTTTAAGTATAATTTAGCTGTCTGAGGAGTGTAATAAAGAAATCCTATCACTCCCCATTTAAATTTTATCTGTATTTAGACAAAATTACCATGTATACTGCCCAAGTCCAAGTGAAACAGAATAGCCAGAAATACAGGTTTGGGAAGTCTTTTCTTAGATTATAAATCAAGTCGTTCTGTAAAGCAGAAACAAAGGCAGCAGATTTGTGAAGCTACAGACACCATGTGTTCAACTTAGAGGAGCAGAAGCTGCAAGGTCCCAGCCTAGTGCAGATGTGTGGACAACAGAACTGTGCCAGCATCAGCATTTTAAGGCTGAAGAAGATTGTGCAGATCTTGAGTTTTGTCATGGTTTGGCCAACACTGCTGAAACTTTCTCAGCGTTTCAGGTTAACACGCCCAAAACATTTTGCTGTGAATCAGGTGATTTATGTTTAGCTGCAACTCCAGATCTGTAAAATTGGCTTGAGCTTAAGCTCTGGAATGTAACCCTTATACAAGCAAGCTGTGTTTGGTTTCAGGTTTCTTGGAGGCTTGCATGCAAAATGGCCTCATTACTTGAATTGATACCTCTAATTAAGCAGATTCAGTGTGCTGCAATAATTGTCCTTTAGTATCTCAGCTCAAACTAATACCCAGTGTAACTCTCCTTAAGCCACTGGAATCATAGAGGACCTGTCTTCTCAACGCACTGTCTTTTTTTAGTAAGGTTACGGAGTTTTTTAATGCCATTTCTAGATACAGGGAGCATCTTCTTGTCACAGGAAATGTTTTCTTGTCACTGAATCATTCTGAATTTTTTTAAATAATGTCAGAAAGAAGGGATGGGCGTCTTCTTGCATCTTTGGCAATATACTTAGACTATCTTCATTTTCATCTGTTGTTTATCGTTTCATCATGTATTTCTCTTGTGTATCTTGGTACTTTGTGGGTTTGTCTTGTTTTTAAAGAAAACAGTGACAAATTTTGGATTATACAAGCAAATTCTCTTGTATATAGTGATGTGGGTTGTGTATTTGGGGTTTTGATTAATCCTTCAAATTCAGAACTCTTGGCAAATTTTTAATTCTTTTATAGTAGAATAGCAGATCTCTTTGTTTAAAACTCATTGTTATGGAACATTTTGAATGTTTAGTCAGATGGAATCACACAAATATGGGATGGACCCCACTCCTGCATGAACTTCTGAATTAAAAAAAAAATTAACTTTTCTTATGCTTTTTCACTGATTTGAGGGATTGGAATAGTTAAATATGTGCAAAAGTGTTTGTAGGATTGAAATTTGTCTTTGGCTTAGCAAATCCTTGCATTTCAATAGTAATCTGACAATTGGCTGGCTCACTTCACTGGTGTAATATAATTTCATTTGTGGAAAATGTATTGTGAGATTACCTCTTATGGAAAGCAAAGATGATTACAGTATGTGAGGCTCCCTTCACTCCTTAGCAGCAGAGTGGGAGGATGGGAGAAGGGATCTAGCTTGTCAACACATGGTTCTGTTAAGGCTCTTTGCTCTTGCATTGTCCTCCTTGTTTCTTAGCTTTTGTAAGATTTTTGTGATCAGGTTAATAACCCAAATTCATTAAAACTCAAAGGTTTTAATTTTTGTAGAGGGGGTGAATTGCTCATCTCAAGCCATAAAATCATATTAAGAAATTGCTTGAAACACTTGACACAAAATTCAATTAGATAAAAGCCTGTTGGCTAAATTTAGGTGTTACTTTTCTGTTTTAGTCTGAAAAAGTAGTAAAAATATTAGAAATGTGTCGAATGCTGTGATGCAAAAAAGTTGAAATTTATTAGGTCTTCATTCCATATAATTCAAGCAAAACAATACAATGACTTAACATGGATCGGAGCAAATATATATATATATATATAAATACACATATATATATCCATACACATATATCCATACACAAATACATATATATATATACATATATATATATATACATGCATATATGATATACACATACTCACTAACATCTGGAATTATAATAGCTAGACTTAAAATTGTGAAGATGCAAGATCCTGATCCTTCTGATCTATGTGAATTATCAGAAAAGTGCACACCGGAATTTTTCTCCTCTTGATACTATTCAATTTTATCATGGTTACAAGGCTTGCTAGAAATGCCTTTAAAATCCCCACGTTTCCATAAGTGTCTCTCAAATAATTGTGTAATGCAACAGAATCAAAGTTATTGATCTTATTTTATTTTTGCCTCTCCAATAGAGAAACCTTAAAATAAAATAAAACATGCCAGTTGAGACTTTTTTTCCCTGTGGAATAATTTTTAGTGTCTTATGCCCAAGGCTTGATCTTTTTGAACACATTAGTAAGAAGGTAGATGACAAATGACCTTTGACTACAACAAACTGAAATGTTTGAAGTGGGTTGCTTTTATACTAGGCCTGTTTCAATATATATTTAGAATTATTTCAAGAAATGCTGAATTATAGACCATTAATAACTATGAGGGCAAAATCAGTGAATGCCAAATTTGATTTTTGATGCGCACAATGTGAAATTTTAATAGTTACATAGGGCTAGAAGTAACTATTTTGTCTAGTGAGATTGTGTGAGCAAGCATGGCTCTCTCTAAAATGTTATTTAAATGTTTTATAATATTTTCTGTATTTGGTTCCTGGAACAGGGGCTATAAAATTTTAAGGTGTTTTGATAGAGGACCACAACATAGCCAGGCTGACTGAAGAGCAGTCCAAGAAAAATACTACCACCTGAGATTTTGTCACTTTTCTTTTTCTTTAGAGAGGGTTTCAGGCTGTTTCTGGCCTATGTAAAAAAAGGAGATTTTGTCCCTTCAACCATGCCTTGGTATCCCTAGCCAGCAGTGAAATCTGCACATTGGTATGCAGACTGCTCCTTGCCACCTTTCATATCCCTGCGGGGGGTGGTTTTCCCCATGGAGTTTTTGTTTGTTTGGTTTGTTGGGTATTTTTTTCTGTTTAGATTTTTGCCCATATTAAGTGGTAACCAAGATACACAGGACACTGGTCTGAGTGTTCTGTTTACAGTTACAAGCTGTGTGGTCGACGTAGGAAACCCTATAGTATAAGATGTATCAGAACATATAAAACCTGTATGTAAAATACTATAGCAAAATATGTATCAGAACCTATAAAAATTTGTTTGCTTTTTGCATGAGGTAAAAGCTCTGAATAGAGTGAATAATCACATGTGGCTTTTTTATGGAATAATTTTATGTCACATGATAATAAAATGCTTTTAAGGAACACCAGGGTAGGATATGGAAAAAACTTAAAAGTCATAACTTCAGACAGCTTAAAGAAATGTGTACATATTACTAGGTTTACATTTTTTGGCCCACACTTAGTGCTGCTTTACAGAAAATTCTTGTGTGTACTTGTGTAAATGTAACTGGACTGTAATCAATAGAATTATCCACCAACAAGAATGATATATATTAGCCAGGGGCAGGGATTCCCATTCATTAAATCTGTGGAGGACAAGCCTTTATCTATTTCCGTAGATGCAGCCTGGAGCATCCAACATGTCATGGATTAGATAAATTGGGCTTGACATGCCTGTGTTTCTGGAAAATAGGACAAAAATTTCTTTTGTCCTTTGTGTCTTGTCTGCAAAAGCAGTAATGCTTTTCCCCCACCTATAGAGAACGACAGGAGATAATTTTACTGGCTTGTAAAACTTTTTTTTTAAATTATAGGCATATTTTACGTAGAGATTTGAAAAACAAAACTGTCAGCATTTTCACAAGTGTGTGGAGAAGGACAGTCAACCTAATAACTGCCACATATTCCAGCTCTCAGAGCATTTGCCTAAATCAGCTCCACCAGGTGTAGGCTTGCCAGAATTGAAGTTTTCATAGTCCTTTTTTTTATAAATAGCCATTTTGTTAGAACTTCTCCACTGTAAAAGAATGTATTCACTTCCCCAGAAAAACACTAGCCCTGAGGTCAAGGGATTTTTGTGGGCTGCTGGAAACACAAGCTAAATTCCTCCGTGAAGTGAATACACATTTACACATATCTAAACTGCTCCAAAATTGTATCATTGTGCAAGTCTCCCCAGTCAGTCAACAGCCCAACTATTGGGACATTTCCCTGAGGTGCTGAGGACTTACAGAGCAGGCTTCAATATGGGCTGTTGATTAAAATATAGACCTTGATTTCTTTAAATTTTTGAAACTTCTAAAAGAATTTGTTTTTACATTATGTGTGAAAGTGTTAGCTTCCATGTAGATCTGAAGAGAAGATAAATTCTGACAGAGCTTTGCAGCAAAGAAAAAGCTGAATTTTTTGCTGTTTTCTTATCCATAAGCAATCGCATCTTGAAGCAAAGCATCAGCTAAATTAGCACAGAGGAATAGATTAATCATCAGTAACTTTGTAATTGCCATGGCATGTGCAAACCCGCAGCCTGATTCAAAGATTATTAAAACATGGTTTCAAACTGGTCCTTTATGACAGGGAATAAAAAGGTTTATAAAAGTGAATTCAATATAGTCTGTTTTGTTATGTTTTCCCTTTTGCAGAAGGGTCATGGCTGGGATCTGCTAGTGAGAATGAAGGTACCCTGCTTGGGCAGTGGAGTCAGTCTTTTGGAATTTGTGTTTTATCTTTTCTTTCTTTTTTTCTTTCATTGCAGCTATGCATATAGAAGCACAATTGCATAGTTTCTGGATAAAAATAAAAACATTTACTCACCAGCATATACTGTGAATTAACACCTAGTTCTGTGTTCCAGCATATCATATGACACATGTTTGTCTCTGTTTAAGAAAGGGGAAAAAAATAGTAAAATCACTTGAATTGCACAAGAGCAGCATGTGATTGCACTAAATAACGTTTGGCAAAGATACAATTTGTAGATACCATAGTTACACAATTACTATTATTTAAGAGTGCTATAACATGTCCTATTTAAACTTTATTAAAATTAAATCTGTGGCTGGAGATATAGCATTTCCAGAAGACAACAGTTTAATTGATTCTGGCCAAGGTTCACATTTCCCCCGTTGATTTCCAACATCCCATTCTTTTATTTCCAGTCTTGTTTTGCCTTATACTGTCTTACTTCCCCTTCTTTCCCCTCCACTTTTCCCTCTCCCAAACTAGATGTGAACTCCTTGCCCTTATCATTTTCTTCAGGGTTTTGTGCTCTATCAGCACCAGCTCTCCTTTCGTGGCTCCCTTGCTGAACTCAAAGCTCTGTCTGCAGTGCAGAACTGCTGATAGTTTGCATCCCTAGTTTTTTTCAGACAGATGAAGAATGGCTGGCCAGTTTATCAGGACTGCAAAAAGGTTCCTAGCAAGTCAGGAGTGATCTGCAAATTCCTGGTGAATTCCTCACTCTTCATGCTGGAAGGCTGCTCTGTTGTTGGCGGTCACGCTTTTGTGTTGTGTGAGTGTTCAACTTGAACCTGAACTTTTCTGAAGTGGGCCAAGAGAGCAACATCTGATGGCACAGCTCCAGTAAGATGTAAGCTGATGTCTGTTGCTTAATGCTGAGGGGAGTGACTCTAATCTAATCATCAAGTACTTGGGTACTTAGCAGAAGATATAGGTGTTTTTCTCTCCCCACTACAACATTATTTTTTTTAATTACCTGCTGATGAAAATCCAAGGTGTAGTCATGACTGACATAGTGCATGTGTGATTTGAGATGGCATAAAATTCTGTCCTAGGAAGGTTCAAAATTAGTAGTTAACTAAATATTTTATCCCTCCCTTCCCCTGTCTATGTGGGGAGAGCAAACTGCCAAGCACTGTCTGCTTTTTCTTTGCTTCTCAATACAAAGCATGGGTTGCCTGCTAGGAAAACTTCAGTTTTGCATCAACTTCTTTTTCCAGAAACTCTCAGCCACAGAGCCTCAGGCTCTTGCTTTTTGCACAAACAGCTGTATCTCCTGAGGACTGAACCTGTTTCATTTCAATCAAATATAGTAGAAGTTTATGAAAAGCAATGGGTTGGGGTTTAGAGGCAATTGGGCCATGTGATCTAATAGGTTTTTTTTCTGGCTTTACATACTGAAAAAGAAAGATATTTGTGTTTGCTCTTTTGATTAAATTTTCTTTAAGGACTTCAAGTATTTCATTCAGAATGGGAGTAATTTCATTGTTGGAAAAAGTTCCTGAGCCAAATAATTTGAAGTGTTTTTAATTTAGAAATACATGCATACAGGAAAAATGATGCTATGATCTATAATTTATCTTGACAAGTATCTTTCAAATAACCATGGACTGAAAAGTTATTTATGTCCAGGAGCCTGTCCTGTAAAACATACTTCTATCCACTGTGGCACTGGTCATTATCCATTAGTAAATCCTATGCTTTTGGTTCCGTTCTAATTTTTCCACTTATTCTTTTACCTACCTATGAAAGATCATAAACCTAATAATTTTAAACACGTATGTCTTGGAGTCATTTTTGTGAATCAAAATTTTTGAGACTGTGGTAGTTTCTGATGTATTGTGCAAGCATTTATGTCATTATGCATGGGAAAGAAAAATGAAAAATATTTTTTTATTTCAATAAGTGTGTGCTTTTGTCACATACATACACATAGGCAGGTCTGTGTATCCAACTCTGTGAGGTTTGTTCAGGAGGGAATCATGGTCCAGGCTATGCTACACTGGCATAGGTTGACATAGGTATTTTCATGTCCATTGTTGTGTGCTACCTGTAAGACCAACAGCCACGTGCAGCTGCAAAACCACAGACTTTCTGCCACTTGTTTTCTCAATACACCTCTCTCCTTCCTTTCCTTCCACTCCCTCTGTGGACCTAGCTTTGACTTTGCTATTTTGGCTTGGATTCTGCCATCCTTCTCCTAACTTCATCACTTTGTGAAGTTGATCTGCCTGTTATTTGGTAAAGCAACAGAGGTTTGACAGCTAGCAGAAGAGTGAAGTGGTACCCTGGAAACATGCACTAGCTTGTCATTAAGTTCTACTTACTTTGCACTATGCAGTTACAAAAACCACTTTCAGTGAATTATTAATGCTAAATGGAATTATTAGTGCTGAAGAGAAGATGCATTGCTACACAGAACTATTTTCATAGTTTACTAGTGGAGTGTGTCCATTTCATGACATTAGTTACCATATTCTTCTCAGTCATACGCTTGTTTCATTTCAAGTAAAGACACCAGAAGTTAATAGTTATTTCTTCCCCAAGCATTTTGAAAAATGGCACTTTTAAAGCTTTAATATATTCATCATATTCAATATATGCATAAAAATTGAAAAATTCTTTGAAAATCTGTTTGCAATACAGTGTTCTTCTGATTAATAAGCCTTGGAAATTTGTGCTCATTATACCATAAACATGACCTTTATAAAACCATCAGAAAAATCCTACTGTAGAATATGCCAGGTCAAAGACTTTTTAAAATGTCAAAAAGTGTAAAGCTTTAAAATTAATGTGATTTTTATAATACTTGGCTGATGCTTGTATTTTTGCTTAGCTTATTTATTTATGGTAGGGCTTTTTTGAGCCTTTGTGGTTAGGATCTACCAGGAGACTGTGACCTCAGGGGAGCACACTTTGGGATGCATCTTAATCATCAGCACTTTCTTCAGTGTTTGGATCCAGTTAGTTTGTAAACACATTTTTGCTGGGCATGATCTGATAAGATCAAGTATCTCTCCAATAGAGGCTACAAACCATATACTGACCCACTGGTTGGGAAACATCCACAATGTGTCAGTAAATAATGGTGCAGTCAGTTCAACAGTGTCACAAAATACGTCTGTAGGCTGAAAGGTGTTGAGAAACACTGCATGTAGTTTTGGGGAAACACACATTTGTAACACTGTGACCTTCTTCGAACTTCATCAGGTTGTAGCGCGTCTCTGAAAACACCCATGCTTCCCACCTTAGCTTGAGTCTGAAAGTAAATCTTTCTGCTGCAGGCTGGAAATGACACTAGGGCAGCAGCTTTATGTGGGAATAACTAGCCAAGATCATCATGAAAAGGAAAAGGAAACCTGTTTTTTACACAGAATCACAAAGTGAGTCAGGTTAGAAAGGAACACAGTGGGTCATCTGGTCTGATCTCCCTACTCAAGCAGGGTCATCCTAGAGCACATGGCACAGGACTGCATCCAGATGGTTCTTGAGTATCTCTGGTGAAGGACACTCCACAGCCTCTGAAAATTCTGATCCAGTGTTCAGTCACTCACATAGTAACGTTCTTCCTCATGTTCACCTGGAACTTCTTGCACATCAGTTTCTGCCCATTGCCTCTTGTCCTGTTACTTGGCGCCACCGAGAGGCGCCCAGCTCCATCCTATTGACACCCCCCCTTCCAACAATTATTTACATTGGTGAGATCCCTTCTCAGCCATCTTTTTTGTCCTGGCATTACTGCATGATGGTAGAAATGTCTCTGTACATTTCTAGCTCACTCTGTGCAAGGCAGGCATTTTGCTTCCTTGGATTCACTTTCTTACCAAAGAAAGTAAAAAGTAGTATAAAACATGAGCAGTATGAGAAGAAACTGTAAAATAGAGCTGGGGATATGTAGTTTGCCAAAAGCAAAAAGAATCATTAGTGCAGCTGTAGAGTCATTGGTGAACTTCTCTTCCCTCTAGCATTTATGGCACGGAAGGAAGAGCAAGTTTTGACATTGTCTGTGAGATCATTACAGTCTAAGTGAAAGCACATTCAGTTTGCAGTTAGCCTACAACCAGGAGAGGATATTAGAGTACTCAGAGGACTAAATCTGGGGACCCAGAGTTCAGCTCCTTTGTCTGCCACAGATTCCTGTGTAAGCTTTGAGAAGAAGACTTTTGCTGTCTGTCGTAGGTTTCTTCCTAGCTGAAAAATTGGGATAATCTCTCGCCAGGTGGAAGTGTCCAGAGAATTAAGACTGGAATTACACAGAGAAAAAAAGTAAGGCTGCTGGGTATTTAATATTTGATTTTTTTTTTGTAAGGCAAATAGAAATTAAAAGCTTCTCCATTCTAAAGAGGGAGAAGAGCTGAGGTTCATGAGTATTCTAGTTTGTCTTCTCCAAAGCCATGACTTTCTGTCTTGGGCTTTATGGTTCTCTGGTAGTTGGTGTGCTTGGTACTTGGTATGGGCAGTTGGTAATAAGCATGCTGACCAAATTGGACAATTTCTAGTTGTTTCCTTATACTAGAAACAGACAGAACTTTACAGAAAGTGGAACATTCATTTTGGATCATTTAACTTTCAGTGATCCAACAGTTTCCAATAGGGAAAAAGAATCCAAATTTGTCCAACCAGCTGCAATAAAAGCCCAAAGGACTCTGAAGAGCTCAATTAGGTAGGTCGTGTTGCTAAAATAAAAAGCTAAGTCTCTGCCCTTGTGCAATTTGAAATCTGTATAAGATGTGGCCCATAGTGGGTTAGACAAATTCCTTGCTTGACAGTGTTTCGTACTGAAGTTCAGGTCATGGTTTTTTAGTAGCTGTTATGTAAAAATCCAAAGCAAAACACACCAGTATTTTATTTAGCAGAGTGTTACCTTGGGTCCATGGCATATTTTAGATATGAAGCAAAAGAGGTGATACCTTGTGGGGTTAATGGGGGCTCTGACATTAATTAGCCTTGAGCCCTGAGGTGGGTAAGGTCTGCACAATGCTGAGCACCTCAGTCCCATTCAGTCAGAACTGGGCTTCATTGTCTCTAAGGTGGGCCCACCTTCCTGTAATGCAGATGATAAAGCAATAGGAGGGAAAAAGGTAGCAAAATGGGAGCAGAAACCTTTGTTTAGCAAAGTAAAGGAAATAATGACAGGAGATAATGGGTATCAAACTACACATGCAAATTTGTCTATGCATTTTCCCAGTCCAGCATCATAATAGTAGTTTCACAGCTTTCTACCTAATGAAAAGAGAAATTTACTCCTCTTCTCACCTAGAGAAGTACATTTTCCAATCAAAATTTTTGGGGTATATGGTCTTATGTGTTTCAAAATGCTAGTATGTGTGAAAGAAAAGACTTTTAAAAACATGCATGATGCATTGCTGCAGGCTTCTAAAACTAATAATAATAAAAAGAATTCCTTCTCTAAACTAGCTCACTTTGCAGGAACCAGAGAATAAATATTTTCTCTAGAAAAAATAATACTTTGAATAGCAGTAAATGACCAGAGTTGATTCAAACTTTCCAGGTGAACAGTGTATGTGCTGAAAAATGCTGTCTATAAATAAACAGTGGGTACTGATTTGTGCCAATCTGGGGAAAAAAAAAAGGGAAGAGAAGAAAATATTTTTGTAATGAGTCATTTTGAGTTGTTTGGATCTGGATGTTTGAATTTTGTTAATATTTAAATAATAAAAACAGTTAAGTATCTAAGTAGGAGCTATAGGGTGTCATTTTAGGTGCAAGAAGAGTTTTAGCTGACACAGTGGTGGGATTTTCCCCCTTTAATTGTCATTATTTTTTTGGTTTGGCTGGTGAACTGAAAAATCAATTACTCACAGATGTCCACAGCTGAGACAGTGTTGCATTCATCCTCTTCAAAGTGACTAGCCACTGCTAGCATTGCTAACAGCAAAACCTGTGAAAGAAAAGCTTGTGTGGCCACACCGTGTACTTGATCCTCAAGCTGTCTCGGGAGAACCAGCAGGATTGAGGATGGTGTGGTTGGAGTCCCATTTTGAAGGCTCTTCTTTTCAAGTGGACTTCAAATATTTAATACAGTTGAGTTTTTTTCTTTCTTTTCTGGACCTAAGAGTGATTATATGTAAAAGTATTGTGTTTAAATGTGGCTATAGTATTTTTAAAGATTTTTTTGAGGTTATTAAATAATGAAAGCACTCTCCAAAAAGAGTATGTGAACAATAGAGAAGTCGAAAGCACTTTAAGATTATTTCCCTTTCTAAAAAAAATAAATTTTAAAAAAGAAACAAACCACTAAAATGATAAAAAACCCTTTCAAGAAGTTGAGTTTTAAGACTGTAAGTGGCCAGAAAATAGATTTTCTGAGCACTAAATTTACCATTCACGTCATTTATTTACATCTAATCTCCTTTCAGTTCACAAGTAATGACCCATAACCTACAAAAAAGAAATATTCAAAATCAGAAGTTTATCTCTTTATGCATGTAAAAGATAGAGGTTGCATGTTAGCTAACTTTCTGTATGCCGAGTTCATATTTTAGACACTTTATTACAGCTACAACTAAGTAGTTTGGTGATTGAGTCTCATTTTTCCGTGCCAGGTTGGATCACTGGTACTACTCATTCTGGAGCTAAATTTACCTTTAAAGGGGCGATTCAGCAGTTTTTGAGAAAAGTATCTGTTGGAAAAATCAAGATTACCATACAGTGATAAAAAGCAGTACCCTAGTGACTATGGACCATGACAAATTACATTAAACTAATTCCTAAAAGCCACATCTACAATTCATGTCATATTTTCTCTGTTAGATCCCACAGAAGCTTATTCTTTTGGTTTTGGATATCTTAAAATTCCCTGTTTTATCAGATTCCATGAAAATATAAATGGGATATCTCTTATTTTAGATCATGAAAAAACATTATTCACCATGGATAGCCTGCTGTTCTTAAATGCTTGTGTCTTTATTGTCTTTTCAAAAAAATCCCTCCAAATATACCTTTCCTTTCGCCCACTGGCAAACCTGATTCATCGCAAATCAAAAGTTCTAGCTAATATTGAGTTATCCAAATGTAAGCTTATTAACATTTATAAGCTTGACCATGAGCTCCCCACATATCCTTTCCCTTTGATATTTTAAAATAGCCGGAGTCATTGTTCTTGAAAATTTTCTATGAAAATTCCTGGTTTTACTCAGGCTCTCTAGGATATATTTTAATGCTTAGTACATGTGTACTATTAGATATTAGGTTCCTATATAAACATTATTAATTGTAGCTTTTGAAGTTCTTTTAAAGCCTCCTAAAAGTCAAATTTTCAGTGGGAAATGTGTGGTACTTTCCCAGCTTCTCCACTGAGTCATACCAGCTGAAAGGTTCTCTGAGCTTTTGCCAAGGCACAATGTGTATATTTTTTTGACCTCAGATAAGTTATTATGGAAATATTAAGAGAGGTGTGAGATACATTGCAAAACATGGAAATATCCATATCTTAGAGAAACCAGTTCATGATCCTGAAAACCAACTCAGACTCTAGGAAGGAAAGGGTTGAGTGTCTTTGCTGTATTCAAAATAGCTGTGCACATGGACAGAAGGAAAAACTTGCATAGTGAAGGAATGAAAATAAAATTCTGCAGAGATTTGCTTTTTCACTCAGTGTTTATGGTGGTAATAGTTAGTGATGGAAGAACTGCAAAAGATTTAGATTAATGGGGTAATAGTTTAGAGTTTCTGCCCAGTTTACATACCTCCAAGTTTCAAATGCATTGCAAAAAATTATCTACATTTTTGTGTCTGCAAAAGCTGAGCTAGATTCTTCCTTAGGGAGACTATTTGATAATGCATCTTGGGATTCTTTTTCTGGAAACTGTATCTGCATTTAAGTTGAAATGTGAGGGTTTGGGAATGAGGGTGTGCATGAGGAAAGACTGTGCAGAGAAACATGTAACATAACTTTCTCTATAGCCAAGTCACAAATAACAAGAGGTGGTTGCCAATTTGTTGAGCTGTTTGTTAGGGAACCTGATAAATAGGGATCTTGGCCTCCTTGAAAAACATTAAGGAAATTTGCTATTTATTATCCTGTATTTAAAACCACCCTACTTTATGATGTCTGTTTACTCTAGGGCTATCTTTATTGGTTTCCTACGTGTATATTCAGTCTTTTAGGGTGAGTACTTACAGTTGTTCATACTCTTTACCTAACACCAATCCAAGCAAAATTTCAGGTGAACTGGGCACAGAAATTTACATGGGAAACTTTATTTTCATTAAGTGCTATTTCATTGAAAGCAAAATTTCCCCCAGAATTATTAACTTTTTGTAAAGAATTGCCACTAAAAAAAGTTGTGAAGATAAGATTAAAACTTAAGCATTTTTAATGACACATTAAAACTGAACCATTTTTTTCAAGAATGCATTAGAATGGTTCTCATTTTAAAATCTATTTTCAGTTCCACATTGAAACATGGTCTCTAAAGTCAAAATGGGGTAGAGGGGAAGCAGGGGAAAGGAAAGACACCAGTATTTGTTCTCATTCATACTCAAAAATAATTTTTAAAAGAGCCAATTCCTCATGGAATGGACAACTTGAGGTGCAACGAGCAGGAATAATTTCTTCACCTGTTTCTGTCATATTCCCCTGGTTCAGGCAAGAGAGTTCTTGTGGTGATTAAGTTCACATCACCAGTGATTTCAGAAGGAGAACCCGCCTGACTGGGCTGTGTCACGAAGAGCATGAACCTCATGTTGCTCACGTGCCTTTGTAGCACGTGGGCTGTCTGTGCCCAGAACATGGTGTTGCACTTCAAACCAGATTACCCAGTGGTAGGGCAAAATGTCTGGTCTCAGCTGGAGACACAGAACTGCATCCCTGTGCAAAAACAGTGCTCTTTGATTGACTTTGGAGGAGTTCTCCAAGGTCAAAACAGGCTCAATGTGATATAGGAAGGAGCAAAACTTGGTTGCAAGCTTTTCCCCAAACTTGTATGCCCACACTTATTTTGGACATATAGCCAGTGCCTCTGTCCAAGAGATTATCTTGCCTGTGATTTAAATTGCCTGAAAATTAAAGAAACAAATGGTTGCTTCAAACTTGGACAAAATGCTGAGCGGATTAATCTTCTAAGTAGTATTATTCTTGGTCTCCCTACAAAGAAAATTAAGGTAACAATATTGATGTGAATTTCTCAAATGTATGAACATTCATCTCCCATTTAGAATCTGATTCTTATCCTCTTTAGAAAGACATGAGACTCTAACATCACTAACTTGTAAGACTGGAATTAGAAAATACTGTATTATCCTTCCATTTTAAGGTGTAGCATGCTCCTCATAAAGACAAGGTTATCTATGTGAACTTCAGGTAATAATAATAGGGAGCATTAAGTGCAGGCTGTGGACAAAACCTATCAGTGTTGTGGGATTTTATCCTAGTTTTATTGGTCAATGTTATCCAACCCTTGCTGGTAGAAGGCTTGTAAAAAGGCTGACATTGAGCCTTCACCCTCACTGTGTGTTGATCAGCAGTGCTGCATCTGCTCAGGGAATGCTATGGAGGTCTTTGTGGAGAAACTCATCCTACAAAATACCAAAATTGTCATAAGCAAATGTTATGCTTCTTCATTGCAATCCAACATTCCATAACACTTGGAATTTGTACACTGTTCAAGAACTCTTCCCAGTGGTCTTCCACCCCTCTCCATCCCTCTGCTAATGGATTAGGTGGGAAATAGTTAAAGCTGGCATTCTCAAAGGTTGTCCAAACTAAGCTGAGTCACAAAAATGGTTGCCATTGCTTCAGTTTTTCTGTTGCAGATTCTAGACTACAACTCTGTGCATGTTAAATGGAAAGAGAAGCTAATTTTTGCAGCCATAAACATTAGAGAAGTTCTTAAGCAAAGGCTCAGATTTCATGATGCCTCTCACATGCTCCATCATTTAGGGACATGTCTGACACTATTGAAAAAACAGAGAGCAGCTGTGCTCCTGACCATACTAATTTTCTGTGCCACTGTAGCCAGGACTGTGGTAGATTTTAAACTCTGTTCCAGAGGCTGTGAGTCCCAGCCAAGGTCCTGCAGAGCTGGCTGGATTTTTCCATTTAAAGCTTGTTCCCGTCCCCAGATGGCTTTGCATCGCACTGGCTGGCAGCAGCAGGTGCGTGAGTGCCGAGTCATGCCACAGGAAAGGATCACAGAATAGAAATATTTCATCCTCCATGGTTTGGTACCTCAGATGAGTTTGGGATAGGAATGCTGTTACTCTGGGTAATCCACACCTGTGAAGCTCTTCTCCGTAGCACTGAGATAATACAGCCCATGAGCTGTGTCCCCAAGCACAGGTGACATTTCTCAGTCCAGTTTGCATTTGTGAGTTATAGAATATTTGATTAGCCTCAAATTCTTTGCTATTGCCAGGAAAATGTTCACCTTGAAATTTCTGTGTGATTCTGCACAATCTCAGGTGCAATCTCTATTTTTTTCTTTAGTAAGAGTGACTTTCTCCTTTCGTGGTGTGTGAAAGCTTTATAAAATTAAAGCTAAGTATTTCCAGCATTTTAAAAAGTGCCTTTATGGGTCTTTCCTATTCCAAGGTAGTATGATTGGCATGTTCAACACTACCCTATCATCATTCTGACCTGTTAGATTTATTTTTACAGTGTTTTTGTAACCATGTCATGGGAATGTAACAATTGCCAAAGCAATGGCAATCAAATACTTGATAATTCTATGCTGCTTGTGCTCTACTTTTCTGTTGCCTATATCCTCAGCTGCAGCATTCAAAAACTTTTGATTTCTTATACACTTACATTGAGGTACAATGTAGAAACTATCCCAAAATTTATTCTTTAATAAGTTATTCTTATTCTTTAAGCAGTTATTCCTGGGATTAAAAACTATCGTGAGATTACAGTGACCCGTAATCCACTAATTTTAATTTACTAGTGATTCTTATTGAAATGCTTCACAGAGGAGTTGAAAGTTGGCAAAAAATACAGTCTTCAAAATTTGGCTCCAGCTGATTTTACATCTAGAAACACAACCTGGATGATCTTCTACAACTGGTTAATTAAGTCCTATGGTTTTAGCCCTCAATTAGATGTGTAACATGACAAACCTTGTTAGCAAATTTGCTGGCCAAATATGGAGAGATGTCATATATCTTTCTGACTACTTTATATTTGCACTCTTAAAGGATGTATGCAACTCATCTAATAAAATGTCTGTATGTATGAGAGGGAAAAAAGAAACAGATTTTTGATCTCTCCCTCTGTTGATCTGTATGCCTGTGTCCCTGTTTAGTGAGTAGGGTAAAACTCCCCTTTCATTTTTTTTCAATGTTTCTTGGACTCTTACCAACAGGTTTTTACAGTCTGTGGCCTGCATCTAGGATAAGAAGAACGCTGGCATATTTTAACAGTTTCCTAGGATCCAAATAGTCTTTAATTAACGGGGAATTGATGTTTTGGAGTGCGACCAATATAGGAGACACTGAAAGCAGAGAATGAACTTGGATCCTTCCAGCTTATATCTGGCTGTGGCCAGGGGAAAACAAATAAGCCAAATAGGGTCCACTGCAAACAGGTAGTGCCTTGTTAGTATGCAAGGGGATTTCTTCATTTGCATTATGTTCCCACAGAGCTGGTTGTTAGCTGGGAGGAGCTTTCTGCTGCACAGAGTTTGAATCAATTCCACCCCTTGCAAAGAGCAGAAGGTGTTCATCAGTACCTTCCCATAAACAGAATTTTAGTGGCTCCTGAAACTGTTATTTTTAGGTTTGTATTGATCAACTGTTGGGGCAGCAAGGTTTGTTGTGTTTGTGAGGTTTAGGTTGAAGTGGATGCCGTTGTCTCCATGAGTGAGCATTTAATTAAAAAAACAGAAGTCTGCAAATTACATGACTTTTGCTGAGCTGAACAGCAAGTTGTTCTTTATCTTTTTGAGTAATTTGCCTTTGTAGAGTAGAGCAACAGGGTAGGGATGAAGCACTGAAATGATAAGAGAATGAAACTAGCTGAAGGTCTCAAGGGAAGTTAGACATATGCTGAACTGTTGTTCCAGATTGTCCATGGAAATAAATGGTTTATAAGGTAATTCTAATCACAATAGACTGAAACATGAAGCAATTTCTGGCAAAGAATTACAACCAACTCAATCACTGAGTCAGCTGGGCTTTTTTTCGCTAATGCAGTAATTTTTGGACGAGTCAAAATATATTTGCTTGATGAAATATTGTCTTTTTACTGTTGCTTTGTGTGTGTGTGTGTGTGTGCTGGCTTTTATCCCCCTCACGAATCACATCACCTGCTGAACGCTTTCTGTCTCTCTGTGCCTGCAGGTGGTACATGCCAGAGCCCTGCTCTTCCAGCCCTTGTGCGTCCTCCTGCACCACCCCTGCAGCCATCGCTGGATATTAAGCCGTTCCTCCCGTTTCCTCTGGACACTGCTGCAGCAGTGAATCTCTTCCCCAACTTCAATGCAGTAAGTACTCTCCCAACAGTTACACTGAGCCACAGCTTCCGTGGAAGGCTCAAGTGGGCACAAAGCAGGATTTTATGTACTCCATTACACCTGGAATATCCTCTCCCTTGCTGAGGGCCAAACAGCTCTTTCAGACGCGCTGATGGGCCATAAATTGAAGCCTACCTGGGTGTTAGTCAGAAGAAATGTAGAAGGAAAAAAGTTATATGATCCCGAGTGACATGCAATAAAGTTTCAGGCCGTATTCATTCCCAGGGCTTGTGAATTTCCCACAGTAATTTAGGACGTGCAGAGTTTCACTAACTTACAGTTCACTGCAACTCTCAGAGAGGGAAAGTTTCAGAGCATTGGGATTCTACATCCCATCTCAAACACACTTCCTGAGAAATACAAAAAGTTTACAGAGCCTAAAGAAAAAAAACTCTGTCAGGGCAAATAAGGTAAGAATGAGAACAATGTTAACTGCTGTATGAGCTATTCAGTGGGAAACAATCCAGTGTATTTTTTTCAGGTTAGGATGTGTTATTTCTCATGTCTTAGATTTAAACTAGGGTAGATTTCTCCCTTTTTTCTTTTACTTAGTCATGCTATGTATAATTATAGAAATCCCATTCCTTCTTTAGTATTTTAATTATTTTACTGACATATGTCATCCATATTCCAATTTTCCTGTTTCAGATTGAGATAATTAATGCTCTAAAAAAGGGTCTACATTGGTTTTATGTTAGTTTTGACTTTATATAATTATACCCCTTTTCAATTCCTTTTTGTTGCTCTTTTCCTTATTTACATATACTCTAGATACACTAAAAATCCTCTTAAGAAAATGTGTTCTTACCTGCTTTGAGAGACAGAGAGGGGGTGGAATCTTCCATTCTGAACCAATTCTAATTGACATGCAGAAATCTTAATTAAAATAATTAAGAATAGTAAAGGAACATGTGCATTCTTGAAAAAAATTACAGCAATCAATAGCGAATTTCTGTATTTAATTTTTTATTTTTTATCTTTCATAGATGTTCATTTTGCTTTAAAGTAATTAAAATAAGCTAATTGTCAAAACTGTTTGTACAGTCTTGAATTCAAGAAATTCACAGCATTAACAGAGAAACTACAAGCTAAAAGTCTTAAAAAGCACAGAAACAATATGTCAATGAACTACTATTACAAGTAAACTTTAAATTTAAAAAGTCTATAAGGTCTTAAAATGTGATGGGTTTAACCAAGGTACTGATAACCCATAATGAAATGGATACAACTTGAGACTTGTTTAGTGTGCATTAGAGTTGAGATCTTTTAACCAGTTGTGCCTTGTGATCACTGTTTGTATGAATGCAATAGGCCAGTGGAATTTTAAAAATATATCAATTAGAATGCCTTGTATTTTTCTTCCTCAGGATTTTCCATGGTTCAAAGTCTTCAGATTGTTTTGCTAATTGTTTAATTATATAACTGAAATGGAATTTTAATGATGAATGTTAATAATTGTTAATCCTGCGCTACTCTATAAATTTCCAGTTTCTTTCTTCATACACAAACTGCTTTGCTACTATAATTATTTTGAGGGAGGGGTGGATAAGTCATATTAATTTGGAAGTAAGAATGTAAAAATAGACTAGTATCAAAACCATGTTATTCCTGAACATTATCTTAGTAGCATATAATTTGGTAGGAGCACTGGTAAAGTGAGCCTAGTTTTCAGGAGTGAGACTTGAAGCCCTTTTTAACAGCACTCTGAAATCTGTTCCCATGCAAAATGCTGCTTCCCGTGATGTGTGGCCATCTGCCAAGTCCACCTTTGGCAGATATGTCAGTCCTGAGTGTGAGGATGCTGTCATCAGAGCTGCTGTCACCTGCCTTGCTGCTCATAATTTATGCCTTGCTAAGTGACCTTTGCCTTCTCATCATGTGTGCTGACATGCAGCGTCATCCTCCGTGTTCCCATTTTCTTTGTGAGCAGCACATTATTGAACGCTGCTGTGTTTAGCTCATATGCCAGGGATGGTTAGCAGCAACCTCCAAATGTACAGACTAGCTGAGTAGTTTTGTACTGTTCCAGAAATTCTCTCCAAGCCGACAAAACTTCTGGGGACACATCAGCTGCTGACTGTTATCAGCCCAAAAAGAAGTTAACCCATGCATCATGTTAGACTTTAAACACAACTTCTGGCAGGGGCTTCAGTATGTGAATGTGAGGCAGAAAAATGTGTTTAATCAAAAAATCATCTTTGTAAATATGGCTCTTCATGATTGACTGCAGCTGTTGATGATGCATTATCTTCATAGACTTCACTGACAGTCCTATGCAGTGTCAGTGGAGAATCACTTATGCTCTGTGGCTAAACCCAGGTCAAGCAAGTGGTCCATAACAACACCTGAACTGGATGTTCTCTCTTGTGTTATCAATAAATTAGCTTTTCGCTTGACTGAGACATCAGGGTCATAAATTGAGTCATAGGAAATGGATTTCTAAAGACCTCTTGACCCTCACAGGAACAAATTCCACAGGAACAAATGAGTTTGGCAGCATGTCTGGACTACTTCTCAAAAGGCTAGAGGGAAGTCCAGAATTTTTGCCACTCATTGGCCATTTTTCAATAGCCTTCACTTGAAAACAGCATGACCAAGGGAAAACTTGAATCAAAGTTCAGACATATTTCAGAGAAAATAAGTAGTCTTTCACAATCCTAATTAATGTGGTTGTGATGGACGTAGGCATCTGAGGTAATCAGCCTAAGCTTCTTCACAAAATATAATGGAGAAAATCAGCAATTTCTCCAAGTCATGCATGGATAAAAATGCACAAAGGTAGCTTGCAATGCAAGCTATATGTATACTTTGGCATGGAGTGAAGTGAACCCTGAAAGTTCTCATTCATCTATTCAGACTGTGATGAGGGACTGGCTCAGCTGCATCTACATTTAGATGAATCCCACATTATGCGACAGGTCATAAGCTATTCACAGCTCATGTATTAAATTCCACTCAGAAATCACGATAGAAGTGCTGACATTGTATTGTATGTTTGCAGAGGAATGCTCCCATTTATTAAGCAGTTATACTTCTAATTTTATCTAAAGACAATCTTCAGGGAATTTGAGGATTCAGATGAACTGGATAGAAAGATTAGGAAAGGTGGAAGCAAAAGTAACTTATCAGTGGAGAAAGACAGACATGTACATAAGAACTAATAACACCAAATACTAACCTAAAGTATTGCAAATAATCCTAGTAAGGTATATTTCATAACATTTTTCACTCTACTTCAGTTTATTACATGTGAAAGTTTTATTTCTTACTGATGACTTTGCTCTAAAACAAGCTCAGTTTTTGCTGGCTGCCTCTGAAGAAAACCTTCAGTGCTGATTTCTACAAAGTCAAAAGCTTTCATTGAAGCAGAGACTAGAAGAGATAGCATGGAGTACCAAACCTTTATCAGTAATATCCCCGGACAGAGAGTAGAGAAAAAAGAAAAAACTGAGTAACGTGAGAAAAGTTAGGAAGATAATGTTTGAACCTTTGAACCATTCCCTTTCAGGAGGAACATTTTCTATTTATAGGAGAGAGCGTAAAGCAAACATAGCAATTAACAATCTGGTTAGCTGAACATTTGTAAGTACTATCCTCTTAATTGCGAAGCAAATGGGCACCCTCAAGTCACATGTAAAAGGAAATTGTGACAACACAGCTGTTTAAACTGAAAACAGCCCACTGGAGCAGACCCTGAAGAATCCCAGGTTCACTGCAAGTTTATCTGATCTGAAAAGATTAATCAACTGGATGGGATTTAAATGGCTAAATTTTATTTAATGGAAGAAACTATGGTTTTAAATAATGTTTATCTAGCTTTTAAAATATTATTTGAAAATTTTCAGATAAATGGAAAAATAATTAAATTCCTCTGAAAATAGTTTGAGATAATTTAGCAAACATTTGTTATGTTTCTGCCTTTTCTTCTGCAGAGGGGGAAGCTGCAAGTCTGCATACATCGAAGAATTAGTTCTTGGAGATGCAAAGCTTTAACAGTTGGATTAAGCATGTATGGGTCTTTGCATGTGAATGTGCCTATTCTGTTCACAAGTTTGTTGCAGAGAAATTTCACAAAGCAACAAAGTCTGGAAGTTAATTAACTTGTAGAAAAATATTGATGGGTCTCTGGTCTAAGAGGACATGCTTAGTTTTGCAAGATATCAGCGTCACCTCTAAGCTGATGGACCCTATGACAGAAAAAAAATCTTTTGCAGACTTTTTGGTAATCTCCAAATCACAGATTCATCAGAAGTTGAGTTTTGCCTATTTCCAAAGCTCTCAGAATTATATACTTCAGTCTCTTGAACAGGAGACAGAATTTTAAGTTTAGAAATGCAGGACATTTGCCATTACAAGGTAGAAAATTGGACAGTGCATTGCGCTCCTTTTTTGTTTATTCTTTGAAGGATATGCTGACCATCTTTCTGAAAAAATTCTAAAAAATATTTTATCACACTTTGTAGTATGAGCATTATCTGTAAAGGAAGAGGTAGACAGTGTAGAAGATCTGAATAAATGCTTGAAAACAGAAAGAGTGATGTTGCTTGAAAAGCTTCATCCCTAAACCCAAATCCAGAAAGCCTTGTTGCTAATAGAAAATTTTCCAAATAAACATGCTTTGGCAAAGAAACATCACTACAGTTTTGACTAGAAAAGTATGACTTCAAAGAGCAGTGGCAATGTCAGAGTTGTACTAAACATGGATGGAAAATGAACAGTTACCCTACAGACATGTTTCTCATGATCCATCTGTAGTAATCCTTGTTTAGTTCCCTGATTTTCCTGTTTGCTTGTTCTATGCCAATAATAATAATAATAATAATAATAATAATAATAATAATAATAATAATAATAATAATAATAATAATAATAATAGTTGTAATAATAATACCTGGTGCATTATTAATAGTTTCCTATTTCACCTTCCCCTGGTTATGGGAAAGGAGGAGGAGGAGTTAACAGCGTCCCTTGCCCATAGCATGGGGCTCCAGTGGTAACTTGGGTTAGAGTGCAAATGTGGTGCTCCTTGCTTCCTGAAAACCGCCCTGTGCCACAACCCAGCAGCTTCCAGGGCAGCACAAAGTCTGCACTCTCTATTTATAGAGGTGAACCTTGTGTTTGTAGGTGTAGTCTTCTCCTATTGTGGCCAGACAGCTGATAGAAATGGACAGTGCAGAAAACCTGCTTGCTGAGAAGGGTTTTTGGGAAGGGTTATGCCAGGAAGTGCAGAGAAAACCTGTCAGAAAGCTGTCAGAAGAGATTTAAAAAATCTTTTCCTTAGGCTCTTGTCCTGGGTAGTTATTGTATCTAGAAGAGAGATATGTGCTGCAGAAATGATGTGCCAATTTTCTAGATGTTATGAATAAGAAGTAATGTTTTGATAGTGAAGATTGGAGGAGGACTCTGAAATACATGTTGGTTTTTTAAAACACTATCGGGCTGAAATTTACAAAATAAAGTCAAATCTTTTGTAAGCCACTACACAATGGTTTTGTTTTATGCTTTCTGACTTAATTGAGCAGAGTAGTGTAACGAGACTATTTTTCCTCATATAAAATCCTTTCAAGTTCAGTAGTGATGACACACTGTCAGAATGCTTTGTTTCCAGAAGAGGATAATCAGGCAACAACACAATGGCCTAAGTCTGATGTGAATCAAAATGGAATATTGCCTATATAGAAGAACTTGGCAGTAAAAATATAGTTTGTGCTGATTTTTAGAGTTATTTCCATGAGAAGGTCCTTTATTAGGTGGAGAACTGTAGTACACCAAATTTTTCATTTGTCAGACAGAGGGGATTATTGTTTCTGGGGTTAATCTTTGAGTAACTGCTCATTTACAGGTACCTAGAAACAGAGGGTTTGGCTTTTTAATTTCCTTACATAGCACTGCAGTTGAACTGTAAGATAGCTATACTCTTCTTTACAATCTATATATCTATCGTTGTTTAGCTGAATGATTTTGCAAATAGGGAACAATAGAAAAATAATGGCCGAGTTCAGGATTTCTTTATTATAATAGCATTTTCATTGCTGCCCAGAATGCTTAATTAAATCTGCAGGAGAAGCACAGGAATTAGGCAAAGAGCAAACAAAAGAAAATCCTGGCAATTCAGATGCTTTATTTGGTGCTTGCAAAACAAGAATGAATCAACATCAGTATGAAATATTCAGTCATTTGAAGTGGCCAGATTTGTTTCCCATAGACTTAAATCCTTAAGCTACACCCTGGGTTCTGTTTGAAATACCAGTAAAACACTGATTTCCTGATGCAGAGGAAAGATTTACAGCTCAGGAGACATCATGAAAATAAGCTTTTTGTCTTTTTCCAGTTTTAAGTCAGATTAGACTGGATTGAGATCTCTAGGCATACTCTGCCTGTTTTTATATATGATCTGTGCTCCATGTCATGCACAGGGAGGAGAGTTTATATTTTGACTTGGTACAAATGAGTGCTCCTGAGAAGTTGTCACCTGTGACTGCATGGATGTTATTTCTGTTTGTACTGTCTCCAATCCCTAGGACTTGTCTCCAGAGTCATTGCTGTTACATTCTTTGGACTTGATGCACTGTTAAGGCACATCTAACTTTAGTCCCTTTGCAACCTCCTTTAAATGTTTTTTCCCTCAAAAAATTTGCAACTTGTACTTGGGCCTTCTGCAAGTTTAAACCCAGACAACAACAAAATTTTTCTTACCTTTCTCTTAGAATTATCTCATGTTGTAGCAGAGCTTCTGGTCTGTGTTTTGAATTGCTTTCACTGGGCCTATGTGAAGCTCATGAAGTCCAAGGCCAGGAGTAAGTTCATGCACCAGAGTCAGAGCCATCCCTGGTAGCAGGACAGACTGGGGACTCCAAGGATTGAGTGGAGAAGGACTTTGGGGTATTGATGCATGAAAAAATGATCATGACCTGGCAGTGTGTGCTTGCGGCCCAGAAAGACAATTTTAGCTGGGGCTACAGGAAAAGCAGTGTGGCCAAGTGAGGTTACTATTCTCCTCTATTCTGCTCTCATAAAACCCCACCTGGAGTAGAGCATCTTGCTGCCAATGAAAGACAGCAACATATTAAAGCAAGTTATGAGGAGGGTCAGGAAAATTGTCAGGGCAGTGGAACACCTCTCCTACGAGGAAGGACTTGAGAGAGTTGGGTTTATTCAGCCTGGAGAAGAAAAAGCTCTGGGGTGAGCTCATTTTGGCCCAGCAGTAGTAAAAGGCACTTAAAAGAAACATGGGGAGAGAGTTTTTACTGGAGCCTGTAGTGATAGGACAAGGGGAAATGTTTTTTAAAAGAACGAGGGTAGCTTTACAATGGAAGAAATTGTTTGCTCTGGGGGTGGTGATGCATTGGAACAATTTGTCCAGAGAAGTTCATAGAACCATATGATAATAGAATTAATTGGGCTGGAAGGAAACCTTGAAGATCATCTAGTTCTAACCTTCCTGCTGTGGGTAGGGACACCTTCAACTAGACCACATTGCTCAGAGCCTCATCAAACTTGGCCTTGAGTAATTGCCATGGGGCAACCTGTTCCATTGCCTCACCACCCTTACAGTAAATAATTTTTCCTTAATATCAAATCTAAACCTACTCTCTTTCCCTTTGAGCCCATTTCTCCCTGTCCTGTCACTATATGCTCTTGTAAATAGTCTTGTCTGATCTTTCCTGTAAGTTCCCTTCAAGTACTAGAAGGCCACAATCAGGTCACCCTGAAGTCTTCTCTTTTCCAGGTTGAATAATCCTGATTCTCTCAGCCTTTCCTCTCAGGAGAGATGTTCCATCTCTCTGATCATCTTGGTGTGCCTCCTCTGGACTCGCTCAAAGAGATCCTTCCTGTGCTGGGAGCCCAGAGCTGGATGAGTGCTCCAGGTGGGGCCTCACCAGAGCAGAACAGAGGGGCAGAATCCCCTCCCTCTCCCTGCTGCCCACGCTGCTCTGGATGCAGCCAGGAAGGACTGGCTTTCTGGGCTTTGAGCTACCACTGCTGGGCCGTGTCCAGCTTCTTGTCCACCATCACCCACAGGCCCTTGTCAACACTGCTGCTCTCAATCTGTTCATCCTCAGCCTGTGCTGATATCAGGGTTTGCCCTGACCCAGCTACAACACTTTGATCTTGTTCTTATTAAACCTCATGAGATTCCCACAGGCCCACTTCTCCAGCCTGTCTAGGTCCATCTGGATGGCATCCTGTCCTTCAGGTGTGTCAACAGCACCACTCAGCTTGGTGTCATCTGCCAGCTTTGCTGAGGGTGCACTCAGTCCCTCTGTTGATGCTGTTAATGAAGATCTTAAAAGACATTAAGTTCTATTATATTAAATTAAGGTATTATGAAAGATATTAATTTGCCCCATCACTGAAAGTGTTCAAGGTCAGGTTCAGTGGGACTTAACCTGATTGATGAAGGATGTCCTTACCAAGGGCAGGGAATTAGACCTGACAATCTTTACAGATTCCTTTTAGCACAACCCATTCTGGCTCTGATTTACCACAACTTATTTGAGCAATTTTAGGATTATGTTCCAATTAGGGAATCTGCATTCTCCTATGCTTATGATGAGCAGCTGTCACCTCCCATTGCATAGAATACAGTAGCCTTGAGACCTTCAAGGAGTTTATTGAGTACAAATGGGTAGATGCCATAAAAATATAAATTAAATAGTTTTATTTTTATTTAAGTTAAATTTGAATCAAGGGTGGTCTGACCTTCCATGATTGCTTTCTGAAGAAATTCAGGTTTCTAGGGTGTGTGTTCTCCTGGGAAGCAAATCTTAAGGTTATCTTAAGATAGCCTGTGTTTTGTCATTTCACTTTGCTGAACATTATTATACCTATCCTTGAATTCATTTCTATAACTGTAATGTCAAAGCAAATAAAATACCCATTTCCTGGTTGCTGTCCAACTTTTGGGGTATAATGTGTGTCTTTGGTTAATCTGCTTTGATTTATCTGGAAGATTTTAGTATAAACATGTGTGAAACAGCATTGCCTGTGTCTGGCCTTCTCTCTCACCTACCCTCTCTCTCTTCAGTTCCATGGCCTCATTCAAGGTCCTTATGGATACCTCAGTGCTGGTGGTCAATTGGCCACCTGCAGATTGTATATACTTTTTGGGTGCAGGTAAGATGCTGCTCTTTGTGGAAGCTGAGCTTATCATACGTGCACTTTCATCCTCTGTTTGATAGCTCACAGTTTTTTCAGGATTTTCCATGCAGTGTATCACTCTCCAGTGACTCAGCACTTTGTCTCTGAGGAAGACGTGTTTGTGCTGCTCCTCCTTGCCACATGAGAATGGGTGAACTTCTAACTGTTCTCTACCAATTCTCATGTCCATAATTAACCAGGTCTGAGCCACAAACACCCTGTTTGTACAAGCTCATAACTCTACTATCATATAAATGGCCACACAGGAGGCCATGGAGTATAAACTTGATGACATTTTTGTAAGCAGTGTTGCAGGCTGGAAGTGATTTCTGGGAAAAGAACTACACATACCTAAAAATTACATACTATACACTTTGTTTTCAGTGTATTTTTAAAATGTACTTAAGTGGTTTGTTGTTCCTAAGGCAGTAAACAGTATCTAAATACCCACATTCTTGTTTGCTTAGCTGGTGATTAGGAAGAGCTAAAGAATAGACTTTGAGTCATCTTGTCCTGCCTTACACTGGATTTGCTGGAGGGCACTGCACTGTGAGCCAGCCTACTGTTGGGAAGTCATAGTACCCAAGGCAAAGGCAACTGCACAGCCTTTTATGGGGACTGAGGGTCCCTCAGGATTTTGCTTTGAATGCAAAACGTTTTCATAAAGGAAATTAAATGGAGTATTCTTAAGATTTGTCAAGTCTTGATGAGTGAAATTACTTAAAACTAAATTTTATAACACATTTTTTAAAACATTTTAAATAGTGTTTTAATTGGTTTATGTTTACACCCTTTGCCTTAATAGCACTCAGATGAAAAAGATCAATGATTATTTTATTCTGCAAAGACTATAAAAATTTAATGGTTCACATAATAAGGATAACTCATAAAATCTACAGCTTAAATATGGATGGTTATTAATCTGTTTTTAAAAAGCTGCAATTAAAGTGAAAAGGAATTACTTAAAGCAATGATTTTATTACTGTAGTCTGAGGATGAAGAAAGTGATAAAATTCTAAAATCACTGTTACTTCTGTTGATGAGACAAACGTTTGGAAAGATTTAAAGTAAGGCATGAATTTTTTCTAACCCTAGGTACACTTGTGTTTCTAACGTAGATGAATAACTATTTGCAGAATTTTTTTTTTAACAACCTGCAATTTTTCTTAGGAATTTCAAAGATATCTTCAAAAAAGCATGAGTTTACATGACAGGTAATTTCACAAGAGTAAATGCACTCTTAAGCACAGTTACTTCATTAATTGTTTATTCATAGCATGCAGTAACAGTCATTCTACTATTCAAGAATGTGCCTTAAAACTCATGCACACTTTTATCCTTTATGATAATGGAAAATTTGGGACTCTTTTCTAGTCTTTTTACTCACAGTAGTTGGCTGGTAAATGGCACATGCTGAAGAACTCATTTATCTGAAGTCTTTGCATGTTGCACTCTCCATTGAAATATTTTTCTAATGTCCGTGTCCTGTCTAATTTATTTTTTTCTAATATTTTTTGATAAGGGAAAAAAATCCCCAAGGGTCATATGTTGGACTTGTACAGTAAAATTGGATACAGAATTCCAGATTCTCATGCAACTACTGTTTTTCCTGGCATATTTCCTTTTGGCTCTAGTGAATGCTTAAAGTGATCCTATGTTAATATTCATATAGATTAAATTAGTAATCAAATTAATGAAAGAATGTACAAAACCTTGTTATTTCCCAGGAAATCTGTGTTTCTCTTTTAAATGTATTGGTTTATATAAAGCAGATGAGTATCAAATTCTTACTATTTTAGAGAATACAAAGCAGAGTTTTTCTATCAAATATAGTTTTTTCCAGAATTAAATGTTTTGTGGTTTCACAAGTAAAAAAGTTTTAGACAGCACATTGCATTTGCACGTTTTTATAAGAAACTATAAGAGAAAAATTAAATTCATTGTGTAGTTTCCTCACACAATAGAAACAATTATGTTTAGAACTAAATGCAAAAGCTGTCATAATGACTCACAAAAGAAGACTAAAGAGTCTACAAGTAGAAGGAAAATGGCAGATAAAACAATACATTTCTATAGGAAAGAGACAATTACAGTTAGAGATGGTGTAAGACCTGCTGCAAAACTGTCTGGGAGAAGTTTCTTTCAGTAATTTGCTGCTGTCAAGCTGCCAGGATGTTTGAATGCAAGGAGACCAATTCTAATGAATTGAGGCCATGGAAAGAATTCCTGAAGTTGAACATAATAGGCCTGTGAAAGGAATACTGAAAGAAAATTTTAGGGCAACAGTATTTATTTACTTCTGGAACATTTGTCAAGAAAATAGAAAAAGGTGTAAATCTGAAGCCTTTATTTCTTTGCGTTAAGCTTATCTGTAGCCCACCATGCCCATGCTTTGTTAAAAATTAAAATGCCAGGACTAAGGCAAGCATTATATGTGCCTGCTCTGACGAGTTACAGAAGAACAGAAGAGCTGAGAACACAAGTAGCAATGCTTGCCAGACTGTGCCTGCAATGAGGTATATTTTAGGAAGTTCTTGAGCCAAATGTGTTGTCTTGGCATGTGCTAGCCCCCCATGAGGTGACATACTTAACTGGATGGAATCAGCAGGAGAGTTTTTTTATTTTAACCACTAATGTGGTAATTTGAGTTTTCTCCTTCCCTTTCCCAGACAGAGCCTGATATATCCAAGCAGAGAGATACACAGGAAAATTTCCTTGGGTAACCTAAGTAGTAGGAAGAGATGAGAACATATGATCTTTGACTTGCTATAAGCAGAAGTCTAGGTACTATATTTGTGGGAGCTGGAAGTGTATGAAGAAAAACAATGTACATCACCTTACTCATATTATTGTGTTTGTAATGGACTGATTTGCTAATGGATCTGACCTATTACATTATTGGTATTGCCAGGACTCAGATGACCAAGATAAATCACAGGGGTGATGCCTGAGTTAATTATAGCAGTGCCCTCCCAAACGACACTATCAGCTCTGGGAGGCAGCAAAAGCTATTGTTGGCCTTAGGAAATAACATGAGAGAGTGATGCCTGGGAGAGGAGAGGCAGTGAGGAGACTGCCATTTCCAAAGGATTGGAAAATACTGGCTCTGTGGTGTTTGGCAAGGAAGAGAGGTGTGAAGACTAGAGGAAGATTTTCAAGAAAAGAGAAATATCCCAGCACAGGTATTTGAAAGATGCACTTGCTTAGAGTACACACCTGGCCATAAAAGTAATGGTGGAAACCCTACAAAGTGAGTTAAAATACCCAATTTCCATTTAGAGTTGTTCTGTCCTTGTTTCTGGCAGGAACAGGTCTTTTGCTTTTTAGCTTCAAGCTTTTCCTAGGAATTTATTATCTACTGAAAGTTTTTGAGGCAAGTTTGTTATCTCTAAATCTCTATTTTTGTTTTTAGGGATGCTATTTGAGACCTTATTTTTTTTTTCTTCTGAATTTGAACGAAAAGAGAGAAATTACCTTGGTACTTACTGAGAATATGTCTCAAACTGAACTATAAACAATCGTATAATTAGAAAGAGTCTATGTATCTGAAATCAGAGAAAATCCTTATTTAAGAACAAACCCTTAGATACTCTAAAATATCAGAGCAGCACAGCTGTTCAATCTCTGTTCTTCAGTAAGGATTCCCTGATAAAGAGGGATTTTTCATAAATTTCTGTGCGTAGAGAGGACAGAATATACTTTGGGTCTAAAGTCCCTTCATTTCCCATTAAACAAAATAATTAATAAAGGTAAATTCTACTTCAGCAAGTACTGTGTGTTCAGGTCTCCTATTTAATGTCATAAAGATATCTTCTATTCTCTTCAAACTGGCTGAGTTTCTAGAACCTGAAGAAATGTCTGTTTCAGATTACACTGAATTGCAAAAAACTATGGATCTGAAGATTAGTTTGTGTTTTCTTTCATTTGATAGAACCCCAATGTTCCCCATTCAGTTGATTGAGAAATATTTTATTGTGTTTAGAATTATCTCGTTTAGCTATTTCTTCAGAAACCACTGCAACTTTTAAAAAAGCTTTTAAACCACTTTTAAAAAGAACTTCCATTTTGGTTTTTTTTAAGAAGCTGCTGTGATATGGCACATAAATTGATGCAGACCTTGAGGGTAAAGGGTTCTCTCTGTGAGATCTAAATTTAGTGTGCCTTGAACAGATCAGATGAATGTACAAAAAAAATTCTGTGGTTAATGGCATTTGCATTAATAGAAGCAAATAATTGACTTTTACTATAAACAACCAAGGAATTTTGAATTTTGGTAAAATTAAAACTTTCTTTGTTTTAGTTCAATGAGAAAACGACATAACATAACCAACTCGGTAGTCAAAAACACAGAACGTGCAATGTGTAAAATGTGTTAGGATTCTCATCCTTACTTACTCATTTGGTGATTTGTTTAATATCTCTCCTTAATACTAGTTTGACTCCCAGTAAAACACTCCCAATAAATATTTTATGTTTCTTAAAAAATAATTTCTGCAGACCAAATCACAGCAGAAGAAAGGCTATGAAGACCAACTTCGAGTTCAGTATTTAAACATCTAAAACATTTGTCAAGTTCTTCAGTAAGACACAAGATTAATCAGCAGAGCAAAAAGCCGCCTAATACTGCAATAATGTATTATTTAGCCTATAGCTTCTTTTAAATAAGAGGAGGATTAGCGAACATCTGCTTTGATCTTTAGCTGTCATTGACAACATTTAAGTCTTTAACCTACACAGGGTTTTAAGATGATTATATAATCAGCAGATTTATTTAATTTTTTTTAGATGGCTACAGCTGGTGAAAAGTGTGCATTATATCAGGCTTTCAAGGACCTATTGTCTTGCCAGGCTCTTGTCATGTAATAATATAAAGAAATATCTTGGTTTCCATTATTTGTTCCTGGCCATTCAAAGCACAGAATGAGAGAGAAACGCCAAATCTTAGACAGAGTTTTGTTGAGGAAGAACAATCTGGCTGATGGGGATGGTTCTTAAAGGGATTGGCCGTTTTATTGAATAAAAGTTGCTGAACTAACGGATAGCAGTAGTCAGGTGGTTTTTGAACTTGAAGAAATTCTCTATGATAACAGGAGCTTGTGGAGACTTATTGTGAGCTTAGGAATTAATTTGAATGTTGTTTGTAGCCAGCTCCAACTCTAACTGATAAGATAGCCATAAATTGTTTTTTTTTCTTCTCCTCATGTTTTCTGAGTCTGAAGTAGCCTCTTTGATGTATTTCTTCCTCAAACCAGCAATACTGAAACATGTAGAACAAAAGAAAATCTGTTCAAGTTAGTCTAATGAGTTTCAACCCAAAGGTTCAAGTTGACACTATAGTCTTAAAACACATCCTTAGGCTTTGTTTTATTTAATCTCATTTATCAGCCATTAATTTTGCACAACAGATGTCAACCCTGAGTAACTTAAATTTGGCTTTACCATGCATCTTTTTATCTTACAATGTAATTACTATCAGTCCCTGGTTTACAGATTACTGAGAA